>NC_082692.2:50918670-52208070 GCF_949987515.2 Delphinus delphis | reverse complement strand
TTAAAATCTCTTATTAAAGGTGATAAATCAATCCTGCATATTGATTTTGTTAGCCTGTTTAGTTTTTTCTTCTGATTTAACTTTTAATAATCATAGGCAAATAATACAAAAATGCAAAGGACAAGAAGTATTTATTAGTAACATATGTATGCACTGCATCCGCACAACAAAATATTATGTACAAACTGGAAGAAATGCAGCAAGCTACAGAAACAGTCAAAATATGTTAAATGAAGAATAGCAAGAGTATATAAACAGAACATGGAAAATCCTGCTTTGCTTTGTTCAACTCTTAAGTCTCCACTCTTCTTTCCATTCACACTCCTTTAAGTATGACTATGGCTGAGCATCTATCTTCCCATGTGTGTTGGGCATTTGTATTTCTTATCCTGTACACTTGGCTCTTCCTGCTCTTTACCCATTTAAAAAATTTGGTTACAGATGTTTTTCCTATTGGTTACCTGCTAGTGTGTATGTTATAGAAACCTTCTGTCACATCTGTTTCAATTATTTCCCTCCACTGCCAGTTTGTCATCTGTCTTGTGACTTGGTTCAGAGTGTGTGTGTATGCTTATGTTTTCAATCATAAAAAGTTTTACATTTTTATGTGGTCAAATTTGGTAATCTTTTCTAAATTGTATGGTTCTTAGATTTTGGATAATGTTTAATCGAGGCTTCCCCACCACAAAAACAAAATATTCATCCAAGTTTTCTTTTGCTGTTTTTATGATTTTATTTTTACATTATAATCCTGCATCTCTCTAGATTTTATTTTGGTATAATGAAAGCAATCCAGGTTTTTATAAAATGTTTTTTTTTGTTTTTTTTTGGTATGCAGGCCTCTCACTGTTGTGGCCTCTCCCGTTGCAGAGCACAGGCTCCAGACACGCAGGCTCAACGGCCATGGCTCACGGGCCCAGCTGCTCTGCAGCATGTGGGATCTTCTCAGACTGGGGCACGAACCCGTGTCCCCTGCATCGGCAGGCGGACTCTCAACCACTGCGCCACCAGGGAAGCCCTCTAAATTGTTTTTTTCTAAATGGTTTCCCAAACATTCCAAAACAATTTACTGATAGTCTGTCTTTTCCTCAATGATGTAAAACACCCAACTAGATTGATAAAATTAATAATCAGAATATTCATTGAATGCTAAAAATTAAAGGTTGGCCTCTGATATGTTTTAAAATTAAACAATGAGAATATTTAAGAAAGAAAAAAAAACTAGGCGGAGGAAAAAAGAGTAAGAAATACATTAATATGTTTTAAAGGAGGTTGCTTCTGGCGAGTGGCATTATGAACAATTTAGGAGAAATTCTATTCCCAAATCTTCTCTAATAAGCCTATTTTATCAGCAGCAAACACTGAATTTTATGTGTGGGAAGCAAATTAAAGATTTTAAAATTAATACTATGAAAAATATCAATACATTAAAGTATATAACTATATATAAAATCTATCCTATTAGATTATCATAACTGTTGACTAGTCGACTACATGTCCTGCTCCATTTTAAAGACTGACAATATCTGAAATTCTGAAATCTGTGTCAAGACAATTCTAAGTAAAATTTCTGCAATGTATATTACCTTTTTAGTCTGAGAGACCGTTCCAGTTTGGGTATTACAGGGTCTCTGAGGAGAAACTATGACAATAAAAACATGAAAAATAAAAATTTAACAGAATCAGAAATGGGTACTCAGAACAAATGGAGTACCCAAGAGAATTATAATGGAAAAAACTGACTTTCTCCATCCTCTATGACTCCACTGAACTGAAGGGGTGAATGCGGGAAGGTTTGAGTATGTTTGCATGTGTGTTCTGTGCATTGGTCTGAATAGAATCTCAAACGAAACAAACACTATATTCATCCTTTGCATTCTGAACTTGGTACAAAATATTTTCAATAGTTTAACCTTGGGACTTCCCTGGTGGTCCAGTGGTTAAAGACTTCGCCTTCTAATGCAGGCGGTGTGGGTTCGATCCCTGGTTGGGGAGCTAAGATCCCACATGCCTCGTGGCCAAAAACCAAAACATAAAACAGAAGCAATACTGTAGCAAATTCAATAGAGACTTTAATTAGATTTCTTTTTTTAAAAAAATAAATTTATTTATTTATGTGTTTTTAAAATTTTTATTTATTTATTTTTGGCTGTGTTGGGTCTTTGTTGCTGTGTGCGGGCTTTCTCTAGTTGCGGCGAGCGAGGGTTACTCTTCATTGTGGTGCGCGGGCTTTTCATTGTGGTGGCTTCTCTTGTTGCAGAGCACAGGCTCTAGGGCACGCGGACTTCAGTAGTTGTGGCACGCGGGCTCTAGAGCACAGGCTCAATATTTGTGGCACACGGGCTTAGCTGCTCTGCGGCATGTGGGATCTTCCCAGACTAGGGCTTGAACCCGTGTCCCCTGAATTGGCAGGCAGATTCCTAACAACTGTGCCACCAGGGAAGTCCCAATAGAGATTTTTAAAATGGGCCCCATTAAAAAAAAAAATCTTAAAAAAAATAGTTTAACCTCATTTCTTGAATAAACTGATTTTCCTTCTTCCCCATAAAACAGCAATGATATGAACTTAAATGACAGCTACAAATTCTACCTTTCATTTTAGTATCATATTATTCACTGCTTTTATGGGAGAGAAGGGAAAAGTAAAAACATTATGATCTCATTTCCTTAAAAGGACTCATTTCACAAAGCAAAAGACCAAGGACCTTATGCCCTGGACAGAATTTCTAAGCTGGTATTAAAACCAAAATGATATAAAGAGCATATGAAGTGAAAGAAAAGTAAAATAAGAAGGGAGGTTTCTTTTAAAATGGAAATGAGTAATAAAATACCAGGAATTTTCTGAAGCAGCAATAATAAAACATTTTCATTTAAAAAATTAGCAAAAATCACTCTGAACAGCAGTCTAGGGAAAAAAACCAAGAAACAAGGCATAAGAGTCAGGAAGAAAATACCCAAACTTCACAATTTTCTTTTACCTGTTTTCATGAATCCTGGATGCTCAGCAATGTTTGAACTATTCAACAGCTTCACAGCTTTTCGATAATTGCCTCTTAAGTACTCAAAATTGCTTTTAAGAAACAGGGAGGGTGCAGACTGTAAAGAAAACATAAGTTTCTTACAGTTTGTACTCAGATGCCTAATGTGAGATCATAATCAGACTGTTGCACTGGCATGTGGTCAAGGGCATACATGAGTCACTTAAGCCACGGTCACAAAAACTATGGTCTCTGAGCTTTCCATTGCTCTCACAATCTAAAACAATGAAACCTGGCAGAGAGCACTTTACAAACTGAATTATTAAAGGTCTACCTAAAAAAAATACATATAACATATATGAGTAAGAATACAGTCTGCAAAATATCCACTGACTGTCTTCATCTATTACACTATTAATTGAAAGCCAATGTAACAGCAGAAACTAAGTCCTTCATTTTAATGGTTATTACAGAGACTGGTGATCTCCCTTATTTTTTAGGATATAAATACACCTCCATTAGAACCCAAAGAAGTACAAATAATCAAATGCTTTTCCAAGTGGGGGAAAAAAGTGTCATTTTATGAATGGAAAAATTCCCTAACAGAATTCCTTATTTTCAAGGGCTAATCTTGCTGTTACAAAAATCATGCTTTAGATCACAGACCACCTTTTGCTTCTCCTAAAACTTCCTCCTGAAGTTTTCCCTGATTTGGGTATGACTAACAATTATTTATTTTCCTGTTTGTCTCTCCCCTCTGATGATGGTATACTTTAAGGAAGGGAATCATGTCTTTTCTCCCAAAAAAGGTTTGATAACGGCTGGCTGGCTACTTATACTTAAGCCTTTCCCTCTTAGCCTCAAGTCTACCCTTCAGGTCTAGGCTACAAGTGTTCTCAAAAATCACCTGAGTAAAACTGACCCAGTGGCCAATCTAGATCCTGCCTGAGATTTCTAGAGTCAATTTTCCTGAACTATTCCTTCTATAAACCGTATCTCTTTATGATTTCACACTTTTAATTAACAGTTTTCCTAAACTTTCCCTCTACTGTCTTTAAAAAAATTACTTATTAGTGGAGGGATGGGGTGGAGGGAAATGAAGGAGTAATTATAACTCAAGTACTCTGGCACTAATCAAACTGAAGGTATTGTCCAGCCAAAGATCATTTGGAAGGGGCAGGTTTGGGCTACAACCAAACTGTTTATCTTTAATAAATGTTTTGAGTATAATCTAAAAAAATCCTAAAGTGTCTAATAACAGTAAATGTTTACGTGAATTGTGATAAACCACTCAAAGAATTCTGGACAGCTATTCAAAATGGTGGTTTTGAAGGCTATATACCAAAGGGAAATGCTTGTTATAATTTTAAGTGAGAAAAGTATGATGTTAAATTATAGACACAGTATGATCACTACTTCACAACTCAGTATAAAGGGTTACAGCTGGCAGTATATATACACTATAATAGACTGTGATAAATTATTTAAAACTGATAATACCTATTGTCCAAATAAGAAAATTTACGACATAAAAGCTGCTAATTGAAAAAAAAAAGAGAAAACTTAAGAAGAAACTTACATTCCCAGCTGTGTTCATGACAGACTTGATTTCCCTTTTGCATGCCTTCAGGGACTTCATTTGGATATACGCTCTTACTTTATACTGTCAAAGGAAAAACGCTAGTATGTAGGAACTGTAGTGGATTTACAGATGCTGAAGCAATTTTACTTTCTAGTCAAGAAAATTAAGCCCAATCTGTTCACAACAGTTACACCAGTTACTTGCAAAAGCGAGTTTAAAATTATCTTAAATAATCTATTTTTATTGTACTCTTGGAATATACTTTTAAAAACTAAAACATGGCAGGATGAAATTTATAACTAAGTTCCAAGCAAAAATCCTATTAATTCTTAACTGCATATGGCTAACTAACAATGAATTTTAAAATTCTACAAACTGATTTTTATCATCCAATACATTCCCAGGCCATTTCTCTCAATTTTCTATAGAGAAGTAAAAGAAATAACATTGCATTATCATCTTGAGCAAAATATATTTAGAAGGATAAACATGCTTCTAAACTGTAATACTTCAAAGCCAAATAAGCATACATGCCTTGAATTATTTACTGCTCTCAATGATCTATCACATTCTTCATCATTCATTAACTACTAGTAAATACATGTCACATATAACTTCTCTTAAAATTTATGCTACCTGATGTATCTTTGACTTCGCAGCTTCTATTAGAGCTCCACTTTCAGCTTTATGATTAGACCCATCTTTGTTGCTGTTATTACCAGTCTGTAGGGTGGTGAAACAAAGTTAACCAAAATTAAATATTTTTAACCATAACTGAAATCACTGATTTCCAAGTGAGCTAATCTGAATCACCTAGAGAACATTTTCAAAATTCTGAATCCCAGGTCCCAGAGATTCAGGTTTAATTGTTTGGAGTGGGTCACAGGTGTAGAGAACAAATTTATGGTTACCAAGCAGGGAAGGGGGGAGGGGTTGGGACGAATTGGGAGACTGGGATTGACATATATACACCACTATATATAAAATAGATAACTAATGAGAACCTACTGTTTAGCACAGGGAACGCTACTCAGTGCTCTGTGGTGACCTAAATGGGAAGGAAATCTAAAAAAGAGTGGATATATGTACACGTATAACTGATTCACTTTACGGTACAGCAGAAACTAACACAACACTGTAAAGCAACTATACTCCAATAAAAATTAAAAAACAAAAATAGTTTGGAGTGGATGACAAGAAACTCTACTTATAAGAAGCTCATAGTTTAGTATAGTGATGGGCTAGGTTTAAAAAGCCTGGATAGGGCTTCCCTGGTGGCGAAGTGGTTGAGAGTCCGCCTGCCGATGCAGGGGACACAGGTTCGATCCCTGGTCTGGGAAGATCCCACATGCGGTGGAGCAACTAAGCCTGTGTGCCACAACTGCTGAGCCTGTGCTCTAGAGCCTGCATGCCACAACTACTGAAGCCCACGTGCTCTACGGCCCGTGCTCCGCAACGAGAGAAGCCACCTCAGTGAGAAGGCCAAGCACTGCAACGAAGACCCAATGCAGCCAAAAATAAATAAATAAATTTATTAAAAAGAAAAAAAAAAAGCCTGGATATTACTTGGTCAGAACTCAGATTGTCTTTCTGCAACCCACAATAGATCATGTCATTCCCTCTTTAAAAACATTCTCTGGGGAATTCCCTGCTGGTCCAGTGGCTAAGACTCCACGCTCCCAATGCAGGGTGCCTGGGTTCGATCCCTGGTCAGGGAACTAGATCCCACATGCTACAACTAGGAATTCGCACGCAGCAACGAAGATAATGCGTGCTGCAACTAAGACCCGGTGCAGCCAAATAAGTAAATAAATTAAAAAACAAAACAAAACAAAACTTTCTCTGGTATCAACACTGCCAACATCATACCCTAAATACCTAGCAAAGTATTCAAAGTCCTTCACGATCTGACCCATATTTGAGATGCCAATCTCACCCCAATGATCTCCATCACATCCCTCAGGTACTCCCCAGGTCAGATGACCAGAAATCCTCCCACACACCACTCTCACTCCTTCTGTACTCTCTACTCTGCCAGGATGGTCATCCTGCTCCATCTTTCCTCTTCTGACTTGTTGAACTGTTACATCTTTCAAGGCTCAAGTCAAACATCCAAACTGCTCTGAAACGTTCCCTAACCTCCTTGCTCCTTGTCATGAACAGATTTTGCTCCATCTTTCTCTTCCCACAGATGTGAGTTCCTTGAAAAGCAACAACTGCAGTGTTTTCATTTTTGTCACCTTAGTACCACCTCATAGAGGACACAGCATCTGCTGAAATGAGTTATATTTCATCAACTATTACAAGTACTGAATATAAAAACGAAATGTTTTACTACACGACAGACAGTGTTTGGGAATAATGCTAAGATTATTTAACTGAACTCTCAGATATACACGCCTGTAAAAAGTAACGCTAAATGTTTATTTTTAAACCTCAAGAACTTATACAGGCAGAAAGAAATGTATTGATAATCTGTTTTCTACAAACACTCCTTTTTCAACAAAGAAGCAGGAAGAGGAAGAAAGAAGGATCATCCCTTGGCAGCCAGAAGCACAAGCAAAATGAAAAACACAAGAACGAAGATGTGTTCTTAATTTACACCAAGTGTCTCCAGAACGTGGTGAAGCTTAATTGTCATAAGTATGTCCTCTTTTTGAAGAACTTTAATGATGAAATTTTCCCAGATAATGGAATTTTGTGGTCTTCATTCTAATCTTCACATTCTGTAAAACTAATATCTCACACATGAAAAGATGTGAACATATATCCTTGGTCATTAGGGAAATCAAAACTATTATGAGATACTACTTCATACCCATTAGGTTGGTTACAATTTTTAAAAGACAGGTAAGGGCTAGTGAGAATGTGGAGAAACTGGAACCCTCAAAAGTTGCTGGTAGGAATATAAAATAGTGCAGCTACTTTGGAAAACAGTCTGGTAGTTCCTCCGAAAGTTAAACATAGAGTTACCAAATGATCCAGCAATTCCACTCTTAAATACACACCCAAGAGAATTGAAAACATGCCCCCACAAAAATTTGTACATCAGTGTTCATAGAAGCATTACTTATAACAGCCAAAAGAGGAAAACAACCCAACGTTCATCAGCTGATGAATGGATTAAAAAATGTGGCATATCTACATAACGGAATACTATTTGGCCATAAAAAGGAATGAAATACATGAAAAAGGAATGCTACAGGCTACACATGGTAAACTGAAAATAATATACCAGAGGCCAATCACAAAAGGTCACATAGTGTATGATTGCATTTATATGAAACGTCCACAAGAGGCAAATCCACAGAGATAGAAAAGTAAACTAGTGGTGACCAGAGGCCGAGGGAAGGAGGGAAAGGGAATCACTGCTAACAGGTACAGGGTTTCTTTCCAGAGTGATGAAATTATATAGTGGTAATGGTTGCACAATTCTGTGAGTATACTAAAAACCACTGAATGGTATACTTTAAAACGATAAATTTTGTGTATGTAAATTATATTTTAATAAAGCTGTTAAAATATTTAATAACCATAAATATTAATCATACTTTACATTTTAGTCTGATCACCTCAGAACACTCACCTCATTCTTTCCATTTTTGTTATTGTTGCCCTGTGAAATCATTTTTTCTAGAACAGCAAGAAGATGTAAAGCTTTCTCAGCTTGGTAGGTTAATATATACAGGTCTACGAGCAAAAAACACACTGCTTGGGCAAATTTTTCTTCTGGGGGGGGAAAAAAACATGAAAAGAAAAGTCACAATCCAAAGTGAAGCAAGCATCTCAGACCATTCCCCACAGAAAAAGCTCTAAAAGCAAAGCCTGAGTCTTGACTTAAAGGAATATTTATTACCTAGAGCTGTGGATGGAAGCCACAGTGTCATTCTATTAGGCATCTCAAGGCCTCTCATATCAGGGATTCTACTGTCTGAAATTCCTTTGGCAAAATATCTACCAAATACCAGCACATGAAATGAGGAGTATTACTTTAGGTGGAAGGAAACCCTAGTTCCAGTGCCTGCTTGGCTACTTAATAGATGTGCAGCCTCTGCACATCACTGAACTACTTAGACCTCAGCTGGCTGACCTGTAAAATGGGGAGAATACTTCACATGCCTGAAGGCAGGGGGTGGACCAGGCGATCCCGAGGTTCCTTCTAACTCTAAAAAGGTCTATGACTCTAGGAAAAAGACTTCCTTTCTAGGCACAGAGATGGGGAAAAGAAACAGGGCGATTACAGACATAAAAGAAACAAGGTGTGGACTGGAGTATACCAGAAAATTGAAACAGCCCAGAGGAAAATATAAAGACAAGAACTTCAAAGGAAGAAGAGCCCAGCGAAGAGAGGAGGGTTAATCTGGTATATGACATAACACTATTTTCCTTTCCTTTCAAAAGAGAAGATAAATGGAAAGCGTCTAAAAGAAGGCTGCTATAATCAAGAACTGAACATTTCAAAAGCCCTTAAGAGCCTCCTAACAAGTCTTCCTGATTCCATTCTTGCTCTTACACAGCGGCCAGAGTAGAATCCATTTAGAACTAAAGTCAGTGCAGTTGGTGTGCAAAGGTCACACATCTCCAAGGGCTGCCCACCACACCTGAAAAAGAGTGAGTCCTTCCCTAGGCTAAAATGCTAACCCTGTGCTCCTACCTCGCTCCAGTCACCACGGCGCTCCTGCTGCTTCTCTCACTTGCCAGGACCACGCTCACAGCAGGGCCTCTGCACACACTATTACCTCTGGCTGTGATGCTTTCCCCCAGCTGCATGGCTCACCTCTTCTCTTCATTCAAGCGTCTCTCAAATACTGTCTTATCCCAGGCCTTCCTCAATTATCTTATCTAAAAATAACATCCCCAGTCAATCCTCTTACCCAATTTTAGCCTTTCTTTGCAGCATTTAACTACCTCGCCAGATGTATTTATCGTATTGCCTCTCTCTGCCATTAGAACATAAGCTTAATGACGGTAAAGACTTCCTCTCTTTCATTCACTGTATTATCTTCAGACCCTAGAATAGTGTCTGCTCCATAGGGTATGCTCAATAATTTATGTTGTATGAAGAGCCAAGTAATTAAGTTAAAAAAAAAAGTTTTCAAAGAAGGAGGAAAAGTGGATCTAAAAACTGACTAGTTGGTTGCTATATTCTGCTCAGCCATAGTAAAGATGAACATCATTTCATTAACTGTTCTGGAAATTCTAAAAACCAGCTTTCTAGCAAAAGCACACCTGTGCCATCCTAGAAGTGTAACTGATTTCCAGCTTTACAGGGGAAAGGAACTGGTCCCTAGCACACAATCCTTCACCACTGATGTCTCCTGCCTAGTCTGTCAACCACTGCATCTTCAGGGCTGAGGGGCAGAAGAGCACCTGGAAAAGGCCTCCCTGGAGCCACAGTGAGAGCTCTCCAGCCAGCCGTCAGCACAAGGGACCCTGGAACCTTCCCAAAGTACCAGAGCAAGTACAGACCACCACCCGTCCTGTGGTGACCATAACAGCAATAAGGGGTTTATAAATCAGGAATTCGCCCCAGTGTTTTGAATTTAAAAGAAAGGAGCCATGGAGAAAAAGACAGTTGAAATCTGATTGCTTGCAGGCTGGAAACTAACGGCCCTCTCAAACATTTCCTGGGTCCAGCTTTGCTGCTTTATTTGCTCCCTCTTCTTTCTTTGCCCTTACTTGTCTCACTACTCTCACTTGAGGCTAGTAATTGTAAGCTAGTTAACAAAAAAGCTAATTGTGTTCTATACTATCTACTCTATGATTGCCCACAGAAATTTCAATTAGGCAATATACAAAATAAAATACTACATTGTCCCCTAACATTCCAAAACACTCCTTCCTTAATATACTACTTAAGAAAGAAAGGATCAGGTACACTGAGGTGGTGTTTAAACATCAAAGAAAAAAAAATCAGTAAATCTTTTCAATTAGAAATAGCATTTCTAACAGTTATCATCAAAAACTGGGGTGGGGGTAACTGGGATATTAAAGGAAAACCTGGATTCATCTAAAAGTGATATAATTTTTATTTTTTCTAACCATTAAGAAAACTCGACACAGCTTTTTTTCTTTCTTTAAACACTCACATGTAATTCTGATTCAGGTTATTATCTAGATGAAAGTATCAGAAACCTTCACAGGTATGAGAAGATAGGCAAATTTCTGATTTGACAGATAACATACCAAAAGGTTCTATGAACTGATAAAGTTTTTCACCAACGGATATGGCTTCTGTATACTGCCGGAGATGATACAGGATGACTGCTTGATTGTAATACAACATACTGTTTTCAACATCATCTAATCCATCCATTTCTTCAACAGCCGAGTGCACCTATTTAAACAATCAATAGGGATTATGTTCTAACAGTACTAAAGAGCAAAAGTGAAAGACTCTAAATGAATAAACAGGAACACAGACCAACATTTCTTACTCTAAAATTTTCCACATTTTTAATAGGACCTCTAGATTTTAATTACTCTCACATACTAAAAATTATTTCATTCATATAAAATTCTGCTAAGTAAAACATTCTGATGGGACTTTATTAAGTACCTTGCCCAAGGCAAGGCGAGTCTCTTCCTTGCCACTGTGAAGGTATCCTCAATGCTTTCTAAAAGCCAGTGTGGCTTCTGAGTTAGATTCCCACTTTCCAGCCTCACGTAGCAAGAGGCTACATAGGGAGTGGGCAAAACTCAAAACGACCTTTCCTATGAGGATGTTATGAGGTACATATACATAAACTTGATTCCATTTTGTAAAAACCAAAGTAAATTTAAACATTAACAAATAATACTATTTAACTATGTGCCAGGCCTGCTACATTAAACCCTTTACAGAGAATACCTCATTTAATCCTTCTCATACCTCAAGGACACAGATATTATCATTTCCTTTTTATAAATAAGGAAACAAACGAAAAAAAGCTTAATTATCTTGCCTGAGGTCATATGACTAGAAAGTATATTTTCTGATTTTCCTATTATGTTCCGGTTTTATTCTCACAATTAAAAAAAAAAGATTTTTCAAAGTAATGAACAACAAAAATACACTTTGTCACACATGGTGGTGAAAATCGGCTTTTAATGGCTTTACTAGAACCCTAACATCCACATCTGATACCAAAAGAAGAAAAGTCACAACACTTAGCATTTTAAAGCTAATGACGATCTGTATACCCACTTTCTGTAATAGGCTTTTAAATTTTTATCAAGTTTTACAACCATTCTATAATCCCATGGAACACATTAAAATGGAATTCTACCTGTATTAAAATTTATCTTTCTTTGCCACCACAACGACTGCAATAAATTACTGAGGAATGTTAAGTAATTAATTCTAAGACTGACATTTTCCTAAATTAAGCAGTGGAATTTTGACATACAGTTGGCCCTCTGTATCCACAGGTTCCACATCTGTGGATTCAACCAACCACAGATTGAAAACACTTGGGGGAAAAAATTCCATAAAGTTCCTAAAAGCAAAATTTGAATTTGCTGTGCGCTGGCATCTATTTACATAGCATTTACATTGTATTAGGTATTATAAATAATCTAGAGATGATTTAAAGTATACAGGAAGGGCTTCCCTGGTGGCGCAGTGGTTGAGAGTCTGCCTGCCGATGCAGGGGACATGGGTTCGTGCCCCAGTCCGGGAAGATCCCACATGCTGCGGAGCGGCTGGGCCCGTGAGCCATGGCCACTGGGCCTGCGCTTCCGGAGCTTGTGCTCCGCAACAGGAGAGGCCACAACAGTGAGAGGCCCGCGTAACGCAAAAAAAATATAAATGAATAAAGTATACAGGAAGATAGGAAGATGTGTGTAGGTTATATCAAAATATTATGCCATTTTATATAAGGGACTTGAACTGTGGATTTTGCTACCGCGGTTGTGGGGGGCGGTCCCTGGAATCAAACCCCTGTGGACCTCCAGGTTCAACTGTACAGGGACTTAACAACCTTGGTCTAGCTAATGATAAGAAACAGAAAGTTCATGATACATAGTGATTTGTAATCAGACTTCTGCAGATTTCAATCACCCATGTGGTGAGCCTGACAGGAGGATTCAATTGTTAACAATTGGTCCTAGCTAGCTAATAGCATGTGCATCTCAATGAGTTTGGGGTCTTTATAGTGTTCACTTATCAAGTCTCTATCTTCAAGTGATTAAAAGTAGTCTCTTTAAATAGAGAAAACTCAATTTCCAAAGAAAGGTAACACTTCTAGGTAGTTATGCAATGAAGAGAGAATAAGCTAAGAAGGGATAATTCTCAGCCAGAAAAAGGGGTTTTGGACAAATTAAGGAGTTTTGGTTTCAGCAAAGGTTGAACTTACGATATGAATAACTTTGCCACATTTTCTATGATTCACCAAAATAATCTAGTAATTGCTCCAGCCAGAACAAAAACTACTCACTAAATGAGATAAAAAGTCACTGAAAGTGGAATAGACTGACAAGGTGTGTCACTATGCCCAGGACATGTGACTGAACAGAAGTATGATTTAGAGAAAGCAAGGAGACACAAGTACAAACACTTGTAGGAAACTCAAGAGTTGGAAGGCACTGGGTGTGTGTGTGTCTGTGTGTTAGTTACTGAACCAATCTTATTAACTACTACTGAGTTAATTAACTACTGAGGCCACACGCCTAGAGCACGTGCTCCGCAACAAGGGAAGCCACTGCAGTGAGAAGCCCGCACACCACAACAAAGAGTAGCCCCTGCCTGGTGCAACTGGAGAAAGCCCACAAGCAGCAACAAATGCAGCCAAAAATTAAATTACAGGAAGTTTGCAGGAGCCTCTTATTCTTTATTTTTTTTTAATTAATTAATTATTTTATTTATTTTTGGACGCACTGGGTCTCCATTGCTGCGTGTGGGGTTTCTCTAGTTGTGGCAAGTGGGGGCTACTCTTTGTTGTGGTGCATGGGTTTCTCATTGCGGTGGCTTCTCTTATAGTGGAGCATGGGCTCTAGGCGCATGGGCTTCAGTAGTTGTGGCACACAGGCTTAGTAAGTTGTGGCTCTCGGGCTCTAGAGAGCAGGCTCAGTAGTTGTGGCACACGGGCTTAGTTGCTCTGTGGGATGTGGGATCTTCCTGGACCAGGGATTGAACCCGTGTCCCCTACACTGGCAGGTGGATTCTTAACCACTGTGCCACCAGGGAAGTCCCCAGGAGCCTCTTATTCTAAAAAAAGTTTTCAGGATGAACTTGTACTCAAAGCCCAAATTAATGTTCCCTGCAAGAAACTGTCTATGGGGTTGTAGGGCACAAGTACTAGACATCAGCAAACATCATCTTTCCTCTGATTCTGGAGCTCCAGATAAATCATGGTTAATAAGACTAGAGCAATGATGTAACGTGATGACATACACATTTACAAAGACTGAGGCAGTTATGAGAACAGGCTCAAGAGTCAGAGGGTCTGGTTCAAATCCTGCTTCTCCCCTTCCTAGCTGTAAAAATTAAAATTAGTAGGTCCAGGCTTCCCTGGTGGCACAGTGGTTGGGAGTCCGCCTGCCGATGCAGGGGACGCGGGTTCGTGCCCCGGTCTGGGAAGATGCCACGTGCCGCGGAGCGGCTGGGCCCGTGAGCCACGCCGCTGAGCCTGCGCTTCCGGAGCCTGTGCTCCGCAACGGGAGAGGCCACAACAGTGAGACGCCCGCGTACCGCAAAAAAAAAAAAAAAAAAAAAAAAAATTAGTAGGTCCTCTAAACCTCAATTTAAAATTGAGATAGGGGACTTCCCTGCTGGTCCAGTGGTTAAGAATCAGCCTTCCAGCACAAGGGAAACGGGTTCGATCCCTGGTCGGGGAACTAAGATCCCACATGCCGAGGGGCAACTAAGACTTCACGCTGCAACTACTGAGGCCGCGCGCTCTGGAGCCTGTGCACCACAACGAGAGAGCCCATGTGCTGCAAGTAGAAAGCCTGTGTGCCGCAAGGAAAGATCCCGCATACTGCAACGAAGATCCTGCATGCCACAACTAAGACCCAGTGCAGCCCAATAAATAAATAAAATATAAAAAAAATTAAAAATTGAGATAACAAATACCTACCACAAGGGTTGAATGTGAGGATTATATGAGATATGACATAAAAAACACTTAATATGAAATATGGAATCAAGTAATAACCATTTAATAAATGTTGGCTATTATTCTCCTTTTCATTGACGAATTTTAATAGGGTTGAATAATTACTTTACTCCTATAAAGTCATGAAAAGCCTGAAGGGGTCTCTTATTTCTAACCATGTCACATTTTAGGTGATGCTTCCACAGTATGGTGGTACTCATGAATCCAGGACGGGGGCTCAAAAAGGTCTCAAGACCTTGTACAGCATGAAGCAGTAACTAAAAACACAAACAGAACTGGGTTCATGTAGCTCTTATTACTTAAAAGCTTTGTGTCTTTTGACAATTTATCCAAGCCATCTGTACCTCAGCTTTCCCATCTGTAAAATGAGAAAAAATATAGTAGCTACTTCACAGGACTACTGGGAAGAATAAGTGAGATGTCCTATATGAGGTTCTTAGTTACGTAAGGTCTTGTTACACAGTAAGCACTAAAGGTCTGCTATTAGCCCTCTTGAATATCAAAGGTCTACCCTTGTGACTGTTATGCCTAATGACCAAGGCAAGTCCCAAACCATATATAAATCAGAATATCTTCTATTTGATCAGTTAATCATCTCCTAATCCAAAATGCTAAAACAGTTTGACATTATTATTAATAATCAGATCTTTGCAGTTACAAATAAGATAAAATCTCGGCAGCTACTCTTCTCACATATTTCTATTTTAATTCTTTCTCAAAACTCCAAAGCTCATTCAAATTTTGTGTATTAGCTTATTCTGTTCAAGTTCAAAACCCCATAGAAAGACTTCCCGGGTGGTGCAGTGGTTAAGAATCCGCCTGCCAATGCAGGGGACATGGGTTCGAGCCCTGGTCTGGGAAGATCCCACATGCCACGGAGCAACTAAGCCCGTGCGCCACAACTACTGAGCCTGCGTTCTAGAGCCCGCAAACCACAACTACTGAGCCCGTGTGCCACAACTACTGAAGGCTGAGCGCCTAGAGCCTGTGCTCTGCAACAAGAGAAGCCACGACAATGAGAAGAAGCCTGCACTGCAACGAAGAGTAGCCCCCACTCGCCGCAACTAGAGAAAGCCTGTGCGCAGCAACGAAGACCCAATGCAGCCAAAAAAAAAAAAAACCAATACAAAATAAAATCACACAACATACCTTTCATTTCCTAGAATAAGAATTTTATACAAATAAAATTAATACCAACAAATGTTTTATATTAGAAATTATGCTATTAATATCAGATAGGAAGTGAAATTAATTTTACTTAACTAACTTTATTTCACAATCTAGAGAGCACCACAATATTTTTATAATGAAATTCATTTATGTATCACCTGATTCTTCAGCTGATTAAGTGTCTGTCTTAAACTATCTGTTGTTGTCTGGTTACTTTTGAAAAACTCAGCTACTGCTATATTCAAAATTATTTTATAATCGTCTTTGTTTATATCTTGTAGGCAGGCAAGATGTTGCAGACAGACATCATAATTTCCAGCCTAAAACAAAAACAAACAAACAAAATTACATACCAACTTTAAGAACTATACATTCATTTCCAAATATATTTCAGTGATCTTTATTTAAAAATTCTTACAAAGACAGATATAATTCCCCTAAATATACTAATTAAAGTCACTAGTTGAAGTAAGAGTCATGCCAATTAAGAAACTGTGATATGTCAATTATATCTCAATAAAACTGAAAAAAAAATGTGGCTATTTATTTCCAAAGAATGAAACTCTAACAGTGATACATGTGCATTATATCTACAAGACACACACACATATATGGGTATGTAATATACCTATATATAGTATATATTATAATCAGATATAATATATATTAGTACATATTGCTAGCAAGGTATAATAGCCAAGGCTACCCAAGAAAAGTAATATGATTAATTACTCCAAATTTTAATTTCTAGTATACTTGGAATACCCAAGTATCAAGTTCTTCCACTTACATGTATGTAACTTGATAATCAAATAATGTTTTCTTTCATATCGTTTAATGTCAGAAAAGTTAAAATTCTGACAATAAACTTTTGGGGTTCCACTTTAAAGTACAGTCAAGGAAGAGAACTGAAGAGAGTAGTAAAATGAAAAGACTGACTCACATACTACAAATCTAAATTTAAGAGACTTAAAAACAACATTGACAGTTAAAATATGTTTATGGAAACACAAAAATTTGGGAATGGCTCAAATTACTCTCATTCCTTTCACCATATTTAAACTCTAAAATTAAAAAAAAAATTTTAAACCTAAACCTACTCTATAAACTTAAACTCTTGAATTAGTACGGAACAAAAATTATAAATTAAAAAATTCACTGTGAAAATATTCATGCTTGACAGTTACTAAAAATGGAACAGATTAAGAGAAACCACTTCTTACTGTGAAAGCCTGGAAAGCACTGGTGGACAACTCCTTCTCTTGATCAGTAATCCCAGAGGACTGACCTGTCCCTTCATGTTTCTCTGCTCCCTGATCTGCAAACACACAAGTTTTATAGTTCTTTAGAAACAACAGTAATGCAGTGAATGTATCCCTAGTTTTCTTCTTAATTGTCTTCTTTCTAATGAAGTTGCCAAAGTTAGACCTCTCTCAACCACAATGGCTATTAGTGTCATAAGTGAGGAAGAAGCCATTCCTTCGAAAACTTAAGAAATGTTTCCTTTTGCTGTGGAAATCCTTATGTACGGATTACAGTTTTGTCTGTCAGGTCATTCAGGCTGAGAATATTGTGTTCTCTTAAAAATATTAGATCTGTCCCCCAGCCATATACCAAAAATCCCACATATTCAAGAAAATATGCCAGGCCCTGCAGACACAAGGAGATTATAAATACATATACAATGCCTTCAAAAAGTTTATAATCCAGTTGGAACACAGCAACATTTAACAATAAGAAAACTACATTGATAAGAACTCATAGGTAATTTCCAGGCAAAGAAATCCAAAAGCCAAGATTAATACATTTAAAAAGCCTCGTTGGGACTTCCCTGGTGGTCCAGTGGTTAAGAAACCACCTTCCAATGCAGGGGACGTGGGTTCAATCCCTGGTTCGGGAACTAAGATCTCACATGCCGCAGGGCAACTAAGCCTGCACCCCACAACTAGAGATCCCGTACGCTGCAACTACTGAACCCACGTGCTCTGGAGCCTGTGTGCCACAACTAGAGAAGCCTGCGTGCCACAACTAGAGAGAAGCCCATGCGCCCAACGAAGAGCCCGGTGCACCACAATGAAAAGATCCTGTGTGCTACAACTAAGACCTGACACAGCCAAAAAAAAATTTTTTTTAAAAAGCTTCCTTAACAGAACTGTCCATGTACATTCTACTATTCACAATTTCTACCCAATTTACTCTTTTAAAAATTAGATTTTTTTAATTTAAAAAATAAACATAAAAATCTCAGCTGAACCAAGTCTTAAACTACTCAAGGACAACACCTGTTGGGTCTGAGCGTAAACTGGTTAAGACCTCCTGGTAAGGAATTGCCAATACCTGTCTATGTACATAGCCTTGACCAAACAATCCCACTTCTAGGTATTCACTCTACAAATACACAAAGATGCTCACTGCAGCACTATTTATAAAAGTGAATGTCTAGAAATAACACAACTAGAGATATCCTTAAATATCCCTCAGTTAAGAAATTGCTAACTATATATTCCAATTAAAAACAAATTGCTAACTGAAGCATGGTATAGGAATACAATGGCACACTAAACAACTGTTAAAGAAGTTGAGTCTACTTGTGTTGACATGGAAAAATATCTTCAACATCTTAAAGGAACAGATTGCAAACAGTTTTTTTTAAAAAATTAATTAATTTTTGTCTGCATTGGGTCTTCGTTGCTGCAGGCAGGCTTTCTCTAGTTGTGGGAAGCGGGGGCTACTCTTCATTGCGGTGCGCGGGCTTCTCATTGCAGTGGCTTCTCTTGTTGTGGGGCATGGGCTCTAGGAGTGTGGGCTCAGTAGTTGTGGCTAGTGGGCTCAGTAGCTGTGGTGCACGGGCTTAGTTGCTCCGTGGCATGTGGGATCTTCCCGGACCAGGGATCGAACCCGTGTCCCCTGCATTGGCAGGTGGATTCCTTCCTTCCTTATTTATTTTTGGCTGAGTTGGGTCTTTGTTGCTGCGCAGGGGCTTTCTCTAGTTGTGGCGAGTGCGGGCTACTCTTCGTTGAGGTGTGCGGGCTTCTCATTGCAGTAGCTTCTCTTGCTGTGGAGCACAGGCTCTAAGCATGAGGGCTTCAGTAGTTGGGGCTCATGGACTCTAGAGTGCAGCTCAGTAGTTGTGGCGCACGGGCTTATTTGCTCCGTGGCATGTAGGATCTTCCTAGACCAGGGCTCGAAGCCGTGTCCCCTGCATTGGCAGGTGGATGCTTAACCACTGCGCCACCAGGGAAGCCCGGCAGATGGATTCTTAACCACTGCGCCACCAGGGAAGTCCTGCAAACAGTATTATACAACTGAACTTCATGTTTTGTAAAGATATATACATAGATATGTACTTCTGAATATGTACAGAATAAACTTTGGAAGGATATACATCAAACTCAGTGATTACCTTCAGGGAGTGGGATGGAAGAGTGAGAGATTTTACTTCCCTTCCTATTCCTCTCAATTGTGAAACAGAGCAGGACCCTGTCTGTGGGGCCCTCCTGGATACAAAAACCCTTCCGAACACCCCTCCCACCCCGTTTTCTTCTTTGTAGAAAAAAGCTTCAGGCTCCTAGACCTTTCCTGAGTACCAAAGGGCAGATTCAAACAGTAATTAGAGAAGGGAGGGAATGCAGAAACAAAGGTAGAGCAGTCAAGAAACAATAGTGCAGAGTACTGGTTCCTCCTCAAGGAATATATATAACACATCTCTTGAGTTCTTCTGCAGGAACTAAGGCCCCCACACAGGTGGAGGATAGTAACTTCAGGCTGAGTACAAGATTCCTGGACACCACCCTGTTACCTCACTACCAACCAATCAGAAGAAAGCCACACACCCTGCAGCCCTCACCCCAAATTTTGCCTATTAAAAACTTTTTTCCAAAAACCATCAGGGAGTTTGGGTTTTTTAAATACAAGCCACCCAATCTCCTTGTTTGGCCTTGCAGTAAACCTTTCCCTGCTCGAAACTCTGACATTTTGGTTTGTTTGGCCTCACTGTGCTTCAGGCACATAAACTTGCATTTGACAACACTTGTTTAAATTTTTATAATTTACATGGGTTACTTTTTTTTTTAAGTTTTATTTTTAAATGCCTGCCTAAAACTAATACAAGGTTTTAGAATTCAGATAAGGGGTTACCTCCAGGAGTCTAGTGACTGCAAGATGCATGGGGTGGAGAGTGGGGGGTGCTTCTGGGTGTGTGAGAATTCATTAAACTGTATGTACACTTATGATGTGAGCACTTTTTGATAACTGCCTAGAAACCTGTTTTCCAGGATCATTTCAACAAATGAGTCCTCAGTAGAGCTGACTTTTGGAAGCCCTGGCGTGGCACATATAAGCAGTAAGCAAAGACCCCCGATTTCCCTCTGTCAAGATGACATCATGGTATAATGAAAACATACGTCTTGGAATCAGTCATATCTTCAGTCTGGTCTCCCCTTGACCATCTAACTCTCTTAACTAGATATTAGCTTCCTTCCCCCTTTCCTTTTGACAGAACAACTAAGGATTCCTTCCCCCTTTCCTTTTGACAGAACAACTAAGGATTCCTTCCCCCTTTCCCTTTGACAGAACAACTAAGGATTCCATTGTGGTTTTTTGTTTGTTTTTTTATAAAATACTTATTTCTTAATACTTATTTAAACATACAAATAAACAATGAAATTAGATTTAGTGTGAACAGCTCCATAGATCACTGCAAAACCCCTATTATTACAATACTCTTGAGAATCCCCACTTACACTTAGAAACAAAATATAACCTGTGCTTAAGTGAACTTATCTAAGACTTAGATCTGCCCTACAAAAAAAGGTATTCTGGTATTTGGGGCTTTTTGGGGTGTTTTTGTTTTTTTAGAGGTAAATTTTATTCACAGTGTTTTTTAAAAAATATTTATTTTATTTATTTATTTTTATTTTTGCCTGTGTTGGGTCTCAGTTGCAGCATGCAAGATATTTATTGTGGTATGTGGGATCTTTCACTGCAGCATGTGAGCTCCTCTCTAGTTGTGGTGTGCGGGTTTTCTTTTCTCTAGTTGTGGTGCACGGCCTCTAGGGTGCATGAGCTCTGTAGTTGTGGCGCGCGGGCTCCAGAGCACGAGTGCTCTGTAGTTTGAGGCACACGGGCTCTCTAGTTGAGGTGTGCAGGCTCAGTAGTTATGGCACATGGGCTTAGTTGCCCCACGGCATGTGGGATCTTAGTTTCCTGACCAGGGATCAAACCTGTGTCCCTTGCATTGCAGGATGGATTCTTTACCACTGGACCACCAGCGAAGTCCCTGGCATTGGGGTTTATTAGAAGTATTACCTCTGATAATTAAAGTTAGATAAATTAGTATTGCATTTCCACTTTTGCATACAAATAAATAAGAATTGATTCGTAACAGGGAGGACAAAAACTAATAGTTTAACAGTTTAAACCAGTGAGAGAGCTCACTGGTTTAAGAGGACCCTGTCAAACAGCTTTTTCTTTAGAAAGCCAGTAACAGTGAGTTACTGTTAACTCAACTGTTTACACAATACACCTGCTTTGCAAAACTTTCAGGTGCACAATACCAGTAAGGACCATTTTCTTTAAAATGTGTAAAAATGGGGACACAGGATTTCAGGACCCCAGAAAGCCAGGTATGAGTTTAGATTGAGACAGAACCTCAACTCTAGGTATATTCACCGTAAAATTTTAACAATGAACGTAAATACTTTGAAATTTTTTAGGAAACCTAAAGTGTTTAAAAACTTTATCTCCCCTCATAAAGAAGTACACTAAATTTAAACCAAATGCCCAAAATTCTTAGTTTGCCATCAAGTTATCTCCATAGCTTCTTCTAAAATATAGCCTCTCTAAATTAGATGACATTCTTTAATGGGACTTTTTGGCCCAACTGTCATTTATAAATTGTGATTATAAATACAAGGCAGAGGGAAACACCCAACAATTCACCAAGGCACTGAAGAGTTTAAGCTTCTACTTCCCACCAGAAGCAGATTGGCTTATGTGGCCACTGCTATCATTATTCTCTAGGAACTGTAAAAGTCTCCTAAAATCTTCCAAATAAGGAAAGAAGCCAACTTTAATAAGCTAGACTCTAAGGATGACAAGAGTCTCTGAAATAGACATTTTAGAGAACTGAGCTCAGTAAACAGACTTTTACATGTTAACCAGCTATTATTTTACCTACATTCTTTTACTTCAAGATAAAACTAGGGGGAAAAAACCCCACTCCAATACGATTCCTATTCCTATTTTCCTTATCTTTCTGCACTTTTCAAGTTTTCTGCAAGGAACAGGTATTATTTTGACAATCAGTCTTTAAAACATTCAATTTCTTGGTAACTACTGACTTCTTACCAGAAAGAGGCTGCACGTAATTCCACAACGTGTCTTTATTTGTCCCAAAATAGTCTCTATTGCCAATTGAAAGAGTATATGACCGTTCATCCATAAGCCTGACCTTCCTTCTACTCTGGCCTAATGAACAGGGCTGACCATCTAGGCGAACAGAGCTCTTCGGCGCACAGACTTTGATGCTTTTTAAGCCAACGGGCTTCATTTCTAACCAATTAGGTTTAAACTAAGTAGAAAAGAAACACACTGCTTTTCCAAAACTGGAAAAAGTCAGTTAACGGAAAGCCCAGACACATTCCAACACAGAATGTTAACAATTCAAATCTGATTGGAGGGGCTTCCCTGGTGGCGTAGTGGTTGAGAGTCCGCCTGCCGATATAGGGCACACGGGTTCGTGCCCCGGTCCGGGAAGATCCCACATACCGTGGAGCTTCTAGGCCCGTGAGCCATGGCCGCTGAGCCTGCGCGTCCGGAGCCTGTGCTCCGTAACGGGTGAGGCCACAACAGTGAGAGGCCCGCGTACAGCAAAAAAAAAAAAAAAGAAAAAAGAAAAAAATCTGATTGGAGGGGCTTCCCTGGTGGCACAGTGGTTAAGAATCCGCCTACCAATGTGGGGAACATGGTTTTGAGCCCCGGTCCGGGAAGATCTCACGTGCCGGGGAGCAACTAGGCCCGTGCGTCACAACTACTGAGCCTGCGCTCTAGAGCCTGTGAGCCACGACTACTGAGCCCGTGAGCCATGACTATTGAGCCCGTGAGCCACGACTACTGAGCCTGTGAGCCACAACTACTGAAGCCCACGCCCCTACAGCCTGTGCTCCACAACAAGAGAAGCCACTGCAATGAGAAGCCCACACACCACAATGAAGAGTAGCCCCCTCTCGCTGCAACTAGAGAAAGCAACGCACAGCAAGGAAGACCCAACACAGCCAAAAATAAATAAATAAAACAAATAAATTTATTAAAAAAAAATCTGATCGGAGGATCTTCCACACAAGCTACACTTTTCAAAATACAGCTCCAATGATGTTCAAGAAAAGAAAAATTTCCCCAAAGTAAAAAGAAATGCAGGCCTAAGGAAATCTACTGCTACTCTCGCAAAATAGTGTTGATGCTTTTGTGAAGGAAAAGTTTAAATGAGGATGCCATTTCAAAGAAAAAGAATTCAGGTTTACTAAAGCCACCATCCAGCTAATGTTCACACACCTCACGTGTGGTTTTCTATCACATGACCAAGTACACCTGCCTTAGCAAAGCCCTACATACAATGGCTGATTTCTCCACAGCTCAGAGGACTAACACGTGACCAGCAATGCTATAGACTTGAGCACCCTGTCCAGCAGTGCAGAAACAAAGAACAGAATACCAAGCTTCAAGAATATCAGCACACTTTGGGAAAGACAGGCAAAGCAGAACGCTACCAGTGCTGATGACTGTTTTTATTTTCATAAATACTAGTTTAAAAAAATAGTAGTTTTTATGCATGGAGAAGAGATTTACTCTAGTTTTCAAATATTAACAGTTATTAATTTACAAGTTCAGAATGACTAGATTTTCCTCAAACTTTTACATTTAACGTCGACATCTTACTCTGTTTGGAGTTTTCATTTTAAAGGGCCGTGATGAATGTTTGATTTCACTTATACCTTCAAACAAAATTATAACTACCTTAAATAATTTAATATATTCCATTTTAACTACAACCTTAAAACATTTTTTTTTTTTTTTTGCGGTATGCTGGCCGCTCACTGTTGTGGCCTCTCCCGTTGGGGAGCACAGGCTCCGGACGCGCAGGCTCAGCGGCCATGGCTCACGGGCCCAGCCGCTCTGCGGCATGTGGGATCTTCCCGGACCAGGGCACGAACCCGTGTACCCTGCATCGGCAGGCGGACTCTCAACCACTGCGCCACCAGGGAAGCCCCTTCCTACCATTTTTACAGTCATCCTGGCTCAAAATTTCAAAGCCATCTTCAAGTACTCTTCTCCCGATTTCATATTACTCATCTGGTCCTGTCTTTCCCATATTCATAATGTCATCAACCTTTTCCTATTAAGCCTACTACTGCCATCCTCATAGTCCAAATTCTCAGATAAATTCAAATCTAGGATTTTGCATCCTAACTCCAGCCACTTTCTCCTTTCAAATAACTATCAAAAGTCAAATAAATCACCCTAAAATATTGCTGGTGTTTCACACCGCTTTTCTGTTACATAGGGACATGAACCTTAGGACTTTCAACTGCCCCTTCAATGTTTATCTTTGAATCATAAAGGGAGGATGGGATCAGGGTGGATGGGAACCCCCTCCCTTCATGATTTGGTTGAAATACAAATCAGGGTGTGAGAACTGCTGGCTGATTAATCACTAAGAAGCCACGTAACCTAGAAGCACAGGTAAATTAATTCTCCAGGAGGTGAGTCTTGACCAGCTGGAAACAGGAAATGGGAGAAAGCTGGACAAATAAATCATCCCTTCTTTCTCTCTCATATGGACTATTCTGAAGTGTAATTTCTCCTCGAAAACCTTACAGAAAAGTCCCATATGCAAATGACCTGCTACGTGTCTTCACAGGTCACGATGGAACAGTAGCTAGGGCTGTAATGTAGTTCATCTTCCTTTGCCTTCCTTCCTTCTCTCCCTCACCTTCACTATCCTGGGCTTGCACCTTCCAAAAAGTGAACACCTTAATCGGGTTCTGCTTCCCAGAGGATGTGGGCTAAAACATACACCTCACCTCAGCTGATCCTCACAAGCTGTAACCTGGGGAGGTAAATAAATTAGAAAGCTATTAGGAATAAATTAGAAGATTATTAGGACCCCCATTTTACAAATGAAGAAACTGAGGCTTAACTCAGAACCTTTCCCAAGGAGCAAGGACATTGTTCAAATGTCACCTCTAAGAGAGCCAGCCCTTCCTTCTCTAACCAATCCACTCAAAGTAGGGTCCCTGCTCTCAGTTATCCTCTATCCTTTTACTCATTTTTTCTTTTCTTCACAATATTTATCACAGCTTGAAATCCGAATTATTTCTTACTTTGTTTACATGTTTATCTGCCTTTCTTACTACATTACAAGCTCCTCATGGACAGAGACTTCGCAGTGTCTGGCAGAGCAGGCTATTGGTGAATATTTAATGAATAAATTAATATCACAACATTAGCTGGTCTCAGCTAGTTTCTGAGCTTCCAGTCTTATTTCATTTAAATCCATCCTTGGACTTCCCTGGTGGTCCAATGGTTAAGGCTCCACGCTTCCACTGCAGGGGGCACAGGTTTGATCCCTGATCGGGGAACTAAGATCTAAAGGTCGAGAGGTGAGGCCAAAAAAAAAAAAAAAAAAAAAAAAATCCATTCTCTACCACAGTCAGTGTGATCAGGTCACTTACCTCCTTAAATCCTTTCATGGGCCTCTTTCTTACCTAATGAAGAACAATCTCCATGAAAAGGGTCTTGGGCTCAGGAGCTCAGAGTTGAAGCAGCATATAAACTAGATTTTGAATGAGAAGCATGTTCACCAGATAGAGAAGAGAAAGAAGGGCATTACCGCTCAGAAACTCAAAAGAACATGATACTTTCTAAGAATCATTTCTGGTGTGAAGAGCTAGATGTGATGATATAGAAGTATCAGATGGGAAAAGATTGTGAAGAGCCTCACAAATGACATTAAGGAGTGAGGATCTGATGCACAAAAAATGGCACAGTCTTAGAAAGTTTATAGGCAAGGAATGGTATGATCTAAATAGTGTTTTAGAAATAAAGTGAAAACGCAGCAGTGAGAATGGACTGGATAGGAAGAGACAAAACCATTCAGAAGGATGCTCAATGTGAAACAGACCACATCAAGAGATAAAGGCCAGATGTATACGTATAGCTGATTCACTTTGCTGTACAGCAGAAACTAACACAACATTGTAAAGTAACTGTACTCCAATTTTTTTTTAAAAAAGAGAGAGATAAAGGCCAGAACAACCGCACTTGAAATGGGGATGGAGAGGAGGAGCGGAGAGATTCATGGGGCCACACTAAACACTCATCTACTTAATACAAATTCAACCTTATTATCTAGGTAGGAAGTTTCCTACACTGTGGCCTATAAGCTTAAACCAATCAAAGAAAGGCCCCAAATCACTCTGGACCTTATTCTTCTACTACATATATTACATAGCTCTTCCCAAATGGGAGTGCCACTATAATAGGGCTGACTCTAACAGACTGAATAGCAGGTCTTCAAAAGCAGGGAGTGTGTCATATCCATTTCTTTAATATCCACGGCAGTGCCTGGCACTCAATTTTTATGAACGAATGAATGAATAAGTAGAAGAATGCTTTATGACTGAAACAGGACTTGAAAACAACATAGGTTTTAGGCCTAAAAAGGTCATTCCAGGCAAGTGCAATGGTATGGGTGAATAGAAATGGTAAACCTGGGGGAGAGACAATGTCCTAAACTAAGATGGAATATGTTGGTCCTCTTGGTCCAGGCTTGCATAGGCCATGCTTATTCCCTGCCTGGAACTTTCTCCCACCCACCCCTCCTCATTCCGTATGGCTCACCCCTTCATTTCGTTGGGGTGTCTGCTCAAATATCACCTCACCAGAGGCCTTCCCTGACCAGCCTACCTAAAATTCTCTAGCGCCCTCTAAAGGTTTAGCCTCACTCTCTAAACCTTTTCTCTTGTTTTTCTTCTTAGTAGATTACTGAAGACATGCTCTGACAATTTCATTCATCTGTACCTATATTAGGCTTGGCTCACTTTAATTTCAAATCAAGTTCGTCAGTTATTGAGATCAGGACCTAATAAAAAAAATTACAGCACATTGAGATTTTTTCCTTTTTTTTTTTTTTTTTTTTTGCGGTACGCGGGCCTCTCACTGTTGTGGCCTCTCCCATTGCGGAGCACAGGCTCCGGACGCGCAGGCTCAGCGGTCATGGCTCACGGGCCCAGCCGCTCCGCGGCACGTGGGATCTTCCCGGACCGGGGTACGAACCCGTGTCCCCTGCATCGGCAGGCGCACTCTCAACCACTGCGCCACCAGGGAAGCCCTCTTTTCCTTTTTTAAAAAAATTAATTTTACTGTAAAAAGTCTAACTGTTGACCACTTCTAAGTCCTGTCATTTAAGTTCCTTCCAACAAAACCTGGATGGATGCCACAGAGAACATTATTTTCTTACAGGAAATATACGCCAGACCGTCCCAGAGTAGGCAGGAAAGAATTTTATATTCCTCAATGGAGAAGATTCTAGGAATGGAGCAGTAATCCATAAAGAAAATCGTCGAGATTAAACTTAAGGGGAAAAGAGGTTCTAAACGCAAGATATTATAGAGAGCACAGCTCGAAGTGAGACACGATAATGTTATGCCTATTTCAATAAGTTGTTTTTACAAAGCTAATTACACAAGACGTCGCTGACCATAGGCAGGCTGATGTGGCGGAAACCACCCAGATGAGTCCTAGCCCGAGCCGGGGGCATCAAGGTAGCCGCATCTCCGGGGTGAACTTTCCTTGCTCTGCCTTCCTCAGTGGGAATTCGAAAAGTCTGTGAAGCGGCCACCTAGATTTAAGCTTTTTAAATCTGAGATATTCCGGAGAGCCGGGCAAAGGCGGCCAGAAGCGGCTTCATACTGCACTTGGTAAGAAACTATCGGACCTTGGGCCCAAAGACTCACAGTAGCGACGGCCAAGGGAGGAGATGGGGGAGAGAAATGCACGCTCCAATTAGAGTCGCCCCGGAGTCCCCATCCCTCGTCCCCACCCGGGGCCCCGCCACCGCAGCATAGGGTCTGCCCGCCCCCGCGGGTCCCGCCGCCCCAGCGCGCGAGGCGCGGGCGCCTCACCTGCAGGCTTGTCTGCGGCCATCTTCCCGCCTCGGCTCGGGTTCCCCGCAGGTGGCGTGGCCTCCACACCAGCTGCCCGGCTTACCGCTATCCTGGACCTCGGAGGACGACCCTGCGCCCACTCCGGCTCCGGGCCCCTGGGTTCCGGCCTGGGGAGTGGGCAGACGGCGGGCTGAGGAAGTGACGAAGACTAGTTTGCGTCGTCTAGCAACAGCAGCAGCGTCTCCGCCCCGGGCAGTGCCACTACCTCCAGCCATGCACGGTTTCCGCCCCGCCGCGTCCCCTGACACACTACTTCCGGGGGCCGCGGCCGGCGTGGGAACTGCGGCTGGCCCCGCCCCACGCTGGCGTCCCCGGCGGCCCGCCCCCTGCGGCGTGAGCGCGCGCGCCCGGCCGGACGTGCGCTCACCCGCGCGTCTGCGCGTGTGTTGGGTGTGCCGGATGGGAGCTGCGGGCCGCTGCTGTGTGCTTATCCTGGTTAGAATTCTCGAGTATCCGAGCTCTTGTCCCTCATTTTACATAAAACCAGAGTAACTGCACCTGACATCTATATGGTAAGCATTGAGCCTTGCACTTGGCTTGTACACTTTTAATGATTTCTCTCAGCTCTGTGAGAAGGCACAGTTGCGATTCCCCGTTTGGAAACAAAACGAAACATTTTATTTTAGAGGTTTTAGATTTACAAGAAAATTGCAAAATGATACATGGAGCTCTTGTATACTCTTCACCTAGTTCCCCCTGTTGTGATCCTCTTGAATAATTATTACATTACTATGGTACATCCGTCACATCTAAGAAACAACTTTGGTTGGTACATTACTATTAACTAAATTCAACATTTAAAAAAATGAAAAAAAACTTTTTTTAGTCAATGTCGATTTTCTGTTCCAGGATATTGTCCAAGATACCACATTAAATTATTCATGTCTCCTTAGGCTTTTTTTTTTTTTTTTTCCCCGCTCTGCTGCGCCGCTTGCAGAATCGCAGTCTTAGTTCTCCGACCAGGGATCGAACCTGGGCCAGCATCCAAGTCCTAACCACTGGACCGCTAGGGAATTCCCTCCTTAGGCTATTCTCGTCTGTAATCACTTCTCAGATTTTTCTTGTTCCTGATGACTTTAACAGCTTTGAAGAATACTGGTCAAGATTTTTTTTTTTTTTTTTTTTTTTTGCGGTACGCGGGCCTCTCACTGTTGTAGCCTGTCCCGTTGCGGAGCACAGGCTCCGGACGCTCAGGCTCAGCGGCCATGGCTCACGGGCCCAGCCGCTCCGCGGCATGTGGGATCTTCCCGGACCAGGGCACGAACCCGTGTCCCCTGCATCGGCAGGCGGACTCTCAACCACTGCGCCACCAGGGAAGCCCTAGTATGTCTTTTGATGAGTATGTTAGAGCCCACATAAAAAGACACCTGCAGTGTTTACTGATCTAGCCACTGTAGGGAGCCTCTCAATAAAAAAGGAATTAAAAGGAAATTGAGAGAATTTGGGCTTTTGCTGGATGATTTTAAAGAGGTATTAGGGAAGTTGAGGGGTTGGCAGTTTTGGATTGGAGGCAGTCAGGAAACAGACAATTCAGTGATTGAGTGTCTTAGTTTTTATCTAGTAGTTTTTATCTAGGAGGCAGGAGGATTAAAGCAAGGCTAGAGAGTTGTCATTGGTCAGGGAGCTGCATCAGTCATGTTAGAAGAAGGAGGTGTTCCCTCGTTTTTGTGCTTATGGAGGGCTTCATTTCTGTCTTGTCCCAAACACAATTATGGTGTAACCTTCTCTGAACATGTTCATATTCTGTGAGTGTAGTGTATGTCCCGCTGGGAGTGTTCTGCTAGAAGAATTGTTTTTCTCTTAAGTCTCCAGGCTTGTCAGCAGAGCCATTTTTCACTTTCTCACATGTGGTCCCACCTCTTGGACCTTATCCATTTCACAGATATGGAAAATGAGGTGTTAACCCACTTTCTCAAGTAACAAGACTAGTAAACAACTATTATCTTAACTGTTACATTCAGCTTTAAAGGTTCTAGAATTCGCCTATGTGGAAAACGTCTTGGGTCTCTTCTCTCACCTTTCCATATTGGCAGCTCTCCCTCGTTTACAGGGAGGAAGAAGAGTTAATTCAGACGTGGGAGGTGTGGGACTTCCCCAGTGGCGCATTGATTAAGAATCCGCCTGCCAATGCAGGGGACACGGGTTCGAGCCCTGGTCCGGGAAGATCCCGCATACCGCGGAGCAACTAAGCCCGTGCACCACAACTACTGAAGCCTGCAGGCCTAGAGCCCTTGCTCTGCAACAAGAGAAGCCACTGCAATGAGAAGCCCATGCACCGCAACAAAGAGTAGTCCCCTCTTGCCGCAACTAGAGGAAGCCCGCACGCAGCAACGAAGACCCAACGCAGCCAAAAATAAATAGATAAATAAATAAAAATTTATTTAAAAAAAAAGTGGGAGGTAAAAAATCTCAGTGGGACTCTGCTTGGTCACCAGCCATGGTGAGTCAGTTCGCATCCAGCTAGTGATGGTACCACTGTGTACCCACAGTGCCTCAAACCCGATGTGGTCCTTGCCATTTATGGAAGACTGTCTCCAAGAATGGTTGTCACCAGTCCCTCCCATCCCAATATGAACATTGCTGCTCTTCCCCTCCCTTTGAATATGAGTTGTGACTTGCTCCAACCAACAGAATGCAGAAGTGATGCTGAGCCAGTTTTGGTTCTAGCCCTTGAAAGGCATGGCAGTGTCCACTTTTCCTCCCTTGTACTCAGCTACCATGCTGTAAGGCTATAAGACTGTCCTGCTGGAGCGAGACCATGAGAAGGGGAGCCAAGATGTCCCAAGTGACAACCAGCACCAAGGTTCCAGACATAAGAATGAAGCCTTCTTGAACCTTCTAGCCCAATCCAGCTGCCAGCTCAATGCAGTCACATGAGTGATCCTAGCTAACATCATATGAAGCAGAAAAACTGCTCAGGGGCTTCCCTGGTGGTGCAGTGGTTGGGAGTCCACCTGCCAGTGCAGGGGACACAGGTTCGATCCGTGGTCCGGGAGGATCCCACGTGCTGCAGAGCAACTAAGCCCATGCACCACAACTACTGAGCCCACGTGCTGCAGCTACTGAAGCTCGCGCACCTAGAACCTGTGCTCCACAACAAGAGAAACCACCATAATGAGAAGTAGCCCCCACTGGCCAGAACTAGAGAAAGCCTGCACGCAGCAATGAAGACCCAATGCAGCCAAAAAAAAAAAAAAAAAAGAAAAGAAAAACTGCTCAGTCAACCCCCAGAATGGTGAAAAATAATAAGTTATTGTTATTGGACAATGACTAATTTAAAAAATTGAGATATAAGCACATACCATGCAATTCACCATTTTAAAGTATATAATTCCATGGTTTTTAGTATATTCACAAAGTTGTGCAGACATTACCAATATCTAATTCTGTGTCAAACCAGCAAGGTAGAGTGGGGTTTTTCGGGGTTTTTTTTTTTTGGCCATACCTTGTGGCATGCAGGATCTTTCCCCACCAGGGATCAAACCGGTGCCCCCTGCCGTGGAAGCACGGAGTCTTAACCACTGGACCACCGGTCCTGTTTTTTGTTTTTTTGTTTTTTTTAATGACTCATTGGTGCCTTCTCCTTGAGGACATTTCCAATTTACAAGTGAAGAAAAAAATATGTATGTTAAACATATTTTTATTACTCTCTAAAACCTGAATTCAGAAAGATTATTCAACTATAAATAATGGGAAAATTGAGTAGTTAAAATTTTATCATCATCATGATGAGATATTTCAGAACACAGAAAAGTACAGATATATTATGACAAGTTTATTTACCACTCAGATTTGACAAATGTCAACGTTCACCACGTTTCCTTCAGATCTTTCTTTTGAAAACCGTTACTGGTACAGATGAGTTCAATTTATATTCCCTTCCTGATTGCATTTCCCTTACTCTCTTCCCAGAGGTAGGCACTTCTTTGAAGATGCTATGTGTCCTTGTAGTCCATGTTTAAAACATGATATACCCATAAACAACATTTATTATTATTCATTCAACTTTAAATATCACACTGACAGTATCATTCTGAAACTTGCTTTTTAATTTCTTTTATTTAAAAAAATTAAAAAGGGACTTCCCTGGTGGTACAGTGGTTAAGACTCTGCACTCCCAATGCAGGGGGCCTGGGTTTGATTCCTGGTCAGGGAACTAGATCCCGTATGCCGCAACTAAGAGCCTGCATACTGCAACTAAAAGATCCTGCACATGGCAACAAAGATCCCGCGTGCTGCAGCTAAGACCTGGCACAGCCAAATAAGTAAGTAAATAAATAAATATTTTTAAAATAAAATAAAATGTTTTAAAATAATTTTTAAATTAAAATTTTTTTTTTTTTTGCCACACCATGGGGCTTGTGGGATCTTAGTTCCCCAACCAGGGATTGAACCCGGACCACGCAGTGAAAGCGCCTAGTCCTAACCCCTGGACTGCCTGGGAATTCCCTGAAACTTGCTTTTTCAACTCAATGCTACATTTTTGAGATTGAAATATATATTCATAATATATAATATTCATTTAAAATATATAATATATTTATATAAACATTATAAATGTATTATATATATTAAACAACATATATAGTTTATAGTATTCCACTAAATGATGATCACTTAGGTATACTTTTGTAGCATGATCCTTACATAGAAGTCTCATAGGGACTTCCCTGGCAGTTCAGTGGTTAACACTCTGCACTTCCAACGCACGGGGCTTGGGTTCAGTCCCGGTCGGGGAACTAAGATCCCACATGCCTCGCAGTGTAGCCAAAAAAGAAAAGTCTCATAAATAATAAAGGCATTAAATATCTCACTGATGAGAAATCTGCAGGTAGACTGTTCCATTGCTAAATCAGTGACTCAGCAGTGTCAAGATGCAGTTGGGCATCCCTGGGGTTCTATCTTCCTCTTGTGGTCCCAAGATAATGGCCATAGCTCTGAGCATCATACGCTTGCCTGTCGCGGTATCCAAAGGAAGTGGAGGAAGGGGGAAAAGAATTTTCCTTTTCCAGCCTTATTCTCTAACAAATAGGTACCACATTTCATCAAACCCAAGATCCTATCAATTTACTACTAAAAATAAAGAGTGCTGACAATTAAACTGACTTAATGCTTTCTTATCCCTTAGAATTTATGTTTAAATAAATAGCTCTTTGAGACCTAGACATAAAATTTTTAAAATTATATATTACTCCTGAGTATACAAAACAAGAAAATAGAAATGAACCAAATTGTTTAAGGTATTTTCAGAACGTCTTCCCGCCAGAGTTCCACTCTAAATTACTTTTCAATTCAGTGCCTTCCCTGTCTGTGTTCATCACCCTCTGTGCCCTCAGGAACACTGGCAGGACAGCAGTCTCCTCACAGAATCACCACTGTTGTCTCAAGAAGGCCCATTCTGCAGGTTTCAGTTCTGGCACTTTCTGGATCTTACCAGAAGTCACGAATGGTAGGTTTTCAGATCGTTTGCACACACACGGGGAATGACAATCACACCATAGCAGCCATCTGACAGAGATTGTGAGAAGCCTGATAATTTCAGAAACAAAAGAAAGAGTGTGTGTCTTAGAATCAATGAAGTACAGTGAATCTTTCTCAGAAGTCTCTCACCAAAATCTCCCCTTAGTTCTCCTCGGTGAAGTTGGTAGCCTGCCCACCACTGGATCAATTACTGGCAAAAGAGATTCCATCTTATGCCTTGGATTCATCACAATGCATCCATAAAACATTTATGTGGGGGATAAGTAAAATCAGGATTTTATTAAACAGGAGGAGCAGGAACGGACTGCTGAAAGGACAGTCCCTTATCACTTTATCACTGTTTTTCTCTTATTGACAGACTCATTTCCAATTTTCATTTTACAAACACAGCTGCAGAACCGCCCTTGGACATGTGCACTGTTACCAGAGCTTCTCTAGGATACATACTATAAGGTGGAATTTATTTGAAAGTATAACGAATCCTATGTGTCTATCCCCTAGCCTCATTTCATCATAGACTTATTTCATCTCCCCTGTCCCCTTCTTATGTTTTTGTTGCAGGAATATTTTAAAGCAAGTCCCAGACATCATACCATTCACTTCTAAACACTTCAGTATGCACCCCAAAAGGAATATCCAAATACTTTCTTGCATAGCCACAATGCCATTATCACATCTAACACAATTCAAAATAATTCCTTAATATCATTCAATTACCAAGCCATACTCAAATTTCCTCTATTGTATAAAAATACTCTTTCTGTAATTTCTGTTTAGAATCAGGATCAAACAAGATCTCTTTTATTTGGTTATGTCTCTTGTGTTTCTTATAAGTCTTTTAAGTCCTATGTTTCTCTTAATCTAGAACAGTCCCCTACCCTTTTATTTTTTCTTTCATTGACTGGTTGATGAAATTAGAGTCCAATATAAGATCCCTCCTTTGAGATCTGGTATATTGCTTCCTTGTGGACTACATCCTTTATGCTCAATATTTCCTGTGGACTGGAGATCAGCTTTAAAGGCTTGATTATATTATGATTCAAAAAAACTTTTCCCTGAGAATCTCCTAGGTGGTGCTGTGTACTTTTTGCATCACTGTCTGGAGGCATGTTATACTTTCTGTCTCATTTTTGGTGACATTTAGATTGATCCTTGGGTTCAGATAGTGACAGTCTGATTTTTTTTTTTTTTTTTTTTTTTTGCTGCGTTGGGTCTTCATTGCTGTGCGCAGGCTTTTCTCTAGTTGGGGCGAACGGGGGGCTACTCTTCATTGCGGTGCACGGGTTTCTCATTGTAGTGGCTTCTCTTGTTGCAGAGCACGGGCTCTAGGCATGTGGGCTTCAGTAGTTGCAGCACCTGGGCTCAGTAGTTGTGGCTCACGGGCTCTAGAGCACAGGCTCAGTAGTTGTGGCACACGGGCTTAGTTGCTCTGTGGCATGTGGGATCTTCCCGGACCAGGGCTTGAACCCGTGTCCCCTGCATTGGCAGGTGGATTGTTAACCACTGCACCACCAGGGAAGTCCCTGACAGTCTGATTTTTATACATTTCCTACCAGCCTTTCTCCTAGTGGTTTCTGAAGCACTAATGATCACTGCCTTAATCAGTTATTTCACTAATAGTTGAAACAATTTTCGACTTTTGACACTCCTGCCTCCGTTAACTAGAATCAGGGCTGAGAGCCTCTGTGAATTTTATACACTAGGCATCTCCCTTGCCTTACCTTAGTCCTAGCCCTAGCTAGAATTCTTCTGCAGTGAAAAACTTTCCCTTGTCCACAGTGATATTTGTTTACACTGAAATTCAGTTTATATCAGAAAGGTAGGATGAATGCTTAGTTCTTTCCCCTATAATTATTGATGTTCCGAGGAGTAAGTTGATGTCCCAACAATCTCTAGGACTATTTCTTTTCTAAAAAATTATTCTGAACTCATATATTTTTTATATGTTCAATATGTTTTAATCAACTGCAGTCCTTAATCTTTTTGAAATTAAAGTCCATGTGTGGACTTCCCTGGTGGCGCAGTGGTTAAAAATCCACCTGCCAACGCAGGGGACACAGGTTCGAGCCCTGGTCGGGGAAGATCCCACATGCCACGGAGCAGCTAAACCTGTGCACCACAACTACTGAGCCTGTGCTCTAGAGCCCGTGAGCCACAAATACTGAGCCCGAGTGACACAACTACCGAAACCTGTGCGCCTAGAGCCCGTGCTCCGCAACAGGAGAAGCCACCGCAATGAGAAACCCGCGCACCGCACCGAAGAGTAGCCCCCGCTCTCGGCAACTAGAGAAAAGCCCGCGTGCAGAAAGGAAGACCCAATGCAGCCAAAACTTTAAAAAAAAAAAGGCATTCTCAGAGAACTGTAGCCCTATCCTCACCTGCACTTCCCATTCCCATTATCTTCTCTTTTTACCCTTTTCCACCCACCCACCCCTGGTAATCAACTTAAGTTCCTGAGAACTTCAGTTACCCCCCACCTTTTAGAAATATGTAAAATGTGAACATTTCTGAAGTAGAGACTCTTAGTCACCTACCCCAGATGAGTTCATCCTCCAAAGTCATACAGTCAGTGGTGGGGGGAGGGATAAAGTGGGAAATTGGTATTGACATATACATACTGATATGTATAAAATAGATAACTAAAAAGGACCTACTGTATAGCACAGGGAACTCTGCTCAATACAATGTAATGACCTGTATGGGAATAGAATTTTAAAAAAGAGTGGATATTTGTGTATGTATAACTGATTCACTTTGCTGAACAGCAGAAGGTAACACAACATTGTAAATCAACTATAGTCCAATAAAAAAAATAAAGCATTGAATATTTTTAAAAAGTCATACAATCTATAATTTTCACTCATCAAAGGCTCCCTTCTCCTACTCTCCCTGGCAGCTAGGTGTAGTCACAGGACTACTGCTTTAAAAGGTTTTTGCATGTCTTCTTTTCCTCTTTTTTCTTTTTCTTCCAATTCTCCATCCTGCTGCCTAGAATGTAAATGTGATGGCTGGAACTCTAACAGCTATCTTAGATCTTGAAGCCAAGAGTCCAAGGGATAGAGGAGTGGAAAGCTTAAAGAGCTTGCATTCCTGATGATATCATAGACGCTCCATACCAGTTCCAGACTGCATTTGTGTGTGTGTTGCATGCAAGGCTTATTCATTGTTTTTTGGTTTTTTTAAAAATTTATTTATTTAATTTATTTATTTTTGGCTGCGTTGGGTCTTCGCTGCTGCACACGGGCTTTCTCTAGTTGCGGCGAGCGGGGGCTACTTTTTGTTGCGGTGGGCAGGCTTCTCATTGTGGTGGCTTCTCTTGTTGCAGAGCACAGGCTCTAGGCACGCGGGCTTCGGTACTTGTGGCAAGTGGGCTCAGTAGTTGTGGCTCGCGGGCTCTAGAGCACAGGCTCAGTAGTTGTGGCGCACAGGCTTAGTTGTTCCATGGCATGTGGGATCTTCCCAGCAAGGGCTTGAACCCTTGTTCCCTGCATTGGCAGGCGGATTCTTAACCACTGCACCACCAGGGCAGCCCCTATTCATTGTTAATTTGGGTGTTCTATCACATAAAGCTGAAACTAATCTTTTTTTAATTAATTTATTTATTTGCTTGTGCCGGGTCTTGGTTGTGGCAAACGGGCTCCTTAGTTGCAGCTCTTGGGCTCCTTAGTTGCAGCTCGAGGGCTCCTTAGTTGCGGCATGCAGGCTCCTTAATTCTGGCATGCGAACTCTTAGTTGCAGCATGCATGTGGGATCTAGTTCCCTGACCAGGGATCGAACCCAGGCCCCCTGCATTCGGAGCGCAGAGTCTTAACCACTGCGCCACCAGGGAAGTCCCTGAAACTAATCTTAACTGCTTCAGTTTCTAAATGAAATTAAGCAAATAGATCTGATTTTATTTTTGCTTGTGTCATTTAAATTTATTATTTCATTATTTATGGTCCCACGTAAATCCTGTAATAACTCAGAATGAAAACCATAAGTTTGCATTAGAAATTTTGGTATTGTGATGTCGTCAGGGCTAATATTGATATATGGTTAGTGTTCATGCGTATGGTTATGCTGGTTGTTTACAGATGACTCCAGTACTGAATGAAAAGTGCCTATGCCATATTTGCTACTAAATATTTCAAAAATCACCCCAAATAAGAATTGCATTCACTGATTTGCACATTTAACAAATAGTTATGGAATGTACTGTGCTAAAGTGTCAATTCAATGGAGAATGAAAATGAACACAGACCCTGTCTATTTACAAACCAATAAGGCTATAGATATTAACGAAGAGTCATATGTATGTATATACATTTGATTGTATATATTTGTTATGTTATATAATATGTTATGACAAATGAGAGGTAGAAGGAGCAGAAAGATGCGATTCTGAGAGTGTTTTTTGTGGGACCTAGCCCAGGAGTCAGGAGGCTCAGAGAAGGCCTGAAGAAGCTAGATCTGAAGGTAGAAATTAGCAAGGTAAAGGGAAGAGCAGGTTCAAAGGCCCTGTGGTGAGAGGGATCCTGCTGAGTGTGAGGGATGAACATATGTTCAGTGTGGCTTGAGCAGAGAGAACGAGGGGCAAGGCGAGGTCCCCGGAGCAGGGAGGAGCCAGACTGTTCCTGGTCACACAGGCCATGTTAAAGAGTCCTGTTTGTTTCTTGTCCCACAAGGATCACTGTTTTTTATCACCTGGTGTCCAATGTTTCGAAAACCATTATTTTTCATATGTTTTTGAAATATATTTTCTCTACCTTTTCCTCTAATGGTTACTTAGTATTTCATGGTATAGATGTGTCTTGATTTATACAACCAATCCTCCACGGTGATCATTGAGATATTTTCTAATTTTTTGCTGTTTCAAAGTGTTACAACCAACATCTTTACACATGCACCTTCTCTTCCATTGCATGATAGCTGTGCAGACACAATTTGTCAATAGAAGGGGCTGATGGAAGAAAAGTCAAATGCAGACACCCTTTAGGTAAATTAAACAAGACTTCTCTCTTATGGTCATTTTCCTTTCCAGAACCTGCTGTCTCTCACTCCAGGCCAGCCGCCTTCAGGAATGCCCAGTTTACTAGGTAGGTACCTGTAAACCCCTGTTATGAATTGTTTCAAGTTCCTTCTTTGTGTGTAGGACTGCTTGGCCATTGCCACTTAAGAGGTAAAGTTAGGCAACTGTTTTATTTATTTATATTTTATTTTTAAATTTTTTGGCCACACCGCGAGGCATGTGGAATCTTTGGGAATCTTAATTCCCAAACCAGGGATCGAACCCGCGCCCCCTGCATTAGAAGGCAGAACCCTAACCACTGGACCACCAGGGAAGTCCCTAGGCAACTGTTTTAAATATCCCTGAACCTGCTATGATGAAGAGGAGGCCGTTCTGACCACAGCACATAGGAGTTTCTAGAGCCTCACTTCCTCACCCGGGTTTATCAGCTGTATTGATGAATGTCAGTAGCTGGCTCCAAGGGAAGGAAAGCCAAGCCCAGTCACCCCCTTGGGTAAATCAGACAGGTTTTACATACCTAGGGGATCCATAAGGAAGCGAGCAGTCAGAAAACAAATCAATCAGCAGCAATCTTTGGGATGGACAGAAGTGCAAGCTTCAGAACCTAAACAATCTCACCATAAATGTGCGTGTGCTGGTGGTGGGGTGAGGTGCAGATGGGAACATCTGAGTCTCCAGGGTCACATTCAGCCTCCAGGAAGCTCAACTGACCCCTCCTGGGCCCAGACTGCTGTGTGTATGTATCAACCTGGTATGTGCTGGGCCAGGTGACCCTCCCCAGTCCTGGGGCTAAACACTATGGGGTTTCACTGTGGGGCACCATTTACATACCCTCAGCATGGCTGATCATCACCCTGCCCGACCTCAGGTAAGCTGCCTGGTCTACAAAGTTCCTGAACTCAGAGTTGTGGACACAGGACGTGGCTCAGTGCATTGGAGTCTCTGGGATCGTCCAGCAGATCCTTAGACCAGATGAATGGCCTGGCTGCACGCATACAGGTTCAAAAGCTAGAAGCATCTTTCACCATCCATTCTTGGAAAATGCCTCTTACAACCTTTGCCCATTTCCACAGCCACTGCTGCACCTTTTCCAAGACCTCATCATACTAAGCCTCAGAATTGGCCTTGGACATGGCCTTCATGGTCCCCGGCTCTCTACACACATCCCACATATGTGGCTCTCATTACACGTGTATTAGCGTGAGTTTAGACCTTTGGGATTGGTGTACATACCTACACCCCCTAACTTGGAAACATAAATTTCCCACATCTGCCAGGTGACATCCCATTACAAGTTATACATTTAGGCTCAGCATTTTAAGACTGCTTGCTTTGAGAATATGTGATCTGACCAAGAAAATACCTCCCTTTGGACTGTCAAGTTTAAACATGGCGGGTCCAGTTCCAATATGAATTTCAAGAGCTTGACTGAATGATATACACAAGTAACCATATAGAGGGACTGGTTGTGATCTCTCACTCTGCTCCTCCATTCAGTCTGTATCTGTTGAAAGGACGTATCTGTTGCATGGATTAGCCACTGTCTTTATACAGAAACGTCTCCTCTATGACTTGTTTCTCTCCGGAGTACCGGAGACCCTGGTGCCCGCCCATCTCAAGTCTCTCCTCCTCAGTCCAACTGGTTTAGTCTCACAGCTTTGCCAACTGGGAGTATGTCTTCCACCTTTGCCCTTTCTTTTATCAATAAAACAGGAGGAAGAACAATAGGGCCACAAATCCCTTTCCTTAGGCAGTACAAGGAGGCCAAGGCCATGCTATTTATAGCAAGTAATGCAAACGGAAATAAATCAAGATATTTTCTCCTGTGGGTAACTTTGTTCTGGCTTCTGGCTACTGTTTAACTTCCTTTGGTGATTGTAGCCATATTTTATAAACCCTGCCACAGCTGGACCTCGCTCAACTGCAGCAAATCCTGGGAAATCAGACCCAGCTCTCTCTATATATACTTTGTCCTGTGCACTTGCAAACGGACAAGGCTTGCTATGTGATTTCCTGTCCTGACAATTTTGCTTTACTTCATGTCCTTACCATTAAAAAATTTTTTTAATTGAAGTATAGTTGATTTACAATATTATATTAGTTTCACGTGTACAATAGAGTGATTTGAACTTTTTATAGCTTATACTCTACTTAAAGTTATTATAAAATACTGGCTATAATCCCTGTGCTATACAATATATCCTTGTGGTTTATGTATTTTATAAATAGTAGTTTGTATCTCTTAATCTCTTACCCCTTGTTGCCTCCCTCCCTCTCACCTCTCCCCACTGGTAAACCACTAGTTTGTTCTCTGTATCTGTGAGTCTGCTTCTGTTTAGTTATATTGATGTGTTTGTTTTATTTTTTAGATTTCACATATACGTGATGACATACAGTATTTGTCTTTCTCTGTCTGACTTATTTCACTGAGCATAATGTCCTCCAGATCCATTCATATTGTTGCAAATGGCAGAAATTCATTCTTTTTTATGGCTGAGTAGTATTCTATTGTATGTATATATATATATATATATATATACCAGATCTTCTTTACCAATTCATCTGTTTATAGACACTTGTGTTGCTTCCATATCTTGGCTATACTGCTGCTATGAACATTGCGGTGCATGCATCTTTTCGAATTAGTGTTTTCATTTTTTTTGGATATATACTCAGGAGTGGAATTGCTGGATCGTATGGTAGTTCTTATTTATTTATTTATTTAGGCCGCACTGTGCACCATGCAGGATCTTAGTTCCCTGACCAGGGATCGAACCCATGTCCCCTGCAATGGAAGCTCGGAGTCTTAGCCACTGGACTGCCAGGGAAGTCCCTGGTAGTTATATTTTTAGCTTTTGAGGAACCTCCATGCTGTTTTCCGCAGTGGCTGCACCAATTTACATTCCCACCAACAGTGTACAAGATTTTCAAGTTTATTGTACATCCTTGCCAACATTTGTTATTTATGGTCTTTTTGATGATAGCTGTTCTGACAGGTATGAGGTGATATCTCATTGTGGTTTTGATTTGCATTCCATGTCCCTACCATTCTTGATTTCAGCCCGCAGTATGTGTCAAGGCTCTGTTTATACTGTACACTGGCCACTCTGTGAAGGACTTTGACCCCAGCAGGGTATTATAGGAGGCAGAGGACTTTAAAGGAGGGAAAGGGGAGGGAAGGATTGACAGGTCAGTTTCAGTGAGAGATAGCAGTCCTGCTAACAACTGTGGGCAACCCCTGCTTGTTTGTATTCTGTTTAACTATTTTGAGAGAAAACAGAAAGTGAGAAACCAGCAAGGTGTGAAAAGATACTGAGGGCTAACCTACTTTTGGTTTGTGGGATTAAAAACAATTCTTGTTTTCTGATCATAAACCTCAGGTTTATCTGTAGATAGTAATTCATATACACAATGCAGCAACGATATAAGGCTTTGGCTTTATCCAGAGTTGGCAAATAAAATGACAGTGGTTGAGCTTAGCTATGTGAAGTCACCAGGCAAACTAGACAGTCACCCTGACCCAGGGTAAGATGGAGGCTGGTTAATTGATGATATTAAGAAATGAAAAGGAAGAGGTCAATGGGAGGGGTTAGAGTCCATGTAGAAATAAACGAACACAGTAACAGAAGGAGGCTATGAGAAGGTCAGAAGCACAGGTCCAGCACTGTCTGGAGAAGCCAGTGCTTCCAACATGATTGCCATTCTTTGTGGCAAATATATTATAATGACTGCTATTTTTATCGAGTCTTCCTTTTCTTTTTCTTTTTCAAAATCATTTATTGGGCTTCCCTGGTGGCGCAGTGGTTGAGAGTCCGCCTGCCGATGCAGGGGACGCGGGTTCGTGCCCCGGTCCGGGAAGATCCCACGTGCCGCGGAGCGGCTAGGCCCGTGAGCCATGGCTGCTGAGCCTGCGCGTCCGGAGCCTGTGCTCTGCAACGGGAGAGGCCACAACAGTGAGAGGCCCAAGTACCGCAAAAAAAAAAAAAAAAAAAAAAAAAAAATATATATATATATAAAAATATATATATATAAAAAATATATATAAATATAAATATATATATAAATAAATAAATATATATATATATATATATATATCAGGGACCCAGCAGCTCTGCGGCACGTGGGATCTTCCCGGACCGGGGCATGAACCCGCGTCCCCTGCATCGGCAGGCGGACTCTCAACCACTGCGCCACCAGGGAAGCCCCTATTTATATTTTATTGAGGCATAATATTTTTAATTAAAAAATTTTTTTTTTAATTTTTGGCTGCACGGCACAGCTTGTAGGATCTTAGTTCCCCAACCAGGGACTGAACCTGGGCCACGGCAGTGAAAGCGCCAGGTCCTAACCACTGGACCACCAGGGAACTCCACTGAGGCGTAGTTGATATACGATATTAAATAAGTTTCAGGTCTACAACATAGTGATTCACAATTTTTACAGGTTATGTTCCATTTATAGTTATTATAGAATATTGGCTATGTTCCCTGTGCTGTACGATATATCCTTGAAGCTTATTTATTTTAAACACAGTAGTTTGTATCTCTTAATCCCCATACCCGTATCTTGCCCCTCCCCACTTCCCTCTCTCCACTGGTAACCACTAGTTCGTTCTCCATATCTGCGAGTCTGTTTGGGCCTCGTTTTCTTTATCTGTGAAATAAGGAGGTTAAACTAGAGAATGTAGGGGAAACCGTGAAAATCATTGAAATGGAGCAAAATGATTACTGGGTGTCTTCAGTGGAAAAATAGGCAGACATTATCTGAACACACCCTGCTGGGTCATCTAATTCTAAGGAGTATCTGCGCCTTTTCTTGTCTTTGAGCTCTTTTGTAAATTCATAAATTGTAGATAACTGATGGCAATGCAAATGATTCTTGTCCATAGGCATGCAACTAAAGTTTGATAGGTGGAAATGCAATTGAATTCTTTCTTTCCCTGCGTTATTACAATTGTGTATCAATTTGTAAGTTCATTATTACCAATTGCTTATATATGTGGTTCTTTGTATTATCCTTTGACCCAGTTATAATATCTTATTAGTCCTCTAATTTGTTAACGAGTTAAATAAAATCTTTGACCTATTATTATTTTATATTTTGATGAGTGTCACAATTTTACCATGTTTAAAAAACTATCCTTTACAACAATTGCTCAAAAATCCAATGATCACAAAACTATTTGGTAGAAAACCATAGTTTTTTTAGGAGAATACTGTGGTGAAAGTGATGAATTGCTTCCAAAATTGCTTAATTTAGCCTGTGGTTATAATTATACACCAGAAAGATATAGATTAAAAAGATCAAATGCTTGCTATACACCTGAAACTAACACAACATTGTAAATCAACTATACTTCAATTTTTTTTTTTTTTTTTTTTTTGCGGTATGCGGGCCTCTCACTGTTGGCCTCTCCCATTGTGGAGCACAGGCTCCGGACGCGCAGGCTCAGCAGCCATGGCCCACGGGCCTAGCCGCTCCGCGGCATGTGGGATCTTCCCAGACCGGGGCACGAACCCGCGTCCCCTGCATCGGCAGGCAGATTCTCAACCACTGCACCACCAGGGAAGCCCTATACTTCAATTTTTAAAAAAAGATCAAATACTAGAGAGTAATGGATTTACCAAATACCCCAGGTGTATGCCTGAGTCATGTAGAAGCTAATTGGTTCAAGGTGTTTTCTTAACAGAAATTTTATTGGCCAGGCTCGTACCTGAGATCATTCAGAGTAGAGACTCTTCCAGCCTTTGCCTCGGCTATACTTTGGTAAATATGCCTTTGTCATGTGCCATCTATGTCCACTTGGGGCTTTCTGTTGACAGATGCAGCTACAGCTTACTACGCTGGGGTGGTTTCAAGCAAGACCACTGTGCAAGAAATGATAGTGGAGTAAGATTCGGGGTGGGCAGCCTTGAGAGGAAATGTACATACGGGAGAAGGAATTCTGAAGGGATCTTCACAAATCAGTCAACACTTGTACAGATCTATCTGTAAACCAGGTATGAGCTTTTTCTTTATCCAAACCTGGTCCTAGGAAACTCTCCATGAGGTCATGGTGTGGCTTGATGGAGGGGCGGCAATGCAACAGGAGTGGGTGTCAAAGGAGAAATAGGTGTTGAATAAGTCCTAGCCATATGCGTGTACACCTTGCATATGCCTTTTAGACCTGCTCCAATCTGCTCTCGTGTGTACGTGTACCACCACCATCTGAGGATGCAATGCTGCTGCACACACCTGACCTCATGGCTTGGCAGGTCAGAGAGCACCCAGTCTGTAGAGTTACCAGATTTCTCACAGCCAAGCATCTGGTCCTATCAGGGCTTAGTAACAAACCAGAAACTTTTTCTCAAAAGTAGAATAGTTAATAGCAGAAGAGGGCATGGCTTTGCTCCAAAATTGTACCTATTTAGACTATGATTTTCCTACTGGGGCTTTGTCTGGTACTTTTATTTACCAAAAACATTCAAGTGCTATGCTGTGTCAAAAGGCCCAAGTGGCAGGGTGGCTTGTACCGCAGCCTGGATTCACTGCAGAGTTTTATTGCTCTGGGACCCCACTTAAAACTGGCTTCTTTAAGGCAAGTGGTCTGGAGCAGCACATTCAAAGGTGGTATAATTTTGCCTTCAAAATCCAAAGAAGCTAAAACTATAAAACTCTTAGGAGAAAACATTGGTATAAATCTTTGTGACCTTGGATTAGGCAATGGTGTCTTACATAGATATGTGGTTTAAGATATGATACTTAAAGCACAGCAACCAAAGAATAAACAGATACGTTGGACTTCATCAAAATTAAAAACTTTTGTGCATCAAAAGACACTATCAAGAAAATTAAAAGATCACTCACAGAGTGGGAGGAAATATTTGCAATTACGTATCTGGTAAAAGTCTAGTATCCAGAATATAAAAAGAACGCTTACAACTCAACCATAAAAAGACAACCCATATGGGAACATATGTATATGTATAACTGATTCACTTTGTTATAAAGCAGAAACTAACACACCATTGTAAAGCAATTATACCCCAATAAAGATGTTAAAAAAAAAAAAGACAACCCAATTTAAAAATGGACAAAGGATCTGAACAGAAGTTCCTCCAAAGATATCCAAATGGCCAATAAGCACATGAAAAGATGCTCAATGTCATCAGTCATTAGAGATGCAAGTCAAACCATAATGAGATACCATTTCACACCCACTAGGATGGCTATAATAAAAAAGATGGGCAATAGAAAATGTTGGTGAGGATGTGGAGAAATTGGAACATACATTGTTGTTGGAAATGTAAAATAGTGTAGCCACTTCCAAAAGCAGTTCAAAAACTTAAAACCCAGCAGTTCCGCTCCTAGACAGATCACCCAAGAGAAGGGCAAACAAATGTTCCCACAAATACTTATACATAAATGTTCATAGCAGCATTATTCATAATATCCAAAAAAAAAGGAAACAGCCTGTCAACTGATGCATGGATAAACAAAATGTGGTGTATTTTATACAATGTAACGTCACTTGGCCATAAAAAGGAGAAAAATACTGACACATGCTACAACATGAAAACACGCTAAGTGAAAGAAGCCAGTCGCAAAAGACCACATATTCTATGATTCTGTTCATACGAAATGTCCAGAATAGGCAAATCCATAGATACAGAAAGTAGATCAGTGGTTGCAGGGCTGGGAGGAGGGGGATGGGGAGTGACTGCTAATGAGTTTGAGAGTTTCTTTGGGGGATGATGAAAATGTCCTGGAATCAGAGAGTAATGAGGATTGCAAACCTCTGAGAATAAACTAAAATCCACTCAATTGTACTTCGTTCTTCTTTAATCTGAAAACAGTTCTTCAATCTGTCTTTGTCTTTCATGACATTGATGCCTTTGAAGAATATAGGCCAGTTATTTTGTAAACTGTCCTCCATTTGAGCTTGTCTGCAGTTCCTTCGTGTTTAGATTCAGGTCGTGCATTTTGGGGCAGAAATGATGTTGTCTTTCTCAGAGCCTTATTTCAGGAGAGACCTGCTGTCAATTTTCCTGGTGTCACTTTGTCTCAATACTGGTGATGTGAACTTGGATTGGGTGCTAAAGCTGCTGTCTGGCAGGTCTTGCCACTGTCAAGTTACTATTTGCCCCTTTACAATCAATATGTAATTTGTGGGGAGGTACTCTGACACTATGTAAAAAACCTATTCCTCGTGAAACTATATCACTAGCTTTAGCATCCATTCATGATTTTCTGAATCCTCTAAGGGTTTTTTTGGTTGTGTTTTTTAATTTAATTTAATTTAATTTTGGCTGTGTTGGGTCTTTGTTGCTGCGTGTGGGCTTTCTCTAGTTGCAGCGAGTGGGGGCTACTCTTCGTTGTGGTGCGCAGGCTTCTCATTGTGGTGGCTTCTCTTGTTGCAGAGCATGGGCTCTAGGGTGCGGGGGCTTCAGTAGTCGTGGTGTGCAGGCTCAGTAGTTGTGGCTCACGTGCTTAGTTGCTCCGTGGCATGTGGGATCTTCCCGGACCAGGGATTGAACCCGTGACCCCTGCATTGGCAGGTGGTGAATCCGCTAAGGTTTAAAATGACTTGTTTCTACTCAGACTAGAGGCTGTTTAAATAATTGTTGTTTTACTCCTAAATTAATACCAATTCCTCTACGAAAGGGTTTGTTTGTTTTTAAAAGTCTTGATATTCTCCTGATCACAAGAAGGGCATCCAGGCAGAGAAAAAGTTTGACAAAAAGAATTAAAAAAACAGCAGGGTGCTTTCCTTTTTCTCTTCTCTTTTGTTTTCAAATGCAACCTCTGTGTCTAGACATGGAAATAAACACACAGTTGTTCAGTGTAATTGTATCTATTGTTTAGGGGGCTGAATCAGGCTGGTGGGGAGGACTCACTAATGAAGAGGTTAACACTATTTTTTCCTTCCCACTCAGCACCCATTGGAACAAGTACAGCTTTGGAAACGTAAAATAATGTTTTCGATGTCTTATTAAGCCCATCATTTGATTTCCTTTTTTGGTAGTCCTGGTGATGGTGGGTGCAGATATTGGGGAAGCCAGTGGCTCAGGAGACATTCTGGAAATAAAATGCTACAAGAACAAGTGATCAGACTTCACTGATCATGTCTCAACACACTGCTTCCTGGCTACAGACAATCTTAACTTCAGTTTTCTAAGCCCCAGTTTCCTTATCTGAAAAGTAGGAGGGGATAATAATAGTACCCAACTAATTGTTTAGCTGATTAAATGAGATAATACACGTGAAGCACTCGGTATGGGGTTGGCACCTAATTAAGTACTCTGTAATGTTTGTTATTATTATCATTATTCAGTGGTCTTAACTGGGCAGGGGTTATTGCAGTGACTGCTTTAGGAGGAAGACTAAGTTGCCAGGCTGGATGCTCAATCCTAAAATCCTAATACCACTGCCTACTAATTCCATCAGTGTAGCCTCAGCCTGTTTGGGCTTCGAAGGGCTTTGTAGCTCCAGGTGTTGCCAATTAAAAGGCAAAGGCCTGAGGACATGTTCACCTTCTGTGCTGCCTTAGAGAGCAGAGCCCTGGGAGGGACAAAAATGCAGGCAGGAGAGCTCCAGCTCTAGAAGGATGGTAAGGGAGTGTCTGTAGCATCAAAATATCTGGGTTTAAATCTCACCTCCTGGGAATGAGTGGTGTGAGTTTCATTACTGTTTATATTTTTTACTGGAGTATAGTTGATTTACAATGTTGTGTTAATTTCTTCTGCACAGCACAGTGACTCAGATATATATATATATATATATATATATATATATGAAGCTAGTGGCTCAGGAGACAGTCATGGCCATATGTGTGTGTGTGTGTGTGTATGTTTTCATATTCTTTTCCATATGGTTTATCCCAGGACATTGAATATAGTTCCCTGTGCTATGCAGTAGGACCTTGTTTATCCGTTCTATGTATAATAGTTTGCATCTGCTAATCCCAAACTCCCAGTCCTTCCCTCCCCGACACCCCCTCCCTCTTGGCAACCACAAGTCTGTTCTCTATGTCTGTGAGTCTGTTTCTGCTTCGTAGATAGGTTCATTAGTGTCATATTTTAGATTCCACATATAAGTGATATCATATGGCACTTGTCTTTCTCTTTCTGACTTACTTAACTTAGTATGATAATCTCTACTTGCATCCATGTTGCTGCAAATGGCATTACTTTGTTCTTTTTTATGGCTGAGTAGTATTCTATTGTATATATGTACCACATCTTCTTTATCCATTCATCTGTCGATGGACATTTAGGTTGTTTCCATGTGTTGGCTATTGCAAATAGTGCTGCTATGAACATAGGGGTGCATGTATCTTTTTGAATTATAGTTTTGTCTGGATAAATGCCCAAGATTATATATATCCTGGGATTGCTGGGTCATATGGTAACTCTAGTTTTCTGAGGAACCTCCATACTGCTCTCCATAGTGGCTGCACCAACTTACATTCCCACCAACAGTGTAGGAGGGTTCCCTTCTCTCCACATCCTCTCCAGCATTTATTATTTGTAGACTTTAAAAAAAAAATAGATTTATTTATTTATTTATTTTTGGCTGCGTTGGGTCTTTGTTGCTGCATGCGGGCTTTCTCTAGTTGCAGCAAGCAGGCTTCAGCTTCAGCGGGCTTTGTTGTGGTGCGCGTGCTTCTCATTACGGTTGCGGGGCACAGGCTCTAGGCGTGCAGGCTTCAGTAGTTGTGGCACGTGGGCTCAGTAGCTGTGGCTTGCAGGCTCTAGAGCACAGGCTCAGTAGTTGTGGTGCATGGGCTTAGTTGCTCCACAGCATGTGGGATCTTCCTGGACCAAGGCTCAAACCCATGTCCCCTGCATTGGCAGGTGGTTTCTTCTTTTTTTTTTTTTTTTTTTTTTTTTTTTGTGGTAGGCGGGCCTCTCACTGTTGTGGCCTCTCCCGTTGTGGAGCACAGGCTCTGTATACGCAGGTTCAGCGGCCATGGCTCACGGGCCCAGCTGCTTCACGGCATGTGGGATCTTCCCGGACCGGGGCACGAACCCGTGTCCCCTGCATCGGCAGGCGGACTCTCAACCACTGCGCCACCAGGGAAGCCCATGGCGTGTGCTTTTGAGTTTCACTGTAGTCCTTTTCAACATAGACAGTCTCTCACATTTTCTCATTTTAAATTTATATGTTTATCTTCCCATGTAGGTCTTTAATCTGTCTGGAGCTCACTTTTGTGCGTGGTGTTAGGTGGGGATCCAGTTTTTTTTCTCTAAAACGTGAGCCTTTTTTTTCAGGACCTTTCACTAAACAACTGCTCTTTTCCTATTGCTTTGTGGTGCCAGAAGGTACCATGTTTGTCCTGTGCCTTCTTGAGATTAGACAAACCAGAAGAAGGCAGAACCTAGTGGGGGACAGAGGGGAGAGATGCCGCTGTTTGGACTCCAGGTATTTCTACATCCAGAAACCCTAACCCTGCCTTGTTTTTGCTTTACTTTTTGTCATTTGCAACTGAAGTGACTATTACAACCATGATGCCTTAATCTAGCTTCTATCTAGGAGAGCATACCCTCTTGACTAAGGCTGCCTGGGTTCCAATCCCAGCTCCACTACTAAGTGGCTGTGTGACTTTTTTTTTTTTTAATCTTTTCTGACTACACGTTAATTCAACACAAAACAATCTCTTCCAGACTTTACTGAGGTGGCTGACCACGTACGTCCACGACCAAATCTGCCTCTAAACTGGAATTTAGTTGCTGACCCAGCCCCGGCCTCGGCTTTCTTGTCGGCACCAGAGGGCGCAGCGCTTCATCTGTAGGTGACTCTGTCGCCTTCCCCTCTTGTGAGTCTTGCAGGTCGCTCTCCCTCCAGACCTTTGGGCCGTGGCCTGCCAGTCTCAGGACGACTGTGGCGCAGGTTAGCAGGCACGATCTCAGGGGGCAGTTGGAGGTAATCCCGGAGATAATGGGTACCCTCGTTGGTTAGGTACCAGTAGAAATGTCTCCAGGCAAACTGTTCCTTCATGTACCCTTATGATTTGAGAGACTGCATGGCCTTCATGACGTGAAGATTGGGCACATTCTTGTCTGCCAGCTCGGGGTGCTTAGGCATGTGGTTGTCCTTCTTGGCTACCATCACTCCCTCCTTAAAAAGGAGTTCATAAATGGCAATCCGGTTCCTCTTGGGCATCAACGTTTCGCGACAGCTGCTGTGTCCGGGGTCGGAGCTGGAAAGGAAGGGGTATCGGTTGTGTGACTTTGTTACAAGTTACAGGATCTTTCTGGGCATCAGTTTCTCCATCTGATAAAATCAGGGTAGTAACAGTACTTAATTCATAGGATTATGGTGAGGATTAGATGAAATAATACTTTAAAGCAGAACAGCGCCTGGAATGAAATAATAAATGTTATTCACTTGCATAATCCTATGTTCCCAATTAGCTGTGAGTAAATTGTGTATGATTTTGATCTATCTGGTTATATTCTAATTACACCTGAGAGGCCATTTAGGAAGTCATTTAGAAAATTAATTTTGGGGGCATACAAATAAATTACCTCCTAATGGATCTATTTGAAAAGTCCTTTTCAGGAATTCCCTGGTGATCCAGTGGTTAAGGTTCCGCACTTCCGCTGCAGGGGGCGTGGGTGTGATTCCTGGTTGGGGTTCGGGGTGGGGGAACTGGGATCCCGCATGCTACACCAAGCGAGGCCAAAAAAATGAAAGTCCTTTTCCTGCACTGCCTTCTTGGGAACTGTGACAGTCGCCGTCACTAGGTGGCGCCTGAGTGGATTACGGGAGCGTGAAACAGTGGGCCTTAAAGCAGCAGTCCCCAGTTTTTTGGCACCAGAGACAGGTTTCGTGGAAGACAGTTTTTCCACAGTCCCGGGTGTGTGTGGGGGATGGTTCCGACGGTGATACGAGCGATGGTTCAGGCAGTAAGACCGATGGGGAGCAGCGGGGAGCGGCAGATGAAGCTTTGCTCGCTCCCCCCGCCTCTCACCTCCTGCTGTGTGGCCGGGTTCCTAACAGGTACCGGTCCGCGGCCCGGGGGTTGAGGACCCCTGCCTTAAAGAGCATCTGAGCCAGGGTCAGCTCACCATGTGCCAGAGGGATTCATAGGTGAGGTTAATTTGGCCTGCAAGGAATTCACAAAACGTTTTAAAGTGCATCTGCTAATATTCAAAAATCAGGAGATTCCATATAAAAACCCGACTTCCAGTGCCTGGATACATAGGAAAGCCTGACAACCTCGGACCTGCAGCGATGCTTCCTTGAGGGTGGGTGGGCTCTTCCAGTCCAGCACAGCCCCATTTGTTCCTGTCATTTGTCCCTCCCTGGCTCCTCTAGGCATTTGAGTTTCTAACCCCTACTTATCCCAATCCTTCCCTTTGCATATTGGAGGCTGAGGTCCTACAGAGAAGGGAAGGGCTAGAACTGGAATCTTACCCGACAGAGCAGGGCTCTTTTTGTTTTTTTTTCTGGCTGTCTCTCAAGGCTTGTGTGATCTTAGTTCCCTAACCAGGGCTTGAACCCGGGCCCATCAGTGAAAGCATGGAGTCTTAACCACTGGACCACCAGGGAAGTCCCCAGGGCTCTTTTTTATACCCATGTTGTTTCTTTTACACTTGGTTGTTTTCAGAGACTGACTGAAGCTAAAAAGTGGGTAAGACGTTGTGGAAGAACTGAAATTTGGGAATTTAGGGGCACCAGTTAGATGATTAAAATAACGTGTGTGGGGACTTCCCCGGTGGCGCAGTGGTTAAGAATCCGCCTGCCAATGCAGGGGACACGGGTTCGAGCCCTGGTTTAGGAAGATCCCACACGCGGTGGAGCAACTAAGCCCGTGTGCCACAACTACTGAGCCTGTGCTCTAGAGCCCAGGAGCCACAACTACTGAAGCCCATGCACCTAGAGCCCATGCTCTGCAACAAGAGAAGCCACCGCGATGAGAAACCCACGCACCACAATGAAGAAGAGTAGCCCTGGCTCACCGCATCTAGAGAAAGCCCGCATATAGCAGCGAAGACCCAACGCAGCCAAAATCAATTAATAAATCAATTAATTAAAAAAATAAGATGTGGGAAAAAGTAGAGGTCAGTAGGATTCTTTTTCTTTTCTTTGTGCAAAACAACTTCATTGGTTTTGGGGGAAATAATATATGTTTAGTGCAAAACATTCAAACAATACAGAAAGATACAAAGAAGAGGGTAAACATTTCCCCAAATTCCACTTTCCATTTATAACTCCCATTCATTTTGGTGTCTATGCTTCCAGCCCTCTCTCTGTGTATTTATAGATACACTTAATATAGGCACTGTCAGGGCCAAGGAGTATCTGGGAGTATGGGACCTTAAAGTTCCCACACCATCTTCATCAGCTTCCCTCCAAGTAATTCTTTGATATGGCCCATTGGGAGTTTTTTCAATTATATTAAAGTGGTATAAAAATGAAATGTCAAAACTTTATGCTCACCCCCAACTCTCTTCCAATCAGATTGCTATCCAGCCCACCTATATAGAAATTCTATATAGAAATTCTGGAGCTGCCAGTGCATGTTTCAAATTTTCCTAAATGAGAACATACAAGTTGTTTTGTAAACTGATTTTTCCACCAATAGAATTCCTAGAATATCTGTCCCTAGTTTATAAATACAGACTTTAGAAATGAATAAATAAATCTCACCTTCAAGAACACCCTCAGCGGACTTCCCTGGTGGTGCAGTGGTTAAGAATCCGCCTGCCAATGCAGGATACACGGGTTCAAGCCCCGGTCCAGGAAGATCCCACATGCCGCAGAGCAACTAAGCCTGTGTGCCACAACTACTGAGCCTGTGCTCTAGAGCCTGCAAGCCACAACTACTGAGCCCACGTGCCACAACTACTGAAGCCCGTGCGCCTAGAGCCCGTGCTCCACAACAAGAGAAGCCACCACAGTGAGAAGCCCGCGCACCGCAACGAAGAGTAGCCCCCGTTCGTTGCAACTAGAGAAAGCCCGCGAGCAGCAATGAAGATGCAATGCAGACAAAAATAAAAATAAAATAAATTAATTAATTAAAAAAAGAAGAACACCCTCAGCGTCGTCAGGCCAAGCCAGTCATTTAATCAGACTGCTCCATCTGACTGATGACTGGAAAGATGGGGAACAGCTAATCAGAACCCAGCGTGCACATTCTAAAGTCTGTATGATTGCTCACAGTAGGCACTAATAGGAACAATCTTTTTTTTTAACATCTTTATTGGAGTATATTTGCTTTACAATGGTGTGTTAGTTTCTGCTGTATAACAAAGTGAATCAGCTATTCATATACATATATCCCCATATCTCCTCCCTCCCACCCTCCCTATCCCACCCCTATAGGTGGTCACAGAGCACCAAGCTGATCTCCCTGTGCCATGCTGCTGCTTCCCACTAGCTATCTACTTTACATTTGGTAGTGTATATATGTCCATGCCACTCTCTCACTTCATCCCAGCTTACCCTTCCCCCACCCCGTGTCCTCAAGTCCATTCTCTACATCTGCATCTTTATTCCTGTTCTGCCCCTAGGTTCTTCAGAACCACTTTTTTTTTTTTTGATGACCATATTAGTCAGGTTTTTGCTGTAATAATATTACATAGTAATCAGCTCCCAAATGTCAGTGATTTATAACTACAAATGTTTATTTTTCTCTTGCTGGTCTGCACACAGCATGTGGGTGGCCAGGCTTCCCCTGACCTTAGACTTGGGTCTGCTCCACGTGTTTCTCATTCCAGGACCCAGGCTGAAGGGGCAATGGCTATGCAGGGCATTCTCTCCTCATAACACATGTGCAGGAGGTCAAGCCAAATTTCACAAATTCATGTAGAGCCTCTGGTCAGACATGACGTTTGTTACATTCACCCACATTCTCTAGACCAAACCCAAAGTGAGTGAGTTAGAGAAGTGTGCTCCGTCTGTAGTAAGCAATGGCGAGGATGGGGAGGGAAGAAAGAGTCATGAACAAAAATATTATCTACCACAGGGACCAACCAAGATGGGAGACAAAATGAAATTTAGACTAAGACCTATTGTTAAGCCTTATAAATGCAGTTTGAACCCACACGGCTTGAGAACCGCAACTGCTTCATCTAGTGTGTCCCTTAATCAAAGAACCTTTGTCCTCAAAGACTCTTACTGAAGGCTCCTCTCTGATCATACTCACTCTGCCTTTATATTTTATATGCTTTATGCTTCTGTATAGTATATGCTTTTTATGCTATTTAAAGTTATGAAGACCTCACCTGGGTCTTTAAAAAGAAGGAAAAGGTTAAACTGCCCTATCAATTTTTGATTGCTGAGAGAACTATTTTGTCCTTTCCCTGCCAACGTTACGCCAATCAGCAAAAATAAATTCTCCTGTGAGTAAAAACAAGGAGTATTGCTGCCAGGCAACAAATGAGAGAGCACTATTTTTATGTTTTTTGGAAGGTGTAGCATCTTGCTCCGCTGTTTCCATGGAGAATCCCAATTGTCAAGTTTAATCAAATGCTGGAAAATTGAAATTTATGCAAAGAGACTAGCTTAGTAAGCAATTACCTTTGCTAAGTGACAACTAGGAGAAATATTTCGATGAAACCTCTTACCATAAATCAAGCATTATCCCTTGGTATCAGTTGACTCAAATTAACACTTGCATGTGTGTCAACTGCTTTTCTAAAGCTATTGCAATAATATTTCAACAAAATCACAAATTGCATGCACACCACTTCCAGTATAAATCACCATGGATGTTTGGAGCGCATATGAACTACATCAGAATACAGTAAGGAATATATAAAGAATGGTTGTAAACAGGGAATTCCCTGGCAGTCCAGTGGTTAGGACTTGGCACTTTCACTGCCATAGGCCCAGGTTGAATCCCTGGTCGGGGAACTAAGATCCCGCAAGCTGCGCGGTATGGCCAAAAAATAAAAAAAGAATGGCTGTAAACAAAGGTGTCTCTTTTGTTAGCATGGTAATGTATCAGTTTCTAAAGTTCTTCCCAATAAATTAATAAGAGAAAATACTCAATGTAATTCAGAAGAAGTAAAGGAAATGGAGGGAGGGTGGAGTTCAGAGACCAGTCCTATCAGGTATTAAAACATACAGCCTGTCCGGCAGTGATGACCTTCCCATGAGAACTTGCCTCTTGCAAAGGATTTCCTTCATCCCTCTTCAGAAGAGAAGATGAAACACAAGAAGAAGTGCCTGGTGCAGAGCCCCAGTTCTTATTTCATGGATGTGAAATGCCCGGGATGCTATAAAATCACCACTGTCTTTAGCCATGCACAAACAGTAGCTTTGTGTGTTGGCTGCTCTACTGTCCTCTGCCAGCCTACAGGAGGAAAAGCAAGGCTTACAGAAGGTTGCTCCTTCAGACAGAAGCAGCACTAAAATCACCCTGAATCAAGATGAATGGGAAACCATCCCAATAAACACATTTTGGATACAAAAAAAAATTTATTAAAACATGCAGGATAACCAAACGTAAAATAGATAGCTAGTGGGAAGCAGCCGCATAGCACAGGGAGATCAGCTCAGTGCTTTGTGACCACCTAGAGGGGTGGGATAGGGAGGGTAGGAGGGAGGGTGATGCAAGAGGGAAAAGATATGGGAACATATGTGTATGTATAACTGATTCACTTTGTTATAAAGCAGAAACTAACACACCATTGTAAAGCAATTATGCTCCAATAAAGATGTTAAAAAACAAAACAAAACAAACAAAAAACCATGCAGGATAAAAAAGAAAGGTATCGTTCTGATGAAAGAATAGGCAGCTAAATGGAATAGCATAGGGAGGTATGATAAAGCATATGATCTATTTCTATGGTATATACCCCAAATAATCAAAACTTAGGACTTGAACAAATACTTGCACACCAAAGTTCATAGCAGCATTGTTCACAATAGCCAAAAGGTGGAAACAACCCAATATCCGTCAACAGATGAATGGATAAACAAAACGTGGTATGTACATACCACAGAATTATTATTCAGCCTTAAAAAGGAAGGAAGTTCTGATACATGCTGCAGATGAACTTTGAGGACATTATGCTAAGTGAAATAAGTGAGACATAAAAGGACCTGAATATAATTTTAAAGATCCTAAATGCTGCTGCTGTGCTCTTGCATATTTATTATAATTATGGGCTTTGTTTTTCTCTTCTCCAGTCAAGTTCTGCTCCTGACAAACTGAAGACGTTTGTCTCATGTTAGAGTTAAGTGATGTTTCGAAGGTGAGGTCAGATAATTATCTGAACTGTTTCAAAACTGGGGAGAGTTATGCTGACTGGGACACAGGATCCAATATACCTATTAGAAATATACATGAACTAAAAAAACAAAACAAAACAAACAAACAAAATGGAATCCAAGAAGTTGTGTGAGGGGTCCTGTCCCTGTGGAATGAAAAGGAGAGGTGGTCTAATACCAGCCCAGGCAGCTGGCTATGAACCACAGTACTTTGGGGAGAGGAAGTTCCAAGAAGAGAACCTCCAACTGCAGGTAGCCCTCCTGACCACTGGGAAGCCACGAGTAAGGGGAATCTACATCAAGCTCAGAGTCCTTCTTATGGGAGTCAGTGAAGGCCAGTCACAGGCAGCAGGCAACACAAAACACGCTGGTCATTCAAGAAGAATGACCCTGTGTGAACAACACATGGCACAATAGCCCAGAGCAGAAAGTGAAAACTTGGATGTCCAGAGGGATCCACTGATGGAGTAAAAGGAAGGGCTCAGGACTTGACTAAGGTGGGACCAGAAGGAACCAGCCCTAGATCTCCCTCTACAACACTCCCCGCCACATGTGATGGTCCAGGTTCCGCTCTAAAGAAAAACAGAAAACTGAGACAGAGTACTAGGTTGTCTCAAAATATACGCATCATAGGCTCACTGGAGTGATTTTATGAAAGATCCAGAGGGACTCAAATGGCTTTCCTAGACAATCTGCAATTATTCTACCTACTGGCTTCTCCTTGGGCTAACAGATGAACACTGAAGGCTGAGTGTTGGTGAGTTAGCCGTTGACACCACTTTCTGAGGATCAGTTTGACTAACTTGTTTTCCTAAAGTTGAGTTGGGATTCAGTCAGGGGGTGGGAGTTTTAAAGGTCAAGGAAGAGAAGGCAGGGCAAGGAAGAGAAGGCAGGGCAAGGAAAAGAGAAGGCAGGGCGTAGAAAGATCTTCAGAGAAGGAGGTGTGAGAATAGGACCAGGAAGGAAGTTAGGAAGAAGAAAAGGCAAGATGGGCAATGGAAAGGGAGGGGCGAAAGAAGAAAAGTGTACACACAAGGTTTTTGTTCAAATGGACCTGCCTTACAACCCTCACACAGCAAGAATATCATTCAAACCTTGACTTTGTGTCCACCATGTTAGACTTGCCATAGTGTCTAGAATTATGTCTAAACTATAGAAAATAGATTTCTGTGTCTTCTATTTAGACAAATATTTCAGCCCATAAATGTATTGTTTTCACTTGTATGATGCCAAAAAACTAAAACTAAAATCTTGTTTGACTTAATTTTTTTCTCAGGAACTAAATGTGGTTCCACAAATACCCAGATACATCTCTTTCTGTTGAGAGGAATAATGCCTTGTTTGGAAAAATGGCATTATTCCAAATAATGTCATCATGGCTGGAGGCACCCATAGTGGTCCGGAAACAGTCACAAACCTGGCTATAAGCAGAAATTGACTTTAGAGCTAAAAGGAAATACTTGCCCTGGAGAGCCAGAATCATCTTGAAAAAGAAAGACAAAGTTGAAGGATTCAAACTTCCTGATTTCAAAACAAACTACAAAGCTACAGTAACCAAAGTAGTGTGGTATTGGTATAAGGATAGACAATAGGCCAACGGAAAAGAGAGTCCAGAAGTAAATCTACATATTTATGGCCAACTGATTTTTGACAAAGGTATAAAGACCATTCAGTGGAGGAAAGAATAGTCTCTTCAACAAAGGGTGCTGGGGGGAGTTCCCTGGAGGTGCAGTGGTTAGGTCTCAGTGCTTTCACTGCTGGGGCCTAGGTTCAATCCCTAATCAGGGAACTAAGATCCTGCAAGATGAAGCATGGCCAAAACAAAACAAAACAAAAAATAAAACAAAGCGTGCTGGGACAACTGGATATCCACATGCAAAAGAATGACTCTGGGTCCCTACCTCACACCATATGCAAAATTATCTCAAAATGAATCCACAATCTAAATATAAGAGCTAAACTTTAACACCCTTAAAAGAAAACATAGGCAATGGATTCTTTTTTTTTTTTTTTTTGGCTGCATTGGGTCTTCGTTGCTGCGCGTGGGCTTTCTCTATTTGTGGCGAGTGGGGGCTACTCTTCATTGCAGTGTGCAGACTTCTCATTGTGGTGGCTTCTCTTGTTGTGGAGCATGGGCTCTAGGCACACAGGCTTCAGTAGTTGTGGCACACAGGCCCTAGAGCTTGAGGGCTTCAGTAGTTGTGGCACGTGGGCTCAGTAGTTGTGGCTCATGGACTTAGTTGTTCCACAGCATGTGGAATCTTCCTGGATCAGGGATCGAACCTGTGTCCCCTGCATTGGCAGGCAGATTCTTAATTAACCACTGCGCCACCAGGGAAGTCCCTGGTAATGGATTCTTAAATATGACATCAAAAGCATGAGCAACAACAACAAAATAGATAAATTGGATTCATCAAAAGTAAAAACAGTGTGCATCAAAGGACGTTATCAAGAAAATGAAAAGACAACCTAGAGAATGGGGGAAATTATTTATTTATTTATTTTTGGCTGCATTGGGTCTTTGTTGATGCACATGGGCTTTCTCTAGTTGCGGTGAGCGGGGGCTTCTCATTGAAAGGCTTTTCTTGTTGCAGAGCACGGGCTCTAGGCACATGGGCTTCAGTAGTTGTGGCGCATGGGCTTAGTTGCTCCACAGCATGTGAGATCTTCCTGGACCAGGGCTTGAACCCATGTCTCCTGCATTGGCAGGCGGATTCTTAACCACTGCACCACCAGGGAAGTCCCAGGAGAAAATATTTTGTGATAAGGGGTTAGTATCCAGAATATATAAAGAATTCTTACAATTCAACAATAAGAAGACCATCCAATTCTGAAATGGGCAAAGGACTTGGGTAGACATTCCTCCAAAGAAGATGTACAAACAGCCAACAAGCACATGAAATGATGCTTATTAGTAATCTGGGAAATGCAAATCAAAAAAAATGTATAAATACACATTTCCATCTCTTTATGTTTTGGAGGGTTGAAAACTGTCTTCTATTATTTGTTCATATGTCAGATGAATGCATTTCCAAAACAGCTGGAGCACAATCACAACTAGTCAATCAAGCAAATGAAGAAATTCAGTCCTAAGACTTTGTTTCAATTGCTATGGTTGGGGGAGCAAAGATGAGTTAGAGGTAGTGCTGGAGATTACAAGATGAGGGAGATACGGATGGATGGAGATTGAGGAAAGACAGCCTAATAAAATAAAGAGCATTGACACACATCAGCAAAGCAAGGTCTCAACCTCCCCCACTCCCTCCTCTGCCTCATTTTTGGAGGGAGGCAACCCATGCAGATCCAGGGACTCTAATGTTATTTTAATGTTCATATAATCTTTTCTTAAAAATTTGTTTATTTTATTTATTTTTGGCTGTGTTGGGTCTTAGTTGTGGCATGTGGGATCTTTCGTTGCAGCGCACGGGCTTCTCTCTAGTTGTGGCATGCAGGCTCCAGGGCACGTGGGCTCTGTAGTTGTGGCGTGTGGGTTCCATAGTGCATGGGCTCTGTAGTTTGCAGCACACAGGCTCTCTAGTTGAGGCGTGCAAGCTCAGTAGTTGTGGCACGTGGGCTTAGTTGCCCCACGGCATGTGGGATCTTAGTTCCCTGACCAGGAATCGAGCCCACATCCCCTGCATTGTAAGGTGGATTCTTTACCAGTGGACCACCAGGGACGTCCCAATGTTCATATAATCTTTACCAGAGTGTTTTTTTCCTGTTTTCTCTGACTACTACATAAGTATAACCAGGTAAGCCAGTTCTCCACCCAGAACCATTAGGGACGAGGCAGCCTCGAGTCATCTTGGAAAAGAAATAAATATATGATTCAAGCTAGATGAGAGCCATACTTGCCTCTGGGTGAAATATAAGAGAATATGGCTTAGATGAGGTTAGAAACAAAAGATCAGAATAAGCACTTCTTTAATCTCTTATGAGAATAAGAATTTCAAGCCTCTCTCTGGAACTTTCTACCTGGCCTGGTCAGCTATATATATATACACATCAAAAAAATAAAATCATATTAAAAAGTTCAAAATCACCCTTCCTTGTCCTGTCCTACTCTCTAGGAGCAACTGCATTTAATACTTTAATTTGTTTATTCTTTTATTGGTTCAGGTTTCTAAATAATTACATTAATATTTTATTTATCAAATTTTGACATAATTTATGGCTTTCTGAATCAGTTTTAAGTCAGAGAAATAAAACCCTCACCATTTAGTAGAGAAAATGTAATAAAAAGGTTGGAACAGTAGTTCTCAACTGAGGGTGATCTTGCTCGCCAGGGAACATCTGACAATGTTCTGACAATGTCTGGAGAAATTTTTGTTGTCAAAACTGTGTGGAGGCTACTGGTATCTAATGGGTATATGTATGTGGGTATATATATATACATATATATATGTATTTGGCCATTCTATTACCAGGTATAATCAAGAGAGAGACTCAAAATACTTATTCTCATAAGAATATTATATAGAATATTCTTGTATATATAATATATAGATATATAATGTAATATATCTTATATAAATATATATTATATAATATAAATTATACACTATATATAAATATATATATATAATGTTATATATATATAGAGAGAGAGAGAGAGAGAGAGAGAGGGAGAGGTGTCTGCCAGATTTTAGTTACATTTATATTTAGGTCACTGAGACTAGATATCTTTACTCATTGATGCTGTCAATCATAATTTAATGAGCAGTGTTGTTTATTCACGTTGTAAATGTTAATCATAGTTATATTTCTTTTTTTGTACAACTTTCTGTTCTTTCTTGGAATTAACAATAGCCTCTTTTTTTGTTTGCTTAGTTTTCTGTGCATTTATCACTAATTATTCTCAAATTCCCCATTAGGTCTATAAGACTTCTTTGATATATGTTTTTTTTTATGCATTCCTTCAAGTGCATTAGAAAGTCTATTAGTTTCTTTTCTTTTTTTTTTTCAGTGATCTCCTTCCTGTAAATCTTTCTCCTTTAGTGTCAGTCCTTTGACTATATCCGTAAGTTTCATTACCTTTTTCTTTTTGAAAAATGGTTTACTTTTGTAAAGGAGCTGTTATTATCCTCTGGAACTAATCAGAGAAGTGATGAAACTCTTAACACTTTGCCTCCTCCAATAAAACCTAAGTAGGGTTATTAGATGGATCAGCAGGGGAAGAGTTAGAAGTGATTTTCTGAAAAAATTCTCTACCAGGCTGGGCTTCCCTGGTGGTGCAGTGTTTGAGAGTCCGCCTGCCGATGCAGGGGACGCGGGTTCGTGCCCTTGTCCGGGAAGATCCCACATACCGCGGAGCGGCTGGGCTCCTGAGCCATGGCCACTGAGCCTGCGCATCCGGAGCCTGTGCTCCACCACGGGAGAGGCCACAACAGTGAGAGGCCCGCATACCGCAAAAAAAAAAAAAAAAATTCTATACCAGGCTAAGGACATTTTTGACACTTGAACCACCAAAAGAAAGTTAAGTATTCTCCTTGTAGTTGAGTAGGGAGGCCAAGATAAAGTTAAAGTGGTAATTAATGACCTAAGAGGATGAGATGAAAAGGTACTTAATTTGAAGGCATTTTTATTTCTCTTAATATTGTTCTATATTGTTCCGCCTTATTTTATCTCATAATTAAGAACTGCTAGTTATATTGACAGAGAGTTATGTTTTTGTAGGAAAGCATATAAGAGGCTTGAGGTACATTTCTGTTTCATTCTGATAATTCATGTGCTGGATCTTGGGGCAAGCTGCATCATTCACTGGTGAAGGCTGATACTTTATTTTTTAATTTTATTGGAGTATAGTTGATTTACAGTGTTCATTTACAATGTGTTAGTTTCAGGTGTACAGCAAAGTGATTCAGTTATACATATACATATATTCATTTTTTTCCAGATTCTTTTCCCATATAGGTTATTACAGAGTGTTGAGTTCCGTGTGCTATCCAGTAGGTCCTTATATATAATAGTGTATGTAGGTTAATCCCAAGCTCCTAATTTATCCCTCCCCACCATGTTTCCCCTTTGGTAACCATAAGTTTTTTTTGAAATCTATGAATCTGTTTCTGTTTTGTAAATAAGTTCATTATATCATTAAAAAAAAATCAGATTCCACATGTGAGTTCATCATATATTTGTCTTTCTCTGTCTGACTTTCTTCACTTAGTATGATCATCTGTAGGTCTATCCATGATGATGCGGCCAGTGGCATTATTTCATTCTTTTTTATGGCGAAGTCATATTCCACTGTGTATATGTATCACATCTTCTTTATCCATTCCTCTGTCGATGGACATTTTGGTTGCTTCCAGGACTTGGCTATTGTAAATAGTGCTGCAGTGAACATTGGGGTGCATGTGTCTTTTCGAATTATTTTCTCTGGATATATACCCAGGAGTGAGATTGATGGATCATACGGTAGCTCTACTTTTCGTTTTTTGTTTTTTGGGTTTTTTTTTTGCAGTACGCGGGCCTCTCACTGTTGTGGCCTCTCTCGTTGCGGAGCACAGGCTCCGGATGCGCAGGATCAGAGGCCATGACTCATGGGCCCAGCCGCTCCACGGCATGTGGGATCTTCCCGGACCAGGGCACGAACCCGTGCCCCCTGCATTGACAGGCGGACTCTCAACCACTGCGCCACCAGGGAAGCCCTGTAGTTTTTTTTTAAATAACTTTCTTTTTAAGAGTGTTAAGATCTTTATTATTTATTTATTTATTTTTGGCTGTGCCATGTGGCATGTGGGATCTTAGTTCCCTGATCAGGGATCAAATCCGTGTCCCCTGCAATGGAAGTGCATAATCTCAGCCACTCGACCACCTGGGAAGTCCCCTCATTGTAGTTTTGATTTGCATTTCTCTGATAATTAGTAATGTTGAGCATCTTTTCATGTGCTTTTGGGCCATCTGTATGTCTTTGGAGAAATGTCTGTTTAGATCTTCTGCCCAGTTTTTGATTCGGTTGTCATTATCTGTTTCTTTTAAATAATTTTTTACCTCTTCTTACTCTGTCTGTTGGTGTCTCTCTGTTCATTACATTATTTTCCCCAATGAGACAGTCACACAATAATTGATCCCTTTCATCTGATCTGTTTCAGAATTAATAGCAGTCCCAGGATTATTACATCAGTCTACAGATGGGAAACCCTGGATTTAGTGAATCAAATCCAACTACCTTGCCTTTACATTTATGGTTGTAGTAGACACTGCTGGTGCCCTGCCCTGATCCCGTTTACTGTGCTAGCTCCCCTCTTCCCAGCTATTCTAAGTGTTGCTGATACTGGCTCAAGCTTATACCGGTCTCTGGAGATTTATCCTTGGCCACGGGGAGCCACCTTATTGGGAAATGCCTGGGAAGTGCTATTTCCCCTCAGGGCATCAGGCAGCCAATGACTGACTCATACAAGGATACAAAAACTGTCCCCTTGCCTCAAAGGGGACAACACTGTGGTGGCATTCACACTCCAGAACTGGGATCAGGCTGAAATTAGACCTCAGCTGAAACCTCATCCTTGTTTAGCCTCTTCCCCTGCTTCCCTTATCTTTTTACAAGTTTCTCCTGAAAGCATGACTTCAGGGTATCACTTGTGTAAGAATCTCTGCCTCCGTCTCTGCTTCTGGGAACCCAGCCTAAGACAATGGTGAACGTTTTCTGGCTTTTTAGCATTCATCCTCCCTTCTTAATAGCACCAGAGTTTCTTCTTGGGAAATGACTTTCCCATCACCCTATCGTGGACAGTCTTGACGTGACTAAAACTAGGTACCTGACCTTCCATCTTGGAAACTGAAGGGGTTTGTGGAGCATCCTTCCAGTAGATTCTTCCTCTCACTGCCTCGGGACAGCAGGCTCAGGCTTTTGACCTAAACTCCACCAATGTGACATTCTCTCCAGGGATTATGAATCTTGAGTGAGCAATACAAAGATATTGAAGTTCATTTTTCTCATCATGGGCTCCTGCTAGCCTGTTTCTCCTTCTCGACCTTTCTGTAGTTCCTGACTCTTAACTTCCAGCACCTTGATTCCCGCCCACTCCCAAGCTATTTGGTTATCCTTTTGTGAGTTATCCCAATCCTTCCAGTAGTTTCCCTCTTGTGTAAGGTCTCTCACTCAGGTTCTCTTGCTTATAAGCAAAAGAATCATTAGCGATGCAATTACCTCATTCACTTTTATCTAAGTGCAGAGAGGAAAAGGATCTGGGCCCACATCACTAATTCAGAAGAGGGGAGACTTAGGGCTTCTGAGCTTGGTGAGTAAGAGCCTACCTGGACAAACCTTCTTGCTCCAACGAAGAGGTAGGTGTTTGCAAAGCATCTTTCAACTGAGTAAATTATACTTTCATCTTAGGTGAGATTCTGAATTAATTTATTCTCTTAGAAAGCTGGTGTCTGGGGACTTCCCTGGTGGTGCAGTGGTTAAGAATCCACCTGCCAATGTAGGGGACACTGGTTTGAGCCCTGGTCCAGGAAGATCCCACATGCCACAGAGCAACTAAGCCCATGCGCCACAACTACTGAGCCTGCGTTCTAGAGCCCGCGAGCCACAACTACTGAGCCCACATGCCACAACTACTGAAGCCCGTGTGCCTAGAGCCCGTGCTCCGCAACAAGAGAAGCTACCGCAATGAGAAGCCCGCGCACCACAACGAAGTGTAGCCCCCGCTCACCGCAACTAGAGAAAGCGTGCTCGCAGCAACGAAGACCCAACGCGGCCAAAAAAAAAGAAAAAAAGAAAAAAACTGGTGTCTGGCTTTCAGCCACAAAACATACATCTCTGTCTGAAACCTCCTCTCAGTTGGCATTTTTCCTTTTCTTACATGTTAATGCATTTTTCCTTTTCTTTTCTTATATGTTCATGTAACAGTCCTAAAAACAGAACAATTCAACTTCATGAAGAGAGCTGTACTTCTTAAAAATATCTTCTGTAGGAAAAGAGACTTTCTTATGAGTGGAATTCTTCCCCCTAAATTGTTCAGTTCTGGGATTGTAGGGAAGGAAATGAGCTCAACAGAAAAACCAAAATAGATACACTTGATTCCAGAGGAATCTAAAGACAACCCTCTGTTCTGAGTTACCAGGCAACTGTTTCTCCAAGGATGCTGTCATTTTGATTTTATAGAATAATAGGGTGCCTGAATTTCTGCCTCAAGAGATTTTGGGATAATAATGAGTTCATCTTTTATTATTTAAAAGAAAGTATAAGGAGAAATCTCTCTCTTGCTTGGCACACGTTTCACTCTTTTTTCTTCCAGTTTCTTTGTTGTGTGTCCTCAAAGCAAACAGGTTTTCATCTGTTTGGGATTTTAAAAAAATTTATTTTATTTAAGTATAGTTGATTTACAATGTTGTGTTAATTTCTGCTGTACAGCAAAGTGACTCATGTATGTGTATATATATATATACACACACACATTCTTTTTCATATTCCTTTCCATTATGGTTTATCATGGGATGTTGAGTATAGTTCCCTGTGCTATACAGTAGGACCTTGTTGTTTATCCATTCTGTATATGATAGTTTGTATCTGCTAGTCTGTTTGGGATGTTTTTGTTGGGTCCTGCTGAGAGTGGACATGGATGGAAGACCACTCAAGATGTTGATTTTTAGATGCTTCAGATTCTCATTTTATGGTTACTAAGTTGTTTTACCCACAAGGAACAAAAGAAAAAATTGCACATAAACATTGCCTAAAACAATAGTCCTGGGAAGCTCAGCCTTAGGCCTAGAAGCAAGGTCGTTGCACACAGGTAAACAAACTATTATTGGATAAAGAGCTGGACAAAGAAACAGGCACATAGATGAGTCTTTTCATCAGTATTTGAAAAAAAAATCTTTGCAGAAACACAGTTGTTTGTTCAGGTACTTGTGTATTAATCTCAGAATAGAGTTTTCTAAAAATTTCCATGGCTAATTTTCCAGTTTCTTTTTGTCTGTACCATGATTTGTTACTTTTTATTCATTTGTTTCTTAGTGAAAGCCTAAATTGTGCAAAGGTCTCTGCTGGACATGAGTGACTCCAGTGGAAGAGTCCACAGTCCCAGGCTTCAAGGCATCTACTGTCTAGAAATGGGAAGAGACAGGCCAACAACTCTTGAGCAATGATACAGAATGGAAACTAAGTGTGTACAGCTAGGCTTGAAAAGGTGCAGCCTAAGGGGCTCCAGGAGACCATGCATTGGGAACCCCAGCAGAGACCACACTTTAGAAGAGTGTAGTCAGCACGTCCCTGCTGTCTGCAAGGAGTGACCTGCAAACCATCCCCTCCTCCAGGTGTCATTCACTCCAAATTCCAAACTCTAGGAGAAAGCAGCCAGCTGATCCGGAGGTCCAAGCCCTCTGTCTGTGTTGGGCTAATCAGGGAGGACCTTCCTTTTAGGAAGCTGCCGAGACTTTCCACTAAGACCACACATGTGGGGCGTCCCCCAAACAGAGAGCAGCAAATAGGAAGGTGAGGTTACAGTCTAGAAACAAAGGGAAAGATCCAAGCGTCCACGGCATATATTATTTATCTTTGAATCTCAAAATCTAGGCAGAGTCTAGACACAGTGAAGACAGTTCTTAATGTTATTAGGGGAGAAATTGTCTATAGAAGATTGGAAGTAAAATCATCTACCCCAACCCTTTTATTTTAGAGTTAAGGGAACTAATGCCTTAGATGAATGTGGCCTACTGACATCGAGCCAGTTGAAGAGACTGGATTGCTATTCAATGTCTCACTCTCCGGTTGCCATACCCTGCATTGTTTTTAGGGCTGACATCCACCTGGCACACACTTGATTGGCTGTACTGGTTGTCGAAATGTTGAAATACTTCTGAACAAGTTGGTAAGCAGCCACTGCCCTGCTCCCACTGGTACAGACAATGTCAGGGCTCCATCCTCCACCTGACTCTCTGGGTGGTTTCACGTCCAGCACCTGTTACTCTGCAGCAGCTGCTCAGCCAGGGCACAGAGAGCCAGACGTGCTTGGGGAGGAGATCCCTGCCCAACGTGGCCATGAAACAGTGACCAAGAAGTGCTGAGATAACAAGCGGCTGGCTCCCTTGCCTTTGGTTGGGAGAAATCTGCAGCATAGCTTCAATCCAGAACTTCATTTGTTTATTAGTGAAAGCCTAAACTGTGCAAGGTTCTCTGCTAGACATTGAGTCTATTCCAGTGAAAGAGTCCACATTCCCAGGCTGTGGCACCTGGGATGAAGCATCACTGAGGGCGTCTGTGATGGTTAATTTTAAGCGTCAACTTGACTGAGACACAGGGTGCCCAGATATTTGGTTGAACCTTATCCTGGGTGTGTCCAGATGAGATTAGGATTTGAATAGGTAGACTGAGCAAAGCAGATGGCCCTCCCCAATGTGAGTGCACCTCACACAATCTGCTGAGGATCTGAATAGAACAAAGGAAGGGCGAACAAAGAGACAGAGGAAGGGAGAATTCTATCTCTGTCTGATTGCTGGAGCTAAGATATCAGTCTTCTCCTGTCAAGGACTGCGTCTTACACCATCAGTGGTCTTTGCTTTCAGGCCTCCAGATTTTGACTAGAAGTTATATCACCCATTCTCCTGAATCTCAGGTCTTCAGATTGACTGCAACTGTCTTTTCTGGGTCTCCAGCTTGCAGGCAGCAGGTGGTGGGACTTCTCAGTTTCCATAATCATGTTAGCCAATTCCATATCTATATATATGGAATCATATATGTGTATATATATTCATTCCTCCCTCAGTATCCAGGAGCCCTCGCATATACCAAAATCTGAAGATTCTCAAGTCCCATAGACAGCCCTGTGTTTCTGCATCTGTGGATTCACCCAACCCCTGATTGTGTAGTACTATATATATTTATCAAAAAAAAATCTGCATATAAGTGGACCCATGCAATTCAAACCCATGTTGTTCAAGGGTCAGCTGTACCTGTGTATTCCATTGGTTCTGTTTCTCTGGAGAACCCCAATATAGCACCCTTGCTTGGCTTCCTCTCCTCCCCTGTCTTGCTTCATCCACTTTCTTAATGGCCTTCCCTGGGAACATTTCCTTAATAAATCACTTCCATGTAAATCTGCATCTCGGAATCTACTTCCAGGGCACCTGACCTTCTAGGAAAATTCCCCAAAGCCCCACCTCTCCAGGGCCACTCTGGCCCCTTCCATAGTATGCCCCATACCTCCCCATGACCTAGTAACTACAGGGTTAATGCCTGACCCAGCAAGGACCCTCCTGGACCTTATTTCTAGCCTACAACCAACATTGGTTGGACTAGCACTGCCTGGGTCATAGCAGTTGTTAAATATTTTGAATATAACCCTGAACCTATTGAAATGTTACGGCTACAAAATATAGAAGCTAATGAGTGTCTGCTCTACTCACAAAATCTTTCAGTTTCTGGGAAGACTCAAATATGTCAGGGCAGGTTCAAGCCACATGAGCTGGCCATTCTGGCCATGGCTAATTGGACCAGGGATAGACACTGCACCCAAGCTGAGCCAATGAGTTTCTCTCTTCAGAAACTTGACCTGAAAGACACAGCAGTTGGGACTTGTTGGGGCTGAGTCACCATAATGACATCATTGCCCAAAGAGGAAGGTCCATGAATTCCTGGTTCTGCCCTATCCAGGGTTTGGATGTTTAACTCTTCCAGTAATAGCTTTCCAATAAGTTCCCATTTTTGCTTACCTTTGCTGGAGTAGCTGTTTCTTATAACCAGAAGACTCTTAACTAATATCCTATATTAGCATGTGGAATGACTACTACTCGTTTGTCTTGTTCACAGCCTCCAGCACCTAGCATGGTGCCCAGCATGGGTTAGACACTCAAGAAATATTTGCTGCCTCAATAAACAGCTTTCTGTAGGAAGGAGAAGAGCACCTTGAATCTATCTATCTATCTATCTATCTATCTATCTATCTATCTATCTGATTTGGATAAATATATAGGGTTGAAAATGAGGAAATTTCATCCACATTGCTTGAGTATGTATGGTCTCTGGAGGAAAAACAAATCTGCATGCCTCTTGCTTTTGCTCGTATTTTTTTCTTCATTAAAGTTTCCTCCTAACTAATTAGCCTATCTCATGGTCTATCTTTATTTCTTAAATGGAAAACATTTAATATGCTAATTAGTGTCACATAGCTTTAAGGTAAAAATCTTTTTATAATTTTTATTTTTATTTTTCGGCTGCATCGGGTCTTAGTTGCAGCATGCAGGATCTTCGTTGCAGTGCATGGGCTTCTCTCTAGTTGTGGCTTGCATGCTCAGTAGTTGTGGCACGTGGGCTTAGTTGCCCCACGGCATGTGGGATCTTAGTTCCTCCACCAGGGATCGAACCCATGTCCCCTGCATTGGAAGGTGGATTCTTAACCACTGGACTACCAGGGAAATCCCTAAGGTAAAAATCTTAATTCAACATGAATTTAGGAGGTTTCTGAAATACATATCATGTTGGTGAATACATATTCCCAGCTAGTGAAGTAAACCATTTGGGCACCATTTTTTTTTTTTTTTTTTTTTTTTTTTTTTTTACGGTACGCGGGCCTCTCACTGTTGTGGCCTCTCCCGTTGCGGAGCACAGGCTCCGGACGCGCAGGCTCAGCGGCCATGGCTCATGGGCCCAGCCGCTACGCGGCATGTGGGATCTTCCCGGACTGGGGCACGAACCTGTGTCCCCTGCATCGGCAGGCGGACTCTCAACCACTGCGCCACCAGGGAAGCCCTGGGCACCATCTTTGATGTCCCTATGTCACTATTACTTACTCCATTGATTGCCTTTCTTTAACAGCTCTAAACTCTACACCTCCCGCTGCCCAGTTTTGATCTCTTAAGTTAGAAAGGGTAGCAACTGCAGTTTAGGAATTTTGCTTGAATGAAGAGAAAGTGTGCTCATGATAAAGTCTTTTTTTACACTGGTAAAACAAACTAGCTCTGTAAGTAAGGAGAAATAAATTTGGGGATATAAGGTAATGAATGAACAATACAGCTGTATGCTCTTCCCAGGCATCTTGAGAGAGAATTCTAGAAATTTCATTTCCAGAAATGAGGTTGTCGCCATCATCATAGAAAATCACCTCAGTCAAAGGCTGTTCTCTGACACAAAACAACTGGTTTTGCTGGTGGTGGCTTCTCTTGAATCATCAATAAAAGTTAGACAAAATGTGGGTGTAAATTGCAACAGTCAAAACAAGCAGAAACCCAGAGAAAGAAATCTGGGTTGTTCTCCCTCCTGCCTGTCAGCAGAGCAGTCTCTAGTTATTGCAAAGCAATTTGAAGGTTTGAGCAAACAGAATAAGTCCTTTGAAGGACTTGCAGGTATTGCTGCTTAATGAGGATGTCTGGGAAAACCAGAGGCTTGGAAATGGGGCACGTAGACTCAAAGAAAATGCTTTGTGTGTGTAGGAGCAGAAAATGGACTTGAACCAATAAGAACTGTGAAATGTTTTCATTTTCTGCCATTGGAGAAGGATCTGTGTGTGGCAAAGGTGTCACATGAACTTAATAATAGAAAACAGGCTATGAAAGACACCTTCACATCAGAGGGTGTGACAGCTCATGAGAAAGAAGCCTTCTCTTCATGACTCCAGAGCATTACCTCATTTTGCCCTGGGGTGGCTCAAGTGTACCCATCAAAGCAGAGCAGCCATCTGAACGCTGGGAGCACACCCACGAACACTGCTGTTTATTAACTTGGCACCTGTGAAGACAAAGCAACGTCCTCACTTGCAACATGGAAAAGCTGAAGACATTGGACTCTTGCTTAGGTCTCTTGATTCCACCCTTGCAATAGTGAGACCAGGTACCGGTTACTGAGGGCTTAGATGTGCTGGGCACTCAGCTGAGCCATCCTACACCCTGTGTCTCAAAATCTCCCGGACAATTCAGTGGGGCAGGTATGAACCCCACCCCCTTCTTTACAAATGAGGGAACTGAGTCTCAGAGAAGTAAAGTGACTTGCCCAGGACCACCCAGTGGGTGGAGAGCTCTATCTGTCCCCAAAGCCCAGGATCTTTGCTGCATGCAAATGCCTGGAAAAACTGAGGGTTGCTTGCTGCCTCTCAGAGTTGCAGGAAGATGTCCATCACTTCTCTCTCGCCTTCTTTGCTACTTAGTAGCATTTCCTGGCTAAGTGTGGTCCCCAGACCAGCAGCATCAGCATCTTCTGGACGCATCTTAGACAGGCAGAAACTAAGGCTTCCCCCCAACGCCAGACCTGCCCTCCAAAGTGGGAGGAGAACTGATCACCTTCCTCACTGTACATTCATTTCAGGCCTTTGATAATGTGCTAATTATCCTGTGAGTTACCTCAGAGCAACTCTGAGAAACAGTTTCTATGTGCTTCAACAAATCTTTGACTTTCAAAGTGTGTTCCTTCAGCTGAAAAAGGGGTATCACTTCTGCTGATCTCTTGCCAGAACAGAAATCTCCATCAAACAGGCAGGGGAAAGAAGCAAGGGAAGCATTCCAGAAGGTTCTCTGCTAAGGCTGTGGGCAGCTGCATTTACCAGTACCTGGGTATTACCAGGTAAGGCTAAATATTAACACCTAAGAAGATTAGTGGAGATTGCAGGAGGGGGACTCTCATTGGGTTAAAGGTCATTTGCTCTCAAATCTCTTGCTGGGGAGGAGCCTCACAGTGGAAGTGACAAGGCAGGAGGCCAGGAGAAAGGGCACAGTTATGGGGACGAGGCTTAAAGGGATTTCTCTTCTAGAGGGGAGGGTGGATGACCATGGGAAGGGCTTCTTGTGGCTCCAGGTTTTTGGATAGAACAAGGGGTTACTAGGCAAAGGAAATTAGTCAGCAAGAGAGATAAGAAGAGAAGGACTAAACTTAAAATACAGCCAAGAGGTTGGCAAATAGAAGAAAGGAGTAATTCCAGACAGAAGAGAGAGAAGAAATTCTTCACCCATGGAACCATACTGGAATCACCGTATTTTGCGATTTTTTTGAGATTCCAACTTCTGGTTCCTTGGAAGTCTAAAGCCCTCCCAAAGATTTCTTCAGATTACCAGGAGCTTATTTTCTTATGGTTCTATCAAGTTTATGGTTTGCACATCTTTCTAATGCTTAAGTCCCTTCTATGAAACTGCATGCAGTGATTATGTGCAGCATAATACATGTTTTTCTTATTCATTGCATAAAATGATTTTGCCCAGAAGGAATTATATCCTGATTATTTTATGGATAAAGAAGGTAATGGTGGTTCAGAGAAGTATAGAAATTAGGCCAAAGAAATACAGCTAGCAAGCTGAGGAGCCAGGATTTGAATTCATATCCATGTGACTCACTGGTGGCCACCAGTAACCCATGCCTCCTGGTGTTCATGCCCTGTGTGTTCCCTTCCCCTTGCGTCTGGGCTGGGCCTGTGACTTGCTGTAGCCAACAGCATGCAGGCAGAGTTTCAGACGCAAGCTCCTGGGAGCCCTGCGGTCATGCAGGAAGACTGACCACCCTGCTGGAGAGACCATGTTGAGAGGGAAAAGCCCTGAGACCACATGGAAGAGAAGCCAGGCACCTGGGGGCCAGAGTAAGCTAAAGCCCCAGACATGTGATCCCAATGTAACCATTCCTGTTCGCCACCAGCCTTGCCAGTGCTCTGAGCTGAGGCATTGGACGTGGTGGACATTATGCTTCGACAGACATCAGGTGGAGCAGAGATGATGGGGCTGAGCCTGCTCAAATCCCTGACCCACAGAACTGTTGAAAAATGCTAAAAATGGTTGCCTTAAGTCAGTGAGTTTTGGGTAGTTTGTTGTGTAGCAATAAGTCACCAAGACACACGCTGCTGTCCTGTGGCTGAGGAGAAAGAGCCAGTGATGAACTCACGAGGTCTTTGAATAAGAGGCAAGGAGAGGCGGGGCAAGAGTGGGTTAAACACGATTGTCAGGGTGGAGAGAGGAAAAGAAAGGGCATAAATAGGCAGACCTTTAAGTAGGGGAAACAAGAAGTAAAGGAATCCTTAGGTTACCTTTACCAGCCGGCATTTCTGCTCTAGAGCAAATCCTCATGATAGAATTCATGCAAAGAAAATAAAAAGGCAAGATACAGACTATTTTCAACCGGAAGGTAATAGACCAAAGTGTTTAGAGTGGCTGTCTCTGGGTGGTGGGATTGCAAATAATGCTTTGTTATTAGTCTTGCATATTTTCCAATTTTTCCCTATTTTCTACAATAACCTCTTAAAATTTAACTTAAAAAATTTTAATATCAAACAAGCAAAAGTACATGCATTTATTCCTGTCCTGCCCCTAGGTTCATTAGAACCTTTTTTTTTTTCCAGATTCCATATACATGTGTTAGCATATGGTATTTGTTTTTCTCTTTCTGACTTACTTCACTCTGTATGACAGACTCTAGGTCCATCCACCTCACTACAAATAGTTCAATTTAATTTCTTTTTATGCCTGAGTAATATTTCATTGCATATATGTGCCACATCTTCTTTAACCATTCATCTGTCAATGGACACTTAGGTTGCTTCCATGTCCTGGCTATTATAAATAGTGCTGCAATGAACATTGTGATACATGTCTCTCTTTGAATTATGGTTTTCCAGGGTATATGCCCAGTAGTGGGATTGCTGGGTCATATGGTAGTTCTATGTTTAGTGTTTTAAGGAACCTCCATACTGTTCTCCATAGTGGCTGTATCAGTTTACATTCCCGCCAACAGTGCAAGAGCGTTCTCTTTTCTCCACACCCTCTCCAGCATTTACTGTTTGTAGATTTATTTATTTATTTATTTTTTTCGGTATGTGGGCCTCTCACTGTTGTGGCCTCTCCTGTTGCGGAGCACAGGCTCTGGACGTTCAGGCTCAATGGCCATGGCTCACGGGCCCAGCCACTCCACGGCATGCGGGACCTTCCCGGACCGGGGCACGAACCCGTGTCCCCTGCATCGGCAGGCAGACTCTCAACCACTGCGCCACCAGGGAAGCCCTGTTTGTAGATTTTTTGATGCTGGCCATTCTGACCGGTGTGAAGTGATACCTCATTGTAGTTTTGATTTGCATTTCTCTAATGTTTAGTGATGTTGAGCATCCTTTCATGTGTTTGTTGGCCATCTGTATATCTTCTTTGGAGAAATGTCTATTTAGGTCTTCTGCCCATTTTTGGATTGGGTTGTTTGTTTTTTTGATATTGAGCTTCATGAGCTGCTTGTATATAGGGAATGGACTTGAGGACACATGGAGGGGGAAGGGTAAGCTGGGACAGAGTGAGAGAGTAGCACTGACATATAAACACTACCAAATGTAAAATGGATGGCTAGTGGGAAGCAGCTGCATAGCACAGGGAGATCAGCTTAGTGCTTTGTGACTACCTAGAGGAGTGGGATAGGGCGGGTGGGAGGGAGAAACAAGAGGGAGGGGATATGGGGCTATATGTGTACATGTAGCTGATTCACTTTGTTATACAGCAGAAACTAGCACAACATTGTAAATCAATTATACTCCAATAAAGATGTTAAAAAATAATAATAAAATGGAAAAAAAAGTACATGCATTTAAAAATTTTCCATATACACAAGTGCTGCAGTAAAGTATTTGCCCTCTGTCCCATCCTTTCTTTCCCATCTTGAACCCTACAGGCAACTCCTTTAACTATTTCTAGTTTACTTCTTTGAGTGGTTAAGTCCACATCCCTAAATAATGTGCTTGTGCTTCTGTTACTTGGTTTATTAACAGGCATCTATGGTTCCCTGTCTCAAAAGTCTTATTATTTTATTCAATAAACATGTTGAATATGATGTGCAGGTGTTACCAAGCAAGGGCTCTTGTGCCTGCAGCGCAGAAAGCCAAACTCTGACAGCAAGTGTTTTCAGTGAAGTAAGGGTTTACTTCAGGTGCCAAGCAAGGAGAAAGGTCAGCACATGCTCAAAAGACCCAAATTCCCCAATGGCTTCCAGGCAAGGGTTTTTAAAGACAGTGTTAGGGAAGAGGGTGGGAGGATGCATGATCAGCTCGTGGAGTTTTTTCTGATTGGTTGGTGGTGAAGTAACAGGGTGATGTTTCAGGAATCTAAGGCTTCTGGTTCCAACCAGTCTAGTATCTGTGTGCTTGTGGTCAGCATGTAGTGTCACCATCCTCCACTTGCATAGGGGTCTTAATTTCTGCAGAAGAACTCCAAGATATGCACCAGGTTGTTAAGTATATCCCTTTAGGAGGAGCTAGGAGTCCTATGACTCTGTTGTCCTGATCATTAATTGCTTGAGCTTGTTCTTTGGAACTTGGGGAACGCCTAGGAGACTAAAGCCTTTTTTTCTATGAACAAGAAATGGGGGACATATGGAAGGAATTTTTACCTGGGAAGGCCCCACAGGGTCCTGCTTGGTTTCAGTCCTCCATTTTCTTTGCTATCCCTCAATCCCAAAGGAACAGGGTTTTGGATAGAGAGATTAATCATAAACTCAAGAGAACTCGGTTTTAGGGGGACTCAGTTTCACAGCCACAATTCAAGTACTGGTAAGAGGACAGAGAATAACAAAGAGAGGGTTCCTGCCCTTTTTAGAGCACACATTCTAGTAAAGGGCGATGGTTGATCAAAAACAAAGAAAGAAATAAAATAATATGCAATAATAAACAGTACTATGGAAAAAAACCACATAGGGTATGGACAGTACGGCTGAGTGTATTTTCCAAAAATTGGCTGCAGTAATATCTTCCATTCCACATGGCTCATCTAGATTCTTATCATTCACCTATCAAGAGGTAGAGTGTATATTCCTTACCCTTGAATTGAGGTGGATTGGTGATTTACCTGTAACCAACAGAACACAGCAGAAACAATGCCATGTAATTTCCAAGACTAGGTTGTAAAAGGCAATGAAGTTTCCCCTGTTTGCTGGAATACTTTCTTGAGACTGTCAGCTGCCATGGGAGCAGTCCAACTGCCCTGAAGCTGCCACACTATGAGGAAGCTCAAACCAGCCCACAAAGAGAAACCACATGGAGAGGTGCTGAAACTGTAAGAGAAAGAGGTGCCCAGCCAGCCCCCAAGTGTTCCAGCCCACAGCCTGTCCCCCCCAGCCACCATCTGATAGCTAGCCTGAACGGTGAGAGAGAGCCAGCCTTGGAAAGATCTAGAGGTGAAGTGGTCCAGGCAGAGGAAACAGCAAGTTAAAAAGACCCGAGTTAAGAATGAGATTCACACCAAAAGACAAAGACAAGAATTTCCACATTAACTTTATTCACAATAGCCCCAAACTGGAAACAACCCAAAAGTACATCAACAGAAAAATGAATAAACTGGTATTAATCATACAATGGAGTACCATTGGGTCGTTAAAGCAATCAGTTTACTACACTTACATTCCCAGTTCCTCAAAATCATGCTGCGATTTTTCGTTGCTTCATACATCTTGTACATTTGTTTTCTAATGTTTCTAATTGGTTCTCTTTTGCTGTTGAAAGAAGAAATATATGCTTTCTTTACTACATGACTAATATCATTTAGCTTCTTCTTCCTTTTCCTATTGTTTGAAATGTATTCCATGTTTCTTAAAAATATTCTTGTGAGAGCTCACTGAGTCTTTGATCTAAGGTGAACTGGTTGTGTTCAGGCTGCTTGAACAGCTGAGAAGCTGGAGTTTCTTTTCATAGCACTCCTTGGGGAGTTCCACTGTGTCCTATATACCACATCTTCCTTTGGCAGAAAGGATACTTGAGAGGCAAAATTTCTAAGCTCTTTCATGTCTGATAATAAGTTGGATGCCTTAATCTTTTTCTTTTTTTTTTTCTGTCTGCGCTGGGTCTTCAGTTGTGGTGCACGGGTTCTTCTTTGTTGTGGCGCGCGGGCTTAGTTGCCCCACGGCATGTGGGCTCTTAGTTCCCCGACCAGGGGTCAAACCTGAGTCCCTGCATTGGAAGGCGGATTCTTAACCACTGGACCACCAGGAAAGTCCCTGGATGCTTTAATTTTTTCCTTTATTTGTGACCTGTTGTTTCTTACCTTCCTAGGAAGATTGAGGGTCTTCTCTTAATCCATGATGTTCTGAAGTTTCCCTTTGGTACCTAGACTTGGGTTTAAAAAAAAACAAAACAACTTATTAGACCAGGAACTCAGAAGGCTCTTTCAAAGTAAGGGCATATATCTTTGTAGGAAATTTTGTTCCATAGTTCTTTAATAATTTCCTTCCTTTGGTTTCCACTTTCTCTGTTTACTGACTTCCTACTATTTAGATGTTGAACTTCCTAGGGTGGTCTTCTATCTTCATTACCTCTTCTATTTTCCATTTCTTTGATTTTGTTCCATTTCCTGGAAGAGTTCCTTTTCTTTCAAACTCTGTTGAATTTTTTTTTTTTTTTTTTTTTTGCGGTACGCGGGCCTCTCACTGTTGTGGCCTCTCCCGTTGCGGAGCACAGGCTCCGGACGCGCAGGCTCAGCGGCCATGGCTCACGGGCCCAGCCGCTCCGCGGCATGTGGGATCTTCCCAGACCGGGGCACGAACCCATGTCCCCTGAATCGGCAGGCGGACTCTCAACCACTGCGCCACCAGGGAAGCCCTGTTGAATTTTTTGTATCTGCCATTATACTTCCAAAGATTTTTCTTGTGCTGTTGACTGTTTTTTCCCCCCCACAGTATTCTGTTCTTGTTTTATAAATATAATAGCTTCTCAAATCTCTTTGAAGTCACTTAAGTTTTTTTGTTTTTAAATTATGCTTCCATCTGTTCTCTAGTTTATCTCCATTTGCTCTGGGGTTAATTGTACCTTTGACGCGGTCTTTCTTTTTCATGTTTCAAATTTTCTTAATGTTTTTGGTAGCCCTTTGTTAACTGTACATACCCAAGAGTAAGAGACTGGATAGATTTTTCAAGGTATTTGGTACTGAATCCTTCTGCTGGTGTATATGTCACGCTCTTTCTTTTGGTCCTCAACTGAGAGGTGAAGTGGGCAGGGCTTATTTATGGGCAGACTTTGCTCTAGAATGAACAAGAAGGGAGTAGGCCTTGAGATGATAAGATCTCAAGATTCCAGAATGAGGACAGCTTCATTCTGGGAGCCCTCCAGGCAGTTTAGTCAGTTTCTTTAGAGTCTCTGCCAGATCGTTAACAGGATGGTTCCCAATGAATCAAACCTCCCTGTGTCCATGCCTCTTTAACAACGGCTTTGCAGCTCTTCCATCAAAAGATGAAGTCTGTTTCTTACCTATTAAACCTGGTCTGGCCTTGTGACTTGCTCTGGCTAACTGAATGCAGCAGAAGTAATGCTATGCATGTTCTGGGGCCTCAGTCTCAAAAAGCCTTGCAGCCTCCAGGTTCTCTCTCTTGGAAGCATGAGCTAGACTACTGAAGTGATGAGAGACCATGCAGAGAGGGGGCCAAATGACAGCCAGAACCAAGGCTCCAGGCCATCGTAGACCCCCCAGACCTGGTGAAGCTGCCAATTGACTGTAGCCAACCCATAAAATTGTGAGAAATAATACATGAATGTTATTTTATGCCTCTAAAATCTGGAGTGGTTTGTTATACAGCCGTGATAACTGATACAGAGCTTTAAAATTTTTTTTGTCTGGATTGCCTGTGTTCCACATGTGCGAGGTAGATGCAAAGTGGAGCTCTAAATGGTCCAGTTATTCTGAAAACAAACATTCAACTAACCCCTGTTTTCTGTCCTTCACCTTGCAGCCCTCTGTACCAAACATCTCTAAGCCTTGGATCTTTCTTGGTAAGGCAGAGAGGGCTGGTTATCTGACCCAACAGCCCATTCTTTTGTTCCCTACTTAATAGCACCACTCTGATATTAGCAGGTAAGACTGTATAATTCTAGGGCTCTTTTGTAGCTTGAGGCTGCCATATGAAGTTCTAGACAATGGGATCTAAGTGGAAGAGTTCTATGAGGTTTCCAGGCAGACTGCTTAAATGGAATTGACCTGCTAGGAAGGGTTCCTTTTGCTCTTCTGCTCTTCCTTCTTTCTGCTGCCTAGAATGTGGATGTAATGGCTGGAGCTCTAGTTGCCACCTTGGGCCATGAGAGGATGAAAGCTATACACAAAGGATGGTAGGGTTGAAAGACCAGACTGAATCCGATGGCAGAGTGCAGCTGCCCTTTTAGTTATGCAGTGCTTACCTCCAGATTTCTTTTACATGAGAGAGGAATAAGCTTCTCTCCTGTTTAAGGTACTGCTAATTACCACCCCCTACCCTGTTTTATGTAACTGAACCTAATCCTAGCTATTATAATTTGACCTCTGCCTGTCAGCCTGGAATCTTCATCTACTGTCGATGTTTATCTTGGTTGCTTTCCTCTCTCTATTTCATCTCTAGCAGTTCCATTGGACTTTAGAATATTTTCCATATCTCATCTTATTATGCTCTAACTTTTTGAAAATACAGAACATAATTATAATAATGATTTTAATGTCCTTGTCTGCCAATTTTAACATCTGTATCAGTTTGTGTCTACTCCGCTGATTGAAGTTTCTCATATCAAGGTTTCCTACAGTTAATTCTCAAGGGGCTACATTCTCTTAGGTTGGGTTCCCCTAGAAGGAGACATGGACACAAGGATTTGAGTTGGGGGTGATGCCAGGAGAACTGGTAGGGGAGTAGGAAAGTAAGACAGAAGGAAAACCAACCAATGCAGGGTATGTTAATGAGCAGGTTACTGCTCCACGCATCTGTGACCCACTTACACTGGGACCTGTGTGAGATGGTAGAGAACAAAGATGTCCTACCCACAAGGCAAGGAAACAGGGATTTTTAAACACCAACTCCCATTGGTCATTGGTTGATGGTTGCTCCAGGAGATGGCTTCCTGCCCTTCTAGCCTGCCTGTTCAGATGGGCCTGAGCAAGACTCCTGCAGCCAGAGAAAGCCCTCAAGTCACGCTTCTCAGGTGCTTGTTGTAGGAAGTGGTTGCTATATCTGGGAACGGTGTGTGCTGAGGGTATATGAGCAGGACTCTGACAGTGTCTGCAATACACACCATACCTGGAGTCCAAATCTTCATTCAACAAACAACCAAAGAATGAGCTGCCTTCATGAAGGTCTTTGCCTTTCCCAGTGTGGGTTTCATTGACTCACTCTGACCCAATGCATGGTGTTCCTCCTGATTTATTTTTGCTCCTAGGCACTTCACCAAGCCTTGTGGTTTTTCCAAATGAAGGAAGAGATATTTTATCCTATTATATGTAGTCAGCTGATGGGGAAGGAGGTACCCTTTCAGGCTCTCAAGCACCAGAAGAACATAGCCTTCCTTCTAGCTGGGCAGCCAGCCGCCTGGCCATTCCATCTTCTGTGTCATGATGTAATTTAATTTCTAAAAACAACCCAAGTCTGGAGCCTGATGGCCTGGCCAAGTCTGGTCCATCTGGGCTGCTCTCAGAGAGGCTTGTTGAGAGCTTACACATAGGCCAGAAGTGGTAGACAACGCCCCAAAATTGCAAATGACTTAACCTCTTGGGGACTCAGTTTCCTATCTGAAAGACAACAAAGAGGGTGTGGGAGGAGGCTATCTCTAGGGTTCCCTCAAACTTGAGGACCCTGCCTGGGGGTCCTTTAAACTCCTGCAACTCTGTCATCTCTGTCACAGATTCTCTCTAGGGACTGCTGAGTGGAGGCCGCCCCTTCACTCGGTCCCCAGACTCTTGGCCTCATTCCCTTTGACTCTGTAATCCCACACCTGAGAGTACATCCCAACAAAATACCCAGAGGTCAGATTGTCAGCACAAAGGTGTTCACCACACATTCATAGAAGAATGGCCAGATGGTTTATGGCATATCCAGGTGATGGAATAAGATTCAGATGACAGAGACATTGTGAATTTGTCAAAGGCATACAGATTCACACAGCCCGTGATATGCTTTATGAAAAACAGGATATAGAACCGTGTATGTAAAAGGATCCCAACAGGCTCTAATATATGATTATATTATAAAAGATCTGAATTTTCTTTATATATAGATTTATCTATCTTGTTTATGTATTTATACAAGATCAGAACATGAATTACAGTTGATTTTTTCCCTTCTTTACCTTATTCTATATTTTCTAAGTTTTGTAAAATTACTGGAAGTATGTATTATTTTTATGAACAAAAAGAAAACAAAAGTATTTAAAACAGTACATATCTGGGATTTCTTATTTGTCTGCAGGAGCTCTAGTGTAGGCACCAAGCATCCGCTGGACATCTTTGTCTCGGTGGGCTTCATCGTCATGGCCATCACAGGTATTTAGCATTGTTCCCTGCATTCTCTAGATTCGGATGATAGAGTCTGAGCCCTGTTCTTTCCTGACTCTTGCAAATGCTGCTGTCTCGGTTTTCAGCTGAGAGTCAATGGCGTCATCTTCTGCCCAGACTTGTGCTGACTCTACAGGGGGAGGGTGACCTCATTTACTTTGGGTGGAGCTGGAGAAGGGGGATGGGAACTGCAGATGGTAAAGGCTTCAATTCCGATTTGCTTTTGCTCCACAGCCTATACCTACAGCTGGATTCTCTGCTTCTTTACTTAAAAGCAAATAGACCAGGGCTTCCCTGGTGGCACAGTGGTTAAGAATCCGCCTGTCAATGCAGGGGACACGGGTTCAAGCCCTGGTCCAAGAAGATCCCACATGCCGCGGAGCAGCTAAGCCCGTGCGCCGCAACCACTGAGCCTGTGCTCTAGAGCCTGCGAGCCACAACTACTGTGCCTGAGTGCCACAACTACTGAAGCCTGCGTGCCTAGAGCCTGTGCTCCGCGACCAGAGAAGCCACCACAATGAGAAGCCCGCGCACCGCTGTGAAGAGTAGGCCCCGCTTGCCACAGCTAGAGAAAGCTCGCAGGCAGCAACGGAGACCCAATGCAGCCAAAAATTTTTAAAAAAAGCAAATAGACCTTGGAAGGCAAAAATAGTTGTTCAGAAGTCCATACTGTGTGTGTGTGTGTGTATGTGTGTGTGTATTTGGCTGAGAGGCTTGTGGGGTCTTAGTTCACCAGCCAGGGATCAAACCCGGGCCCTCAGCAGTGAAAGCACAGAGTCCCAACCACTGGACCTCCAGGGAAGTCCCCATACTGTATATTTTAAATGTGGGTCACATGGCTCATTTACGAATCAGACCCTGACCCTTGTCACAGGTGCTGTCAGTGTCCCACCCATATGTCCTTCGGCTTTGTGGAGAACTTCCTAGTCTCTCTGTCCAAGACAGTCTCTGACCCTGGGAAGTGGGGCTGCTCAGTCCACTCTAGGGCAGACCAGAGGCGTCACATAATTAATGCCCCACATTCAGCCCTTAGTCCCTGAGGGATGGGAGTGGGTGTATATACACTCCACCTCTCCGCCCTCAGTGGGATGGTTTTGAGGCATGTTCCAGGACCTTCAGAGTCCTCAGAGGATGAAGCCGCAGGGGCCATGACAGAGACCTGTTGATGAGCATCTGCTTCATTGTTTCTCCACCCTCCTTTCTCCTCTCCCTCACTGTGGTCCTCAATAAACCTCGTGCACCAAAATCCTTGCCTCACTCCATGCATACCTGACAATGCTCTGGGCCATTTGGAATAAAAGACATCACCTTTATCCTCCCCAAACCAAGGTGGAATTAGGGGTATCAAGTTCACTTACTGCATAGGCCATAAAGCAGGAAAGTACCCTAAATTCCAATGGTTTGAAACACTCTCAGTTGGATATGAGCAATTAATCGTTTCCTGTTACTACAAAGAAAGAACTCATTCTGGACAGTGGCTGGAAAAGAAAAGAGAACCTACGTCATTTCCCTAAAGCACTGGAGACATTTCCTCCCAGGCCAGCAAGAGCTTTGAAATGATTGTGCCCTAAAAATAACATTCTCACTCCTGAATGCGTTATAAAAACTGAAACGGTGGGTTATTTTCATCCACCTCCAGACAGCTGCTCAGGAACTCTGAACGTCGGAGGGGATTATGCAATGACTTGCCACTGTCTTCCGCTTGGCAAAGTAAATCACTGTGATGGGCTTTCAAGGTAATGCAATAGGACGTGTGAGGATCCATGCAAGGAGGGAAGGAAAGGGGTGAAGAGTGGGGAGAACGAAGAGAGGATTAGAAAGGGGGTCACACGCAGGGCCTGCCTGCCTTCCTGCTTACCTTGGAGAGCACCCTGCACTTGCCCTCTGCACCTCGCCCAGGGAAGCCCTGATCCTCTCTGCCTTATTCGCCCTGGCTGTGACTTTCCGCACACCACCCCTGGACTTGACCACTGGTCTAGAATTCACTACTGACCTAAACTCCATTCCTGACAGGTCCTTGGAGAACACACAGGCTTTCCAATGGAGTCAGACACTCCCAGCTTCCTGGAAGAAGCCACTGAGGCCACACTTGATTACAACTCAATTTACACAGAGAGCTTTTTCAGTGAAGATTATACAGATATCACTGGTGTTTATCATGACTGGAGTACCAGACCAGCCCAACACCTCCTTGGGAAGTGACAGTAAGTCCCAAATAAAGAATTATTTATCTCATATATCGAGAAGTCCAGAGGTAGGTTGTTCAGGCCTAATATAGCAAATTCACAGTGCCCTTAGGAACCCAGATCTCTTGCACTTTTCTGCTCTTTCATCCTTAGCATTTGACTTTCATTCTCTTGACTACAAATACTACTACCTTCAGGCATCACATCTATATTCAAAGAAGGAAGCCAGAAGGGCAAAATCCATATGTCAGCTGAGTCTTTCCTTCTCTATCACTGAAATAATAATTTTGCGGAAGCCCCATCCAATAGACTGCTGACCAAATCCCATTGGCTAGGAATGGGTCACCTGGTCTGCCCTAACCTGTATGGGAGACTGGGAGACGACATATTTTAACTGGCACATTGCCCCAAGACAAAATTGCAGTTTTGTGAGTGAGAAAGAAGACAAGAGTAAACATTGGATAAACAATTGTTAACTCATGCCATTGAGCCCACTGAAGCACATTGGGAATGGGGCGGTGGAGCAGGCGTCTGGCCCCAAGCTTCCCAAGGCTTATCGCAGGGAGCAGACAGGGCCACTGGCTTTGTCCTCAACGTCACAAAGGGCCTCAGATTTTGTCCTTTGACCTTATATATATGTTCAATCATTGCATTTTGTGTATATGTTAAATTATAAACTTATTAAAAATAAATATTTGGGGGGACTTCCCTGGCGGTCCAGTAGTTAAGACTCTGCCTTCCACTGCAGGGGGCGCAGGTTCGATCCCTGGTTGGGGAACTAAGATCCCGCACGCCATGCAGTGCAGCCAAAATTTTTTTTTTTAAATCTTTTTTTAAAAATAAAAAGACTAAGTAAATAAATATTTGAGATATATAGTATCTTTTTTTCCCCACAATTCTCTTTTGACTTTTCTTCACTAAAAAATTTTCCCAGGAGTTTAAAATATATCCTAGCTGTCGCTCATTTTCTGGCTCTGTTGCAATGACTTAACTAGTAATCATGGGCAGTGGATGGACATATGGGCCCTCACATACAACAAAAGCTCTCTGTGATCCAGGGAAGTCTGCAGGCTAGGTGGGAGCAAAGCAAAGCAAGAGATGTGTGATGCTGTAATTTTGATTCTACCCATGTGTGGTAGAAGGTGGATATCTTAGGGCCATAGGCCTTTGGATGGTCTTGACCCTACCCAAGGGGCTTCCATAGACACTTCCCAAGGCAGTGCAAAATTAAACTCCTGCCTCAGTACAGCCAAGGTCTGTTCTCTTAGGCAGGACAATAGACAAGAATTCTGAGTCAAGACCATGACATCCAGGGCACCCGCTTTCCCCGAACTGCTCCCTGTTCTCCCTGTTTCTCAGCTCTCTCCTGTAAGGAATTTCAGTCTGTCTGCAGACAGGGCAGATGCTCTAAGGGAAAAGTTGCTGTATTAGGTTCAGTTGAAGCAAACTGTGCGTTCCACTTTAGCCAGTTTCTACTTACTCCAAATTCAGACACCAAAGCACCCCTAGCCTTTGGGTTCCCGTGTACTACTCCAGCTGCATCAGCTGTTTTCCTCCAGTTGTTGGAGAAAACACCAATAATGTTAAGAATGATGCTTTAGATGCTTCTACTCAAAGTGTGGACCACACACCCACATCATCTGGGAGCTTGTTGGAAATGCAGAATTTCCATCCTTACCTCTGATATTCTGAATAAGAATCTTCATTTTAACAAGATCGCTGGTGATTCAAATGCATACTGAAGTTTGGAAGGTCAGCCTTAAATGTTAGCTCCTTAAATCATGAATCATAAATCTAGCTCTCTTTGCTCATTCATTCAGCCATCTAACGATTATAATTTGACTGCTGCAGCAGAAATGCCCGACCCAACGTCCTTTTCCTTGCCTTCTTTTTTTTTTTTAATGTTTATTTATTTGCCTGCATCGGGTCTTAGTTGTGGCATGTGGGATCTTCATTGCGGCATGCAGAATCTTTAGTTGTGGCATGCAGGCTCTTAGTTGCGGCATGTGGGATCTAGTTCCCTGACCAGGGATCTAACCTAGGCCCCCTGCATTGGGAGTGCAGAGTCTGAGCCACTGGACCACCAGGGAAGTTCCCTCCTTGCCTTCTTTTTATTTATTTATTTTATTTGTAAATTTATTTATTTATTTTTGGCTGCATTGGGTCTTCGTTGCTGTGCGCGGGCTTTCTCTAGCTGCGGCGAGCGGGGGCTACTCTTTGTTGCGGTGCGCAGGCTTCAGTAGCTGTGGCTCAAAGGCTCTAGAGCGCAGGCTCAGTAGTTGTGACGCACGGGCTTAGTTGCTCCACGGCATGTGGGATCTTCCCGGACCAGGGCTGGAACCTGTGACTCCTGCATTGGCAGGCAGATTCTTAACCACTGCGCCACCAGGGAAGCCCCTCCTTGCCTTCTTGATAATAGACTTCAATTTTATTTGGGCAAGCAATATGCCTGCCTAAATGACCACATTTCCCAAGTACCCTTGCAGCTAGATGAGGCTGTGAGATTCTCACCAATGACATATAGGTGGAAGTGTTTATGGGACTAATGGAAACTCTCTGAAAACCAAGTGGTATAGCCTTCTTTCTTCTTTCCTCCTAATTGCTGCCTGTGATATGGACATCACGGCTGGCCTTTAGAAGTCATCTTGGGACATGAGGTGACCTTGGGAATAGAAGTCACAGGCTGAGAATGGCAGAATAGAAAGAGGAAAGCTTATGTCCCAGAAGACACAGTGAAATTACTGTATCAGTCTGGATATGCCGATATAGTGTCATATATTATATCATATGTTGTGTATGTCCAGACTTCTTTTATGGGAAACTTCTATCTTGTTTAAGCCACTGTAATTTTGGGTTTTCTGTCATATGTAGTTGTTATTTAGGTAAGTGTCTAGAACTTATTGGCAAAAAAGAGAGCAAATATTCAGCCCCTTAGCAGTTAAATCTCTCTTTGTACATTAATGAGATTGAGATTCTGGTTTATACATCGGTCTCTCTGAACTCTGGTAATGTGAATCTGTCCCTGAGAAATGACCTGGTGACTAAGTGTTGGGGGAAGGGCAATAAGGGTGTCAGCCGGGAGGACCACCAGGTGGCCAGCTGGTCCCTTTCCAGGCAGCACCCCTCTCTCTTGCCTTTCATTTTCTTCTAATGTTAGTACATACTATTAGCAAGAAGAAGGAGAAATAAAAAGCCTAATAATTTCAAACAGAATAATCCATTGTTCAATCTCTAATCAACTTATTTGTAAACTGTTTTCTGAGTTATGAAGAGTTAATTTGTCTTTATAAACACATCAATATTCTAGACAGAACATCTCTTTTGAAGACTATTGTTCTATTCTTATTATTAAGCATGGAGAATTTCACTGTAATTCTGACATCTTAAATTATTTTCCAAACTACAGTTACTAGTGGTAATATTTGTTGTATGCTTTCTACCTTACAAAGCCCCTTCACATACTTAGTTTTATTTAATTCTCTACAGCCCTGTGAGTAGGTATTCAACCCATCAACTTATAGATAAGGGAACTAAGATTCAGAGAGGTTAAGTAATGTGCCCAAAGTCACACAGCCAGAAAGTAGTAGTAATTTCACCAGGCTCCTGGCCACAGTGCCACACGGCTCTAATCTTTTGCAGGGCCTCACTTAATGAGGCCAGAGAGGATATACTGGGGAAGTGGCACATAGTGTCCTCTTCCATCACATCATATAGCCTTTGCATATTTACGTGTGCAACTGTCTTTTTTATGTTTTTATATTTTTATTTTTTATTATTGCTATTTTTAAAAACATCTTTATTGGAGCATAATTGCTTTACAATGGTGTGTTAGTTTCTGCTTTATAACAAAGTGAATCAGCTATACATATACATATATCCCATATCTTCTCCCTCTTGCATCTCCCTCCCACCCTCCCTATCCCACCCCTCTAGGTGGTCACAAAGCACTGAGCTGATTTCCCTGTGGTATGCGGCTGCTTCCCACTAGCTATCTATTTTACATTTGGTAGTGTATATAAGTCCATGCCACTCGCTCACTTCGTCCCAGTTTACCCTTCCGCCTCCCCATGTCCTCAAGTCTATTCTCTACGTCTGTGTCTTTATTCCTGTCCTGCCCCTAGGTTCTTCATAACCTTTTTTTTTCAGATTCCATATATCTGTGTTAGCAAACAGTATTTGTTTTTCTCTTTCTGACTTACTTCACTCTGTATGACAGACTCTAGGTCCATACACCTCACTACAAATAACTCAATTTCGTTTCTTTTTATTGCTGAGTAATATTCCATTGTATATATGTGCCACATCTTCTTTATCCATTCATCTGTCAATGGACTCTTAGTGCAACTGTCTTTTTACAGCTGCAGGTTACACACAGGCTGCAAGCTGGTTTAAATTCTTCGTTTCTTTCTGAGGTAGAAAGGACATGAGGTTATCCACTATTACGTACCCCCATCCCTCAGGTAAAGTCTCCAAAGCCCAAAGAAGTGAAACAATGTAATCCAAGATCTCAGTTAGTTAGATACAAGTCCTAGACTAAACCCCCAAACCCCTTACCTCTGGCAGAGTGAACGCTCCTCCTAAAACATCCTTGGTTTGTGTATCAAGATGCAACACTGGATGCTAGTTAGATCTGGCCCAGACTTCCACTGATTAACACCAAAATGAATCACTGGCTGCTCTAGGACCCGCATATTAGTACAGGAATGAGTCCACCTAGAAGCCAGAGCTTGCACAGCAGCTACTGTCTTAAATCAGCACGTGATTACCTTTTTTTTTTTTTTTTTTTTTTTGCGGTACGCGGGCCTATCACTGTTGTGGCCTCTCCCGTTGCGGAGCACAGGCTCCGGACACGCAGGCTCAGCAGCTATGGCTCATGGGCCCAGCCACTCCGCGGCATGTGGGATCTTCCCGGACGGGGGCACGAACCCACGTCCCCTGCATCGGCAGGCGGACTCTCAACCACTGCGCCACCAGGGAAGCCCACGTGATTACCTTTGAACTACCCTGAAATGATATTTGAAAAAAGCCTGAAATCAATCACTACATAGCTTTAGACTAAGTATTACTCTACAGGGCTGTAGACACAAAACCAGTTTTATATGTAAGCCCCAAGCAGCCAGCTTTTTTTGCAATGCAGGAGCTGTTTCTTCCACTGAGCACCAGATGAAGTAGCTGATTTGCAGTTAGGCTTCATGTTGTATGAAAAAACCCGTACCTTTACTAGAAGCACATTCAGTGTGGCCAGCCAGCGCCCTACGAGAGGCAGGTGAGCAGTGATGTGCCAGTTAGCTGGCTCTCTGAAATAAAGCATCCTGATTTGTAGTATTTGTGACATCTATGGGGTGAATACTCCCACCATAGCCAATTTCAAGCTGCCAACATGATGTCACTGAACACAGAGTTGGGAAGAGATGTGCACATTTGCTCCAGTACCCGACTGAGAGCCGAGGACTGACTTGCCTGACTCAGAGATCAGTGGATTCTATCTCCCACTTTCCTCTCATTTCAGAATTCCAGAGCATATGTCCTGAATATCAGACATAATTAGCTGCATGATTGAATATTTTTGTTCTTTTCTGTGTTTTGTTTTTTTGGTCAAATGCATTTAATGGAGTCAATGCAAATGAATTGTAGCTCTGATGTCTGTCTCACCTTTAGTTGAGAAACAGGTAAATTCTTTCATGCTCAGATAAAGTGGATCACTTAGATGATACTGTGGTCACTTGGGAACCAAAGGTCCCTGTGATGGCCGGGCTGAATTTACAAAACACCGAAGAATGTGTTCTTCCATCTCTACCTCAGTCTCAGCAATACCCCCAGATTCCTATCTGCCTTGGTCTCTCCAGGCAAACAGAATGAGGAGCCAGCTTCATGCTGGCAGCAACTTTGATAGCCCCTACGTCCACGGATGTGTGGATGTTGAAACTTTATTTTCCATCACTTTTTGTTATGTTGGTGGATATTATTTATGCAAGGTAATAAAAAGAAAGTACATTAGCTGTATCCCACTAAAAATAAAAAATTAGAATTAGTATAAAAGCATTAAAATTTTTTTTGGCAAGAATCATATTCTTGACCTTTTTATTAAGGTCAATGTACATATATTAAAGTGTATGATGCACATTAATCTTAAATGTACAGCTTAAGGAATTTTTACCTAGGTATACACACACGACTAACACCCAGATCAAGACCTAGAACATTTCCAGCATCCCAGAAGTCTTCCTTATGCTCCTTCCCAGTCAATATGTGCCCTGCTCACACACACCCCCACACCGCCCCGGCCACCTGTCCCAGGTATTTTTTTATTATTATTATTATTATTATTTTTTGTCTGTGCTGCACGTCTTATGGGATCTTAGGCCCCGGTCCAGGGATTGAAACCGGGCCCTTGGCAGTGAGAGTGCCAAGTCCTAACCACTGGACCGCCAGGGAATTCCCTGCCCCAGGTATTTTAATGTTTGTTGTTGTTTTTCTAAAGATAATTCTTAATCACAGGCTCATAAAATGGTAGAATTCATCCAAAATGCTTATTGTACTGACGAGGCAATGGAAACTTAGAGGCCAAGTGACCCTCCCAAAGTTGTCAATTTGTTGTCTGGGCTGCTTCTAGGAGCCAGAACCCAATTCTAGTCCAGCGGTTCTTAATGTGTGTCCCCCAGACCAGAAGCAACGGCATTATGTGGGAACTGGCTATAAATGCAAATTCTTACGTAGCCCCACCCCCACCTCCTGAATCAGAAACTCTGGGGTGGGGCTCAGCACTCTGTGTCTGGACAGGCTCTCCAGCTGATTCTCATGCTCACTCAAGGTTGAGAACATCCCACTCACTTCACTCATGTGCCTGCCTCACCCCTACAGGTGTTTGATCTGTGAGGATTGAAAGAGACAGTGTATGAAGAATCCCTAACATGGAAGGAAGAATATCTAGCTTGGTGCTTGGCATGCAGTTGATTCCAAAAATGTTAGTTTCCTTTCACTCTGTTTATTCATCTTGATCCCAGAAAAGGACGTTGGCATCTATTTCCAACTTTACCCTTATGCTCAGTTGTTCAATGTGTACATATAATCGAGAAGGGATATAATTGAGATGGCCAACAAAATGGGTCACATCTAACAAGGTGAGGAGACCAAAATATGAAAGCAAATCAGGGGAGAAGAAAGAGACTGAAACTCTTCAGTCTAAGAAAATAAAGGCCGAGAGGAGACACAATCAAACCCATAAAATCTTGGACTTCTCTGGTGGCACAGTGGTTAAGAATCTGCCTGCCAATGCAGGGGACATGGGTTCGAGCCCTGGTCCGGGAAGATCCCACATGCCGCGGAGTAACTAAGCCCAGGAGCCACAACTGCTGAGCCTGTGCACTAGACCCCCGCGAGCCACAACTACTGAGCCTATGTGCCACAACTACTGAAACCTGCGCGCCTAGAGCCCGTGCTCCGCAACAAGAGAAGCCACCGCAATGAGAAGCCCACGCACCGCAATGAAGAGTAGCCCCCGCTCGCCACAGCTAGAGAAAGCCCGTGCGCAGCAACGAAGACCCAACGCAGCCAAAAAATAAATAAATAAATAAGTTAAAAAAGAAAAACAACTATAAAATCTTAGACAGAAGGTGTGAAAAGTGAGAATTTTGTTCAGGATATATTCCTTCCTTCTCTGCCCCACCTGCATGGGAAAACAGTACCTCCACATCCCATGGATGCTGGGCTTGGCCATGTGGTTTGTTTTGGCCAATGGAATGTGGGCAGAGCCGACACGCTGTCAATTCTGTGTGTGTGTTTGTGAGCTCTGCACCCGGGCCTCTGGAAGATTCTGACCTCCACCAGGAGAAGAACGTGACCCGGGTAGCCACTAGCCCTCATCCTGGACCACAGAAGGAGCCCTGTGAAGCAGACCCACAGTCTGAAACCAATTCCAGCTGACCTGCAGACCCACAGCCATAAATACATGCTTAGTGTGGTATGCTGCTGAGTTGCGGGGTGCCCTTTTATGCAGCATTATTGCAGCGAAAGCTGATCACCCGGTATATCTGGTGACAAACTTTTATAATTTCCTAAATGCAAGGACCAGGCATCTAGACAGTGTTTTGTGTGAAACTTCAAAAGAGAAACCATTTCTATCTGGTCCCTCTTCTTTAAAGCCTCCACTCTCATTCTCGATGTCCCCTCCCTCCATTGCCCCCGATTGTTTGGTTTCAGTCATACCCTGTGGGTAGATTTTCCCCATCTCCTTATTTCCTCAAAATGAGCTGTCCTTTGGGCCATTCCTCAGAGTTTTACTTCCTATCCAATGATGATATTAATTAAAGCTAATAATAAATAGTGCTTTCTACGAGGTAGGGAATGTTTTAAGTGCTTGACAAAGTTTAACTCATTTAATTTTCACAGCCGTCTATGTGGTAAGTACTATTTATTAATTTCCATTCTGCAGATGAAGAACTATGGCAACAGAAATTAAGTAATGGCTCCAAATAGCACAGGGTTAGTAAGTGGATGAGTGAGGATTCAAGCCGGGTAATTTGACCCTCCACTCCAAGCTCTTTGCCGTTGTCCTTTCCTTTTTAGTGGTGGGTTAAATGAATCAGCTAATCTACATTAACATTAATTAGGTATCCAGTATTGGTTTATTATTTCCTCAGATACCATAATGTCAGGGACTTCCCTGGTGGTCCAGTGGTCAAGACTCCATGCTGGCAGTGCAGGCGGCGCGGGTTCAATCCCTGGTTGGGGAACCGCGTGCTGTGGGGCCGAATAAACCCCCCAAAACCATAAGGCCATAACTCATTACGTGTGCAAAGGGCGCCCTGAAGAAATGAATCTAATGATGGAATTTCGCCCTGTGACATGCCACTAAGTAGATAATTTGAAGGAGATTTTTTTCCCATGTCCCTCGGATCATACTCTAATTTCAAGAGGGCCAAAGAATTAGCAAACTCAGACTTTGAAAGAAGAAATTTTGGCAAAAAAAGGAAGTGACTCTTGTCTTTGGACAGTGCGTTCTCCACATGCAAATCACATGACTGTCAATGCACACCTGAGTGTCGCGGAGGGGGGCCCTCCTACCAGGTGCCTCCCCAGGATTTCAGACTCCGCCTCCTCATGCTTGTCTGGATCCTGGCAGCTTCGGTTCTATCGTTCCTGCATCGTGTCCGGATACAAAACTCCATCTCCTTGGTGGTTCCTGCAAGAATATCAATGAGACTAAGCATACGATTGTTTTCTATTTTTACTGAAAACATGTTAAGACACAGAGGAGGGGATCACATCGCAGATCACACAGTCTCTGCCATCTCGCGAGGCCCCATCCAGCACCTCAGGTCACCTCCCTCTTTCCAAAACCACGACACCCTCTGTACACAGAGCCTTGGGTGTGCAGTCCCCAAGCTTTGGCTGCTTCTCTCAAGAGGATCAGGCCCACCAAGCCATCTGTTTCTCTAGCTTTCAGCTACCCTTTCCCCTAAAATTCTGATAAATCCAAATTTCTCTATCTTGTTACTGTAAGAAGTACTAAGGAAAGTGGTGGGCTATGATACCATTCCCCAACAAGAAAATCTACTTGAAATGAATAAAATAGTTCAGCAAAATTGGTGGATAAAGGATCAATATACAAACAGCAATAGCATGCTGATATACCAGAAACCAACAATTACATAACCTTAATTTATTATTATTCCATTAATAAATAACAAATGAATCAATGCCATTTAGCCTATTTACCAGAACTATAGGGTACCTAGTGATAAGTCTAACAGAAGATATCTAATAGAACAATTTAACTCTTCCTTTGAGGGAGAGTGGATTAAATAAACTGGATTATTCATACAGCAGAATTCTGTATAGCAACTAAAATGAAAGATCCAAGACCCTCCTATATATCTACATGGCTCAATCTTGAAAATATAATATTGAGTGAAAAAAGCAATTTGTAAAATGTACACATAGTATAAAATTCCTGTAGGGACTTACCTGGTGGCACAGTTGTTAAGAATCCGCATGCCAATGCAGGCGACATGGGTCCAATCCCTGGTCCGGGAAGATCCCACATGCCGCAGAGCAACTAAGCCCGTGTGCCACAACTACTGAGCCTGAGCTCTAGAGCCCTCGAGCCACAACTACTGAAGCCCGCATGCCTGGATCCCGTGCTCCACAACAAGAGAAGCCACCGCAATGAGAAGCAGACGCACCGACCGCAGCGAAGTGTAGCCCACCCACCCCAGCTCGCCGCAACCAGAGAAAGCCCGCGCGCAGCAATGAAGACCCAATGCAGCCAAAACTAAATAAAATAAATAAATTTATTAAAATAAAATAAAATTTATGTAAAAATTTAAAACCTACAATTGAATATACAAATATACATCTGCATGAGAATAAAATTCACCTATTTTTTTTTTAAAGATTTTGTTTTTGATGTGGACTTTTTTTGTCTTTATTGAATTTATTACAATATTGCTTTTGTTTTTTGTTTTGGTTTTTTGGCCATGAGGCATGTGGGATCTTAACTCCCAGACCAGGGATCAAACCCGCACTCTGCTTTGGAAGGAGAAGTCTCAACCACTGGACTGCCAGGGAAGTCCCAAAATTCACCTATTTTCAGGATGAGCCTACCTCTAAGAAAGAAAGGACTGGAAAAGTGGACTTCCTTTAAAAAATTCTAAGAGGATTGTATACCTCAAATTTATACAGTGTTATATGTCAAATATATTCGATAAAAATAATTTCTAAGAGGGAAAGACGTTCTATGGTGATATGTTACTTTTATATAATGTGCATATTATTAATGCATATTAATATAACAATAGATATATATTACTTTTTGGTGTTTATACGTTTGAAATATTTTATAATTAGAAATTGAAATGGAAATTTTATATGGGTTCAAAAAAGGATTTCAATGAGATAACGCTGAAAAACCTTTCATCTTCTTTAATTAATTTATTTTGCTCTAATCATGTATATTTCTAAATGTCCAAGACAAAAAAAGGAAAACGAAAATTTGGTCCTTAGCAGGAAGCTAGAGAGGCTAACCAAATGTTGTAAAATAAGAGATCAAACTCCCTGATTGAAATTTTACCATTATGGAAAGATCAGATCAGATGTGCAATAACTTGCCCTTATTTTGAGAGGTTTTTAGGTAATCCTGAAACAGGGCAAGTCACTTAACAATCCTGCACCTCAGTTTTCAGATCTAGTGGCTGAACTAAGAAGTCCCATCCAGGTCTAACATTTTATGAGATCCTAGAACCCTACGCTCTTCATGTGAGGTTCGAACTCAGATCAGCTTGCCTGGAAGGGCCTGCTCCTGGCAAAAGTTAAAAGCAGTCTCTTTTCTGTCAGCTGGAGAGAATCAAACAGGGAAGGCTCAGAATACAGAGGACAATGTGGAGAGGAAATCAACACCTAGACTTGGCAGATCAATTAAGAACTGGCAGTGAGGGGAAGGATGCTGAGGATGTCAGTCCTGCAGGTAAGACAATGACTGCCCTGCCCTCTTTGACAACAGCTATGTTTAGGAAACAAGCAATATTTACTTTGTTCTTAAGTGTGGGGCTATTTTGAATTCTACTTTAACATGTATACATTCATCTCATTAACTATAGTAAAAATTGGATGGTAATTTAAATATATGCTATAAATTCAATAGTTGCAGTATGTTTGAAATAATTACTATAATGGTATAATGGTTATGGTTTTTGTTTGTTTTTTTGGCCGTGCTGTGCAGCATGCCAGATCTTAGTTCCCTGACCAGGGATCGAACCTGTGCCCCCTGCACTTGGAAGCTTGGAGTCTTAACCACTGGATGGTCAGGGAAGTCCCCAATAATGGTTATGTTTTTAAAGAAAAAGAGTCCTTGGTTTTTAAAAATATGTATTGAAATATTTATGGGTGAAATAATACTATGTCTTGGATTTGATTTAACCTAATTCAGAGATGAAAGAAGAGGGTGAGAATCAAACTAAAATAAGACTGGCCATGTGCTGGTAACTACTGAAGCTGAGTGATGGGCTCATTATACCTCCTCTCTACTGTGATATATGTGTGACATTTTCCATACTATAAAAGGTAAAAATACTGTCGGTAAAATAAAATGCTTCACAAGCTAGCTTCTCTCCTCAGTTATCTCAGTTACTTGTAGAAATTCTACCCACTCTGACTTTAGGTGCTATCACTTGCCTGGCGCATTTTCCCAATCTGTTCCCACAACATTTGCTTGCCATGCAATGACAAACTTTTAAATCAACGTTGAAGTGGATTTCATAATGATCGAATTCTAAGAAATTTTCAAAGATTGGAATTTTCAGCTTTTCCACGGAGGAAAACTACTATAGTCTCAAAACTACCATAAGTCTCCCATACTGGATGGACCAGTAAAGCATTTCTTATAGAAAAACTGAACTCAGATTTGTTAAGTACTTACAATATGTCAGGTATTATTTGAGTTCACTATTTTTTATTTAACAAAGATTGATTTAATTAGAAATACATATTATTATCTCCATCTTAGAGATGAGAAAGCTTGACCTTGCCCAGGTCATACTGCTAACATGTTTGGAGCCAGGATCTCAGTCTGCAGATGGATAAATCCAAAGCCTGAGTTCTTTCTGCCGCATATCCTTGCTTTGTGGTCCAGCAGTATAGATACCCACTTGGAAGCTTGTTAGAGATGCACTCTCAGGCTCCATGCCAGTTCTACTAAATCAGAATCTGCATTTTAACAAGGTTCTAAGGAATTCATGTGCACATTCAAACCATTTCAACGTTGAGAAACCCTGCTCTACAAAACACCTAATAAACTTATTTCAAATAAGAATAACAGTAAATATTTCTGCTGAGTCCTCACTATATGTCAGATTCCATTTGTTTACCTCACAACTCTATTAGAGGTGAGGAAACAGGCTTTACAGTTTAAACAACTCCAGGGTCACATAATAAGTGGCAGAGTCTAGATTTGAACTCAAATTGGTCTGATTCTGGAGCCCGGGCTGTACCCATGACCCCATGCACCTCACTGCAGACACTGAATCCAAACACTTTATTTCATCTAAATGATGCAAATCAGCTATCTTTTTCTTTCTTTCTTTTCTTTTCTCTTTTTTTTTTGGCTGCATTGGGTCTTCATTGCTGTGCGGGCTTTCCCTAGTTGTGACGAGGGGGGGCTACTCTTTGTTTCGGTGTGTGGGCTTCTCATTGTGGTGGCTTCTCTCTTGTTGCAGAGCACGGGCTCTAGGCATGCGGGCTTCAGTAGTTGCAGCATGCGGGCTCAGTAGTTGCAGCACATGGGCCCTAGAGCTATATAGGGCTTCAGTAGTTGCTGAGTATGGGCTCAGTAGCTCCACAGCATGTGGAATCTTCCTGGACCAGGGATCAAACCCGTGTCCCCTGCATTAGCAGGCAGATTCTTAACCACTGTGCCACCAGGGAAGTCCCTGCAAATCAGCTGTTTTATCTCTTTATTTATCATTAACATTGTTTAATCCAATACTTAGGTTTGATGGTGTGGACAGAGTCTAAAATGTCAGACTCAATATAATATTGCTGCTATTTAAAAGTAAAATTTTAGGGCTTCCCTGGTGGCGCAGTGGTTAAGAGTCCGCCTGCCGATGCAGGGGACACGGGTTCGTGCCCCGGTCCGGGAAGATCCCACATGCCGCGGAGCGGCTGGGCCCGTGAGCCATGGCCACTGAGCCTGCGTGTCCGGAGCCTGTGCTCTGCAACGGGAGAGGCCACAACAGCGAGAGGCCCGCGTACTGCAAAAAAATAAAATTAAATTAAAAAATAAAAGCAAAATTTTAAACCATGAGGCCACATGACAATATACTCCTTAGGCTAGAGCCGGTGTATTAAAAAATATATATGTACTAGGGTGAAAATTCTATTAGGTTACCTGTCATCATTTACCAATGAACTGAAATAAAAGATGAGGTTGATTCTTCAACACAATCCTGAGATTTTCTGAGGAAGAATCAGATAGGACATTCTCTTTCCCGATTTCACCTTTACAGTACTTGGCAACTCTAACTTTCTGTTTCCTTATAGTAAAAAGTTGAAGATCATTAGAATCTCCTTAAACACCTTCGAATAAACAACTCTTTAATCTTACATGATGTAAAATAACTGATTCATTTTGCTTATAAGAAACTTCCCACTGGGCAATTCATTCATCCTCTTTCCCACGTGGGGAAAATGTTATGTTTTTGTTGGTGCAGAATATAATAGGTTATATTCTAGGCTTACTTTTAGTAAAAGCAATAAGAGACCATAATTAGCTCTAGACTAAAGTAGACTAAATTGTTATGAACATGAAATCACCTGCAGCTCCAAAAGACAGTGCATTTCTAAAAATGCCATGGAATTTCATATTTTTTGCCTCATGTAGAGCCCCCAGAGCAGAAAAACTTAATGACCTTGATGATCTAGTGTTGGCAGATCTCAATCTATAAAGTCAGTTATTAGATATCTTCTCCTTTAGGAAGTAAAGAGGCTGGCAGAGTGTAATTCTGGAAATCTAAGAAGTAAGCGGCATTAAAATCACTATTCTTTTGAAAAGGTAATGGACTTGAACTTCAGAGTATCTGATTACAAGGAAATGAGATCCTCCAAAAACATATGTAAGAAGTATCCAGCTAAGAATATATTAATCAGTGAAGCTTTTTCTTTCTTCTTTTTAGTGGGAAAGAACAGATTAAAACAACAATGACAACTAAGCATTCTAAAAATCCTAATTGTTCTGTATTAAAAATGAAGAAACATTCTTCTGGCCTAAAAGATAAGTCTCTTTGTTTTCCCTGTGTCTCACAGAGCATCTACTCCATATGAATGTGGATTGATTTACAGGTTGTTACCCTTTTATTCATCACCCATTTTCCAGGAATGAACATGGATATTGTGGTGAGGAGCTCAGTCAAAAATGAAAAGACAATTCTAATTATTGTCTTATTCTGGAATTTTAAAAACTATTCAGGGCATATTATTTTTCAGTGATACATTTATAAGCAAATGAAACATTTTTTCTTTGCAAACTGTAATCCTCAAATATGCTTGTACACAAACACACACAAATGCATACACAAGCATTTGTTTTTTTAAAAAGGAGGGGCATGGATTTCATTTTAGACCCAGAAATAGAGGAGATTCTCTTCTGCTGTTTCCTATGAAGGGGAAAAAAAAAAGCCCCTAAAAATGTCTATTTCCATCTTCTCCTGTCAGGTATTTCTCCATCTCTTTCTTTGTCTAAGATATGAAGTTCTGTCAGGGCTCACCTGATAAAAATCCTAGGTGAGTGGTAGGAGAGAGGTTAGATCTGTAATTTAGAGGGACTGGTGACTGAAAAGTGAATTAATACCCATCATTGTATTCATTCTAAGGAGGTACTTAGAGTGAGATAAAAACGACTCAAAGGAAAGCAAAGAAACCAAGATTCGGTGTCTCTTTTCTCTCTAATTGGATCCCTGGATCTCCTGCTGGAGAGTAAGAAAGGACTTACTCTTACTTGTAAGCAAGGACTCTGCCAATTCTAGCATTACCGTTTTGTCTCAAATGTCAGGGATGTTAACAACAACAACAAAAAATTCATACCATGTAGGGGAGGGCACTCTTTAAACTCTGAAGTTCGTTCTGACACTTTTATTTTTCAAGTTGTTCACAAAGTCAAATTTTAAGGGGCCACTCATCGCCTTGTTTATTTCCTTTTTCTTTTGGTTTTGGCTTTTCAGCTGGCATTTCTATCAAGTGTGATTGCCAGCATTTGGCGCAGTGGGTGAAGCAAGTCTTGTTTGAAAATCTGCCAGAGGCGGCCTGTGGAAGTTGGCACGTCAGGAAGCAGCTTGAGGGGTGGCTGCTTTGTCTCAGTTCTCAAACTCAGAGGGAGGCATCCCTGGCAGAAAGGAAGTGGCCTGCATCCCCCACCTCAGCCCTCCAGAAGGTTCCCCTCCCTAAGCAGTTTTCTGCAGAGCTCTTGTGCCTGACAAATGATTGCTTTTCTTGAGATACAGAAATACCTAACTGTGGCCTTGAGGAAGCTGATGAGTAAGCAGAGGATGATGGTTGACAGACAGAGAGGAGAGACGTAGCTCCCGAGAGATGGTAAGATGGAGAGAGGAGCTGTCCCTTCTCTGACTAGTGTTCCATTTCCCACTTCCAGGCGCCCAGGCTCAGCTGAAACGAAACCAAAAAGGATATCTGGGGTACACCCTGGGGTATCCCAGCAGGATCTAAGACTTCCCCATACAACAGCAGGATACTATTGGGTATTATTGAGAAACCTAAAGAGGCCCACAGCCTTCAAGAATAGGTAAATCAGTACTCAGGCAACCTGTTAAAGTAGCAAGAGTACGTGGAATACTTTTATATCAAAAAGTGGTTAAAATATTGTAAAAGAGAGCTCCTGCTTTCCGGTGTTGAAGAATTTTTTTGTATCCCCTTCTCCTCTGAAACACACACACACATCGTCTTCATCATCATCATCATCATCATCATTCTGAAATTTTAGAAACCTGGTGACAAGCAGTAAGTCTGTTCCTTTATTCATACCTTCAACAAATATTCACTGAACGTCTGCTATGTTCTAGCCACAAAGTGCTTGGGGTACGTTAGTGAAGCTCTCAAGAGCTTAAGTTCCAATAAATAAGTAAATTCTACGGTCAGCCCTCTGTATCTGCGGGTTCCACGCCCACAGATTCAGCTAGCCTCAGATTAAAAATATTTGAAAAAAATTCCAGAAAGTTCCAAAAAGCAAAACTTGAATTTGCCACGTGCAGGCAACTAGTTATATAGCATTTACATTGTATTTACAACTATTTTCACAGCATTTACATTGTATTAGGTATTATAAGAAATCTAGAGATGATTTAAAGTATATGAGAGGATGTGCATAGGTTAAATGCAAATACTACCCCATTATATACAGTTGAGCATCCATGGATTTTGGTATCTGTGGGTGGGTCCTGAACCAATCACCTGCAGATATCGAGGGATGACTGTACTATGTTAGGAGGTAATAATCAGTACATTTTATACTATGTTAGAAGGTAGTAAATGTTATGGGAAACAAAAAGGCAAGCAAGGTAAGAAGAACCTGGAATTGCAGGGGTGAAGATTTAAGTTGCAGCGTTGAATGAGGTGGTAAGGGTAGACCTCATTGAGAAGCTGAGAACTGAGCAAAGACATTGGAGGAGGAGAGGGAGTTAGCCAAGTAGCTATCTGGGGGAAGATATTGGTTTGGGCAGCTCCTTATCTCCTTCAAGCCGGAAGGAACAGCTAAATCAAAAGGATACACAGGGCTTCCCTGGTGGCGCAGTGGTTGAGAGTCCGCCTGCCGAGGCAGGGGACACGGGTTCATGCCCCGGTCCGGGAAGATCCCACATGCCGAGGAGCGGCTGGGCCCGTGAGCCATGGCCGCCGAGCCTGCGCGTCCGGAGCCTGTGCTCCGCAACGGGAGAGGCCACAACAGTGAGAGGCCCGCGTACCGCAAAAGAAAAAAAAAAAAAGAAACATACAAAAGGATACACAATATGTTTAAGGAACAGCAGTGGAGCCAGTGTTGCTGGATGGGAGAAACTGAGGGACAGGGTGGAGCAGAAAAGTCCAGAGAGGCAGTGGAGGCCAGATTCTGTAGAGCCTTGTGGGTAATTGTAAGGACTTTGGCATTTACTCTGATTGAAATGAGCAGTGACTGTGGGGTTTTGAGTAGAGGAGTAACATGATCTGATTTTTTTTTCTGGTGTGTGGGGGTGACGCTGGCTTATGGGCTCTTAGATCTCCAACTAGGGATTGAACCCAGGCCTCGGCAGTGAAAGCACCAAGTCCTAAACACTGGACCACCAGTGAACTCCCTTCTGGTCCACCAGGGAACTCCTTTTTAAAGTATCTCTCCAGCTATCATGTTGAAGAGCCTTTTACAGCAATTCAGGCAAGAGATGATAGCTCAAAGTGGTATCAGAGAATGAGTGATAAGAAGTTGGATTGTGGGTATATTGTGAAGTTAGAGACTCCAGGATTCCTAATGGATTCAATTGTGGAGTGTGAAAGGAATGGAGGAGTCAAGAATAGCTCAGGCAACAAGGAGCTGCTACCTAGTGGAGAAGGTGATGGGTAAAGTGGGATTTGAAGGGAGAGGTCAGCAGCTCAATGTGGAGCATGTTGAGTTTGAAACGTGCTGTTAGACATCCAAATGGTGATGTGGAAGAAGCAGTTGGGGGACTTCCCTGGTGGCTCAGTGGTTAAGAATCCACCTGCCAGTGCAGGGGACATGGGTTTGATCCCTGGTCTGGGAAGATCCCACATGCCGCGGAGCAACCGCGGAGCAAGTAAGCCCATGTGCCACAACTACTGAGCCTGCGTGCCACAACTACTGAAGCCTGTGCACCTAGAGCCTGTGCTTCGCAACAAGAGAAGCCACCACAATGAGAAGCCCACGCGGTGCAACAAAGAGTGGCCCCTGCTCAATGAAGAGTAACTAGAGAAAGCCCGTGTACAGCAACGAAGACCCAATGCAGCCAAAAAAAAAAAAAAAAGCAGTTGGATGTATTAATCTGGAGTTCTAGATGGAGCTCTGGGCTGCAGAGAGAAACCTGGGAGTTTTTATCATACAGATGGAATTGAAAGCAACAAGACTGCATGAGATCACCAAAGGAGTGAGCATAGATAAGAGGAACAAAGGCTGAGCCCAGAAGTCCTGTAACATTAAGTGGTCGGGAAAATGAGGAAATGGTGGAGGAGACTGAGCTAGTGAGGCAGCAAAAAAAACCAAGAGAACATTGTGACTCGGAAGCTATGTGAAGAAGGATATTTAGAAGGGGTGATCAGCTGTACCATATGCTGCTGAAAGGTCAAGAAAGATGAGGAAGGCGAACTTACCATTGGATTTAGCAACAAGGAGATCATTGATAAGAAGAATAAGAGCAGTTTCTGTGGAGTCATGGGGTAAAAGTCTGATTGAAGTGGCTTCTAAGGGCAAAGGGGAAGAGGAATCGAAGACAGCATATAAAGACAAATATTTTAAAGAGTTTTGCTGTAAAAGGGAGGAAAGAAATATAGCAGTAGCTGGTGAAGGAGCAGGGTTAAGAGAAAATGATCCAGTTGAAATCAATAAATGATTATATAGCGAAAGAGGGGGGAGAATTGTTGGAGCAATGTCCTTGAGTGGAGGAGAGGAAATGAAATCTACTGCACAAGTGGAGAGATTGCTTTAGTGTAAGGGTATGGATTATTTGTCTATGATAACTGGTAGGATAATTATTATGACAGTGCAGGCACTGGAAGGGGGTATATGGGTTAGTGGAAATCTGTGGAAGTTCTAAAAGTCTCCAAGTAGGGGGGAAAAAAAAGAACACGTAACAAAGGATTAGCAGTCAGAATGACTTTGGATTTCTCAGGGACAACACTAAAATCTAGCAGACAAGGGGTCAAGGCCTTGAAAAACCTAAGGGAAGATAATTTGCCACTTAAGAATTCTACACCCAGGCAAACTATCACTGATTGCCCTCTGGCTTCTGGTAGGGTTGCAAATGTGAGACACTGGCAGGATACCGCAGGGCAGAAAGAGCGGTTACTGCTGTGTTCCTTTACTCAAAGCCAAAGATCTTGCTGATCAACGCTTTTCCTATAGCTGCAGCTCTCTGGATTCTAGCAAACATCCCTTCCTTTTTCCCCTTCAGCCCTAAATCTTCCTGCTGTTGCTAGCCGCATCTCCTCGGATCAGTCACACCTTTGTAAATAGTTCCTTCATTAAGCTTTCATCTGGGCCTTGATTTAATACACAGGTCTCCAAAAATGTAGCCATACACTTTTTTCTCATAAAACTAATGGAGAAAGTTCTCCACTAAGATAAGAAAGAAGACAACACAGGAATGAGGCAAAGAGAATCTGCAGAACAATGGTGAAAGGAGATTTCAGGATGAAATTAGGAATCTCTTTTGTATTACGTACAAAGAACCACCAATTCCAATTGCAGCAGTGACAGTGCAGGAATTCCACACCCGCTGCGGGGTTTGTGGACCCGACTGAAGAGTGGGAGGGAGCACTGTTCACCTGACACACCCCAGCGCGCCCAGCTGCAGCCTAGGGCTGCGGAGGCGGTGGCCAGAAGCGCTTCAGCCCGCTGAGCTCAGAAAGACTGGGGCTGCAGGACGGCGTCCCGCCGAGCCACCTGCGCACGCGCATTTCCCCCTTCGCCCGCCGGCGGCCTGCTGCGCACGCGCAGCTCGCCGTCTCTCGCTCCGTCAGTCCCTGCAGTGCCTGGGCCCCACCCCCGCAGGCCCCGCCCCGCTGCCGTGCGCCGAACGCTGCATATCCGGGTTCTCGCCTCCGCCTCCGCCGCCGCCGCCGCCGCCGCCTCCGCCTGGCTCATTCAGCTTTGCTGGGACCGGTGTGTTCCCGACTAAGATGGCGGCTGTGGGGCGAGTAGGCTCTTTCGGTTCCTCTCCGGCGGGATTAACCTCGACTTACACGGGCGGTCCCTTGGCCAACGAGCTAACCTCGGGCAACGGCGGCGCCGCGGCAGGGGACGACGAGGACGGGCAGAACCTTTGGTAAGGACCGCACCCTTCCCCGGTCCCCGCCGGCACCCCCGGGCCGGGGACGCCCCGGGGTCGCGTGCCCGCCGGAGCTCGGCGCCCTGCCCAGGCCGCCGCGTTCTCGGCCGCCCCCGCCCGGGCGCGCGAGGCCGGTGCCGTTCCTCCCGCGCGGGGCTCCAGCCTGAGCGTGCGTCTTGTTCCCCGCCAGGTCCTGCATCCTCAGCGAGGTCTCCACCCGCTCGCGCTCCAAGCTCCCCGCGGGGAAGAACGTGCTGCTGCTGGGTAAGTGCCCCCACCTGCTCCCCACTGCGCGGCCCCCCAGCGTGGCCTGGGTCTGGGTCCGCCCGCCGCTCTCTGGCTCGCTTTGTGCGGACAGCCGGGGCTGGCCCCGCCCCGCCGCCCGACCTGTGGCTGACAGCTGGGGGAGAAGGAGAACAGGGACCCCTGCCCCGGGACCTGCAGGGACCCGCCCTCCCCTGAAAGTTTCTCCTCCCCTGGGTGTGTGGGGTTGGCCCTGACAGCTTCCTCCGGGAAGGACAATGCGATAGCCCCATCTGAGAGATTCTAGTGGCTTGGGGTTTACCTAGAAAATAAGGACGTTTTTTCTTTCATGACAAAAATTGGTAGCAGAAGGCTCTTCGCGACAGCTCCAGTGCAAATGGCATGCCATCAATATTTAATAGCCGGCTCTTTGTATAATTTACAGAAGCTAGAAATGAGGCCTGGTGTAGTCGTGATAAATGTAATTATTTGATTCAGCTTTTACGGGTACAGTGGGCTCGTGTTGCAGCTGTCTTTTTCACTGTCACTTATAATTCTGAAATTTGTAAAGTGCAGTAAACGTTTACCTTTCTCGTTCAGTCCCTTCGGCCTGATGGGTGTAATAATGAGAAATGGTCTAACGTCTCAAATCTCCTGATCTATATTCCCTCTGCTCTCTGGAAGTTATGTATTTTGTTTCTTTACTGACTCTGGGGGTGGACGTGGAGAACAATTCACAGGTTCACATTTTTGCAGGCTTAGCTCCAAAGTAACTTAGAGATTTCTTTCATATTCTTTAGATGTGAAAATTTGAAGTTTGGCTTATAGGATGATCGTTGAATTTTAAAACTTTGGTTTTGATGTCTCAAGACTTTTTTTTTTTTTTTTAACTTTGCATATTTAACTTTTTTTTTTTTTAACATCTTTATTGGAGTATAATTGCTTTACAATGGTATGTTAGTTTCAGCTTCACAACAAAATGAATCAGTTATATATATACATATATTCCCATATCTCTTCCCGCTTGCGTCTCCCTCCCTCCCACCCTCCCTATCCCACCCCTCCAGGCGGTCAAAAGCACCGAGCTGATCTCCCTGTGCTATGCGGCTGCTTCCCACTAGCTATCTACCTTACGTTTGGTAGTGTATATATGTCCATGCCTCTTTATCGCTTTGTCACCGTTTACACTTCCCCCTCCCCATAGCCTCAAGTCCATTCTCTAGTAAGTCTGTGTCTTTATTCCTGTTTCACCCCTAGGTTTTTCATGACATTTTTTTTTTTAAATTCCATATATATGTGTTAGCATACGGTATTTGTCTCTCTCTTTCTGACTTACTTCACTCTGTATGACAGACTCTAGGTCTATCCACCTCATTACAAATAGCTCAATTTCATCTCTTTTTATGGCTGAGTAATGTTCATTTAAAAACAGGAAGGGAAACAAAGAAGTCAAATGATACTTGTCAGGGTCCGCTTTTAATGGGAATGTTTAGATAGAAACAAATCATTTTTCATGAACTCTTGACAGTCTACAGTATATGATTCTTGGCGTTATTTAAAGTTACTGGAGCTAGTTGAAAAATTAGTGTTACCTTTTTTTTTTTAAAATATATATCACTTTATTTATTTATTTATTTATATTTTTGGCCGTGTTGGGTCTTCGGTGCTGCGCTCCGGCTTTCTCTAGTGCCGGCGAGCGTGGGCTTCTCATTGCGGTGGCTTCTCTTGTTGCAGAGCACGGGCTCTAGGCGTGCGGGCCTCAGTAGTTGTGGCACGTGGGCTCAGTAGTTGTGACACACGGGCTTAGTTGCTCCACGGCATGTGAGATCTTCCCGGACCAGGGCTCGAACCCGGGTCCCCTGCATTGGCAGGCGGATCCTTTACCATTGTGCCACCAGGGAAGTCCCTACCTTTGTTTTTAATGTGATTGAAAGTACCTACTGCGGATTCACCTGGGTTCATTCATGACCCTGTCACATACTAGTCCTATGATCTTAAGCAAGTTCTTTGACTTATATGACCCTCAATTTCTTCTTCCTTAAAATGGATGTTACAGAAATAATAATGCCTACTTCCTAGTGTTATGGGGACAACTGAATGAGATAATGTTTATGAAGTGATAACAGCACAGTGACTTTTTGTGATGAGTCTCTTAACTGGATTAGAAAATATTTTATCAGAACTCTTTTTAAAAATTTGAGTTAGTGCCTATGTAACTGATATTTATAGGGCAGATATAGGTTAGGATCCAAGAGCAAAAAAAAATTCAGAAAATGTTTTCAGATTACTAGTTTAAACAAATTACTATTAAGTGCTAAACTAAAATGGACCTAACACAAAGTGACCTCATTGAAGTGGGTTATATTTCAAATACTCTAAGTTAAATAAGACTTCTTTTCAAATACTGCCATTGTAGGGCTTCCCTGGTGGCGTAGTGGTTGAGAGGCCGCCTGCCAATGCAGGGGACACGGGTTCATGCCCCGGTCCGGGAAGATCCCACATGCTGCAGAGCGGCTGGGCCCGTGAGCCATGGCCGCTGAGCCTGCGCGTCCGGAGCCTGTGCTCCGCAAGGGGAGAGGCCACAACAGTGAGAGGCCCGTGTACCGCAGAAAAAAAAACAAAAAAAAAATCAAATACTGCCATTGTAAAGATAAGATTCCTGAATTTTGTTTTCATTTTATAAGTTCCTTCCAATTATTCCTGTGCATTAGATGTTAGTTACATGGTTCTGTTTTTAGTGAAACAAAAGTGACAGTTTTGTTCATTTCTTTTTTTTTTTTAAATAGATGTTCATTTCTTAACGTTCCTAATTTGCACTGAGGTTGCACCATGCTTTTTTTTTTTTTTGTGGGATCTTCCCAGACCGGGGCACGAACCCGTGTCCCCTGCATCGGCAGGCGGACTCTCAACCACTGCGCCACCAGGGAAGCCCTAAATTTCCTTTTATATAAGCTTTTTTTTTTTTTAATTTATTTTATTTTTTGGCCACACCATGCGGCATGCAGGATCTTAATTCCCCAACCGGGGATCAGACGTGTGCCCCTTGCAGTGAAAGTGCAGAGTCTTAACCACTGGACCACCAGGGAAGTCTCTTATATGAGCTTAATAGTTCATAAAGCTCCATCTAGTATCAAGTTATACAAGCTTAAAATTAAAAAAAATTTTTGAGTACTGTTACTATAGGGATTTTCATCAAAGTCCTTTTCAGCTTTGGAAAAAGCTGGTACCAGATTTTTATACTGATTACATAAATAGGATTAATTTTTCTAGAATACCTCTAAAGATTTCTTAAAGACATTTTACCATCACATATTACGGCCGCATTCAGTTTATGCTGGTAGAGGGGAGAAATAGAGAAATAGGGATTGTGGTTTTCTTTGTTATGAGTTTGAAGGTGCTAGGCAGGAGGATGCTTGGCCCTAATATGTCTTTCATGAATTACGGTGATCTCTGGAGTCTCATATTTAAAAAACCAAATCTGAGACTATAACAAGGTTTTACATTTCCAGCAACTGTATAGGATAGGAACATTGATCAAGACTTAAGTACCCCAAACACAAATTGCAGTTTAACTTTACCTTGCTACACGGCCTCCCCTCCCACTGCCTGTGGGTGAAAGGGGTCAGAACTAGCAATGTGTGCATGTGTGTTAGCCATCCTCAAAGCATTTTCATACGAATCTTAGTTTGCCTCCTCTGTCCCCCTTTCCCCATCCCCCCCAAAACCTGGGAGATAGATGTTAACACCAATTATAGATGAGGTACTGAATCTTGGAGACCTGTTCAGTGAGTTTTCCGAGGTCACACAGCTGTAAAGACCCTGCCTTCTGTGACTCTGGCCAGGTTTTCCAACTTGATAGAAGTCCCTTCAAGGGAGGAAGTGCCACGTACTCTTCCTACTGCATAACTTTTTTTAAAAGGCCATCTTTGAGTAAAAATACTAATGATTATTTTAAAGTAAAATCCAAATATTTGTTGGATTCTAGGATGTAGCTTAATGAGGGACATGTCTGTTGCCATGGCATTTGTGTTGAAGCAGTCATTTACTCTACCCGGACCTGACCCCTAGTGAAACCCAGAAACACTATGGCATTAGCATTTAACCATTGTTTCATGAAAGATTTTGCGAATGAACTTGTTTGTTCGTAATATTAAAAGGAAAATCTTTTTTTTTAAATATTTATTCATTTGGCTGCATTGGGTCTTAGTTGTGGCACGTAGGGTCTTTCGCTGTGGCGCGAGGGCTTGTGGGCTCTGGAGCACGCGGGCTCAGTAGTTGTGGTGCGCTGGCTTAGTTGCCCCACTGCATGTGGGATCTTAGTTCCGACCAGGGATCAAACCTGTGTCCCCTGCATTGGAAGGTGGATTCGTAACCACTGGACCACCAGGGAAGTCCCTAAAAGGCAAAATTTCTTGTGCATATATTTTAAGTAGGATTTAACTTATAAATGGACCTTTTAAGATGTGTTTTTTTCTCTTTACCCTTTATATTTAATGAAACTTTACTACAGTGATTGTAATTACATGTATTTCAATAGCTGTTTTTGAGGGCACTTTCTCCATACCTTGGTTACTTAACCATGTTTTGATAAGAAAACTACCTAAGGAAAATAACAACAACGGTACTTAAAATTTATAGAGCACTTACCTGTACCAGCCACATAAGGATTGTTTACATACCGTGATTATCCCCTTAAAGATCAGGAAACAAACACAGAGCTGTTAAGTAAATTGCTGTGAGGTTACATAGCCAGAAAGGGGCAACATCAAGATTCTGAATTGTGCAGCCTGGCTCCACTGGACTGTCTCTGCAGGAAGAGATCTTTCTTTGTAGGAAAAGCAAAAAGATGTCTAGCAGTTATTAAGGAATTTTATCTGATTCTCCGTGATGTAATCTGTCTCACTGCAAAAAAATCTCACTGATAAAAGATTAACTGAATTCATTGTCGGTGAAGATACATATGTAGCCCTGGACCCCAGCACAGTGCCTGGCTTACAGATAAGACATCAGTATAACTTCCTGATTTAAGGCCAGCATGAATTAATGAAAACTAGTTGGCCCTTCCGGTAAATCATGTAAGCCTCATTTTTCTCATCTGTAAATTAAGGTATTTGGATTTAGTCATCTCTTAAGTCTTATCTCTTCTGACATTCTGTAATTATTTCTAATTGTAAAGCTTGTCAGTTGTATATTTTTTTTTTTTGAATTGTTGTATATTTTTAAAGAAATGTTTTGAGAACATATTGCAATTGGATTTAAATTAGTAAAGTATTTCTTTGTATATGTGGGCTGTTTGATTCCACTCAGGGAAGAAATCTCGAGTCTGCATTTTTCCCCGAAGGTGATAATTCAGGATAGTGTGCAGCCAAAAAAACCCCCACAAAATACTGAGCATCATCAGGAGTAAAACTGGTTTCTATTATGTTTGAATTATTGCAAGTAGGAAACCTCAAGATATACACTGGACTAGAGATGTTGTTAAGAGAAGTAACTTGTCAAGTAAGTGAATGGTTTTCTGTGTGAGGACTTACTCTAAAAATAATGAGATTGTTCAGTCAGAAACTTAATTTTGGGAGAAGCTGAGATTAAAGATCCCCAAGGTTATATGACTTGTGGGAAACACAGATTTTTATCAGTTGATGCTGTTTTCTGGCATGATTGGTTATGGGCATGTGATGCAAGGAATAGTGTTACCACATATATGATACTGGACTGGTAATTTTCAAAGGATTAAGGAAACTATTGCCTGTTATGTGTCACTACTGCTAAAAAATATGTTTTTGGGAGTCCAGTGGCATATTGATATTTTATGATGGTCAGCAATTGATTAAGGCCACATAGTAAATAATCCAGGCTCTGTGAGCCATAATGGTCTCTGTTGTAACTACTCAACTCTGCCCTTGTAGCCCCCAAAGAGCCATAGATAATCCATAAGTGGATGGGTGTGGCAGTATTTAGTAAAATTTTATTTGCAAAAACAGGCAGCAGACCAGATTTAGCCTGTGGGCTCTTTGTAGGCCCTTGCTTTAGGCTATTATGGGCATCAATTTTATCAGTAAGCACAGGTGCCAGTTAATAGAGGTTTCTGGTTAATGGAATATGATGTTTGGCCCCTAATAGGTGCTCAGTAAATAAACATTGGATGATTGATGACCAGCTTTTACTTTATTCCAGCTAGAGGTATAGTTTCAATGCAGGTTTAAGAAATGTCAAGAGTGGTTCATATATTTCCCCTTAGTGCTGCTGTCAAAAACAGAAAACAGCTGGAAGAACTACAGATGTCGGCCAATACAGTGGTAAGTCAGCTGGTGTGAAGTCCATGTGAGAGAAGGTCAGCAAAAGTACTTTGAAAATGCAAAACACACAGGAGCTTTGAGTTAGGAAAAAGAAAAGACCCAAGTTCAGCATGGGACTGTTACTATTGAGTGACCATGGACTAACATTTTGGGGCCTTATTTGTAAAGTCAGGGCAGTGGCTGTTAGACTGCACAGGTAACCTCTTTATTTATTTGTTCATCAAGCATTTATTAGAATGTGCTGTGCATAAAATGCTCTGCTGGGTCATCAGGAGGAAACGGGGCTCACTAGGTCCCTGCCCTCCAGGAGCTTATAACCTTCTGTGGGGAAAGACTCAAAGTATATAGTAAAAAAAAATCAAATGTCAGTCTGAAATAATTGCTAAATAGCTTACATAAGTTATTATGGAAAAGGTGGTATCTGAGTAAAATTTTGCTAAGTAGGGTGGGGAGGAGGACACTGCAGGACTAAGGGAACGTGTTGCTGTAGCTAAAAACCTGGTGAAAAGACCCGGGGCGCTCAGGTGTGGAAGAGTCCTTAACTAGAGGCCCCCAGGTGTGGGAGTCAGCCCTTCCTACCATTCAAAGCTGTGGGATTGTGGCGCAAATTACAGCCTCCTAACTGAGATTCTTTCATAGTTCCTGGGATTAAAAGAACTGAAAGAAATTATGTGTAACATACCGTCCTCTTAAAATTAGTGTTCACTATTTTAAATTATAAAAGTAATACGTGTTTCTTGCCAGAGAGAGAGAGAAAAAAATTTATGAGGATAGGAATGTTCATTTTTTCTATGTGTATATTTGTTTTTTAAACAAAATAGGCTCATACCTTGTGTTTTGAAGTCAGATTTTTTTCTTTATGTATCAGAGGGGTTTTTTTTGTGTGGCAGTAGATATAGATTTCTTCCCTTTTAATGACTGAATAAAATATATGGCTCTATCATAATTATAAGATTGGTAAACAGATTATTATTGTTATACCCCGTTTTCCGCTTGCCAGATATTATCTTTGGGGTAAATTCTTTTAAGTTGAATTGCTGGGTCAAAAGTATATATATTTTAAGTCTTTTTGTATATTACTAAACAGTATTTTTGGAAAGCTGTACCATTCTACATTCCCACCATCAGTATGTGAAAGTACTTGTTTGTCTAGCACTATTGCTGACATCAAGGATTATTCATTTTAATCTTTGCCTATCTAGTAGGTAGGTTAAAAATTGGCATGTTAATTTAAAGGCAGTTTTATTGTACAATATATATCATGTTTATTAATTAAGAACTATTGCATTAGTGTGACTTTGACCTTCTGGAGCATAGGAACTGTTAATAACCATTGGATCAGCACTTGTTGGCTTTGGTGAATGTTTATTGAATTAAACTCAGTGGTTTTCAGTTCATGTCTAGTCAGGCTGCAAGAGTGAGAGAAATGATTTCAATGTGATGTGGATTGCTGAATGATGATATTCAAAGCTGATGGGGTGGGAGTATCATATATTATGGGGTGGGAGTATCATATATTATGCTTGTTACTTGAGTGTTCTGCTAGGTGCTTTACTGTGTAGCATGTTCACTGTTTTGGAGAAGAGGGCTTTGAACCCCAGGTTACACAGCTGAGCTAGGATTCAGGGTTGGGTTTGTCTAACTTTCCACTGTATGTGCACTCCTTGACGTATTGGAGGGAGGTAGTCTTGAGTCACCGGGTGCAGATGCTACAGCTGGTTAAGTTTCTCCCTGCTCTTGCCGGCTGAGGAAAGGGAGGAGATGCTCTTTGTGAGATGGACAGCAGATCAAAACCCCCCACCCTATCTGGGTCATGAGATAATTTATGGAAGGCCATGGAGAGGGCCCAAGCCCAAAAGTACCTCCAGTGATGGCTCCTCATGGCTCTTGTCACCAGAGCTTTCAGGTAAAATAGGATGATTGATTTTATATCATACAAAGCCAAATCAAAAATGTTAATTTTACAATGTTGGTATCTTACTTGGGTAAAGAAGGAATATGGCAAGTTAGAATTCTCTCTGTCATGATGCTGTGGACCATAAAGTTTCCTACAGAAGTGTGGAAGTGTGAATCAAAGGTCTGTATAGAAAGCAGGCATCAGGCACACAAACCTGTGCTGAGCAAGAAGAGTACAGTGCTTCAGCTTTCCACAGTAGCAGGAAAGGAAACTGGGTGGAAAGGGAGGCAGAGTGTTGCTTAATTTTACCTTTTGTCATCCCTGTCTGTCTTGAGCTGTGGGGGAGAAGACTGGAAGCTGCTCCTGATCAGTGACAGTGATAATAGTGTGGAGGAGCATTGCTGGATTTAAATCCTGACCGACCCTTCTTTAGCAAATTGCTTAATCTTTCAGATTATACTGTTTGCCTTTTAGGATTATCCTGAGGATTGTATGAGGTAATGTTTGTAAAACACTTCAATCAGTGGCATACATGGGAAGTGTTCAAGATAGCTGTTGCTAACGTATTGTGTGTACTTAGTGTTCTGACTGCTCATTTTCATGATTCATGTTTTTATGTTATCTTTTTAAAACACTGTTGAGGTCTTATAAAAATTTTTTTCGAGTGTATCACTGATCAAGGAGGTATGAATTGTAATAGTCAAAGAATTTTAAATCCATCACTTCAGAGATTTGTCTGGATTTACCTCCCCCTCTGTTTAGAAGACGGGGAGCAAATGGAAATACCTGACTTGTCCGGGTTCACACATCGTATGGTGACAGTGTTATAGTTGGAAATCACATCTCCTAGATCTTCACATGTTTAATTCATTAATTAAATTATCATTATAAAGTTTACGGACAGTACATTGTATTGTTGAATTAGATCTTTTGAGGACATAAAACAATATCATGAGCACACCTTTACCTCTATACTGTTTTGGTGACTTTGTGTGGAGTTTTTCTTTTGTAATCAATTCGGTTTTCAAATTTGAGCTGAGAAGTGAGAGTTGATGGCTGTTACTGCTTTATGGTAAAACCGAAGTTCTTTTAAGTGCTTGGATCCTCTACTTGGTTCACTCACAGAGAGTGACTTATTTGAATAGGGTTCAGACAAGTAATTTGAAATACAGGCTTATTTGCTATGGAGAATTTCATTGTAATTGGATCAACAAATCTTTCCTCCTTTTGGTCCATCCACTAGGACAGAGTTTGGCCTATAGACTGTTTTAGTATGGCCAGCAAGCTAAGAATGGGGTTCGTTTGTTTTTTACATTTTTAAAGAGTTGGGGGGGGGGACTAAAGATAAATATGTGACAGAGACCTTATGTGACCTGCAAAGCCTACAATATTGCTATCTAGTCCCTTACAGAAAAAGTTGCCCAGTGCCTGGATGAGGACATGAAAATAACTTTATTATAATAGAATTTGATCTAATGAGAAGTTACGGTTTTTTTAAATTTTTATTTTATGTTGGGGTATAGTTGATTAACAATGTTGTGTTAGTTTCAGGTGTACAGCAAAATGAATCAGTTATGCATATACATGTATCTATTCTTTTCCAAATACTTTTCCCATTTAGGTTATTATAGAATATTGAGCAGAGTTCCCTGTGCTGTACAGTAGGTCCTTGTTGGTTATTTTAAAAATAATTGTTTGTACATGTCAATCCCAAACTCCCAATTTATCTCCACCCCCCACCCCCGCCACCGCCTGCCTTTCCCCTTTGGTAACCATAAGTTTGTTTCATTCTGTGAGTCTGTTTCTGTTTTGTAAATAAGTTCATTTGTATCATTTTTAAAAATTTATTTATTTATTTATGGCTGCATTGGGTCTTCGTTGCTGCGTGCAGGCTCTCGCTAGTTGTGGCGAGCAGGGGCCACTCTTTGCGGTGTGCGGGCTTCTCATTGTAGTGGCTTCTCTTGTTGTGGAGCACGGGCTGTAGGTGTGCGGGCTTCAGTAGTTGTGGCTTGCGGGCTCTAGAGCACAGGCTCAGTAGTTGTAGCGCGTGGGCTTAGTTGCTCCGCAGCATGTGGGATCTTCCTGGACCAGGGCTCAAACCTGTGTCCCCTGCATTGGCAGGCAGATTCTTAACCACTGCGCCACCAGGGAAGCCCCACTGTATCATTTTTATAGATTCCGCATATAAGTGGTATCATATGATATTTGTCTTTATCTGTTTGACTTACTTCACTTAGTATGATCATCTCCAGCTCCATCCATGTTGCTGCAAATGGCACTATTTCATTCTTTTTAATGGCTGAGTAATATTCCATTGTATATATGTACTACATCCTTTTTATCCATTCCTCTGTTGATGGACATTTAGGTTGCTTCCATTTCCTGGGTATTGTAAACAGTGCTGCAATGAACACTGGGGTGCATGTATCCTTTTGAACCTTGGTCTTCTCTGGATATATACCCAGGAGTGGGATTGCTGGATCATATGGTGGCTCTATTCTTAGTTTTTTAAGGAACCTCCATACTGTTCTCCATAGTGACTGTACCAATTTATATTCCCACCAACGTAGGAGGGTTCCTTTTTCTGCATACCCTCTCCAGCATTTATTGTTTGTAGACTTTTTGATGATGGCCATTCTGAGTGGTGTAAAGTGATATCTCATTGCATTTTTTTTCCCCTTTGGCTGCATTGGGTCTTCGTTGCTGCGCGTGGGCTTTACTCTAGTTGTGGCAAGCGGGGGCTACGCTTTGTTGCAGTGCGCGGGCTTCTCATTGTGGTGGCTTTTCTTATTGCAGAGCACAGGTTCTAGGTGTGCGGGCTTCAGTAGTTGTGGCTCACAACTACTGAGCACAGGCTCAGTAGTTGTGGCACGTGGGCTTAGTTGCTCCACGGCATGTGGGATCTTCCTGGGCCAGGGCTCGAACCCATGTCCCTTGCATTGGCAGGCGGATTCTTAACCACTGCGCCACAGGGAAGTCCCTCGTTGTAGGTTCGATTTGCGTTTCTCTAATAATTAGCTATGTTGAACATCTTTCCATGTGCCTCTTGGCCATCTGTATGTTTTCTTTGGAGAAATGTCTATTTAGGTTTTCTGCCCATTTTTTGATTGGGTTGCTTCTTTGAGCTGCATGAGCTGTTTGTAGATTTTGGAGATTAATCCCTTGCATCATTTGCAAATATTTTCTCCCATTCTATGGGTTGTCTTTTCATTTTGTTTATGGTTTCCTTTGCTGTGCAAAAGCTTTTGAGTTTAATTAGGTCCCATTTGTTTTTATTTCTATTACTCTAGGAAATGGATCAAAAAAGATATTGCTGCCATTTATGTCAGAGTGCTTTTCCTATGTTTTCCTCTAAGAGTTTTATAGTGTCAGCTCTTACATTTAGCTCTTTAATCCATTTTGGGTTTTTTTGTGTGTATGGTGTTAAAGGATATTCTAATTTCATTCTTTTACAGATAGCTGTCCAGTTTTCTCAGCACCACTTATTCAAGGGACTGTCTTTTCTCCACTGTATAGTCTTGCCTCCTTTGTTGTAGATTAATTGACCATAGGTGTGTGGGTTTATTTCTGGGCTGTCTATCCTGTTCCATTGATCTATATTTCTGTTTTTGTGCCAGTATCAAACTGTTTTGATGACTGGAGCTTTGTAGTATAGTCTAAGTCAGGGAGGCTGATTCATCCAGCTCTGTTTTTCTTTATCAAGATTGCTTTGGCTGTTTGGGGCTTTTGTGTCTCCATACAAATTAAAATTTTTTTTGTTCTAGTTCTGTGAAAAATGCCTTTGGTAATTTGATAGGGATTGCACTGAATCTGTAGATTGCCTTGGGTAGTATAGTCATTTTGACAGTATTGATTCTTTCAATACAAGAGCGTGGTATATCATATCTTTGCATCTGTTTGTGTCATCTTTGATTTCTTTCATCAGTGTCTTAGTTTTCCGAGTACAGGTCTTTTGCCTCCTTACGTAGGTTTATTCCTAGGTGTTTTATTCTATTTGATGCAGTGGTAAATAGGATTGTTTCTTTAATTTCTCTTTCTGGTCTTTTGTTGTTAGTGTATAGAAACATAATAGATTTCTGCGTATTTATTTTGTATCCTGCAAATTTACTGAATTCATTGATGAGCTCTAGTAGTTTTCTGGTAGCATCTTTAGGATTTTATATGTATAGTATCGTGTCATCTGCAAACAGTGACAGTTTCACTTCTTTTCCAATTTGGATTCCTTTTATTTCTTTTTCTTCTCTGATTGCCGTGGCTAGGACTTAAAAACGGTGTTGTATAAAAGTGGCGGGAGTGGACATCCTTGTCTTGTTCCTGATGTTAGAGGAAATGCTGAATTTTCTTAGCTTTTGCTTGTCAAATCTGAATGAGAACCTTGCTGACTGTTCTTTTTTTTTTTTTTTTTTTTTTGCAGTACGTGGGCCTCCCACTGCTGTGGCCTCTCCCATTGCGGAGCACAGGCTCTGGACGCACAGGCCCAGCAGCCATGGCTCACGGGCCCAGCCGCTCTGCGGCATGTGGGGTCCTCCCAGACCGGGGCACGAACCCGTGTCCCCTGCATCGGCAGGCGACTCTCAACCACTGCACCACCAGGGAAGCCCCTTGCTGAGTATTCTTGGTAGTAGGTTCTTTCCTTTCATCACTTTCAATATATTATGCCACCCCCTTCTGGCCTGTGGAGTTTCTGTTGAGAAATCAGCTGATAACCTTATGGGAATTGCCTTGTATATTATTTATTATTTTTAATATTTTTTCTTTGTTTTTAATTTTTGTCAGTTTGATTGCTATGTGTCTCAGCATGTTCCACCTTGGGTTTATCCTGCCTGGGACTCTCTGTGCTTCCTGGACTTGGGTGACTGTTTCCTTTCTTTCCCATGTTAGGAAAATTTTCAGCTATTATCTCTTCAAATGTTTTCTCAGGTCCTTTCTCTCTCTCTTCTCCTTCTGGGACCCCTATAATGTGAATGTTGGTGTGTTTAGTGTTGTCCCAGAGGTCTCTTAGACTGTCTTCATTTTTTTTCATTCTTTTTTTCTTTATTCTGTTCTGCGGCAGTGATTTCCACCATTCTGTCTTCTTATCTGTTCTTCTGTCTCATTTATTCTACTATTGTTTCTTTCTAGTGTGTTTTTTATTTCAGTTATTTACCGTTTATTTCTGTTTGTTTGTTAGTTCTTCTAGGTCTTCGTTAAACATTTCTTGTATCTTCTCCATCTGTCCCTCCATTCTTTTTCCAAGATCTCGGCTCATCTTTACTATTATTACTCTGAATTCTTTTTCAGGTAGATGGCCTATCTCCACTTCACTTAGTTCTTTTGGGGTGTTATCTTGTTCCTTCATCTGGAACAGTTCCCTCTGCCATCTCATTTTCTCTACCGTACTGTGATTGTGGTTTCCATTCTGCAGCCTGCAGGGTTGTAGTTCTTCTTGCTTCTGCTGTCTGCCTCCTGGTGGATGAAGCTGTCTACGAGGCTTGTGGAGGCTTCCTGGTCAGAGGGACTGGCTGCTGCCTTGGTGGGTGGAGGTGGGTGTTGTCCCTCTGGTGTGCAGGGTTGTGTCAGGGAGTGTGTTTAGTGGGGAGCTGTGTGCTCAGGAAAACTTTAAGTATTAGTCTGTCTGCTGATGGGGGGGGCTGTGTTCCCACCCTGTTGGTTGTTTGGCCTGAAGCATCCCAACACTGGAGCCTACAGGCTGTGGGGAGGGGCCATGTGTTGGTGAGAAAATGGCCGCCTCCAGGAGGGCTCACGCCCCTGAGTACTCCCCAGAACTACTGCTGCCAGTGTCTTTGTCCCCGCAATGAGCCACAGCTGCCCCCCGCCTCTGCAGGAGACCCTGTAATACCAGCAGGTAGGTCTGGTCCAGGTTCTTATGAGGCTACTGCTCTTTTCCCTGGGTCCTGATGTGCATGAAACCTTGTGTGCGCCCTCCAAGAGCGGAGTTTCTGTTTCCCCCAGCCCTGTGGAATTGCTGCAATCAAACCCTGATGGCCGGGCTTCCCTGGTGGTGCAGTGGTTGAGAGTCTGCCTGCCGATGCAGGGGACACGGGTTCGTGCCCGGGTCCGGGAAGATCCCACATGCCGCCAAGCGGCTGGGCCCATGAGCCATGGCCGCTGAGCCTGCGCGTCCGGAGCCTGTGCTCCGCAACGGGAGAGGCCACAACAGTGAGAGGCCCGCGTACTGGAAAAAAAAAAAAAAAAAAAACAAACCCTGATGGCCTTCAAAGCCAGATTCTCTGGGAGCTTTAACTCCCATTGCCAGACCTGCAGGCTGGGGAGCCTGATGTGGGGCTCAGAACTTTCACTCCTGTAGGAGAACTTCTGTGGTATAATTATTTTTCAGTTTGTGGGTCGCCCATCCGGTGGGTATGGGATTTGATTTTATCGTGATTGTGCCCCCTCTTACTGTCTCATTGTGACTTATTCTTTGTCTTTGGATGTAGGATATCTTTTTTGGTAGGTTCCAGAGTTTTTTTGTTGATGATTGTTCAGCAGTTAGTTGTGATTTTGGTGTTTTTGTAAGAAAAGGTGGGCTCACATTTTTCTACTCTGCCATCTTGTCTTGGAAGCTCTAGTTATGGGTTTTTTTTTTTTTTTTTTTGCTGTGCCCCATGGCTTGTGGGATCCTAGTTCCCCGACCAGGGATTGAACCTTGGCCATCAGCAGTGAAAGCATGGGATGCTAACTGCTGCACCACCAGAAAGTTCCCTGATTTGTTTTTAAAACACCTTTAAAATATGCCCTCTTTAAGAAAACCTAATATAGAAATGCACATTTAGATGAACTATTTAGAGAATAATTTTAACATCATCACTAAAGAGTGCTTTGTAGAAGGGCTTTCATCTTAGTCTGTTTAAACAGGAACTCTCTGCTTGTACAGGTATATGTTTACAGATCATTAACTATTTGGCTGGCACCCTTAATGCTGGTGTGTCTGTTTCGCTGCCAGCTGAAGGCTGAGGAATTGAAGATAAAACTTTCTTAAAGTTCATAGATGTTACGTAGGTGCATTCTTTCAGCATTGTTTGAAGCCACACAGGCCCCATTGTCCTACTTGCCACTCTTAAAGGTATATTAATTGGATAGAATGAAGTATGTATGTAATTTTTACTTTATTTTACTCATACTATTAGGCTCTGTGTTGTGTTTTCCAAAAATGACTTGGAATTTAATGGCTTTTGTTTATTGAATGGTTAGGCCATTAAAGATGATTTTTAAATGTCCATCAATTCAAAACATAGGCATCCTGAATTTTAACATTTTTCAATCCTTCTAATTGTATAGTAGAATAAAGAGAAGGTTCATGACAGACTTTTTAGTATCTTCAAACTTAGTTCAGCTTGGCTGTGGCAAGGCAGCTGAATACCGACAACTCGGTACAGTGACTAGAAAGTTTTCCTAAGTTTAGTGAAGGAGGTATGTTTTATGATCTGTTATTGATGAGAGGGAGTCGCTTGAATTTCATAGGTATGAGTGATGAATTATTATAGTAGATTGTGGTAAAGGCCCAGGATAAGCAATGACAGATGAGGTATAGTTATGAAAACAGAGACTCCATGTGGTTGTGATTAAGAGATAAGAATGTTGGTAAAGGATCTTCTGTGTATAGGACAGGTGCTATAGAGTGAATGAGTCCCCTCAAATTCATGTTAAAATTCTAACCCCCAATATGATGGCATTAGGAGGTGGGGTCTTTGGCAGATGATCAGGCCATGAAGGTGGAACCCTCATGAATGGGGTTAGGGCCCTTACAAAAGAGATTCCAGAGAGCTCTCTCACCCTTTCTGCCATGTGAGGACACAGTGAGAAAACTGTCCCTGACCCAGGAAGCCAGCCCTTACTAGACACCAAACCTGCCAGCACTTTGATCTTGGACTTCGCAGCCTCCAGAACTGTTAGAAATACATGTCTGTTGTTTAAAGCCACCCAGCCTATGGTGTTTTTGTTATAGCAGCCCAGAGAGACTAAGATACGGTTTCTGGTTTTGGCGAGCAAGCAAGCAAGTACCCGTTAAGAATGGGATAATTTCTTTAATGTAAGCATCTTAGAAGCAAGGACTTTATATCCTGCTTACTGTTAAGATTACTTGCCCAGAGAATATTTGTTGAAAGAAGGGGACAGACGTGACACACTGAAGGAAACACACAAATAAGCTGACACACTACAGTGAAGTATATGAAGTGTGTGGTATGTTGTGGAAGTACAAAGGAGGGTGCTTAACCAGACTTCAATAAGAGAAAGCTTCTTAGAGGAGACTAAACTGAGACAGGAAGGATAAGGTAGGGTTCTCGCACGTGCAGTGAGGGGAGGGGAAGAATGTTCCAGAAAGAAGTGAAAGCATGTGTGAAGATTTAGACTTGAGAGAGCAAGGCCTCTCTGCTGCACTGGAAGAGGTTGTGAGTGGCTGGAGCCTAGCGTGCAGGTGGTGGGACATGGTGAGAGATGGGCAGGAAAGGTGAGGGAGCCTTTGCAAGGGACATTGGCCTTTACAGTTTGCCCTTTACTGCGAGAACAGCAGGAAGACCGTAGGGTTTTTTTTCTGACATTTTATGAAAATTCCCAACATATGGAAAAGTTGAAGGAATTTTACAGTTAATATTCATATACCCAAACCCAGATTCTTCCATTAACATTTAACTATTTTTGCCTTATCATATGTGTCCCACCATGCAACTATGAAAAAAGTGCATTTCAAAGTAAATTGCAGATGTTGGTATATTTCCCTTTAAATACTTCAGCATGAATATCATTAACTAGAATCCCTTTCAGGGTCTTAAGAGGGAGAGTGGCATGATTCAGGAAGATCACTCAGCTGCAGGGTACGGAATGGATGAGAGCGTGGTGTGAACTTGGTGAATGTTCACTTTTGAGTGGTATGTTTATATAGTGAGAGAAGAGAACTGGGAGGCCGATGGGTTAAGACAGAGAGAAAAAGCAGTCTAACAAATAATGTGGTTGGAAGATGTGTATAACCCTAGAACAAGACTATATCTTTGCAAATACCTCAGATGAGATTTCTGGAAATAGTAGGTAACAAATGAGATTTTGTTTACAGAGTATGTCTTCATTGGCCTCTGTAGACCTTTCAGGAAATCTGTTTTCAGATGTCTGCATTTGCCATCAAGACAAATCATGTCAGAGTTCATTTAGGTGTAAAAAAAAAAAAAAGGTGACAGCAACAGAAAATGGTCATTATAATTGAGGCTTAAGACTTATTTTAAAATGTGTAGAATATGAATGTTTAATTTTCAACCATCTGTAACTTCCAAATGTCATTAAAGTTGAAGACGGGAGAAATTTTGTTCCCAGAAAGACTTTGTTTCGGCAAGCAAAGTGCGTCTTCAAGCATCTTGAGAATCTTCTTTGTTAGTTAGGTTTAGAATATTCTTGAGAATAAGATATTCTTCTGTTTTTCTTCCCTCGTTGTATTTTCTTCTGAGGACAAAGGGGAGTTGCACTCTTGAGAAGGTTGACTTGGATTCTCTTGGGAGATTTGGATTACTGTCACCATGTTCCCACAGTCTTGTTGACTGTGGCCTGGCCTCAGTTTCCTCATCTCTAAGTAGAGAGGATGTCGTTAGAGTTCCTTATAACCTGTGTGTGTTTATGAAATGTTCTTTATTCTCATTGTGAACACTTGTAATTTGTTACCAGAAATGAGAAATTTCAAATCACAGAATGGGAGGAAAAAATCTCTAACTACCATATTTACCATATAAAAATCTCTAACTACCATATTTACCGTATTCCATTTATTTGATAGTATACTCTTTTTTTCCAAATTTAATGTTGTAAAATTTTTCTTAAAATGGGTCCCCAAGGGCTTCCCTGGTGGTGCAGTGGTTGAGAGACCGCCTGCCGATGCAGGGGACATGGGTTCGTGCCCCAGTCCGGGAAGATCCCACATGCCGTGGAGCGGCTGGGCCCGTGAGCCATGACCACTGAGCCTGCGCGTCCGGAGCCTGTGCTCCGCAACGGGAGAGGCCACAACAGTGAGAGGCCCACGTACCGCAAAAAACCCAAAAAGGGTCCCCAAGGTTTAAAATTCCAGGAGAGAAGAAATTAGTATAGTAAAACAAACTTCTTTCCCAATCCTTAGAGGTAGAATCAGGAGAATGGGAACATAACCATCCATCACTCAGAGGCTGCCCCCAGAGAGGAATGCATTAAATCATTTTTCTTTTTCTTCTGAAAATAAGTGACCCCTGGAAGCAGAAATGTCTTATTCTTTTGTCATAATACAAAAATAATAAGCAGTATGTTTAATAGTCTTCTAAAGATTTAATTATTGTTTATTTGTTGTATATTGGAAAGAGGGTGCTTTGGAGTTCAATTCATATGAATTCAGATTCTGGCCTTGTCATTTCCTACCTGTTTGAGACTTTGGATAAGATACTTTAACAATTCTGAGCCCCAGGTATCCTCAAATGGGAGGTAATCATCATTCCGCTAGAGTTGTGGTTGTGTTGGAATTACTGCTGGTTAGATGCATACGGTAGGCACTGTGTGTTTGCTGCTCCTGCTGCTTCCATAGAGATGGAAGCAGAAGCCAATGATGGCTCTGTTTGACTAGGCTGTGGGCAAAGGGAGGTAAACTACAGTCCTTTAATTTTTCTTATATAGAAGCACATTGATGGACTTGAAATTTCATCCCTTTTCTGTCCTGACTTCTGAGGCTTTTGCATTAATGCACACTAAAGTTTAAAAACCCTCCCAGGACTTCCCTAGCAGTCCAGTGCTTAAGACTCCGTGCTGGGACTTCCCTGGTGGCACAGTGGTTAAGAACCCGCCTGCCAGTGCAGGGGACACGGGTTCTAGCTCTGGTCTGGAAAGATCCCACATGCCATGGAGCAGCTAAACCTGTGTGCCACAGCTGCTGAGCCTGCACTCTAGAGCCCACAAGCCACAACTACTGAGCCCACATGCCACAACTACTGAAGCATGTGCGCCTAGAACCCATGCTCCACAACAAGAGAAGCCCGTGCGCTGCAACGAAGAGTGGCCCCTGCTCGCTGCAACTAGAGAAAGCCCACGTGCAGCAACAAAGGACCAACGCAGCCAAAAATAAATAAATAAATAAAATTTATTAAAAAAAAAAAAAAAAGACTCCGTGCTTCCACTGCAGGGGGCATGGGTTTAACCCCTGATCGGGGAACTAAGATCCCGTATGCCGCAGGGCACGGCCAAAAAAAAAAAAAAAGAACCCTCCCTAAGTGGGTAAGGGGACAGAATTTGTATTTGTTCATTCAGGGATTTGTGAAACTTGTATTAATATCTTGGCATATTTTTTTGTTGTTTGAGACATCTATCAGTGGCTACTGTGTAGGAGGATTAGGAATATACTTTTCACTATGAAGAGTTAATAGGCACTGGAGATGCAGCAGTTATCAAAACACAAAAATGCCTGTTCCTCTGGAGTTTTGGGGGGTAGGGAGTGACTAAGCAAAAAAAAGAAAAAGCTGTATTATGTTAGTAAGTTCAATGGAGAAAAAACAAGAAGCAGTAGGGGTGTTGGGAGGTTGTGATTTTATTGATTGATTGATTGAGGTTGTGATTTTAAATGAGGTGATTAGGGACAACAGCCTACCTGAGGAAGTGATATTTGAGGGAAGTTACGAAGAAGCTTAGGTAACACATAGAAGAGTATGTTCTAAATAGAGGGAACAGTGGATAAGGGCCTTGATGTGGGACTCTTTTATTAATAATTATGTAAGTGAATGTTTGGGGGGAAAATGCAAGATAATGATATTAATACTTCTGTGCATATTGAAATGTGAGTTATTTATGGGACATCCAAATAATGACTACTAGTAAGTAGTTCAGGAGAGACTGAGGCTGGAAAGAAGTCTGTGAGTCACCAGATTATAGGTGGTATTGAAGTCTTGTGTGGAGATTCCCCTAGAATTACATGTAGAGCGAGAAGAATAGAGGTCTGAAGAAGGAACCCTGGGAGACACAAATGTTGGGGGTGGGGGTGGAAGCTTGCAAGGAAGACTTAGGACCAACCCCCTAAAGGTAAGTGGTAGAACAGGAGGGGTGGCGCGACTGTAGCTGTGGCAAGGGAGGGTCTTCTCTGCCCTCTGTGTTTCCCTTAACCTCGCTGCCAGCTCCCAGCCAAATCAGCCTTTGAGTTCAGCTGTCGCATCACACCACTAATACTTTAGTTAAGGCCTACCTCATTTCTTGCTAGGACTCCAGTAATTGTCTATTATCTAGTCTCCTTACTCCCAAACCTACCCTTGTCAGTCACTCTTCCACACCTCTGTGATAGCAATCTTCCTAAAATACCTAACTACTGCCAGTGACTCTTCAGGATAAAGCCTAACCATCTCAGCCTGGCATAGGATGCCCTTTGTGATCTGGCATTCCCTTTTTATTCTCACTTTCTGGCTCCTTTTCCCCCTTACATTCTAAATTTCATGCATTCAAATTATCTGTCCCTTCTAGAAGGACACTTCTTTGTCTCCAGGCCTCTGTATATGCTTTCCTACTTCCTGGAATGACTAACTCTCTGTGGTTCATTAACACTACAAGATCTGGCTGAAGTGTCACTTTCTGTGCAAAGCCCTTTTTGACTTCCAAGCAAATCCAGGATCTTCCCTTTGGTCTGGTTTCCTGCTTGTTGCACATCTCTAGTGCAGTCCTAATGACAGTATCTTGAAATTGTCTTCTGTTTGTTTTCCCTCTCCAATTTATGAGCTCCTAGGACAGCAACTTTGACCCGTGGGTCTTTGTAATCCTAGCGCTTGGCTTAGTGTAGTAAACGTCTAAGTGACATCTAAACGTCTGAGTTCTCAAAGTGTGGTCCTTGGACCAGCTGCATCAGCAACACCGGAAACTTGTTAGAAATGCAGATGCATGGGCCCCACCCCAGATTTACTGACTCAGAAAGCCAGGAGGTGAGGCCCAGCAGTGTGTTTTAACAAGCCCCCCAGGTTATCCTGATGCTTTTTTTTTTTTTTTTTTTTTTTTTTTGCGGTACGCAGGCCTCTCACTGTTGTGGCCTCTCCGGTTGCAGAGCACAGGCTCCGGACACGCAGGCTCAGTGGCCATGGCTCACGGGCCCAGCCGCTCCGCGGCATGTGGGATCTTCCCGGACCGGGGCACGAACCCGTGTCCCCTGCATCGGCAGGCGGACTCTCAACCACTGCGCCACCAGGGAAGCCCTCCTGATGCATTTTTGAGAACCATTACTCCAGTGAAATGAATGATGGTCAGCATTCACTGGGGAGGAGTTTCCACCACGGTGAAAAGCCCGCGCACCGCATCAAAGAGTAGCCCCCACTTGCCACAACTAGAGAAAGCCCATGCGCAGCAACGAAGACCCAACGCAGCCTAAATGAATAAATAAAATGAATTAAAAAAAAGTATTTATGTATTTTATTTTTCACTGGTTAACCTTATGATGTCCATTTTAAGCATGATCATAATGGAACTCATGTCATTATCATAGATATTCCTGTTTTCAACCCAGTCTGTATTTTGATGGACCATTTTAATGGTTCACTGCAAAAATAGTACTGAAAAGTAAATACTCATTTAATGGCAAGTTCTTTATTGCTTAGTTAAGTCTATACTTACTGCTGTGAAATGTTGGAAATGGTTCAGAACCATTCTGACCAGTACAGTTGAAAATAGCACTGACTGCTCTGGGACACTTTCTTTTGAGTTTGGCATACCTATGTGGCCACTCTCTTCTCTGTTCCGTCTGCATCACTTGGCCTCAGCTTGGTACCAGAAGGTTGATAAACACCATTGCAGAGGTGGGTACTGCAATTTTCTGACAGCGTTTAGATATAAAGATAGTTATTCAGAAGATCCAGGACATATAGAATTTTTTAAGTGCTTAACATGAAAATGAAAATAACTTTTAAATTCTCAGAGAACTCATGAGTCTTCAGAAATAAGTCCTTAGATCCAAGAAACTCATCTTTATTAAGTACCAATAACACAATATTGCCAATAACAAAATAAGTCCATGAAATAGTAACATGTAGTATTTAAATAAATTCACAATATAAAAGAAACTCACCAAAACATTGACTAGCTAGCCTAGTTTTAAACTTTTAAAATTTGTGCCAAGTTTAAATCACATGATTTCTTGCTATTAATATTTTTTAAGTCTACATTTTATTTTTGTCTATTCTGCATTCTCTCTGCCCTTGTTTTTGCCCAACTCACTATCCCCAATCCTCACTCCTCTCCTTTGCGCATATTTCTTACGGCTTCATGGTTTTGGTGAGGCTACAGTCACAGTTCCCTGCCCAGGTCAGTTTTTATGTATTATCCTTCCTCCATGAGTGGCCCTTAGGTATGCACATAACCCCAGCTGGGTCAACTAAGAGTCTTTACCTGAGAGTCTTCAGACTGAAAACTGACAGAGAGTCTTTTGTTCCTTGTAGATTAAATGAGGATGGCACAAGAGTTGAGCCTCCTGAAAAATACCCATAGAGGAAGCCATTTGTAATAGGATAAAATGAGACTTAACAAGAGGAGCAGAGATACCAAGGGAGAGAGAATCCTGGAGGTGAAGTCTGCATCTTCACCTGTATAATTACCTAGTTATTTTCCAGCAAATTACCCTTTTGGTTGAAGCTCGTTCCAGTTGGGTTTTCTCTTGGCACACTAGAAAGCATTCTTTAATAATCCATATTATAATTTTAAAGATTTGTCCTTTTTTACAGGTGAAGATGGAGCTGGAAAAACAAGCTTAATAAGAAAAATTCAGGGAATAGAGGAGTACAAGAAAGGAAGAGGATTGGAATATTTGTACTTAAATGTTCATGATGAAGACAGGGATGGTGAGTGTCGTTTATTTGTAATGTAAGTTTACTGAAGTCTTTCCAAGTTGCACTGCTGTCCATATTAATATTAGTCTTTGACTTTTCTTAGTGTGTCATTTTTTACTAGGAGACCTACTGTGTCATGCCAGTCAGTAAATAGTTATGTTAGGGCATACTTTTATTGGTTTGAGATTGGGATTCATATAGTGGTATTTTTAAACGTCTTAAGGTATTGGTGTGCAGACTTTAGCTTTCTTGCTAACCTTGAAGAATCTCAAATTTTCAGTTCATTTTCCCTCCGATAGTGAAATAGTAGTATCCTATGATTGTTTTGCCCTCTTTTTACCATCGTCTCATTTTTCGACATGAAAGTGTCATTTACTCCCCAGCTTTTCTTATCTGATCAGCCATTTTTTTCTTCTATAGATCACTTGCCTTCTCATTTTCGTATATAATATCTTGAATATGCATGGCTCTATCTGCTGATGGTAAGAATAGAAACATGTTATTCAGTCTGTGGTTTGGGATTGAGAAATATGAAGTAGAGGATGCTGATTTTCTGTGTTGGCAGTTAAATCATTTTCTTGAGTATTCATTAGGACTTTACTGAATTGGTAGATGTAACCCAAGTAGGTGAACCTTGCCAAAGGAGACATCTCCTGTGGAGATGCCTTAAAATACCAAGTAGTATTGTTAGTTGGATGATGAAATGACTTTATCCTGTTGCCTTGGTAACTTTCTTTTGTCTGTTGTAGATCAAACAAGATGTAATGTATGGATCTTGGATGGAGACCCGTATCACAAAGGCCTCCTTAAATTTTCACTGGATGCCATTTCTCTGAAGGACACTCTAGTTACGTTGGTTGTTGATATGTCAAAGCCTTGGACTGCTTTGGATTCTTTACAGAAATGGGCAAGTGTTGTTAGAGAACATATTGACAAATTGAAAATTCCTCCTGAAGAAATGAAAGAAATGGAACAAAAGTGTGAGTAGTCTAGAAAATAGATTTCAAAGACAAAATATCCTAGCTGACTATCAGAATTGTCAGGAACTTTTGACTTTGAATAAGGTTTAATGAAGGAAACTCAGTGAGAGTACTGCTTTTGAAATTCAGTTTGAATGATGTGCTGTTTTAATATAGTTTTACATTGGAAACATACACATAACGGCAGACTCTTTAGTAGAGGCGCCTTTTCTTCTTTGCCAAAAGGCCGTATGTGTTCATTTTGGAAAGCGGGTTTTCAGGATAAAAAAATCTGAATCTTTCTTCAGCTGCTCATTTTCAGTAGTCTCGTTTCTTGATAAGTAGAGCAATCTTTATTAACCTTGTCAAAATGAAGTATGTCCATAAAGATGTTGAGTAACAACATAAATATAAAGATGTTAAGCTGGTTTTATGATTTACAAAGTACATAATATATTTTGTACGTGCCCATGTAAGTTGGAAATTTTCATGGAAATTATGAAAATGATACGGGTCATTTCTAACAAGTTGTAAGCCACTTGTCACAGTTCTTAATTTCACTGAGAGCTCTTCATATGTCAGTGTTGCACTTTGCTTAAGAAAATATACAGATGGTATGCTGCTGTTCTTTGCTATTGTTAGCTGATAACTTTTAGGGGAAATTTGACAGCTTACTGGAATTTATATGCACGGAAACAGTAAAAACTTAAGAGAATGTATGTCCTAAATTATTGAAAAGGATGTCTAACTGCTTTTAATCTATACCTTTTTTTCCTTGTTGGCCATTACCTCTGGGGCTTTTCTCCCCCCTCTCAAAATTTATTCTATAGCAGTCAGTGGTTTTCAGTGTGTGGTCCTAAGACCAGCAGCATCAGTATCAGTACAGTTGAGAGCTTGTGAGAAATACACATTCTCAGGCCCTTTCCCAGACTGCTGAATCAGAAACTGCTGAAATCTGGTGCATGCTGTAACTTGAGAACCAATTAGATTTCAGCCTCTGATTTGAAGGGTAATAGCTACCAGAGCTGCTAAAGGTATACGCATGCCCCTCTGTTCCTGGTGGAATCATGCTCAACTGTTCAAGATTCCCTCCTCCTGACCCCATGTAAGTTCAGGACAGTTTTCCTTCTTTGTGGCTCTGTATAATATTCCCCCATATACTGTTTTAATCCTGTGCTGTGGATAATTTGTTTCCAAATTGGTTGTTTTGCCTTTAAACATGAAAATCAGTTGTATGGAAATCGCTGTGTGTGTGTATCTGTCACTGGTCCTTTAAGAATTCCTTGAAGAGTAATTACTAAATCAAAGTATACATTGTTAACGCTCTTGGTGTATTCACATTAACTTTTTTTTATTCAAACAGAAAATCACAAAAATTATAATCATCCTCATCAGTTCACTCAGTCCCATGTAATTAATTTTTTTTCATCTTGATCTTTTGTTAGCACTTTTATGAATCCATCAGTTTTCCATTAGAGTTCTGAAAATGCTCATTCATTCAGTTCAGCAGTATAGTCAGTTACCAGAAACCTGTATTGTCAGAGTCTTTTCCATGAATTCCTTGAAGATGAAACCCTTTTATAAGAACATTTTTGCAAAAGCATCAGAGTACACCCGGAACGCTCCGTAAATGACAAAAGACTTAAAAATGACCACGGTTAAAGATTTGATGAGGGCTTCCCTGGTGGCGTAGTGGTTGAGAGTCCGCCTGCCGATGCAGGGGATGTGGGTTCGTGCCCCGGTCCGGGAAGATCCCACATGCCACAGAGCGGCTGGGCCCGTGAGCCATGGCCGCTAAGCCTGTGCATCCGGAGCCTGTGCTCCGCAACGGGAGAGGCCACAGCAGTGAGAGGCCCGCGTACTGCCAAAAAAAAAAAAGAGGAGCAGTCATGAGGCTGACAATCCCCTAGACAACAAAACTCTGAAAGAGGCAGGCATCCTTGAGGCCCCAGCTCCTACTGGAGGATCCTTAAAAAGAAAAAAAAGAAAAAAAAAGATTTGATGAAAGTTCATAATAATGCAATTGACAAGGAAATTCAGTTATTTCTGAGATATACATTTTAAATAACTAGAATTATGACTTATAACATTATACCAGAACATATAAGATTTTTAGAAATTTCATGTAGTGTCTGAAACATTTATATTAACATATTTCCATACAAATAACCCAAAGAAAGTTTAGTGTTAGTTTTTTTATTTGTTTTTGGTTTTTTATACTGCAGGTTCTTATTAGTCATCAATTTTATACACATCAGTGTATACATGTCAATCCCAATCGCCCAATTCAGCACACCACCATCCCCACCCACCATGGTTTTACCCCCTCGGTGTCCATACGTTTGTTCTCTACATCTGTGTCTCAACTTCTGCCCTGCAAACCAGTTCATCTGTACCGTCTTTCTAGGTTCCACATACATGCGTTAATATACAATATTTGTTTTTACCTTTCTGACTTACTTCACTCTGTATGACAGTCTCTAGATCCATCCACGTCTCAACAAATGACTCAATTTCGTTCTTTTTATGGCTGAGTAATATTCCATTGTATATATGTACCATTGTATATATGTAATATTCCATTGTATCATCTTCTTTATCCATTTGGTATTTAGGTTGCTTCCATGACCTGGCTGTTGTAAATAGTGCTGCAATGAACATTGGGGTGCATGTGTCTTTTTGAATTATGGTTTTCTCTGGGTATATGCCCAGTAGTGGGATTGCTGGATCATATGGTAATTCTATTTTTAGTTTTTTTTTTTTTTTTGGCGGTACACGGGCCTCTCACTGTTGTGGCCTCTCCCGTTGCGGAGCACAGGCTCTGGATACGCAGGCTCAGCGGCCATGGCTCACGGGCCCAGCTGTTCGTGGCCTGTGGGATCTTCCCGGACCGGGGCATGAACCCGTGTCCCCTGCATCGGCAGGCGAACTCTCAACCACTGCGCCACCAGGGAAGCCTTATTTTTAGTTTTTTAAGGAACCTCCATACTGTTCTCCATAGTGGCTGTATCAATTACATTCCCACCAACAGTGCAAGAGGGTTCCCTTTTCTCCACACCCTCTCCAGCATTTGTTGTTTGTAGATTTTCTGATGATGCCCATTCTAACTGGTGTGAGGTGATACCTCATTGTAGTTTTGATTTGCATTTCTCTAATTATTAGTGATGTTGAGCAGCTTTTCATGTGTTTCTTGGCCATCTTTATGTCTTCTTAGGAGAAATGTCTATTTAGGTCTTCTGCCCATTTTTGGATTGGGTTGTTTGTTTCTTTAATATTGAGCTGCATGAGCTGTTTATATATTTTGGAGATTAATCCTTTGTCCGTGGATTCGTTGCGAATATTTTCTCCCATTCTGAGGGTTCTCTTTTCATCTTGTTTATGGTTTCCTTTGCTGTGCAAAAGCTTTGAAGTTTCATTAGGTCCCATTTGTTTATTTTTGTTTTTATTTCCATAACTCTAGGAGGTGGATCAAAAAAGATCTTGCTGTGATTTTTGTCAAAGAGTGTTCTTCCTATGTTTTCCTCTAAGAGTTTTATAGTGTCCGGTCTTACATTTAGGTCTCAAATCCATCTCTTGAGTTTATTTTTGTGTGTGGTGTTAGGGAGTGTTCTAATTTCATTCTTTTACATGTAGCTGTCCAGTTTTCCCAGCACCACTTATTGAAGAGACTGTCTTTTCTCCATTGAATATCTTTGCCTTCTTTGTCATAGATTAGTTGACCATAGGTGCGTGGGTTAATCTCTGGACTTTCTATCTTGTTCCATTGATCTGTGTTTCTGTTTTTGTGCCAGTACCATATTGTCTTGATTACTGTAGCTTTGTAGTATAGTCTGAAGTCAGGGAGTCTGATTCCTCCAGCTCTGTTTTTTTCCCTCAAGACTGCTTTGGCTATTCGGGGTCTTTTGTGTCTCCATACAAATTTTGTTTTTGTTTTTGTTTTTGTTTTTTTTTTTTGCGGTACGCGGGCCTCTCACCGCCGTGGCCTCTCCCGTTGCGGAGCACAGGCTCTGGACACCCAGGCCCAGCGGCCATGGCTCACGGGCCTAGCCGCTTCACGGCATGCGGGATCCTCCCGGACCGGGGCACGAACCCACGTCCCCCGCATCGGCAGGCGGACTCTCAACCACTGCGCCACCAGGGAAGCCCTCCATACAAATTTTAAGATGATTTGTTCTAGTTCTGTAAAATATGCCATTGTTAATTTGATAGGGATTGCATTGACTCTGTAGATTGCTTTGGGTAGTATAGTCATTTTCACAATATTGATTCTTCCAATCCAAGAACATGGTATATCTCTCCAACTGTTGGTATCATCATTACTTTCTTTCATGAGTGTCTTATAGTTTTCTGCATACAGGTCTTTTGCTCCCCTAGGTAGGTTTATTGCTAGGTATTTTATTCTTTTTGTTGCAGTGGTAAATGGGAGTGTTCCCATAATTTCTCTTTCAAATTTTTCATCATTAGTGTATAGGAACACAAGAGATTTCTGTTCATTAATTTTGTATTCTGCATCTTTACCAAATTCATTGATTACCTCTAGTAGTTTTCTGGTGGCATTTTTAGGATTCTCTATGTGTAGTATCATGTCATCTACAAACAGTGACAGTTTTCCTTCTTCCTTTCCAATTTATATTCCTTTTATTTCGTTTTCTTCTCTGATTGCCATGGCTAGGACTTCCAAAACTATGTTGAATAATAGTGGTGAGAGTGGACATCCTTGTCTCATTCCTGATATTAGAGGAAATGCTTTCAGTTTTTCACTATTGAGAATGATGTTGGCTGTGGCTTTGTTGTATATGGCCTTTATTGTGTTGAGGTAGGTTCCCTCTATGCCCACTTCCTCCAGAGTTTTTATCATAAATGGGTGTTGAATTTTTTCAAAAGCTTTTCTGCATCTGTTGAGATGATCATATGGTTTTTATTCTTCAGTTTGTTAATATGGTGTATCACATTGATTGATTTGCATATATTGAAGAATCCTTGCATCCCTGGGATAAATCCCACTTGATCATGGTGTATGATCCTTTTAATGTGTTGTTGGATTCTGTTTGCTAGTATTTTGTGAAGGATTTTTGCCTCTATATTCATCAGTGATATTGGTCTGTAATTTTCTTTTTTTGTAGTATGTTTGTCTGGTTTTGGTATCAGGGTGATTGTGGCCTCAAAGAATGAGTTTGGGAGTGTTCCTTCCTCTGCAATTTTTGGAAGAGTTTGAGAAGGACGGGTGTTAGCTCTTCTCTAAATGTTTGATAGAATTCACCTGTGAAGCCATCTGGTCCTGGACTTTTATTTTTTGGAAGATTTTTAATCCCAGTTTCAATTTCATTCCTTGTGATTGGTCTGTCATATTTTCTGTTTCTTCCTGGTTCAGTCTTGGAAGGTTATACCTTTCTAAGAATTTGTCCATTTCTTCCAGGTTGTCCATTTTATTGGCATAGAGTTGCTTTTAGTAGTCTCTTAGGATGCTTTTTAGTTCTGCGGTGTCTGTTGTAACTTCTCCTTTTTCATTTCTAATTTTATTGATTTGAGTCCTCTCCCTCTTTTTCTTGATGAGTCTGGCTAATTGTTTATCAATTTTGTTTATCTTCTCAAAGAACCAGCTTTTAGTTTTGTTGATCTTTGCTATTGTTTTCTTTGTTTCTATTTCATTTATTTCTGCTCTGATCTTTATGATTTCTTTCCTTCTGCCAACTTTGGATTTTGTTTATTCTTCTTTCTCTAGTTCCTTTAGGTGTAAGGTTAGATTGTTTATTTGAGATTTTTCTTGTTTCTTGAGGTAAGCTTGTATAGCTATAAACTTCCCTGTTAGAACTGCTTTTGCTGCATCCCATAGGTTTTGGATCATCGTGTTTTCATTGTCATTTGTCTCTAGGTATTTTTTGATTTCCTGTTTGATTTCTTCAGTGATCTCTTGGTTATTTAGTAACGTATTGTTTAGCCTCCATGTGTTTGTGTTGTTTACGTTTTTTTCCTTGTAATTCATTTCTCATCTCATAGTGTTGTGGTCAGAAAAGATGCTTGATATGATTTCAATTCTCTTAAATTTACTGAGGCTTGATTTGTGACCCAAGATGTGATCTATCCTGGAGAATGTTCCGTGCGCACTTGAGAAGAAAGTGTAATCTGCTGTTTTCGGATGGAATGTCCTATAAATGTCAATTAAATCTATCTGGTCTCTTGTGTCATTTAAAGCTTGTGTTTCCTTATTTATTTTCATTTTGGATGATCTGGTGTAAGTGAGGTGTTAAAGTCCCCCACTATTATTGTGCTACTGTCTATTTCCTCTTTTATAGCTGTTAGCAGTTGCCTTATGTATTGAGGTGTTCCTATGTTGGGTGCATATATATTTATAATTGTTATATCTTCTTCTTGGATTGATCCCTTGATCATTATGCAGTGTCCTTCCTTGTCTCTTGTAACATTCTTTATTTTAAAGTCTATTATATCTGATATGAGTGTTGCTAGTCCAGCTTTCTTTTGATTTCCATTTGCATGGAATATCTTTTGCCATCCCGTCACTTTCAGTCTGTATGTGTCCCTAGGTCTGAAGTGGGTCTCTTGTAGACAGCATATAGATGGCTCTTGTTTTTGTATCCATTCAGCGAGCCTGTGTCTTTTGGTTGGGGCATTTAATCCATTCACGTTTAACATAGTTATCGATATGTATGTTCCTATGACCATTTTCTTAATTGTTTTGGGTTTGTTTTTGTAGATCCTTTTCTTCTCTTGTGTTTCCCACTTAGAGAAGTTCTTTTAGCATTTTTTGTAGAGCTGGTTTGGTGGTGCTGAATTCTCTTAGCTTTTGGTTGTCTGTAAAGCTTTTGATTTCTCCATCAAATCTGAATGAGATCTTTGCCAGGTAGAGTAATCTTGGTTGTAGGTTCTTGCCTTTCATCACTTTAAGTATATAATGCCACTCCCTTCTGGCTTGTAGAGTTTCTGCTGAGAAATCAGCTGTTAACCTTATGGGAGTTCCCTTGTATGTTATTTTTCATTTTTCCCTTGCTGCTTTCAATAATTTTCTTTGTCTTTAATTTTTGCCAATTTGATTACTATGTGTCTCGGCATTTTTCTCCTTGAGTTTATCCTGTATGGGACTTGCTGTGCTTCCTGGACTTGGGTGGCTATTTCTTTTCCCATGTTAGGGAAGTTGTTGACTATAATCTCTTCAGATATTTTCTCTGCTCCTTTCTGTCTCTCTTCTCCTTCTGGGAACCCTATAATGCGAATGTTGTTGCGTTTAATGTTGTCCCAGAGGTCTCTTAGGCTGTCTTCATTTATTTTCATTCTTTTTCTTTATTCTGTTCCGCAGCAGTGAATTCCACTATTCTGTCTTCCAGGTCACTTATCTGTTCTTCTGCCTCAGTTATCCTGCTGTTGGTTCCTTCTAGTGTAGTTTTCATTTCAGTTATTGTATTGTTAATCTCTGTTTGTTCCTTAATTCTTCTAGATCTTTATTAAACATTTCTTGCATCTTCTCGATCTTTGCCTCCATTCTTTTTCCAAGTTCCTGGATCATCTTCACTATCATTATTCTGAATTCTTTTTCTGGAAGGTTGCCTATCTCCACTTCATTTAGTTGTTTTTCTGGGGTTTTATCTTGTTCCTTCATCTGGTACATAGCCCTCTGCCTTTTCATCTTGTCTATCTTTCTGTGAATGTGGTTTTTGTTCCACAGGCTGAAGGATTGTAGTTCTTCTTACTTCTGCTGTCTGCCCTCTGGTGGATGAGGCTATCTAAGAGGCTTGATGGGAGGGACTGGTGGTGGGTAGAGCTGACTCTTGCTCTGGTGGGCAGAGCTCAGTAAAACTTTAATCCACTTGAGTGTTGATAGGTCGGGCTGGGTTCCCTCCCTGTTGGTTGTTTGGCCCGAGGCAACCAAACACTGGAGCCTACCTGGGCTCTTTGGTGGGGCTAATGCCAGACTCTGGAAGGGCTCACGCCAAGGAGTACTTCCCAGAACTTCTGCTGCCAGTGTCCTTGTCCCCACAGTGAGCCACAGCCACCCTCTGCCTCTGCAGGAGACCCTCCAACACTAGCAGGTAGGTCTGGTTCAGTCTCCCCTGGGGTCACTGCTCCTTCCCCTGGGTCCTGATGCACACACTACTTTGTGTGTGCCCTCCAAGAGTGGAGTCTCTGTTTCCCCCAGTCCTTCGAAGTCCTGCCATCAATTCCCACTAGGCTTCAAAGTCTGATTCTCTAGGAATTCCTCCTCCCATTGCCGGGCCGCCAGGTTGGGAAGCCTGATGTGGGGCTCAGAACCTTCACTCCAGTGGGTGGACTTCTGTGGTATAAGTGTTCTCCAGTCTGTGAGTCACCCACCCAGCAGTTATGGGGTTTGATTTTACTGTGATTGGGCCCCTCCTACCATCTCATTGTGGCTTCTTCTTTGTCTTTGGATGTGGGGTATCTTTTTTGGTGAGTTCCAGTGCCTTCCTGTCGATGATTGTACAGCAGCTAGTCGTGATTCTGGTGTTCTTGCAAGAGGGAGTGAGAGCACGTCCTTCTACTCTGCCATCTTGGTTCCTCTCCCACATTAACTTTTTTTAAGTGAAGGTTTTGACAATTTTGCAAACGATTTCTAAAAACTTACTAGTATTGATAATATCTCCCTAGTTTTTATGGGGGTTATAGGGTAAACATGGCTCAAGATTGCACCTAGGTAAAGAGGAGGAGACCTGAATAAAGGGTTTTGAGAAAGGAAGTTAATATTAGAAAGCCATCTGGAACTCTCTTTTAGATTGTGGAAACCTTCCCCCCCCACGTATTTATTTTTTCTTCTATCCTTTCAGTGCTCTTTGTGAATTAGAGAGGGTAGAGGAACAGAGCTCAGTTGTGACTTGCCCACAGTAATTTGCACAGATTGAACCAGGCCTGCATTGAACCCCACTCTTTGGAGCCACTCAGTGTTTTATTCTGCCTCCTGATAATTAATGTGGGTCCAGAGTTTCTGTACTGTCTTTGAATTGGATTTCTCAAAACCTTTTTGTTTCTTACACAAGACTAAGTGTGAACTCTAGTAACATATGTATTTAGACGGCAGAAAAGCTACCTGCCGAAATGAAAAGCCATTTCTAAACTATGTATTAAATTATTTACTTTGATTTTCAGTGATTAGAGACTTTCAAGAATATGTAGAGCCAGGAGAAGATTTCCCAGCTTCTCCTCAGAGAAGAACTACCGCATCACAGGAAGACAAAGACGACAGTGTGGTTTTACCTCTGGGTGCAGATACACTTACACAGAACTTGGGCATTCCAGTACTAGTAGTTTGCACAAAGGTTAGTTTGCTTCCTACAGATTCTACTACTGATACTAACCAAGGATGAACAACTGTTTTATTTTCTAGGCTCCTTTTGGAGTTGACACATTAGTTTTCCTAGGTAACTTTTCTTAATAAGAAGATATAATAGTTTAAAATATTGAATGATATTCACATGTTTGTTTTGTGAACTTAATCATAGTTTTCTTTGAAAGAAAATGTTACTTCAGATATTCTAAAATTTGTGATCAAATTTCATTTTCCTAATTCCAGTTAGACTTCAAATTGTATAGTCAGTTTAGTAGAGATAGTTACAGGTAAGATGAAAACTATCAACTTCATAAAATAAAATATTTTTCCACAGTAAGTTTTATATACTAATATCTTGATATTAGAAAATGTACTTAAAATAGACTTAATTTTAAAGATGTATCAATACTCATTATGTAAAGTTGATATGCAGTTATCAAAGGCCTTTATTTAAGAGATTCTGGTAGGATTACTATTATAAAAATTCTGTTAATTTAGTTCTGTCACTGTATACACTTTATAATACAATCAAATTTCCTTTAAAAAATAATTTAAAGTTCACCTTCTTCCTATTTGGTCCTAAGTAGTATGTCTTTACTGTGTAAGCCATGGAATAGTTAAGATAATTACAGAACATATAAACGCTTTTGAGATCTAAAATTATTATGCTTTTTGTAATGTAAAATTTTCACAACTGAGTGAAGGAGGGTGTGGAATTTGTTCACCTTTGGAATAAAAATATAAAAAGTTTTAAATATAGCTTAAGTTTTACTTTAAACACTACAAAAATTATCAATAACAAAGGAATGTGGGGGGAGCATTTAAAATAATTAAGTCAAAGTCTATTGTCTGCTTTTCAAATGGTGATTCAGGTGTAGTTAATTGTTACTTATATCTTTTGCATAAAATTGTGCTTAAACTCTTACAATAGAATCCTTTTGTCTGTGGTTTGTTTGGGTTTTATTTTGTTTGGCAAAGAGCTGTTTATTGGCAGATATTTTCCTGTTTTTACACCACAACTTGCCTTATAAAAAGCCCTTTATTTTTCAAAGAAAAAATGTCAAGCTTTCAGGGGACCTGAATCAGTATCAGATGAGTCATAGATTCTTAAAATTTTCAAGCCAAAAGAGATCATCTACAGTATTTCACAGAATCAAAGACACTGTCAGTTCTGCTTCAGTTTAAGAGCTTTTAAAGTGTGTGGGGGGATGGGGGAATGTGTGTCTCAGGGTAGATGAAGAATGGTAGTTCAACTCAGTTTAAAGACGCTTGAAATTGAGACAGAGAGACTAGGTTTCTTGCCAGATCCTCATATTTCAGTTAAAAATGTTTTAAAAAGTTTACTAAACTATCATGCTTCACCAAAAATGTCATAAGTCAACAATATAATAATATAAGTATCTTTAATACTTTGAAATAATTACTCAGTGTTCTATAACATAGACAGTATGCTATATCATGTTTATTTAAGGAGACTGTCCTATGTTATATATATGCATAACAAAAAATTACATATCAAAAAAAATGACATCAAATTTGCCCCCAAACTAATATTAGGTATGATGGACATTGTTTATTTTTAAATTTCATAACCTTCAATTCACAAAAGTTTTGATGAAGTTATTTGGATATCATGATGTTTGAACATGCCTTAATTTTTTTCTAACATTTTTTTTGTAGCAAGCAGAATTCAGAATTGTTTCATTGATTGTACAGGTGACATTTCAGAAATAGCCTGTAATTCCCCTTTTTTGCTGTTGGTGAAATTGAAGTGAGAGTGAATAAAAGCACCAGAAAAGAAATAAAGGTCAATTAAGAGCTATCAAATAAGCAGAGGAACAAAGGGGAAATAGTGAGAGGTGCAGACTCCCTGGATATACAGAGTGTTTTATAGAACTAGAATAGATTTTAGATCTTAAAAACTTTGTTCTAGGACATAAGTCGTTGAGTTAGCAAGTATGACCGCCCATTATAAGCTTGTCCTGTTATTCTTCATTCCTTTATGTACTAAAACTTTCTCTTTGGTGTTCTCATCTCATTCAATATATCATAGAAATCAGAGCTTTTTAAAGAAATAAAAGTATTCATTAGTCTTACGACTCCAACTAAAAGTCTCTAGACATATAGGAGTAATTAATATTCTAGGTTCTACTGATGAGTCACTGTATCAGAGTGGTAGTTTTGTGATATTCCCTCACCCAACATTGAACTGTTTAAATCATTATATTATTATTTAAAGTTAATATTGTTTTTTAAATTATTTTAACCCATTAGTGTGATGCCATTAGTGTGTTGGAGAAAGAACATGACTACAGAGATGAGCATTTCGATTTTATTCAGTCTCATATCCGGAAGTTTTGTTTACAGTGTATCCTTTTAATACATTGATTGGTGCAGTGTTCCTTAGCTGTTTGCTTGTTTGTTTGTTTAAGTAAAGGAATAAATCGATGACTTCAGAAATTCCATAAACTTTTTTCCTCCTGCCTCTGGTTGGAAATTTCAATTCCCAAATCATTTATATCTAGGTATTTTGAGATATAAAAGCAAGTATTGAAATATGTAACTTTGATTTGCTGTTTTTAAACTACTGTGATTAAGAAAAATAATGATCAGACTTATGTAGAAAATTCTAATGAGTTGGCATTGAAAACATTCTCGCAGAAAACTGGTATTCATTTCTTGGGGGTGGGTGGTAGGGAAAGATCAATATTTGGGTTTGTGTGTTCTTGTTTTTAATGATATAAAAGCAAGTATTGAAATATGTAACTTTGATTTGCTGTTTTTAAACTACTGTGATTAAGAAAAATAATGATCAGACTTATGTAGAAAATTCTAATGAGTTGGCATTGAAAACATTCTCGCAGAAAACTGGTATTCATTTCTTGGGGGTGGGTGGTAGGGAAAGATCAATATTTGGGTTTGTGTGTTCTTGTTTTTAATTTGTTTACTGTTATCTCCACTATAGTCTAATGCAATGGTTTTTAAATCTGGCGGTGCCCATCTAAGACTTACTGAATTGGAACATTCCAAGGGGAGGCTGGAGAATCTATGCTGAATTTTAAAAAAGCTTTCTGGGTAATTCTGATGATCACAAGGTTAAAAAACCTAGCATAAGGAATCTTGTGTAGTCTAGGTTGCAAGGATTATATGAGCCAGTGAATAACATTTACAACTAAACAAAGGATAAAATGAGTGAATGCTTTTAAGAGAATTTCGTGTTGAAAACTTCAGACAGCTTGAGAGCACCAAAGAGAGGTGTTCTCACTTGCCCCCTTGGATCAGATGTTTTGCAGTTGCATTCACCAATCAAAGCTTTTGGGTCTGAAAAGTGAAGAAATGATAGATAGTAGGAGTAGACAGGAATAAGTAATGTACACATGTTTATAGTATCTGTAGTTTTTCATCGTCATTAATGGACGTTTAATTTAAGGACCACTTGGCAAGAGCCTCGTTGAATAATGAATAAGATCACTTGACACTGGGAGTTTCCCTTTTCCCTTTTTCCTTCAGTACTTTGTCCTCCATGGCACTTTCTCTTCTCATGTCACATAATGATTAGTTGGATTGAATTAAAGGGCATTTGTCTGCAAAAGAAAACAAAAAGAAATAATTGAAGTAGGTGTTGATAGCCCTTTTTGTTATCTTTGCAGATTAGAAAATTTGAGAACAAACAGTCTCTTTAAACATTTATTTAAAGCTACACTTGGAAATGTACATATAGAGATGTAATCAGGAAGGAGACTGTCCACTACAATAATTACAGACCTTTAGTAGAGCTGGTTGATTTTAAAAGAATACAAAACAAGAAATCACTTCAAGATAGTGAGAGGGGGGCTGCCCTGGTGGCGCAGTGGTTAAGAATCCGCCTGCCAATGCAGGGGACATGGGTTCAAGCCCTGCCAGGAAGATCCCACATGCCGTGGAGCAACTAAGCCCATGCGCCACAACTACTGAGCCTGCACTCTAGAGCCTGTGAGCCACAACTACTGAAGCCCATGAGCATAGAGCCCATGTTCTGCAACAAGAGAGGCCACTGCAGTGAGAAGCCTGTGCACTGCAACGAAGAGTAGCCCCCAGCTCACCACAACTAGAGAAAGCCTGTATGCAACAACAAAGACCCAACACAGCCAAAAATAAATAAATAAGTTAAAAAAAAAAAAAGATAGTGAGAGGGTTGTGTGTGTGTGTGTGTGTCAGTGAGGACTACAATTCAAAATCATCTGTATTTTAAAAATTAAAAAATTTTAATTGCATTGTAAAATTTCCAGCTGTGTAAATCTTCCAAATTATAAATTGGCTCTTGTGAGAAAGATCATTCATGAAAAGTTCACACAATTAAGCATTTACTTAAGATTATGATGTTTGTTTTTACCAAATTACGACAAGTAGTATTTAGCCAATACCATTTTAAGGTTCATAAGCCTTGGTTTGTGTCCTAGAAAATACGAGTATCCTAATTCAGAAGTTAGACTAGTCTCATCATTTCCTCTTGGCCTGAGTCACCATCTCTCTTGAGACCCAATGGCTAGTGCTAGCATTTTGGTCATGAAGTCTACTTTTGCCTTGGATTGTTCCTGAAAGCTTCCTGATGGTTCTTGATGGTTCATCTTCTCTGTTCAGTGGATCTCCTGAGCTTTCTCCCCAAAGTCCTAATTCCTGGACTAGTAAAAACTATAAGAGACACTAGTGCAAACCACTTTTGTTGAAAAGGCAAAACAGTTTTTGATAAATAATATCCCTCCTTCATGAAGTTTAGGAAGGTTAAAGACAAAAATACATTGCCTCTTCATATGCTTTAAATGTAGAGGTAGTAGTGGTGTCAGTTATTAAATTTACCTTTACTTTCTTGGCTAATGAGATTTTTGCCCTCCTAAGTTAAATCAATTATGTAGAGATAGTTTTATTTGCATCTTAGCCTGTATATAAGTATTTTATAGTTTTGAAAGCCTTGATTACCATGTAATTATACCTTTGGAAATTATTTTTGAAACCAATATGTATAAATGCTAAGCTGAGAACACAAAATTTTATGGTACCTGTTGATGGAGTTTGTCCAAAAATTTCTTTAACGGTGTTCATTCAGATGGTGCAGCACTTATTTACACTTCAGTAAAAGAAAACAAAAATATAGATTTAGTATATAAATACATTGTTCAGAAACTCTATGGATTTCCCTATAAGATTCCTGCTATTGTTGTGGAAAAAGATGCAGTATTTATGTAAGTATACTCTTAAATGTATTGTTTTATCATGTGTTGTTGCTCCAGTTCGATGGTGTATCATCATCATCATCTCATTTTCATTTGAAGTGAGACCAGTAGACTTTTCCATGATGAGTAGGTGAGAATCTGTTCCTAGATTGTTTTATTTATAACCTGCCTTGATTTATTTATCTTTGCCTTTTAGTTTTACTGCTGGCCTGAACCCTTTTGAAAGGCTTGCTATTATAACTAAACTATCTATTGGGTGCATATATCAATGTATCTACTCACTAATTGGTTATGATACATAAAGGACCCAATGTATAATCTAGACATGCTTTGAAAAGTTATCTGAATAAATTGGGAGGTAAAAATAATTACCACCTTCTCCCCAAGAAACCTGTAATGACAGTTTTAAAATCAGGAAGATTGATAATAATTTTAAGTAGAAATTAGTAAACTTGAGTATTATAATAAAACTGATTAATTTTCCATAATTTGTCAAATTTAACTTCATAAAAATATTCCCCTTAATATGATCATGGATTGAATGAAAGAATGACTATATAAACGCTTGAGAATTTGTCATGTGCATTTCTTTCTAGTCCAGCAGGGTGGGATAATGATAAGAAGATAGGAATATTACATGAAAATTTTCAAATGTTAAAAGCAGAAGATAATTTTGAAGACATCATAACTAAACCACCTGTCCGAAAGGTAACAGTTTTAGTATGTAGTCTTAATATTTAGGCTTTTAAACTGAGAGGGAAGTCCATAATTTTAAGATTGTAGGTAGAAAGGTAAGGGGGTCCTTTTCTATCAAGTTGTGTACTTTACAACCTAGAGCTCAACCAAAAGCCGAGAATACCTTGTTAGAATAATTGTATTGGCTTCTGTCTGTCTAGGCAGATCTTGCATCTTCATGGTCATTAGTTATTCATACTAGCCCACAGCTGTCCAGGGGTGCCAGGTTCCTAGATTTAATTTTAGTCTTTACTGTTACATGTCATTCTTATAACTATTAAATCTCGTTTCAGGAGGTATTCTTCTTTTATATATCTTGATTTTGCTAAGCAGTATATGGTGATTTATGGTTAGATAGTATAGATGCTTATGAAAAGTTGTATAAAAATGAGCGTTTGCATGTAGTACTTCTCACTGGCTAATTTGAACGTGTTTCAGGAAAAAGTAATTTTGATTTAACATATAATAAAGTTCTTAATTAAGAACTCAAATATTTACATTAAGTAGTTAGAAATAAGAACAGTAATGTCAAATGAAAAATCAGTTGGTGTGTTACTTGGTTTGGATGTCTGTTAAAAGAAATGCACACATCAAAAAAAAAAACCCAATTTTTCCCATTCTCTCTTTTACCAGCAAAATTGTGCTCTAAGTTGTCTTTTATTCATTTTGCAAATATTTATTGAGCCGCTGTTTAGGCACTAGGTGCTGAATAGGAGGGTGATGCAGTAGTGAATCAGTATATATGCCACCTCTCAAGTGGTGATCAGTGCTATGGAAATGAAGCCGAGTGAGGGAAGGGTGAATGAGAGGACCGAGGTGGGGAGGGCTGCAGTTTTAGAAATGATGAGGGCATGTCTCTGATGAGAGGGGAGAATGTTGAAGGCACAGGGAGCAGGAAGTGCACATGCCCTGAGGCAGGAGTGTGTGAGGGGGCCAGAGAGGCTGGAAAAGAGCCCCAGAGGGCCAGAGTGGTAGGAGAGAAAGGCCTCATCATTAGGCCGCAGTCAGGACTTTGGATTTCATGCTGAGTGGGATGGAAAGTGATGGGGGTGGGGGGGCGAGTTTGAGCACAGGAGTGATATAATCTGACCTAACCTTTCAAAGGATCGCTCTGGCTACTGGGTGGAAAATAGACTATGGCGTGCCTTGTACAGAAATAGGAGGAGCAGGAGACATTTGCAACTCCTTTTTTTTTCTTATTATTCAGCCGGTAGAAGAGGCATTATGTTTTTATTTCAGGGAAACCAGGGACAAGTTGATTTTCACTCAGCTGGGATATTATTGGCCCTTTTAAAACACCTAACTGTTGCTTAGCAGATTTTATAAGCATGACTGATACGCCTGTGGCTCTCAGGTTGTGCTGTCTAATACAGTAGCTACTAGTCACATACAGCTTTTAAATATAAATTAAGTAAAACTAAATAAAATTAAAAATTCAGTTTCTCAGTTACAGTAGCCACATTTCAGCTGCTCAGTAGCTACAGGCTAACGTATTGCACAGCACAGATATAGGATATTTATATTATTGCAGATAGGTATCGGACAACTCTGCTGTAGGGCCTTGGGGAGGGCAGCTCACCCATGTAAATATGGTTTAGGTAATGTTCATATTCTTGGTGTTTTTTAAAAAAATTATTCTAATCTAGAGAGTAAGTTGTGAATGACATTAACATAATATATTGAGACTTGCTCATTTATGCGTTGCTCATTTCAGTTTGTGCATGAGAAGGAAATTGTGGCAGAAGATGACCAAGTGTTTCTTATGAAGCTACAGGTATGAAATTACATCAGAAACAGACTTAGTATGATTAATGGTTAAACTATTCTTGTACATATTTTCTTTAAAAATACAGCAATACATGCCTGAATATCTAACCTAGAGTTTTTGTGTGTTTTTCAGTCCCTTTTAGCAAAGCAACCACCAACTGCAGCTGGAAGGCCTGTGGTCAGTATTACAGATTTTGACAAAATTACTAAAATGCAGTGCATATTGTTTTAGTTCTTTTTTTCTTAATTATATACCTGTCTCAAATGGGTATGCTTTGATATAAGCTTGAATTAAGGATTCTCCTGGAATTTGTGAGATTTTAAAAGATAAAACTTCACTCCCTTTAGAATATTGAAATCATAAATATCTATTTTGCAACATTTGTCCCACATGAGTTACTGTGCCAAACCGTTTATATGTGCTATTTTATAAATCCTCACAACAGCCAGATGAGGCAGGTCCCCCATTTTGCTGGTGGGGAAATGGAGACTTTGGAGGACATCATGGCTTGCCTGAGGTTTTACAGCTGGTGGGATGGGATGCAAGTCCAGATTGGAGTCCAGATCTGACTCCCAAGCTTATACTCATAACCACACCTCATATTCAATATGTTCTTCTTTTTCCGTTGAAGGGAAAGTTAGTATTCTAAAATGCAGTGGGTCTCTGGTATTCTAATAATGAAGGCACAATTGCTAAACACTTCTGCCCAGGGCTTGCAGCGTAAAGGGACCAGTAGAAGATATGGGGGACAGTTGCAAAGTAGTTTCTTTTTGTGATAATTTCTGTGAAGTTGAAAGTTCCAGGGTTCTGTAATTATGGCTTTCCTATTTTTACTTAGGATGCCTCGCCAAGAGTCCCAGGAGGCTCCCCTCGAACACCAAATAGATCTGTGTCGTCCAATGTTGCCAGTGTGTCACCCATCCCTGCTGGGTCAAAAAAAATTGATCCAAACATGAAAGGTACATTTCTCTCTTTCTTAGAGAAAGCAACACAATACATTTAACAATAGAAATCTACCTAGAGTCATTCCACATTTTGCTTTAGCTATTTTCATTTTTATTCAATAGCTTCTAATCTTTGTGTCTGTCAATACAATCTCATAGTCAGTCAGACTGTGAACCATTTTATGGTGTAGTCTTAACATATCAGCTCTGTGCTGTGAGCTTTATGAAAGCTTTGTGTTATATTTAATCATTCTGCTATGGTAGGTCATTGAAGAAATTCATGTTTTTCCTATAATGGGTTATCTGCAGTTAACATAAAGGAAAAAACTATATGCATTATAGTTATTTCTATAGGAATAATTGCCATAAGTGGGATTAGTAGGTGAGAGTTTGTACCTTTTTATGCCTTTTGGTGATGTTTCTCAAATGGATTTTTCAATTTACATGTCATCAACATTGAGTGTTGCAGTTTGCCCACAATCTAATCAGCATTCTCTAAGTACTAACTAATAAGAGCTTTCCCCCCTAGTATTTCCTTTCTGTTTGTATTTTTCTTCTGTGAATTGTTTATTGCTATCCTTTGCCCATTAATATCTTAGAACTCCTACTGGTTTTCATATAGCATTGGGTAACTTTTTGTAATACTTGAAGGAAATATTTCTCAACAGTTATATTTTTGAAGAACGCCTTTCAAAAGAGAGATATATTTGCATCTAACAATCTGTTTTAAATGCCTTTTGCCTTTTAAAAATAACTCTCTAATTTTTTAATAATTATCTTACGCTCTTAACACTCATATTTTGTTTTATATATGAGTAGATTAGAGAAGTTACCCAGCCTCAAAAGATTAAACTTGAATTTGGAACATTTTCTGTGTATAATTCTACAATAATAATTTATAGAAAAGTTGAATGCTTTGAGTACAAGTTTTTTATCTTAACCTTTTTTTTTTGTAGCTGGAGCTACAAGTGAAGGTGTCCTGGCAAATTTCTTCAATAGTTTGCTGAGTAAAAAGACTGGTTCCCCAGGAGGCCCTGGTGTTGGTGGTGGTAGCCCTGGAGGTGGGGCTGGAGGTGGAAGCAGTGGTTTGCCACCATCTGCCAAAAAGTCAGGTATAGTTACCTGGAGCTTTTTTTTTTTAAAACAGTTTTATTGAGATATAATTTACATACCATGAACTTTGCTCATTTAAAGTGTACAATTCAAAGTTTTAGTATATTTACAGACATACGTAAACCATTACCATAATCTAATTTTAGAACATTTTCTTCTCACTAAAAAGAAACATCCAACCTATTAGCAGTTATCCTTGCCTAACGTCCAGCCTATTAGCAGTTATTCTTCCCTCCCCTGAAGTCCTCCTAGGCAACAAACAATGTTTTCTGTCTCTTTGTATTTGCCTATCTGGAGAGTTCATATAAATGGAGTCATATAGTATATGCCTTCTTTAAAATAATGTTTCCGAGGTTCATCCATGTTGTAGCATATGTATCAATATTTTGTTTTTTTTTACTGCTGAAAAAATTCCATTGTATAGATATGCATACATACTTTATTTATCCATTTATCAGTTGATGGACATATGTTTTCATTTCTCCTGGGTATATATCTAGGAGTGGAATTGCTGGGTCATGTGGTAACTCTACGTTTAAATTTTTAAAGAAACGCCAAAGTGTTTTCCAAAATGCTATACCATTCTACATTCCCACCAGCAGTTTATGAGGGCCCCAGTTTTTCTCCATCCCTTCCAACAGTTGTTATTGTTCATCTTTGTGTTTTAGTTGTTTTGTTTTTTTGGTTTTGCTTAACCAAGTCAAAAATGTCTCTCTATTTGTGTGTGTGTGTGTGTGTGTGTGTGTGTGTGTGTGTTTTAATTGAAATATAATTGATTTATAATATATTAGTTTCAGGTGTACAACACAGTGATTTGATATTTTTATACATTATAAAATGATCACCACTTGTCCATCTTTTTGGTTAGAGCCATCATTTTGGCTGTGAAGTTGTATCTCATTGTGGTTTTGATTTGCATTTCCCTGATAGTTAATTATGTTGAGAATCTTTTCATGTGTTTAATAACCATTTGTATATCTTCTTTGGTGAAATGTCTATTCAAATCCTTTGCCCATTTTAAAATCGGGTTATTTCTCTTATTGTTGAGTTCTAAGTGTTTTTTATATATTCTCTTTACTAGACCCTTATCAGATATAGAATTTGCAAATGTTTTCTCCCCATGTTGGTTATCCCTTCACTTTCTTGAGTGTCCTATGAAGCACAAAAGTTTTGAATTTTGATGAAGTCTTTTCCTTTTGTTGTTTTTATAATTGCTCCTCAAGCAGACTTTTTAACCCATTCTCCTTTTTTAATCACACCTTCTTGCCACCTTTTTCACAAGTACCTGCAGCTACCATTTTTGAACATTTTACAGGTTTCTGGGTATAAATTGAATTATTTTCTGGCTTCTCACACTCTCAGTATTGAAGATTACCTTTCTCAGTACTGCTGATTTAATTACCACTCACTCATCTTTCCAAATTCTGAAATTTTGTTGCTATTTTTCTCTTTTACTGTTCTTATTCTATGCCTTTAAAAAAGTATACCTTTATGAGATTAAATGGTAGGTGCTAGTTTTACTTCTATTTGATAACAGACCCCACAATTTAAAATGAGGGAATTTAGGGGCTTCCCTGGCAGTCCAGTGGTTAAGACTGTGCTTCCACTGCAGGGGGTGCAGGTTCGCTCCCTAGTCAGGGAACTAAGATCCTGCATGTTGCGTGGTGAGGCCAAAAAAGAAAAAAAAAAAAGGGAATTTATTTTTAAATTAAGGATGTTTATATAACTGTGTTTTAGATAAAGTTAATGAAACTGTTGGCAATTGTTAAATGAAGACACATTGGTGTTAAGGATATTTTGACTTATGTCTAAATCTTGGTTTCTTTTCCTTTAAATAGGCCAGAAGCCTGTCCTATCAGATGTTCACGCGGAACTAGACAGAATTGCACGAAAACCAGTTACAGCTTCTCCTGCAACACCCGCATCTCCTACGGAAGGAGAAGCTTCTTGAAGATACCAAATAAAGCCATTTATTCAGTTTTCTGGGATAATGTAAACTTGCCTCTGCCTTCTCCTTCAAAAGTGGAATTAGGGAGCTGGAGTGCTTTTTCAGATGGACTAATAAATTCATGTCTTTTTTGTGTATGTGGTTGCCCATTTTATAAAAGGGAAGTATACAGAAGAAAAATTATCCTACACTATGTAGGATTGCTATTTGCATTGCCACTTTGCGTAAGGAAGTAATTTTGGATTTTGAAAAACTCAAATTTATAGATCTGAAATACAGCCATGTGATCATATTCTAAAGGCTACTTAAAACATATAGGAGGGTTTGAGAAGGGCAGAAAATAATATGCTTTGGGCATTCGACTTACTTGGAAGGAAGTCCAAGCTTACTTTAGTTAAGACTATTAAAAAATCATTAAAAAAAATTATGTGTTAGTTTTGCTGGAAAAGAAGATCAGTTGTCAGATTTTCCACACCAACGTAAATATACCACCACACATGGAATATGCTGAGAAAATGATCAGATAGCATTTCATACACTAGTCATTGTCTCAATCCATGATCCTGTAAGTTGTCATCAAAATATGATTTAGAAATATTGGTCAAGATTTGTTTCTTTAACTGAGAAGAAAAGAAAGCACACTGCCTAAATGTGTAAAAGAAAAATGCAGAGGTTGTTAAAATGTAAAGAGGTAACAGTCTTTGGATTTGTCTATATATATATATATCTACATATATATATATATCTATATCTATATATCTATATATATTGATATATATATATATGGCTCTGCCTTAATATACCCCTTTTTTGTTTGTGACTTTCAACTATAATCAGTTAATAAAGTATTTATTCTCTGCATTCAGGTTCAAATAACTTGTTGCATTCTCTTATATTTAAATTTGTATTTATCATATAATGAATAAGATTTGTTAGTATTTTAAAGTGTTTTGACTTAATAGGATTATTAAGCTTTCTGATCTTCTTTCTAAGAGATGAGTACATGAGATTCACTGCCTTGTCAAAGGAATTTACCTTGATCAGTACATCTTCCCCATAAACATGTCTTGAACTACAGAATCTTACATCAGCATTCCTAGTAGTAAAAATAGAGCCTTATATCATTATTTAATGGACACAAGCTGTTTTAAAAGTTTGGCAAGTGCACTGAAACATAGCTACTCCCTTACAGGTGAGATCACCTGGTAATAGTTCCACCTTTTCAATACTCAGATTTTAGTCCTTGTTTTGGAACCTTCATGAGAACAGTTTGATTTTCCTACTGAAGTTCAACTAAAGAACACATGTACATTTGACCTATTGTGTAATTTCAGATAATTGGGGGACAATGGTTACTACCATTTGCATTGATCTTTGTTATAACTTTAAAATATATATTCCAAAGATTTTTTTTTCAACAAAATATTTGAGGACAGTACCTCTACTATCAAACATAATTCTTTCATTAGAACTTTAAAATCTGTTTGGTTTTATAATAGTATTTGGCTCCTAATGGTTGAATGTAAATACTAAAAATATATGAGAGGGTTATAATTTGTTTCAGTGTGGGAAAAACTTAGGATGTTTGTGGGCATGGAAAAATTAATTTGCAAAAACATTTTGTTTAATAAAATATGAGATGAAAAATGCCATTGATAAAATCTTCAGTCCGGAAGGGGTTCTGCAGTCCTGGTGTTGTAAAGACCAGTTTTTCTAAACTAGTAGTACTTGATGAAGTAAGTGAAACTAATGAAGAGCATTGCAGACTGTGCATTATGGTATACTTTGGTATGTCTCCTGTGTTTGCATGTCTAGACCAACTCATGTTTTTTTCTGTGTGACATTGGAGATGTACTAGAAAATCCTCAGAATTACATTGTTACCTGAAGTAATTGTAATTGTTCACTTTATATGGGATTCAGTTTTAACTAATCAAAAATCTTGTGTTTACTGCGTTTAAACCTATTTTTGTCCCTATTTTTTTTTTTTTTTTTTTTGCGGTATGAGGGCCTCTCACTGTTGTGGCCTCTCCCGTTGCAGAGCACAGGCTCTGAACGCACAGGCTGAGCGGCCATGGCTCACAGGCCTAGGCGCTCCGCGGCATGTGGGATCTTCCCGGACCGGGGCACGAACCCGTGTCCCCTGCATCAGCAGGCGGACTCTCAACCACTGTGCCACCAGGGAAGCCCTGTCCCTATTTTTGCAAGGAAATTTGTTTTTAAACTACTTAATCTTTTTTGTTTGTTTTTTTTAGCACTTTTTATTGAAGTATACAGTACAGAAAAGTGTACAAGTTACAGGTGTATGGTTTGAAATATCACAAAGTGACCACATATAACCAGCATCAGGATCAAGAAAGACGGTGTTATTTGCACCCCAGGCGCTTCCCTTGTGCCCCTTGTCAGTCCTCCCACCCACCAAGTAACTACTGCCCTTTTTTCCAAAGCTGTAGATAAGTTTTACTTATTTTTAAGCTTTATATAAATGGAATCTTAACATTTATATTCTTTTGTGTCAGGCTTCTTAGTATTCTGTGGTTCCTCCATTTTGTTGCCTATAGCAGTAGTTACCCATTCTCATTGCACCATAGTATTTCATTGTGCAAATACACTGTAATTTTTGCAGTTTGCTATTGATGGGTGTATATTAGTTTCCTATTGCTGCTGTAACAATTTACCAAATTTTAGTGGCTTAATACAGTTTTATTATCATACCATTCTCGAGGTCAGAAATCCAAAATCAGCTGTACTAGGTTAAATTAAACTGTCAGCAGGGCTGGTTTCTTTTGGAGGCTCCAGGGAGCATCTGTTTCCTTCCTTTCCAGCTTCTAGGGGCTGCCTGAATTCCTTGGTTCCTGGCCCCCTCTCCATCTTCAAAGCCAACAGCATAGCATCTTCTACTCTCTGCTTCCATCACATTGCTTCTCACTCTGACCCTGCTGCTTCCCGCGTATCAGGATCCATGGGATTAAACTTTGGCCCACGTAAGTAATCCAGTATAAGCTCCCTCAGCACGTCACTCGTCTTGCTTGCATGGTTTCTGTAAAGAAATTGGATGTTATTCTTAACCTTTGCTCCTCCATAGGTGTTTTTTCCCTTTGGCTTCTTTTAAGATTTTTTAAGTCTTTGATTTTATGCAGTTTGAATATGATATGCCTAGGTGTAGTTTTTTTGGGGAGGTGGTTATCCTTCTTAGTGTTCTCTGAACTTCCTGGATCTGTGGTTTAGTATCTGACATTAACTTGGGGGAAATTCTCGGTCATTATTGCTTCACATACTTTTTCTGTCATTTTCTGTCTTCTCTCAGGCATTTTTATGTATATGTTACAGCTTTTGTAGTTGTCTCACAGTTGTTGGGTATTCTGTTCCCTCTTTTTCTTCCCCAGTCTTTTTTCTCTTTGCTTCTTAGTTTTGGAAGTTTCTGTTGACAGGTCCTCCAGCCTCAGAGATGCTTTCCTTAGCCATGTCTAATCAACTAATGAGCCCATGGAAAGCATGCATCATTTGTTAGGTTTTTTTTTAATCTCTACCTTTAAAAAAGAATTATTTCGGGTTTCCCTGGTGGCGCAGTGGTGGAGAGTCCGCCTGCCGATGCAGGGGACATGGGTTCGTGCCCCGGGCTGGGAGGATCCCACATGCCGCGGAGCGGCTGGGCCCGTGAGCCATGGCCGCTGAGCCTGTGCGTCCGGAGCCTGTGCTCCGCAACGGGAGAGGCCACAACAGTGAGAGGCCCGCGTACCGCAAAAAAAAAGAATTATTTCTTAGAATTTCCATCTCTCTGCTTACATTAGCCATCTGTTTTGGTGTGTCTACTTTTTCTGTTAAAGCCCTTAACATATTAATCAGAGTTGTTTTAAATTCATGGTCTGATAATTCCAACATCTCTGCCGTGTCTGAATCTGATGCTTGCTCTGTCTCTTCAAACTGTGTTTTTTTGCCTTTTACTTATGCCTTGTAACTTTCTGTTGATAGCTGGACATGATGTACTAGGTAAAAGGAACTCCAGTGAATAGACCTTTTAGCACTGTGGTGGTGAGGTGTTGGGGAGGGGAGGCATTCTGTAGTCCTATAATTAGGTCTCAGTGAACCTGTGTCCCTGGGCTGTGAACTTCATAAGTGCTTCTCCATCCCCCCTGCCCCCTTACACACCATAGGTGAGACAGGATGGCTAGAGGGAGCTGGAGCTGGGTATTTCCCTTCTACCAGGTTGTTTAGGCTCTGATAAACCCCAATTAAGGAGGCTCTGATAAAATGGCTTCTCTTGAGGACAGGCCTTGTTAAGAACAGAATACTCTGACTTATTTCAAGACGGTTACTTTCTTCCTTCCCCTACTGGAAGCACCAGGGGATTTTTCTCTGATTTTCCCTTTGAGACCCTGGTAGGGCTCCAGGAGGTAAAACTCACAAAGCAGTGGGGATCCCCTTCTAACTGGAGGTTTTTAACTCAGACTTGTCTACTCTGAGCCTCTAGCAATTTGTCAGTTACAGTTCCAGCTTTCTTACCCCAGCACTGTCTCCCTTAGAGGTTTCTGCTTGGAAGTTTCTGCTTCAGTAAGTTGTGGTTCTCTGTGTCCACCTGCCTGCCTCTCCAATATGAAGGACTGCAGTTGGCCCTGTGACCTCACTCCTCTGACAGATCTAAGAAGAATTGTTGATTTTTCAGTTCAGCTTTTTACTTGTTAGGATGGAGAGATGACTTCCAAACTCCTTACTTGGTGGACCAGAATCCCAAAGTCTAATTTCCCCCTCTCAAAATCCTAATCACACCTGCAGAGTCCCTTTGCCGAATAAGGTAGCATTCACAGGTTCCAGGGATTAGGATGTGAACATCCTTGGGGGGCCAATAGTCAACCTACCACAAGATGTTTGGGTGGTTTCAGTTTTCCAATTGCTGTTACAAATTGTGTTGTTATGAACAGTCTTGAATGTGTCTTGTGGAAAACATGTTCTCCTCTCTGTTGGGTGTATATGTAGACATGGATTGCTGGCTTCAAAGGCTATGTGTATATTCAGCATTAGCAGGTGTTAAATGTTTAGCAAAAGTTTTTCCAAAGTTATAAGAGGTCCCATTCCTGGGAGAAAATATTTGCAAATTTTATATCTGATAAGAGTATGGTATTCAGAATATATAAAAACTCTTAAAACAATAGGAAGACAGCCCAATGTTGAAATGGACAAAGTATTTGAATAGATATTAATTCAGAGGAGATATATGAATGACAAGCACATGAAAAGTTGCTTGATGTCATTAGTAATTGGTGAAATGCAAGTCAAAGCCACAATGAGATACCACTTCACAGCTGAAATAAAAAATAAGTGTTGGTGAAGATGTGAAGAAATGAGAACTCCTGTACATTGCTGGTGGGAATGTAAAATGGTGCAACCACTTTGGAAAACAGTATGGTTAAACATATAGTTACCACATGACCTAGCATTTCCACTCCTGGATATATACCCAACAGAAATGAGAACGTATGTCCTCACAGAAACTTGTATACAAATGTTTATAGCAGCATTATGTATAATAGCTAAAAGGTGGAAACAAACAAAACATCCATCAGCAGACAAATGGGTAAACAGAATGTGACATATCCATACAATGGAGTATTTTTCAGCTATAAAAAGGAATGGGAGTTCCCTGGTGGTCTAGTGGTTAGGACTCTGTGCTTCACTGCCGAGGGAACTAGGATCCTGCAAGCCACACAGAGTGGCCAAAAAAGAAAAAGGAGTGAAGTATTGATACATGCTACAACATGGATGTACTTTGAAAGCATGTTAAGTGAAAGAAGCTAGTCAAAAAGTCAGAATGTATGATTCCATTTATATGGAATGTCCAGAATAGGCAAATGCGTTGAGACATAAAGTAAATTAGTGGTTGCAAGAGGAGAGGGCAATGAGGAGTGACTGCTAATAGGTATAGGGTTTCTTTTGAGGGTGATGAAAATGTTCTGGAATTATACAGTGCACAGTCTTGTGAATATACTAAAAACTTGACGTCGCTTCAGAAGGGTGAATTACATATCAATTTTTTAAAAGGAATTCGCATTACTACCAGCAGTATATGTGTTCCAGTTGCTCTGCATCTTTGCATACACTTGCTATTGTCTATCATTCTGGCAGGTTTTTTATTTATACAATAGGATCTCATTGTGGTTTTAATTGTATTTCCCTAATAACTAATGCAATTAAGCATGTTTCATGTTTATTGGCCATTTGGATATCCTCTTTTATAAAGTACCTGTTTAAGAATCTTAAGAGTCTTCTTTTTTTTTATCCCCCTCAGAAAAATAGGGAGATATTTGACTTTTTCTTACTATCTCATTCTTTACGTGTTCAGAATACTAGTCCTTGTCAGATACGTATTGCAAATATCTTCTCTCATTCTGTGGTTTGGCCTTTTCACTCTCATTGCTATCTTTTGATGAATAGAAATTGATTTTAATGTTCCATTTGCTAGCTTTTCTTTATGGTTATTGATTTTTTTTTTTTTACCTGTTTTGAAGAAGTCTTTGCTTGCTCTCAAGGTCATGAAGATAGTCTAAGTTTTTTTTTTTCTAGAAGCTTTATTGTTTTACTTTTCTACAATTCATCAATTCATCTGGGATTGATTTCTGTGCATGGTATGAAATAGGGGATAAAGGTTTTTTGTTTTTTTTTAGTGTGGTGTTCAATTAATTCATTACCACTCTGTTGGGGGGGGGTATCATCCTTCTGAACTGCAGTGTCACCTGGGTCATAATTTGTCCATTTATGCATGCATCTGTTTCTGGACTTTTTGTTCTTTTCCATTTGCCAGTTTCTCTACCCTGTACCAGTACTACAGTCTCAATTTCTGTAGTTAAAAAAAAAAAAAGCCTTTATCTGGCAGCCTAAGCCCTCCCCTATTGTTTTTCCTTAAGATTGTTTTTGCTATTCTTGACCCTTTGCATTTCCATATAAACTTTAGAAGCAAGTGGTCAGTTGCCACACCAAAGAAGTGGCCTTTTTGCGGTTTGCGGGCCTCTCCCTGTTGTGGCCTCTCCCGTTGCGGAGCACAGGCTCCGGATGTGCAGGCTCAGCGACCATGGCTCACGGGGCCCAGCCGCTCCGCGGCATATGGGATCTTCCCGGACCAGGGCACGAACCCATGTCCCCTGCCTTGACAGGTGGGCTCTCAACCACTGTGCCACCAGGAAAGCCCAGAAGTGGCCTTTTGATTGAGATTGAATTTATGGATCAATTTGGGGATAATTATCATATTTACAGTATCTTCCAAACTATGCACAGGAATATCCTTCCATTTAGATAGGCCTTCAGTCTCTCCTCGCAGTGTTTGTATTTTTCAGTGTATCATCTTGCACCTTCTTTTGGTAGATTTTTTTCCAGCTAATTTTTTTAGGCTATTTTATTATTTATTTATTTTTTTGGCCACGCCGTGCAGCTTTCGGGATCTTGGTTCCCTGACCAGGGATTAAACCCGGGCTCTCAGCAGTGAAAGCTCAGCGTTCTAACCACTGGACCACCAGGGAACTCCCTTTTTGATGCTGTTTTAAATGGCATCCTTTTAAAATGTTATTTTCTTTGTTGCTGGTATGTAGAAATACACTTTTTTCATATTGATCTTATCCAGCAACCTTACTCAGATTCATTTGTTAATGTTCATCCGTAGTTTATTTTACATGTGTCCTGTCTACAGTCCTCTGCTCTCCCAGCTGAGCTATTGAAAGGTGCACCATCTGTAATTTATTTTATATTTTTCTACATATAATTATGTCATCTGCAAATAACGAGTTTTAGTCTTTTCTAGTGTTATCTTGCTTTGTGACGCCTATGCTCCAGTATAGGATTCTATAGAACCGAAGAGAGGAAGCATCTTTATCTTGTTCCCCATCCCAGAATGAAAGCTTTAAATTTCACTATTGAGTATATTTGCTGCATGCTTTTTGTAGATACTCTATCAGAAAGAAAGTTCTCTTCTTTCCTAGTTACTTTATATCATAAGTTTTATGAATGGGTGTTGAATTTTATAAAATGTTTTTTATTAGATAATTTTTCTGTTAATGGTATCAGTTACATTACCTTTTAGAAATATTAAGCCAACTTTGTATCCCTGAAATTAACTTGATCTTGATGTATTTTATTATATTGCTGGATTTGGTTTGCTAATATTTTATTAGGATTTTACATCATGCTCCTGAGAAAAATTGTCCTGTAATTTTCATGGTTTTGTCAGTGTTTGATATCAAGATTATGTTGAAATCATAAATCAAGTTGGAAAGTATTCCCTCTTTGTAAAGAGTTTGTGGGACTTCCCTGGTGGTCCAGTGGCGAAGACTCTGCTCTCCTAATGCACTGGTTCGATCCCTGGTCACGGAACTAGATCCCACATGCCACAGCTAACACCCGGCTCAGCCAAATAAATAAATAAATATTAAAACAAACAAACAGTTTGTGTAAGATTGGTGTAATACTTGTTAGTTTTGCTTCTTTAAAACTATCAGATATCAATTTATAAGGCCTGTTGTGGAACTTAACAGTAGCCCAAATGGTAATATCTGTTACAGTTTTCGTATGTGGGCTTTCGTTTTAGAGAAAGTACTTGCTTTTTAAACTGGTAAAATGCCAGAATACGGGAATTCCTCTTTCATGTAGCACCTTATTAATGTCTTTATCAAATAGTGGTTCCCCATGCTGAAATAGGATTGTAGACAATGATATCAGGGAATTCTCACTATATGTGTAAGAGTTATCCTGTGATCATGATCACTTCAGAGACTTATAGGAAAAATTGTAGTCCATACATACAATAAAAAATACATGAAGTAATTAATGTGAAGAGGTATATGAAATTCAAGGATTTATTTATTTATTTTAGTGCTACGCGGGCCTCTCACTGCTGTGGCCTCTCCTGTTGCGGAGCACAGGCTCTGGGCGCGCAGGCTCAGCGGCCATGGCTCACGGGCCCAGCCGCTCCACAGCATGTGGGATCCTCCCGGACCGGGGCACGAACCCGCGTCCCCTGCATCGGCAGGCAGACTCCCAACCACTGCACCACCAGGGAAGCCCAAATTCAAGGATTTTTAAAAGGTATTTCTCAATCAGGTAATTAGAGAATATATGGATAGAGTTATACTTTGAGAAATAACCATAAAATAATGATGCTTCCAATTTCTCAAAATATGACTATATATATATAGAGAGAGGGAGGGAGAGTAATATATACAGACACACACGTTTGGGGCAGAGTAGTACCTTGATCTCATTGTATCACCAAAATCTGTTTAGAATTAGTTGGTGACAATTCTTTTCTGTCTTATGTTGGGTTAAGATTTTTTTCTAAAATTCAAATATGGGTGATTCTTAAAACTTTTGGTCACAAGACTCCTTCCCCCACCCCCTGCGTGAGGCTTGATGGGGGGTCTTAGTTCCCCAACCAGGGATTGAACCTGGGACCTCAGCAGTGAAAGTGCTGAGTCCTAACCACTGGACCACCAGGGAATTCCCAAGACTCCTTTATATTTGTACTTATTAAGAACCCCAAAGAATTATTGTTAATGTGGTCACTTATCTGTATTTGCCATGTAATAAATAAAAGCTGAAAATTTTAAAATATTCATTTATAAATAACAATAGTAATTCCATTACATGTTAAAGTAACTTTTTATAGAAAACAACTTTACAAAACTAAAAGTATGTAGAAGGGTACTGTTGTTTTACATTTTTACAAGCTCTGATGCCTGGCTTAATGGAAGACAACTGGGTTCTGTCATCTGCTATATTCCGTCTGATCTGATGTGCTATTTGAATTCCAGGAAGAAAATCCAGCCTCACAAATACATAGGTGGAAAAAGGAGGAGTATTTTAATAGCTTTTCCAGATAATTGTGAATTTCCTTTTCTGATACTAAAGCTTGACAAGTGTTAGTTTTTTAAAGGTTAATTGCAGTGTGGAATCCATTGGTCTTTCTTGCCCTTTGAGTGGATTTTTACCCCTATGTGATTTTGTAACATTATTCACTGGGTTTAGAAAATATCAGTTCACTGAACTACAGGGTTCTTCCAAATATTGACATGTCCCACTATAAAATGTCTCCCCAAATCACATATTTTTAGTTATTATCAGATCTCATTAGAAAAGATTAAGTGGTGGGAAACTGTCAGGCTGAGTGATGGATACAAATTTTCCAAGATTCTGATTTTTTGAAAGTTCAACTTTTATCAGTGTAACAGATACTGTCAGTTTTATTCCTTGTACTGACAGGCTCACTTCGCTTATTTCTGAGAAAATGTCTGCCAAATACATCTGAAAAACCAGTTGGGCTGCAAGTAGTTCTTTCAAGTAAGCCTGGTGGAAGAAGTGGCCAGTTCAGCTTACCACTCAATAGCACAAAAACACTTCTGTAAGCAGCAGAAGTGGTACACGTGTCCTTCCATTTCCTCACACAGAATTTTAGAAGAACTGGTACTAAATGGTTGCAACTTAGTGAAATTAATTTTTACTTCATCAAGGGAATTCTTAAGTGAACTTGGCTTTATATTTTCCCACAGAGTGGTAGAGTGGTGAAGAATACGCTGACTACAAGTTCAGTTTGGTGCCACTGCCTTGCCTTGTGCTAGAGTGCTAGCAGTTTTACTCCACCTGCGGTGCAAACAAATGTTCACACAGTGAAAAAGGCAGATGACCTCTTAGTAGTTGTATGAGAATAGTTTTGACTTTATGGAATCCCAGAAAAGTTCTCAAGACCTCTAGGGGTCCTCTGAGCACACTCAGAACTGCCATTATAACCCAGTAGCCAAAATCAGTCATTTGATTTTGTCCTGTGTTGCCTTAGAATTTAAAACAAGGCTTTGGTTCAGAAATTTTGGTTGACGTCCTGTAGGATGTGACTCTTCTAAACATTTTCTATTAAAGTGTGTTCTGTCTTTAATGCTACAACTTTGCCAATAGTTACCTGGGTTAGTCTCCTATTATTCTGTGTTTTGTGCATGTGCACTCTGGTCTTTTCAAGTTCTACTCAGATGGGAAATACTATTAAAATGACAGGTGAGGGCTTCCCTGGTGGCACAGTGGTTGAGAGTCCGCCTGCCGATGCAGGGGACATGGGTTCGTGCCCCGGTCCAGGAAGATCCCACATGACGCGAAGTGGCTGGGCCCGTGAGCCATGGCCACTGAGCCTGCACATCCGGAGCCTGTGCTCTGCAATGGGAGAGGCCACAATAGTGAGAGGCCCGCGTACCGCAAAAAAAAAAAAAAGGTGATAACCAAATTTTATACAATTTTTAAAGGTTACTTTCCATTAATAGTGATTACAAAATATTGGCTCTATTCCCCATGTTGTACAGTGTATTCTTGAGCTTATCTTACACCCAGAAGTTTGTGCCTCCCACTCCCCAACCCCTGTAACCATTAGTTCTCTATATTTATGAGTCTGCCTCATTTTTGGTTATATTCACTAGTTTGTTGTATTTTTTAGATTCCACATATAAATGATATCATATCTGAGCCTGGAGCAGCCACCTGCACCTTGTGTTCCTGTCTCCCTGTGTCTGTGTGCTGCCCTGGTCCACTCTCCTTGAATTCCCCCTGGTTAATCCCCTAGTATTTGTCTTTCTCTGTCTGACTTATTTCACTGAGCATAATGCCCTCCAAGTCCATCCACGTTGCTGCAAAGGTCAAAATTTCGTTCTTTTTAATGGCTAAGTAGTAGTCCATTGTATATATGTACCACATCATCTTTATCCATTCATCTGTTGATGGATTCTTAGGTTGCTTCCATATCTGGCAATTGTAAATAATGCTGCTATGAACATTTGGGTGCATGTATCTTTCCGAATTAGTGTTTTTATTTTTTTCGGGTATGCACCCAGGAGTGGAATTGCTGGGGATGGCCACATCTTTTGCTGTACTCCCAAAGCTTTTGCTGCTCTTTAACTTCATATGCAAGAACTGCGGTGCCAGGATGCTATGGAAGACCGTGGAAAGAGGCAGAAGAGCTGGATTACTCCATTTATTAATCCCTTGACTCTGTAAGTCATTTATTGTTCCGGTAGCCTTAGTTCCATCGTCTGTGTGGTGTCAAGGACAACCTGCTTAGGTGTAGAGTTACAAACGTGGTAAATGAAATTGAGGCTGTGGAGTCCTTTCTAAACTGAATCGTTGCACAGATAAAATTTTCATAGCCGCTGGGAAGGAGTTTTAATTTACATAAATTCCTTAAATACTAGTCCCATGATTATTCAAGTATGTTTAGCTATCTGCTCTAAATATATTTGTGTAATTAGACCACTTCTGAAACACCTACTGCCTTGTATGCTTGTTTCTATAAGAAAAGTTATATATATTTATACATGTGTGTATATATTTATACATATATGTATAAAATGGGATTATACCAACTGATAGCTATTTGTAAAGATAAAATTAGATCCATACCTGACATCAGTCACAGGAATCAACTCCAAATGTATCAGATCTAAATATAAAATATGAAACCATAGAATTACTAAACGAAGACATAAAATTGTTTTGTGTCTGAGTGGGGAAAGGCTTTCTAACTTTAACTCAATGCACATGCAATGAAAGAAAAATTTTATATTCACCTACCTAAAAATAATTGGGGAAAAAAAAGCATGATGGCAAAAAGCACCGTAAGCAGAGCCAAAAGACAAGCAAAAAGTTTGAGAGATAGTAGTTGTATCACAGATAAAGAGCTGATGTACCTAATATTTGAAGAACTCTTAAAATAGAGGTGGGGGAACTAAAATCCTTATAGAATATAAATAGGCAAAAAACTGAACAGACAAGTAAAACATAAAAATAGCCCTTGAACATATGTAAGTATGTTCAGTTTTCCTCAGGGAGAAGTGCAAATTAAAATTACACCAAAATACTATTTCTCCCCATCTGAACGAAGAAAATTCAAAGCTTGATTCTACACTTTGTAGGAGATGTGGAGATGTTGGAGAAACAGCTGTGTTCACTATTCCTGGGAGTGCAAAACAGTGTAACCTCTCGCAAGGGCAATTCACAGTATTTAACACAACTACACAAACTTAATACTCACCTACCTAGGAATTTACCCCAAAGATACATATCTGACAATACAAAAATAATATTCACACAGTTATTCATTGTGACATTATTTGTAATTGCAAAATATTGGAAACAAGCTAAATGCCTATTCATAGGAAATTGGGTGAATAAACTGAGGTATGGCCACTCAATGTAATTATTCAAAAAAAAACAAAACCAAAAAACGAAGCTGATTTCTATGAACTGACATGCAGGAACTTCAGAACAGTGTATGTCTCTTTCCACTAAAGAAACACAGGGGAGATAACCAGAAGCAAACAAAATGTTACCTGCAGAGGGTGATTGAGCAAAATGAGACAGAACAGATAGACTGAACACCGAAGTGTACCTTCTTGTATGTTTTTACTTATGGAACTTTTGTTTATGCTTCACATTTTCAAACACTAATACTTAATTGATGATGAAGGGAAAACAGATTGTTTTCTGGAATCTTTAATGACGCTCAGTGTGAGGCACCCTGTGTTAAGAGTGGCCTTCTAATGACAGAGACACCCTGTAATCTAAATCCCAAACTGGACCCCACCCTCTTTTCCCAAAGCAGTCAAAAGATTCCACCTTGCTCCATCACATCTCCCACCCAAGCAATCAGACTGTCCTGAAGTAAAATACCCAACTGATATTAAGGAAGGAGGCTAAGTTATCTAGAGTCTTTTCCCCCAAATACCTCTGAGGAATTAACTCCGCACACAGGAGTGCAGAAAGCCTAGAACGAAAGGCATCACTAGCATTCCTTTGCCATCGCAGCCCTCTGCTGGTATACATAAAATGTGGAGATTGAGGAAGTTACTTGCTTATCCTCTAATCTTGTTGATAAACTATCATCCCTAGGAGATTTCTGATCCAAACTTTTCTTTGCTTACTTGGCACAACACAGCACCAAACACTGAAGTGTTTGGAAACGTTGACGAGGAAAACTTGAGACCTTTTTCTTTGCCTCTGTGACACTACTTCTGTGTTCTCCTGCTCTCTAAACATGCCTTTATTTCTGCGACTCCTGTTCACCTTCTCTCGCACTCCTGCCAAAGTCCTAGCCTAAATCCTTCTCTCTGTAGGTTCTTCCCTTGAATTTTTTTTTCTTTTTTTTTTTTTTCTGGCCGTGCAGCTTGGGGGATCTCAGTTCCCTGACTAGGGATTGAACCCAGGCCATGGCAATGAGAGCCCGGAATCCTAACCATTAGGCCACCAGGGAACTCCCTTTCCTTGAACATTTGTACAGTTCTGTCAGTTTGATGAGTTTCCCAAATGTTTTATCTCCTCCAGATCCATATTTGAAACTAGGTACTAAGAACTCCACTTGAACTTACTTCTGGCACGGAAACCTTGGTGTGTCCTAGTCTGAGTTCTTCACCTTGGCTTTGTTTAGACAAAAGATCCAAAACCTGAAAATAAGGCCGAAGGATTACCAAGTGCCCTTTCGATGCCATATATCAGACTAGAGCAGTGCTTTTCAAAAGGTGGCCCTGGGCTAGCAGCAGCAGCAGCACGTTGGAACTTGATATAAATACAAACTCCCAAGTTCCACTCAAGATCTCCTGAGTCAGAAACTGTCGGGGTGGAGCCCTAGAAATCTATGATTCAACAGGCATTCCTGGTGATTCTGCTGAGAATCTGAGGTAAGAACTACTGAACTAGAGTGGGATTGTCAGACTGTGGCTTGTGGGCCAATCCGGCCCAGTGCCTGTTTTTATAAAGTTTTATGGGGATATGGTTGCAATATAGCATTTATTTATGTATCATTTATGGCTGCTTTCACTCTACAACAACAGAATTGAGTACTTACGACAGAGACTGCATTGCCCTCATGGCCTAAGACATTTACCATCTGGCCCTTTACAGAAAAAAGTTTACAAACCCCTAAACTACAGCATTGTCCCCCATACCCTCTGAAGGGTCATCAGTGGTCTAGGGAAAGATAATTTTACTTACTATTTATTATTGAATTGGGCCCAGAGTCTATAACGTTAGGTGTTAATTATAGAAGATGTATAAGCTACAAATAATTTTTTGTCTTTATTTATTTTAATTTTAAACATTGAAGTATAGTTGATTTACATTGTGTTAGTTTCAGGTATACAGCAACTTGATCAGTGAGACGTATATCAATTTTTTTCAGATTCTTTTCCCCATATAGGTTATTACAGTGTTGAGTTCCCTGTGCTATCCAATAAGCCCTTGTTGATTACCTATTTCAGTGGTCCCCAACCTTTTTGGCACCAGGGACCAGGTTCATGGAAGACAATTTTTCCACTGACCTCCCCCCTGCCGCCAGTGACCCACGGGGCGGGCGAGGGGGTATGGTTCAGGTGGTAATGTGAGTGATGGGGAGCGGCAGATGAAGCTTCACTCTTTTGCCCACCACTCACCTCCTGCTGTGCGACCCAGTTCCTAACAGGCCGGGACCAGCACGGGTCCGTGGCCCGGGGCTTGGGGACCCCTGATCTATTTTATATATATTAGTGTGTCTATGTTAATCCCAATTGCTAATTTATCTCTCCACCCCTACCTTTCTCCTTTGGCAACCATAAGTTTGTTTTCTAAGTCTGTGAGTCTCTTTCTGTTTTGTAAATTAGTTCATTTGTATCAGTTTTTAGATTCCACCTATAAGTGATACCATTATATTTGTCTTTCTCTGTCTGACTTACTTCCCTTAGTATGATAATCTCTAGGTCCATCTGTGTTGCTGCAAATGGCATTATTTAATTCCTTTTTATGGCTGAGTAATATTCCATTGTGTATATGTACCACATCTTCTTTATCCATTCATCTGTTGATGGACATTGTGGTTGCTTCCATGTCTTGGCTATTGTAACTAGTGCTGCAGTGAACATTGGGGTGCATGTGTCTTTTCGAATTATGGTTTATCCTGATATATGCCCAGGAGTGGGATTGCTGGATTATGTGGTAGCTCTATTTTCAGTTTTTTAAGGAACCTCCATAGGGTTCTCCATAGTGGCCATTACCAATTTACATTCCCACCAAACGGTATAGGAGGGTTCCCTTTTCTCCATGCCCTCTCCTGCACTTATCGTTTGTAGACTTTTTGATGGTTGGCCATTCTGACTGGTGCGAGGTGATACCTCGTTGTATTTTTGATTTGCGTTTCTCTAATTAGCAATGTTGAGCATCTTTTTGTGTGGTTTTCTCTTTTTAAACAGTGTGAGTAAAATTTACCTCTTGAAAGTGCCCGGTTTTGAATTTTTTTTTCTTTTTTTAAAAATATTTATTTATTTATTTGACTGTGCCGGGTCTTAGTTGCGGCACGTGGGATCTTTGTTGCCGGTGCGGGATCTTTAGTTGCAGTATGTGAGATTTTTTTTTTAGTTTCAGGATGCAGAATCTTTTAGTTACGGCATGCGAACTCTTAGTTGTGGCATGTAGGGTCTAGTTCACTGACCGGGGCCCGAACTCAGGTCCCCTGCATTGGGAGCTTGGAGTCTTAGCCACTGGACCACAAGGGATGTCCCTTGAATTGTTTTTTGATGACCTACCCCAGGACATTTCTTGAGGGCAGGTGTCATATACAGCCCCTCAGGCCTTGTGAAGATGGAAGTGCCCGTAAGTCGAGGTTTTAAAGTTGTTGTTGTGGGAAATAGCCACAAGGTGGCAGGATTTCTTCATGCCCAGGTCTGATTACTCAGGCAACCAGAGCCTTAGCGAAAGTGGTGTTCCTGGGTTGTCAGTTAGAGTGGAATGTGCCAGAACAAAGGCCCAAGGACTTGTGTCTCATTACTTCTTACCCTTTACTTTTCACCTTTCCCCAGACAAACCCCAACCCCTAGAAAACCGCTACACTGAGGGTGCTTTCGTCTGGAGGTGGGGCGATTCTAAGGAAGGAGGCTGGAGGTGAGAACCCCACCACCAGGAGACGTGGAGACCAGGTGAGTTTTCAAAACTCTTCCAGCCCAGAGGGTCCACCCTTCTTTGCGTGCACTGGGCTTGGTTTAGCTGTAAGAGGGCCCGCCTGAATCTGGAGATTGTGGTCCCACCCAGAGGGGACCAGGCACTAGAGAGCCAAGGGGGGCTTATTTGATGGTACATCCTTTCTAACTCCCTGAATCCCAGGGTAGTCCAGCCTTGAGACCCAAGCCTACTCAGGCTCCAGGGATGGGACACCAGCTTGGGTCACCAAGGCCTGAGGGGAATATAGTAGGTGTTTCTTTTTTTTTCTTTTTAATTTAAATTTAATTTTTATTTTATATTGGGGTATTGTTGATTTACAGTGTTGTGTAAGTCTCAAGTCTCAGCGACTTGATTCAGTTATACATAGACATATATCTATTATTTTTCGGATTCTTTTCCCATATAGGTTATTACAGAGCGTTGAGTAGAGTTCCCTGTGTTATCCAGTATCCAGTTATCCCTGTTGATTATTTTATATATATTAGTGTGTCTATGTTAATCCCAATCTCCTAATTTATCCCTCCCCCCCACCTTTCGCCTTTGGCAACCATAAGTTTGTTTTCTGTCTGTGAGTCTGTTTCTGTTTTATAAATTAGTTCATTTGTGTCCATTTTTAGATTCTACCTATAAATGATATGATGTTTGTCTTTGTCTGACTTACTTCACTCTTTTCTGATAGAAGTGAAAATGATTTCTCTGCTAGAGTTAATCACAAAGGCAATAATTTGTGATTATTACAAATTAGCCATTTAGCTAATGGCTAAACATTAGCCAGTTTCGGATCTAACCTAGTAATCTTATTCCAGCTTTTTTTCATACATAGACACACTCACAGACATATACACACATACCACGATCTTTCATATAATTCTCTGAACCATTTTGCATTCTTTTGATTGCTAGTAAGTTAAATAATTCTTTGAAGCATGCTGACATACTTGGAGGACCGTCATGTTTTTCACTTTTTGAAGTTTATACTTTGATCCTGACAAGAGTTAATTCCTCCCATGTTCCTTGTCTCTGTCAATCTTTGTTATATGGCTTGAAATTTTAGCACCTGTTCCAATTCCTCCCTTTTTCTTCAAACACATCAATCGCCAAATCGCTCTGGTTTTCCCTCCCGCAGGGTCTTTTCAAGCCACCCCTTCTGCTCTCTTTCCATGACCACTGTCTGAATTTGAGCCTCTCCTTCCTACTTCCAGAACTTCTACAACAGCCCCTACCTGGCTGTTTGTAACCAGCCCAGTCTACACAAGGCTGCTAGAAAAATATCCTCAAGCAAGAGCTCTGGTCATTTCACTTCCCTACTTTGGTGGTTCCTCATTGTTCAACAGTAAAGGAAAGCCCTAGTTCCTTAGCCTGATTTCTAAGGCCCTCCAAAATCTGACCCTCAGTTTATCCTCCTTGACAACCCTTTGTCCTTCCAACCTCTGTTCTATGTGCAGTCTCTTTGCTTTCCATCCCGTTGCCCCTCTGCCTGCAGTGCCCTCTGTCCGTTTTCTGCATGTCCAAAGCTCAGTATTCTTTAACCCCCAGCTTGAAGCTCTACCACGTAGATCCTTTTAGCTGAAAGTCATTTCCCTCTACTCTGAGTTCCCAAAACATTTACTTTGTATCTCTTTTATGGCACATACACTTTGTTTTGTGACCTGGTCTGTTATGTATGTTTGTTGTTTCTGTGGCCTCTTTGTTGTTGTTTTTTTTGCGATTCGCGGGCCTCTCACTGTGTGGCCTCTCCCGTTGCGGAGCACAGGCTCCGGACGCGCAGGCTCAGCGGCCATGGCTCACGGGCCCAGCCGCTCCGTGGCATGTGGATCTTCCCGGACCGGGGCATGAACCCGTGTCCCCTACATCAGCAGGCAGACTCTCAACCACTGTGCCACCAGGGAAGCCTTCTGTGGCCTCTTTGTAGGACAGTGTCTGTGGTCCAAATTTGTATCCACATTACTGCCTAACTGTGCTAACATAGATAAGAGAGCCATGAAGTTTTTTCAGTAGGAGCTGCTGGAAACTTAAAATTTCAACTGAAAAGGTAGCACCAAATTATTTTTTTAATGTTGAAAATCTCCTCAAATTATATTTTCCCAAACTATCTCTTTTTGTGAATCTTTTCTTTCCTTCATTTAAAAAATATTAACTATATTAAAGGAGAAAACTGAATACTCTCCAAAACGTAAATGAATCTTCCTTTCTTCTATTTAGTGTATCTTTTCTCTATAAATAAGATTTCTCATTTCAATGCAGCAAGTCCCAGCATTTAACTATCCAGTGTTCTTTATTCATTAATGAAGCGAAAGTTTCCTATGTGGCTGCCGTTTCTACATCCAAAAGACTCCCTAGTACAGTCATCCTATGGTGTCCGGCGGGGGGACTGGTTCCAGGACCCTCCCTGGATACCAAGATCCTCAGATGCTCTAGTCCTTTATATAAAAACATGTATTTGTATATAACATATGCACATCCTCCCATACATTTTAAATCATTTCTAGATAATTTATAATACCTAATACAATGTAAATGCTATGTAAGTAGTTGCTGACATACAGCAAATTCAAGTTTTGCTTTATGGAACTTTATGGAATTTTAAAAAAGTATTTTCTATCTGTGGTTGGTTGAGTCTGCAGATGCAGAACCCATGGATACAGAGGGCCAACTGTACAAGTGTTTGTTCATGAAGACCTAAAATCTTCAGTTGGTCTTTTAATTTATTAAGAAACAATAAGCAATGCACATTTTTTTAAACTGGCAGGGTATTAGTGTCCAAATGCTAGGCACCCCCAAATCAATCAGAGCAAAGGAGGTTATGGCACATCTGCTGTCTCCTACCTAATAGCTTTCATTCCCATCGTGTTATGAAACAGTGTTCCTCCACATTTGGATGGATTTCTCACCGGTAGTATCTGGAGAGCTTCTTACAAAATTATATTCCCAAGACCCACCCAAATCCAGACACTTTGGGGCTGGATCTCCAAGGAGCTTTATTTTATTTTATTTTTTATTTTTTTTGTGGTACGCGGGCCTCTCACTGTTGTGGCCTCTCCCGTTGTGGAGCACAGGCTCCGGACGCACAGGCTCAGCGGCCATGGCTCACGGGCCCAGCCGCTCCGCGGCATGTGGGATCTTCCCGGACCGGGGCACGAACCCGTGTCCCCTGCATCGGCAGGCGGACTCTCAACCACTGTGCCACCAGGGAAGCCCCAAGGAGCTTTATTTTTAACTTCGCAGATGATTCTTCGGCACCCTGAAGTTTGCGAATCACAGGCTACATTCTATCCTCTTCTAAGTTCAAAGAGAAGCAGAGAACCTTTTTAGACTTTCCCAAGTGCACCGTAAACAAACCAAGAGCGTTGAGAGTCGTCCATTTTTTCTCCTCTCTCTAAGTGTCCTTCTTTGTAACTTTCCCTTAATATTTTATTTTGAAAATATCCAAACACAGAAGTTGAAATAATTGTGCAGTGGACACCTATGTACTACACCATTAACATGTTATCACAGTCGCTTTATCACAAATCTCTCCTTTCATCCATCTCTCTATTCATCAACTCATCTTTTTTTTTTTTTCATGAATTTCAAAGTAAATTTCAGACACAGGTAGTATCTAATTTGGGATGATGCTGACTTGAAGAATAACAAGGCAATGAATTCTTGTAGCCCTTGTGAAAGCACAGTGGCTTTATTGGCCAGGATTGGTGGCTGCTTGACCTCAGCAAGAGGTTAAGAATGTGTTTAATCAAAGACAGAAGGATAGTTTGGGCTGACTGTAGATTATCTCCCTGCCTGCCACCCTCATCCCCTGCAGCAGAGTAGTTTCTGTTTGTCTCTATTCATTTGAATGGGAGCTTTTGTTTTGTTACTGGGAGAAGAAAGGGAGGTTTGGGGCTGTGGAGAACAGAAGATAAATGTGAAAGCAGAGGGCAGCAGTAACCCCTCCCTTTAACACTGTTTCAAGGCCCTAATAGAGAGATGGGTTACAGGCTGAGGTTGCTGGCTTAGTGGTTAGCAGCAAGGCCATGCATCATACTGCCTAGGCCTACATTCTACTTGTCCCTGGGTGTTCGACCTCGGATGTGATACTCAGCCTCTTGGTCTTGTTTCTGAACCGAACTTGGGTCCTCTTGCCCAGCATGCAGCAAAGCCAGTTTACTGACACTGGGTTGTAGTAAAGGAAAGTACTGCATTTATCGGAGGACCCAGCAAGGAGAATGGACAGCTCATGCTCAAAAGACCCGAGCTCCTTGATGGTTTTCAGGGAAGGGTCTTAAAGGCAACATTTGGGGTGAGAGTTGCAGAGGGCATGACTTTCTTCTGATTGGTTGGTGTTGAGGTAACAGGGTGGTGTTTCAGGAATATATTTTTTTTGTGGTATACGGGCCTCTCACTGTTGTGGCCTCTCCCGCTACGGAGCACAGGCTCCGGACGCGCAGGCTCATGGGCCCAGCCGCTCTGCGGCATGTGGGATCTTCCTGGACCGGAGCACGAACCCATGTCCCCTGCATCGGCAGGCGGACTCTCAACCACTGCGCCACCAGGGAAGCTCTGTTTCAGGAATATTAATCACCAACCTTCTGGTTCCAACCAGTCTGGGGTCTATGTGCTTGTGGTCAGCATGTAGTCACTATCCTCCACCAGCATGGGGGTCTTAGTTCCTGCAGAACAACTCAAAGATCTGTGGTCAGATTATGTGTATATATCCCCTGAGGAAGAACTAGGACTCTGTTTAATCCCTGAGCTATCATTTCTTGACTGCTTTTCTTTTGTTTCTGCATTCCTCACTTCCATAATTAGTAATTGCTTGACTCTGCTCTTGGGAACTCAGGGAAGGCCTAGGAAGACTAAAGCCTTTTATTAAAAACAAGAACTGGGGGACATGGAGGGGCTTTTGTACCTGGGAGGACTGGGTTCCAGCCTCAGTTTTCTCATCTGTAAAATGAAAGTAATTACAGTACCTACATTATATTGTTGTGGAGAAAATATGTGTGCCTAGCATGTAACTTGATCAACTTCGGTTGCTAAAATATAATTACCTTCCTTGATGAGTACCTTTAAGTTCACACAAAATTAACATATAGGGCTGTAGCAGCTGGTGAACAAAAAAGAGACAAGTAAATGAAACAATTTTGATAGTTAAGCCTAGAAGGAATTCAGAGAGAAGCAGGAGGGAGAAATCCTGAAAGTCCTTCAAGAAAACCCATAGCACTTAAAATGAAATCCAATTTTTTCCCTTGCTCTGCAAGGCCCCTACATTATCTGGCCTCTGCCTACATCTCCAACTTCACCGCCTCTCTTTCTCCCTTATTTAACCTAGCCACACCAGCCGTTTCATAAGGACCCGAGCTCATTGGATCCCCAGGACATTTGCACCTGCTGTTCCCTTTCCTTGGGTCTCTCCGCAGATCTTTACAAGTTAGAAAAGAGGTAAGGCCTCGCGGCAGGGGGCGGGGCTCTGGAGGAGGCGGGGCAGGGGCGGAGTCGGCCGGAAGTGGGGCGGAGGCCCAGGAAGTGAAGGTCCTGGTAGCGGAGTCGGCGAAGTCTGCGACGCCAGTTGCGGCCTTGCGTTCCCGGACCGTGGGCGATGGAGAACGGAGCGGTCTACAGATCCACGACCGAGGCGCACCCGGGGCCCGCCAGAGGCGCCCGGAGCGGCCTCGTCGCCTACTTCAACCTGCGCCGGCTCAAGGGGACCCGGCTAATCATCAAACTCCTTCAGCTGGTGAGTCCGCGGCCGGGGCTCCCGGGCGAGAGGAGACAGTCGAGCGGCTCTCAGCTGGCAGTTAAGAAGCGGCCGTTTCCACATCTCCAGTTCCTTCCCTCTCCGCCTGGGGAGGGTCCGTTCCCCTCGGGGCTCCCCCTTCCTGCCGGCGCCCCCTCATCCCGGCTCCCTCCCCCGCTGGGTCCCCGACGGCTACCTAGGACCACCGAGCGTGTTTGGCGGGCGCAGGAAATGCGTCAGAGACCCAAGTCAGCCGCGTAGACTTTCTCTCCTCCTCTGTAGGACTTCGGCTCTTCTCCCAGCTGTAACTGTGCATTATCTCCCAAAGTGCCTGTATTTAGACTATGAAACGCTTTTTGTTTATCTTTCTCTGGTTCTTGCGGGTTTCCTGGTGCGAGCCCAAGGGGGCAGTTTAATTTGTTGGACAAAGTCTTCCGATACTACACGAGGCATAGAGATGTGTGTGTCCAATAAATTGTCTCCCAAAAGTTTTATATTGACTGGAAAAGAATTACTTCTGAATGAGCAATATGTGTGTACCAAATACGAAGTCAAAAGGACAGCTTTTTGTGTGTGTTATGTGTACGTAGCAGAGCGAGGGCATTCTTTTTCAATGTCGCTGAGTTTCAGTTTACTTTGGGCATTGGTTAAGGACCTTAAACCTACTACTGAAAATATCAAAACATCTTTGAGATTTAAATTTTAATTCAGATTACACACATATTAAGTTCCTATGTTTTGTTTTAACCAATGATGGGTAACATTTTCTGCAAGAGGAAAACTCAGATTGTTTATAGAGTGTTTATGGGTTGGGTTGGTTTTTTGAACCAACCAAGTGAAAATAGCCAGTTAGTTTCCTTGGAAAAATCTTAAGTTCTTAGAAATCAGGTAACCAGAACTTGTATTCTTAGAACTCAGATGACCTGCTTTTATTGGATAGAAAAATAGTAGTCAGAAAACAAACAGTACTTTTTAGCCACCAAAAAGATCACTTCTGAGAATAATTGGGGAGTCATTTGGAAGCAAGTGACACTGTGGCCTGTGGAACCCAAGGGTCTGGCTCTGTCTCCTTTTAATTCCATACTGGCAACCTTTCTGTTCTTACCAGGTGTCATCAGCTCCCTCCTGCCATTGTTCCTTTGCATGGGCGGTTCCTTCTACCCAGAAGGGCTTCCTTCTGCTCTTCCTCTTGTCAGCTCTCACTTGACTTTTAGATATCAGCCATGTTTCTCTGCCTTAGAGCTAAAATGTTTCTACATAAATAGAACTCTTTAGAACAGAAAAGGGGTAATATTCATCTGAAGCACTCTTGCTGCTCAAAAGACATCATCAATTCTGGTCTGTTGCCCATTAAATCTGCTTTTAGTTGCCTTTATGTTTCCTTTCTAATCAGAACTGGCAAATCTAAAGTAAAATTTCCCATTACCTTGTTTATAGTTTAGTAAACTGTAGTTCCATATCTTCAGAATAGAATACAGCCAGAAGTTTGGATAGACTTTTTACTTGGATGTGGAGAGGAGAGGAAGATGAGTTTGCCTTTCGAGGGTTGTTAGACTATTCCTGCTTGTTCTCCATCATCCGTAGGAGAAAGAGTGAGAGAATAAAAACTGCCACTGCACAGCTTGCGGGATCTTAGTTTCCTGACTCGGGATCGAACCTGTGCCCTCTGCAGTGAAAGCTCGGAGTCCTAACCACTGGACCGCCAGGGAATTCCCTCTGTTTATGGGGAACTTGTAATGTTACAAGAACACTTTCTTTAATATAGATAAAAAAAAATTTTATTATTGCCTTTCATTTTGATGGTTTTCTTTTTGTTCCTGCTTTGTCTGTTTTAATGTCTTGCCTCTTCACAACAGTATATTATAGGAGTTACCCAGAAAGTCCCAAGGAAGTTATATATAGAATAAATGAAAACTGTCATCCAGCCAGGGGCAACAGGCAAAGTCTTCTTTGCCTTAACTCAAACTCTGCCTTTAAGTTGTTTTACTTTAGATAACTTATTTTTTAATTAAATAGAATTGGAAAGCTCCAAGAAGGAAACAACCATAGTGGAGAAACCCATAATCAAAAGAGGAGGTACTTTGGGCTTCCCTGGTGGCGCAGTGGTTGAGAGTCTGCCTGCCGATGCGGGGACACGGGTTCGTGCCCCGGTCCGGGAAGATCCCACATGCCACAGAGCGGCTGGGCCCGTGAGCCATGGCCGCTGAGCCTGCGCGTCCGGAGCCTGTGCTCCGCAACGGGAGAGGCCACAGCAGTGAGAGGCCCGCGTACCGAAAAAAAAAAAAAAAAGAGGAGGTACTTTAATAAGACCTGCAAGCCCTATGACATTTTATTCAAAATATAGTGCATTTCTGTGTTTGGGTACATTATTCTAGACCCATAAATCTTATCAGATTCTCAAAGACCCCAAAAGGGAAATGAATCTTATTCTAAAACTTAAAAAACACTGTGTACTTAGGAAATTCTTAGAGTCCTAGGAAGTTGCATTGGATTTCCTCTGAGGTTCTTTCCACTCTTAAGATTTTTAGAAATCTCTGAGGCTCTGTGGGATGTGCTTGCTGGTACAGAGCTGAACACCAAAGGGTAGACAGAGAACGGAGCCTGCAAACAGAAGGGGAGGTTAGAGAGAAAAGAGAATAACCAGTTCTTGAGTTAACATACTCTGGGAGTTACATGGCTCTGTCTACCATTCAGATGTGACCTTAATTTTTTCAAAGGCTTGTCCATGCACCCTTCCAGAGCTGAAGAAAAAATAGAGACTCAGCTGAGAATTTACCATAAGGAGTCATTGCAGGTCTAAATTGATGCACTTTATTTATTGTACCCTTAGACTGGTCCTTATGCCCATATTTTATTTTGTGACGTTCTTGTTATTGTTATTTTTGAGGGAGTTTGTTTTTGTTTTAAGGGAAGAACTGACCTTTGGCAACCTAATTCCTTGCTAGTAAACTGGTGCAGTCATCTAAGTATGTGTGATATTCTCTCTGCCGCAAGCCAGCATTGTGTTTATGGTACCAATTGAATGTCCTGAAGGTTGCATAGTACTATGATTATAATGACTTCTTTTTTTTTTGGCTGTGTTGGGTCTTCGTTGCTGAGCACGAGCTTTCTCTAGTTGCGGCGAGCCAGGGCTTCTCATTGCGGTGGGCAGGCTCTAGGCACGCGGGCTTCAGTGGTTGGGGCATGCTGGCTTAGTAGTTGCGGCAGGTGGGCCCTAGAGTGCGCGGTCTTTGGTATTTGTGGCACGTGGGCTCAGTAGCTGTGGCTCGCGGGCTGTAGAGCGCAGGCTCAGTAGTTGCAGTGCACGGGCTTAGTTGCTTCGTGGCATGTGGGGTCTTCCTGGACCAGGGATTGAACCCACGTCCCCTGCATTGGCAGGTGGATTCTTAACCACTGCGACACCAGGGAAGTCCCCATAATGGCTCTTCAGGCAAGCAGTTTGATTTAGAATTCACCAGTCATTTAAATTTATTAAATTATAAATATTGTTACTCTGTAAGTGCCAAGAAACAGATCACTTAGAAACAGTTTGTATTATGTTGGTGCTCTTTTCATGATTTAAATGTGAAAACTGTTAGGTACTAAATTGAAATGCTCTGTTTTTACCTTGAAGAAGATCTGTAATGTCAGCAAATTATATCTTCGAATGTTTGGGAGAATAAATGTTTGCCAAAGGCAAGGGAGGCTTACCTGATTTCAGGCTGACTGATTTGTTTACTTGAACCTTATGTATCACTACAAGGTTTTTAATAGCAAATTCAGAAATTCACAGACTAATATAATTGTGTAGATGGAGCCTTATAATCAATAGCAAATGTTAAAAAGTTCTTTTCATGGGAAGTTTTTTGGTGGTAGACTGCTAAATGATGGAGAATTAGTATGTAGTATGATGACTGTTAATTTTAGGGAAGACTGAAGTTTCAGAAAAGGTAGTGAAACTGAAATGGAGACACAGGGTAGTCATTATCTGAATATTTAAGTCACCAGAAGTGTAAGACCATCTTTAGTCACTAAGACTTCCCAAATGTGTTGACCCTAGCACATTGGTTTTAATGTATGATTTACCAGCAAAAGGGGAAATGCACAAAACTATGGTTGTAACTTCAAAAACCCAACTTACAGGGAAAACCTACACAAACATACATAGTCGTAAAATGAACTTAACAAACAGTGCTTTATGGGGGGAAACAAGTACAGAGTAGGAGTTAGGAGACCCGGGTTCTTGTCTGTGCCTGGCTCACTTGGGATTTAGTCTGTCAGAGATTAAGTCCATCAACTGTAAGCATGAGGCTGGGAGACTGTGCTCTCCAAGGGCTCTCCCAACTCTAAGAGCTTGATAATTCCCTTAATTATGTTTGGGTAAAATTTCGTCATTAGAAGGAGCCGCATTGGGTGTACGTACTGTTGTTAGATACTTAGCCTAATATCCAGTAAGCAATCTTTAGTACATGCCTTCATGCCATTGAGAGCAAAACTGTTTGCCAGAAAGTAATCAGTGAGCCTCTAAATTTATGGGTTGCATTCACCATTATTTCCTTATGCAATTCAGTGACTTTATCTCTTTTCCAATCTTTAACCACTTTGGTATTTAATGCTGGTGACCACACATTTCTCAAACTTCTTCCCTTAACTTTCACATCTTTTTTCTTTTTTAATACAAAAAAGTGTCTGCTTACAAATATAAATATATATGATTACTTACATATATATGATTAATAAAATAAGCCACATTTCAGCCCTCACACCACTCACACACTCCGCAGCATCATTGTTAGATTTACAATTTGGAGGAGTGTGTTTACTTCCTTTCTTTTTTTTGGCTGCACCGTGCAGCCCCCTACATCGGAAACGCGGAGTCCCAACCGTTGGACCACTAGTGAAGTCCTTGCTTTTAAAATTTTTTGAATTTATTTGTTTGTTTATTTACTTATGGCTGCATTGGGTCTTTGTTGCTGCATACGGATTTTCTCTAGTTGCGGCGAGCGGGGGCTACTCTTCGTTGTGGTGCGCGGGCTTCTCATTGTGGAGCACGGGCTCTAGGTGCGCAGCTCAGTAGTTGTGGCACACGGGCTTAGTTGCTCCGTGGCATGTGGGATCTTCCCGGACCAGGGATCGAATCCATGTTCCCTGCATTGGCAGGTGGATTCTTAACCACTGCGCCACCAGGGAAGTCCCGGAAGTCCTTGCTTCTTAAGCAGTTTAGGAAAGAAGTGTTAAACTTCCTGTGACTTGCTTGTCTGGTGCAAGTTGCCCTGTTCTCTCCTCCCCTTGAACTGTTGATGTTCCTTCAGGCCTCATCCGGACCTCCGCTCCTCCTGTCTGCTAACCAACTAAACCAGACAGGCAGTGCCTGCATCTAGAAGTCCATACTCCCTGACACGATCATCACTGTCACTCAACTCCTTAACCATTTTCCTCATCATTTCCCGTCCAGTTAGGTTGGTTGCCTTATTATCCCTTTTGGGCTACTGTGCAAATCCTTGCTGGCATGAATCTGTTCCTTTTGTGCTGCACCTGGAATGCCCTCTGCCTATCCTGATCCTGTGTGTCTCTTGGCCCTGATTTGAGTCTTGCTTTCCCACTCATCTTTCTCCAGCTATTATTAGTGCAGGTGGATCTGAACATTTTCCTGATATTTCCTGAATTTATGTATAACAAATGCTCAATTATGAGATATAAAATTATTGTTTTCTTATACATTGATCTTGTTGCTCTGTTATTACATATTCCTATATATATTACAATGTTGGATACATAATACTCAATACACTGTATTTTTTTAACTTTTTTTTCCAGCATCTTTATTGGAGTATAATTTTGTTTAAAATTTTTATTTATTTATTTATTTATGGCTATATTGGGTTTTCATCGCTGCGTGAGGGCTTTTCTCCAGTTGCGGCATGTGGGCTTCTCATTGCGGTGGCTTCTCTTGTTGCGGAGCACAGGCTCTAGGAGCGTGGGCTTCAGTAGTTGTGGCTCACGGGCTCCAGAGCGCAGGCTCAGTAGTTGTGGCGCATGGGCTTAGTTGCTCCCACGGCATGTGGGATCTTCCCGACCAGGGCTCGAACCCGTGTCTGCTGCGTTGGCAGGCAGATTCTTAGGCACTGCGCCACCAGGGAAGCCCTATTGGAGTATAATTGCTTTACAGTGGTGTGTTAGTTTGTGCTGCATAATAAAGTGAATCGGCTATACATATACATATATCCCCATATCTCCTCCCTCTCGCGTCTCCCTCCCACCCTCCCTATCCCACCCCTATAGGTGGTCACAAAGCACCGAGCTGATCTCCCTGTGCTATGTGGCTGCTTCCCACTAGCTATCTATTTTACATTCGGTAGTATATATAAGTCCACGCCACTCTCTCACTTAGTCCCAGCTTACCCTTCCCCCTCCCTGTGTCCTCAAGTCCATTCTCTATCTCTGCGTCTTTATTCCTGTGCTGGCCCTAGGTTCTTCAGAAACATTTTTTTTTTTTTAATTCCACATACATGTGTTAGCATATGGTATTTGTTTTTATCTTTCTGACTTACTTCAATCTGCATGACAGATTCTAGGTCCATCCACCTCACTACAAATAACTCAATTTCATTTCTTTTTATGGCTGAGTAATATTCCACTGTATATATGTGCCACATCTTCTTTATCCATTCATCTGTCAGTGGACACTTACATTGCTTCCATGTCCTGGCTATTGTAAATAGAGCTGCAGTGAACATTGTGGTACATGACTCTTTTTTACATCTTTATTGGAGTATAATTGCTTTACAATGGTGTGTTAGTTTCTGCTTTATAACAAAGTGAATCAGTTATACATATACATATGATCCCATATCTCTTCCCTCTGGCGTCTCCCTCCCTCCCACCCTCCCTATCCCACCCCTCTAGGTGGTCACAAAGCACTGAGCTGATCTCCCTGTGCTATGCGGCTGCTTCCCACTAGCTATCTATTTTATGTTTGGTAGTGTATATATGTCCATGACACTCTCTCGCTTTGTCACAGCTTACCCTTCCCCCTCCCCATATCCTCAAGACCATTCTCTAGTAGGTCTGTGTCTTTATTCCTGTCTTACCCCTAGATTCTTCATGACATTTTTTTTTCTTAAATTCCATATGTATGTGTTAGCATACGGTATTTGTCTTTCTCTTTCTGACTTACTTCACTCTGTATGACAGACTCTAGGTCTATCCACCTCATTACAAATAGCTCAACTTAGTTTCTTTTTATGGCTGAGTAATATTCCACTGTATATATGTGCCACATCTTCTTTATCCATTCATCTGATGATGGACACTTAGGTTGTTTCCATCTCTGGGCTATTGTAAATAGAGCTGCAGTGAACATTTTGGTACATGACTCTTTTTGAATTATCGTTTTCTCAGGGTATATGCCCAGTAGTGGGATTGCTGGGTCATGTGGTAGTTCTATTTTTTTTTAGTATTTTAAGGAACCTCCATACTGTTCTCCACAGTGGCTGTATCAATTTACATTCCCACCAACAGTGCAAAAGGGTTCCCTTTTCTCCACACCCTCTCCAGCATTTATTATTTGTAGATTTTTTGATGATGGCCATTCTGACTGGTGTGAGGTGATAACCTCATTGTAGTTTTGATTTGCATTTCTCTAATGATTAGTGATGTTGAGCATTCTTTCATGTGTTTGTTGGTAGTCTGTATATCTTCTTTGGAGAAATGTCTGTTTAGGTCTTCTGCCCATTTTTGGATTGGGTTGTTTGTTTTTTTGTTATTAAGCTGCATGAGCTGCTTATAAATTTTGGAGATTAATTCTTTGTCAGTTGCTTCATTTGCAAATATTTTCTCCCATTCTGAGGGTTGTCTTTTCGTCTTGTTTATGGTTTCCTTTGCTGTGCAAAAGCTTTGAAGTTTCATTAGGTCCCATTTGTTTATTTTTGTTTTTATTTCCATTTCTCTAGGAGGTGGGTCAAAAAGGATCTTGCTGTGATTTATGTCATAGAGTGTCCTGCCTATGTTTTCCTCTAAGAGTTTGATAGTTTCTGGCCTTACATTTAGGTCTTTAATCCATTTTGAGCTTATTTTTGTGTATGGTGTTAGGGAGTGATCTAATTTCATACTTTTACATGTACCTGTCCAGTTTTCCCAGCACCACTTATTGAAGAGGCTGTCTTTTCTCCACTGTACATTCCTGCCTCCTTTATCAAAGATAAGGTGACCATATGTGCATGGGTTTATCTCTGGGCTTTCTATCCTGTTCCATTGATCTATCTTTCTGTTTTTGTGCCAGTACCATACTGTCTTGATTACTGTAGTTTTGTAGTATAGTCTGAAGTCAGGGAGCCTGATTCCTCCAGCTCCGTTTTTCTTTCTCAAGATTGCTTTGCTACTCAGGGTCCTTTGTGTTTCCATACAAATTGTGAAATTTTTTGTTCTAGTTCTGTGAAAAATGCCAGTGGTAGTTTGATAGGGATTGCATTGAATCTGTAGATTGCTTTTGGTAGTAGAGTCATTTTCACAATGTTGATTCTTCCCATCCAAGAACATGGTATATCTCTCCATCTATTTGTATCATCTTTAATTTCTTTCATCAGTGGCTTATAATTTTCTGCATACAGGTCTTTTGTCTCCTTAGTTAAGTTTATTCCTAGATATTTTATTCTTGTTGCAATGGTAAATGGGAGTGTTTTCTTGATTTCACTTTCAGATTTTTCATCATTAGTGTATAGGAATGCCAGAGATTTCTGTGCATTAATTTTGTATCCTGCTACTTTACCAAATTCATCGATTAGCTCTAGCAGTTTTCTGGTAGCATCTTTAGGATTTGCTATGTATAGTATCATGTCATCTGCAAACAGTGACAGCTTTACTTCTTCTTTTCCGATTTGGATTCCCTTTATTTCCTCTTCTTCTGATTTTTGTGGCTAAAACTTCCAAAACTATGTTGAATAGGAGTGGTGAGTGTGGGCAACCTTGTCTTGTTCCTGATCTTAGTGCAAATGCTTTCAGTTTTTCACTGAGGACGATGTTGGCTGTGGGTTTGTCATATATGGCCTTGATCATGTTGACGAAAGTTCCCTCTATGCCTACTTTCTGCAGGGTTTTTATAATAAATGGGTGTTGAATTTTGTCGAAAGCTTTCTCTGCATCTATTGAGATGATCATGTGGTTTTTCTCCTTCACTTTGTTAATATGGTGTATCACGTTGATTGATTTGCGTATATTGAAGAATCCTTGCATTCCTGGAATAAACCCCACTTGATCATGGTGTATGATCCGTTTAATGTGCTGTCGGATTCTGTTTGCTAGTATTTTGTTGAGGATTATTGCATCTGTGTTCATCAGTGATATTGGCCTGTATTTTTCTTTCTTTGTGACATCCTTGTCTGGTTTTGGTATCAGGGTGATTGTGGCCTCGTAGAATGAGTTTGGGAGTGTTCCTCCCTCTGCTGTATTTTGGAAGAGTTTGAGAAGGCTAGGTGTTAGCTCTTCTCTAAATGTTTGATAGAATTCGCCTGTGAAGCCATCTGGTCCTGGGCTTTTGTTTGTTGGAAGAATTTTTTTTTTTTTTTTTGCGGTACACGGACCTCTCACTGTTGCGGCCTCTCCCATTGGGGAGCACAGGCTCCGGACACGCAGGCCCAGCAGCCATGTCTCACGGGCCCAGCCGCTTCGTGGCATGTGGGATCCTCCCGGACGGGGGCACGAACCCGTGTCCCCTGCAACGGCAGGCGGACTCCCAACCACTGCGCCACCAGGGAAGTCCTGTTGGAAGGTTTTTAATCACAGTTTCAATTTCAGTGCTAGTAATTGGTCTGTTCATATTTCTGTTTCTTCCTGATTCAGTCTTGGCAGGTTGTGCATTTCTAAGAATTTGTCCATTTCTTCCAGGTTGTCCATTTTATTGGCATAGAGTTGCTTGTAGTAATCTCTCATGATCTTTGGTATTTCTGCAGTGTCAGTTGTTATTTCTCCTTTTTCATTTCTAATTCTATTGATTTGAGTCTTCTCCCTTTTTTCCTTGATGAGTCTGGCTAATGGTTTATCTATTTTGTTTATCTTCTCAAAGAACCAGCTTTTAGCGTTATTGATCTTTGCTATCGTTTCCTTCATTTCTTTTTCATTTATTTCTGATCTGATTTTTATGATTTCTTTCCTTCTGCTAACTTTGGGGGTTTTTTGTTCTTCTTTCTCTAATTGCTTTAGGTGCAAGGTTAGGTTGTTTATTCAAGATGCTTCCTGTTTCTTAAGGTAGGATTGTATTGCTATAAAGTTCCCTCTTAGAACTGCTTTTGCTGCATCCCATAGATTTTGGGTTGTCGTGTCTCCATTGTCATTTGTTTCTAGGTATTTTTTAATTTCCTCTTTGATTTCTTCAGTGATCACTTCGTTATTAAGTAGTGTATTGTTTAGCCTCCATATGTTTGTATTTTTTACAGATCTTTTCCTGTAATTGATATCTAGTCTCATAGCATTGTGGTCGGAAAAGATACTTGATACAATTTCGATTTTTTTAAATTTACCAAGGCTTGATTTGTGACCCAAGATATGCTCTATCCTGGAGAATGTTCCATGAGCACTTGAGAAAAATGTGTATTCTGTTGTTTTTGGATGGAATGTTCTATAAATATCAATTAAGTCCATCTTGTTTAATGTATCATTTAAAGCTTGTGTTTCCTTATTTATTTTCATTTTGGATGATCTGTCCATTGGTGAAAGTGGGGTGTTGAAGTCCCCTACTATGAATGTGTTACTGTTGATATCCCCTTTTATGGCTGTTAGTATTTGCCTTATGTATTGAGGTGCTCCTATGTTGGGTGCATAAATATTTACAATTGTTATATCTTCTTCTTGAATTGATCCCTTGATCATTATGTAGTGTCCTTCTTTGTCTCTTGTAATAGTCCTTATTTTAAAGTCTGTTTTGTCTGATATGAGAATTGCTACTTCAGCTTTCTTTTGGTTTCCGTTTGCATGGAATATCTTTTTCCATCCCCTTACTTTCAGTCTGTATGTGTCTCTAGGTCTGAAGTGGGTCTCTTGTAGACAGCATATATATGGGTCTTGTTTTTGTATCCATTCAGCCAATCTGTCTCTTTCGGTGGGAGCATTTAGTCCGTTTACAGTTAAGGTAATTATCGATATGTATGTTCCTATTCCCATTTTCTTAATTGTTTTGGGTTTGTTATTGTAGGTCTTTTCCTTCTCTTGTGTTTCTTGCCTAGAGAAGTTCCTTTAGCATTTGTTGTAAAGCTGGTTTGGTGGTGCTGAACTCTCTCAGCTTTTGCTTGTCTGTAAAGGTTTTAATTTCTCCATCAAATCTGAATGAGATCCTTGCTGGGTAGAGTAATCTTGGTTGCAGGTTTTTCTCCTTCATCACTATAAATATGTCCTGCCAGTTCCTTCTGGCTTGCAGAGTTTCTGCTGAAAGATCAGCTGTTAACCTTATGGGGATTCCCTTGTGTTATTTGTTTTTTTTCCTTTGTGGCTTTTAATATGTTTTCTGTGTTTTTAATTTTTGATAGTTTGATTAATATGTGTCTTGGCGTATTTCTCCTTGGATTTATCCTGTATGGGACTCTCTGTGCTTCCTGGACTTGATTAACTATTTCCTTCCCCGTATTAGGGAAGTTTTCAACTATAATCTCTTCAAATATTTTCTCAGTCCCTTTCTTTTTCTCTTCGTCTTCTGGAACCCCTATAATTCGAATGTTGGTGCGTTTAATGTTGTCCCCGAGGTCTCTGAGACTGTCCTCAGTTCTTTTCATTATTTTTTCTTTATTCTGCTCTGCAGTAGTTACTTCCAGTATTTTATCTTCCAGGTCACTTATCCGTTCTTCTGCCTCAGTTATTCTGCTATTGATCCCATCTAGAGTATTTTTAATTTCATTTATTGTGTTGTTCATCATTGCTTGTTTCATCTTTAGTTCTTCTCGGTCCTTGTTAAATGTTTCTTGCATTTTGTCTATTTCCAAGATTTTGGATGATCTTTACTATCATTATTCTGAATTCTTTTTCAGGTGGACTGCCTATTTCCTCTTCATCTGTTAGGTCTGGTGGGTTTTTATCTTGCTCCTTCATCTGCTGTGTGTTTTTCTGTCTTCTCCTTTTGCTTATCTTACTGTGTATGGGGTCTCCTTTTTGCAGGCTGCAGGTTTGTAGTTCCCGCTGTTTTTGGTGTCTGTCCCCAGTGTCTGAAGGTGGTTCAGTGGGTTGTGTAGGCTTCCTGGTGGAGGGGACTAGTGCCTGGTTCTGGTGGATGAGGCTGGATCTTGTCTTTCTGTTGGGCAGGTCCACGTCTGGTTGTGTGTTTTGGGGTGTCTGTGAACTTATTATGATTTTAGGCAGCCTCTCTGCTAACGAGTGGGGTTGTGTTCCTGTCTTGCTAGTTGTTTGGCATAGGGTGTCCAGCACTGTAGCTTGCTGGTCGTTGAGTGAAGCTGGGTGCTGGTGTTGAGATGGAGGTCTCTGGGAGATATTTTTGCCATTTGATATTATGTGGAGCTGGGAGGTCTCTTGTTGACCAGTGTCCTGAAGTTGGCTCTCCCACCTCAGAGGCACAGCACTGACTCCTGGCTGCAGCACCAAGAGCCTTTCATCCACACAGTGCAGAATAAAAGGGAGAAAGAGTAGAAAAAGAAAGAAAGGAAGGAAGGAAGAAAGGGAGGGAGGGAGGGAGGGAGGGAGGGAGGATGGAAGGAGGGAAGGAAAGAAAGAAAGAAAGAAGGTAAAGTAAGATAAAATAATTATTAAGAAAAAAAATTTTTTTAAAAAAGAAAAAAAAACAAGACGGATAGAACCCTAGGACAAATGGTGAAAGCAAAGCTCTACAGACAAAATCTCACACAGAAGCATACACATACACACTCACAAAAAGAGGAAAAGGGGAAAAAATCATAAATCTTGCTCTCAAAGTCCACCTCCTCAATTTGGGATGATTCATTGTCTATTCATGTATTCCACAGATGCAGGGTACATCAAGTTGATTGTGGAGCTTTAATCTGCTGCTCCTGAGGCTGCTGGGAGAGATTTCCCTTTCTCTTCTTTGTTCTCACATCTCCCGGGGCTCAGCTTTGAATTTCGCCCCGCCTCTGAGTGTAGGTCGCCGGAGGGCGTCTGTCCTTCTCTCAGACAGGACCGGGTTAAAGGAGCCACTGATTCGGGGGCTGTGGCTCACTCAGGCCAGGGGGAGGGAGCGGCATGGAGTGCGGGGCACACCTGCGGCGGCAAAGGCCGGCGTGTCATTGCAGCAGCCTGAGGTGCGCCGTGCGTTCTCCTGGGGAAGTTGTTGCTGGATCCCGGGACCCTGGCAGTGGCGGGCTGCACAGGCTCCCCGGAAGGGGGCTGTGGATAGTGACCTGTGCTCGCACACAGGCTTCTTGGTGGCGGCAGCAGCAGCCTTAGCGTCTCATGCCCATCTCTTGGGTCCGTGCTTTTAGCCGCGGCTCACGCCCGTCTCTGGAGCTCCTTTAAGCAGCGCTCTTAATCCCCTCTCCTCGCACACCAGGAAACAAAGAGGGAAGAGAAAGTCTCTTGCCTCTTCGGCAGGTCCAGACTTTTCCCCAGACTCCCTCCCGGCTAGCCGTGGTGTACTAACCCCTTGCAGGTGTGTTCACGCCACCAACCCCAGTCCTCTCCCTGCGCTCCGACTGAAGCCCAAACCTCAGCTCCCAGCGCCGCCCGCCCCTGCGTGTGAGCAGACAATCCTCTTGGGCTGGTGAGTGCCGGTTGGCACTGATCCTCTGTGCGGGAATCTCTCTGCTTTGCCCTCTGCACCCCTGTTGCTGTGCTCTCCTTCGCGGCCCCGAAGCTTTCCCCGTCCGCCACTCGCAGTCTCTGCCCGTGAAGGGGCTTCCTAGTGGGTGGAAACCTTTCCTCTTTCACAGCTCCCTCCCACTGGTGCAGGGCCCATCCCTATCCTTTTGTCTCTGTTTATTCTTTTTTCTTTTGCCCTACCCAGGTACGTGGGGACTTTCTTGCCTTTTGGGCATCTGAGGTCTTCTGCCAGCGTTCAGTAGGTGTTCTGTAGGAGTTGTTCCACGTGTAGATGTATTTCTGGTGTAGTTGTGGGGAGGAAGGTCATCTCCGCGTCTTACTCTTCCACCATCTTCCCCTCATCCCCATGACTCTTTTTGAATTACGGTTTTCTTAGGGTATATGCCCAGTAGTGGGATTGCTGGGTCATATGGTAGTTCTATTTTTAGTTTTTTAAGGAACCTCCATACTGTTCTCCATAGTGGCTGCATCAATTTACATTCCCATCAACAGTGCAAGAGGGTTCCCTTTTCTCCACACCCTCTCCAGCATTTGTTTGTAAATTTTTTGAAGATATCCGTTCTAACTGGTGTGAGGTGATACCTCATTGTAGTTTTGATTTGCATTTCTCTAATGATTAGTGATGTTGAACATGCTTTCATGTGTTTCTTGGCTGTCTGTATATCTTCTTTGGAGAAATGTTTATTTAGGTCTTCTGCCCATTCTTGGGTTGTTTGTTTTTTTGATATTGAGCTGCATGAGCTGCTTGTTAATTTTGGAGATTAATCCTTTGTCAGTTGCTTCATTTGCAAGTATTTTCTCCCATTCTGAAGGTTGTCTTTTCATCTTGTTTATGGTTTCCTTTGCTGTGCAGGAGCTTTGAAGTTTCATTACGTCCCATTTGTTTTTCGTTTGTTTGTTTTTTGCAGTACGCGGGCCTCTCACTGTTCTGGCCTCTCCCGTTGCGGAGCAGAGGCTCTGGACGCGCAGGCTCAGCGGCCATGGCTCACGGGCCTAGCTGCTCTGCGGCATGTGGGATCTTCCCGGACCGGGACACGAACCCGTGTCCCCTGCATCGGCAGGCGTACTCTCAGCCACTACGCCACCAGCAAAGCCCCCATTTGTTTATTTTTATTTTTATTTCCATTTCTCTAGGAGGTGGGTCAAAAACAATCTTGCTGTGATTTATGTCAGGGAGTGTCCTTTCTGTGTTTTCCTCTAGGAGTTTTATAGTTTCCAGTCTTACATTTAGGTCTTTAATCCTTTTTGAGTTTATTTTTGTGTATGGTGTTAGGGAGTGTTCTAATTTCATTTTTTTACATGTAGCTGTCCAGTTTTCCCAGCACCACTTACTGAAGAGGATGTCTTTTCTCCACTGTATAGTCTTGCCTCCTTTATCAAAATAAGGTGACCATATGTGCGTGGGTTTATCTCTGGGCTTTCTATCCTGTTCCATTGATCTGTATTTCTGTTTTTGTGTCAGTACCATACTGTTGATTACTGTAGCCTTGTAGTATATTCTGAAGACAGGGAGCCTGATTCCTCTACCTCCATTTTTCTTTCTGAAGATTGCTTTGGCTACTCAGGGTCTTTTGTGTTTCCATACAAATTGTGAAATTTTCTGTTCTACTTCTGTGAAAAATGCCATTGGTAGTTTGATAGGGATTCCACTGAATCTGTAGATTGCTTGGGGTAGTATAGTCATTTTCACAATGTTGATTCCTCCAATCCAAGAACATGTTATATCTCTCAATCTGTTTGTATCACCTTTAATTTCTTTCATCAGTGTCTTATAGTTTTCTGCATACAGGTCTTTTGTCTCCTTAGGTAGGTTTATTCCTAGGTATTTTTTTCTTTTTGTTGTTTCCTTAATTTCTCTTTCTGATCTTTCATTCTTAGTGTATAGGGATGCAAGAGATTTCTGTGCATTAATTTTGTATCCTGCAACTTTACCAAATTCATTGATTAGGTCTAGTAGTTTTCTGGTAGCATCTTTTGGAGTCTTTGTGTGTAGTATCATGTCATCTGCAAACAGTGACAGCTTTATTTCTGTTCCGATTTGGATTCCTTATATTTCTTTTTCTTCTCTGACTGCCGTGGCTGAAACCTCCAAAACTATGTTGAATAATAGTGGTGAGAGTGGGCAACCTTGTCTTGTTGCTGATCTTAGTGGAAATGGTTTCAGTTGTTCACCATTCAGAATGATGTTGGCTGTAGTTTTGTCATATATGGCCTTTATTATGTTGAGGTAAGTTCCCTCTATGCCTACTTTCTGTAGTGTTTTTATCATAAATGGGGGTTGAATAATGTTACAAGCTTTTTCTGCATCTGTTGAGATTATCATATGGTGTTTCTCCTTCAGTTTGTTAATATGGTTTTTCACATTGATTGATTTGTGTATATTGAAGAATCCTTGCATTCCTGGGATAAACCCCATTTGATCATGGTGTATGATCTTTTTAATGTGCTGTTGGATTCTGTTTCCTAGTATTTTGTTGAGGATTTTTGCCTTTGTTTTCATCAGTGATGTTGGCCTGTACTTTTCTTTTTTTTTTTTGGCTGCATTGGGTTTTTGTTGCTGCCTGTGGGCTTTCTCTAGTCATGGCAAGCAGGGGCTACTCTTCCTTGTGGTGCTCAGGCTTCTCATTGTGGTGGATTCTCTTATTGCAGAGCACGGGCTCTAGGCTCGTGGGCTTCAGTAGTTGTAGCATGTGGGCTCAGTAGTGGCTCGTGGGCTCAAGAGTTGTGGCTTACAGGCTCTAGAGCACAGGCTCAGTAGTTGTGGTGCATGGGCTTAGTTGCTCTGTGGCATGTGGGATCTTCCCAGTCCAGGGCTCAAACCCGTGTCAGCCTCATTGGCAATCGGATTCTTAACCACTGCGCCACCAGGGACGTCCCTGGCCTGTAGTTTTCTTTGTGACGTCTTTGTCTCGTTTTGGTGTCAGGGTGATGGTGGCCTCATAGAATGAGTTTGGGAGTGTTCCTCCCTCTGCTATATTTTGGGAGAGTTTGAGAAGGCTAGGTGTTAGCTCTTCTCTAAATGTTTGATAGAATTCACCTGTGAAGCCATCTGGTCCTGGGCTTTTGTTTGTTGGAAGATTTTTAATCACAGTTTCAATTTCAGTGCTTGTGACTGGTCTGTTTATATGTTCTGTTTCTTCCTGGTTCAGTCTCGGAAGGTTGTGCTTTTCTAAGAATTTGTCCATTTCTTCCAGGTTGTCCGTTTTATTGGCATATAGTTGCTTATAGTAATCTCTCATGATCCTTTGTATTTCTGCAGTGTCAATTGTTGCTTATCCTTTTTCATTTCTAATTCTATTGATTTGGGTCTTCTCCCTTTTTTCTTGATGAGTCTGGCTAATGGTTTATCAATTTTGTTTATCTTCTCTAAGAACCAGCTTTTAGTTTTGTTGATCTTTGCTATTGTTTCCTTCATTTCTTTTTCATTTATTTCTTATCTGATCTTTATGATTTCTTTCTTTCTGCTAATTTTGGGCTTTTTTGTTCTTCTTTCTTTAATTGCTTTAGGTGTAACTTTTGGTTGCTTGAGATATTTCTTGTTTCTTGAGGTAGGATTGTATTGCTGTAAACTCCCTCTTAGAACTACTTTTACTGCATCCCATAGGTTTTGGGTCATCGTGCTTTCATTGTCATTTGTTTCTAGGTATTTTTTAATTTCCTCTTTGATTTCTTCAGTGATAGCTTGGTTATTAAGTAGTGTATTGTTTAGCCTCCATGTGTTTTTTTTTTTTTTTAGAGTTTTTCCTGTAATTGATATCTAGTCTCATAGCGTTGTGGTCGGAAAAGATACTTGATACGATTTCAATTTTCTTGAATTTACTGAGGCTTGATTTGTGACCCAAGATATGATCTATCCTGGAGAATGTTCCATGAGCACTTGGGAAGAAAGTGTATTCTGTTGTTTTTGGATGGAATGTCCTATAAATATGAATTAAGTCCATCTTGTTTAATGTATCATTTAAAGTTTGTGTTTTCTTATTTATTTTTATTTTGGATGATCTGTCCATTGGTGAAAGTGGGGTGTTAAAGTCCCCTACTATGATTGTGTTACTGTCTATTTCCCCTTTTATGGCTGTTAGCATTTGCCTTATGTATTGAGGTGCTCATCTGTTGGGTGCATAAATATTTAAAATTGTTGTATCTTTTTCTTGGATTGATCCCTTGATCATTATGTAGTGTCCTTTTTGTCTCCTGTAATCGTCTTTATTTTAAAGTCTATTTTGTCTGATATGAGAATTGCTACTCCAGCTTTCTTTTGATTTCCATTAGCATGGAATATCTTTTTCCATCCCCTCACTTTCAGTCTGAATGTGTCCCTACATCTGAAGTGGATCTCTTGTAGACAGCATGTTGGTGGGTCTTGTTTTTGTATCCATTCAGCCAGTCTGTGTCTTTTGGTGGGAGCATTTAATCCATTTACATTTAAGGTAATTATCGATATGTATTTTCCTATTACCATTTTCCTAATTGTTTGGGGTTTGTTATTGTAGGTCTTTTCCTTGTGTTTCCTGCCTAGAAAAGTTTTTTTAGCATTTGTTGTAAAGCTGGTTTGGTAGTGCTGAATTCTCTTAGCTTTTGCTTTTCTGTAAAGGTTTTAATTTCTCTGTCTAATCTGAGTGAGATCCTTGCTGGGTAGACTAATCTTGGTTGTAGGTTTTTCCCTTTCATCACTTTAAGTATGTCCTGCCACTCTCTTCTGGTTTGCAGAGTTTCTGCTGAAAGATCAGCTGTTAACGTTACGGGGTTTCCTTGTATGTTATTTGTTGTTTTTCCCTTGTGCTTTTAATATTTTTTCTTTATATTTAATTTTTGATAGTTTGATTAATATGTGGCTTGGCGTGTTTCTCTTTGGATTTATACTGTATGGGACTCTCTGCACTTCCTGGACTTGAATTAACTTTTCCTTTCCCATGTTAGGGAAGTTTTCAACTATAATCTCTTCAAATACTTTCTCAGTCCCTTTTTTTTTCTCTTCTTCTTCTGGGACCCCTGTAATTCCAGTGTTGGTGCGTTTACTGTTGTCCCAGAGGTCTCTAAGACTGTCCTCAATTCTTTTTTCTTTATTCTGCTCTGCAGTAGTTATTTCCAATATTTTGTCTTCCAGGTCACTTCTCCGTTCCTCTGCCTCAGTTTTTCTGCTGTGGATTCCTTCTAGAGACTTTTAAATTTCATTTATTGTGTTGTTCATCATTGTTTGTTTGCTCTTTAGTTGTTCTAGGTCTTTGTTAAACGTTTCTTATATTTTCTCCATTCTAGTTCCAAGATTTGGGATCATCTTCACTATCATTACTCTGAATTCTTTTTCAGGTAGACTGCCTATTTCCTCTTCAATTGTTTGGTCTGCTGGGTTTTTACCTTGCTCCTTCATCTGCTGTGTGTTTTTCTGTCTTCTCATTTTGCTTTTCTTACTGTGTATGGGGTCTCCTTTTTGCAGGCTGCAGGATCCTAGTTCCCGTTGTTTTTGGTGTCTGCCTCCAGTGGCTAAGGTTGGTTCAGTGGGTTGTGTAGGCTTCCTGGTGGAGGGGACTAGTGCCTGTGTTCTGGTGGATGAGGCTGGATCTTGTCTTTCTGGTGGGCAGGACCGTGTCTGGTGGTGTGTTTGGGGGTGTCTGTGACCTTATTATGATTTTAGGCAGCCTCTCTGCTAATGGGTGGGGTTGTGTTCCTGTCTTGCTAGTTGTTTGGCATAGGGTGTCCTGCACTGTAGGTTGCTGGTTGTTGAGTGGAGCTGGGTCTTAGCGTTGAGATGGAGATCTCTGGGAGAGCTTTCGCCATTTGATATTACATGGAGCCAGGAGGTCTCTGGTGGACCAGTGTCCTGAACTTGGCTGTCCCACCTCACAGGTACCGGCCTGACACCTGACCGGAGCACCAAGACCCTGTCAGCCACATGGATCAGAAGAAAAGGGAGGAAAAAAAGAAAGGAAGAAAGAAAAAATAAATAAAATAAAGTTACTAAAATTAAAAATAATTATTGTGCTTCCCTGGTGGCGCAGTGGTTGAGAGTCCGCCTGCCGATGCAGGGGACATGGGATCGTTCCCCTGTCCGGGAAGATCCCACATGCCGCGTACTGGCTGGCCCGTGCGCATGACCGCTGAAGCCTGTGCGTCTGGAGCCTGTGCTCTGCAATGGGAGAGGCCACAACAGTGAGAGGCCCGCATACTGCAAAAAAATGATAATAGTAAATAAATTATTTAAAAAGTTAAAAAGTAGTAAAAAACGAAAAAAAAAAAAGAAAGAAGAGAGCAACCAGACCAAAAAAACAAATCCACCAATGATAACAAGTGCTAAAAAGTATACTAAAAAAAAACAAAAACAAAAAACGGACTGGCAGATCCGTAGGACAAATGGTAAAAGCAAAGCTATTCAGACAGAATCACACAAAGAAGCATACACGTACACACTCTCAAAAAGAGAAAAAGGAAAAAAATATATCTCAAAAAAAAAGGAGGAAGAGAGCTACCAAATCAATAAACAAATCTACCAATGATAACAAACTCTAAACACTAAACTAAGATAAACATAAAACCAGAAATAAATCCGATGCAGAAAGCAAACCTCAAGTCCAAAGTTGCTCCCAAAGTCCACCGCCTCAATTTTGGGATGATTTGTTGTCTATTCAGGTATTCCAGAGATGTAGCGTACATTAAGTTGATTGTGGAGATTTAATCCGCTGCTCATGAGGCTGCTGGGAGAGGTTTCCCTTTCTCTTCTCTGTTCGCACAGCTCCTGGGGTTCAGCTTTAGATTTGGGCCCACCTCTGCGCCCACCACGCCTGAGGGCGTCTGTTCCCTACCAAGATGGGATGGGGTTAAAGTAGCAGCTGATTAGGGGGCTTTGGCTGTCTCAGGCCGGGGGGAAGGAGGGGTGTGGAATGTGGGGTGAGCCTGCAGCAGCAAGAGGCTGGCGTGACATTGCAACAGTCCCTGAGTTGCACGTGTGTTCTCCCAGGGAAGTTGTCCCTGAATCACAGGACCCCGGCAGTGGCGGGCTGCACAGGCTCCCGTGTGTGGAGCCTGGTGTGGAGAGTGACCTGTGCTTGCACACAGGCTTTTTGGTGGCTGCAGCAGCAGCCTTAACGTTTCATGCCCGTCTCTGGTGTCCGTGCTGATAGCCATGGCTCACGCCCATCTCTGGAGCTCCTTTAGGCAGTGCTCTGAATCCCCTCTCCTCGTGCACCCTTTTGGGAGGTCTGAGGTCTTCTGCCAGAGTTCAGTAGGTGTTCTGTAGGAGTTGTTCCACATGTAGATGTATTTCTGATGTATTTGTGGGGAGGATGGTGATCTCCACATCTTACTCCTCTGCCATCTTGAAGGTCTCCCTCTAACTTATTTTTTAAATTGAGGTATAATTGACATGTAACAGTTTCAGATGTACAACATAATAATGTGATATTTGTATATATTGTGAAATGATCCCTTTATTTGGTATTAGAGACTGTACAGTGCTGTGGGAGATTTTAAAGGAAGGTTAGTAGCATCAGAGATGGGGAGTCAAGAGAAATTTTCATACTGAATATAGCTTGTCGTGTTAATTTCATGGCCTTTATCTGGGAATAGGAACTAGTAAATTCCAAACTTGATCTACTACCCCTTCATTCTCTAAGATGTCCATGCAGAACCCTCCTCTTGATACTGCTTTAGGGCTTAAGGTCAGTAAGAATGACTCCTTTAATAAGTTTGGAATAGGTCTTGTAATGACTTGTCACTGATTGCTTCTGGCCCAGCTGGATCCTGCCCTTTTCTTAGGGAGAGTAGATAAGCAGTCTGTCTCTCTACTACAGATAAGATTTTATTGTCTTATAGCCTGCACTGATGAGTGTTCCTCATAATCTCATTATTGTAGAGAAGAATGGTTCAAGATCAACTATTCTCACACCCCTATTAGAGTTTTAGGCTCATATCTTCTCATAGTTAATTGACTTTCATACACCTCAGGTGTATTTTGCAAATGTCTCATAGAGAAACTCCTAAAACTTGGACAAGATTTAACATAGAGTCAAGAATAAAGCAAATGGAATATTAAGACATTTGGTATCTTATTATACTGTAGACTTATAAAAACTCCTCTTGTAATTATAATTACAGGTGAAGAAGTACTTTTACACAATGACCTTTTGGGACTTGGCTTGGTGTGTCGCTTTATCCTGTGGTGCGGTGACTGGGAACGCCTCGCCTAACATCTGTCTGATGTGAGGAAGTTGTTTGGGATATTCTGGACCATTTTATGCCTCATTAACTTACAGGAAATCACAGCAATAGGACCTATTTTCGTCCTTACATGCATTCTTTTTCAGTTGTGGGAATATATGAATTTTGTATTGCCAACAGGAAGGGGGAAATCCCTTAGAGGTTTAGATGCCAATTTGGATTTGACTTTTTTAACTTTTTATTTTGAAATAATTATAGAATCACAGGAACTTGCAAGAACAAAATGTAAAGGGAGGTCCTTTGCATCCATGTGTGTGTGTGTGTGTGTGTGTGTGTGTGTGTGTGTGTGTGTGTGTGTACCTCTATGCTCTTTTATCAAGTGTAGCTTCCTTAATCACTGCTGCAATCAAGAATCAGAACTTTTCCATCAGACTTCCCTGGTGGCGCAGTGGTTAAGAATCCACCTGCCAGTGCAGGGGACATGGGTTCAATTCCTGGTCCGGGAAGATCCCACATGCCGCGGAGCAACTAAGCCCGTGCACCACAGCTAGTGAGCCCGCGCATCTAGAGCCCATGCTTCGCAACGAGAAGCCACCGCAACGAGAAGCCTGCACACCGCAATGAAGAGTAACCCCTGCTCGCCGCCACTAGAGAAAACCCACACACGGCAACGAAGAAATATTGCAGCCAAAAAATAAATAAATAAATGAATAAAAATTAAAAAAGAAAAAACAAAACTGTTCCATCACCATGTGGTTCCCTCGTGCCACCCCTTTATAGCCACACCTCTCCCCTCTCCCCTGGCCACCCACTAATTAGTTCTCTATCTCTATAAGCTTTGTTATTATATAAATGGAGTCATGCAGTATGTAACCTTTGGAGATTGGATTTTTTTCACTTTGCATAGTTCTCTGGAGACTCATCCAGATTGTTGCATATACCAAGTTTGTTCCTTTTTATTGCTAAGTAGTATTCCATGGTATGGATTACCACAGTTTGTATAACCATTGAAGGACATCTGTAGTGTTTAGAGTTTGGGTCTCTGATGAGTAAAATGTTACGAACTTTCATGTATCAGTTTTTGCAGGAACGTAAGTTTTCATTTCTCTTGGTCATATACAGAATGTAGGAATGCAGTTGCTGGGTCATATGGCAGTTGCATGCTTAGTTTTTAAAGAAACTGCTAAACTGTTTTCCAGAGTGGCTGTACCATTGACCTCTGATTTGATGAAAGTGTTTCGTAGGATAAAATTTTGATTGCCTACTTAACGTATGTGTTGATTTTGGTAGCAGTTTTATTGCCATTAATATATCTGGTAGCTCCTGCTGGCCTGACTTGTGTGAGACGGCATTTCCCAAAAGGCTTTGACTTGGGTCATCAGTCATTTTGATGGTTTAATACCCAGAAGGAAATTCCCTTAGCTTCTACAAAACCCACACAAACTGCACAAGTGAATCTCTTCTCTCTCTTCCTTCCTATTTCTAGAGAAGAGTTAGCCTCACACCTTGAGCCCTGAATCTTGCCTTTAGAGATCCTCTTTTCTTTCTCTGTCTTTAGACATCTTACAGGTTTCTGTCTAAGCATTTAAACATGCTCAGTTCTCTCCTGTCTTGAAATTCCTTTCCCTTTGACCTCATCCACTACTACCCTTTATCTGGCCACTCAAAGCTGCACTGGGTGACTGGGCTGTCTCTATTGCACTGCCTTGTCCAGCCCTCACTTCCAGTGTACAGTATAGTAATCTAGGTTGCCTCCCTGAGCACACTGAAATGGTCCTGTTGATGTCACCAGCAACCCTGTAGCTCAGTCTCATGTAAGCGTTTCAGTACTGTGAGTAGCATTCAGCACTCTTGATTACTTGCTCTGAGTAGAAATACTTTTTTCTTGATCGACTACCCCTTGGACTGCTGCTCCTAATTGTCCTTTGCTGTTGTCTCCCCCTCTGCTCATCCCTTAAATCTTGGGGTTCCTCACAGTTCTGCAGAGGGCCGACTTTCCTCATTCTGGGTAATCTCCCACATCTTAGTCTCCACCTCAGACCTGTCCCCTGAGCTCCAGACCCATATATCCTTTTGCCTCCTAGCCAGCTCCACCTAACTCTTCTGGAATTTATTCTCTTCCCAGCACCCTTGCCTCTTAAAAAGAAGAAGAAAAACTCTTCTTTCTTCAGTGAGGCACCAGTGTGTTAATACCACATCACACAACAGTGGGAGCGCTGTTAAAACCACCTGCATTTAATTGAGTTGCCAAATTAGCCAGAGATAACTGTTCTCCATTAAATACAAATGCATAAAAATTATACTTAAAAAAAATTATTTATTTAGCTGCGCCGCGTCGTAGTTGTGGCACGTGGGATCTTCACTGCCACGTACGGGATCTTCATTGCAGCATGCAAACTCTTAGTTGCAGTATGGGGGATCTAGTTCCCTGACTAGGGATTGAACCCCGGCCCCCTGCATTGGGAGTGCAGTCTTAGCCACTGGACCACCAGGGAACTCCCCAAAATTATACTTTTTATGGCCAGTTAAATAACTGCAAGACTAAAATTGAATGTGAAAAGGAATTGTTTCTATGAAAATAAATTGAATGCTTTGGAAAGACGAAAAAAGCTACTAAAATACTTGCAGTGGAATTAAGTAAGAGCAAGGCAACTGTGAAAGGCTAGTAAAACTAGTCCGACTCTAGAAGGATTCTGTGCGCTGCTTCTCAGGTGTCCCAGATCTTGCTCCACTTCAAATAACATCAGTCTGGAAGTGGTAGTCATAAATGATGGAAGTGATTAATGCAGAAAACATGATGAGGAATTCCAGTCAGGTGCATTCTCAAAGAAAAGGCCCACTTCAAAAGACTGAATAAATAAATGTGCCTTTTGTTTTAAATGAAAATAAAATGGTTTAAGCATATATGTATTAACTTCTTTCCTATTCCATTTGTATTCATCCTGTCTGATGAGGGCTTCTACTGCATCTTCCAGTGATTTCACTCTTGTCCATTACTACTACCCTGCTCACTGTCTTTCCTCTGATTTCTGACATCAGCTTCCCCAACTGGATGTCCAGCCCCAGTTTTGCCCTCCCCCACTGTCTCCCCCTCCCCGTCTCCAGCCCCACCCCGGCTCTCCTCCCCATCCCTTCTTTATATTGTAGCTATAAAGAACTACTAAAAGCATAAACCTGATCATGTTACCCCTTTGCTTTATACACTTATTTATTTATTATTATTTTAAAATTTATTTTTGGCTGCATTGGGTCTTCGTTGCTGCATGCAGGCTTTCTCTAGTTGCGACGAGCGGGGGCTACTCTTCGTTGCAGTGCGCGGGCTTCTCATTGCAGTGACTTCTCTTTGTTGCAGAGCACGGGCTCTAGGCGCGCGGGCGTCAGTACTTGTGGCCCGTGGGCACACTCGTTGTGGCTCGCGGGCTCCAGAGCACAGGCTCAGTAGTTGTGGCGCTCAGGCTTAGTTGCTCCATGGCATGTGGGATCCTCCCAGACCAGGGCTCAAACCCATGTCTCTTGCATTGGCAGGCGGATTCTTAACCACTGTGCCACCAGGGAAGTCCCTACCTCTTTGCTTTAAAAACGCTTAAAATCCAGATTCCTTAAACTAGTAAAAGGAGGCATTTAGATCTGGCCTCTGCTTATTACCTGGTCTCATTTCATGATTTCAGTGCTGCCATCCCCTCCCCTCTGACATGTTAGCCATGTTGACTCAACTCACTTTCACAGTTGAGTGGGGCTTGTGGGATATCTGTGTGTGGTTGGCGTGGGAAGGTACCGAGCTCTCTCACTTCTAGGTCTTTCTGTGCACTGCTTCTCTGCCTGGAACTTTTTCCCCTATCTTTCACCCCACAACTGACTCTACTGTCCTTCTGGTCTCAGCTTTCCTTCAGGAAGCCTTTCCCAACCTCCAGATTGAGTGCTTTTTCTGTGTGCTTTTATAACAACACCCCGGATTTCTCGTATTCTAGCATTTAGCACACAGTAGGTAGTTAATTATCTGTGTACCTATATTCCCTTCAAGGCAACTGGAGTGTAAATTATGTGTAGATCAGGTTCATTCAGTAATCTTGTTTGCCGAGTCTCCACTTGATAAATATTTGAGTGAACAGGTGGTGTTTTCTGAATACTATAGGTTTCCCTGAAAAACACTTAAGCAAAATGTTTTGTTTCTTTTGTAGGTGCTGTCTCTGTTGGCCTTTATCTGTGAGGAAGTTGTGTCACAATGTACTTTGTGTGGAGGCCTTTACTTTTTCGAATTTGTAAGCTGCAGTGCCTTTCTGCTGAGTCTCCTTACGCTGATTGTGTACTGCACTCCAGTTTATGACAAAGTTGATCCCGCAAAAGTCAAGTCATCGGTAAGCATGAAAAAATATAATCCCTATAACAAGAATTTATATATTTTTGGATCTTGTGTAGTTGTATTGTTCACAGTAGTAATGCTTTCATAACTCAGTAACAGGAAAAGACTCTATCCATTGTTCCAGCTCTGCCTCTAAGCAACTCAGTTTTTCCCTGCCAGATGGTATGGTAGAGGGGGAAGGTGAAATTAGAATGAGAGTGACAGACACTGCTGATAATTTACAGTTATTGGTGGTTTAATCTAATTCACATGAGGTATTTTGTAAAAACTAGGATTTTGTCACTTTTGATTTCTCACATTTCAGACTGTCACTCACTGGTTCTACAGTTATTCACTGTGTGCCTGTTGTAGGCCAGGTGTTATGCCGGACGTAAGAGATGGAGTAATGAACTAATGTGATATATTGATATTTCTAAAGCCTCTAAACAAAAGAGCATGTAATTCTACCTATTTTGTTTTGATTTTATTTTATGAAAGAAAGTTCTCTATAAGTGAATTTAGAAGGTATTTGTTAAATTCATTGTGCAAAAATTTCCCTTTTAATAAAAGTCTATGTGAGAATTTTATACTCACAAAATTAGAGATGTATAACTTTCTAAAGACTTAGTCTGCTGACCCTCTTTTTATTTGAGTATAATATGGATTTTTGAGATAACAGATGAGATAATTTATATAGTTACTGCATTTAAGAAAGAAAGAATTGAGCAGTTTACTTCTTCAATAGCATTCAAGTTATCAGGAGTGGTTTATGAGGAATTGTAACTATCAGGGTTGCTTTATGAAAGAATTCACAGTTTTGAGGGAAGAGATCAAAATTAAGGTAAATTTTAACTATTAAAAAAAGAGAGGGACTTTCCTGGTGGCACAGTGGTTAACAATCCGCCTACAAACACTTCTCCTCGGCCAATTGGCAAAAAAAGTGGCCCACAACATCCAGAGTCCCATTGTTGCTGTAGAAATAGAAGCCCAGAGAGAGCTACAGGGTGAAAGTGAAAGGGAGATCAATCAAGAAAAAATGTACAAAGAAGACAGGAGATAAACAGAAAACAGGAGAAAGAGGGTTTTTTCTTGAGGAAAAAAACAGAAAAAAGAGAGAAATAACAGATGGAGCCCTATGGCTGACAGGATCTTGGTGCTCAGGCCGGGTGTCAGGCCTGTTCCTCTGAGGTGGGAGAGCCAACTTCAGGACACTGGTCCACCAGAGACCTCCCGGCTCCACGTAATATCAAACGGCGAAAGCTCTCCCAGAGATCTCCATCTCAACGCTAAGACCCAGCTCCACTCAACAACCAGCAACCTACAGTGCTGGACACCCTATGTCAAACAACTAGGAAGACAGGAACACAACCCCACCCATTAGCAGAGAGGCTGCCTAAAATCATAATAAGGTCACAGACACCCCCAAACACACCACCGGACGCGGTCCTGCCCACCAGAAAGACAAGATCCAGCCTCATCCACCAGAACACAGGCACTAGTCCCCTCCACCAGGAAGCCTACACAACCCACTGAACCAACCTTAGCCACTGGAGGCAGACACCAAAAACAACGGGAACTACATACTGCAGCCTGTGAAAAGGAGACCCCAAACACAGTAAGTTAGGCAAAATGATAAGCAGAGAAACACACAGCAGATGAAGGAGCAAGGTAAAAACCCAGCAGACCAAACAATTGAAGAGGAAATAGGCAGTCTACCTGAAAAAGAATTCAGAGTAATGATAGTGAAGATGATCCCAAATCTTGGAACTAGAATGGAGAAAATATAAGAAACTTTTAACAAGGACCTAGTAGAACTAAAGAGCAAAGAAACAATGATGAACAACACAAAAAATGAAATTAAAACTTCTCTAGAAGGAATCCCATAGTAGAATGACTGAGACAGAAGAACGGATAAGTGACCTGGAAGATAAATTATTGGAAATAACTACTGCAGAGCAGAATAAAGAAAAAAGAATGAAAAGAATTGAGGACAGTCTTAGAGACCCACGAGATAACAGTAAACGCACCAACATTGGAATTATAGGGGTCCCAGAAGAGGAAGAGAAGAAGAAAGGGACTGAGAAAATATGTGAAGAGATTATAGTTGAAAACTTCCCTAATATGGGAAAGGAAATAGTTAATAAAGTCCAGGAAGCGTAGAGATTCCCATACAGGATAAATCCAATGAGAAACACACCAAGACACATATTAATCAAACTATCAAAAATTAAATACACAGAAAAAATACTAAAAGCAGCGAGGGAAAAATAACATACAAGGGAATCCCCATAAGGTTAACAGCTGATCTTTCGGCAGAAACTCTGCAAGCCAGAAGGGAATGGCAGGACATATTTAAAGGGATGAAAGGGAAAAACCTACAACCAAGATTAGTCTACCCAGCAAGGATCTCACTCAGATTAGACAGAGAAATTAAAACCTTGACAGAGAAGCGAAAGCTAAGAGAATTCAGCACTACAAAACCAGCTTTACAAGAAATTCTAAAGGAACTTCTCTAGGCAGGAAACACAAGAGAAGGAAAAGACCTACAATAACAAACCCTAAACAATTAAGAAAATGGTAATAGGAACATACATATTGATAACTACCTTAAATATAAAGGATTAAATGCTCCCATGAAAAGACATACACTGGCTGAATGCATACATAAACAAGACCCATCTATATGCTGTCTACAAGAGACCCACTTCAGACCTTGGGACACATACAGACTGAAAGTGAGGGGATGGAAAAAGATACATCATGCAAATGGAAATCAAAAGAAAGCTGAAGTAGCAATTCTCATATCAGACGAAATAGACTTTAAAATAAAGACTATTATAGGAGACAAAGAAGGACACCAAGGGATCAATCCAGGAAGAAGATATAACAATTGTAAATATTTATGCACCCAACATAGGAGCACCTCAAAACATAAGGCAAATGCTAACAGCCATAAAAGGGGAAATCGACAGTAATACAATCATAGTAGGGGACTTTAACACCCCACTTTCACCAATGGACAGATCATCCAAAATGAAAATAAATAAGGAAACACAAGCTTTAAATGATACATTAAACAAGATGGACTTTATTGACATTTATAGGACATTCCATCCAAAAACAACAGAATACACATTTCTCTCAAGTGCTCATGGAACATTTTCCAGGATAGATCATATCTTGGGTCACCAGTCAAGCCTCGATAAATTTAAGAAAATTGAAATCATATCAAGTATCTTTTCCGACCACAATGCTCTATTAGATATCAATTACAGGAAAAACTCTGTTAAAAATACAAGCACGTGGAGGCTAAACAGTACACTACTTAATAACCAAGATATCACTGAAGAAATCAAAGAGGAAATCAAAAAATACCTAGAAACAAATGACAATGAAAACACGACGCCCCAAAACCTATGGGATGCAACAAAAGCAGTTCTAAGAGGGAACTTTATAGCAATACAATCCTACCTCAAGAAACAAGAAACATCTCAAACAACCTAACCTTACACCTAAAGCAATTAGAGAAAGAAGAACAAAAGAGCCCCAAAGTAGCAGAAAGAAAGAAATCATAAAAATCAGATCAGAAATAAATGAAAAAGAAATGAAGGAAATGATAGCAAAGATCAATAAAACTAAAAGCTGGTTCTTTGAGAAGATAAACAAAATTGATGAACCATTAGCCAGACTCATCAAGAAAAAAAGGGAGAAGACTCAAATCAATAGAATTAGAAATGAAAAAGAAGTAACAACTGACACTGCAGAAACACAAAGGTCCATGAGAGATTACTACAAGCAACTATATGCCAATACAGACAACCTGGAAGAAATGGACAAATTCTTAGAAAAGCACAACCTTCCGAGACTGAACCTGGAAAAAATAGAAAATACAAACAGACCAGTCACAAGCACTGAAATTGAAACTGTGATTAAAAATCTTCCAACAAACAAAAGCCCAGGACCAGATGGCTTCACAAGCGAATTCTATCAAACATTTAGAGAAGAGCTAACACCTAGCCTTCTCACACTCTTCCAAAATATAGCAGAGGGGGGAACACTCCCAAACTTATTCTACGAGGCCACCATCACCCTGATACCAAAACCAAAGATGTCACAAAGAAAGAAAACTACAGGCCAATATCACTGATTAACGTAGATGCAAAACTCCTCAACAAAATACTAGGAAACAGAATCCAACAGCACATTGAAAGGATCATACACCATGATCAAGTGGGAACGCGAGGATTCTTCAATATACGCAAACCAATCAATGTGATACACCATGTTACCAAATTAAAGGAGAGCCATCATATTATCATCTCAGTAGATGCAGAAAAAGCTTTTGACAAAATTCAATCCCCATTTATGATAAAAACCCTCCAGAAGTAGGGATAGAGGGAACTTACCTCTACATAATAAAGGCCATATATGACAAAGCCACAGCCAGCATCATTCTCAACGGTGAACAACTGAAACCATTTCCACTAAGATCAGGAACAAGACAAGGTTGTGCACTCTCACCATTATTATTTATTTATTTATTTTTAAAAATTTATTTATTTATTTGTGGCTGAATTAGGTCTTTGTTCTTGCACGCGGGCTTTCTCTAATTGCGGCAAGTGGGGTCTACTCTTCGTTGCGGTGCGCGGGCTTCTCATTGCGGTGGCTTCTCTTGTTGCAGAGCATGGGCTTTAGGCATGCGGGTTTTAGTAGTTGTTTCTCGTGGGCTCAGTAGTTGTGGCTCACAGGCTCTAGAGCGCAGGCTCACTAGTTGTGGCACACGGGCTCACAGGCTTAGTAGCTCCACGGCATGTGGGATCTTCCTGGACCAGGGCTCGAACCCGTGTCCCCTGCATTGGCAGGCAGATTCTTAACCACTGCGCGACCAGGGAAGCCCCTCACCACTGTTATTCAACATAGTTTTGGAAGTTTTAGCCACGGCAGTCAGAGAAGAAAAAGAAATAAAAGGAATTCAAATCGGAAAAGAAGTAAAGCTGTCACTCTTTGCAGATGACGTGATGCTATCCATAGAGAATCCTAAAGTATCTACCAGAAAACTGCTAGAGCTAATCAATGAATTTGGTAAAGTAGCAGGATACAAAATTAATGCACAGAAATCTCTTGCATCCCTATACACTAAGAACGAAAGATCAGAAGGAGAAATTAAGGAAACACTCCCATTTACTATTGCAACAAAAAGAATAAAATACCTAGGAATAAACCTAACTAAGGAGACAAAAGACCTGTATGCAGAAAACTATAAGACACTGATGAAAGAAATTAAAGGTGATACAAACAGATTGAGAGATATACCGTGTTCTTGGATTGGAGGAATCAACTTTGTGGAAAGGACTATACTACCCCAAGCAATCTACAGATTCAGTGGAATCCCTATCAAACTACCAATGGCATTTTTCACAGAAGTAGAACAGAAAATTTCACAATTTATATGGCAACACAAGAGACCCTGAGTAGCCAAAGCAATCTTCAGAAAGAAAAATGGAGGTAGAGGAATCAGGCTCCCTGCCTTCAGGCTATACTATAAGGCTACAGTAATCAAGACAGTATGGTACTGACACAAAAACAGAAATACAGATCAATGGAACAGGATAGAAAGCCCAGAGATAAACCCATGCACATATGGTCACCTTATTTTTGATAAAGGAGGCAAGACTATACAGTGGAGAAAAGACAGCCTCTTCAGTAAGTGCTGCTGGGAAAACTGGACAGCTACATTTAAAAGAATGAAATTAGAACACTCCCTAACACCATACACAAAAATAAACTCAAAATGGATTAGAGACCTAAATGTAAGACTGGAAACTATAAAACTCCTAGAGGAAAACATAGAAAAAACACTCCTTGACATAAATCACAGCAAGATCGTTTTTGACCCACCTCCTAGAGAAATGGAAATAAAAACAAAAATAAACAAATGGGACCTAATGAAACTTAAAAGCTTTTGCACAGCAAAGGAAACCATAAACAAGATGAAAAGACAGCCCTCAGAATGGGAGAAAATACTTGCAAATGTAGCAACTGACAAAGAATTAATCTCCAAAATTTACAAGCAGTTCATGCAGCTCAATATCAAGAAAACAACCCAATCCAAAAATGGGCAGAAGACCTAAATAGACATTTCTCCTAAGAAGATATACAGATTGCCAACAAACACATGAAAGTATGCTGAACATCACTAACCATTAGAGAAATGCAAATCAAAACTACAATGAGGTTTCACCTCACACCAGTCTGAATGGCCATCATCAAAAAAATCTACAAGCAGTAAATCCTGGAGAGGGTGTGGAGAAAAGGGAACCCCCTTGCACTGTTGGTGGGAATATAAATTGATACAGCCACTATGGAGAACAGTATGGGGGTTCCTTAAAAAAACTAAAAATTGAACTACCATACGACCCAGCAAATCCCACTACTGGGCATATACCCTGAGAAAACCATAATTCAAAAAGAGTCATGTACCACAATGTTCACTGCAGCTCTATTTACAATAGCCAGGACATGGAAGCAACCTAAGTGTCCATCAACAGATGAATGGATAAAGAAGATGTGACACATATATACAATGGAATATTACTCAGCCATAAAAAGAAATGAAATTGAGTTATTTGTAGTGAGGTGGATGGACCTAGCATGTGTCATACAGAATGAAGTCAGTCAGAAAGAGAAAAACAAATACCGTATGCTAACACATGTGTATGGAATCTAAAGAAAAAAAGATGGTCATGAAGAACCTAGGGGTAGGAAAGGAATAAAGACGCAGATGTAGAGAATGGACTTGAGGACATGGGGAGGGGAAGGGTAAGCTGGGACGAAGTGAGAGAGAGGCATGGACTTATATATACTACCAAAATACATAGCTAGTGGGAAGCAGCCTCATAGCACAGAGGGATCAGCTTGGTGCTTTGTGACCACCTATAGGGGTGGGATAGGGAGGGTGGGAGGGAGATGCAACACGAAGGAGATATGGGGATATATTTATATGTATAGCTGATTCACTTTGTTATAAAGCAGAGACTAACACACCATTGTAAAGCAATTATACTCCAATAAAGATCTTAAAAAAATAAAAAACAAGAACAATCCGCCTACCAGTGTAGGGGACACGGGTTCAATCCCTGGTCTGGCAAGATTCCCACATGCCACGAAGCAGCTAAGCCCGCGTGCCACAACTACTCAGCTCTGTGCTCTAGAGCCCGTGAGCCACAACTACGAAGCCCGCACGCCTAGAGCCCATCCTCCACAACAAGAGAAGCCACTGCAATGAGAAGCCTCTGCACCACAGTGAAGAGTAGCCCCTGCTTGCTGCAACTAGAGAAAGCCCGTGTGCAGCAACAAAGACCCAGTGCAACAAAAATAGAGAGAGAACTGGATAAATACAAAGCAGTAAGATTTTATTGTTTTAAATTAATGAGAACCAAGCGTTGGGTCCTATATTGATCATACACCTAAGATTTACTTTTTTCTGTATACTCTTTTGTACCTCTTAAGTTTTGTACCATAAGAATCTATTGCCTTCTTTCACTTATTTATTTTTTTGCATTTAAAAAATTTTATTGAAATATAGTTAATTTACAGTGTTGTGTTAATTTCTGCTGTACAGCAAAGTGATTCAGTTATACATATATATATCCTTTTTCACTATGGTTTATCACAGATATTGAGTATAGTTCCCTGTGCTACACAGTAGGGCCTTGCTGTTTATCCATCCTGTATATACTAGTTTGCATCCGCTAATCCCAAACTGTCAATCCTTCCCTTTCCCACCCTCCCTCCCCTTTGGCAACCACAAGTCTGTTCTCTAAGTCCACGAGTCTGTTTGTTTAGTAAATAAGTTCATTTGTGTTGTATTTTAGATTCCACATATAAGTGATATCATATGGTATTTGTCTTTCTCTGTCTAACCTACTTCACTTAGATGGACCTAGAGGTCATCATACTATGTTGCTGCAAATGGTGTGATTTCATTTTTTATGGCTGAGTAATATTCCATTGTGTGTATGTATTTGTGTGTGTGTATACACACACACACACACATATATACACCACATTTTCTTTATCCAGTCATTTGTTGATGGACATTTAGGTAGTTTCCATGTCTTGGCTTTGGAAATAGTGCTGCTGTGAATATTGGGGTGCATGTATATTTTTGAATTACAGTTTTGTCTGGGTATATTCCCAGGAGTGGAATTGCTGGATCATATGGTGACTCTATTTTTAGTTTTTTGAGGAGCCTCCATACTGTTTTGCATAGTGGCTATACCAATTTACATTCCCACCAGCAGTGTAAGAGGGTTCCCTTTTTTTCACACCTACTCCAACATTTATTATTTGTAGACTTTTTAATGATGGTTATTTTGACCATTGTGAGGTGGTGTACCTCATTGTAGTTTCGATTTGCGTTTCTCTAATAATTAGCGATGATGAGCATGTTTTCTTGTGCCTATTGGCCATCTGTATATCTTCTTTGCAGAAATGTCTATTTAGGTCTTCTGACCATTTTTTAATTGGGCTTTTTTTGTTATTGAGTTGTTTGAGTTGTTTGTATATTTTGGAAATTAAGCCCTTGTCAGTCGCATCATTTGCAGATATTTTCTCCCAGTCCATAGGTATAGTCTTTTCGTTTTGTTTATGGTTTCCTTTGCTTTACAAAAGCTTATAAGTTTGATTAGGTCCCATATGTTTATTTTTGCTTTTATTTCTATTGCCTTGGGTGACTGGTATGATTGGTACAACTTATGTCAGAGAATGTTTTGTCTATGTTCAAGGAGTTTTATGGTGTCATGTCTCATATTTAAGTGTTTAAGCCATTTTGGATTTATTTTTGTGTATGGTGTGATGGTGTGTTCTAACTTCATTGATTTGCATGTGGCTGTCCAACTTTTCCAATACCACTTGCTAAAGAGAGTGTCTTTTCCCCATTGTATATTCTTGCCTCCTTTGTTGAAGATTAATTGTCCATAGGTGTTTGGGTTTATTTCTGGGCTCTCCACTCTGTTCCATTGATCCACATGTTTTGGGGCCAAAACCATGCTGTTTTTTTAATTTTTAAAAAATTTATTTATTTATTTATTTATGGCTCTTGTTGGGTCTTAACTGCTGCGCGCAGGCTTTCTCTGGTTGCTGCAAGCGGGAGCTACTCTTCATTGTGGTGGCTTCTCTTGTTGTGGAGCACGGGCTCTAGGCACGTGGGCTTCAGTAGTTGTGGCACATGGACTCAGTAGTTGTGGCTCATGGGCTCTAGAGCACAGGCTCAGTAGTTGTGGCTTAGTTGCTCCGTGGCATGTGGGATCTTCCCAGACCAGGGCTTGAACCTGTGTCCCCTGCATTGGCAGGCGGACTCTTAACCACTGCACCACCAGGGAAGCCCAACCATGCTGTTTTGATTATTGTAGCTTTGTAGTATTGTCTGACGTCTAGGGGGATTATACCTCCTGCTTTGTTCTTTTTCCTAAGGATTGCTTTGGCAATTCTGGGTCTTTTATGGTTCCATATAAATTTTAGGATTATTTGTCCTAGTTCTGTGAAAAATGTCATGGATAATTTTATAGCGATTGCATTAAATCTGTAGATTGCTTTGGGTAGCATGGCCATTTTAACAGTATTCTCCCAATCCAAGAGCATGGGATATCTTTCCATTTCCTTGAATCCTCTTTAATTTCCTTTATTAATGTTTTATAGTTCTCAGCATGTAAGTGTGTCACTTCCTTAGTCAGGTTTATTCCTAGGGGTTTTTTGTTGTTGTTGTTGGTAGTGGTGCTATTTTAAAAGGTATTGTTTTTTTACATTCCCTGTCTGATATTTCATTGTTAGTGTAAAGAAACGCAACTGTTTTCTAAATACTAATCTTGTATCCTGCCTACTTTGCTGAATTCATGTATTAGATCTAGTAGTTTTTGTGTGGAGTCCTTAGGGTTTTCTATGTTTAGTATCATGTCATCTACATATAGTGAAAATTTTACCTCTTTCCTTCCAATTTGGATACCTTTTATTTATTTTTCTTGTCTGATTGCTGTGGCTAGGACTTCCCAATACCGTGTTGAATAGAAGTGGTGAGAATGGGCATCCTTATTCCAGATGTTAGCAGGAAGACTTTCAGCTTTTCACTGTTGGGTATTATATTGGCTGTGGGTTTGTCATAAACAGCTTTCATTATGATGAGATATGTTCCTGTATATCCACTTTGGTAAGAGTTTTTATCATGAATGGATGTTGAATTTTGTCAAATGCTTTTTCTCATCTATTGAGATGATCATGTTATTTTTTCTCTTTTTTTTAATTGATTTATTTATTTTTGGCTATATTATAAAGCCTACTGCACGTGGGCTTTCTCTAGTTGCAGTGAGTGGAGGCTACCCTTAGTTGTGGTGCACGGGCTTCTCATTGTGGTGGCTTCTCTTGTTGTGGAGCACAGGCTCTAGGAGCATGGGCTTCAGTAATTGTAGCATGAGGGCTCAGTAGTTGTGGCTCTTGGGCTCTAGAGCACAGGCCCAGTAGTTGTGTCACATGGGCTTAGTTGCCCTGTGGCATGTGGGATCTTCCCGGACCAGGGCTTGAACCCGTGTCCCCTGCGTTGGCAGGCGGATTCTTAACCACTGCGCCTCCAGGGAAGCCCGACCATGTGGTTTTTGACTTTTGTTAATGTGTATTACATTGATATGCATATGTTGAACCATCCTTGTGAACTTGGGATGAATCCCACTTGGTCATGGTGTATGATCTTTTTTATGTGTTGTTGGATTCAGTTTGCTAATATTTTGTTGATAATTTTTGCCTCTATATTTATCAAAGATATTGGCCTGTAATTTTCTTTCTTGGTGGTATCTTTGTTTGATTTTGGTATCAGAGTGATGGTGTCTTCATAGAATGTCTTTGCGAGTGTTCCCTCGTCTTCAGTCTTTTGGAAGAGTTTGAGAAGAATTGGTAGAAGTTCTTCTTTGTATGTTTGGTAGAATTTGCCTGTGAAGTCATCTGGTCCTGGACTTCTGTTTGTAGGGAGTTTTGGTTTCTTTTTTTTGATCACACCATGCAGCATATGGGATCTTAGTTCCCTGACCAGGGATCAAGCTCTTGCCCCTTGCATTGGAAGCATGGAGTCTTAACCACTGGACAGCCAGGGAAGTCCCTGTAGGGAGTTTTTTTGGTTTGATTTTTTTTTTTTTTTTTTACTATAGATTCTGTTTCACTTCTGGTGATTGGTCTGTTCAAATTATTTCTTCTTGATTCAATTTTGGTGGGCTGTATGTTTCTAGAAAGTTGTCCATTTCTTCTAGATTGTCAAATATGTTGGCATATAATTGTTCATAGTATTCTCTTACGTTTTTTTTTTGTATTTCTGCAGTATCAGTTGTGATTTTTCCCCTTTCATTTCTTATTTTGCTTATTTGGGTCTTGTCTCTTTTCTTCTTGGTGCACCTGGCCAGAGGCTTATCAATTCTGTTTACCCTTTTAAAGAACCAACTCTTGGTTTTATTGATTTTTTTTCCTATTTTTTTAATCTCTATTTTATTTATTTCCTCTCTGATCATTATTATCTCCTTTCTTCTGCTGACTTTAGGTTTTGTTTGTTCTTCTTTTTCTGATTATTTTAGGTGGTGGGTTAAGTTACTTGAGATTTTTCTTGTTTCCTAAAGAAGGCCTGTGTCACTATGAACTTCCTTCTAAGAACTGCTTTTGTTGCATCCCATAGATTTTGTTTATCTTTTTTGGCTGCGCTACATGACTTGTGGAATCTTACTTCCCTGATCAGGGATTGAACCTGGATCCTCAGCAGTGAGAGCATGGAGTCCTAATCACTGGACCACCAGGGAATTTCCCCATAGATTTTGTATGGTTGTGTTTTCATTGTCATTTGCCTCGAGGTATTTTTTAATTTCTTCTTTGATTTCACCATTGACCCATTGGTTATTTTAGGAGCACGTTGTTTAGTCTCCATGTAATTGTTTTTTTTCTTGTTTCTTTTTCTGTTGTTGATTTCTGGTTTCATGCTGTTGTGGTCAGAAATGATGCTTGAAATAATTCCTATACCCTTAAATTTGTTGAGGCTTGTTTTGTGCCCTAGTATGTGGTCAATCCTAGAGAACGTTCCATGTGCGCTTGAAAAGAATATGTATTCTGCTTTTTGGGGGTGTAATGTCCTGAAAATATCAACTAAGTCTGTTCTGTTGTATCACTTAGGATCTCTGTTGCCTTATTGATTTTCTGTGTAGAAGATCTGTCCATTGATGTGAGTGGGGTGTTAAAATCTACTATTACTGTACTCCTGTCAGTTTCTCCCTTTATGTGTGTGTTTGTTTTATGTATTTGGGTGCTCCTATATTGGGTACATACATGTTGACAAGTGTAATATCCTCTCCTTGTGTTGATCCTGTTATTATATAGTGTTCTTTATCTTTCTTTATAGCCTTTGTTTTAAAGTCTATTTTGTCTGATAGGAGTATTGCGACCCCCACTTGTCGTTTTTGTTTGCATGAAACATCTTTTTCCAACTCCTCACTCTAAATCTATATGTGGCCTTTGTCCTAAAGTGGGTCTTTTTTGTTTTTTTAATTATTTATTTATTTTTTGGGGCTGTGTTAGGTCTTCGTTGCTGTGCATGGGCTTTCTCTAGTTGCGGCAAGCGGGGGCTACTCTTTGTTGCGGTGCGTGGGCTTCTCATTGCAGTGGCTTCTTTGGTTGCGGAGCACAGGCTCTAGGTACGTGGGCTTCAGTTGTTGTAGCACACAGGCTCAGTAGTTGTGGCTTGCAGGCTCTAGAGTGTAGGCTCAGTAGTTGTGGCACACAGGCTTAGTTGCTTCGCAGCATCTGGGATCTTCCTGGACCAGGGCTCGAACCCGGGTCCCCTGCATTGGCAGGCGGATTCTTAACCACTGCACCACCAGGGAAGTCCCTAAAGTTGGTCTCTTGTAGGTAGCATAGTGTATGTAGGCTCGTTTCATCCAGTCTGCCACTCTGTGTCTTTTGATGGGAGCATTTAGTCCATTGACATTTAAAGTAATTATTGATAGATATGTATTTATTGCCATTTTAAACCTTGTTTTCCCGTTGATTTTATATATCTTTTTTGTCCCTTTTTGTTTTTCCTTTTGTGGTTTGAAGACTTTCTTTGGTATTATGCTTATGTTCTCTTCTTTTTGGTGTTTGTGAACCTATTGTGTGTTTTTGATTTGTGGTTGCCCTGTTTTTCAAGTATATTAACCCTTCCCACTTGCTTTAGACTGATAATCATATGGGTTCGAACACATTCTAGGAAATTACATTTTCTTACTCTCCTCCCCCACATTTGATGATTTTGATGTCTTCTTTTACATCTTCATGTTCTTCCTTTTGCTGTTCATTGTGGTTATCATCACTTCCACAGAAATTTTTGATTGTCTTTTTTTAAATCTATATATGAGCTTACTTAAGTGATTTACTTTCTGATTAGGATTTTCTCTTTTCTATAGATTTTTCTTTTCTATTTAGAGAAGACCTTTCAATATTTCCCTTAGGATGGGTTTGGTATTGCTGTATTCTTTTAGTTTTTGCTTGTCTGAGAAATTCTTTATCTCTCCTTCTATTCTAAATGATAATCTTGCTGGGTAGAGTATCCTAGGTTGCACATTTTTCCCTCTCAGGACTTTGAATGTATCTTGCCACTTCCTTCTGGCCTGCAACATTTCTTTGTTTTTTTTCCATAGGCACCTTTTTGGGGGGGGGGGGGGGCGGGGGAGGCTACATTGGGTCTTCGTTGTGGCCTGTGGGATCTTCATTGCGGCGTGCAGGATCTTCTTTTGTTGTAGTGTGTGGGCTCTTCGTTGCAGTGCATGGGCTTCTCTCTAGTTGTGGTGTGCGAGTTTTCTCTCTCTAGTTGAGGTGCATGGGCTCAGTAGTTGTGGTGCATAGGCTTAGTTGCCCCACAGCATGTGGGATCTTAGTTCCCCAACCAGGGATCGAACCTGTGTCTCCTGCATTGGAAGGCAGATTCTTTACCATTGGACCACCAGGGAAGTCCCTGGCCTGCAACATTTCTGTAGAGATATATGTCTTGGTGTAGGTCTGTTTGGGTTTATCTTGTTCTGGACTCTCTGTGCTTCCTGTACCGGGATATCTGCTATCTTCTCTAGGTTTGGGAAGTTTTCAGCCATCACATCTTCAATTCCCTTTTCTCTTTCTTCTCCTTCTAGGATCCCAGTTATGCATAGATTGGCATGCTTTGTATTATCCCACAGGTCTCTTATGTTGCTTTCATTTTGTTTTTTCATTTGCCTTTCTGTCTGCTGTTCTGATTGGGTGATTTCCATTATTCTATCTTCCAGGTCACTTGTTCTTCTGCATTATTCGTTCTACTATTCATTGCCTTTAGCTCAACTTTCAGTGAATGAGTTCTCTAATTTTTCTTGGTTCCTTTTTATAGTAATCTGCATTTCTATCAATACTCCTTAACTTCTTCAGTGTTTTCATTATCTCCTTTTTGAACTTGATGTCTATTAGACTGAAGAGGTCTGATTTGTTTGTTCTTTCAGGGGAATTCTCTTGATCTTTTAATTGGGAATGGTTCCTCTGCTTTTTCATTTTACTTATATTTCTCTTTATGAGTTGAGGACAAACAATTATCTACTGTGGTTTGGAGGGCTGTTTTTATGTGGGGGTGTTCCTGTGTAGCCTTTGTGGGTTTGATATTCTTTGGTGTGAGGGCTGTTTTTAGCTTGGATGCCTGCCACCTCTTTCCTCGGTGTATGCTAGCTGTTATTATCCCCTTGCTAGGTGTGACTGGTGTTGTGGTGACCAGAACCTGCACTGGATATTGAGTGGGGCCTCCTCCTTGCTCTGTGGTTTTCACTGCTCTATCAGAGGCTGGGTTTGTTCCCTAGCTGTTGGAGTAGAAGCCCCCAGATGCATTTCTGAGTGATGGTGCAAGGTAGGTGGGATTGGCGTGCTCCCATTGGGAGAGGAGCCACTGACTATTTCTCTGCTAGATCTGTTCACATGTGAGTGTGCTCACCTGTCACCCGTTGTGCAGGCTCACAAAGTACACTGCTGCTGGCACTGCCCTTGCCCCTGTCTCAACCTTGGGAATGCCATCAGTCAGCCCTGGTGTCCCCCTGGCCTTGTTTTCACAAGGCCACCAACGCAGATCCACTGAAGTCAGGTTCCAGGACTATAGTAGTTGTGCACCTGGACCCGCTATGGGGGCTATAGAGGCAGCTCAGACCCTGGCCCAGCCCAGTCCCCACATGCATGTGCCCACAAAGCCCACAGCTGCTAAGGCCAGATCTGTCCAAGCCATGGGAGGACCCGTTGTCCCTCGGATGTCCTGCAGGTGCTGAACTTACACGGCTGGCAGTGGAGGTGTAAGTCTGAGGCTTGCACAGCTGCAGGGAGAGATTTCAGCCCTACCTCCTAAGTCTCGTGGCCGCTGGGGTCCAGCTGTGGTTTCAGCTCTGCCTCTGTGTGTGGGCAACCCACTGGCGTTTGCTCCCGGAGCCCGCCGAGGCAGCGGCTGGTTCGCCGGAGCCTGTCAAGGCAGGAGCCCCCAAGGCGGTGGCTGGGGTGCGCTCGCCTGGAGCCTGCCAAGGTGGGGGCTGGCACGTGAGAAAGAGGCTGCTATGGCGGCCTCCATTGCCTCCTCATACGCCACTTAACGATGGCGCTTCACTTCTGTGACGGGCCTGGGCTTCTTCCGCAAACATCCCCAGTTGCGACCACACCACATTCCAGCCCCTTCAGGCTGTTTCCACACAGCCAACAGCAGCCCTCTCCCTGTTCTGTCCTCTAAACGCTGAGTTTCAGTACCCAGCCCCTTCCCCTACCAGCAGATGTGCATCTCAGGCTGGAATGCGCAGGGCGGTGGCACGGCTGTCTGTGCAGGTCTCTGTTTGTTCTGCCTGCCACAGACCTGAAGCTCCCTTTCTGTCCTGGTTGATCTCCCTGCCAGTGAGGGGGTATCCCACGGTGTGGGAACCTTTCCTTTTTCCAGCTCCCTCCCATGGCCGCAGATCCCGTCCTGCTTTCCCTTTTTTTTTTTCCCTTTCGTCCTACCTGGTCACATGGAGATTTTTCCTGTCCTTTCAGGTATTTGAGGTCTTCTGCTGGTGTTCAGTAGGTGTTCTGTGGGAACTGTTCCATTTGTAGGGGTATTTTTGGTGTATTTGTGGGAGGATGTGAGTTCCACATCCTTCTACTCTGCTGTCTTGACTGGAGCTCCTATCCCCTTCTTTTAATTCTTTAAGCATGAAATATTGCCATTTGCAGTAATATGTTAGTTACTGGACCTAGAGAATATTAAACTTAGTGAAGTAAGTCAGAGAAAGACAAATACTATATGATATCACTTATATGTGGAATCTTAAAAAAGAATCTGTATACAAAACAGAAACAGACTTAACAGACATAGAAAACAAACTTATGGTTACCAAAGTGGAGAGGGAAGGGAGGAGGGGACAAATTAGGGTTGTGGGATTAACAGATACAAACTACTATACATAAAATAGATAAGCAAAAAGGAATTACTGTGTAGCACAGGGAACAATATTCAATATCTTGTAATAACCTATAATGAATATAATCTGAAAAAATATAACTGAATCACTTTGCTGTACACCTGAAGCTAACACAATATTGTAAATCAACTGTACTTTAATAAAAAATACATATATATATAATGATTCTTTTAAGTTTGAAAAATTAAAAAACAAAAAGTTGATACCAAACAGCTAAAAAAATAACTTTGAAAAACAGGTAGAGTCTGAATCAAATCCATTAAGCCTTTGATGAACACATACGTGCAGTTCTTGGTATGGCCAATATATGACAGTTCCCGTTATCTTACCCGATAATAGCTGCTGTCAGTGTTTACTGTGTGCCAGGCACTTTATGTGCTGTGATTTAGAATCTTCACACCTCAGTGCTCCATTTTTCTGTTGAAGAAACTTAGGTTGAGAGTGGTTAAGTAACTTGTCCAAAGTTACACAGTGAGGGTGAAAATAAACAGATTTGAACCCAGGAAAGTTCTCACACTCTGCAGTCTGTCATGTGGCCTAGGCAGAATGCTGCTAGAACCACTGCCCTAGTAACTTTAGATGCTATCGTGGCAAATATCGTCACCACAAGAGTCTTTGTATAGCAATGACAACAGAACCCATTTGTTTTATGAAATACGTATTAAGAAGAGGATGCAGAGAATATCTTAGAATTTTTGTTAATTATATTCTTAATCTTTGAAAAGTCCTTTTTACAGATTAGTATGTGATAAGATTTGAACAAGGGAAAAATTCACTAGCATCTGAGCTGGTTGATTTGTAGCTTGAATGTGTAAATTTATATTTTAAACATTAAAGATTGAAAATATTTTTTTCATTTCTTATCTCAACAGCAAATAGCACTACTGTCCATAAAAATATTTTTAGAAATGTTTATAGTTTTTTAGTGCTGCATCTGTAGTGTTTAAGAACATTGATCTTTTTGACAAGAAACAATATAATATTTTCCAGTTTAGTATAATGGTCAAACTAAGCAAAATGTAAAGCACTTATTACATCAAACTTGAGCATTTAAAAAGTTATTTTAGAGTAAATACTAATTTTAAAATACTGAGGAGGGCTTCCCTGGTGGCACAGTGGTTGAGAGTCCGCCTGCTGATGCAGGGGACACGGGTTCGTGCCCCAGTCTGGGAAGATCCCACATGCCACTGAGCGGCTGGGCCCGTGAGCCATGGCTGCTGAGCCTGCGCGTCCGGAGCCTGTGCTCCGCAACGCGAGAGGCCACAACAGTGAGAGGCCCGCATACCGCAAAAAAAAACAAAAACAAAAAAATACTGGGGAAAAAAAGAAAAATTAGTCATTTCATCCTAAAATAGCTTTTGTAAATATTTTACTGTATGCCTTTTGGGTCTTATAGAAAGTTTTAAACATAGTTGTAATTGTAGAGTATGTATGTTCTACTTTTCACCTAACATCGTAAGGAAGTCATGTTTGTTTGAATGGTTTAAAAATTACTTTTACTGTCTGCTTATTAATATACTTAAATTAAAAAAATCTTTATGTAAGGAGTTTTCTGTTTTAGAGAAAATGTTTTGAGTGTGTGGTGGTGGTAGTGTCTAGGGAGGAACAGTAATCTTTTTGGAAAGAGAATCTTTTCTATCCCATGCTCTTGCGGGTCCCATTGTATCAAGAATAACAATAGCCAATGTTTATGGAACATTTATTGTGTTTCTGGCACTGATCTGAGCACTTTCCATGGATTAACTCTAATCTATAGAATCACCTATGAATACGATATTGTTACTACTCTCATTTTGCAGATGAAGAAACAAAGGCACACAGACATTAGGTAACTAATTCAATCATGTAGCTAAGAAGTAATATTACTGGAATGTGAACTCAGGTAGTCTCGCTCTAGAACCCATGTTTATTGAATACTACATTGTTCTGTCTCAAAATGATTGTCTTGTTTTAATACCTCCTTGAGTGTACTCCAAATATTAGTAAATAGAGTTTTATTACCTCCTTGAGTGTACTCCAAATATTAGTAAATAGAGTTTTATATTTGTATGTAAGAGATTTAAATAATATTCATTTCAAAGGAATAGAAAAAAAGAGAAAGTGCTGCAGAAAAACACCTCATTTAGAAGCAAAGAGGAAATCTCTGAAATTTCTTATAAGTGTTAAGTGAACTAACAAAATAGTTAATTCTGTTTTGGGTAGTTTTACTGATAGTAGGTTTAGTGGAGGTTGCATTTAAGAAAACTCAAAAAATATCAGACTTAAAACACTTTGGAGTGGCTATCATTTTTCCCATTTCTCCTCTGAATCAAGTATGTATATGTCAAGCTCTGTTTTCACTTGGCATTTGAGAGCGAGCCTCATGAGTTGATGCCTGAGAGAACACTTGGAAACGATGAAGAATTCCATTGCTGTAAGCTGCACTATGATGAGATGTGGATGCTTTTATGTAGTAGATAATCTCATCATACAAGCTCATGTTTGATTACCCACTTGGCACAATTGAAAAACAACATGCTATTCCAAGAAAGCCTAAGTGTCTTTAGTTAATGATGGGTGATCCTTTTGAGTCTCTCTTTTCCAAAGTGCTTTAAAAGCACTGAAGTACTCTCAGAGAGGCCATCCTAGCATGGATTATGTTGAAAGGGAAGAAAAATGCTGTTCTTTGCTGGAAGTAATGTGGGATTTAATAAATCCTTTGGCTTTGATCTTCATATGTCCTAGAAAGGGGACTTCCCTGGTGGTCCAGTGGCTAAGACTCCGTGTTCCCAATGCAGGGGACCTGGGTTCGATCCCTGGTCAGGGAACTAGATCCCACATGCCACAACTAAAGATCCTGCACGCAGCAACGAAGTCCCCACGTGCTGCAACTAAGACCCAGCGCAGCTAAATAAATAAATGAATATTTTTTAAAAATTAATACATCCTAGAGAAAAAGATAAGCACACACATGCATGACCTTTGGGGAACTGTTTTTATTTTATTTCATTTTTATTTATTTGTAATAGAATATAATTGATTTTACAATATTGTATTAGTTTCAGGTGAACAACGTAGCAATTCAATATTTTTATAGATTATACTCCATTTAAAGTTCATTAGCAAATAACGGCTAGATTTTCCTGTGCTGTACAATATATCCTTGTTGCTTATTTATTTTATACATGATAGTTGGTACTTCTTAATCCCCTTCCCCTATCTTGCCCCTCCCCTTTCCCTTTCCCCACTGGTCACCACTAGTTTATTCTCTGTGTCTGTGGGTCTTTGTTACTCATTTGTTTACTTTTTAGATTCCACAAATAAGTAATAATGGAGAACTATTTTTATTAAAACATTATCTTGTGATGTACTCTCTGAATATGCCCTGTCCAGAGTGTGCATAGTGTTCCTTTACAGGGTATTTATCAAATACCAGGCTTATTGAAAAGTTAGAAGTTGAAGTATGTAAGTTTGAGTCAAGAAAAAAAGTCACTGAAGTTTTTTAAAAGTTAAAAATTAAAACATTTGTTTTCAGCCACCCTAACCATGCTGTATTCCTTATGTTTTATGTGTATGTATAGGATTTTTATATTACTGTGGGAACAGGATTGGTGTTTTTGGTGGCATCCATCTTATTCGCTTTGACACATGACAGTACCCCGGCTGAACTTGCTGCAATTGTAAGTACCTTTTATCTTCGCTTATTTTTATTTGCTTAGAAATATGGAATTTGGAAAGTACTTGACAGGTTATACAATAAGGGAGAGTGGTTTGTCTTTTAACTTATTTTTTAGTGTAATTTGATTAGAGGCCTAAAAGCAAATAAATATGATAGCCTTAAAAACCTAGAACCTGTCTTTAGAATTTGAGTTTTGTTAACAAAAATCCATTGAAGCCACATATGAACTTTATTGCTAATGGAAGTGGTAAAATTGACTTGATTATCTTATATTTCTCCCCTTTTTGGTTCAACAGAAACACACCTACATATCACATGCTGTTTTAGGTGTAGAGAATAGACAGGAGAAATGACCCCAAAGTTCAGCCTAGTATAAGAGATAGATAAGTAAATGTTTTTATCTGAAATCCTTGAGGGACCAAATGTTTTTTAGAATTCAGAATATTCTGCACTTTAGAAAGGTAATACTGTGCATATACTGTATTACACACCTTCAGAGGGCCTGGGCAGCACCTTGTAATCCAACATATTAATTTTTCTGAAGCATCTGAATATTCACAGTTAAAGAGATAGATAAAGACTGTAAAGAGTTTTACCTTGTGTCAATTTTCAGCCAAGTAAATCATGAAACTTCGAGTTTTTGTTGCTTTTTGGACTTCAGAATTGCAAATCAAGGATCATGGACTTAATTGGTGCCAGTGCTGTGAACATGAACAACTAACAACTGGTTAACAAGTCCTCTTACTAGTCAGCTGATTTCCAATTAATGCTTTGTTCATAAGAAAATTGAAGTTGTAATTAATTGAACTGTCGGCTAATAGATCATTAAAACTGCTTTTTATGATAGAACAACTCAAAAGGAGTTCAGAGAATTAGATGGCTATAACGTATCTACCTATTTATGTGAACACGGTTTCTTAGTACTTACATGTATAAAAACAAAACAATAAAATTAATGCCGAACCTTGATGCATTCTAGCAATAAGTAATATTTAGTCATGGATACATGAACCAGTTGAAGAGAAAAAAAGCCTTATGCTTAATTTGTTTGTAATCATATTTTTGTTGCAGAAGAGTATGATAGGGTGAATCAGTAAAATACTTTCTAGTATAAAAATGTATTGCTGTAAAATCCTGTGGAGGAAGTAAAATAAAGTTGAGGAAATGTTGAGTTCGTGGGGGGAAAGAAAGCATGTCCTAAAATTACCAGCTATTAAAAAAAAGCTTATTTATGTGTTTTAATTAGGTGGTATGTCAGAATGTTACAGTATTCAGATTTCATTAGATATATTTAAGAGTGACTGGTGGTTTAAAAGCTCAGTATTTATAATCTGCTGGAAATTAACCTTTTGCAACTATGTAAATTATGAAAGTTATACAGACTGAAATGGGTGAGGAGTCCATTTTTTTAAAAATTGTGATGTGAGCAGAAGAGCTAGAAGATCATTTGGGTTATATGCATAGAGGGTCCTGTACGGACCGGAGCTTTCTAAGGTGGTCAGAGATGTCTTCGTAGACAAGATGACATCTGATCTGCCTTTAAAGTGTCAAATAAATTTGCCAGTCAAATAAGGGGACAGATGCCATCAAGCCAAAATACAGACTCCAGAGTGGAGAAGGGACTTGGGTTTCGAGGGGTGGAATTGATAATTACATTTTGGTTGGATGTGTTGGGGACATCCAGGTGAATTAATGAATAGGGAGCTCCGTTTGCTTTACAGTGAAATGAGGCAGAATAGAGGGATGGGGTGTGAAGGGCAAGAGACTGCAGCAAATGACAACAAAATGTTAAACTTCATGGAGCTGGAGCCTTAGAATTGGGACTTTAGCCGTAACCTACATCGATTTTCTCTTTTTACAGAGCACTTCTTTGGCCCCCTTCCTTAAGGGTTTTTCTAGTGAAGAAGCTAAATTTGCACCATGGGCTTCTGTCTCTTGACAGAATTCTCAGAATGTTTGATTAGATGTTAGAAGAGTATAATGAGGAAGTGATTTAAGGAAGAGGTAGTAGGTAGTGGCGTCATGTTGCTGTGTCATTACAGTGTGACAGTGAGCTGGAAAATATTTTTTAGGTAATTGAACCATTTAACCTAAAAGTATCTTCAAAATAGAATTTCTGTTTTGATACAAATAACCTTTTCCATTTTTACCTAGGCGTGGCTGCCTGCTCTTCTCATCTGTCAGTCTAAACCATTGCTAACAATCCAGTGTTTTGTGTCATGTTATAGGATTTTGTTTTTCATCTATTAACCTTAGCTTCATAGATTGGCACCTCACACATACACACACACACAAGACAGGACATTAATATATTGTGACCTTGACTAATGGCCATTATTCTGGAATTCTTTTTTTGTAACTTCTTTCCATTTTTTGATCTTAAAAGATTTTTAACCACTGATGTTAAGAATGATGTGTATAAGATAAATTGATGAATTGTCTTGCTTGTATAAAACACGATCAGAGCCAAGTAGGAAATGTGAGAGTATATTGCAGCATTCCTCATATAATCTTTGCCCCTTTTCCCTCCTCAGGTGTTTGGATTTCTAGCAAGTTTTGTGTTCCTGTCTGACTTTTTCCTTATGGTCTATGAAAAACGTAAGGAGCCCCAGCCAAGAAAACCTGAGGCTACTGTTAATGAACCACTTAATGCTCAGGGACTCTAGGGAACAGGTGTTACGTTGCCACTGCGTGGTGCCTGAGCCCTGGCAGAAGCTCTTGTAGAGTCTGTCATCATTAAACCACTTCTTTTGGAGCGCAAGGCAGAAAGGCAGTTTGATCAGTATTGATTGGACTGTGTGTCAGTCACCACAAATTGGGCCAGAGGGCTTTTTGTTTTAAAAAATATATGTATATTTTTTGGTAACAGTTGAAACTTCTGTCAGATGAAGTTTTGTTTGGAGGTGAGGGCAATCGTTTGTTTAAATCACATAGCTCAACTGATGATAAATTATTCTGTCATTGTTACTAGGCTTAGCTTTCAAATTATGCTTTATAGCTGTATAAGCAGCATGATTAAGTTTATCCATTTAGAAATGGTTTCATTTTTAAATTAACTTGCTTAACTATAACTTTGCTTTTCGATGACTTGATAAAATTTAATGTATATTTAAGAGATCAATATTTTAAATGTTGGTCTAGGTTTTTTTCCTTAAAATGTAAAACCCAGTCTTTACTGTATCTCACTCAGACTTAAAATTATACTGTAACATTTTAGGATAATAATAATTGACTCTTTCTGAGACCTTTTATAGCCTAATAGAAAATGTATGGGAGATGTTGATATTTTACATGTTACAAAAGCAATAGCATCAGTAACCCCATGTTCATACTGTACTTTGCTTGTCAATATCTTGTAAAAAAAAGATCTTTATATAGAAAGATAGAAAAATGGAAGAAACTGCTATCATGACTAAGGACCAAAGAAAGATAAGATACACTTTTGCACAATGCAGTGAAAGTAGTTATAAAAGTAGGCCTCAACCACTTCCAGATGCCTGAAGAGATGAGTTCATACTAGAAGACAGAAAATGGTTTGCTCCCTTTTGCCATATGATTATTTCTACTGAAGTTAATACAGCTCTGCAGGTTCTGTTCAGTGTTTTCTTTGGAGCCAATCTTCTTTTAAAACCCCGATCTTTGATTTTTGATTTGAGAGCCTCCCTCTTCTGTCTCCTTATAAGAATGGTCCATGTACTACTTCATCAGGCATAGCTGGGCCTCTGGCTCTGGCTTCCTTGATGGCAGATTCTCCGGAATCTTGGGCCCTTTTAATTGCATAGAGTATAGAGCAGGATCTTTAGGGTTCTTGTTCCCACATAGGCATTGCTCTGGTTTCTCTTCAAAGGAGACCTTCTTTTTCTTTTTTTTTTTTTTTGCGGTACACGGGCCTCTCACTGTTGTGGCCTCTCCCGCTGCAGAGCACAGGCTCCGGACGCGCAGGCTCAGCAGCCATGGCTCACAGGTCCCGCCACTCCATGGCATGTGGGATCCTCCCAGACCAGGGCACGAACCCGTGTCCCCTGCACCGGCAGGCGGACTCTCAACCACTGTGCCACCAGGGAAGCCCAGGAGACCTTCTTAAGAAAGTGAATATCCAGAGATTCCTGCCCAGTTTAATACTGCTGATGGTGTAAGGGAGTAGTCAAACCATTCTCAGAAGACACTTCATACCCAGTTCTGATAATTTGGAAGAACTGTCTGTTGCTGGCAGTCTGTCTTAGAGCCAGCCAGCCAGGGCACTTTGAGCAAGACCTTTCTTAAAGTGGGTCCTTTTTTTTTTTTTTTTTTAAAACGGGACCTTTCTGACCAAGTGGTTCACAGACTAGACCTTTCTTGTCCTCCTGGTAGATTTTTTTGACTCAAGACTGTAGGGCTCAGGCAATGAGCCCATGCATCAGATCCTTCAGTACTTTGGTGAAAGTCTCCTGGGCAAGTCGGTTTTCTGTCTGAAAGAGTGGAATCATGTTTCCAGTGAGACAGTTTAATGACCTCATCCTTTTTAAATTTCTCATCTGCCAATTGTGTGTTGTAGATGGTTTTCAGACGCAGATGGCCGGACACAGCTTCTGCTCTTACTGACTTAGAACCTTATCCATTTGTATCAGAGCTTGGATGCTAGTGCTAGTGGTGATGTCACCACTACCTGCTTGGGAGATAATGAAACCAATCTTGGATGCTGTTTTTACTAGGTGTGCTGTCTGAGAGAGGAGAAATAGCCTGGGTCTTGGGTTCAAAGATAAGCAGCTTATGATAGGCAGGTTCTCAAATTTCACATCCAGCTATACCGTTGTCCTTTTAAGTATCATCTGTACCCAGCTGGGATTCAGAGCAGACCATCTGGGCTACCTCAGGGTCCCCAGTCATGCACTGGGCTCAGTTGAGTTTGATGGAATGTCCTCTGCTGGCCTCACATCCACAGCATGTTGGCGTGGAACTTAAGCTCTGCTTGTTTTGAGGTTTCACTTCCATTTGTTTCATTGGCGCAGAATGGACCTCTTAGCTGGCCACCAAAAGGTAATATCTTCACTGGTATTTTGGGTCACTCTAGAACCTTTCTTCACATTGTTTTTTACAGGACCCATGACTGATTAGCCTACGTCTTCTATTGTAGAAGGAGTTAGGAGTAAAAAGGTCTTTGTGGTAAATAAAAATTTCAAGGTGAACTTGAAACCAAAGATACTGTTACTTACAGAAAAGGGCACACTCAGTAAATTAAAATGTAAAATAATTTTTTATTAACATTTATGGTAAATTTATATTTACACAAATAGACTGTTTAGAAAGAATGGTTCTTAAAAATGATAAGGGAAATGCACATACAGTACAAAAATTTTATAATTGCTATACTTCTGTTTGGGGACTGGGAAATGTATTTTTTACATTGTTTATAGCCAATCATTTTTGTATTTAATAATTTTAAATCCTGAGTCTTTTATATATCTCTGTGTCAAATTTTGTAGTCTTCTTTTTAAATAAACCCACTTTATTGTTCACACCTTTGCAGTTGTTTGTTTAATTATTATAAAAACATGGTGTTTAAATGAAAGCTTTCTCCAGAGTTCTAGGAGTTGGCTCTACAACCTTGGTAAGAATACTGGACTTTGGATCTGCTTGGGCGTGGGGCATGGGTAGAAAAGAAACACGTCCAACTCCTACCCATGGGCTGACCCTCTTCTTGGAAAGTTGGAATACACATTGAAACAACGTTTTTAGGGAGCCCTGTGTGAAGAGTTACAAAGAAATGGGCTTACCTGGTGGCGCCACGTGGTTGAGAGTCCACCTGCCGATGCAGGGGACACGGGTTCGTGCCCCAGTCTGGGAAGATCCCACATGCCGCGGAGCGGCTGGGCCCGTGAGCCGTGGCCGCTGAGCCTGTGCGTCTGGAGCCTGTACTCCGCAACGGGAGAGGCCACAACAGTGAGAGGCCCGCGTACCGCCAAAAAAAAAAAAAAAAAAAGTTACAAAGGAATGTTATGGACTAAATATGGCTTTAAATACTCCCAAAGAAGCAAATTTGGACTCGATCACATTTCTCAGTGTGGCCAACAATCCTAAAAACAAAATAGGTACATTCTCTCTCAAGCTGTTCAATGATTGGGAAAGTGTGAAGCAAAACTGAGGTGGTGGTTCTGGTAAAGCTACAACTATTTGTGTAGTTTGCAAAATTCCTGCCTCCAGACATACAGAATAACAAGGTCTTTATAGTCGTCAAGAACTCACTGGAATTTGTACATTCTTCAGTTTTGTATTTCCTTTTGATAAAGAGTGTGATTTTATCAATGTGCAGTCAACTGCAAGGAGCAGAAACCTAATTAAGTAAGTGGGTCTTAAACAGTAAGGAAAATTTATTTCACAAGAAGTCTGGGTAGGGCAGTTCCACAACTGGTAAATTCAGTGGCTCACCAGGGACCCAGGCTCTTTCCATGTTTTTCTGCCCATCCACCTTTTTTTTTTTTTTTTAATTTATTATTTATTTTGGCCATGCTGGGTCATAGTTGTGGCATGCATGTGGGATCTAGTTCCCCGACTGGGGATCAAACCCAGGCCCCCTGCATTGGCAGCACGGAGTCTTTCCCCTGGGCCACCAGGGAGGTCCTTGTCCATCCACCTTCTGCTGTGAGAGTTTTTGTCTTCTGGATTGACCCTTTATGGTTTCGCAAGATGGTGGCAACATCTCCAGGCATCATCTGCTTGTACAACAATGTCCAAAGGCCAGAAGAGGTTGTTGATTCTTCCATGTCCTTTCAAGGTGTTCCTTTTTCACAGAAGCCCCTTGGTGGACTTCACCTACTTATCTTACTAGGAGATATTAAATGACTGTTTCCAAATCAATTTTTAACATGGAGACTAGAATTGCTGTGATTGGCTTAAAGTAATCAAGATTCCTCCCCTTAGGTTGTGAATATCCTTTGAAGCCTATAGCCTTCTGATACCTGAACAAAATTGGTCTGTTAGCAAGAGAAAGCGTCATGGGTTAGGGATCAACAGTGTCTGTCATAAGCATGTAAAGGATTGTGACCTAGCTAGGAGAAATAAAATTTCCAGTTTAAGAAATTCCTACAACATTGTAAGTCAACTGTACTTCAATTAAAATTAAAAGCAAAAAATTTCTGTAGGCCTGACTACCCCAAAACAATTTAAAATAGAAAAACTTGTTTTATTTCTTACACTAAATTATAATTCTACAAATAACGTCTACCATAGAAAATTGGTTTAACAAAAGTGGGAAGTATTGTTCTTCCCCTGATATCTTTGCATTTAGCTACTTCAAAAATTTTTGAAATATGTCAAGCACTGAAGTACAGAGGATAATGCTTGTTGTAGATACCACCCAGCTTTAGTGGATCATAACATTTTGCTGTATTTGCTTTAAGGGCCCTTGTTTAAAGAGAAAATGAAGTTATACTTTTAAAGTACCACCACCTCTAATCTTATTCTCTTTCCTTTTCCAAAGGTAAACACTGTCTTGAATTTGGTGGATATCTTTCCTGTTTTTCTTGGCTGACATATATATAGATGTATCCATAAACAATGTACAGCGTGGTATAGTTTGCTTTTTTTAGTCAGTAGTATTTTTTAAATTTTATTTATTATTTTTGGCTGCATTGGGTCTTTGTTGCTGTGCGCAGGCCTTCTCTAGTTGAGGTGAGCAGGGGCTACTCTTCGTTGTGGTGTGCAGGCTTCTCATTGCGGTGGCTTCTCATTGCAGAGCATGGGCTCGAGGCACTCAGGTTTCAGTAGTTGTGGCACGCAGGCTCAGCAGTTGTGGCTCGTGGGCTCTAGAGCACAGGCTCAGTAGTTGTGGTGCACGGCCTTAGTTGCTCTGCGGCATGTGGAAGCTTCCCGGACCAGGGCTCAAACCCATGTCCCCTGCATTGCCACACAGATTCTTAACCACTGCAGCACCAGGGAAGTCCCCCCAAAATTTTTTGACATTATAAAGTACCATAAGGTAATGATGAAAGAAATATTAAAAGTAATAAAAAGCAAAGTTTATCCCTTTTACCTTTTGCATAGTGATTTAACTAGTAAATATTTAACAAAGAGAATTTAAGTTAAATATCCCAAAGCCAGACGAGCTACTTACGAACAGTTTACCAGAATAAACTCACCTATGTAGCAAAACAGTGAGAAGATTTATAAGTAGAGGTGATAAGCCTAATGAGCCTGGTGATAGCTGGTTGTCCAGAAACTTAGTTCAACTTTAAAAATTACCAAAAAAACTATAAATTTTAATGTATTTCTAAATGTTCATCTAAAAAGGTACAGCTTTTTAGAAACAGGATACAACCTTATCTAGAGAGTAAATATAAAAGCAGCCACCAATTAAGAAGGCATTCAAGCTCAACAATATAATTATCTTCTCTCTTTTTTTTTTGTTTTGTTTTTTGGCCACACCATGTGGCTTGCAGGATCTTAGTTCCCCGACCAGGGATTGAACCCGTGCCCCTTGCAGTGGAAGCGCAGAGTCCTAACCACTGGACTGCCATGGAATTACCAACAAAATAATTATCTTAATACCAACAACAAATTAACTCCTAGTTTAATACTGGACTTATTAATAGAAGCAGTAATGTTAATGAGTAACAAGAAATATTTCTCCTTGCATAAGCTTACATCAGTGACCAATGCTATACTGATAATTAACAGTAAATAAACAAAACCAACGATAAACTATTTATCAAATACACCGTTAACCTTTATACAGTTACGCACCTAAGGAAGATTTTTAAAAAGTAAAAGGAACTCTGCAAACACAAACCCCACCTATTTACCAAAAACATCACCTCTAGCATAAGAAGTATTAGAGGCACTGCCTGCCCAGTGACATCTGTTAAACGACCGAGGTATCCTGACCATGCAAAGGTAACATCACCATTTGTTCTCTAAATGAGGACTTGTATGAATGACCACACGAGGGTTTTATTGTCACTTACTTTCGATCAGTGAAATTGACCTTCCCGTGAAGAGGTGGCAATGACAAAATAAGATGAGACGACCCTATGGAGCTTTAATTAATTAACCCAAAATATAAACGATTAAGGGACAACAAAAATTTCATGTGGGTTAACAATTTTGGTCCGGGTGACCTCAGAGAACAAAACAACCTCCGAGTGATTAAAATCTAGACCTGCTAGTCAAAATAATTTATCATTTATTGATCCAAAAATATTGATCAATAGAACAAGTAACCCTAGGGCTAACAGCACAACCCTATTCTAGGGTTCATATCGACAACAGGGTTTACAACCTCGATGTTGGATCAGGACACCCCAATTGTGTAACCTCTATTAAAGATTTGTTTGTTCAACGATTAAAGTCCTACTTGATCCCAGTTCAGACAGGAGTCATCCAGGTCGGTTTCTATCTACTCTATATTTTTCCCAGTTTGAAAGGGCAAGAGAAATAAAGCCTACTTTATAAAAATGCCTTAAAATAATTAATGATATAGGGACTTCCCTGGTGGTCCAGTGGTTAACACTGTGCTTCCAGTGCAGGGGGCATGGGTTTGATCCCTGGTTAGGGAACTAAGATCCCACATGCTGTGTGGCACAGCCCAAAAAAAAAAAAAAAAAAAATTATATAATAATTCCTAATTACTCAAGAAAAGGGTTTGTTAGGGTGACAGAGCCCGGTAACTTCATAAAACTTAAACCTTTATAATCAGAGGTTCCACTCCTCTCCCTAACACAATGTTTATAATTAATATCTTAATACTCATTGCAATTCTTCTAGCCGTAGCATTCCTTACATTAATTGAACAAAAAGTACTAGGTTATATACAACTTTGAAAAGGACCAAACATCATTGGACCATATGGCCGATTACAACCTATTGTGGACGCAGTCAAATTATTCATTAAAGAACCACTATGGGTCACACCGGTTAGAATGGCTATCAAAAAGACAAGTGATAACAAGAGTTGGTAAAGATGTGGAGAAAAGGGAATCCCTGTGCACTGTTGATGGGAATGTGAACTGGTACAACCATTATGGAAAATAGTATGGAGTTTCCTCAAAAAATTAAAAGTAGAACTAATATATAATATTATCCAACAATTCCATTTCTGAGTATAACTCCAAAGGAAATGAAACCACTGTCTTGAAGAGATATCTGCAACTCATGTTCATTGCAGCATTATTCACAATAGATAGAAAGATATGGAAACAACCTAGGTATCCATTAAAAGACAAATGGATAAAGAAAATGTGGAATATTTATTTATATAATTCAACCATAAAAAGAAGGAGATCCTGCCTTTTGTGACAGCATGGACCATGAGGGCATTGTGCTAAGTGAAATAAGTCTGACACAGAGAAATACCGTATGTTCCCACTAAGCCCGTGCGCCACAACTACTGAGCCTGCGCTCTAGAGCCTGCGAGCCACAACTACTGAGCCTGCGTGCCAGAACTACTGAAGCCCACGTGCCTAGAACCCACGCTCTGCAACAAGAGAAGCCACCGCAATGAGAAGCCCGCGCACCACAGCGAAGAGTAGGCCCCACTTGCCACAACCAGAGAAAAGCCCACGCACAGCAACGAAGACCCAATGCAGCCAAAAATTAAAAAAAAAAAAAGAAAATGGGAGTTTAAATCTCCCCTTAATGATATGGCACAACCAGAGACATAAACAAGATTCATTACTATTTCATCAATCATTCTAGCCCTACTTATTATAGTCCAATGAAAAATTTCAAACTATGTTTATCACTTAAACCCAGAATTAAAACTCAAATGCAAAAACAATCCACCCTTTGAGAAACAAAATGAATGAAAATTTATTGGCCTCTTTCATTACCCCAACAATAACAGGACTTCCTATTGCTATCTTCATTGCTCTAGTCCCAAGCATTGTATTCCCCACTCCTAGCCCACGAATCCACAACCGCATCATTTTTACTCAACAGTGATGAGTCCAATGCACATCAAAACAAATAATGGCCATTCATAATCACAGAGGACAGACCTGAATACGAATACTTCAATCACTCATTCTATTTACTGGGTCAACAAATTTACTAAGACCCCTACCACCTTCATTTATACCCACCACACAACTCTCAATGCATTCAGGTCTAGCAATCCCTCTATGAGCAGGAACTGTAATGACTGGTTTTTCCCACAAAACAAAAGCATCCTTGGCCTATTTTCTACCACAAGGACCCCAGTGTCTCTTATCCCTGTGCTAGTCATCATTGAAACTATGAGACTATTTAGTCAACCAATAGCCTTAGCCATTCGATTAACAGCCAGTATTAGAGCAGGTCACTGATTAATTCATTGAATCGGAGGGGCAACTCTAGCACTACTACATATTAGTACCGCCACAGCCCTTATGACAGTCATTATTCTTTTTTTTTTTAATATTTATTTGGCTGCATCGGGTCTTAGTTGCGGCATGCAGGCTCTAGAGCTCGCAGGTTTAGTCGCCCCTCGGCATGTCAGATCTTAGTTCCCTGACCAGGGATCAAACCTGCGTCCCCTGAATTGAAAGGAGGATTCTTAACCACTGGACCACCAGGGACGTCCTGACAGTCATTATTCTTATCCTACTCACAATCTTCGAATTCGCTGTCCCCCTAATTCACACTTAAATATTCACCCTACTAGTAAGTCTCTACGTATATGACAACACACAAAGACCCACGAAACCCCTGCATGTCAGAGTAAATCCTAGTCCCTGACCCCTTACAGGAGCTCTTCCAGCCCTCCTAATAACATCCGGCCTTGTCATAGGATTTCAGTTTAATTCAGTACTATTATTAGCACCAGGCTTACTAATACTCAATATAACAGTGATGACAAGACATCATCCAAGAAAGCACCTTCCAAGGCCATCCTGTACCAGTTGTTCAAGAAGGACTTCAATATGAACTCATTCTTTTCATGATTTCAGAAGCCCTCTTTCTTACCAGCTTTTTCTGAGCCTTCCATCACTCGAGCCTCACCCCACCCCTGAACTAGGCGGATGCTGACCATCCCAGGCATCTGCCCTCTAAACCCACTAGAAGGACCACTTCTCAACACCTCAGTCCTATTAGCCTCCGGGGTACCCATCACCTGAGCCTGCCACAACCTCATAGAAGGAAACCAAACACATACGCTCCAAGCCCTTTCTATGACAATTGCGTTGCGTGTTTACTTCACACTTCTACAAGCCTCAGAATAGTACGAAACATCTTTTACAATTTAGATGGGGTATATGGATCAACTTTCTTCATGGCTACAGGATTCCACAGCCGACATGGAATGATTGATTCTACTTTACTAATCGTCTGCTTCTTACACCAATTAAAATTTCACTTTACATCCAGTCACCACTTGGACTTTGCAGCCTGATATTGACATTTCGTAGACATAGTATGACGATTCCTTTACATATCTATTTATTGATGAGGATCTTTTTCTTTAGTATTAAATCGTAAATTGACTTTCAATCAATTACTGTTGATATAATCTGAAAAATAATAAATCTTATACTGATATTAATCACAAATAGAGTACTATCCTCACTGCTTGTATGTATCACATTCTGACTCCTTCCATTAAATATTTAGAAAAAACAAGTCTCTACGAGCGTGGATTTGACCCCATATGGTCGGCACGCTTACCCTGTTCCAGAAAGGTTTTCTTAGTGGCTCTGACGTTTCTTCTCTTCGACTTAGAGATTGCTCTCCTTTTACCTTTACCCTGAGCATCTAAACAACCTAAAAAACAATGCTCATTATAGCTCTGTTTCTAACCTTACTACTAGCAACAAGGCTGGCCTATGAATGAACCCAAAAAGCACTAGAATGAACTGAAAATGATCATTAGTTTAAGCTACAATAAAGGACTTAAACTCATTAGATTATGATTAAGTTCATAATTATCAAGTGCCTTTAATATATATATTATTATAGCATGTTCAGTATCTCTTGTAGGATTACTAATGTACCAATATTACCTAATATCCTCACTAGATACTATGCCAAGAAGGAATATATTATCACTATTCATTATAGCAACCTAATAATTATTTGCAACCCTAATAATTCTAAACACATTTCACTCTAGCAGAATACCCATTGTGCTACTAGTATTTGCAGCTTACAAAGCTGCACTTGGACTATCCCTATTAGTAATAGTATCACACATACATGGCACTGACGAGGTACAAAATCTTAACGTTTTCCAGTGTCAAAAATCATTATCCTTACAATTATATTAATACCACTAACAGGATTATCAAAGAATAATAGAATAGGAAGTAACCCTATAGCCCATAGCTTTCTGATTAGTTGAATAAGCCTACTCAGCCAATTTAATGATTATAGCCTCAACTCTTCACTAGTTTTTTTCTCTGACTCCCTATCAGCACCACCATTAGCTTTATCAACACAACTTTTGCCACTCATACTTCTAGCCAGCCAATTCCACCTGTCCAAAGAATCCCTAACCCAGAAAAAACTGTACATCACCATACTAGTAAAATGACAAATATTTCTAATCTTAACATTGACTACCATATATGGAAACACAAAAGACCCTGAATAGCCAAAGCAATCTTGAGAAAGAAAAACAGAGCTAGAGGAATAAGGCTGCCCAACTTCAGACTATACTACAAAGCTACAGTAATCAAGAGAGTATGGTACTGGCACAAAAACAGAAGCATAGATCAATGGAACAGGATAGAAAGCCCAGAGATAAACCCACACACCTATGGTCACCCAATCTATGACAAAGGTGACAAGAATATACAATGGAGAAAAGACAGCCTCTTCAATAAGTGGTGCTGGGAAAACTGGACAGCTACATGTAAAAGAATGAAATTAGAACACTCTCTAACACCATACACAGAAATAAACTCAAAATGGATTAACAACCTAAATATAAGACCAGACACTATAATACTCTTAGAGGAAAACATAGAACACTCTTCGACATAAATCACAGCAAGATCTTTTTTGACCCACCTCCTAGAATAATGAAAATAAAAACAAAAATAAACAAATGGGACCTAATTAAACTTAAAAGCTTCTGCAAAGCAAAGGAAACCATAAACAAGATGAAAAGACAACCCTCAGAATGGGAGAAAACATTTGCAAACGAAGCAACTGACAAAGGACTAATCTCCAAATATATACAAACAGCTCATGCAGCTCAATATCAAAAAAACAAACAATCCAATCAAAAAATGGGTGGAAGACCTAAATAGACATTTCTTCAAAGAAGACATACAGATAGCCAACAAACACATGAAAAGATGCTCAACATCACTAATTATTAGAGAAATGCAAATCAAAACTATGAGGTATCGCCTCACACCGGTCAAATGGCCACCATCAAAAAATCTACAGGCAATAAATGCTGGAGAGGGTGTGGAGAAAAGGGAACCCTTTTGTACTGTTGGTGGGAATGTAAATTGATACAGCCACTATGGAGGTTCCTTAAAAAACTAAAAACAGAACTACCATATGACCCACCAATCCCACTACTGGTCATATAACCAGAGAAAAACAATTCAAAAAGACACATGCACCCGATGTTCACTGCAGCACTATTTACAATAGCCAGGACATGGAAGCAACTTAAATGTCCATCAGCAGAGGAATGGATAAAGAAGGTGTGGTACATATATACAATGGAATATTACTCAACTGTAAAAAGGAATGAAATTGGGTCATTTGTAGAGATGTGGTTGTACCTATAGACTGTCATACAGAATGAAGTAAGTCAGAGAGAGAAAAACAAATATATATTAATGCATATATGTGGAATCTAGAAAAATGGTATAGATGGTCTTATTTGCAAAGCAGAAATAGAGACACAGATGTAGAGAACAAACATGGATACCAAGGGGGAAGGAGGGGTGGGATGAATTGGGAGATTGGGATTGACATATACATACTACTGATACTATGTATAAAATAGATAACTAATGAGAATGTATTGTATAGCACAGGGAACTCTCTCTACTCAATGCTCTGTGGTGACCTAAATGGGAAGGAAATCCAAAAAAGAGGGGATATATGTATACCTATAGCAGATTCACTTTGCTGTACAGTAGAAACTAACACAACATTGTAAAGCAACTGTACTGCAATAAAAATTAATAATATAAAATGTTTCCTAGAAGAAAAAAAAATGACTGCCATAGAACGAATCCTAGTTTACATTTTATTTGAAACACTAGTTGCAACACTTATTATCATTACCCGATTATATAGTCCAACAGAACGACTGATGCAGGACTTTATTTCTTATTCTACACACTAGTAGGATCCCTCCCACTTTAGTTTTTTTTTTTTTTTGGCCACACCTTGCAGCTTGTGGGATCTTAGTTCCCCGACCAGGGACTGAACCTGTGGCACGACAGTGAAAGTGCTGAGTCCTAACCACTGGACCACCAGGGAAGTCCCCCCATTATTTTTTAAATTTGGGGGATGCTTCACCTCAGCTATGGCATCTGAGGCCCTAACACAGTCAAATACATGTACATTTGAGCTTCAGCATCTTTTTTTTTTTTTTTTTTTTTTGCGGTACATGTGCCTCTCACTGTTGTGGTCTCTCCTGTTGCAGAGCACAGGCTCTGGATGCGCAGGCTCAGCGGCCATGGCTCACGGGCCCAGCCACTCCGCGGCATGTGGGATCTTCCCAGACCGGGGCACGAACCCATGTCCCCTGCATCGGCAGGCCGACTCTCAACCACTGTGCCACCAGGGAAGCCCAAGCTTGAGCATCTTTTAATATGTTTGTTGACCTTTTAGGTCATGAGCCCATCTATACCAGTAGGTACAGATGCTGATACACGATCATACTTTACATCAGCTACTTCAATTATCGCTATTCCCACAGGAGTAAAAGAATTTAGCTGATTAGCCACTCTTCACGGAGGTAACATCAAATGATCCCCCGCTATATTATGAGCCCTAGGATTTCTTTTCCTTTTACAGGTGGTTTAACAGGAATTGTTAGAGCCCACTCATCCCTAGATACTGTCCTTCTTGACACACACTACGGAGTTGCACTTTTCCACTGTGCATTAAGAGCGGTCTTTACCACCATAGGAGGCTTTGTGCAACTGATTCCCACTATTCTCAGCTTATACACTCAATTCAGCAGGAGCAAAAATCCATTGTGTACTTATATTTGTAGGCATAAATATAACCTTCTGCCCACAACATTTCCTCGGTTTATCTGGAATACCACAATGATATACTGACTACCCTGACGCATATACGACGTGAAATACCATTTCATCAATAGGTTCCTGCATTTCAGGTACAGCAGTCATACTAATACTTTTCATCATCTGAGAAGCACTTGCATCACAAAGAGCGGTCTCAGCAGTAGATGTAACCACTGCAAACTTAGAGTGATTACATGGATGCCCTCCACCATATCACACATTTGAAGAACCCACTTATGTCAGTCTAAAATAAGTAGGAAAAGGACTTCCCTGGCAGTCCAGTGGTCAAGACTCTGCCCTTCCGATGCAGGGGGTGCGGGTTTGATCCCTGGTTGGGGAACTAAGATCCCACATGATGTATGGCACGGCCAAATAAATAAAGTAACTAGGGGACTCCCCTGGTGGTCCAGTGATAAAGAATCCACCTTCCAGTGCAGGGGACACGGGTTCAATCCCCGGTTGGGGAACTAAGATCCCACATGCCCCGGGGCAACTAAGCCACAGCTATTTAGCTCGCGAGCCTCAACGAGAGAGCCTGTGTGCCGCGGACTACAGAGCCCATGCGCTCTGGAGCCTGCGCACCACAACTAGAGAAGAGAAAACCCACATGCCACAACTAGAGAGAAACCTGAGCATACTGCGCACCATAATGAAAAGATCCCACATGCCTCAAAGATCGCGTGTGCTGCAACTAAGACCCAATGCACCCAGAAAGAAAAGAAAAGAAAAAACTAGGAAAGGAAGGAACCAAACCCTCTTATACTGTTTCAAGCCAATACCATAACCATTATGTCTTTCTCAATAAATGAGATATTAATAAAAAGTACATAACTTTGTCCAAGTTAAATTATAGGTGAAAGCCCTATCCCTCTCCATGGCATATCCTTTTCAACTAGGCTTTCAAGATGCAACATCACCCATGATAGAAGAGCTTCCTACATTTCCATGATCACACATGAATCATCTTTTTTTTTTAATTTACTTATTTACATAGGCTGCACCGAGTCTTAGTTGTTGCATGCGGGATGTTACTTGCGGCATTCAGGACATTAGTTGCGGCATGCGGACTTCTTGGTTGTAGCATGCGGGATCTAGTTCCCTGACCAGGGATCGAACCCCAGCCGTCAGCATTGGGAGTGCTGAGTCTTGGCCACTGGACCACCACGGAAGTCCCAAATCATCATATTTTTCATTGGCTCTTTGGTTCTTTATATTATTTCACTCATACTAACGACTAAACTAACACATACAAACACAAGAGATGCACAAGAAGTCAAAACAATCTGAATAATTTAACAGCCATCGTCACAATCTTAATTGCCTTCACATCCTTATGACTTCTTTACATCAATCATCCTTCTCTGACTGTAAAAACTCTAGGGCACCAATGAGACTGGAGTTACGACTACACAGATTATGAAGCTTTAAATTCTGACTCCTCTGTAATCCCTGCTTCAGACCTAAAGCCAGGAGAACTGCGATTGTTAGAAGGAGATAACCGAGTAGTTCTACCCATAGAAGTGACAATGCGAACATTAACCTCTTCTGAAGAGGTTTTACACTCATGAGCTGGCCCTTCATTGGGCCTAAAAAGAGATGCTACTCCAGGATGCTGAAACCAAACAACCCTTATATCAACACAGCCAGACAGTGCTCAGGAATCTGTGAAGCAAATCATACCTTCATACCTATCATCTTCGAATTACTTCCACTAAAGTATTTCAAGAAATTAACTTGCAACAATATCATAAATTCATTAAGAAGCTAAACTGCATGAAACTTTTAAGTTAAAGACGGGAGTTTAAACCTCCCCTTAATGATACGCTACAACTAGAGACATCAGCATGATTCATTACTATTTCATCAATCATTCTAGCTGTATTTATTATATTTCAATAAAACATTTCAAACTATGTTTATCACTTAAACCCAGAACTAAAACTCACTCAAACACAAAAACGGGGGATTGGGAAGATGGCAGAAGAGTAAGACGCGGAGATCACCTTCCTCCCCACAGATACACCAGAAATAAATCTACATGTGGAACAACTCCTACAGAACACCTACTGAATGCTGGCAGAAGACCTCAGACCTCCCAAAAGGCAAGAAAGTCCCCACGTACCTGGGTAGGGCACAAGAAAAAAGAATAAACAGAGACAAAAGAATAGGGACAGGACCTGCACCTGTGGGAGGGAGCTGTGAAGGAAGAAACGTTTCCACCCACTAGGAAGCCCCTTCGCGGGCAGAGACTGCGGGTGGCGGATGGGGAGAGCTTCGGGACCGCGAAGGAGAGCACAGCAACAGGGGTGCGGAGGGCAAAGAGGAGAGATTCCCGCACAGAGGATCGGTGCTGACCGGCACTCACCAGCCCAAGAGGCTTGTCTGCTCACCCGCTGGGGCGGGCGGTGCCGGGAGCTGAGGCTCGGGCTTCCGTCGGAGCGCAGGGAGAGGACTGGTGTTGGCGGCGTGAACACACCTGCAAGGGGTTAGTACACCACGGCTAGCCGGGAGGGAGTCTGGGGAAAAGTCTGGACCTGCCGAAGAGGCAAGAGACTTTTTCTTCCCTCTTTGTTTCCTGGTGCGAGAGGAGAGGGGATTAAGAACGCTGCTAAAAGGAGCTCCAGAGACGGGCGTGAGCCACGGCTAAAAGCACGGACCCTAGAGCTGTGCATGAGACGCTAAGGCTGCTGCTGCTGCCACCAAGAAGCCTGTGTGCGAGCACAGGTCACTATCCACACCGCCCTTCCGGGGAGCCTGTGCAGCCCGCCACTGCCAGGGTCCCGGGATCCAGGGACAACTTCCCCGGGAGAGCGCACGGAGTGCCTCAGGCTAGTGCAATGTCACACTGGCCTCTGCCGCCGCAGGTGCGCCCCGCACTCCATGCCGCTCCCTCCCCCTGGCCTGAGTGAGCCAGAGCCCCCGAATCAGTGGCTCCTTTAACCCGGTCCTGTCTGAGAGAAGAACAGACGCCCTCCGGCGACCTACACTCAGAGGCGGGGCCAAATGCAAAGCTGAGCCCCTGGGAGCTGTGGTAACAAAGAAGAGAAAGGGAAATCTCTCCCAGCAGCCTCAGAAGCAGCGGATTAAAGCTCCACAATCAACTTGATGTACCCTGCATCTAAGGAACACATGAATAGACAAGGAATCATCCCAAATTGAGGAGGTGGACCTTGAGAGCAAGATTTATGATTTTTTTTCCCCTTTTCCTCTTTTTGTGAGTGTGTATGTGTATGCTTCTGTGTGAGATTTTGTCTGTATAGCTTTGCTTCCACCATTTGTCCTAGGGTTCTATCCGTTTTTTTCTTAATAATTATTTTTTATTTTAAAAACTTTATTATATTTGATCTTACTTTATTTTATTTTACTTTATCTTCTTTCTTTTTTTCCTTCCTTCCCTCCTTGCTTCCTTCCTTCCTCCCTCTCTTGCTCCCTTCTTTCTTTCTTTCTTTATTTCTACTTCTACTAATTCTTTCTTTCTACGTTTTCTCTCTTTTATTCTGAGCCGTGTGGATGAAAGGCTCTTGGTGCTGTAGCCAGGAGTCAGTGCTGTGTCTCTGAGGTGGGAGAGCCAACTTCAGGACACTGGTCCACAAGAGACCTCCCAGCTCCACATAATATCAAACGGTGAAAATCTCCCAGAGATCTCCATCTCAACACCAGCACCCAGCTTCACTCAACGACCAGCAAGCTACAGTGCTGGACACCCTATGCCAAACAACTAGCAAGACAGGAACACAGACCCACCCATTAGCAGAGAGGCTGCCTAAAATCACAATAACTCCACAGACACGCCAAAACACACCACCAGACGTGGACCTGCCCACCAGAAAGACAAGATCCACCCTCATCCACCAGAACACAGGCACTAGTCCCCCCCATCAGGAAGACTACACAACCCACTGAACCACCTTTAGCCACTGGGGACAGACACCAAAAACAATGGGAACTACGAACCTGCAACCTGCAAAAAGGAGACCCCAAACACAGTAAGATAAGCAAAAAGAGAAGACAGAAAAACACACAGCAGATGAAGGAGCAAGATAAAAACCCACCAGACCTAACAAATGAAAATGAAATAGGCAGTCTACCTGAAAAAGAATTCAGAATAATGATAGTAAAGATCATCCAAAATCTTGGAAATAGAAGAGACAAAATGCAAGAAACATTTAACAAGGACCTAGAAGAACTACAGATGAAACAAACAATGATGAACAACACAATAAATGAAATTAAAAATACTCTAGATGGGATCAATAGCAGAATAACTGAGGCAGAAGAACGGATAAGTGACCTAGAAGATAAAATAGTGGAAATAACTACTGCAGAGCAGAATAAAGAAAAAAGAATGAAAAGAACTGAGGACAGTCTCAGAGACCTCTGGGACAACATTAAATGCACCAACATTCGAATTATAGGCATCCCAGAAGAAGAAGATAAAAAGAAAGGGACTGAGAAAATATTTGAAGAGATTATAGTTGAAAACTTCCCTTATATGGGAAAGGAAATAGTTAATCAAGTCCAGGAAGCACAGAGAGTCCCATACAGGATAAACTCAAGGAGAAACATGTCAAGACACATATTAATCAAACTGTCAAAAATTAAATACAGGGCTTCCCTGGTGGCACAGTGGTTGAGAGTCCGCCTGACAATGCAGGGGGCATGGGTTCGTGCCCTGGCCCGGGAGGATCCCATATGCCGCGGAGCGGCTGGGCCCGTGAGCCATGGCCGCTGGGCCTGGGCGTCCGGAGCCTGTGCTCTGCAATGGGAGAGGCCACAACAGTGAGAGGCCCGTGTACCAAAAAAAAAAAAAAAAAATTAAATACAAAGAAAACATATTAAAAGCAGCAAGGGAAAAACAACAAATAACACACAAGGAAAACCCCATAAGGATAACACCTGATCTTTCAGCTGAAACTCTGCAAGCCAGAAGGGACTGGCAGAACATATTGAAAGTGATGAAGGAGAAAAACCTGCAACCAAGATTACTCTACCCAGCAAGGATCTCATTCAGATTTGATGGAGAAATTAAAAGCTTTACAGAAAACAAAAGCTGACAGAGTTCAGCACCACCAAACAAGCTTTACAACAAATACTAAAGGAACTTCTCCAGGCAAGAAACACAAGAGAAGGAAAAGACCTACAATAACAAACCCAAAACAATTAAGAAAATGGGACTAGGAACATACATATCGATAATTACCTTAAATGTAAATGGACTAAATGCTCCCACCAAAAGACACAGATTGGCTGAATGGATACAAAAACAAGACCCATATATATGCTGTCTACAAGAGACCCACTTCAGACCTAGAGGCACATACAGACTATAAGTAAGGGGATGGAAAAAGATATTCCACGCAAAGGGAAACCAAAAGAAAGCTGGAGCAGCAATTCTCATATCAGACAAAATAGACTTTAAAATAAAGACTATTAGAAGAGACAAAGAAGGAAACTACATAATGATCAAGGGATCGATCCAAGAAGAAGATATAACAATTGTAAATATTTATGCACCCAACATAGGAGCACCTCAATACATAAGGCAAATACTAACAGCCATAAAAGGGGAAGTCGACAGTAACACTTTCTATATTAGGGGAATTTAACACCCCACTTTCACCAATGGACAGATCATCCAAAATGAAAATAAATAAGGAAACACAGGCTTTAAATGATACATTAAACAAGATGAACTTAATTGATATTTCTAGGACATTCCATTCAAAAACAACAGAATACACATTTTTCTCAAGTGCTCATGGAACATTCTCCAGGATAGATCATATCTTGGGTCACAAAGCAAGCCTCGGTAAATTTAAGAAAACTGAAATAGTATCAAGTATCTTTTCCAACCACAATGCCATGAGACTAGATATCAATTACAGGAAAAGATCTGTTAAAAAATACAAACACATGGAGGCTAAACAATACACTACTTAATAACGAAGTGATCACTGAAGTAATCAAAGAGGAAATAAAAAAATACCTAGAAACAAATGACAATGGAGACACGACAACCCAAAACCTATGGGATGCAGCAAAAGCAGTTCTAAGAGGGAAGTTTATAGCAATACAATCCTACCTTAAGAAACAGGAAACATCTCGAATAAACAAGCTAACCTTGCACCTAAAGCAATTAGAGAAAGAAGAACAAGAAAACCCCCAAGTTAGCAGAAGGAAAGAAATCATAAAAATCAGATCAGAAATAAATGAAAAAGAAATGAAGGAAACGATAGCAAAGATCAATAACACTAAAAGCTGGTTCTTTGAGAAGATAAACAAAATAGGTAAAGCATTAGCCAGACTCATCAAGAAAAAAAGGGAGAAGACTCAAATCAATAGAATTAGAAATGAAAAAGGAGAAGTAACAACTGACACTGCAGAAGTACAAAAGATCATGAGAGATACTACAAGAAACTCTATGCCAATAAAATGGACAACCTGGAAGAAATGGAGAAATACTTAGAAATGCACAACCTGCCAAGACTGAATCAGGAAGAAATAGAAAATATGAACAGACTAATCACAAGCACTGAAATTGAAACTGTAATTAAATATCTTCCAATAAACAAAAGCCCAGGACCAGATGGCTTCACAGGCGAATTCTATCAAACATTTAGAGAAGAGCTAACACCTATCCTTCTCAAACTCTTCCAAAATACAGCAGAGGGAGGAACACTCCCAAACTCCTTCTACGAGGCCACCATCACCCTGATACCAAAACAAGACAAGGATGTCACAAAGAAAGAAAACTGCAGGCCAATATCACTGATGAACATAGATGCAAAAATCCTCAACAAAATACTAGCAAACAGAATCCAACAGTACACTAAAAGGATCATACACCATGAACAAGTGGGGTTTATTCCAGGAATGCAAGGATTCTTCAATATACGCAAATCTATCAACATTATACACCATATTAACAAATTGAAGGAGAAAAAACATATGATCATCTCAATAGATGCAGAGAAAGCTTTCGACAAAATTCAACACCAATTTATGATAAAAACCCTGCAGAAAGTAGGCATAGAGGGAACTTTCCTCAACATAATAAAGGCCTTATATGACAAGCCCACAGCCAACATCATCCTCAATGGTGAAAAACTGAAAGCATTTCCACTAAGATCAGGAACAGACAAGGTTGCCCACTCTTATTCAATGTAGTTTTGGAAGTTTTAGCCACAGCAATCAGAGAAGAAAAGGAAATAAAAGGAATCCAAATCAGCAAAGAAGTAAAGCTGTCACTGTTTGCAGATGACATGATACTATACATAGAGAATCCTAAAGATGCTACCAGAAAACTGCTAGAGCTAATCAATGAATTTGGTAAAGTAGCAGGATACAAAATTAATGCACAGAAATCTCTGGCATCCCTATACACTAATGATGAAAAATTTGAAAGTGAAATCAAGAAAATGTTCCCATTTACCACTGCAACAAAAAGAATAAAATATCTAGGAATAAACCTACCAAAGGAGACAAAAGACCTATATGCAGAAAATTATAAGCCACTGATGAAAGAAATTAAATATGATACAAATAGATGGAGAGATATACCATGTTCTTGGATTGGAAGAATCAACATTGTGAAAATGACTCTACTACCGAAAGCAATCTACAGATTCAATGCAATCCCTATCAAACTACCACTGGCGTTTTTCACAGAACTAGAACAAAAAATTTCACAATTTGTATGGAAACACAAAAGACCCCGAATAGCCAAAGCAATCTTGAGAACGAAAAACAGAGCTGGAGGAATCAGGCTCCCTGACTTCAGACTATACTACAAAACTACAGTAATCAAGACAGTATGGTATTGGCACAAAAACAGAAATAGAGATCAATGGAACAGGATAGAAAGCCCAGAGATAAATCCATGCACATATGGTCACCTTATCTTTGATAAAGGAGGCAGGAATGTACAGTGGAGAAAGGACAGCCTCTTCAATAAGTGGTGCTGGGAAAACTGGACAGGTGCATGTAAAAGTATGAGATTAGATCACTCCCTAACACCATACACAAAAATAAGCTCAAAATGGATTAAAGACCTAAATGTAAGGCCAGAAACTATCAAACTCTTAGAGGGAAACATAGGCAGAACACTCTATGACATAAATCACAGCAAGATCCTTTTTGACCCACCTCCTAGAGAAATGGAAATTAAAAACAAAAATAAACAAATGGGACCTAATGAAACTTCACAGCTTTGCACAGCAAAGGAAACCATAAACAAGACGAAAAGACAACCCTCAGAATGGGAGAAAATATTTGCAAATGAAGCAACTGACAAAGGATTAATTTCCAAAATTTACAAGCAGCTCATGCAGCTCAATATCAAAAAAACAAACAACCCAATCCAAAAATGGGCAGAGGACCGAAATAGACATCTCTCCAAAGAAGATATACAGACTGCCAACAAACACATGCAAGAATGCTCAACATCATTAATCATTAGAGAAATGCAAATCAAAACTACAATGAGATATCATCTCACACCAGTCAGAATGGCCATCATCAAAAAATCTAGAAACAATAAATGCTGGAGAGGGTGTGGAGAAAAGGGAACACTCTTGCCTTGCAGGTGGGAATGTGAATTGGTTCAGCCACTATGGAGAACAGTATGGAGGTTCCTTAAAAAACTACAAATAGAACTACCATATGACCCAGCAATCCCACTACTGGGCATATACCCTGAGGAAACCAAAATTCAAAAAAGAGTCATGTACCACAATGTTCACTGCAGCTCTATTTACAATAGCCAGGAGACGGAAACAACCTAAGTGTCCATCATCGGATGTATGGATAAAGAAGATGTGGCACATGTATACAATGGAATATTACTCAGCCATAAAAATAAACGAAATTGAGCTATTTGTAATGAGGTGGATGGACCTAGAGTCTGTCATACAGAGTGAAGTAAGTCAGAAAGAGAAAGACAAATACCGTATGCTAACACATATATAGGGAATCTAAGAAAAAAAATGTCATGAAGAATCTAGGGTTAAGACAAGAATAAACACACAGACCTACTAGAGAATGGACTTGAGGATATGGGGAGGGGGAAGGGTAAGCTGTGACAAAGCAAGAGAATGGCATGGACACATATACACTACCAAACGTAAGGTAGATAGCTAGTGGGAAGCAGCCGCATAGCACAGGGAGATCAACTCGGTGCTTTGTGACCACCTAGAGGGGTGGGATAGGGAGGATGGGAGTGAGGGAGACGCAAGAGGGAAGAGATATGGGAACATATGTATATGTATAATTAATTCACTTTGTTATAAAGCAGAAACTAACACACCATTGTAAAACAATTATACCTCAATAAAGATGTAAAAAAAAAATACAAAAACAATCCATCCCTTGAGAAACAAAATGAATGAAAATGTATTGGCCTCTTTCATTACCCCAAGAATAACAGGACTTCCTATTGCTATCTTCATTGCTCTAGTCCCAAGCATTTTATTCCTCACTCCTAACCCACGAATCCACAACCGCATCATTTTTTTTTAACTACAAATTTATTTATTTAATTTATTTTTTTAGGCTGCGTTGGGTCCTGATTGCTGCACGTGGGCTTTCTCTAGTTGCAGTAAGCAGGGGCTACTCTTCGTTGCAGTGTGCGGGCTTCTCATTGTGGTGGCTCCTCTTGTTGCAGAGCACGATCTCTAGGCGCACGGGCTCTAGAGCGCAGCCTCAGTAGTTATGGTGCACGGGCTTAGTTACTCCGCAGCATGTGGGATCTTCACGGGCCAGGGCTTGAACCCATGTCCCCTGCATTGGCAGGCGGATTCTTAACCACTGTACCACCAGGGAAGCCCAACCGCATAATTTCTACTCAACAGTGACGAGTCCAATGAACATCGAAACAAATAACAGACATTCATAATCACAGTGGACAGACCTGAACACAAATCATTTGATCACTTATTCTATTTATTGGGTCAACAAATTCACTAAGACCCCTACCACCTTCATTTATACCCATGACACAATTCTCAATGCATTCAGGTCTAGCAATCCCTCTATGAGCAGGAAATGTAATGACTTGTTTTCCCCACAAAACAAAAGCATCCTTGGCCTATTTTCTTTTCTTTTTAAAAAATTAAATTAATTAATTTATTTATGTATGTATGTATGGCTGCGTTGGGTCTTCGTTGTGGCACGGGCTTCTCATTGCGGTGGCTTCTCTTGTTGCAGGGCACGGACTCTAGGCACACGGGCTTCAGTAGTTGTGGCACCCAGGCTCAGTAGTTGTGGCTCACGGGCTTTAGAGTACAGGCTCGGTAGTTGTGGCGCATTGGCTTAGCTGCTCTGCAGCATGTGGGATCTTCGCGGACCAGGGATCCAACCCATGTCCCCTGCTTCGGCAGGCAGATTCTTAACCACTGAGCTACCAGGGAAGTCCCCTTCCCTATTTTCTACCACAAGGAATCCCCAGTGCCTCTTATACCTGTGCTAGTCATCATCAAAACTATAAGCCTATTTAGGCAACCAATAGCCTTAGCCATATGTAACAGCCAATATTAAAGCAGGTCACTTAATAATTCATTGAATCAGAGGGGCAACTCTAGCAGTATTTCATATTAGGACCACCAGAGCCCTTATGACAGTCATTATTCTTTTTTTTTTTTTTTTTTTTTTTGCAATACGCGGGACTCTCACTGTTGTGGCCTCTCCCGTTGCGGAGCACAGGCTCCGGACGCACAGGCTCAGTGGCCATGGCTCACGGGCCTAGCCGCTCCGCGGCATGTGGGATCTTCCCGGACGGGGGCACAAACTCGCGTCCCCTGCATCGGCAGGCGGACTCTCAACCACTGCGCCACCAGGGAAGCCCGACAGTCATTATTCTTATCTCACGATCCTCGAATTTGCTCTCCCCGTAATTCAAGCTTACATATTCACCCTAATAGTACAGTTAGTCCCCTACATATGAACAAGTTCTGATCCAGGAGCACGTTCGTAAGTTCAATTTGTTCATAAGTCCAAAGTTAGCCTTGGTACCCAACTAACACAATCGGCTATACAGTACTGTAATATGTTTGTAATACTTTTCACACAAATAATACATAAAAAACAAACAGAAAATAAAGAAAACATTTTTAATCTTACAGTACAGTACCTTGAAAAGTACAGTAGTACAGTAAAACAGCTGGCATACAGGGGCTGGCATCGAGTGAACAGGCAAGAAGAGTTACTAACTGTAGGAGGGAGAGGAGGTGGGAGATGGTAGAGCTGAAGGATCGTCAGCAATAGGAGACGGAGGGCAAGCTGCAATTTCACTCACGCCTGACATTGATGGCATAGGTTCTGGTTCCTTGCTGGATTCAACTCTACCCACCCTCTTGCTTCCAGACATCCTGGGCTTGAAATAAAGATACTGTACTACTGTACTCTATACATTACTGTACAGTAAAGTACACAAAAACACAACTGTAGAGGATGCAGGCATGTGACAGTGTACGCCAGACACGTGAACTAACTTACGTGATTGGACATGCAAATGCAAATGCACATTCGCATCTTTGAAAGTTCGCAACTTGGAGGTCCGTATGTAGGGGACTTACTTTAAGTAAGTACTGACTTTAAGTCTCCACTTAAATGACAACACACAGACCCACCAAACCCCTGCATGTCATCGAGTAAATCCTAGTCCCTGACCCCTTACAGGAGCTCTTCCAGCCCTCCTAATAACATCTGGCCTCATCACAGGATTTCAGTTTAATTCAATATTATTGATAGCACAAAGCTTACTAATACTCTAATAATATATCAGTGATGATGAAACATCATCTGAGAAAGCATCTTCCAAGGTCATCCTGTTACCAATTGTTCAAAAAAAGACTTCGATATGGACTCATTCTCTTCATGATTTCAGAAGCCCTCTTTCTTACCAGCTTTTTCTGAGCCTTCCATCACTCGAGCCTCACCCCACCCCTGAACTAGGCGGATGCTGACCATCCCAGGCATCTGCCCTCTAAACCCACTAGAAGGACCACTTCTCAACACCTCAGTCCTATTAGCCTCCGGGGTACCCATCACCTGAGCCTGCCACAACCTCATAGAAGGAAACCAAACACATACGCTCCAAGCCCTTTCTATGACAATTGCGTTGCGTGTTTACTTCACACTTCTACAAGCCTCAGAATAGTACGAAACGTCTTTTACAATTTAGATGGGGTATATGGATCAACTTTCTTCATGGCTACAGGATTCCATGGCCGACATGGAATGATTGATTCTACTTTCCTAATCGTCTGCTTCTTACACCAATTAAAATTTCACTTTACATCCAATCAGCACTTAGACTTTGCGGCCTGATACTGACATTCTGTAGACATAGTATGACCATTCCTTTGCGTATCTATTTATTATTGAGGATCTTACTCTTAGTATTAAATTGTACAACTGACTCCCAATCAGTGTCAGTATAATTCAAAAAAGAAGAAATCTTATACTGACATGAATCACAAATAGAGCACTAGCCTCACTACTTGTATATATCGCATTCTGACCCCCTCCATTAAATATTTACACAGAAAAAACAAGTGTCTATCACTGCGGATTTGACCCCATAGGACTGGCACGCTTACCGTGTTCCATAAAATTTCTTAGTGGCTATGATATTTCTTCTCTTCAACTTAGAGTTTGCTCTCCTTTTATTGTACCTTTACCCTGAGCATCCCAAACAAATAGCCTAAAGACAATGCTCCACGAAAAGATGTTCAACATCACTAATTACCAGAGAGATGCAAATCAAAGCTACAATGCGGTATCGCCTCACACCAGTCAGAATGGCCATCATCAAAAAGTCTACAAACAGTGGGCTTCCCTGGTGGCGCAGTGGTTAAGAATCTGCCTGCCAATGCAGGCAACACGGGTTTGAGCCCTGGTCCGGGAAGATCCCACATGCTGTGGAGCAACTAAACCCATGCGCCACAACTACTGAGGCTGCGCTCTAGAGCCCGCGAGCCACAACTACTGAAGCCTGTGCACCTAGAGCCCGTGCTCTGCAACAAGAGAAGCCACCGCATTGAGAAGCCCGCGCACCGCAACGAAGAGTAGCCCCCGCTCGCCACAACTAGAGAAAGCCCGCTCACAGCAACAAAGACCCAACACAGCCAAAAATAAATAAATTTTTTAAAAAAGTTTACAAACAATAAGGTGTGGAGAAAAGGGAACCCTCTTACATAGTTGGTGGGAATGTAAATTGGTACAACCATTATGGAGAACAGTATGGAGGTTCCTTAAAATACTATAAACAGAGCTACCATATGATCCAGCAATCCCATTCCTGGGTATATACCTAGAGAAAACCATAATTCGAAAAGATACATGCACCCCAATGTTCACTGCAGCACTATTTACAATAGCGAGGACATGGAAGCAACCTAAATGTCCATCAACGGTGGAATGGATAAAGAAGATGTGGTACATACATACAATGGAATATTAGCCATAAAAAAGAATGAAATAATGCCATGTGCAGCAACATGGATGGACCTAGAGATGATCATACTAAGTGAAGTCAGACAAAGACAAATATCATATATCACTCATACGTGGAATCTAATTTTTTAAAAAACGGACACAAATGAACTTATTTACAAAACAGAAACAGATTTACAGATACCGAAAGCAAACTTTTAGTTACCAAAGGAGAAATGTTCGGGGAGGGACAAATCAGGAGTTTGGGATTAACATACACACACTGCTATATATAAGATAGATAACCAACAAGGACCTACCGTATAGCAAAGGGAACTCTACTCAATATTCTGTGATAACCTATATGATAAAAAAATCTGGAAAAGAATGAATATATGTATATGAATAACTGGAATCACTTTCCTGTACACCTGAAACAACATTGTAAATCAACTCTACTCCAATAAATTTTTTTTTTTTTTTTTTTTGGTGGTACGCGGGCCTCTCACTGTTGTGGCCTCTCCCGTTGTGGAGCACAGGCTCCGGACGCGCAGGCTCAGCGGCCATGGCTCACAGGCCCAGCTGCTCCGCGGCATGTGGGATCTTCCCGGACCGGGGCACGAACCCGTGTCCCCTGCATCGGCAGGCGGACTCTCAAACACTGCGCCACCAGGGAAGCCCCCCAATTTTTTTTTAATGCTCATTTTAGCTCTGTTTCTAATCATACTACTAGCGACAAGCCTGGCCTATGAATGAATCTAAAAAGGACTAGAATTAACTGAATATGATCATTAGTTTAAGCTAAAATGAATGATTTTAACTCACTAGATTATGATTAAGTTCATAATTAGCAAGTGCCTTTAGTATGTATAAATATTATTTTAGCATGTACAGTATCTCTTGTAGGATTATTAATATACTAATCTCACCTAATATCCTCACTAGATATTATGATGAGAAGGAATAATATTATTACAATTCATGATAGCAACCCTAATAATTCTAAACACACATTTCACTCTAGCCAGCAGAATACCCATTTTCCTACTAGTATTTGCAGCTTACAAAGCTGCACTTGGATTATCCCTGTTCGTAATAATAGGGATCTAATAATAAGAGTAATAATAATAATCAAACATGTATGGAACCAACTAGGTACAAAATCTTAACCTTCTCCAATGTCAAAAATCATTATCCCTACAAGTACATTAATACCACTAACAGGATTTTCAAAGAATAATATAATCTGAATTAACCCTATAGCCCACAGCTTACTGATTAGTTGAATAAGCCTACTTCTTCTCAGCCAATTTAATGATAATAGCCTCAACTCTTCACTAGTTTTTTTCTCTGACTCCATATCAGCACCACTATTCGTTTTAACAACACGACTTTTGCCACTCCTACTTCTAGCCAGCCAATCCCACCTGTCCAAGAATCCCTAATCTGAAAAAAAAAACCTCTACATCACCATACTAGTAATACTACAAATATTTCTACATAACATTGCCTGCTGTAGGAGGAATCCTAGTTTATATTTTATTTGAAGCAACACTAGTTCCAACACTCACTGTCATTACCCAATGAGATAATGAAACAGAACGACTTCACACAGGACTTTCTCATTCTGCACGCTAGCAGGATCCCACCCACTCTTAGCAGCACTAGGACACATCCACAGTACTACAGGCTCATTAAACTTAATAATTCTTAATAATTCACGGACACAGAGAACAGACAGGTGGTTGCCAAGGGGGAGGGGGTGGGGGAGGGGGGTGGGGGAGGGATGGAGAGGGAGGCTGGGATTAGCAGATGTAAGCTTTTACATACAGAATGGATAAGCAACAAGGTCCTACTGTATAATACAGAGAACTATATTCAATATCCTGTGACAAACCATAATGGAAAAGAATATAAAAAAGAATGTATATATATGCATAACTGAGTCACTTTGCTGTACAGCAGAAGGTAATACAACACTGTAAATCAACTATACTTCAATTAAAAAATTTTTTTAAACTTCTTAATAATTCAACATCAAACACAAATAATACCCGACTCCTGATCTAACATTTTCATGGGACTAGCAGGCATAATAGCCTTCAATGTAAAAGTACTTCTCGACAGCCTTCACCTCTGATCGCCCAAAGTACAGGATCCATAGTAGAAGGTAGAAGCCCCCAGTGCAGGATCCGTAGTCCTTGCAGCCGTACTACCAACACGTGGAGGCTACAGCGTGCTATGGTCACAACAATTCTAAATCCACGCACAGATTTCAGAGCATATCCCTTTCTCATCCTTTCCTGACGAGGAATAGTTCTCACTCGCTCCATTTCTTCACACAAACAGACTTACGGTCACTCACCACATATTCATCAGTCAGCTGCACAGGACCAGTCGTCGTAGCCATTCTCATGCAAACTCTTTGAAGCTATAGAGGAGCTGCCGCCCTAACAATTACCACCGCCTCACATCATGTATACTCTTCTCCCAGCAAACTCACACCACCAACGCATTCACAGCCAAACAATCGTCCCAGCACAGAGGCCCACAAACACTCCTCCCATTCACAGCAACATGATGACGACCAGCAAGCCTTACAGATTTAGCCCTACCCCCAACTCTCATTCTAATTGGAGAATTTTTTTAATTGGACTATAGTTGATTTACAATGTTGTGTTAGTTTCTGCTGTGCAGCCAAGTGAATCAGTTATACATATGTCCACTCTTTTTAGATTCTTTTCCCATATAGATCATTACAGAGTATTGAGTAGAGTTCCCTGTGCTATCCAGTAGGTCCTTATTAGTTATCTATTTTATATATAGTAGTGTGTATATGTCAATCCCAATCTCCCAATTTATCCTCCGGTAACCAAAAATTTATTTTCTACATCTGTGACTCTATTTCTGTTTTGTAAATAAGTTCATGTGTACCTTTTTTTAGATTCCACATATAAGTGATATCATATGATGTTTGTCTTTGTCTGACTTACTTCACTTAGTATGATCATCTCTAGGTCCATCCATGTTGCTGCAGATGGCATTATTTTATTCTTTTTAATGGCTGAGTAATATTCCATAATATATATTATTATGTGTATATATATAATTATATAATGTATATATATAATTATATATAATATATATAATTATATATTATAATAATGTATATAAAATATATATTATATATAATACATTATAATATAATATATATTATATATTATATATAATTATGTATATATTATATAATATATATTATAATATACATTATTATATATATTCCATAATATATATATAATATTCCATTATATATATTGGTATATATAATGGTACATAAATATATATCTTTATCCATTCCTCCATTGATGGACATTTTGGTTGCTTCCATGTTAGCTATTGTAAGTAGTGCTGCACTGAACACTGGGGTGCATGTATCCTTTTGGATTATGGTTTTCTCCAGATACATGACCAGGAGTGGGATTGCTGGATCATATGGTAATTCTATTTTTAGTTTTTTAAGGAACCTCCATACTGTTCTCCATAGTGCTTGTACCAATTTACATTCCTACCAACAGTGTAGGAGGGTTCCCAGAGTACTATTTGTAGTAATGTCATCTTTCTCATGATCAAACATTACCATTATCCTCATAGGAATTAAAATAGTAATGACTGCTTTAGACTCCCTATAAATGCTAATCATAACACAACGAGGTAAATATATACATTACGTTAATAACATCAAACCATCACCGATATGAGAAAATGCCCTTATAACTCTCCACCTCTTACCTCTTTTACTCCTGTCACTTAATCCCAAAATTATTTGGGGGCCCCTCTACCGTAAATATAGTTTTAAAAACCCCACTAGATTGTGCATCTAGTAACAGAAGCTCAAACCTTCTTATTTACCAAAAAAGCATGCAAGAACTGCTAATTCACTCCTCCATACCTAACATGATGGCTTTTTCAGACTTTTAAAGGATAGTAGTCATCCCTTGATCTTAGGAGCCAGAACAGTGGTGCAACTCCAAATAAATGGAATAAACTTATTTGCCTCTTTCACACTAGTTACATGATTTATTTTAACACCACCAATTATAACGACAAACTCTAACATCTATGAAAGTAACATATATCCATCCTACATAAAAACCACTATCTCAGAGGCTGTATTACCAGTCTAATCCCCACAATACTATTCATTCACTCAAGCCAAGAAATAATGATTTCAAACTGACATTGAGTCACCCCCCAAACCTTCAAATGATCAGTTAGCCTCAAAATAGATGACTTCTCAGTAATATTTGTACCAGTAGCACTATTTGTTACATGATCTATTAGAGAATTCTCAATGTGATATATATATACACAGACCTGAATATTAACTGATTTTTCAAATACTTACTCCTCTTTCTAATTACGATACTAATTCTTGGTACTGCCAACAATCTCTTCCAACTTTTCATCAGAGGAGGAGTTGGAATTATATCTTTTTTTACTGATTGGATGATGACATGGCCGAGCAGCTGCAAATCCAGCTGCCCTTCAAACAATTTTTTTTTCCTGCGGCCACGCCGTGGAGCTCATGGGATCTTAGTTCCCCACCAAGGGATCCAAGCAGCCCTGTCAGTGAAAGCATGGAATCCTAACCACTAGGCCACCAGGGAACTCCCCCCACCCCAAGCAATCTTTTATAACCGCATGGGAGATACTGGATTTCTTATATCGATAGCATGATTCTTATTCAACTTAAATGCATGGGATTTACAACCTTTTTTTTTTTTTTTTTTTTTTTTTTTTTTGCGGTACGCGGACTTCTCACTGCTGTGGCCTCTCCCGTTGCGGAGCACAGGCTCCGGACGCGCAGGCTCAGCGGCCATGGCTCACGGGCCCAGCCGCTCCGCGGCATGTGGGATCTTCCCGGACCGGGGCACGAACCCGTGTCCCCTGCATCGGCAGGCAGACTCTCAACCACTGCGCCACCAGGGAAGCCCTACAACAAATTTTTATACATAACCTAGACTACCCAAACTTACCCTTCATAGGACTTCTTTTCCAGCTGCAACTGAAAAACCCGCCCTATTTGGCCTCCCCCCTTGAATTCCCTCAGCAAGCAAAGGACCTACCCCTCCCACCCCCTCCCCCGCCCCAGCCCTACTCCACTCAAGTACGAAAACGCAAGACTGGTAACAGCATTTTTCTACTTATTCACGTTTACCCCCTAGTAGAAAATAACAAGTTCCTTCAAACAACAGCATTACGCTTAGGAGCAATCACCACACCCTTTACAGCAACGGGTGTTCTCACCCAAAACGACATCCAAAAAATGGTTGTTTTCTCCACTTCCAGCCAAATAGGCCTCATCATAGTAACAATGGCATGAATCAACTTCATTGAGCCTTCCTGCACATTTGTACACGCGCCTTCTTCAAAGCCATATTGTTTCTATGCTCCGGATCCATGATCCACAATTCAAACGATGAACAAGACATTCGAACAATAGGAAGTTTATGGAAAGCCGTATCTTTTACCGCAACATCTCTGGTCATCGGAAGCCTCGCGGGAACAGGAAGACCCTGCCTCACAGGTTTTCATTCCAAAGACCTAATGATGGAAACTCCTGACGCGTCATATACCAACGCCTGAGCCCTGTTAGTCACTCTCATCACCGCATCGCTCCCAGCTGTCTACAGCACTGGAATTCTTTTCTTCCAGCTCCCAGGGCAACCTCGCTTCTCTACATTAATTCTCATCAGTGAAAACACCCGCTCTTAATCAATTCCATCAAATGTCTATTAGCCAGAAGCAACTTCACTGGATTCCTTCTCTCAAACAATATTCCCCCACCAACAATTCCACAAATAACTATGCCTCATTATTGGAAATGAACTGCCCCGGCCGTGACTGTGTCAGGTTTTATTCTGGCCCTTGAAATCAACCTGACTACACAAAATCTAAAATTGAATTATCCTTCAAACCTCTTCAAATTCTCTTACCTCTTAGGATATTTTCCAACTCTCATGCACTGCCTCTCACCATACTTAAATTTATCAGTGAGCCAAAAATCAGCCTCATCGTTTTTTAAAAAAAAAATTTATTGAAGTATAGTTGATTTACAATGTTGCATTACTTTCTACTGTACAGCAAAGTGAATCAGTTATACATATACATATATCTACTCTTTTTTAGATTCTTTTCCCATATACGTCATTACAGCATACTGAATAGAGTTCCAGTAGGTCCTTATTAGTTACCTACTTTATATATAGCAGTGTTCCTTTGCCTTTTTCTTCATTTGAGAGTTCTTGACATATTATAGATATTACCCTTTGTAACATGCCTTGGAAATATCTTCTCATATTCTATGAATTATATTTTAACTTTGCTTCTGTAGTTACCTCAAGGTCAGAGATGTTCTCTACTTTCTAAAATGTTTAAGGATTTGCATCTTATATTTAGTACTTGCTTCTGCCTTGATTTTTGTGTGTGGTATGTGCCTCTCATTCCCTCTGATTATTATTTCAGTGAGTGACTCTGCTCCTCTAATACACAATATTGCCCTTGTCATTTACCAGGTTTAAGTATATGCCTGGGTCTCGTGCTAACTTTCTTGGGCTAATTTTCCGCTTGCTCATACCACAGTCTTGATAAACATCTTAATATCTGATATGGCAAGTTCTAAATTGTTTTATTCTTGGCACTTTTTTTAATTTTAAAGACTTTTTAGAGAAGTTATGGTTTACAATGAAACGGAGAGGAAGATTACAGAGGCACTTTAGTTTTTATTATGAATTCTTAAGACAGATTTGGCAAGTTTCATTAAAAAATGAAAAAAACCTTCTTGATTTTTTTCTTGGAATTGCATTAATAGATTCATTTGTGGAAAAATGATTTATTATTGAACCTCACAGTCACGAACATAGGATCTTCACTGATTTAGGTCCTGTATTGATTTTCAGTACAGTTTCATGGTTTTCTTCATAAAAGTCTTGCCCATATTCCGTCAGGTTCATCCTAATTTTTGTAGCTACCCAGAATGGGATCTTTTTCTTTTTTTGGCTGCGCAATGCGGCTTGTGGGATCTTAGTTCCCTGACCGGGGATTGAACCTGGGCCCTCGGCAGTGAGAGTACAGAATCCTAACCACTGGACCACCAGGAAATTCCCCAGAATGGGATCTTTATTTAAAAATTCCATATTCTGATTAGAATTGTGGAACAAGGATGGGGTTAATTTTGATTACTTTGTATTCAGCAATGTTGCTGGCATCTTTTTTTCCCTCTAATAATTTGGATTCCTGTAAGACATCTCACATTCTGGATTTATCTGTTTGTGTTCTTGTGTAATTTATCTTGTTCCTCTATTCCTAATATTTCCTCAAAACAGAAAGCAAGCTCTAAAGTCTTGCTTAAATTCAGGTTAGGCCGCTTCTTGTTTTAAGCGTTTCTTGTAGGTGATGCTGTGTACTTCAAAAGGCAGTGTGTACCCTGACGCAGTGCCACTCTTAATGCACACTTAATCAGTGGGTTCAGGTGCTGACAGCCTGACTCCTCCCACCGCAAAGTTTCCCATCACCTTTTCAGCTGAAAAGTTTCATCCATTGACCTTTGTCTAAATCTGTTATTTTAGTAAGGGTTGCAAAATGGTGACTTTATAATTCTGTAATTCCTGCCACTTTTATTAACTAAAATTCTTCAGTAATACTGTTACATTTTTAGAATGCATATTTGATTTTATACAAACGTATAAATTTAATCAGTGTTCCTACCCATCTCCCAAACAAAACTGACCTTAGAATGAATGCCCATCAGTTCTTCCCATCTACTGCATTGTTGTTGCCTAGTCGTTTAAATTTATCTTGTTTTAACATCTCCCTCAAGTTAGCTATTATTGTTGTTTTATGCAACCATTGCTTTTTTAGACTTGCCAATATATTTTATTTTTTCCTCACCGTTGCCTCTTTACATTCTACTTATTTTTGGATTCCATTTTCTTCTGACTCAAGGGTTAGTTGTCCTTTCAGCAAGAGTGCCCTTACACTTAAAAAATAGCTAAGCTGGATGGTGAATTCTAGATTGACAGTTTTTGTTTTTTTTAAAATCTCAATCCTTCAGAGATATTATTCCATTGTCATCTGGGCTCTAACATTGCAAAAAAAAATCTGCTGTGAGCCTACATTGATAGTAGGTCATCTTTGGTTCTTCTAAGATTTTATCTTTGCATTTGGTATTGAGTTTCACTGGAAGACATCTAGGTGGATTTATTTTCATGTAACTTGAGAGGGATGTGGTATGCTTCCTTAGTCTGAGGATTGATGTTCTTCATTTCTAGAAAATTCTCATTTGTTTTCCACTTTGAAAGAAGCTCTCCTTATTCTCCCTCTGGATTAGATTCTGCATCAGACATGTGTGGGACCTTCTCATCCCATCCTCTGTAAATTTTTTTTTTTGAGAAATGTGTGGGTTTTTAAAAAATATATTTATTTTTTGGCTGCATCGGGTCTTAGTTGCAGCACATGGGCTCTTCGTTGCAGTGTGTGGGCTTCTCTCTAGTTGTGGCGTGCAGGCTCCAGAGTGCATGGGCTCTGTAGTTGCGGCACACGGGCCCTCTAGTTGTGGCGTGTGGGCTTAGTTGCCCCATGGCGTGTGGGATCTTAGTGCCCCAACCAGGGATTGAACCAGCATCCCCTGCATTGCAAGATGTATTCTTAACCACTGGACCACCAGGGAAGTCCCATCTTCTATAACAATGAACTCTTTAATATTTTCTAATTCTTTATCTCTCTGTGCTACATTCTGGATGGTAGCCTCAAACACTAATATTTTTCTTAAGCTGTACTTCACTTATTCTTTGAATTTTAACTCTAAGTTACAGTATAGCAGCTCCATTGAGTTTTTAACTTCATTTACTTTATTTTCTTTCAGATTATTCTACAAAGATGCTAAGTTCTTTTGATGCTAATTCTCCTATTTGTTGGACTTACTGAATCTTCCTCACATTGGTTCCACTGTATCCTTTGGAAGTGCAAACTCTAGGTTTCCAATGGCTCAGCCCTTATTATTTGATCCTCAAGTTCGACTCAACCACCTGTACACTTGGCCTAGGTTCTGAATACCTTTCCCAGCCACCAGTTACCCCCCTTCCCTCACAGTCAGAATATTTAACAGCTACAAAAAGATTGTTCCACCAGAAGCCAGTAGCCAGTTGGAACCTAATCCTGGCTCTGGACAAACCAATGTCAACCCATTGCTTCTGCCTTTGAAATCCTCTCAAGTTAGGGTTTAACCTAAAATCTACATGGGCAACAGAGAAGAAGCCAGATCTTTTTTTTTGGCCACACTGCAAGGCATGTGGGATATTAGTTCTCTGATCAGGGATCGAACCCATGCCCCCTGCAGTGGAAACCCGGAGCCCTAATCACTGGACCAACAGGGAATTCCCAGAAGCCAGCTCTTAATAAAACCAACCTCTATGGAGCAGGAGGTATAGTTGGAGATCCTGAAGTTCTAAACCCCGCCTTGGTGCCTTCTGTAACTATCTCCACAAATAATAATGCATACTAAGTAACTCCCAAATTTAGTGACTTAACACTATGTATTTAGCTCATGAGTCTGTGGGTCATAGTTTAGGTTGCGTGGCTTTTCTTTCCTTGGCAGGGCTGACTTGAAGTCTGGGCATAGGCTTGCTGTTGGCTGGAAGCTCATGCTTCTGGGTCATCTCCCTGTCAACAGGGGAAACCGGTCCTCCTCCATGTGCCTCTCACATCCTGCCAGCAGGCTGGCCCAAACATGTTCTCATGGCAGTGGGAGAAGCAAGAGGGACAAGCCCCAAAGGGAAAGTGCTTTTCAGGTCCCTGTTTTATCCTGTTTTAACATCCCACCCATGTCTCTACTTCCTTGGGCACATGCCCTCACAACGAAGAATGGTAGCTGCCACCCTGATGGGCATCCTCTGATTAAAAGCTATTTTCCCTCAAATGTGAATCTATAGGGGAATACGTTCACTGAATGGAATACAGAAATTCTCTACTGATATGGAAAGATATCCAATTTAATATGACACTGTGCCTCTTGGTACAGATATAAGTAAGGCATATTGGGGGGGATCAAGCAGGTTAGAAGTTGAGTGTGTGCAGTTCCCTAAGCTTTCATTAGCCTATAGTTTGTTCGGGACATGAACAGACTACAGGCAGAGGGGGACCCCACCCCACAGTGCTCCCATGTGTATGTACAGAAGGTACAGGGAGCACTCGAGTAATCATTCAACTCTCAAAGAATGGAAGCTCTCTGGAAGAGCGGCCTTATTGGAAAAGGAGACCCTCAAGAGCTCAGGGGCTGGACAATCCCACTCCTGGGCATATATCCAGAGAAAACCATAATTCAAAAGGATGTATGCACCCCTATGTTCATTGCAGCTATTTACAATAGCCAGGATATGGAAGCAACCTAAATGTCCATTGACAGAGGAATGGATAAAGAAGGTGTGGTATATACAATGCAATATTACTCAGCCATAAAAAAGAACAAAATAATGCCATTTGCAGTGACATGGATGGACCTAGAGATTGTCATACAAAGTAAGTCAGAAAGAGAAAGACAAACATCGTATAATATCACTTATATGTGGAATCTAGAAAAATGGTACAAATGAACTTATTTGCAAAGCAGAAAGAATCACAGATGTAGAAAACAAACTTATGGTTACCAAGTGGGGAAGGGGAGGTGGGATGAACTGGGAGATTGGGCTTGACATATATACACTACTATGTATAAAATAGATAACTAATAAGAAACTACTGTATAGCACAGGTAACTCAGTGCTCTGTGGTGACCTAAATGGGAAGGAAATCTAAAAGAGAGTGGATATATGTAAATGTATAACTGATTCACTTTGCTGCACAGCAGAAACTAACAGAACATTGTAAAACAACTATACTCCAATAAAAATTAAAAAAAAAAAACTCAAAGGCTGGAATCAGTATGTTTTTCCACTGGGCTAACTCAGACCTTTAGAGTCATCTCTCCAATAAGCTACCAAAATGAGGGAGGAAGCGAACCTCCAGGGCCATCCAAATTTGTCTTAATCCACCCCTGGCCCTGGGGCCCTGCAGCTGGGTTAGATGAGGGTGACATATTCAACATCACGAGAACTAGAAGATTAGGGGAAGGACATTTTAAACTGTTGGTCCATACTTGTAAAAGGGGGCAAAAAAAAAGTTACTCATGTCCCCTTGGCCTCCGTGTATTTCTGGGGTCAGACATGTTCACACCTGATCAGTTGAGATCTGTCATCCCCCGTCAGGGATGAGCCACATCCTCCTCCTTTCTGGACTCAGGAGTTGCCATTTTCCAATGTAAGTAGACAGTGGGCAGAGGAAGGTGGCCATAGAATACCTGGGACAAAGTGTCCAAGTTTGTCTACATAGATTTGAATGAAATGAAACATCCACCCATTCATCTGTTGAGGTCAAAGCAGGCGCAAAAGTCCTTGAGTACCTAGGAGCTCAGGTAGACAGAGGCGGTAATCACCTTGTGCAAGTTGTAAATAGGTGAAGCAGACCAGCTGGCCCTGGGGAAGTCATCACTGAGGACTCTGGTATAGTTGGCAAATAATACAAGTCTTTGCAGTGAAGAGTTGCTTGCATGATTTCTCACTGGGCATCTCAAGCTTTATGGTGGTTGCTTACTCATTGTGGACTTGAGCACAGTCCACTGGTCTGTGGTGGAGGTGATGGCCACACATGTTGGCTTTTTCCACGTATGTTTGTCTCAACACTTTTCTCTAGATGTGGTTGCTTCATCTAAGCATACATATAATGTAAATATTGAGTCTGTAATTAGTTATGTTTCCAAGGGGGATGCGCCCAATATGTGGTATGTCTTTACAAGTCCAGTCCTGGGTGGCCCAAAGACCTGACCATTACAGCTAGGCCATTAGTGACAGCCCATGAGCTTATATACAGATACTGTTCATTAAATCCTGGGGGGGTGCACTCTGGCTAGAAGTCCTACCTTAAGTTCAGCTCATCACAAGGGGCATCCATTGCTGTGGGCCATCGGCCGTTTGCTCTCACTGAAAGGCTCTAGCATCATAGAGGACCTGCTCACCTTGGAGGTCGGTGGGCTCCTTTGTCACTGATTCTTGTCAGCTGGCCTTCATGAAACCAGCAGCCCAGTAGGGAAGACACCTGTTTGTAAAGTTAGTTAAAGGCTTAGGGGCCGGCCTTCATTGGAAGATCCATGATATTTTCATGATAGAACTTTCCCACCTATGGAATTTAGTTCAGAATTGCAGGATGTCAAGTTGGAGGCTGTTTTGATTAGAGCTCAGTCATTCTCACAGGCACTTCTCAGCGGTAGGAGAAAGTTCTCAAGTTCAAAAGCTCAGAGTCCCAGGAGAACTGGAGGAGTGGGCATTACCAAAGGCCCCCTTCAGCTGTGCGGCTGGTCACAGACACCTGTACTTCCTCTAGGTCTGAAGGAGACAGAGGTGCTAGGGTAAGGCGTCTTTCATTGCTGCCCAAACGGCTTCCAAGATTGTTGCTTATTTGGGGCCCTCATTCAAAGGTGGCCACATGTCTGACGACTTGGGGTGGAGGCTGTGGGAATATTTCCAGGTTGGGGATGTACTACTGTCTCCAACAGCCAATATGCAGAGTGGCCAGTTTGGGGGTGGGGCCCCTTTTTTGGTAAGCAGTGGCTACGACAAAGTTTGTCCTTAATCGATTGTGAAATGTCTCTTTGGCTGTGACGCAGCTCCCAAGATGGTTAGTTGGAAGGCAGGTCACTTGGATTTGGTCCTCATTGAGAGGCCCACCTGTCTTTCATCAGCTGTGCTTGGGTGATGCAGCAAAGTAGTTTTCTCTGTGGGGCCATTACAATGCCTGCATACCCACCAACAGTTCACATGATACCAGGTGTGTCCAAACCACTGATGCTCTCTCACTGGAGAATTCAGGGCAATAAGTGTGCTGCTGTGTGCTGTGCTAGGTGAAGGCAAACTGATTCCATCTGTCCCTCACCCCCAACACCCCCATTTAAAAAATAAAGTGTTAGCAGTACCCCAGGCTGCAAACTAAGGGCCAGGTATGATGGCAGCAGCACCTCCATCCACCTTGGAGACGTCAGGCACTGTGGAAATGAAATTGGCCACCTTCTTATTTAAGCGCCCAGAGTCCACAGTAAAACTCCCAGCTTCCATCGGCCAGACAGCAGGGTGCAACTTCTAAGGAAGCTTGGAAGCTACGCGAAGCACCCCTGGCCATCCGAAACCTTGGGTGAAAAGACCTTGTACCTTTTCTTCTCCCAGGAAAAGGCACTGTTTCAAATGCTCGGCGAGCTTGATGGGGAAACCCTGTCCTCGGCTCTGCCTCTGACCCCCTTACATGAGCCACCAACAGTGGATGCAATGAACGGATCCCGTGAGCAGGTTCTTACAGAAGAGCAGCAAGCACAGTCCAGACCCAAACCAACCAACCAAAACCCCACGAAACTACAGGCAGTATCTATAATAGAGTTTAGGAATAGTAGGGCTTCCCCTTGGGTGGGGATGAATCCCGCCACCCGATCCTGTACCTGAGTCTTGTCCCTGCTTGTCTCGTGGCTGTAGTTTATCCGGCCTGAGATAGTTTATCCGCTGAGTAGTTCTTTGCTGCACAGGAGCCGTGGGCTCGCTCCAGGTTTCTGCCTCTGCTGGTCCGCTCCGCCCGCCCCTTTAAGGCTGTCAATCACCTGACTTGGCTTTTAGTCGTAAAATAGATGCATCTGTGCAGGAGTTTTCCTGGGCTGCCTTCTTCCCGGCATTCAGTGGCCTCATTACCCAGGATTTTTATTTGGTAGGTGACTCACCTCTTGTTCAAACGACTCGATCATCTGAGAATCTTAGTGGCTTTCTGTCAACCCACTTCTTGGGGTCCCTGGCCGTTCACTGCCCCCTTGAGGCTGTGTATTTTCTTTCCTTGGATGAGTCAGATGCTCAGAGCTCTGGCCACTGGGGCCGCCAATCTCCACTACCGCCTTCTGAGGCTGCCCCTGAGTAAGGCTGTCGGTGCAGCTGCCGCATATTGTCGGCTTGTAACCACAGATCCAGATGAACCATCTACGTGGGCAGTGAAGCCGGGAAGTAGAGAGAACCAGCCAGTAGGAGGATGCGCTGCCGAGTGGACCACCCTGTGTGATCATTTGCATGGTCCCACGGGACTGTCCTTGGAGACACTGTATAAAACCTGCCTCAGGACAGTCTGTCCCGGGAGAGAAGGAGGACAAATGTATCCACTGACTCCTATGTCCCATTAGCCAGCATCACCCCACGGGGCAGGAACTCCTGCACCTGCGGGCTGGACACCCCTGGCGGCGACCACAGTAAAGCTCTGGTGTGACAGTCAAGAACTGTCAGTGAAGCGTGCAGCCCAGCTCCGTGGTTGCGCTGGAGTGAAACTGGTCACAGCTCTTGCAGGGCAGGCACGCAGGGGGGATTAAGAGATGGGGGGGCAAGAGGATGTCCAGTGCTTCCTAAAAGGCGGTGTCTGTTACAGCAACACTGCGTGAAGGATGACATACAGCTTGGGGTTTCATAAATGCCATGCTTAGCTGCACTTCTTAGGCAATACATCAAGCGACGCTAGAATTACGTAATAAGAAAAGCAAAGGTGTGGTGGATGGTAGATTCGGAAGAGAAGAGGACCAGGGCGGGGGAATGGGAAGCGTGTAGTTACAGTTAAATGGAGGCTGCGGTCACGAACCAGAGGATTATGATTCATCTGAGCGCCTGAAGTCCAAATAAAACGTGCAAGTTGTGCTTCTGTTCCCGAACCCTGGAGTCGGACGAACTGGGCTCCCCGCGGCCACCAAAAGGCGGCGCTGCGGGCGCGGGCGGCCACCTGCGGGGCCCGGTGAGTTTCCCGTTGAAAGGCAGGCCGAGCCCCCGGGGAGCCGCGGCGGCGCCGGGCAGCGCGCCTCGGGCTGGGGACCCCGCTCCCGCTCCCCGGGGAGGACCCGCCCCGGCCCAGCGGTCGGGAGGAAGCAGCTGACTTCCTGCGTCTCCCCTCGCCCCGCCCCCCGCGCCCACCCGCCCCAGCACCGCCGCCCCGGGGCGGGGTAGTAAACCTGGGGCCCGCAGGCCGCAGCCAGCCCCACGCAAGTTTTGTTTGGCCTAAAAATCCAGATTTCCACTTCGCTCAGTCACTTGGAGCATGAGGGTTTCTTTTTCCTTTTTACAGTTTTGGTCAGATCAATAGAGTGCCCATTTTCCTGGCGGCTATCACTCTTCAGAACTGAGCCCTGCGCAACGCTTCATACCATAGCATTTCCTCTTTTGCACAATTTTATATATTAATCATGGTCTTTTTTTGGGCATAATTACTTATCTATACAGAAAATTACAGTAAATCCTCAACAAGCCACCAGTGGCCTCAGTCTCCTTACAAGGTCCAGAGGCACCAGGTATTCTCACCGCGGTCTCCTGAGGAAGTTTCTCCCGGTGTCCTGCCCCCTCCAACCTGGGCCGGTCGCTGTGTCCATTTGTCTGGTGCCCCGTGGGCAGCCTAGCAGCTCCCTTCAGTGCAGGGGGTGCCTGACTTTTTTTTCTTTTTTAAAGCAGAGAAATCCCCTTTCTCAATCAAAATCCCCCATGAAATTCCACTATATAAAACAGGAAATATAGTGTTCATATAAATTACTCATTTACGTTTGTAACATTGACTTATTATGAAGTGAGTCTAGAAGAGTAATGGGATTAATTTGAAAAGCGTATGATTTGGAGGAAGGAGCTAACTGGGGCTGTAGCCTCATCTTCCATTCATTCCACTGCTTGGTGCTGGTGGCAGGAGTTGGAGGAAGCCTGGCTCGCCCAGGACGTCGTGGAAGGTTCTCAGCCACTCACCTCCCACTCCTGGCGTCTCCCTGGACCAGTCCAGGTGCAAGGCCAGCCTTCCCCGAGGGCTGCATGAAACCAGGAAGTCTGTGCTGGAGCACGGCCGGCCCAGGGGTTCCCACCTTTCAGTGTTTGCCACTGATAACGAAGAGTGTGCGTTTTAAGATGTTAACATTATTTTGCACATAAAATCGACATCTGTGAGCTCCTCGGAGCACCTGTGAGAGTTCACAGGCTGCAGTTCAGAAACCACTACAGTGGGAAAAAGATGGGACTGAGAAGGGGCCCAAAGGTCTGCGGTGTCTCCATGGCAACAGAAGTTAGCTATCCTTGCTAAGGAAGAGGCCTGGGAGGTGGTGGCACAGGGAGTGGGACAGCTCTGGGTCACCTGAGCATCCTGGCTGGAGGCCCAGGCTAAGGGCCGAGCAGGTCACCATGTCTGGAAGAGAAGCCGCCAGGCCCACTGCAGCACAAGGGCTGTGTCAGGCCAGGGCCTCCGTCAAGAACACACTTGTGGGGCTTCCCTGGCGGCGCAGTGGTTGAGAATCCGCCTGCCAATGCAGGGGACACGGGTTCGAGCCCTGGCCTGGGAAGATCCCACATGCCGTGGAACAACTGGGCCCGTGAGCCACAACTACTGAGCCTGCGTATCTGGAGCCTGTGCTCCGCAACAAGAGAGGCCACGATAGTGAGAGGCCCGCGCACCGCGATGAAGAGTGGCCCCCGCTCGCCGCAACTAGAGAAAGCCCTCGCACAGAAACAAAGACCCAACACAGCCAAAAATAAATAAATAAATTTATTTAAAAAAAAAAAAGAACACACTTGTTTCCTTCTCTGGGCCTCCTGCAGACACCAGGGCTACCCACCTGTGGAGGAAACCAGCTGGCACAGGCTGGCTCTGGCCCCGCCCTGCCTGCCCCCCCAGAGGACCTGGACTCAAATCCCAGCTCTAGCCCTAACCTCACTTCCCCTCGGCTGTCTCCTTGGGTCACCCTACTCCACGGCCCGACCTTCAGGATAGATGTGCTTCCTAGAGGGGCCCTCAGAGAAAGAGGCAGTACTATGGCTGCACGCCACCTCCTGCAGAGAGAAGCACAGCTAAGCTGTTTTCCAGAGCCTCTCTGAGCAGCAGTCTTTCTTGTGGGTAGTGAGAAAACGCCTGTGCAGAGGCCTGCAGGACAAAGGGCACCAAGCCCACTGTCCAGCCCTCCTACCCAGGTCTCTGCTGGCCAGGAGCTGCCCGCTCGTGGGAGATGATGTGGGCAGACCCACTCTGGTCTCATCTCCCAGTGTCCCAAGTGCCCCAGGTGCCAACACCCTATCCTGGGCCTGCGGTGGCCACAACGAGCCAAGGCTGGCTCTTGGTCCTTGGGGCAGGTACCTGACTCCCATCCTCCCCCCATGGGTCCAGTCTTCCCTCCTCTCACACCTTGGCTTGGTCCTGCCCAGCCGTCTGCTCAGTGGGTCACCTCCCCGTGCTGGGACAGAGTTTGGCTTACGCCTGGGCACTCCCCCTGGGTGAGCAGCCCCAGAGAGCACCTGGTGTAGAGAAGACACACACGTCCTGCAGCCTGTATCCTTTAGACCTGCGACGCTTAGCTGTTAGAACACGGCGCTGGCCTCTGCTGGACTGTGGTGCCTGCTGTGGGGTGTGCGTAATTGGACCTCTGCCTTCCTCCATTTCCCAAGTAGCTTTGCAGCTACTTAGGTGCCTTACACAGAAGGTCCTGCATTGCTTTAAAAAAAGAAAAAATTGTGGTAAAATATACGTAACATAAAAGTTAACCGTTTTAACAATTTTTAGTTATACAGCGCAGTGGCGTTAATTACATTTAGATTATTATGCAGCCATCACCACCGTCCATCTCCAGAATGCTTTGGTTTTTTTTTTGGCTTCTCGGCATGTGGGATCTTAGTTCCCCGACCAGGGATCAAACCTGTATCCCCTGCAGTGGAAGCACAGAGTCCTAACCACTGGACCACCATGGAAGTCCCAACCAGAATGTTTTCATCTTCCCAAATGGAAACTGTACGCATTAAACATTCACACCAGGGCCCCCTCCCTCCAGACCCTGGCAACCAACCACCATTTTACTTCCTGTCTCTCTGAATTCTGCCTACGGTATGCACCTCGTGTAACTAAAATCATACAGTATTTGTCCTTTTGTGTCTGGCTTATTCATCCATGGGGTAGCATGTGTCAGAACTGCCCTCTTTTTAAAGGCTGCCTGTGTTGCTTTTGAGTCTTGTGTAAACAGTACTGGTTTCCACCCTTTATATCAATTTACTTTGAAAATACACAAGGACTTCCCTAGTGGCGCAGTGGTTAAGAATCCGCGTGCCAATGCAGGGGACACAGGTTCGACCCCTGGTCCGGGAAGATCCCACATGCCGCGGAGCAATTAAGCCTGTGCGCCACAACTACCGAAGCCTGCGCGCCTAGAGCCAGTGCTCCGCAACAAGAGAAGCCACCGCAACGAGAAGCCCGCGCACCGCATGGAAGAGTAGCCCCTGCTCTCCGCAACTAGAGGAAGCCCGCGCCCAGCAACGAAGACCCAACGCAGCCAAAATTAAATAATTTATAAAAAAAGAAAGAAAATACTCAAATCTTGAGAGGCCAGGACCATCTGCACCCTCTGCTCCTCTTACCTCCAGTGGGCCTCCAGGTAGCGCTCACTTCACAGCCTTCTTCTAACTTAATAAGAAATCCTTCTGCAATTAGCCAAGTCAACATTTTATTTAAAAACACATAAACACGTACACAATGGTAACAACAGGAAGGGAGCCAAGATCTCCTATTTGGGGGCAGGCTGACAGCATGGTGTTCCCGTAAGCCTCACTTTAAGAAAGAGGGTACCTTCAAGACCAGATTTCCAAGCGAGATAAATTAGGAGGTGGCTGTGTTTTCACAAGACGCCCCTTGGAGGTCTGGGGAGAGGGGAAGGGTTCGGCAGAGTATTCAAACACCACCCCTTCACCTTAACGGGGGGAGGGGGGCATCAGTCCCTGAGGCTGTTCTAAAGCAGGAGGGAGAGATCAGATTTCCCTGGAGGCTGCTTTTCTTTCCCGGAAGGGGAGGAATATTCTCTGAGGAAGTGAAGAAGGCTGGCGAGAGAGGCTGGACCCGCTCAGGAGCCGGAGGAAGGGCCCGTCCCGCACCCACCGGCCCAGGGACCCAAACCCCGGTCTCTCCTGCGGCCGCCGGCTCAAGCCCCTCCATCAGCGTGGGTCACACGTCCTGCAGCGCCTCCTACAGGGCTGGCGGGCTGTTAGGGCATCAGACGGCGGCATCTGGGGAAGGAAGCGGCAGAGTTGGGAGAGCTCGCCCCACGGCTGCGCATGCGCTGCCTCCCCCCCCCCCCCCCCCCCGTCCGCACCACTTCCCGTGGGAACGATGATTCCTCTCCCTGCTCCTCTCCACCCCAGGCCTCTTCCTCAGAGGTACTGTAACTTCTTCAGCTGTTTGTTTTGGCTCTTCCTCCGTAATTTTACCTAGTATATGTATACTTACAGATTACTTTTAGACATTACCTATTAACTTTTTCGCATTCTTTTTTCATCAATTTTTCTTAAACAGCTTCACAGACATATAATTCATATACCATACAGTTCACCCATTTAAAGTGTTCAATTCCGCCGTTTGCCCTATATTCACAGAATTGTGCAGCTACCCCAATTTTAGAACATTCTCATCACTTCCAAAAGAAGCACCACAGGCATGCGCAGTCACCCCTGTATACCCTCCCGCCAGCCCTAAGCAACCACTACCCTACTCTCTGTCTCTGTGGATTTGTCTATTTTGGACATTTTTCCTAAATGGAATCCTACAATATGCGGTCTTTGGTGACTGGCTCCTTTCACCTAGCCTTCTGTTAGCTTTTTGCCAGTGGGACCATTAAGATTGAAGCGCTGCTGTTGGCAACCTCTCTGCTGGGCAAGGTAAGGTGCTTCGATATTTTAAATGTATTTTTAAAAAACAAAGAAAAAGAAGAAAGGAAGTGCTGGATCAAAGAAAGAAGTAAATTAACTGAAATAGCTGGTTTGATTTTCAGCAGTTCTATTTCTAGAAATTTATTCTAAAGATAAAATATATTAAGTGTGTGTATAGGCATATATTTACAAGGATATTCATTACAGCACTGTTTAGTAGGAAAGAATTTAAAAAAAAAAAAAAAAACAAGCATAATGCCCCCAAATAGGAGACAAGTAAACTACGGCACTGACATGCAATGGAGCCAGTGCAACACCGTGGAGCCACGAAGGATGCCAGAGAAGGACACCTAATGATGTGGGGAAAGTGCCTGACAGGAGGCTAGGTAGGAGCAGAAGAGAAGGTTACAAAATAATACATGAACTCTGATCCTTTAATAAATGCACAGGTGTTGGGACTTCCCTGGAGGTCCAGTGGTTAAGACTCCGTGCTTCCACTGCAGGGAGCATGGTTTCGCTCCCTGGTGGGGGAACTAAGATCCTGCCAGCCGCACGGGGCAGCCAAACAAACAAAACAAGCACATCTCTCTCTATATATATATATATACTCAGAGAGGAAATGCAGGAGGGAGAGACACCCAGCAGGTGCTATTTCTGGGTACTGTGATAATGGTTTTTATTTTTTTAAATTTCTTTTTCTTATTTCGATTTTCTAAATGTACTACATTTTATTTTTGTCATTAGGAAACTCATTTAAAGAAAACGCTTGTCCATCAGAGACGTAGATGTCAGGGTGCCCCTGGGCGCTGTGGAGACGAGACGGAGCAGAGGGTCCTCTGCAGCAGGGTGGTCCCCTACTGCCGACCTCCAGAGCCTGTGTCCTCCCGTGCCTGAGCAGAGGGAACCTTCTTGGTCATCTGTTTTCAGACCAGAACTCACCTGTTGACTGGGTCACGCACGAGATCTTGTAGGACAGCCACACACTCGCCAGGCAGAGGAAGGTGGCCAGGAAGCCGAAGATCTGCACGGGAGAAAGGGGGCAGCGGGCGCCCAGGCCAAGGGCAGTCACTCGGGCAGTCACCCTTCATCACCCTGCTCATCCCTGGGCCTGTTTCCTACACCAGCTGTGGCTGGGAGGGAGCTCAGGGACTCAAGTGACCCGGCCACCTGTCCTCGCTCAGGTGTGGAGGTGACGCCCGGGCCCTGGCCGGGCCCACAGCTGGGACACAGTCAGGCCTCCGGTTGCCACCCCTCGCCTCTTCTCTAGGCAGCTACCTGCCCACGCTCGGATTTATGTTTACAACCGAGCTGGGGCCAAGCCACCGGACTTTAATTATCCTGGGCTAATAAGACAGAAAAAGGAGGAACGGTACATTTTAATTTGGGTTTTTAACACATTAACGTTCAAATGGATTTTCTTGGGTGTGGTAGCATCATCTGCACTTCATCCAGAAAGGCTTTCTGTCTGGCTGGCTTTACAGCTGTGTCGGAGCCAGAAGCTGAGACCCCAATACCTAGTCTTAGGTTTGCATGTATTTAAGTAACATTAGGCTGAAATAAGTTCAGGCAGCGCTCCTTTCCTTTCTGTGCTCAGCTGTGAGCACCTAGCCCAGAGCAGCCGCCTCATTTGTGATAAGGAAAGGGCCTCACGGTGGCTCATTAAATGATGGAGCAAGAAGCAGACAGGGACTCAGGTGTCTCTGCCTGGAACTTGGAAGCCTGCAGCCTCTCCTGACTTGTCAACAACACTGGCAGCTGCAGCAGCTAACACTGACTGAGCACTTACTTCGTACCAGGCAGTGTTCTAAGCCCTTTAAAGGAACCCGCACAGCTCTGCCAGGTGGGCACGGCTGTTACCTCTCCCCCCTCATTTTTCAGCTCAAGAAACCAGGGACAGGAGGTCAACTCTTCAGCCCAGGAATGTGGAGCCAGCAAGGGCCAGACCAGAGATCTGAGCCCAGAGTCCACCTCTGCTTGCCTGTTGCCCAGGTGTCCTCGGGCCCTCCAAGTGCACGGCTGGGAGCTCCCTGAGGTCCAGCCCAGGAGCAGCCAGACCAAGCGCGGGATCATCCAACCTAGCTGCTGGTTTCCACACATGGCTGCCCGTCACCCCACCCCCGACCCCGTCCACTGCCGTGCCTCCTTTTGTACCAATTGTCTGCACCACATAATCAGCCTATTAGAGCCTGTCCTGGCCTCTCATTGTCTGTTCCGCACAATTAGCACATTATACACCATCCCAGTCTCCAACTGTCCACACTGCATAACTGAACAGTTTATTATCAGGCTACACAATGCTCCTCTGGATGACAGTGCCTTGTGTGCTCATTGTTTCATGTGCCCTGGCCTCCTAAGCTAGATCACCACTTTCTCATCAGCAGGGACCATGTCTTTTCATTTCTCCTGGCCCCTCGCCCGGCCCATGCTTGGTCCTAGGCACAGAGATCGTGTACGACAAATGGGGTTTACTGGGATTCCAGGGCTAACATTGTCATGTGCCACCTCAATGAGGAAACCCAGTGGGAATCTCCCCGCGTGGTCCTGAAACACAGCGGGCGCCAAGCTCTTCTGTCCCCCCCTCCGCCAGCCTGCCTGCAGCTGGGCAGGGGGCAACCATTCCTCTTCTTGGAAACTGCCTGGGGAGGGGGGGAAGGTGCTTAGGGGGCAAGAGTGCTCAGGGGTTTGGCTGCCCCTCCGCGGTGACCTTCTGCCCCATGCAGACTCCACCCCTCCGTGGAATTCCAGGCACTCACCCACTCTTGGCCCAAAGTCCAGAGAATTTTGGTACCGTGCGGAAGTGAGTGACTACCACACAGAGAGCTTTTCTTAAAACTCATTTGAAAAGTGAGGCAAATCAGTTCTGGCCTACAGACTTCCAAACTGTAAACAATTAGCTAAATCAGAAATCAGATGACAGCAATCTATAGATCTTTTTACAATAATGTATATACACATATGTGTATCTGTGTGATAAATATATATAGCTCCCATAGCACTATGTTTTGTCCATTTCCATGCTACTTCTATTCATGTTAGCAGATGGGTCAATTTTCACCTATGAAAGGTATAGGAGTGTTATTTCCTGGCCTGAATACTGTTAAAAGTCAGGAAGGGCAAAGCTAGGACTCACGGCAGATTATCACTAGCTGATCACAAAAATGTTCCCCTGGGCTGGAAAAAGGCCTCAGAACCTTTCCCTGAACGGGGCTGAGACAGCCATGAGCAAATGACCAGCGTGAACATGAGAATTAAAACCTACTTGCCCGTGATTTAAGGAGTGGCTGTAAGAGAAAGAGGCCTGGGCCGCTGGGGCCATTTGAGTTCGTAACAGCCCTGCCCATCCACCTTCTGACACCCTCCACCGTGGGCCCAAGTTTAAGGCTATTTGGAGACCACTGCTGGTGGATCAAGGTCCGGACTGATTCTGAGAAAGAAAGGCCCCAGAGAACAACCCCTTTGCTGCCCTGAGAGGAAGAAAATGAGCATTCGGAACAGGAATTCACTCCTGCCGCTTCCCGGAGAATGTCCTCACCGCTCCAGCCACCAGTCGGCTCTGGTTGTAACTCTTGGAAGCTGCCACGATGGACGCGATTAGGAGAAGCAGGGTACCGATTAAATAGTGCAGGAGTTCCTGGGGGCAAAAACAAAGCAGAGCAGTGGGTAGGGAGCTCCATTCCTGGTTCTCAGAGGCACCTGGGCGTTAGGAGAGATGAATGGAGGGGAGGGAGTGACACTTCCCCTTCTCCCTGTAACACCCTGACAGGAGCAGCGAAGCTCACTGGCAACGAGAAAGGAAGGCCAGCCAGGATGAGGCCACACAAGAGAGAAAAGACGCCAGGCAGGCAGGAAGAGAGGCGACAAAGAGAAAGGATGCTTCTCGGGTGAGGAGAGATGTCCCCTAAGGACCACTCCACTCCTGAGGTCAATCTGTCCACGGTACCTTGACCTCCGGCCAAAGCTACTAACAAGCAAATGAGCTGCTTCTAACTCCAAGGATGGAGAGTTTAAATGAAGCTCCAGCTCTGAGAAGCAAAGCCCCTTAAAAAGATGTGTGCCTTTCTTCTGCTTCAGAGAAAGTTCTGGGCTAGCAATGTGCTGGTTTTGGTGGCTGCCTGGAGGGTCTCCCCATTCCGTGAACAAAAGTCCTCCCAGTTTTGTCCTCATTCTGTCTTCCCTCTTCTTTTCTGTTGGAAGTGTGCCCTCAGGCCAGACTGCTGAGGGGTCTGCAGGAAGGGCTGATGCTGCCTTTGCTTCCCTTGGGTCCACAGGGGCATCCATTTCTGCCCCATTCACTCTCCATGATAAAATGGGGTCTTTGCAGGCCCTGGATGAGGCGAGGCCTCTATCATTCGACAACAAAGGAATGCTTCGCCTCATCCTTTCCCCTCCCCACGAACGCCAGATCAGAGGAGAACTGGGGCTTAGGGCCACTGACAGTGGGGTGCGCCCCCGAGAGAAATTTATAGCTGTCAAGGCTTATATTAAAAATGAAGAAAGGTTTCAAATTAATAACCTAACCTTTACCTTAAGACACTGGAAAAAGGAAAGCAAACTAAACCTAAAGCAAGAAGAAAGAAGGAAATAAAGATTGGAGCACAAATGAATGATACAGAGAACGGAAGAAAAATAGAGGAAATGAATGAAATCAATAGCTGGTTCGTTGAAAAGGTCAACAGAATAGAGAAACCTTTAGCTAGACTGATCAAGAAAAAAAAAGAAAACATTCAAATGACCAGAATCAGAAATGAAAGACAGACGGGAATCCCCTGGTGATCCAGTGGTTAGGACTCAGTGCTTTCACTGCTGGGGCCTGGGTTCAATCCCTGATCTCAAAACTAAGGTCCCACAAGCAAAGAGGTGTGGCCACAAATAAATAAATAAAAGCGGGGACATCACTACTGGTGTTAGAGATAAAAAGGATTTTAAAAGAATATTATGATCAATCATATGCCAATAAGTTAGATAACTTAGATGAAATGGAGATATTCCTAGAAAGACATGCTACTGAAAATGACTCAAGTAGGAATAATCTGAATAAAATTTATAATAAGTAGAATTTGAATTAATAATAAAAACACTACCCACAAGAAAAGCTCAGGACCAGGTGGCTTCACTGCAGAATTCTACCAAACATTTAGAGAAGAATCAATTCCAACTCTTCCCAAACTCTTCTAAAGAACACAAGAGGAGGGAACACTTCCCAGATCATTCTATGAGGGCAATATTACCCTAGTAACAAAACCAAAGACATCACAGGAAAACTAAAGACCAATAATATATCTTATGAATACAAACGCAAAAATCCTAGCAAACCAAATCCAGCTACACATAAACTGAATTATACACCACAGCCAATCAGAATTTGTCCCGGGAATGCAAAGTTAGTTACACATGTGAATATCAATGTAATATGCCATATTAACAGAATCCTGGGGGGAAAACCTACATGACTATCTCAATAGACAAAGAAAAAGCCTTTGACAGATTCTAACACCCTTTCATGATGGAAACAACAAAGTAGGACTAGAAGGTAAGTTTTTCTATTTGATAAACCTCCTACAAAACCCCCACCTAACATCATATTTAATGATAAAAGATGAGTGCTTTCCTCCTAAAATCAGGAACAAGATAATGATATCTGCTCTTGCCACTTTAATGCAACATTCAACTAATTTCTTGCAATGAGCCAAGAAAATGAAGCAAAAAGCATCTAGATTGGAAAGGAATGTAAAACTGTCTCCATTCACAGATGGTATGCTCTTATAGATAGATTTGAAAATCCTAAGGAATCCACTAACAATCTATTAGATCTAATAAATGATTTCAACAAGATTGAGGCTACAAGATCAATATACAGAAATCAATTGTATTTCTATCCACTTGCAATGAACACTCCAAAAATGAAATTAATAATTACAGTTGAAATAGTATAAAAAGGATAAGATACTTAGGAACACACTAAACAAAAATAGTATAAAACTCATACTCTGAAAACTACAAAACATTGTTGAAAGAATTTTTCTTTTTCTTTTTTTTTTTTTTTGCGGTACGCGGGCCTCTCACTGTTGCGGCCTCTCCCGTTGCGGAGCACAGGCTCCGGACGCGCAGGCTCAGCGGCCATGGCTCACGGGCCCAGCCGCTCCACGGCATGTGGGATCTTCCCGGACCGGGGCACAAACTCGCTTCCCCTGCATCGGCAGGCGGACTCTCAACCACTGCGCCACCAGGGAAGCCCAAGAAATTTTAAAAGATCTAAACAAATGGGAAAACCTCCCATGTTCATGGATCATGACTTAATATTGTTAAAATGGTAATACTCTCCAAACTTATCTACCGATTCAATGCAATTCGTATTAGAATCCCAGGTGACTTCTTTGTAGAAACTGAAAAGCTGATTCTAAAGTTCATATGGAATGGCAAAAATCCAAAACAATCCTGAAAAAAGAGGACAAATGGGAAGAGTCACACTTCCTAATTTCAAAACTTACTGCAAATCCATAGTGATCAAGGTGGTATAATAAGATCAGTGCAACAGAGTTGAGAGTCCAAGAATAAATCCATGCGTTTATGGCCAACTAATTTTCAACAAGCTGCCAAGACCACTCAACGGGAGAAAGAACAGCCTTCCCAACAGATAACTGGGACAACAGGATATTCACATGCAAAAGAATGAAGCTGAATCCTTGCTTCATACTATACGCAAAAATTAACTCAAAATGGATCCAACACCTAAATGTAAGAGTTAAAAGTATGGAAGGCTTAAAAGAAAACACAGAGGTGAATCTTCATGATCTTGAATTGGCAATGGCTTTTTAGATATTATACCAAAACCATAAACAACAAAAGAAAAATATAAATTAGATTTCATCAAAATAAAAAACTTGTCCTTTAACAGATACTATCAAGAAAGTAAAGACAAAAAGAAAAGAAAAAGAAAAAATTATGGGAGAAAATATCTGATAAAGGACATTTAACTAGAATATACAAAGAACTCTTACAACTCAATAATAAAAAGATAACTTAATCAAAAAATTGGCAAAGGATCTGAAAAGACATTTCTCTAAAGAAAATATACAAATGGCCAAAAAGCACATGAAAGATGACTAACACCGTTAGTCATCAGAGAAATGCAAATCAAAACCACAAGCTGTAACTTCACACTCACTGGAATAAAATCTCAAAGTCCGAAATAACAAATGTTGACAAGGATGTGGAAAAATTCGAACCTTTATACACCACTGCTAGGAATGTAAAGTGGTACATCCACTTTGGAAAACAGTCTGGCAGTTCCTCAAACAATTAAACATAGTTACCATGTGACCCAGCAATTCCACTCTTAGGTATATTCCCAAGCAAAATGAAAATATGTCCACACACAAAATTTGTACACAAAATGTTCATAGCAACATGATTCATAATTGACAAAAGGTGGAAATTCATAATTGCCACATGTCCATCAATGATGAATGAATAAACAAAATGTGGTATATCCTTTCCATGGAATATTAGCTATAAAACGAAATGAAGTACTGATATATGCTACAACATAGATCAACCATGAAAACCCTCTACTAAATGAAAGAAGCTAGTCACAGAAGACCAAATATATGTGTCCATTTATATGATATGTCCAGAACAGGAAAAGTTACAGAGGCAGGAAGCCAATTAGTAGTTGCTCAGGGCTGGAGGTGATGAGGGATAGTAGGTAACAGCTAAAGGGTACAGAGTTTCTTTTTGAGGTGATGAAAACATTCTAAAAATAACTGAGGTAATGGTTACACAAGTCTGGGAATACACTAAAATTCATTGAATTGTACACTTCAATGGGTAATTGTATGACATGTGAACTATATATCAATAAAGCTGTTTTTAAAAAGAACATAGTGGGAAGAAAAAACCCTAGCAACTTCTGACATGTTTCCTCAGACTCTGCCAGTCCACTTTAGCTGACAAATCTTATCAATACTCACACAGTGTAAATACCCATTACCCCTATCAGCTTCTTCCTTCTATGTTCCTCCTCCAAGTCACACACACACACAGCCCATTTTCTGTCACTTGAGAAAACAAGCACTGAGGTGAGAGGCACAGCCTTCTAGTAGCTGGAAGGTGAGTTTTAGAAACCAGTGGGACATGAGGCATAGACGTGCACCCAACAGTGGGAAATTCAGAGCTGAAGCAGCCAAGGATGGTGCAGGAGGCGGGGTAGGCAGACAGGAAGGACTCCGTCAGGTCTCAGTGCCCAGCCTGCATCCTGACTCGTGCAAGCCGAGAGCAGGCCCGGCCACTCCCTTACCGACAGGGGCCAGCTGATACAGGTGAGCACGCGGTACAGGCGGAAGAGGTGGACCAGGTAAAAGGCGAGAATCATGATCAAGTTGCAAATGGTGACCACTTCAAAGTAGCTGTAGGCACTGTAGCTGGTCCACAGAGAGCTCCTCACGCAGATGAAGGCAATCAGCAGCGAGACCTGGGACGTGAACACAGAGACATCAGAGAAATGCCCACCCAAGATGGGCACCCAGGGAACGAACAACACAACAGAAACACAGACAACCACAGGGGACCGAGGAGCTGCCACAATCCAGGTTACCCCATCACAAACTGGCTGGAACAGTGCAATTTCCCACAGTACAAGCTTTTGAAACACAAGCCATTGTGAACGCTGAGGACGGCAGGGAGTGGTCTGTTCTCTCTGTTCTCTGAGGTCCATGTGCCGGCAGGATGCATGCTCAGGGAGAGGGCAGGAATTCTGGAAATAACCAGGCAGGACCACCTCCCTTATTTGCTGGACCTCCACTGAGTCAGCGTGATATTGAACCCCAGGTTTCCATGTTAGGTTGAACTGAAGGAAGTTGCCAATATTTGATTGTTTTTGACCCACCAAGATGTCAGTTCATACGTATAACCTACCAGCTGGCAGACAGTAAGTTACTGTCAACGAAAAATCAAATAACCAGCAAGCTAAGAAGAAAGAAAAGAGAATTGTATTCGCGCCAAACTGAGTACTATAACCTGGGAAACAAATTATCAGAAGCTCTGAGAACTGCTCCATTGATCAGGCGTTAGAAATGCAGTTTTATATATATTTTAAATAAATTTATTTATTTCTTTTTGGCTGCATTGGGTCTTCGTTGCTGCCCATGGGCTTTCTCTAGTTGTGGCGAGCGGGGGCTACTCTTCGTTGCAGTGCGTGGGCTTCTCACTGCGGTGGCTTCTCTTGTCGCGGAGCATGGGCTCTAGGCGTGCAGGCTCAGTAGTTGTGGCGCACGGGCTTAGTTGCTCCACAGCATGTGGGATCTTCCCGGACCAGGGCTCGAACCTGTGTCCCCTGCATTGGCAGGCGGATTCTTAACCACTGTGCCACCAGGAAAGTCCCAGTTTTATATATTTTTGAGACAAAGAAATTATGTATCATATTGACAGGTTAGCATTGTGTACACAGTTCCTCAAGTGTTTGTTTTTTTTTCAATTATGCATGTAGAGACAATCTTTTTAGTCAATGCAACCCCTTATAGAAGATGAAAAAGAAATATATTCATCATAGAATTACAATGCTGGCATGTGAAGAAAGGGGCCAACTTTTTCTCAAAGGTTGATCTCATCCTCCTGCTTTGAGGAGGTCTGGTTAATGTGTAATGCAGATGCACACTGCCCATGGGGTAAGGCCTACCACAAAGGGGGCATGTCATTTGTTGTTGCTGTTTTCGTTTGTTTTTTTCTGTTTGTTTGTCCTGCTATAGAAAATTTACGGTTTTCCTCGTCGTTACCACTTACTGATGCTTGATGTACATGATCTCCTTGAGACTCCCCACAACTCTGCCAGGTCAACAAGATCACCCCCATGCTCATAAGGGGAAATGGAGGCACACAAGCCTCCATAATCAGCTTAAGGCTACGTCCACGGTAAGCTGCGGAGGCACGATTTGAACCTTAGTCTATCTGATTCCAGGGATCGTGTTCCTCCACATCAGATGCGCCATCAAATGTGTGGGAATCCTGGCTACAAGGTGGTGCTTGCTCCCCCCTGGGCCTGCGGTGAGAGCTTGCTAAGCATACTGTTACATGAATGAATGAGTGTGCAGAATTAATAAACTAATCACCTAGTAATGAACGAACGATCAGGTCAATTATTAGCAACATAAGAATACCATGGAAGGGCAGACTGGAAGAGGGGAGAGAAGATTCTGAGTTTCTGGGAAGGCCACTCACAGAGAACAAAGTCTTGTTCACCCCACACAGGGGATAAACCAATAACACACAGGTGTTAAACGTATGTAAAGTCTCAGGGTCTATTTTAAAAGCACAACTAATTTAGGACAAAGGTTAAATATTTCACACTGCCTCTTTCCTACAGAACACTGATTCTCCAAGGGTGTGTGTGTGTGTGATTTCGTGTCCTATGGGACATTTGGCAATGTCTGGAGACACTCCTGGTTGTCACAGTTGCAGGGGGGATGCTACCCACCCTCCACAATGCACAGGACAGGCCCCGTAAAACAGAACTATCTGGCCTCAAGTGTAGCCTTCAAACTACTGTCCTACTGTGGAGAAACCCCGCTGTAGAAAATTGAGTCTACAATGAGAATTAGATCACGAAATGCATCTAACGCTGGTTAAAGAGGCTAACGCTAAAAACTCTATTTTCCAAAGCCCCTCATTGCTAGCATTCTACCAAGGTCCTCGGGTACAGGGACACCAGCTAGCAAAGAACACTGAGCTTAAGCCTAAAGTGGGCGTGAAGAGTGTTCTGCTCAACAGATCAAAGCAGAAGACTGTGGCCCTGACACACAGGGACCCTCAACATTTGCGTATTTCCCTTTGCTAATGAGCAGCATGAGGATTTTCATTTTCTCAGTTCCTCTCCAGCCAGCCGGCCACAGTGATACAATGATTCACACCTTGAGGTTGTTTTAAAGCCTCAAAGGGAGGCTTTGCTTCACTCAGGAGTGAGCATGACGGTCAGAGCTCTGCTGCCCTATAAGCCCCCATTTCCAGGCCTCGTCTCTCTGGGGAGTCTGGGGGGTCTCCCCAGCCTTTCACTGACCCTCTCACACACACTGGGGCATTTTAATTCAAGGCCTGCCTTAAAATGCAAATAACCCAGGATTATGCAGTGGATTTCTAGGTGGAGAAGCTGTTTTGCACCTGATTCAAAGACTTAGAATAATTTTTATAAGTCTTCATCTGTGACAAAGTCTGCAGACACGTGGGTGAGAGTTTCCCCAACCAACGAAAGGGGCCCGGGCAGGTCTTCCCCTCCGAGCCCCGGGGCTGAGCGCCGTGCAGCAGGAAGTACATTATTGCTCTACCCCAAACTGTCTCAGACCTCTCTGGGAAATCTGACTGTGAAATAAGACTTCCTGAATTCTGACCCCTGGGTCTCAGGCCGCCTACCACGTGCTCTTCTCCAGCAGAGCCCAATTTTGGACAATCTCGTTTAGACAGCGGATGCTGTGTACTTGTGCACATTACCAAAAGTGTCCCTTTTGCCGAAGCAGTCATTTATTACTACGTTAGCTAGCCAGCATCTTAGCTAGTGCACTTAAGAAAAAAAGAGAGACTTGATTGACTCTAAACTTTCCAAGAACTCCTCCAGGGCCAGTGGGTAACCTCTGCAAGTGCCCTGAATCCTCTAGATCAATACTCAGGGGGCAGCCAGGAAGGTGAAGCAGAAGAAAGAACAGACAATGGAGAGAAAAGGCCGGGGATGTGGGTGACTGCCCCGCCCCCTGCAACCAGCCCTCTCATGACCTCTTCTTCCCCCACCCTTTTTAAAAATTTGAAGTAGAGTTGATTTACAATATTGTGTTAGTTTCAGGTGTACAGCAAAATAATTCAGTTATGTGTGTGTGTGCGTGTGTGTGTGTATGTGTGTATACATATCTATATATCAGTTATACATATATGTTCTTTTTCAGATTCTTTTTCTATTATTCAATATTACAAGACATTGAATATAGTTCCCTGTGCTGTACAGTAGGACACTGTTGTTTATCTATTAGGACCTTTTCTTGTTCTCAGTGAGAAAAGCCTGAATTCAGAGAAACTGAAGTGAAGAAGGCTGGGCGGCTTTTGGAAGACACATACGGTTCTGTTTATTCATTTATTTTTTCTTAAAAATTTATTATTAGTTTTTGGCTGTGCTGGGTCTTCGTTGAGGTACTCAGGATCCTCGTTGTGGCATGTGGGATCTTTTAGTTGCGGCATGCAGATTTCTTAGTTGCAGCATGCATGCGGGATTGAAGCCGAGCCCCCTGCATTTGGGAGCATGGAGTCTTACCCACTGGACCACCAAGGAAGTTCTGGCTCTGTTTAGAGTAACGTCAGTGTGATACCACCTAAAAGGACTCAATTGTTTCTCTGGGTGCTTCCTAGCTCCTCTCATAAAGGTCTGTTCTTTTTTTATTTATTATTATCATTTTTGGCCTCACTGCGCGGCCTGTAGGAGCTTAGTGCCCCGACCAGGGATCAAACCCATGCCCCCTGCAGTGGAAGTGAGGAGTCTTAACCACTGGACCATCAGGGAAGCCCCAGGTCTGTTCTTTTATAATGAACTGTCATGAAAGTTGAAGATAAGGTATCTAACATAAATGTCCAGGGGTTTAAAAGTCATGTTGCAAGAACCCTCAACTCAAAGCCGGGTCTCAGACGCCCCGTGGCGCTGTCTACAGACACTGGCTTTCCCTCAGACTAGAAACCACTTCCTCTCCCTCAAACTGTGTCCTTTCTGACTCCATGCTATCAGAATTCTTACCAGAAAGAAGAGATAATTTTTGTGAAAGGAAGAGAAAATTTTTGTGAAAGCAGCAGTGTGTTTCAATTTCACAGCAGACGAAGCACACTGAATGTTACCTGAAAGAGACGATCGACCCCTGAGAATTTTGGAACTAAAACAGGCTGGTTCCTAAGTCCACGGCCAGGTGCCAGGCAGCAGGCCCAGGCCTGGGTGGGTCTCCCTCAAGGAGGAAATGGAATTTTGAAGTCTAAGATGGACAAGTTCTGGAGAAGCCTCCAGAGGCAGTGCTCAGGAGATGACCTCTGGTGGTCTCAGGGTCCCGGCTGCCTGTGCCCAGGGACACTCCCTCGGCAGGCATGTCCCCCGATGCCCTGCCACGTCTGGGGCACTGAGTGTGCCTGTGTCTGGCTGCAGATGGCACCAGACACCTTTGTTTGAGAGCCCGGAGCTGGATGCCAGCAGGTCACCCACCCCACCCTCTCGCAGCGTTTTTATTCTGACCTTGGGATAATGTCTCAGTGAGAGACACAGGCAGGAGGAGAGAAAGTAACTGATAAAAGGCAACATCAAAAGGCCTCAGACCAACTCTAAGAGGCTTTTCTGGAAAAGCCCAGGAGATGAAAGCCAAGCTTGTTCAAAAAGTCAGAGATGTGGACGATGATGCAGGGCTGGGAAACTGCATTTGTAGATTCGAGCAGGCCCCTAGTGACTCTGCTTGGCAGCAGGCAGGCAGGCAGGAGACTCTGCAGTGTTCCAGCTGAGCTCTGCCCTGGGGCACGGGGAGACGCACCTGTCTGCTGGTGAAGCCCCCTCTAGGGACCAGGAAATGGCCCCGTGCAATCTCATGAACAGCCACGTGCCACAGGATTGTTCATTGGTTATTAAAATCCACTTATTTTGCTTTCTTGTATACAAAGATCACATGTCAAGTTGTAAAAAGCACCTTATGACACGTCTTGGAGCTCTTTAATGGCACATATATAGATCTACCCTTTCCTTTTAATCAGCTGCGGCTTCACTGGACTCAGGGTCTCTCAACCTTGGCACCACTGACACTGACCAGGAGGATGCACTGTCGTGGGGGGCTGCCCTGCAAAATGCCTAGCTGCCATCCGGTCTCTTGTTTCACATGTGGATTTCCTTTCTGTCACACTGGCCCTCCTTGACTTGATGCTCCACAAAGGACAGCCCTTCGTGAGCACTTACTATACCCAAGCCCAGGGCTAAGTGCTCTACAATTTTTAACCAAGTTCATCCTCACACAGCAGTCCTAGAAGGTAAATACTACTGTCATCATTTTACAAGGAAAATGAGGCACAGAAAGGTTAACTGACTTGCTGAAAGTCACACAGCAGGGAAGTAGAGCCCGCTGGGCCCCCGGCATGCGACTGCATGTCCTTGCTCCCCACCATGCTGCTGCCCTGCCTACAGGACCTGTTTGTTTCTCTCCAGGACCGTTTCCTGGCTCTTGCCTCTGTTTTCAGCCAGGGGCTTGAACTCTCTGTCCAGTTCCCACTAGGGGCGGGCACGGAACAGCCTGTGGGACCCCAGATAAAAGAAGGGAATCCTACCCTGATTCAGAGTCCCACACACTCGGAGGCAGGGCTCTGGGGCTCCAACTCAGAAAGGTGGGCCCGTTAAAAATGGCGGTCATGTCAAGTGTCCTGCTCAAACAACAGGGTTACTCTAATTACATAATCAATACTTATTCAGTATAGAAAATTAATTCATACAGGTGTCTATTTAAGAAAACAAAAATCACCAATAATCCCACTTCTCAGAGGTAACCACCACCCCTGGTATTTCGGGGTATTTCTTTCCACATATGGATGTTATGAGCACATATGTATTATTTTTCCTTTTTGAAGATTGGATTACATGCTATACAGTTTTATACTCTGCTTTGTAAAAAGATTAAGGATTTTATCATTTGTAGTCTCTCCTCACTCGGTTATTCTGCTTTAGAGCCGCAGCAAGCTGTGTATTTCACCTGTTTATTTTTGTTGTCACCTCCCGAACATGAGCCCCCGATGATGGGGGCTTTGCTCTGTTTTGCTCACTGTTGTTGCCCCAGAGCCAGGAACCCTGAATGGTGCGTGGGTTCTCCATAGTTATTTGTGGCTGGAATGAATGAATATAGTTTACGGTGCACCCGTGAGGCCTTCCACGTTCCAGGCACTGGGCAAGGCCACGCTCCTGCTGCCTCGTGCTGAGAGGGGGATAGAGAAAGGAAAAAGCATCGCCCTGGACAGGCCCTGCCTTTTACGCGCGGGAGGAGACCAGTACGTTTGCGGTTCTCCTGTGCATCTGAAACAACTGCGAGCTTTAACCCCAGAAGCAAGGGGTCACCAGGGAAGCTGTGCAAAATACACATGCACACGTTCAGGTGTGGATCAGGCCAGAGTGACGCTTTGACAAGCTGGCCACCCCAGCCGAGGCCACCGCTGGCCACTGCGTTCCTCATTGGAGATGGGTCAGCTGTGGGCACACGGGCAGGGCCCAGAGCGAATTCCCTGCTGTACTCCCAGGGCCCAGCACAGAGGAGGCCTTCAGTGCCGTGTGCAGAACTGCATTTGGGGTGAAACTGGATTCTCACCGGGACCCCGTAGTAAACATGGCCTGTGGGTGGACTGCAGCCTCTGCTCCGCAATCACGTCCCCTTGGCCCTCAGGTTACAGGAGGCAGCACTGGACGCAGGGGTTTGCTTTGGGGGCACAAGCAGGAGGGGGGCTGCCTTAGCAGGGGCCACCACAACAAGCAGATGGAGTGCCCAGCAATTGAGACACACCCTGAAATATTTATGGATGAGCCAAAACATAGTATAGGAGCTGCTTCACAATAATATGGGAGCAAGTGGGCATGAGGGGTCTCTGGGGGATGATGGAAATGTTCTAAAACTGGATTACAGTGATGGCTGCACAACCCTGTCAGTTTACTCAAAATCACGTAATAGTATGCTTAAAATGAGTAGCTTTTTCAATATGTACATTATGCCTCAATAAAGCTGTTAAAAATAACATGGGAAGAGTAAGGGGATGAGGATGTATTTCAAGGGGGACTGGGCATGAATTGGTGACTGTTACAGCAGGTGATGAAGGTGACAGTACACCCTCTAAGGATGCGATGAGAAACTTCAGTTAACACATGGAAAGTCCTGGTGCTTCACCCCAAATAAGTATGCAATGAACCATGAAATAATATTAACAGTGAACTAACATGTGAGGGTTAATATTGAGCATGCGGGACTTCCCTGGTGGCGCAGTGGTTAAGAATCTGCCTGCCAATGCAGGGGACATGGGTTCGAGCCCTGGTCCGGGAAGATCCCACATGCCGCAGAGCAACTAAGCCCATGCATCACAATTACTGAGCCTGTGAGCCACAACTACTGAAGCCCGCGCGCCTAGAGCCCGTGCTCCGCAACAGGAGAAGCCACCGCAGTGAGAAGCCCACGCACCGCAACGAAGACCCGACGTAGCCAAAAATTAATTAATTAAAAAAAAAACAAACTGAGCATGGGCTTGGGAGGCACTGCTGGGCTCAACACCAAATCGTCAAATATCTTTTAAAATGCGTATTCTTTGACCCAGTAATGCCATCTCTAGTAAATCATCCTATTGAAACAGTGGTGGGTTTTTTTTTTGTTTGTCTTCTAGTCTTGCAGAATCTTAGTTCCCCAACCAGGGACTGAACCCGGGCCTCGGCAGTGAAAGCGCTGAGTCCTTACCATTGCACCGCCAGGGAATTCCCCAGTGGTGGGTTTTCCATTGAGGAAACACAATATTAATTTAGGACAGGGGGAAACATAGAAAATACATTAAATGCTCTTTTTTAAGATTCTAAGATCAGGATAAAATCAGATGATGAGACCCCTGTGTGCAGCCAGGGTCCGACTCAGTAGGAGCCAGTGTTTCCCAGAGGTTCCCTGATGAATAATAAAAATAAAATAAAAGAGGGTGACTGACAAGAATCTTCTCCAGGACAGGGGGAGCAGGGGCAGGGTCCACAGCCCTTGCTGGGACATGAGCTTTTTACAAAGTGCTGAAATAATGATGATTATTCTCACGAATGGCTACTACTCATTAGGTACCTCCCACGTGCCCGGCACAGGGTTGTGCTATTATGACTCCCCTTCTACAGATGAGGAAACAGATGTGGAGAGGTGCCTGCCCCGGGCCATAGAGCTATTTGCACAGAGATGGGATTCAGTCTTTTCCATCTGGTTCCCAAATGCGGTTCTTAACCACAGTACCCTGCTTCCTGCCTCTTCTATGTGTTTTTTTTCCCCCAAGCTGTGGGACTGGGCAGATGACTTCATCAGCAAAGCTTTAACTGTAAAGCTTTCCCTGAAGACTCAACGGGCTGTGGTAGGAGACGGGACCGGACCGGACCGGGCTGCACAAGAAGCTTAAACTCTCTACAACCAGATATTCTGATTCCTTCGGCCTCAGCAGTGCCGGGTAAAGGGAACATCCGACCCCCCGTTAGCACACTGTGGCTGACTATGTTTTCCAAAAACGGCCACAGCAACATTTCCAGGCTCCTGTGCTCTTCCAGAACCTTGCTGCTCCCCACCAAGAAGCAGAATCCAACCGCTCCCCTTGAATCTGGGCAGCCTTGGCACCGCCTGGCATGTGGTGGGATTGACAGGGCAGGCCTCCCACAGCTGGGTTAGGGGCCCCGACATAGCTTCCCTGTGGCCCCCCCATATGCAGACACATCCCTGGAACTCTCCCACCAGAGGTCACTTGGTGAGGTCACGGGTGGGCGTCTGGCCAAAACCCTAGCTAAGGGCTGGTCACCAGCCAGTGTCAACCACCACACGTGAGAAAGCTAGTCTTCAAGTCATTCCAGCCCCAGCTCTCGAGGTCTCCCAGATGCAGCCCAGTCATCCTGGAGCAAAGACAAGCCCTGTTCACTGCATCCTGCCCAAGCTCCTGACCCACAGACTGTGAGCGTAGTAAGTGGCTGTTTTACAGCTACTAACCTTGGGCGTGATTTGCTGTGCAAGCACAGCAGCTGGAGCAGGCGCTTAAACAAAAAAAAAGGTCCCGCTTGGTCTGTTTTGAAAGTTGCATATGCATTGTTCTGGGTTTCGTGTTTTGATTCTTTGCAAGGGGAAGTTGAGGTCCGCTCAGAGGGCAGTGGTGTGCCCAGGTGAGAGATCACATCTGCGTCTCGCACCTGGCACTCTGGCTTAGACACGTCCCCTCTGTGGAGATGCTCTTGGGGCAGCTCAGCTGGAAGGCAGCTGTCGCCTCCGAGAACGTTGTCACTGACTATTACATAACGAAGCCGCTGTAAAGAGGACGGCAGAGGATGGCTCGATAGATCCCCACCGCCATCCCACATCGCATCTGAGAGGATGCTTGTCCTGGATCGTCCTCGACGAGAGGCTCTGATGGGGCAAAAACTGCTGGGCCTGGAGGCTCCGGGTTCGATTGAGAAAAATGAAAAATACCAGTGACAGTCAGAGGCTACATCCTCGAGCTCTCGGTCTGGGCTTCCCTGCAGCCGTGGCATCTAAGAGGGAAAAGCAGGAGCCCAGGACAGCTGCCTTAGCATCCTCTCGGCCCACCCCGAGTGGCTCAGCTGGTGAGAACCACTTATTTATGCTTCCTGGTAAGATTTCACTTGAAAAGAAGATCCTCCTACCAAATACATCTACGTATTCATTTTCTTTAAATTCAGGGCGGCAACTGTCTACACAGTGCTGAGCACAGGCAGCTCCTTAAGTCTGGGGAGCGGGTACTGCCCACCATGAGCTCTGTGACAACGCCACCTCCCACCATGTCACGAGACTCAAGCTGCTAGGCTCCCAGAGGGTGACAGACATGTGGATAGTGCTGAACCCAGCTCAGATCAGACTAGAAACTAACCTCGAGACATGGAAGCCAGCCCGGGTCATGATTAGCAGGGTCAACCCCAGCTGACCTCCGTCATGTGAGCAACAAACACTCATTGTTGATGCCACCAAGATTTTATGACTGTTTGTCATGCAGCAAAAGCTAACCGATGCATCTGTTTTCAGAATTTCCCTGGTTTCCCATTCAGGCAACCCCCGTTTTTAAAGTGGAAAGAAGAATAAATTATTTTTTCAGTGATTATTTATTGAGTCCTAACCATGTTCCCAGCCCTGCTGAGGGACACAAGGCTACACTGGTTTCCACTTTGCCAAAGACAATCCTACGGAAACCTTGATGCAGAAGAAAGGGTTATGCCACTCAGTACTTTGGCCAGATCCTGGGGAAGTAAATATTTGAAGAAGCTGTGCGGCCGGCCCCAGCAGGAGGCCTGGTATCCAGCCCTGGGCACGTGCCAGAAGTAAGCGCCTGCTGAATTTGAGAATGTGGGTGTGGGACACCTTGATTAAAAACCCACGCAGCATGATGCCAAATCAGTGCCAGCCTGGGGGAAAAAGAAATTAGTCTGGGCTAAAAAATGACAAAGCAAGTACCTAAGCACCATTAAAGGATTGTAAGCATGTGTCACTGATGGAAAACCACAGTGGTTAAGGATGCATGATTGTCGTCTGGTATCCTGTGAGGAGTGGAGAAGGACGCCTGAGTGTTGGCCAAAGGCCACCTCCAATCAGAACGAGTGAGGCTGAAGGAGAACAGTAAAGAACGGCCAGCAACCATGATAGGTCAAATAGTCACTTAACAAACACAATTACTAATGGGCCAGTTAACCTCGCTGGGCCTCAGTTTCCTCATCTTTAAAATGGGGATAGGGTTTCCCTGGTGGTGCAGTGGTTAAGAATCTGCCTGCCAATGCAGGGGACATGGGTTCGAGCCCCGGTCTGGGAAGATCCCACATGCCGCAGAGCGACTAAGCCTGTGCACCGTGACTACTGAGCCTGCACTCTAGAGCCCGCAAGCCACACCTACTGAGTCTGCGTGCCACAACTACTGAAGCTTGTGCGCCTAGAGCCCTGCTCTGCAACAAGCCACTGCGATGAGAAGCCCGCGCACCACAACAAAGAGCAGCCCCCGCTCACCCAACCAGAGAAAGCCTGCGCGCAGCAATGAAGACCCAACGCAGCCAAAAATAAATTAATTAATTAATTTTTAAAAAGTCCTTGCAGAGGTATTTTGGGAAGAATAAACAGGATGATGTTTAAGAAGCTCTTAGCACAGAGCAGCACTTAAGTGGTGGTTCATCTAAGTGCAGCCAGTTGTCACCAGGAGATGAGCACAACGTAAGGACAGTTTAGACATCCATGCTGTCCAAAGGGCGAGGAGCCTCAGACCCAGACACAGGTACCTAAAAAGAAAATAGGGGACGAGTGCCATCAGGGAGGTACCATTTGTGAGGAAGGATGCTGGAGGAGAGGAAGGCCAGGGACGTCCTCTGTGAAGAACGGGTGTGGCCCAGCATGGACCCACGGGAGGCAGGATCTGAACACGCAGGGAAGGGAAAAGGAGGCTTCCAGCTGAGGGAACCTGGTGGGAAGGCGTAGGGTGGAAAAGCACGGGGCGTATTTGGGGACAGGTGAGTTGTTCTCCATTGTAAGCAAACCGCACATGTGCGCGACGGGAGCAAAGCTGGCAGGGGCGTGGGGGGCGTCTGATTCCAAGCTGAGGAAGTAGATATTCCGGGCAGGCAATGGGGAGCCAGTGAAGGTTACTGAGCAGGGAAGAACCACAACAGAACTGCAGGCTTGGAAAACGAATCTAGTGGAGCTGGGGGAGAAGGGGTGCGGGGTCAGTTAGGAGGAGGCTGTCCATCCTTGCAGGGGACAAGGAGCGGAAGCAGACATTCAGCCAGAGGAGTGGGCAGGGAAGGTGGGTGGCAGGGGGACGGCAGGCGGCACAGATGTTCCGGGGACCCTTGGGGGTGGCGTGGGGAGCAGCCCCCGCATCACAGCAGGCGGAGGCCAACAGGAAACTCCCCCTGCGAGCCCATTCGGGAGGGGGCTGCCTCGGATTCCTGACTGCTGACCACAGGCTCCAAATGAGCCGGCAGTCCCATCTGTCCAGACCTTGGCACAAAGCCACTCATGAAAGAAAAATGTGCCAGGCTCCCCCTCCTGCGGGCCACCAGTGCCCCCTCTCTTGCTCTCTGGCCCAATTCTAGAGAACAACTCCCCAGAGAGGACAAGACCATGGGGCTGGCATGGACACCTCGCCCCTGTCTTCTTCCCTCTCCAGCCACCATGTCCTCGGTTCAAGGGCACAGTTACTGTGACCTGCGCCCCTAGCTTCAGTGACATCACTCCCAAAAGCAGGCCCTTCTCTGATGCCTCGCTCTCCTTTGCTCTCTCACTTTCGAGTCACCTGTGTGCCCGGTGAAAACAAAGACTTTCCTTCAGAAAGTTCCCCACCCCCTTGACCTTCACTTACAAAATAACGGGTAAGGCTAGAACGTGGCCCCTCCCTACACTTCCCCTCACCAGGCCTGCAGGGTCACCCTGAGCCTCCTCGCTGCTGTAAAACCTGCCTGGTGGTAAGACACAGGGCCTTTCGGTCCCCACGGAGCAGCCCTGCCTCTGCCCTGGTCTAGATGCCTGTGGAGGAAGCAGGAAGGACAGAGACACGGACATAAGGTTCATCCTAAACAAAGCCCCCTCTCGTGCACCTGCTAAGAGGGAACCAGACCACTCAGATAAATGCAGCACAAATACACTGTCCCCAGGGCTGCACTGGGGCCGGGCACAGAGCAGGACCTCAGTAAGGTGAGACAAGTCACCTTGGATCTGGAATCAAATGCTTCTTTTTACATCCTGTTTCTGAATTGAGTTTCACTACATTATGCTGTTCTAACACGTGGGCAGAAGTGAGACACAGCTAAAGCCCAAAAGAGCAGCAACCACAGGAAGAGGAATGAGAGACAAGGATTCAGAACAACCCGCGCTGGCTTATCAGTATGTGAATGTCTCAAAGAGAAGGTCTGGAAGTGGGCTGGGTCATTAGTAAGCTGCTGGATCAACTCTTTCCAGGCTATCAAAACCCTCAACAAAATATTGGCATATTGAATCCAACAATCTATAAAAAAACATAAATGCTCAAGAATTAACTAAAGTTTGTCCCAGGAATGCACGGCTGGTTCAACATTTGAAAATCAATGTATGTACCGTATTAACAGACAGAAGAAGAAAACCCAAATACTCATATCAACTGATACAGAAAAAGCATTTGACAGAATTCAATATCCATTTATGATAAAAGCTTTCAGCAAACTAGGATAGCAGGGAACTTCCTTAACCTGATAAAAGGCATCTACGAAATAATCTAAAGCTAACAATGTACTTAGTGATGAGAGACTGCATGTTTCCCCCTAAAATAGGGAACAAGGATGTCCTCTCTCACCACGCTTATTCAACGTATTTCCCAAGGTTGCAGTAAGAAAAGGAAATAAAAGGCATGTAGATTGAAAAGGAAGAAACAAAACTTCTTTATTTGTAAACAACATGATTATTTATGTGGAAAATGCCAACAGAATCTACAGAAAAGGATTCTAGAACTAATAAATGGGTTTAGCAATGTCACAGGTTTCAAGGTCAATACCACAATCAACTGAACCTGCAGATCTAATTGCCAACTGGTAAGAAATACTGGGGACTGAAGAACTGGTTAAGGACACTGCAGGGACGCACTCAGACGCAGCTACTCAATGGGAGTGAACCACAGGAATGAATGAACAGCTTTATTCGAGAAATAAACTGTAATGAAAAAGAAGGAAGAGGAGGAAGCCGTAGATTAAGAGACTTGAGAGACACATGAACAAAATACAGTGTGTGGTTTTTATCTGGATCCTGATTTGAACAAACCAACTGTTTAGACACATACACATACAACTGGGGAAACCTTAACAGACTGGATATTTGATATGGCTTGTTTTTTAAGCTATGACAACAGTAATATAACAATATAATATAGTAATAGTGGTCTCTATTAAAAAGTATACATACTGAAATATGGAATCTAGGATTTGCTTCAAGACAATCCATGGGGTAGATGGGAGACAGACATAAAACAAGATTGACGGTGTGTTGATAATTGTTTTAGTTGGATGATGGATGCAGGGTCATTATAATATTCTCAATATTTTTATGTTGAAAATTCCCCATTATAAAAACTTTAGACTTTCAATGAAAGACCCAGATGAAACAGGTAAATTAACACCCTCACTGCTTGATTAATTCCCCCAGCAATTTTGATGAGGCAGTTGACAAGGGGGAGTTGATGGGGAAGCTGACAAGGGGGAGTTGATGGGGAAGCTGTCAAAGCCTAATAGAACCATGGCAAACTGATTTCTATGGCTGACAGCGCTTCCATACCTCACCACTACCAAAACGCCCATTCTGTGAACCAATCAAGAATTCTTCCAAACTCTACGCCTTTGCACAGGCCGTTCCCTCCTCCAGAACGCTCTTCCCGCCTTTACCTCCTGCCTCGCCATCATCCCACGCTCAAGTCTCAGCCTGGAGGCGCCTTTGCCGGCAAGGTCTGAGCACAGGCTGGGAGGACCCAGAGCACCCTCTGCCCCCTCCTGCAAAACCCTGGGTCCCTATGCTAATCACACTTCAAGGCTTCAAAGACACCCCGTCTTTTCACACCATCCCTTCCCTCCAGCCGGAGGCGGAGCTACGCCTGCTGCTGGCCAGCCCAGACAGCACCTGTGGAGCAGTTACCATTGCCTGCCACGTGCCAGCATCAAAACTTGCGAATGGATGTCAGCACGTGGAAGAAAATCCCAGAGGCCAGAGTGGAGCACTCTTCGAAGCCCTGGGAACCAGAGGTTGTGGCGCTGAGATGGTGAGATGGTGAAACAGGCACATTTAGCATCATTTCCAGAAGCAGGAGTCAAAAGCCAGCTTACGAGCCCAGCACCAGTAGCTGTTAGTTCTTTCATGGATTCTTCTAAAGAATGCTGCACTGCTCACACTTTGGATGGCACAGAGGACCCGAGTATGCAAAGATATTTAAAAAGGATTTCTTTAAAAAGAGTCCTTAAAAAAAAAATTTAAAAGGGGGCTACTTTAGGAATATCTTAACCAATTTACTTTCCTTCATCAAGTTTCCTTTTTATGTATTCACAAGAATATATAAAATCTCCATTTAGTTAAGTCTAAAGGAACTCTTTCAAGGAGCATAAAATAAAATTTCTAAATGATAAAGACATTTGCATCCTCATATAGTTAACATTGGCTTCCTTTCCTAGCAGTGCCTAAAACAATGTGGCCTTGGAGGTGATGAAACACAACACCTGTATAGTGTCCAGATCTTCTGCCCAAGGGGAAAGGTCTGATCAGCCTTGTTCACCGCTGTCCCCCTCAACATCTGGCACAGGGCTGGGACAGAGGAAGCATCAAATAAATACCTGGTGCACTGACCTGAAGCAGAGCCTCTGCCCGACAAAGAGCCACGACTAGGACCACACGAAGGTTTATCACTCGAGCCAGAACTAGAAATCTGAAAGTGAGCTGGCTGCGTCAGGTCTTCTATTCTCTCAGCCTTTAATCCACTACAGCGATGCCATTGTTCAGTGTTTGCTGGTGTTGCTTTAAATTAGGAGCCCCGTCCTGACAGCTTGACAAACCAGCAGACACTTCTCTCATCCCTCAGCTCATCTCTGCTTGCTTTGGCGTTGGAACCCCGTTTTGCGTGTGTAAGTCAGTGGAAAGCTGTTGACCCAATTAAATAAAATTGAGCATCCAGCTTCTCCCCGCAGGCTCCTGCCTCCTGGCCTGCAGGCCTGAAGCGACTGCCCCGGGCCCTTCCACAGCTGGGCCACTCCCCTCTCCCTCATTATCCCTATTAATGACCATGATTAATAATTATCATTACTGGGTCTTCTGAGGAGGTCCACGTCTCTCAAGCACTTCACCCAAGCTGACTTTTCTGAAAGGAGTGCTGTTACCAGAGGCTTTGGCAAAGAAAATCTTTCATTTCATTCAAAAAAAAAAAAAAAAAAGATTCTGCACGGACACAGAGAACAGACTGGTGGTTGCCAAGGGGGAGGGGGTCGGGGGTAAGGATGGAGAGGGAGGCTGGGGTTAGCAGATGCAAACTATTATACACAGAATGGATAAACAACAAGGTCCTACTGTATAGCACAGGGAACTATATTCAGTATCCTGTGATAAACCATAATGGAAAAGAATATTTTTTAAAAAGAACGTATATATATATATATATGTATAATTGAATCATTCTGCTGTACAGCAGTAATTAACACAACACTGTAAATCAACCACATTCAATAAAAAATAAATTTTAAAAAAAGCAAAAACAAACAAAAACGACAACAAGAAAAAAAGATCCTGAGTGCTTTCTAAATTCCAGGCACCCTGTGGTGAACCCAGACAGGACGGTCACTGCCCCTACGCAGGTTCAGGTCCTGGTAGAGAAGACCCACCACCAACAGGTAATGAAGGTGTGAGCAAGGGGATTTCAGCTAAAGAGGTGCTGGGAAGAAAGCAGAACTGGGCAACAGAACAGGGTGATGGGGGGGTGGCTGGGTGGAGTTGTGGGGGACTACTTTAGATGGGGGGGTCCTTCAGAGGCAGAACGGGGAAGCAGGCAGTCTCTAGACCTGGGATTGTTTCTGTTTCCTTATCTTTAAATAGGAAAAAAAGGGGAAAACCACATGGTCCAGTGGTTAGGACCCAGCGCTTTCACTGCCGAGGGCCCAGGTTTGATCTCTGGTCGGGGAACAAAGATCCTGTAAGCCGTGTGGCGCGGCCCAAAAAAAACAAAACAAAACCATAAATATGAAAAATACGGCCTTGGAGTCCTCTGCACACAGCTGACAGAAAAAAGAGTAGAGAATCCTGCCTCTTAAAAGCCTCAAACAGGAAGCAACAAATAACACTTCTACGCTCATTCCATGGGTGGGAACTAGCTGCATGGCTGCACAGCTGTCCACTAGAAACAAGCCTGCACCCTGGGAGAGGGAGCACAGGTTTTTGGTCAACAGCTAAATACTTCAGCTGAACTCTGTATCTGATGGCATAAATTACTGTGAACTAGGGTGCATGGCAAAAAAAAAAAAAAAAAAAGAAAGGAAAATAACAGTAACTAAATGATAGAGGCTGTTGTGAGGAATCCCCCAAGCAATTTTAGCCATTGTCCCAAGGATATTACCTTTTTTTTTTTTTTTTTTGGTCAAGCCATGCGGCATGCAGGATCTTAGTTTCCCGACCAGGGATCGAACCTGTGCCCCCTGAAGTGGAAGCGTGGAATCTTAACCACTAGACCACCAGGGGAGTCCCCTAAGGATGTTACCTTTGAGCTAAGCCATTTTTGTTTTTTCTTTTTATTAACAGGACATGCAGTTAAGCTCAACTTGAGCTATTACCTCCAGATAGGAAGTCTGCAAAAGGGACTTTTGTGAAAACAAAAGCACTAAAAGGGAGATAAGTCACCATGATCCAAACACTTTTCTTTCCTTTCTTTCTCTTTTCCCTCTGCTGTAGCCACAAAACACGAGAATCAGAGGGTCCCTCCAAACCAACTTCAATATCCAATGCTGGGGCTGCTCTGTCCTGGACTCTTCACAAATGTCAAAGTCACGAAAGATAAGAGAGACCTTTCCAGGTTGAAGAGATTACAGAGACACAACCACCGAATGCAACATTAGACCAGAAAAAGGACGTTAGTGGGTCAACTGGTGAAACCCGAATAAGGCTGATAGATTAGACACGACAGCACTGGTGTCACTGATCTCCAGATGGAGGGAGCCATAATGCAGTTTGTAAGAGAAGGTCCTTCTTAGGAAATGCTCACTGAAGCACTGGGGACAAAAGGGCATCATGTCTGCAACTTACTCTCAAATGGTCCAGAGAAAAGTAATAACGTGTATATAAATTAAAAATGATTAAACAAATGTGGCAAAATGTTAACGACCGGAGAACCTGAGGGAAGGGTATGTGGGGAGTTCCTTGTGCTGTTCCTGCAAAGTTTCTGTATATCTGGAATTGTTTATAAATAAAAAGTTACAAAAGCATATATAGTTTAGAGACAAATCATTGGGCACTTCAACAAACATTTAAAACAGCAACTATTTCACAAGCAGTAAATTAAGCAGGGTTCACTCGACCATTTTAAGATGTATTTGAGCTGCAGTCTCTTATCTGTAAAGATTCTACTAGAATGCGGTAAAATTTATTTGGCATTCTAACAGTTTGCGGGAATTGGGGACACTTCATTTACTGTCTGTGGAAGGCCAGACAGCACATCTCTGGAACCCACTTTTCATCTTTTGCCTCCACCCTGCCATCTGAGAATGACTCTCATGCTCTCTCCCTTCAAGTCTGCTCTGTCTTTATGGTTCTGCTTTTCTCAGCAAAAATTCAAGGACCGCTTCTCTCTCTGAAGAAGCTATTAAGGAAAAAAATGTGCTGAAATAAAGAAGATGGAGGCGTAACTGCCAGCCAGAGCGGCAGAGGGTGGCCATCACCTCTCCAAAACTTCATGCTTCTAAAAGGACAAACTAGGGACTTCCCTGGTGGTTCAGCGGCTGAGGCTCCACACTCCCAATGCAGGGGGCCTGGGTTCGATCCCTGGTCGGGGAACTAGATCCCACACGCATGCCGCAACTAAAGATCCTATGTGCTGTAACTAAGACCCGGCACAGCCAAATAAATAAATATTAAAAATAAATAATCAATTAAAAGGACAAACTCTGAAAAGTCTGCCCACAACTGACAGCCTTTCATTGGTTTATTAGTGTCCTGTGGCTGCTGTTACAAGTTACCACAAAATTGGTGGCTTAGAACAACAGAAATGTATTCTTTCACAGTTCTGGAGACCGGAAGTCCAAAATCAGTATCACTGGGCTGCAATCAAGGAGTTGGCGGGGCTGAGCTCTCTCTGGAGACTTCAGGAGGGTGTGTTCCTTACTTCTCCCAGCTTCCACGGCTGCTCTGGCCGTGCTGGCTCATGGCTGCATCACTCAAGCTCTGCCCCACCTTCACATCACCATCGCCTTCCCCACAACCCTGCTGTTGAGTCTCTTATAAAAACACTTGTCGTGGGATGTAGGGCCCACCCAGAAAATCTAGATAATCATTTAAAGACCCTTAACGTGATTAAATCTGGAAAGACCCTTGTTCCAAATAAGGTAACATTCACAGCTCCCTGGGTTTAGGACGGGGATATAAATTTGAGGGGAGGGGGACCAGATGACCCACTACATCTGGAAATCAATTTTTTATCCCTAAATGACACTAAGACAATTATATGTTGAAATGGTGATCACAGCGCTAAATACAGGCATATCTTGTTTTACTGCATTTTGCTTTATTGCATTTTTTACAATAGCACTGGCGTCACTGACCTCCTGGAGTATCTATTGGTGCCTGCAGCATTTGCTCATGTCATGTCTGTGTCACACTTTGGTAATCCTTGCAGTATTTCAAACTTTTTCATTATTATTATATTTGTTATAGTGATCTGTGATCAGTGATCAGTGATGTTACTATCGCAATTCTTTCAGGGCACCACAAACCATGCCCGTGAAAGACGGTGAGCCTGGGAGTTTCCTGGTGGCGCAGAGGTTAAGAATCCGCCTGCCAATGCAGGGGACATAGATTCAAGCCCCGGTCCGGGAAGATCCCACATGCCGTGGAGCAACTGAGCCCGTGCGCCACAACTACTGAGCCTGCATGCCACAACTACCGAAGCCTGTACACCTAGAGCCCGTGCTCTGCAACAAGAGAAGCCGCCACAATGAGAAGCCCACGCACCACAACGAAGAGTAGCCCCCGCTCGCCACACCAGAGAAAGCCCGCACGCAGCAACGAAGACCCAACACAGCCAAAAATAGATAAATAATAATAATAATAAAAAGATGGTGAGCTTAACCAGTAAGTGTTGTGGGGTTTTGTTTGTTTGCTGGGGGTTTTTTTGGCCGCACCCCACAGCATGTGGGATTTTAGTTTCCCGACCAGGATTGACCCCATGCCCCCTGCAGCAGAAACGTGGAGACTTAACCACTGGACCACCAGGGAAGTCCCTGTTGTGTGTGTTCTGACTGCTCCACTGACCAGCTGTTCCCCATCTCTCTCCCTCTTCTCTAGTGTCCCTATTCTCTGAGACACAACAATATTAAAATTAGGCCAATTAATAACCCTACAACGACCTCTAAGTGTTCAAGTGAAAGGAAGACTCACATGTCTCTCAGTTTAAATCAAAAGCTAGAAATGATTAAACTTAGTGAGCAAGGCATGTCGAAAGCCCCAACAGGCTGAAAGCTCGGCCTCTTGTGCCAAGCAGCCAAGCTGTGAATGCAAAGGAAAAGTTCTTGGAGGAAATTAAAAGTGCTCCTCCAGTGAATACACGAATGATAAGAAAGCAAAACAGACTTAATGCTGATATACAGGAAGTTTTAGGGGCCTGGTTAGAGGATCAAACCAGCCTCAACATTCCCTTAAGTCAAAACCTAATCCAGATCCAGGTCCTAACTCTCTTCAATTCTATGAAGGCTGAGTGAGATGAGGAAGCTGCAGAAGAAAAGTCTGAAACGAGCAGAGGTTGGTTCATGAGGTTTAAGGAAAGAAGCTGTGTCCATAACATCAAAGTGCAAGGTGAAGCAGCAAGTGCTGATGTAGAAGCTGCAGCAAGTTATGTAAAAGATCTAAGATAATTGACGAAGGTGGCTACGCTAAACCACAGATTTTCAATGTAGACGAAACAACCTTCTATTGGAAGAAGATGCCATCCAGGACTTTCATAGCTGGAGAGAAGTCAATGCCTGGCTTCAAAGCCTCAAAGGACAGGCTGATTTTCTTGTTTGGGGCTACTGCAACGTTAAGTTGAAGCCAATACTCACTTACATTCCGAAAATCCTGGGCCCTTAAGAATTATGCTAAATCTACCCTGCCTATGCTCTCTAAATGGAACAACAAAGCCTGGATGACAGCACATCTGTTTACAACATGGTTTACTGAACACGTTAAGCCCACTGGTAAGACCTATTGCTCAGAAAAAAAGATTCCTTTCAAAATATGACCACTCGTTGACAAGGCACGTGGTCGCCCAACATCTCTGACGGAGATGTACAAAGTGAATGTTGTTTTTAAGCCTGCTAACACAACATTCTGCAGCCTGTGGATCAAGGAGTCATTTTGACTTCAAGTCTTATTATTTAAGAAATACATTTTGTTAAGACTATATAGCTGCCATAGATAGGAATTCCTCTGATGGATCTGGGCAAAGTCAACTGAAAACCTCTGCAAAGGATTCACCATTCTAGCTGCCATGAAGAACATTCATGATTCATGGGAGGAGGTCAAAATAGCAACATTAACAGGAGTTTGAAAGAAGTTGATTCAGCCCTCATGGATGACCTTGAGGGGTTCAAGACTTCAGTGGAGGAAGTCACTGCAGATGTGGTGGAAACAGCAAGAGAATTAGAATCAGACGTGAAGCCTGAAGATGGGACTGAATTGCTGCATCTCCTGATAAAACTAGAACAGAACAGAGGTCACTTCTTATGGATGAGCAAAAAAGTTGTTTCTTAAGATGGAATCTGCTCCTGGTGAAGATGCTATAAAGCGTGTTGAAATGACAACAAAGGATTTAGAATATTACAAAAACTTGGGTTGATAAAGCGGCAGCAGGGTTTGAGAGGATTGACTCCAATTTTGAAAGAAGTTCTCCACTGGGTCAAATGCTATCAAGCAGCACTGCAGGCCGCAGAGAAATCATTTGTGAAAGGAAGAGTCGATCTATGCGGCAAACTTCAGTTGTCCTATTTTAAGAAATTGCCACAGCAGCCCCGACCTCCAGCATTCACCACCCTGATCAGTCAGCAGCCATCAAACACCAAGGCCAGACCCTCCACCAGCCAAAAGATTATGACTCGCTAACGGCTAGAGGAGCATCTCTGTGGTGCACCTCACTCTCCAGAGCTCCCCGCAGGATCAGGCTGAGGCGAGACTTCTCAAACCCATCTGTCTAGTCCTCCTCTTGCCCTTGACTGCTGCCCTCACTCAAGGACCAGATGCACAAGAATGCCCATCTCTAGATCTCCTTTTAGGGAAGCTGACTTCAACACTCCCTGTGATGGATGTTGGGAAATTCTAAGAAAAATGCTGGTCACGCAGGTCTTCTTGTTCCCTAGACTTTTCTGGTTCTTAACATCTTAAATAAAGTTCAGTGGGAGTCTAGAGCAGTGGAACTCTGAACCCTGAACACGAAGTAGAGTCTCTCAATGGCAATGAATGTGGAAGACCCCTGAAACCCTCTGGGAGAAGATCACAGGAGATGTGTGAGAATCTAAATTACAGGACAGATGAACAAATTTCCAAGAGCAGGCAACATCTGGTCCAGGAATTCTACTTTTAGGAGTTTCTCCTTCTGATTACCTTGTACACACACAGAACTATGATATGTACAAGGGTATCCACAACAGCACTACGACATAACAAAAGATGGGAAATAACCTAAATGCCTGTTGAGAGGGGACTGATTAAATAAATTATGGTACATCTATTCTCTGGAACACAACGCAGCTGTTAAGGAAAATGAGGAGAATGAGAATACACTGAACATGTACGGAATTATCCCCAAGATGGAAAGAAGATGGACAAACACACAAACACACACACACACACATCAAAACATAAAATAACTCCTGAAGGATATACAAGAAACCAGTATCACTGGTAGCCTCCAGGAAGGGAAAGCAAGAATTGGAGGACTTTTTGAACTTTTAAAATCTTGATCATGTGAATGTTATCTGTTCAAAAAAACCAAATACAATTTTAACAACTGTACAACCATAATTACTGTTTGCATCAGGATTTTATTTTTTAGAGTGGCTCTGGGAAGTGACCCTGGAGGACAGTGGGACCACTGGGCGGTAGAGGCCGTTCTAACATGTCTAGTAGTTGCACAGAAGGTATTTAAATTCCCCACACGGTTTCCTCATCTGTAAAGTGGAAGTACTGACACCTCTGAGGGATGTTGTAATGACGAGTGAGTTCTTGCATTTAAAGCATTCAGCATAATGCCAAGAGCAAGAACTCAGCCAAAAGATTTACTCCACAGGAATTCAATGACATGTGACCCCAGCCCAGATAAAAACTTGTATAACTGTTATTGTAAAAATGGCCACTGTACCTCCTGTCTCCTGCACGGCTGTTGCCCCATGTTTTCTTGCTAAGGAGCAGCCGTGAGACCACCGGATTTGATGCAGGAGGCCCGGGCTTCTGTGGGTGTGTGAGATGTCTACGGCTGCATAACACATTATCCCAAGTTGGTAGCTTAAAACAGTACTCACTTATCATCTCACAGTTCCCACCAGTCAGGAGCCCTGGCAAGAGACTTCTGCTCAAGGCTGCAGTGTAGGTGGTGGCCAGACTGGGGTTTCGTCTGAGGCTTGGGGTCCTCACCCAAGCTCATATGCTACTGCAGCTATAGGAATGAGGTCTCTGTTTTCTGGCTGGCTGTCAGCAGAGGGTTGTTCTCAGCTTCTAGACAGAACCTACAGATGCTCGCCACATGCTCCTCTGCCAGGCCATCTCCCAGCAAGGCAGTTTACTTCTCCAGGGCCAGCCGGAGCATCTCTCCTTTGGGAAGAAACCAGTACAGCAGGTCCCCTATGTACGAACCTTCAAGTTGCGAACTTTCAAAGATGCGAACGTGTGTTCGCAAGTCCAATCACGTAAGTTAGTTCACATGTCTGGCGTACACGTGCGTGCATCCTCTACAAGTGGTTGTGCTTTTGTGTACTTTACTATACAGTACTGTAGAGAGTACAGTAGTACAGTATCTTTAATTCAAGCCCAGGATACCCACAGAGATTCACAATGCAGGAAATGGCAAGGGGATTTTCTTTATTTGAGGAGGCACTGTTAGTTTTTGAAGCACAGGACCTGAACATAGAATGGTACATAAAGGTTGCAGCGGCCATTCAAAATGCAATCCAGTGCTACCGTGTCATCCATGACGAGACAAAAGGAGCTACTAGCAGTGATAGCTACTACTATCACTGGATCATTTTTCAAGAGGGTAGATAGAATTGAATCCAGCAAGGAACCAGAACCTGTGCCATCAATGTCAGGCGTGAGTGAAACTGCAGCTTGCCCTCCTCCTATTGGTGACGATCCCTCAGCTCTACCATCTCCCACCTCCTCTCCCTCCTCCAGTCAGTAACTCTTCTTGCCTGTTCATTTGATGCCAGCCCCTGTATACCAGCTCTTGTACTGTACTACTGTACTTTTCAAGGTACTGGACTGTAAGATTAAAAATGTTTTATTTTTTGTGTTTGTTTTTTATGTATTATTTGTGTGAAAAGTATTATAAACCTATTACATTATAGTACTATATAGCCGACTGTGTTAGTTGGGTACCTAGGCTAACTTTGTTGGACTTACGAACAAACTGGACTTACGAACGCACTTTCGGAATGGAATTCGTTCATATGTGGGGGACTTAACTGTACCTCTTTTGAGGGCTGTCACCTGATTAGATCAGGCCTACCTGGAGATAATGTCCTTTTGATCAACTCAGAATCATGTGATTTAGAACCTTAATTACATCTGCAGCATCCCTTCACCTTGGCATATGACATAACCATGGGAATGACATCCCATCATCTTTGCTATTTCTTACTGGTTAGAACAAGTCACAGGTCCTGCCCACACTCAAGAGGATGGAATTACATAAGGTTGTGACTCATTGGAGGTCCCCCTAGGGTGTGTCTGCCACAGTGGGCTAGCCTGGGAGCCTGTCTGCCATACACAGACAGACAGACAGACAGCACACCATTGGGGGAAGGGTTGGGCCTTGGCCACACCTAGGCTCAAATGCTGGCTCCAGAATTTAATGGAATTTTTGAAACTTGGGCAAGTTACAAACCCTCTCAGCCTTCATTCAACCAACAGAAAGGGAAAATAAATAATAGTCATTAAGGGTTAAACAAAGGGAAACTGCATGTAAAATTGCCTGACATAATGAAGCAGACACCCGAACCTTAGTTCTCCTCTCAGGAGGAACTTAGGACTTAAACACAAAGATGATACTAATGGCTTCCTCTTAAGCCTTCCAGCAGCCCAGAGAGTAACATGTGAAACGCTTTATAAAATACGACGCCCACTGTCTGGCCTATACCCCAGTGAGGGGTTTTCCCCACTCTGGCTGAGTTCATCTCTGGCAAAAGGTGAAACTGTCATTAGTACCTGCTGTCACATCTCAGAGCACCTCCTTTTAGCTCTGCTACCGTCTGCCCACCAATGAGGAGACAAATGGATAAGTTATGGTCCGACCAACTACCATGTGTAGTTATCACAGCATCCTTTTCAAATAAGGTTTAATCACATGGAAAAATTCTCATGGCATATTGATAATAAAAAAAATAACCCCAAATTGTCCTTTTATGAGCTCAAGATTTGGACTCAAACTGCTTCGCTATTTATGGCTTTGTGACTTTGGGCAAGTTACCTAATTTCTCTGTGTTTCCTCATCTGTAAGGTGCAGATAATGATCGGACCTACCTATCATGAGGATTAAATGAGGTCACACATGTAAAACACCTAGCCCAGTGGCTGTCACCTAACAGGAACTCAATGTGTGATAGATGCTATTACAATTAGTTAAGTATCACTTTCATCATTGGAGAGGAAAAGTTTAAAAAAGACTTCTTTATAAACAATATTAGCATTGTTGCCACCTCCTTAGGGGAATAAAGAAAACCTAAGAGGAAGAAGTGAGTAAAGAGATATGGAGGGTCATGCTATATTTAATCGCTCCCTCTGCCTTCCAGAAGGTCCAATTTACTCTGTACCCGAAAGCCTTTAATTTCTCCCCCCTCCTTCTCATTCCCTTCTGAATTCCCTTCACTTTCTCCATCTCTAAAAAATGAAAATGACACCCTCTTTACTCTTAAATTTCACAGCAACCCCTTCCGTGAGTAATGTGTGGCAATCATTTTATAGACAATTTCTCTTTCTCTATCAATCAATCTATCCTTCTATTTATGTAAAGTAAAAGGCTGTTCAAGGGAAAGGAAGAGCCTTGTCACTGCCGCTGCGAAGTAAAACACAAACCAGGTGAAAGGCTTTCTCAGCAGGACGCTGAGAAGCTTCACGGTGCTGATTTCCGCCAGGGAGCAGGACAGGGCTGCGCTGGGGAGAGGCCCTGTTCTCCTTGCCAGCCCTCATCTCTCAGGAAGACCCGGGGCTGGAGGACCAGCCGCCAGCACCAGGCCCTGAGCCAGGCCACAGATGCCAGGAGTTGCTAAGGACCCCAGAGAGGAATGCCCGGGAGTGAGCAGTGGGCAAAGGAACTGCTGAGCCAAACTGGTGACAAAGAAGGAGAGCATCTGGCAGGCGGCGGGTCAGAGGGAGGCTCCCAGGCAGCAGGCCTGGGGCAGCACCTCGGGCAGATGGCAGGGGGAGGAAACAGATGGACAGCCAGGGGCCCGGGCAGGAAGCGCCAGCACTGAGAGTGGGGGATGAGGGATGGGAGGAAGGGAGCAGAGAGAAGGCCTTCCCTGGTACAGAACTGAAATCAATGCACTGACCCACACAGGGAGGCCTTGCAATGTCCTGGAGGGTCTCCAGGACGCACTGTAATACCAGAAACCCTGTGCAACTCTGTCCAGACTCAGGCGGGACCATGCACCAGCCCCATCCCCACCCTGGTCCCCCAGCCTCATGGACCCTCAGCTGCTGTTTGCATCAGGACCATCTTCTCTGGCCAGTGGTTCCCAATCGGGGGTGGAGGGGACAGGCAGTTATTTGGGGTGCCCTGGAGGGGAATTCTTGCCAGCAGTTAGGAAATCCACATACTCTGCAGCCTGAATAAATAATGCCTCATACCCGCGTGGTACTATCATCCTTCCAGTGTACGTGGCTATTGTCATAGCTTAAATACAAGTGCCTTTAAAAGTGTTTGATGATGGGCTTCCCTGGTGGCGCAGTGGTTGGGAGTCCGCCTGCCGATGCAGGGGACACGGGTTCGTGCCCCGGTCTGGGAAGATCCCACATGCCGTGGAGCGGCTGGGCCCGTGAGCCATGGCCGCTGAGCCTGCGAGTCTGGAGCCTGTGCTCCGCAACGGGAGAGGCCACAACAGTGAGAGGCCCGCGTACCACAAAAAAAAAAAGTGTTTGATGAAAAGAAAGGCTGCAGTAGACGTTATACAGTTCTCATTTCATACTGGACATACAGAAGATGATTTCTCCAAGACCCCTTGCTTTTGGAAAGGACATGCGGCTGCTTCTGACCAATGGTATCACCTTTGAGCCAAAGAATAAAAGAGAACCTGTAAGATCCTTATGTGCTTATTATCTTCTTTGATTTCAGTTGAAGAAGGCATGTGTCATAGAAGGTGTCCCAAAGTCACAGTGGTGACTCCATCAGCCTTGCACCATGTGACTTGTGAAAAAGATATATTTTCACACCAGCAACCAATGACTGATATAAACTCTGAAGAAATAAATCTTTTCTTATTAACCTCTAAAAAAATAAAATAAAAGCATTACGAAATTTCCCAGTCCACCCATGTCACTGTTCCTTTTCCAAACCATCAGACACCAAAAATACTACTATGACTTAAAATGTTACTACTATCACATTTGGCTATAAAGGGACAACCACTGATTTCTAGATGTTAACAAGTCTAGACAGTTGTTTAATGCCAGCATGCCCAGCAGGGCAAGAGGCGCTCCATTCCTCTCTCTGTGAAAGGTGAGGGCCATTTATCCCTGGGAAGTATTTACGGCTTTGCACACCAAAACTTCTCTACAGGGGAGTTCATCACTGTCTTGTTCGTGAATGGGCAGAACTGGAAGCTTCTTGAGCCACAAAAAGGGGGAGGGGGCTGGTCACACAGATTAAGGGACATTTGTGACTGGCTATAAAAACGCTACTGAAAACCTAATTGCAAACAAATCTTAAGTGACACGAGAAATCATTCATCACGTATTAAGCAAAAAAAGCATTTTACAAACTGTAGAGGATCACCCTTCTTTTGTAAAACCAAAACAAAACCAACAACCACAAATTATCTCTCTCCTATGAAATAGTAGAAAATCTTACTTTAAATATCAATCTTGGGGGAGAGGGAGTGGGAGACTCTAGTTTCTTCCCTGTGTTTCTCAAAGTTTCTACAATGAGCAAGTATTACTTCTGTTATTGGGAATAAAGTCCATAACTTATGTCTTATCATTTTTATTTGTTTGACCATTGATGGACAGCAGTTTCTTGTTCTTGGATCGGGATTGGGTTGGGGTCAAAGACTCTAGACAGTGAGGTTCTTTGCTGCCCTTAACTCTGCAGCTTCCAGGAAACAGGGCATGGGAGTGCAGGCTGCATTTGGGAACCAAATGATCTGAAACAGAACACGGAGGGGTGGGCCATTCTGGGCTATGCTAGCTCATTCTCCACTCACAGGTCTATTCACGGTTATATCGGAGGCTGCGATCCTCCAAAGTCTAACTCCATTTGGAATCCCGGCTGTGAATGTCCAAGGGAAGACCATACTTGCTCCGACCTCCTAGAAAGTCTTTAGGATGCTCTCTCTGGCCAGAAAACTCAGGCACTCTCCCCCGACTCACACACCCACTTAGGCTCCTTCAATCGTATTTCTGACAATTCACCTCTTTAGAATCAAAAATAAGTACTTGCAGTGCCTTCGTTCTATACTGAAATGAATAAGATGCATCCTGAATATGAGCCTAATCCCTGTGACAACCAAACAAAGCTTCCACAAAGTTCCAAAATGACCCCTAGGGGGCTGTACAGCCCCAGGTTGAGAACCATCACTTCAATGGTGGGTTGATATCGACATGATTACTTCTGGGATAGTCTCAGAATAAGGACCATATCCTCAGCACTATCTGGCAGACCCTAGATGGTCTAGTCTTGGAATACTTCTCCAGACTCACCCACATCACTCCCAGCCTTGCTCCTTCCCTCCAACCATTATCACTACTCCTTCCTCCAGCCTCAGAGCCATTGTCTGTGCTCTTCCTGCTTTTGGTAACACTGTTCCCTCATCCTTCAAATATCCTTTCCTCAGAGAAGCCCATCCTTACCTCCCAGACAGGGAAGACCCCCCTAGTTAATTCTCTATGACACTGAGGACCTCTCTTTCATAGCTTTTGTCCCAGTTTATATTTTATATTTAAAATCATTTGATTAATACTTTCCCTATTACAGTATAAAGAGAACAGGAGCTGACCTGTCTGGTTTACTCTGCTTTCCACACTGCCCTAGCATATAGTAGGTGCTCAATATTTACTAAGTAAAGGAACCTTCTTGGAATTCCCCGGTGGTCCAGTGGTTAGGACTCCATGCTCTCACTGCAAGGGCCTGGATTCAATACCTGGTCGAGGAACTAAGATCCCACAAGCCCCGTGGTGCAGCCAAAAAATAAAAATAAAATAAAGGAACCTCCTGGAAGGTTAAATTTCCATCTTTACTGCTTATGAAACTACACACTGATTCTCCTTCCCTATTACGGTTCTGCAAATGTCCCAGTCACTGCCGAAAGGATCTGTCTTGTTAACGGCTGTATTCCACATGCCTCGCTTGCACAGAGGTAAGAAGAGAGCAGATGCTCAAGAAGTGAGAGAAGCCTCTTTCTACGTGTCAGGGTGGGAAGGGGAAGAACTGCCCAATACTGGCCCATGTCTCGCCCTACCTCCTTCCTTTCCACCACCCCAGCATCACCCAGCTCTGACTTACGCACACTGAATAAGGAGAGGCCAACGGGGCACGCCCAGCCCGACACACCCACATTTATCTCTCAAGATTCAACTCAAATGTCACCTTCGTCTTCCCTCCCTCCTTCCTCCCTTATGTGGTCAACCACAGAGCTTTCATCTCCCCAACCAGGGAGTTTGGGGACTTGTGTGTCTCCTCAGAACCAAAGATTCCTTGAGGGCAAGGGCTTTGTCAAATCCATCTGTTTCTGCAGAAATGGAGATGAACACGGCACTCACAAATGTCTGCTGAACAAACAAACTGACGAGGAGTGCTGGTGGAGCCCTGAGCAAGGCCCTCTGGATCCCTGCAGCTCAGGCCCCTCAGGGATCCAGGTGATGCCAGGAGACCCAGCTCCAGCTTACACTCTGTGAAGTTCCAGATGGACATTCCTTCCTCGAGTAGTGGACTTGGGGAGACTCCCAGAAAAGAGGAGAAGGAGGTGGATGGGGAAGAGATGGACAAGGGGCCCACGCAGAGAGTCCTAAGTGGTCTCGCTGTTGTAATATGACCATCCAGCAAGGGCAACTTCATTCCCAGGGGCTCTGCTCAAACCAGCCTGCAGCCACACGGCAGTCCCCAGGGAAGGAAGATGTGAGAGTCTCTGGGCACAAAGAGAAGCAATCCTCCAAGTCTTTGTTCTCTTTGGAACAAGTGGCCCATCAGTGTCACCTGCAACTTGGCACAAGAGCCTGATGTAAGAGGCTAGCTTAGGAGCTTAGAGTGAAACGGAGGTTTCTCTTCTCCATAATCTTTGTCCATTAAACTCATGGACCGAAACGGAGGATCTGACCGTGATTTTTCTCCACCAAACTCATCATTCAGCTCCTGATAACATTTTCCAATGCTCAGTTAAGGCCTGACCCACTCCCACCCATTTTTTTTTAAGGATGGGGAGGTAGGCTGGTCCCCTCTATTTGGCTGATCAGATCTCTTAGCCTGAACCCCAAAAATGCCTTGCTCAAAACCAACACAGCTCAGCATGATTTTTTTTGTTAGTAACTAAAATGCCTCTACTTCCTAATTTTTAGTCCATCTAGAAGCTCTTCTTTGAGAAAAGGGAACTAAGTCCCTCTTTCCTTCAGGTCTGGCCCAAGCAGGAAACCAGAGCCCCCTCTACACACACTCAGCACCCAGAGTAACAGAGCTGTGGATGCCTGGGTAGCCCTCACCCCGTGTCCAGGCCTGGGGCTGGCCCACCCTGGTAGGCCCTGCCTCTGGATCTGTGACCTTGCGTCTAACCCACATTCCTTCCTTCAACCCCCCTTTCAAAACTACCACTTCCCCCTCACCATTCTGGCTGCAAACATGACAAGGAGTGGAGTCACAAAGAGCCCAGCCCAGTTTCAAAACTTACCGAACAAACGGGAAAGGTGTTTAAAATTTTAAAATTGTAAGGAAGAAAAACATGGGAAGGCAGAGAAGAGTGGGGAACAGGAGAACAGGCCGGGCAAGGTCTGCGCTGCTGGAGGTCCCTGCAGCGCCGGTGGCACTCGGCGCCCAGGCCTTCGTCCTGCCCGCTCCACAGTGACCCCATTCCGGCGACTCCCGCTCTCCCCAGATAAGTACCGGCTCCCCAAAAGGCCTTCCCCATTGACCGCTGCCGTCCAACGGCCCCGAGAACTGGCCCGCCCTAACTTGAGGGGCAGGGCCGGGGACGGCTGCCCCAAGGGTCCCAGGGCTTTCTACCCCCGTGAACGCCTGGCCTTCGGACCCCGCGCTCGGGCGAGGGTGAGCCCCGAGCAGGAAGCCCTGCGGCGCGGGGTCCGGGGAAAGAGGCGGCGGGAGAAGGTCGGCTTCCGCGGCCTGAGCGCCGCCGCCCGGCCGCTCTCCACCCCCGGCCCGGGTCCGAAGCGGCGCTGCCCGAGAAGAGGAAGGAAGACACACAGGAACTTTGGCCGTGGTTTCGGTCACCAGCTCGCAGGCTCCGCAGAGTGGCTGGAAAAACTTGGGACCTCCGAGCGGGGGCGGCGCGAACAGGCCTGCCGGGTGCGCCGAGTTCCAGCGCGGCGGCTGCACGCGCAACTCGCCCGAGGAAGCCCCCTCCAACTTGACTTGGGCGGCGAGACCCCCGCCCGGGGCGCGATGCTCCCGCCGCGGGAGCGGCCCCTCCGCGGCCACCCCGTGTGGTTCGCGCCCGGGCCTCTCTTACCATCTGCGCCACTTTCAGCAGCGCTGCGTGGGTGCGGGGGTAGACGGGGTCCAGCAGCCCCTCCGAAGAGCTCGCGCCCAGCGGCCCCGCGCCGGCCCCGGCTCCCGGGGCGCTGCCGCTGCTGCACGTGGTGCGGACGAGCCCGGGCCCGTGCGACATCGCGCGGCCCTCGCCGGCCGGCAGCCTGCAGCTGCCGAGGCCGAAGGCCAGAAGCGGAGAGGCTGGGTGGGGCCTCGGGGGCGTGGCGCAGGGGCGGGGTCCTGGGGTGGGGCGGGGCCCGCGCCCCCGGCCCGCGCTGAGGACGCCCACCCAGCCGCCGCCGGACGCGCGGAGGAGGGCCTGGCCCGCGTTCTCCGGAAAGGTGGCGGCAGCCCCCGCCCTCTGGGAGGCGCGAAAGTTGGGCTGGAGGGAGGAGGGAAACGGACGCCCTGGGCCGTGGCCTTTCCGAGATGGGCGAGGCCAGGGCACAGCTGGGTCTCAGCCTCCTGGGATCTGGTTTGGGTGCGGCTGCGGGTATGTGCTAAGGGTACTTGATTGAAGTATAACTCACATACACTGAAATGCCCAAACCTTCCGTGTTCAGCTCCGTTAATTGTTCTGTATGTGTATGTACACCTGTGTAACCACCGCCCACAGCAACAAATACCGGCCGATACCCCCAAAAAAGTTCCCTCGTGCTCCTTCCCTCTTTCTGTCACTATAGATTCGTTCTGCCTCTTCTCAGACTTGATGTACTTGAAATAATACAGAATATTCTCTTTTGTGTCTGGCTTCTTTCACTCAACAAGATGCATCGAGATTAATCCCAATAAAGCTGTGGTGAACATTCTGGTGAGATTTTTTTGGTGGACAGCAGCTCTCATTTCTCCCGGGAAAATACTTAATGAGTGGGTTTGCTGGGTCACAAGGTGAACATAGGTTTACTTCTAGTAGAAGCTGTCAAACAGTTAGAGATGCTACATTGCACTCCTTCCGGGTTACTTTTAAAATGAGCAAGCAGGACTACAGAAATGAAATGTTATCAGTGTTCTCTCTGAGCAGAGTGTCCCTGTGGCCAAACTTGATATATCTCCAAATGTTTCGAAATAACACAAAAAATCTACCTCATGACATCATTGGATGCCACTGCTGTCCTGTCATCAGAAGACTGTCAATGTGGCAAAGTCTTGATAATTCAGAATGTGGAGATAATCATGCAATCTCTGTTTTGACAAGTCTCCCAGGTGATTCTGATGACCACTCAAGTTGAGCACCATCATTGCCAAAGTTGAGGCATTTCAGGAATCGTAATGCCATGTTCTCTACTTGTGTGTACATTTGAAAGTTTTCATGACCAAAAAAAATTGCCTCTAATATGTTTTCTGTTTAGATAATAGTCACGGTGCCTTCCATTTCGTTCTCTATAAAACAAAGATAATTGCATCTCGGGGCTCCTGTGACAATGTGATAGCCGTGCAGGCGCTCTGTGACAGCTCCTGATGCATGTCGTTTTCCATACAGATTTACATCTTCACTTTTGTACTTTTCCAAGGCTTCGGAACCCATCATGGAGATGACAGGGGGTCTTTGTTGAAGTGAAGGCTTCAGGAAAGCAGAAAAACCCAGCAGTGGATAATTTCCCCTCCTTCCAGGGGCCTTCATCCAATTCTCCAGCAATCTTCTAAATCAGTGATTTTCAATGTATGGTCCCCAGCCCAGCAGCACCAGCATCACCCCGGAACTAGTGAGAAATGCAAATTCTTAGCCCCACCCCCCCATCCGCCCCAGACCTGCTGAATCAGAACCTCTGGGGGTGAGGCTCAGCAATCTGTGTTTTGGCAAGGTCGGCCCTCCACCTCCCACGTGATGCAGATGCATGACGGAGTTTGAGAACCACTGGCATGTCCGGAGTCCACTGGAGCTGAGACTTGGCTGGGTTTCTCGGACTGCCGTTGGCCCACGTGCCACCCAGCTTAGATCGGAAATAATCACTGCTGGTGGCCACTCTGTGTTAATCATTTTATCATGATCACTTAAAAGCCCGAGCGAGAGGCTTGGCAGCACAAGAGCTGTGTGCTGGCCCGGAGTGCAAGAAGAGGTTCCACAGACCAGACCTGCGGCCAAGTACACGGAGGTGTCTACACGGGGTGATGACTTCTTGGCGGGAAGGGCTGCCCCCTGGGGAGGAAGGGCTTTGGTGGGTGCAGGGCTGGGTGCACTCAAAAGAGTGAGGGGGCCCACCCACCTTTGCCATCTTGTCTTGCCACCTCTCCAGCCACATCTAGCAGCTTCCACTCCTTTGGACCCCATGCTCAAGCCTGAATGAACGTCACGCCCTCTGCTATATCACGCTTCTGAGCGTTTGTCTGAACTCCCTTCTCCACTCACTGACGGCTGGTTAACAGCTCTTTATCCTTCAGTGTGTGTGGTTGAGGTGGCCCCTCCTCCTCCAGGAAGCCTTCCCTGACTTCCCACCACTTCCCAGTAAGGGTAAGGTGACCCTGGTGGGCTCCCATCATTTGATTAGGAAGTTGCATGGTGATACTGTCAAGTCATCTTTGGAAAATACCACCTGCCATGACTCCTATGAGGATTAGATAAATTAAGGCCTGGAAAGTCCTCAGCACAGTGCCTGGCATATAGCAAGTCCTCAACAGTGTGCAGGCTCTTCTGGGCCTTTATCCTGACATCCATGGCACCAATCACAATGCCTGGAACACAACGGTGCATCTTTATTACTTTTCAATTTGATAGTGGAAGAACCATTTATTTATGCTTAATTGCCATGAAGCCCAAGAATAATCGTGACTATCAGGTGTGACTAACAGGTCACATCAATTTCACTGGTCTATTAAATTAAAACTAAGTCTGAACATGAATGCTCACTTTGCATTATTTGTTTTGCATAAGGAATAATCTTCTACTTGAAAATGGGGGGGAAACCTATCTGGAGATTCAAGAAAAGAGTAGCGTGGAAAGAGCACTGGATTCAGAGTTAGAAGACCTGGCTGGGAATCCAGGTGCCTCGGAGCAGGAATCTCCAGATCTGCAAAGCAGGGGGCGGCGCTGCTTACTCACAGGGCTGCTGTGAGGAGTGAATGAGATTACACGTGTTCAGGCATTTGGTACACGTTAGTGGACCCTGAAATAGGCTGGGATGGAGGACGGCTGTGTCTGGCAGGTTGGGGCACTGGCAGACGGGCAAACAGCATTCTGAGCCACGACCTAGCAAAAACCAAGCAAGCAAACAAAGCAAAAACCTCTGGGCTGCCCTTGGTTCAGACCTGCCCTTTTTGTTCATAAACCTTGACCAGCTTACACGCCTTGTACCATGTCCCTCCGATACCCCCAAGAAACGTCTGTAAACAACTGAGGGACACGAAACATTGCTAACGCTTGCTGCCCCGCTCAGGATGTTTGTACTTGGTTCCTGCCTACACTTGAGAATTTGGCGCTGACTCACACAGGTGGTCCCCGAATTACCACCCCACCCCCCGCCCAATGTGTCTCTGGAAAGCCCACCCTATATGGTGGATGTCACGTTGCAGACTGATGTCTGGCAGTGGTTGATGAGAGCATGGTGACACTGGATGGATCAGCAGCGGGGCTGACCTTGGACAATTTTCTCTCATTTTCTGATAATTTCCTGTGTGTTGCCGTGACTCCCCAAGTAGACTGTAGGCTCCCTGTAGACCATCTGCTTTGTGAATGCTCTCCACTGGCTGCGACTTGCTATGCTTTGGGGCTGTACATTTGCAAGAGTGGGGCAATGGAGGACCCCTAACTCCTTTAGCAGTGGGACAATCTGCATAAAGGTCCTGGTTTTATCTGCTTGACCTTTGGAATGAGGAGATGGGACTTTGGTTGCTGGTCTGCCCACAAGTGAAGTTATCTGGACCTCAGGGTTCTTATTTGTGAAATGGGCTGATAGCGCTCATTTTTGAGGTTCAAACAAATGAATCTGAAAATGTTAACAAAGGTAACAAAGCAACATACAAATGTAAGGAATAATTAGCTTTTTGTGCTAACGTTTTCTATCAGCATCAGTATTCCTATGAAGTTATCAGGACAGGGGAGGGAAGGAAGGGGAGAGGGAGGAGAGGAGAGGAGGCTCTTTTTCCTTCTTTATCCATGAAATCTTTCATAAATGAAATAAATGATGACCAAAGATGACTACACTTCCCTTCAAAAGGAGACCAAGGAATGGGCATAGTCCTCTGAATGGTTTTTATGCAATGGCTCTGGTCACCTGCCCACCTTTATAAGAGAACTTGAAGATGTTATTTTTTCCACAAATAGTAAGGATCCTTTTTCTGTTTTTGACCTGCTGAAACCACTGCCTTCTCTTGTCTTTTAAAAATATTTATTTCCTGATGATGAAGGTATTTCCTGCTCATTGTAGAAAATTGGGGGAAATTCAGAAAAAACAAAGAAAACTGAAATCACCCCATGATCCCACCACCTTTTACAGTTTGGTTTGTTCTGCCTTTTGTAAACTGCAAGTTATACCACAAACATTTCCTGTTAAAAATTACTCACAAAGGGTTTTTAGTGGCAGCATTGATTTTTTGTGTGTGTACAACTTATTTTTCTCCATTATATATTTTTAGGAAGACAGCACTTTAACAACTGCTCTTCGTTTTAATAACCAATCTAGCAACCACAGTTCAAGCACAGCTTGAAAAATGTGTTAAAAATACAAAGTTAAACCATTAATGATGGTGACTCTGAATAAACTTGGGTTGTAGTGCATTCATTTCTGAAGTCTCATTCAATGGATTTAATTAATTATTGAATCATTCTCCTACTGTTAGGGTTTTAGGCTAATTTAGTTCTTTTCCCCCCGTATTATACATAAGACCAGGATTAGCATCTTTGTGCATGAATCAGGAGTAAGGAGCTTCTCTTACTCCTAAGAGAAACATCCCCAAGTTCAAGGGAATGGATCATTTTTAAGGCTCTTCATATGTATAGTGAAATAGATTTCTGGAAATGTACCACTTCATCCCTACAGCCTATGTAGTGTTCACCTGGTTCCTTTCCTCACAGTACAGATGTTCTCTATCCACTACGCTGGAGGAGCTGGAAGCTCAATGATGTCATCATTAAGAAGTTTCTTTCCCCCTCCATCTCTCTTCCAGTCACCTTCATCCCGCGACTGGCTTCTCCTCGTGGTCGCAAGATATTTGCCAACAACTTCCTGCCTACGCATTTCCTCAGAACTCCTTTCCCAGAACTCCCCAGCAAGCCTGGTCACGTGCCCCTGCCTGAACCAGTCGCTGTGGCTGAGGTGGGACTGGCTTAGGCCATCCCTAGAGCACAGTGGAGCTGGCTTTCCCCGAAGTTGCTGGGGTGTAAGCGGGTGGTATGGATGTGCAATAAAAACTAGGGTAGTCGGATAACAAGAGGCGGGGAGAAGGGATGCTGAGGCAGCAACAAGGTCGGCTACATCCTGGATGAGGTATTCCGAATATTCTAGAAAAAAGTTTGCCATTGACACAAGTTTTCTCAAAACACACCTTCCAAATGGAATGTCTCTTCAACTTTCTTGCCACTCACCTTCCTAAGTTTCTGAAAAATTATCACCTCTAGATTGCCAAGCACTTTCCCCCTAACCTGATCCTCTTTTATATACACCGAACACCTAAGTTTACTTATAACAACACATATTCTAATCTTCCCCATTATCCTAGGTCATCAGCACTGGAACAGTTACCTCACCTTCCTTTACAGCTGTCTGCTTACAACTGGCAGCAAGAACATAGCCAGAACATTTATGTAAGGCCAAGTTAGGAAATACTTCTCAGGTTGCCCTTTTTCAGCATAAGTGTGCACACGTCTGCCCCAGGCTTATATGGGCTTTCCTCGGAAATACGGCAGGTCTGGTCCCAGACCACCACGATAAGGCGAGTCACAAAAATCTTTTGGTTTCCTGGTGCATATAAAAGTTCTGTTTAGGGCTTCCCTGGTGGCGCAGTGGTTGAGAGTCCGCCTGCCGATGCAGGGGACACGGGTTCGTACCCCGGTCCGGGAAGATCCCACATGCCGCGGAGCGGCTGGGCCCGTGAGCCATGGCCGCTGAGCCTGTGCGTCCGGAGCCTGTGCTCCGCAACGGGAGAGGCCACAACAGTGAGAGGCCCGCGTACCGCAAAAAATAAAAATCCTACCCATCACCTGAGCCTTCAGTGAGTCCTAATCTTTTTGCTGGTGGAGGGTCTTGCCTGGATGTTGATGCTGCTGATCAGGCGGTTGCTGAAGGCCAGGGCGTCTGTGGCAGTTTCTTAAAATAGGACAACAGTGAAGTCTGCTTCATCAATTGACTCTGCCTTTCACAAATGACTTCTCTGCAGCCTGCAGTGCTGTTTGATAGCATCTGACCCATAGACCTTCTTTCCAAACTGGAGTCAATCCTCTCAAACCCTGCCACTGTTTTATCAACTAACAGTCTGAACCCTCGGTTGTCATTTCAACAAGCTTCACAGCATCTTCACCAGGAGCAGACTCCATCTCAAGAAACCACTGTCTTTGCTCATCTATAAGAAGCAAACTCTCTTCCGTTCAAGTTTTACCAGGAGATGCAGCAATTCACTCCCATCTTCAGGCTCCATATTTAATTCTAGTTCTCTTGCTGTTTCCACCACATCTGCAGTGACTTCCTCCGCTAAAGTCTGAGGGCTGGAATCAACTTCTTGCAAACTCCTGTCAATGCTGATATTTTTTACCTCTTCTCATAAATCAAGAATGTACTTAATGGTATCTACAACAGTCAATCCTTCCAGAAGATTTTCAATTGACTTTGCCCAGATCCGTCAGAGTAGTCACTATCTATGGCAGTCAAAGTCTTATGAAAAACGTTATTTCTTAAATAATAAGCTGAAATGACTCCTTTATCCATGGGCTGCAGAATGGATGTCGTGTTAGCAGGCATGACAACAACATTATCTTATTGTACATCTCCATCAGCGCTCTTGGGTGATCTGGTGCCTTGTCAATGAGCAGTAATATTTGGAAAGGAATCTTATTCTGGGCAGTAGGTCTCAACAGTGGGCTTAAAATAGTCAGTAAACCATGTTGTCAACAGATGTGCTGCCATCCAGGCTTCGTTGTTCGACTTACAGAGCACAGGCAGGGTGGACTTAGCCTAACCCTTAAGGTCCCTAGGATTTTCAGAATGGTAAATGAGCACTAGATTCAACTTAAAATCACCAGCTGCATTAGCCCCTAACAACAGAGTCAGCCTGTCCCTTGAAGCTTTGAAGCCAGGCACTGACTTCTCCTCTCTAGCTATGAAAGTCCTAGATGGCATCTTCTTCCAGAAGCCTGTTTTGTCTACACTGAAAATCTATTGTTTAGTGTAGCCACCTTCATGAATTATCTGATCTTCTGCACAACTTGCTGAAGCTTCTACATCAGCACTTGCTGCTTCACCTTGCACTTTTATGTTGAGACGGCTTTTTTCTTTAAACGTCATGAACCAACCTCTGCTAGCTTTAAACTTCTCTTCTGCACCTTCCTCATCTCCCTTAGCCATCACAGAATTGAGATTTAGGACCTGGCTCTAGGTTAGGCTTTTTTTTTTTTTTTGGCTTAAGGAAATGTTGAAGCTGGTTTGATCTTCTTTTCATCCAGACCCCTAAAACTTTCTACATATCAGCAATGAGTCTGTTTTGCTTTCTTATCATTCGTGTATTCACTGGAGGAGCACTTTTAATTTCCTCCAAGAACTTTTCCTTTGCATTCACAGCTTGGCTGTTTGGCACAAAAGGCTGAGCTTTGAGCCTGTCTGGGCTTTTGACATGCCTTCTTCACTAAGTTTAATCATTCCTAGCTTTTGATTTAAACTGAGAGACATGTGAGTCTTCCTTTCACTTGAACACTTCGAGGTCATTGTTGGGTTATTAATTGGCCTAATTTCAACATTGTTATGTCTCAGGGAATAGGGAGGCCTGAGGAGAGGGAGAGAGACGGAGAATGGCTGGTTGGTGGAGCAGTCAGAGCACACACATTTACTGATTAAGTCTGTCATCTTGTATGGGCATGGCCTGTGATGCTCCCAAACAATGAACAATAGTAACATCAAAGATCACTGATCACAGATCACCATAAGAAACATGAGAAAGTTTGAAATATTGGGAGAATTACAAAAATGTGACACAGAGGCATGACATGAGAAAATGCTGCTGGAAAAATGGCACCTTGCTCCACATAGGGTTGCCACAAACCTTCAATTTGTATAAAACACAGTATCTGTGAAGTGCAGTAAGGTGAAGCGCAATGAAATGAGGTCTGCCTGTATGCCTGGATTGTTTTTTTCTGTGAAAATCTCTCTTTTCAATTTAATAATTGTCTAGGGAACAGAAATACAGACTTTTAAATTGATTTTCTACCCAGGGCTGCATCTTCAGTTAGTGGTTTTAAATGTCTGTCCTCTACGCAGAGATATTTTATGTATTTAAAATCTTTTGTGTGCTGATACCCTGAAGGGATTTTCCTATGAAGGGAGCAATTTAAAAATGTACAAAAGCAACTGACACTGAACATTCTTGTCTCTAGATTTTCTTATAGTTTTAAAATATTGGCTAAATATTTACCTTTGGGGGCTATGAGTTGGAAATAGCAATGGTGAGAGATTAAATGCCTAAAGCATTTCATTGATTTGCCATGAGTGTGGAAATACATCAAATTAAAACCCACCCGGCTCTATCAAAGAGAACGTGATGGTTCTGGAAGGGCTGAGAGGTGAATGCAGACAGCGAGCACAGACAGCAGAGCGTAAGCACACTCTATACTATCCCTGTAACAACATTTTTCAACCCCAGAAACCTATTCTTCTTGTTATGCTGGCTGTGTTGCATGTGGCTTTGCTTTTGTTTTTTTCTTCTTTCTCGAGAGAAAAATTAAACCCAGTTCAAAACTTATAGCTTTAGCTGAATAACAGAGAATCATTTTGTTGTCTAAAAACACACACTTAAAAATTATTCATGAACAAAGTCTCTCAGCATTCAAAAGAAGAAATAATTTCCTTTCAGCCAAAAATAAATGTTTTTTGGCTTTTTGGTGGTTTTTTGGGGTGACCTTTTAAGGCAACACAAAGGGTCATGCTCTTGAAAAGCCACATATAAAAACACGACAGCAAGTCCCCTCCGCATGGATGCAAATGAACCACTGATCTCTTGAAATAGGTCTCTTTGGCGCTACCGGTTCAGGAAAGGCCTATGGCTGGTTGTGGTCTATTTGGAAGACATTTCAAAGTGGCTTATGAAATCTTTTATTCCGGAAGTTACTTGCTATATATGTGTCCATGATTATAGAAATCACACTCACACACACACACCCCCACACAATCCTAAAAGCAGGCTTCTTTCTTTATGACTGTTTCCAGAAACAGACCTCTTAGGTTACAGTTTTTCTGCCTCTTATGGAGACTTGATTGCAATATAAAGTACTTTAAAAATCTACCAGGTAATGAAAGAGAATGTAAAAAAGAATATATGTGTACCTACATATATATATAACTAAATCACTTTGCTGTACACCTGAAACTAACACAACATTGTAAATCAACTATATTTCAATTAAAAAAAAAATCCACCAGGTGCGTGCAAGGTGAACATGCTTCTGGGAGTGTGAAAGGGAGAGATAGACAGAGAGGCAGAACACACAAACCCTGACTAGTTATTTCAGCTCTTCTTGCAAAATCAGCAAGTCGGAGGCTGTCCGGGTGATGACTGGGAACACCGCTCCAGAAAGATCGCAGCCCCGGTCACCTGCAGGTCTGCGTCACTGAAGCTGAAGCTTCATGGCTACATGCGGGACCCAAAGAGGCCTCTCGTGTTCCCCACGCCCACCCACTCCCACCCTCCACCCCACCTCTCCCTCTTGGTGTTCCCTCCCCCCTACCTTTTTGGACACACAGCCCAAGAACATTCTTCATTGTTCCTTTCAAAGGTCTGGGGTGGGTGTCATCAGACACTGAAGAACTCCCAACTCTCCTTTATAGGGGGAAACAGAGCTTGTTGGCTAAGGAATTAGCTGAACAGGAAAACCAACGCAAACAACACACAACAGAAAGAAAACAGCACTGCCACACGAGCAGAAAAGAGGAGGCCACGGGGCCATGTCCACAGAGTGCACGGCTGAACCCTCTCCCTATCATCAACTATACTAACGTTTCAGTGGTTTTTTGTTTTTCAGTTTGAAAAATCACCCAAGATACACTGCCATTCCAGCAAGAACCATCTTGCCTAAAAACACTTCCTCTAAGTGCACATCTGCCTTCGGAACACAGTTCTTCCCATGGTCTCATAATATCTAATAACAATGTTACAAAATATTAGGGCTTGGAGATTTGGAGCCTTTTGGTCCAATATGTTCCACCTAATATGGTACCTGTGTCTCTATGGTCAGCAAGATGGTTTTTAAGGAACATGCAAGTATTTATCCTTTTAATGGTTATGAGCTTATTTTAATCTGTATTAGAAAAAAATACCACCAGCACATCAGCCACTGTGCTCAGAGCACCACTCAAGGCGAGCTCATTACTAAGTTCTAAGGCTAGTGTCTCATTAGATGCTTTCTGTGCCAACCCGTTGGCATGTGGGACTCACGCCGCCAGCAATCCCCAGACTTGGGGAGATGGGTCTCTCTGACCACGCTGGCCTGGGGGCTGTGGACACTGTCTCCTGGCAATATCACCCCAGGCAACCCCATGAGGATGAAGAATTCCGCACAGCCCCCAGCTTCAGCCTTCAGCAATAAGTCTCCTTTCCTGAGTCAGACGCCACATTACCCTGGATTGCGAAACATTTAATGACAAAAGAATCTGGCATTTTTAAAAGTTAGGTTTACAAACTTGATGCGTTCTTAATATTAGCAATTTATCTATTTCTAATACATTGCCTAAGAAAATAAGGTCTATGAAGACATCAACAAGATATTTAAGATTCATTATAAGCTACAGCACTTTGCAAATAAGTATCCAGTTTAATTATAACAAACCACTGTGAGCAAATTTAACTAAGTATATAAAAACATTAGTTAAATACAATTCTCTGGAAATATACATTATACCTACAGCTGTTTTTACAGTGAGATTCTTCCTTTTTTTTTCCCTTTTAATTCTCAAAATGGCGAATCACTGTATGGTCCTGGATCTCCAAGCTATAAAACTGAAATATGTGTTTCCAGCATAGCAGATGGTGACCAGGAAGGCGAAGAACTGGAGAAAACAAAGCATAATAGAAAGGGGGTTTAGGGCACATCCTAATTAGCAAAAGTTGTCATTTCACCTTTACTGAATAATGCACTTATGGCATCCCTTGACTCCAAGCTTTCTCATCTAAACCTGCTTTATTGGTTCAATTTCCTTCCTTCTGAAACAATTTCAGGCTAGGCTGTTTTTCTTTTTCGGAACCTATCTGGAAAGCCTGTAGTCTTACTCCAATAAGCCCAGGGTGTTCACGTAGGGGTGAATATGGTGGTGTGCATCTGAGAAAAGCCCGTGTATTTCTAATTTAGTATCGGTGATTTTAGACCAAAGCTTAACCTCACACTGTCACAGGCTCAGTTTACACAAACAAGCTGAGTGGGCGGAAGGAAGCCAGGGGCCCACATGGGGTGTGAGTGCAGAGGCGGGAAAACGCCAGGCCCTCTCCTGGGGCAACCACAGCCCAGTTCCACCTGATTCTTCATTTTTAAAAAAATTTTATTGATGTCCAGTTGATTTACAGTGTTGTGCTAATTTCTGCTGTATAGCAAAGTGACTCAGTTATACATCTATGTACGTTCCTTTTCATATTCTTTTCCATGATGGTTTATCACAGGATATTGAATATAGTTCCCAGTGCTATACAGTAGGACCTTGCTGTTTATCCATCCTATATATACTAGTTTGCATCTGCCCAGCTGATCCTTGCTGTGTGCTAACTTGAGCCCTGTGACTTTTAATCTCACGTGGACCCACGCTCTTTACCCTTAAATAGAGATATTGAGATATAGGTCAAGAATATGATGAACACCCATGGATCACCCACCAGCTTTAACATCATACTGTTGGTCTTCCTGTCTAACTACCTGCCTCCCGCCCCCATCACTTCTACTGCGGATGGAATATTATAAGGCCCATCTCAGAGAAACTTTTAAAATTAGTTTTTTAAATTTGAAAAATACACACTTATGGTTTAAAAATGCAAACAGTACATAAACGCATAAATTAAAAAGTAGAAGCCCCTCATCCCACACTCCTCATGGTCCATCACAGTCCCTGGAAGGAGCCTCTGCTGGTGTCTATCTTCCTAGGCATCCTCAGAGCATGAATAAACATTTCTACTTCAACAAACAGAATCCTAGTGTGCTCATTTTCTGCCTCCTCTCCCACTGACACTGTAGGCAGCAGAATTATTCTTAGAATCCCTCAAATGTTTTTTCTCCCTCAAACATTTATTTTGTTCTAGCATTTGGCTTTCACTCGAGCGGACTCTTTCAGCCTCTTTGTGCTCCAGGCCATCGGGAGGCCCCATGATGCTCAAACCAGGAAGTTCACTGCCAAGGTGTCCCTCCCCACAGGTGATGCTTTGCCCTGCAGATAACTTTGTCCTCCTCGCCCAGATCCTCAGCCGGCCTTGGGGAGGGAGGAGGAGACCGTGGGGATGAAATGCTCACTCACCGACGAGGCTGCCCAGCTGTTGAAGTTGTGACTGTCCCTCTCCGGGGAGACAGAAGACGCATCCACAATAGCGGCTGAGAGGTATAAGACGAAGGCACTGCCATTAAAGCACAGACCCTGGGAGACAGAGGCGCAGAGTGTTTAGGGAGCCTGGGAAGGTCCGGGCATACCCGGACCTCAGAAGCGGCCAGAAGCGCACCCCGGCTGTGCCAAGAGGCCCACCTGGACTCGTGAGCGGGGCAGGGGACAAGGGCGATGAGAAGGCAGCTCCTCGGCGCCTTGGGGGTACTCAGTGCACGCTGCTTCCTCGCTTACCAACGCTTTGAGGGGTTGCAAAGGGGCTCCTCAGTTGGAGCAGCAAATAAAATATCCCAACCAGAAGGCAGACGCGTCTGACGTTTAGCATCTGCCAGCAGCAAGCAAAATTTTCAAAATTTGTCTGTAAACATCTTAAAACTGGGGGAGTTTACACAGAAACCCAGATTTCTGGATTCCCTTAGGAAGGGAAAAAAACAACAACAACAGAAGATCTAGCGATCCTGGGAGCACATTTCCAGCTTACTTCTCTGTGAAGAATATCCTGCTGTTGTTTAAGTCAGTGCATATGGGTGGCAAGGATTCAACAGTTTACGCTCACTTGCATGACTTTCTGGTCTCTTCACACGCGTGAGTGTGGAACCCCAACATGGAGGGGTCTCCTGACTGCTGGCCAGGGCTCTACTCACTACTCAGGCAGAGGAGCACCCAGAGCAGGATGACATCAGAAAAAACTGCTGGATGGAAGTCGAGAGACATGGGCCCAATTGTGCGTGAACCTGTGCAAAGTCAGGAGGCTCCAAACCTCAGTTTCCTTAGCTATAAAATGGGGACACAGCTCATGATGATAAATTCTGAAAATGCAAATCAGAGCATTTTAAAACCAGGGAGTTTCGGAAGGGAGCAGTGTGAAACAAGAAAAAAAAAAAAGTAACATGAAAGGCAATATTTTAAGTTCTTAATGTAATAAATCAATGAAGGAGGCTTAGGTTTGGAGGAGAGACAGACTAATAGATGCTCTAGGCCAGAGGTCAGCAAAATAAGAACCCCGACCAGCAGTCAGGAGACCAAGACTTCGAGTCCCTTCAGAACTGTCACAAAATAGCTAAAAATATGGAAGTGGCTTTGGCACTGGCTAATGAAGAGCGGCTGCAGAGTTCTGAGGCACATGCTAGAAACATGGATGTTTAAGGAGATTCTGGTGAGGTCTCAGATGGAAATGAGGAATATATGTTATTGGAAACTGGACGAAAGGTGATCCTTGCTATAAAGTGGCAAAGAACTTGTCTGAAAGGTGTTCTAGTGTTTTTTTAGCAAAGTGCCAAAGGAGTGGCCTGGTTCCCCCGACAGCTTGGAGGAAAATGCAAAAGGAGAGAGATGAACTGAAGAAGGAATTGTTAAGCAAAAAAGAACCAGAAGTGGGACTTCCCTGGCAGTCCAGTGGTTAAGACTCTGCACTTCCAATGCAGGGGGTATGGGTTCGATCCCTGCTCAGGGAACTAAGATCCCACATGCCGCGCAGCGCAGCCAAAAAAATAAAAATAACAAAACCAAAAAGAACCAGAACTTGAAGATTTGAAAAATTCTCAGCTCAGCCATATTGCGAAAAATGAGAAAGCTCTTTCAGAAGAGAACGCTCAGGGTGTGGCCAAACAGCCTTTTGAAAAAGAGATTACAGGTACAAACCACAGATCTAATCGACAGTCTCAGCAGAAGCCAGGAATAGGTAAGGGATTATACCAGTAGAAACTTTACAAGTTTGAACTGAAGGGGATGCAGACGGGCCAAAATGAAGGAGGGCTGTGGAACTTCTTGGATTCTATGGGACAGAATGAACCACAGAACTATTTGACTGCGAAATAGCTTTATCTTTCAGGAAAAGAATGAATCACCCGAAGGTGATTCCGAGATCATCAGGGCTGCCACCCAGTGGGCAGGCTGGTTCCTCCTCAGTTTCAAAGGGTGGGTTTTCTGAGTCAGGATGTCCCCACCCAGTGTCCCAGGGGCAGGGCTGCCCTGCAGAGACACTAGGGTGACAACGCCGCCCCAATGCACCAGGAAGGCAGAGCACTGAACCAAAAAAAGGATTGTTCTGGAGCCTTAAGATCAGATGGAATTTGCCTCGTAACTTTTGGGCTTGCTGGGGACCTGTCACCCCTTCCTTCTTTCCTGTTTCTCCCTTTTGAAATGGGAGTGTCTATCTGTACCCGTCTCACCGCTGTATTTTGGAAGCACTCAACTTGTCTGGTTTCACAGGTTCATAGCTGGAGAGGAATTCTGCCTCGGGATGAACTGTACCTCAAGCCCCACCCATATCTGACATAGATGATACTTAAAGGAGACTTTGGATCAAGACTTTAGTTGATGCTGGAATGAGTTTGGGGGATGTTGAGATGGAACGAATGTATTTGCACGTGAGATGGTCAAGATTGGGGGGGGGCCAGAATTTTTAAAAATATATTATTATTTTTATTGATATTAGTATAGTATTTTTTTATACATTTATTTATTTTTATTTACTTATTATTTTTGACTGTGTTGGGTCTTCGTTGCTGCACACAGGCTTTCTCTAGTTGAGTCAAGTGGGGGCTACTCTTCGTTGTGGTGTGCGGGCTTCTCATTGCGGTGGCTTCTCTTGTTGAGGAGCACAGGCTCTAGAGTGCGTGGGCTTCAGTAGATGCGGCGCGTGGGCTCAGTAGTTGTGGCTCGTGGGCTCTAGAGTGCAGGCTCAGTAGTTGTGGCACACGGGCTTAGTTGCTCCGTGGCACGTGGGATCTTCCCGGACCAGGGCTCGAACCCGTGTCCCCAGCATTGACAGGCGGATTCTTAACCACTGCACCACCAGGGAGGCCCAGGGCAGAATATTATGGACTGAATGTGTCCTCCCAAATTCATATGTTGAAGCCCTAACCCTCAACATGATAGTATTTGGATACGGGGCCTTTGAGGTAATTAGGGTTAGAGGAGCTCATGAGAGTGGGGTCCCCCGAGAGGGTTAGTACCCTTCTGAGACGAAAGGGAGCTCACATCCTCTCTTTCTCTCTCTGCCATATGAGGACACAGCAAGATCAGCAGGCATCTGCAAGCCAGGAGGAGAGCTTTCACCAGAAACCAACTATACTGACACCTGATCTTAGACTTCTGGCCTCTAGAACTGAGAGAAATTTCAGTCATTGAAGCTTCCCGTCTAGAGTATTCTGTTTTGGCACCCAAGCAGACAAAGACAGGTTCTGTAATCTACATATTTTCTTATCTATTCCCCCTGCCCCACCCCCAGGCTGTGACTTCCTTTGTAATCATGCACCCAGCATGGAGTCAGGACAAGAATCCAGTCACTCTTTTTTTTTTTTTTGCGGTATGCAGGCCTCTCCCGTCGCGGAGCTCCAGACGCGCAGGCTCAGCGGCCATGGCTCACGGGCCCAGCCGCTCTGCGGCATGTGGGATCCTCCCGGACTGGGGCACGAACCCGTGTCCCCTGCATCGGCAGGCGGACTCTCAACCACTGCGCCACCAGGGAAGCCCAGGAATCCAGTCGCTCTTGATCACTCCTGCTCCCCCATGTGAGGTCACCTAGTTGCTCTAACAGTGACTTTCATTTTTCATTCTAACTCTTCACCTCTCAACATCAAAGAACTCTGGTACAAAAAGGGTTAAAGCCACGGCCCCAGGAGGGGTTTGGAGGACAGAAGATCTGCAGGGGCTATGCCCTGACACACCTGTTCCTAGATGACACTGTTCATAGGGAATTAATAAAACAAGAGTGTACGCAGTGTATCTCTTGATTCAGTCTTCTGAGGACCGGTTTGCTACTTTGCCTAAAAGGAATTCCTGGACCTTCCAACAATGCTGTTTCACACTCAGGTTTAAAACACCTGTGCTGGGTTCTCCCTGGCTTTGCCCTCTGCTTTGTTGGCAGAGACAATCCCGAATTGTCTGGAGAAGGACTAAGTTCCGTCCTACCTAATGGGCAGTGGACAGGAAGAACATCCATGGTTTCCTTACCACCGTGGTCCAAGGCACCTGGGGAATCCTGGTGTAGGTCATCGTTATGTAGATGATGAGGAAGAAGACAGTGAGGACCCAGTAAAACACAGCTACAAACATGACCCAGCCAAACGCAGGGACCCGGAAGTACTCAGTTCCAGCGATCAGTGTCCATACCAGCAGTCCCAGAACCTGTAAAAGAGAAAAGAAAAGGGAGGCGGAAGGGAAAATGAAGAAGGAGGAGGAAGTGGGGACAGAGAAAAAAGTAATTATACAAAGTGTCAATTACAATTTTTACTCATATATATGGGTACATGTACCAAATGTAATCTGGCCGCAAGCTCACATTCTTGCAAATGCTAGGAAGGTAAAATGAATGAACAGAACAGGCAGGGCAGAGACGAGGACAAACAAGAAACCCAAGCCTTGTTTCCGGGGTAAGTCTCTGCCCAGCTCTGGCCAGTTGTGGGCTGGTTTTCTCGGTATTTCTCCCACCCCCACCCCCAGGAGAACACAGAAACTCAAGTTTGTACATGATGATCTCGATTTTTAAATGTCAGCACTAATAAAGAGGGGCAAAACAACACACATCTGTGGCTGGAATCTGCTCCCGATACCTGTGAAGGGAACAAGATATAAGTTATGCATTTATTCCAACAACGGTCGCCCAACTTCACTGCTGCTACAGAGCAAGACAAGCCCGAAGCCCCATCACATCACCACTGAGTGAAGGAAGGATGCTGGTCTACGCTGTGTGAGTCTCTGGTCCTCAAGGAGGGAGGCCACGGCGAGGTGTGCCTTCCAGGGCCCAGGAGGACTTTATTTCTAACTCAGGAAAGTTGGCATCGAAACTCTATTCCCAGGAGACAGCATCAGGCATGTGGGACGGACTCTGGCAGCAGATCTGGCTGCTGTGTAACTCGGGGCAAGTGACTGCCTTCCTGTCTCAGCTCTCTCCATGGGATGTGGGACAAGACATGAAAGTGACTCTGATCACAAAGCTGGTCATTTGGCATTGACACCTGAGCACCTGCCCTGAGCACATGCCACAGGCTGGGCTTCCTGCTCCGTGGGCCCCGAGGATACAGCAGGGCAGAAACCAAACAGACCTGCTCATGCATGACTTAGAGTCTCATGGGGGGAAATATCTGAATAGTTACAGTTGTGAAAATGCTCTGAAGGAAATAAAGGGTGTGACAAGGGTCTGTGACAGGGGCTGTGACCTTTTAGGCAGGAACAACAAATGTCCGAGGGGGCCGTGCTGAGGAAGGGCCTGAAGACCCTCTGGGAGCTAGTAAGACGGGCAGAAGACACCGTCCCAGGCAGAGAGCATGGCATGGGCAGAGGGCTGCAGGGGAGGGGCCTTCTAGAACCTGTAGGAGAGTGGAGGACATTAGGACATGGGTACAAGATGTTAGAGGGCTTGGGGAGGGTCAGATTACGTGGGCCCAGGACACCTAAGGATTTTGTACTTTATCCTAAGAGCTACAGGAGGATCCTGAGCCAGACAATGATAAGATCAGGTTAAGTTTTTGCAAGATCACTCTGACTGCATGGCGAGAACAGGCAAGCAGAGTCGGGGGTAGGGGTAGGGAAACAGTTCAGAGACTGCTGTAATAATCCAAGTGGAAGAAGATGATGCATCCAACACCAAGATGCTGGTGGATACTAGGAAGTGAGTGATTCAAGGGAAATTTCAGAAGGAGACAGAACCTTCACAGATTTGACAGATTAGATTAGGATAAAGTGGAATTACCCCCAGGTTTCTGGAAAGACTCCCCAGTGGATTAGGGTGTCACTTCCTCAGCTGGAAAGATGAAAGAGGAACAGGTTAAAGGGCTGACCTGGGCTCAGTTTACAACCTATCCAGTCTAGGGGAGCCAGAGACCTCAGGATGGGGTTAGAAGTGGACAGTCCAGGAGGAAGAGTTCAGGCCCCTCTTTAGGAAAGACTTCGTGTTAGGATCACTTAGCCCTCAGACAGGCTTCCAGGGGAACTTTTAAACTGTTCACTGAGACAAACCCACCTCCCTGGCGAGGTCTGGATGTCTGTGCTGGGGAACAGGGAACAGACTCTAAGTGCTGTTGCTTCCCCTCCTTAGAGCTGAAAGTTGATGTTCTTTTATCTGCTTGATGTCGTATACGAATTCCGAAGGAACATTTAATGGAGATGTACTTTTGTGTTTACATCTGTGGCAACGGAATTGACTGGAAGTGAAGCAGCACAAAACAGGATAAAATCCCAGAAAGTGCTAAGCCTCAACACCCATGGGGTTTTGGTCGGAATTCATCACAACTGACAGGTCATCTACACACACAGGTGTGCTATTCCATTGGATCAGTAAGACAGGTAACACACCTCATCCAGCATGGCAGGGTCTGAAACAACAAGAAGGGCTTCCTGATTCAAACTGAAGAGGTCAGAAGGGCCCTCTGTTGATTCACACAGGAAATAACCACAGGAAGAGCCACGGCAACGTGGCAGCTGTCTCTCCAGGAGTGTGCAAGAGTTTAAGAGCTGCCGGCATAAGCCTGTGCCAGCTAAACAGGCTCAGCTAACAGCTCTTGGCTCTGAACGTGAAAATGGTTTTCATTATTAAAGCAAGCGGAGTCCACTATCCAGAGACGCTGTCTAATGTGCTAGCGGCAGTCATCTTTTACACACAGACATGATATTGCTAACTGAGCTGTCTCTCAAAAAACAGGAATCCTTGACCCAAGATCTTACCAGCAAACACAGGAAAAGAACTGTCAAGAAAAGAATTACTCTGCCTAAGTGAATTTCCTAGGTAAGTGAAATATATCCAGAAGCACACTTTTTGTCTCTCACTATAACCAATACTGATGAAAAGCACTCTACAAAAATGTTACTCAGCTCTGTGTGTGTGTGTGTGTGTAAGTAGATCTTTGTTCAGACTACAAAAATAGTTTGTTTTTTCACTGATAAACATTATTTTAAGCCAACCCTTTTTTTGAATGGTAAATCTAAGACTTAAAGTTTACGAAAGTGATAAGTGCAGGTAAAAATAAGCACAGCAGTATAAAAACTATACATAAAACACACAAAGAAGTTACAAACACCAGTTGTAAATTCTCGAGAAACCAATATAAAAATTTTACATTGAGCCTTCCTAACTTCTTTCGCTTGCATTTATAACTACCACCTGCAAATCCTTTTCTTTCTCCTTTAAAAATATGGATCACTCAGTATATGGTGCCTATAACTTGTTTCTTTCAGTCAGCCATGCCACCAGATCTATGTCGATTTTAACAGCTGCCCAGTTTTCCATAATTCATGTAACCAGTTCCCTATGGAGAAAAATTTAAGTTGTCTCCTTTATGTTTGTACAAAAAATACCCAGGGAACATTCTTATATAATGTATACCTCTGCAAACATGAATTCCAGGATAGATTTCTAGAAGTAGAATTTCTAGAATATTTTAAGCTTTAGAGGTATGTCAAATTACTCATCAAAAAACTTGTGCTAACTCATCCTCTCATCTGAGTATGTTTGCTCTTCCCTTCCAACCTCATTAAATGCCCAGGTTTTAAAGGATTAAAAACCTGACTAAAAAACAAAACAAAAGAGATCTCATGTTTTGCCCTTCACTGCTTGACTGAAGTACAGCACAGAGAAAAGTGTACAAATCCTAAGTGAACAGCTCAATGAATTTTCACAAACTGGACCAACTTGTGTCACCAGCATCCACTCAAGAAAGAGAACATGACTAGCACTGCTGTGGCGGAGCGGGGGGTTCCATCACGCCTAGTTACTCCTTCCCGCCTCTGAGGGTCCCAACCCCCCTGGTTTCTGTCATCCTGTTTTGGAACTTCAGAGACATGGAATCCTATCGTCCATGCTCCCATGTCTGATTTCTCTCACTCAACATTGTGAGTTTCATCCACGACACTGAACGTCATTTGTTCACTCTCTCAGCTGCCCAGCAATGGTTCTCAAACATCAGAATCAACTGAAGGGCTTGTTAACCTACAGGTGGATAGGCTTCCCCCTAGAGTTTGTGATTAGCAGTAGGTCTAGGAAGGGATCTGAGAATCTGCATTTCTAAGTTCCCAGGGGATGCCGCTGGTTCAGGGACCACACACTAAGAACAGATGTACTGTATCCTTCTTGTTTATTTTAGTTTGCATTTTCCTGATCAGTCCTGAGGATGGAAGAGCATCTTTTCAAATATTTATTAGCCACTTCTAGTTCTGATTTATTGACGTTTTAAAAAAATCACTTTCTTACTGATCTGTAGAAATCTTTACATAACAGGGATGGTAACAAACTACATATGAGGCAATATTTTCCCATCCAGCTTTTTTAAATTCAGTCTTTAGTCACATGGGAGTTTAACATTTTTACACAGTTAACTGGTAGCTCTTTGAGCCTTCTTCTATTCCTATGTGCTTAGGAAGGGCTTTCTCAGCACAAGATTATAAAAATATTCTCCTGTATTTTCTGATAGTTTTGTGTGTATGCTTAAATCTTTAAACAAACTAGAACTGAATTCTATATATGGGGTGAAGAAAGTCCAACTTTATTTTTTTCCAGCAGACGGTCAGGTGATCTGTTATCACTTACTGATGACGTCTCACATTTTGGGTCAGTTTCTGGAACCTTTATTCCACTCATCTGTGTTGACTGCTGTGTTAGCACCAATTCCTGTAGCTTCAGCATGTATTTTAGGCTTTTAGGTAAAGATGTCAAAATGGACACATGAATCTAACTTTGTTCCTTTCCCAAACCCTTCTAAAATTATCATCAGAATGAGATGAATAGGAAAGGAGACAAAAGTGACACATTTTTGGAAGGGGCTCCCCTGAGTACCCAGCATAATGGATGAAAACAGACCCAGCGGAGGTTCAGAAATCTCAGAACCTCAGGTGCAAAGAGAAGATGTTTTGAACAATCAAAGAACCACCAAGGATCAGAAAACAGAAAGGCTTTTAACCTTTTCCAGAAGCAGACAGAATGTTAGAAAATAATGGCAAATGCCTTCAAACTGGAAAGTGGTTTCTAACCCAGAAATTACCCAGGAAAATAATCAGTGAAGAGCAAGAGGCAGACTTTTTTTTTTTTTCAGATATGCAACATCTAAAAAGAATCCACCTTCCACACATTCTCTCTCAGTAATCTACTGAAGGATATGACCCAACAAAATGAGGGTATAAACTCTAAAAGAGGAACTATTGAGTAAACCAACAGAACGCTGTGGGAGAAAGGGTGAGGGTAATCCCCAGAAGGAGGGGAAATCCAGGCATGACAAACGATCCAGGCACAGAAGGTATAACCCGGTCAGATCGGAGCCGAGTGACTCAAAAGACAGGGACTTCCCTGGTGGTCCAGTGGTTAAGACTTCACACTCCCAATGCAGGGGGCCCCGGTTCCATCCCTGGTCTGGGAAGATCCCCCCCATGTCGCAACTAAAAGATCCTGCGTGCCACAACTAAGACCCAGCACAGCCAAATAAATAATAATTTAAAAAAACCCAAAACAAAAGACAGGCATGGTGAAGGCCATCACCACCGTGCCTTTTGTCACTTTACCTTCTTAACCTGGTGAGTCGATTAGGGAATCTGCTTCACCCCAAGTGAGGGAGGAAGCCAAGAAAGGGGAAGACAAGGGATCCAGGAAACCAGAAAGTCAGCCCAACAGAAAGGTAAAGGGAATTCCAAGGTGAAGGGAGATCCCCAGGAGAAATGCATCCAAGATAAAAACGAGAACTCATTATCTGATGGGAACGGCTTGTGGGAAACTTTACTGAAAGGCTATTAGAAAAACACGAGGTGAATTAGCTACAAAGAAAAGTGAGCAAATTCTTAAAAAATATGTACGTTATTAATGTCACTAAATACCAGAAGAAACTATTAGCAGCTGTTTGTAGTTAAGTGTTCGCTGTAACACGACTCTAATATTTACACAGAGATAATAAATACTGAATATTGACCTGAACAAATGATAACAAGGAGAGGAAAGCAATAGGGATGATGCAATGGACTGAATATTTCAATTAACTGCCTTGTGGAATGAGATTGATTGCCCCACCCACCCCACTTCCTGAATGGTACCAGATATCTGTGTTTTTTCTATGAAGAAAGTTTTTTAAAACTGAAAACCTTCAACGCCGTGAAGGTCTTGAGACCGTCAGCGAGCTGATTCCAACAGCCCTGCTGGACCCTCCGCATGCACATGCCCCCACGCAGCTTCCTTATTCTAGGGTCCTGTGGACCAAGGAAACAGATGCCTTAGATTTTTAAAAATCACACTGAAAGACACACTGAGTTTGTCTGTGAGTTCTCTCCTGCCTCTGAACTTTGTGACAGCTGTTCTGCTGCTCAGAGGAGTTTAAAGGGTCTCATTTATTCAAATGTACACTGAGCATCTCTTATGAGCCAGGGCTTTTTCAAGGCACTACGGGTTAGCTGATTTCTTTCTGACTTTATAGCCTGGAACCGGGATGGGCACCATCTGTCCTTCAGCCTTGAAAACAGGTGACTACTGACAATGAACTAGGCTACCCTGGGAACAACGCACCAGCTGTTTCCAGCTGGCTTTGCCCCGGAGGAGTTGTGTTGATCCAGGTGTGAGCTCAGCGCACCTCCAAGATACCTCATTGGGCTTTAGATCATTGACCATATTAACTCCTTGCAATAAAGTGGCGTTGAAAACTGGCTACTGTAGACTTACTCTTTTGTGTCCTGCAAGGAGAGAACCAAACAATATGACCATGCCAGGCTGTCTCCTCCTGCCATGTTTAATACCACACACACGTGACAACATTCAAACATTCAAAAACCTCACTGAGGGCTTCCCTGGTGGCACAGTGGTTAAGAATCCTCATGCCAACTCAGGGGACAAGGGGTTCAAGCCCTAGTCCAGGAAGATCTCACATGCCGCGGAGCAACTAAGCCCGTGCGCCACAACTACTGAGCCTGCGTTCTAAAGCCCGCAAGCCACAACTACTAAGCCCGTGTGCCACAACTACTGAAGCCCACGCACCTAGAGCCTGTGCTCCGCAACAAGAGAAGCCACCGCAATGAGAAAAGCCCGCGCACCGCAACAAAGAGTAGCCCCTGCTCGCTGCAATTAAAAAGAAAGCCCACAAGCAGCAACGAAGACCCAATGCAGCCAAAAATAAATAAATAATTTATTTAAAAAGAAACTCACTGAGTGTGCACTGGTGGTGCAATGATGTGGGAAAACGGACATGGTCTCTGCCTCTGGAAAAGGTCCGTCAATGGATATTCGACTATGAACTGTGGTTAAGTCCTATGAAAGGAAACCAGGCTGATACAAGAATGTAAAGCACAAGGACCCAACCAGGTCTGGATGGTCAGAGGCAGTTTAAGATTAAGTAGGTGAATGGGAGTTAGCCAGGCAACATTTGGGTGATGGAGGGAAAGCCAAGACTCTGAGATCTCAAAGACATCCCATCTGATGACGTGAGTCTCCCACAGGCTCTGACCTAACACACGAAGGTCAGATGGAAGTTCAGTTCCAGAGGAGACTGACCCATGGCTTGGCATCGGATGTCAGTCTCCAGAGAGCACCTTTTCTCAAAGTCAAGATTCATTCCATAGCGGTTCAAGGGCCAAAGAATGTGAATGTTGGAAGAGAAGTTCAGGAGATGTTTGGGATCAACAAGCTTAGAGCTAGTTAGTGGTCAGAGCAGAACCAAACATCTAGTCTGATGTTATTTTAATTGGTAGCATTGGATCTTGGTGTCTTCCTCCCCTTCTCCACTTCCCCATTCTTTGGCTGGGGCGATGCTAGCACTCGCGGTAACGTCAGACTGAGAAGCAGAGCTGGCTCAGTGGGGAAATCAGGTACTCCAGATTCCACCTGTCCTTGGCCAAGTTACCAACCTGAGCCTGTTTCCTTATCTGTAAAATGGGGATACAGAAACTTTCCTCATAGGGTTGTTGGAAGACAAAGGGAGTTAATATATGCACAGCAGTGCCTGGGATCAGCTGGGTGCTGGGTCAGTTATTACTATTATGCTAGTATCATTATCAGGGTTGACAGTGACTCCCGGGAATCCATCCCCTCCTCCTTTCCCAGTATCCTCTTCTCTATATTTCAAGATTTTTACACCTGTATGGAGCCAAGGAGTCTTACCTATGTCCAGCTCCCGGACATATGGACTGAACTTGAGGCCTCTCCTATGGGCAAGATGCCCAAGATGCCAGGCTAAGTGAACCAGGAGCGTTTGACCCTTCAGCTCTGTCCTCTCTGCCTGTGCGGACACCCTCAATATCATGGTTACCATGTCCTCCGTTCCTATTTGGTTAAATGGTACAATGCCAAGGCCATCTGGCCTGGTAGAAAGATTCAGGCTTTGAATTCTTACCAGCTGTGTGACTGGGCAAATAACATTTCTCTCTTTAACCAATATTTTTTTTTTTTTTTTTTTTTTGCGGTACGCGGGCCTCTCACTGTTGTGGCCTCTCCCGTTGCGGAGCACAGGCTCCGGACGCGCAGGCTCAGCGGCCATGGCTCACGGGCCCAGCCGCTCCGCGGCATGTGGGATCTTCCCGGACCAGGGCACGAACCCGTGTCCCCTGCATCGGCAGGCGGACTCCCAACCACTGCGCCACCAGGGAAGCCTTAACCAATATTTTTTGAGCACTTACTATGTGGCCAGGCCCCAGGTAATAGTAATAGCATATTATGTCCTAGAGAGTAAGGAAGAGCTTGACATGCCTCACCTCGCTTTAACCCACACAGCTGCCCTCTGAATAACTTTCATCAGGACCGTTTTACAAATGGAGAAACAGGCACTAAGTGTTACATAACTTAGCCCAGACTTTTAACTATGCTGCCACAAAATATCAATAACATGCCCCAAATCAGTTAATTTCTCTGTGCCTCAGTTTCTTCATCTGTACCCAGGGATAAAATGTATCTTCTAGAATTCACATGAGACAAGATGCTCTATAAATGATAACTACTATTGTGATTAATAATGGCAAAAACAGAGCGTTTGGCAGACCACAAACCTGCCCTGAGGGCCAGCCACATGCAAGGCTGAAGAGGCCAGCACCTGCTCTGTTTTCTTTCTGTGCTGGTTCGGAGCATCACCTAGAATGCCACCAGCCAACCCCTCCCAAGTGCAAGTCTCTGGGCAGAAATAAGCTCTGGTAAAATGAGCAGATGCCTTGATGCAAACCCATGCCTGGTTCTGCGAAACAAAATTCCTCAGAGCTGCCCACTGATGCTGGGCCACCAGGCAGTGCTCGAGCTCATCGTTACAAAGCCTATTATCTGCTGGCCTTTCACGTGGCACCTTGGTTCCTTTAAAATAGAGACAAATAGAAAGAAAACAGGGATGGCTGCAAATCCTATCTGCTCTGATGCTTTAAACATCCGATTCAGAGAGTTGCTGTTTTTAACTCAATGAAGACCAAGAAATCCTGGAAGAAAGCTGATATATTACAGAGGTTGACATCAGAGCCACCTCAGGTCAGCAACCACGCCGTGAGCACCTGCTACAAGCCAGACACAGTGCTGGGTGCTCAGGCTCCAAACGTGAGCAGGGCACGAGTCCCCACCCCTGAGGACTCTACCACCTCGTGTGAGAGATGAACACAATCCACTTCCTTCTTTTTCATGGGGGTTGACAACTGTGGGCCATGGTCACCCGCAGCCCCGCTGCCTGTTATGTACAATCCACAAACATGGCCAATGCTCATCCATTTAAGCGTTATCTAAGGCTGTTTTCATGCTACAACAGCAGAATGCATGGCCTTTGGCTGCAAAGCCTAAAATATCTACTATCTGGACCTTTACAGAAAAAATTTAGCCAATCCTGTTAACCGTCACACTTACTCTCTGCATCAGGAAATATACACACATGCACATATAGTTGTTATATTTTTGTTTCCTGCATTGTTTCAAATAAACCAGATTATTAACACATTGAGCCAGAGGAGATGATAGGGAAAAAGCCTGCACCCTTTCCCTGCACCACCGAGGAACTGCATCATACTCAAGATGACAGCTCCCTACACCTGCTGAGTGCTGTCGAGTCACCTCCACGCCCCTTCCAGATCAGTAGTGCTTCTGTTCAGCAAGCATGGCGAACTTTTCCATTTACCCACTAGGGGGTGACCAAACACTGCTTACGAAAGATTTAGGAGCTACGGTCCCTCTAAGGTGGAATGAGATCAGAGTTTACCATCTGTCTGGATAAGTTCCTACACTTGAAGCACATTCCACAGAGGTGGCAGGATGTGGAAGAATAAACTCGGTCTGGGACCCACCCATTAGACCCAGATGTTGCCTGGAAACAGATCTGACAAGAAATGTACTCGGCTGGCTTGCGATAAGGATTAATTAATACAAAGACTTGGAAGGGCAAATTTAATCCATGTGCCCCGACTAAGCTTTACTGAAGTATGCTTAATACCTGCTGCTTTCTTCAACAAGAAACTGTGCCTCTTCAGGCCTCTGCTTCCCAATCTGGGAAATGGGGAAGACAGAGTTAGGAAAGTAGTTTTCAAATGGGAGTGGGGGGACCAGCACCTGGGAGATGCATATGTGAGTCACCCAGGGGTATTTCAAACCACTTTCTTCTTGGTCGTCTTCCCACTTTCACACACCATGAGGGTGGGTGTCTCCCTCTGGCCCTGCTTGACCGCTCCTCAAGTACCATTACAGGAGACCTTTGGGTGCTGCAGAGCAGAACAAAGCTTGAGGCCTACGTGATGCTAGTAGTTTGTGACTTAACCTTGCTCTCGCTTGGAACTTTAGTGTGACATCTATGATCAATTAAAGGCCTGCTCTCAGGGAAACCACAGAACCTCAACAGTCCCAGCAGGCGACTGAATGGAAATCTGCATACTGGGCTGGTTTTCAAATATATTTACAAATTCTTTGACACACCTCTTGAGTACAGGCGCCTCTCAAATATTTCTGTTGAACGGAGTGCGGCAGAAATGATGCTACGTGATTTGGGAGGCTAGGTCATAAAAAGGATCCAGCTTCTCCTGGGCTCTGGGGAAGCTGGCAGCCACTTTGTGAGGACACTCAAGCAGTCTTGCGGGGAGGCCCACACAGAGAGGAACAGAGCCCTCCCACCAACTTGCCAGCAGGCGAGTGACTGCCTTGGTGAAATGGATCTCCAGGCTCAGTCAAGCCTTAACTGACTGCAGCCCCAGAAGACACCTGACTGAGCCCCAGGAAAATGCCTGACCCAGAAATGCCCAGTTAAATTGATCTTGAATTCCTGATCCACAGACACTGCGAGTGACAATACATATTTACTGCTGTTTAAAAGTGTTATGCTTGGGGGTAATCTGTTACGCAGTTATAGATGACTAATACACGAAGTTCATCCAATGTGGGCTTGTGTCCAAGAGGCAGAGTGGTAGGGAGGGAGGACCGAAGACCTAAGTTCGTCACTAACTTTCTGGCCCCTCTAAGCCTCAGTCTGTGCCTCCATGAGATGGGCGTGGCACCATCTAGGTTGCTGCAGGGTCTGAAGGTGTTTTGTGACCTGCAAAGAGCTACATAAACAGCAGTGATTACTGGTCTCATGCTTTTCTCCTCTAGGAAACATGAGGCAATGCTTAGCAGAGCTGGCATCTTGGCAGTAAGGGTCCTGGAAATAAAGTGGGGTCTATTCCTGTAGTTAGAACCATGGGGCTCAGGGCATTAAGGATGTGCTAGAGGACACGCTGGCACACTTTTCCTGTGAAGGGCCACGTAGTAAGTATTTCGGGCTTTCTGGGCCATATGGTCTCCATCACAACTATTCCATTCTGCCCCTGTGGCATGAAAACAGCCACAGACAATATGCAAAAGGATGGGAGTAACCGTGTTCCACGAAAACTATTTACAAACACAAGTGGCTGGCTGGATTGGCTGGCAGGCTATCATCTGCCAACCTCTGCCCTCGAGCCTTGCTTCTCCGAGTGTGTGGTCCCCAGAGCAACAGGCACACCTCCAAGGAGCTTGTTAGAAATGCAGACTCTGGGACTTCCCTGGTGGCCCAGTGGCTTAGACTCCACGCTCCCGATGCAGGGGGCCCGGGCTCGATCCCTGGTCAGGGAACTAGATCCCACATGCCGCAACTAAGAGTTCGCATGCTGCAACTAAAGATCCCGCATGCCGCAACTATGATCCAGCGCAGCCAAATAAATAAATATTTTTAAAAAGAAGAAGAAACGCAGATTCTCAGGCCACCCAGCACTGAATCGACGTCCCTGGGGGAGGGGTGCAGCCACGTGTTCTGAAAGCCTCCAGCAGCTCAGCTCTGAGAAGGCCCACCTTCCTTCCCTCCTTTCCCCCAAACCCCATACACCAGGGGCTTACGAGGGATCTTGGGTGACAATGACCTGATCAAAGATTTCAGGCCTCACAAAGGACACACATCATCTCAATATTCTCCATGAATCAGTGAACAACACTGGATTCATGGTCCTGGGTCACCAGTAAGCAAAGGAGCAGTCAGTCCTGGTCAAATAGCTTAGAGTCTTCAAGAAAACAGAACAAACTGTGTGGTAGCAGCACTCTCAGGGTGAAAGGATTGGGTTCAGTGACACCCAAAGGCCTCCTCAGTCCCTGAGGCTGAGGGAGCCCTTTGTGGTCAGACGCCGGCCCGGCTCCCAGCCCTGCTTGCTTCTTTCAGCAACGTTCTTTGAATGCTGGCTTCCTTCCGTTTTGGAGAAGCGCTGGGGTATAAAAGGCAAAGGGCGGAAGGAAAAGGGATACTTTTTAAGGAACAGAAGAGAGATGAAAGGCTTATAGGGAAGAAGCAATATGAAGGAGGAGAAAAAAGGAATTATGGGGAGTGGGGATCACTACAAAGCAGCACCTTCCTCTTCGACCTGGGGAGACCCTCCATCCCATCACAACGTAACTGTCTTGCTCTCTCATCAGCATCAGTGTCTGCCTATGGTATTGCCAGTTACATCACTCATCTCATTCAGCCACTCACAGCCGCATGGTGTAGAGAGTCATGCTCCCCAGTGTAAGGTCAGGTCCAAATCCACAGTCTACAAAGCCGGGTCTGAGGACTCATTTCTGCTATAGAACCTCCCAGCACCGCCCACAGGAGCACAGCTCTGCTTGAGGTCAAGGAAGCATCTCACACTGACGAGCCTTCCTGTGTACTGACTCTACTGCATCGCAGGCCCCCTGTGGGCACATCCCCCCAGGGGTGGGGGTCCACCTCTGTCCTCCACCCTTGAGGCACCAGGAGAAGGAGGAGGTCAGACAAAGCAGTTCAGACACTGTAAACAGTACAGTATCAGAAGTCACACGGCCGCTCTTTAATGTCAACCTTAAAAGCACTGTAATAAAAACCAAGCAAGGAGGATCATGAACCGCTTTCCTCCACCAAAGATGCCGAGCGCTCGACCCACAGCTGCGGTGTGAAAAGCCGAACCCTCACATTGAGGAAGCAGGATCAATGTGCTGGACGTTTGGGGCTCTGCAGCTCTCTGTCCAGGCTGCTGATCTATGCAGTCTGTCCTTCCCTCGGTCCACGCGCCCTTTGGGTGTCTAAGGGACTCTGAGTGCAGGAAATAAGGTTGTGCTTCATCTTTAGCCGAGGGCTCGGATCCCTCAGCAGTCAGGTCTTGCTTCCACGGAGCTGAAAAGGCACCAGCGACGTGCTCCCCTGCTGGTCCAGCGGTTAAGAATCCGTCTTGCAGGGACTTCCCTGGTAGCGCAGTGGTTGAGAATCCGCCTGCTAATACAGGGTACACAGGTTCAAGCCCTGGTCCAGGAAGATCTCACATGCCACAGAGCAACTAAGCCTGTGTGCCACAACTGTGGAGCCTGCGCTCTAGAGCCTGCGAGCCACAACTACTGAGCCCTCGTGCCACAACTGCTGAAGCCCATGTGCCTAGAGCCCATGCTCCGCAACAAGAGAAGCCACTTTAATGAGAAGCCCACGCACCGCAATGAAGAGTAGCCCCCACTCACCACAACTAAAGAAAGCCCGCACAGCAATGAAGACCCAACACAGCAATAAATAAATAAATAAATAAATAAAAATAAAGTTCCCTTAAAGAAAAGAATGGGCCTCGGGCCTGGAACACAGCATTACCAAGAGAGCCTGTGCAGGGTTCATCACCTTGTGTGGGAATATCTTTCCCTGTTTCAATCGCAACGAGTGTTCCTTTGTTCTGCTTTAGTATGTACACAATGGCCCTCAGGCATGTCCCCAGCTTTCAGACTCCAAACGGGAAGCGTTGGGGGCTTTCTGCTGTGGCTTAAGAAGGGTGTTCACAGGCCAACTGCCCTATGTTGGCCACCAGGGGGGCTGCCTAGTGAGGAGGGACTGATGTCTACTATTGAAACTGATGTCTCTTCTCTACTTAGGTAAAGCGATGTCCCATCCAGTTGTGTTTGTCTTGGTAACTCCAATTCCAAGGTGCAGTGGCAGAAGTGTTTGAAGTGCTGCCTGAGATTGGTGATCAGTTCAAGATGTTCGCGTCCCTTGGGATTGAAAACTAGTGATGGTACTCAGCTTGACATCTGTCTTTATGTCATTTCCATACTGCTTTGATTACTGCAACTTTATAACGAGTTTTGAAATCAGGAAGTGTGAGGCCTCTAGCTTTACTTTTCTTTCTCAAGATTTTTTGGATGTTCATGATCCTCTGAAATTCTATATGAATTTTAAAATTTTTCTGTGCTTTGGTGCTGGGAAAACTGGACAGCTACATGTAAAAGAATGAAATTAGAACACTCTCTAACACCATACACAAAAATAAACTCAAAATGGATTAAAGACCTAAATGTAAGGCCAGACACTATCAAACTCTTAGAGGAAAACATAGGCAGGACACTCTATGACATAAATCACAGCAAGATCCTTTTTGACCCACCTCCTAGAGAAATGGAAATAAAAACAAAAATAAACAAACGGGACCTAATGAAACTTAAAAGCTTTTGCACAGCAAAGGCAACCATAAACAAGACGAAAAGACAACCCTCAGAATGAGAGAAAATATTTGCAAAGGAAGCAACGGGACAAAGGATTAATCTCCAAAATTTACAAGCAGCTCATGCAGCTCAATACCAAAAAAACAAACAACCCAATCCAAAAATGGGCAGAAGACCTAAATAGACATTTCTCCAAAGATATACAGATTGCCAACAAACACACGAAAGAATGCTCAACATCATTAATCATTAGAGAAATGCAAATCAAAACTACAATGAGGTTATCACCTCACACCAGTCAGAATGGCCATCATCAAAAAATCTACAAATAATAAATGCTGGAGAGGGTGTGGAGAAAAGGGAACTCTTTTGCACTGTTGGTGGGAATGTAAATTGATACAGCCACTGTGGAGAACAGTATGGAGGTTCCTTAAAATACTAAAAAAAAATAGAACTACCATATGACCCAGCAATCCCACTACTGGGCATATACCCTGAGAAAACCATAATTCAAAAAGAGTCATGTACCACAATGTTCACTGCAGCTCTATTTACAATAGCCAGGTCATGGAAGCAACCTAAGTGTCCATCGACAGATGAATGGATAAAGAAGATGTGGCACATATATACAATGGAATATTACTCAGCCATAAAAAGGAATGAAATTGAGTTATTTGTAGTGACGTGGATGGACACAGAGTCTGTCATACAGAGTGAAGTAAGTCAGAAAGAGAAAAACAAATACCATATGGTAACACATATATATGGAATCTAAAAAAAAAAAAAATGGTTCTGAAGAACCTAGGGGCAGGACAGGAATAAAGATGCAGACGTAGAGAATGGACTTGAGGGAAGGGTAAGCTGGGACGAAGTCAGAGTGGCATGGACTTATATATACTACCAAATGTAAAATAGATAGCTAGTGGGAAGCAGCCGCATAGCATAGGGTGATCAGCTCAGTACTTTGTGACCACCCCTAGAGGGGTGGGATAGGGTGCGGGGGAGGGAGGGAGACGCAAGAGGGAGGAGATATGGGGATATATGTATAGCTGATTCACTTTGTTATAAAGTAGAAACTAACACAGCATTTTAAAGCAGTTATACTCCAATAAAGATGTTATTAAAAAAATTTTTTTTCTCTGCTTTTGCAAAAAATGCCATTGGAATTTTGATAGTATTGCATTGAATCTGTAGACTGCTCTGTGTAGTATGGACATTTTAACAACACTAAGTCTTCCAATCCACAAACACAGATGTCTTTCCATTTATTTGTCTTCTTTAATTTCTTTCAGAAGTGCTTTGTAGTTTTCATTGTACAAGTCTTTTGCCTCCTTAAGTTTATTCCAAAGTATTTTATTCTTTTTGATGCTATTGTAAATGGGATTGTTTTTTAATTTCCTTTTCAGATTATTCACTGCCAGTGTATAGAAATGCAACTAATTTTTGTGTGTGGATTTTGTATCCTGCAACTTTGTTAAATTCATTTACTTGTTCTAACAGGAGCTTTGTTTGGTGAAATATTTAGGGTTTTCTACATACAAGATCGTATCATCTGGGAAGAGAGCGAATTTTACTTCTTCATTTCCTATCTGCATTTATTTCTTTTTCTTGCTTACTTAGTTTGGTTAGGACTTCCAGTACTATTTTGAAAGAAGTGGTAAGAATGGACATCTTGCCTTTTTCCTCATCTCAGAGGGAAAGCTTTCAGTTTTTCACCATTGAGTACATTGTTAACTATGGGCTTTCATATATAGCCTTACTTATGTTGAGTTTGTTCCTAGTTTGTTGAGCATTTTTATCTTGAAAGGGTGTAGAATCTTGTCACGTGCTTTTTCTGCATCAATTGAAATGATCATGCAGCTTTTGTCCCTCATGTGTTAATGTGGTGTGTTATACATTAACCTTCATATAGTGAACCATCCTTGCATTCCAGTAATAAATTCCACCTGATTATGATGTATAATCTTTTTAATGTGTCATTGAATTGGGTTTCTTAGTATTTTGTTGAGGATTTTTTCATCTACGTTCATTAGGGATATTGGTCTGCAGGTTTCTTATAGTATCTTTGTCTCATTTTGGTATCAGCTCACCTCATAGAATAAGTCTGGCAGTGCTCCCTCCTCTTCAATTTCTGGGAAGTCTGAGAGGACTGGTGTTAATTCTCTTTTAAATGTTTGGTAGAATTCTCCAGTGAAGCCATCTTGTCCTTGGTTCTTTTTTTGGGAGGTTTTTGATTACTGATTTAATCTCTTTCTAAGTTATACGTCTGTTCAAGTTTTTAATTTCTTCACAATTCAGTCTTAGAAGATTATATGTTCCTAGAAATTAATCTGTTTCTTCTGGATTGCCCAATCTGTTGACGTATAATTGTTTACAACAGTCTCTTGTGAGCATTTTAATTTCTGTGGCGTCAGTTGTAATGTTTCCTCTTTCATTTCTTATTTTGTTTCAGTCTTTTTTTCTCTTTTCTTAGTTAGCCTACCTAAGGATTTGTCAATTTTGTTGAATCTTTTCAAAAAACCAATTAAGTGTTTCTTTCTTGATGGTGAGGATCACATACCTCTATAGCACACATATAGGTATATATTCATGGGTTTTAATATTCACTGATTGAAGGTTCACCTATTACTGCAACAGAAAAGAATCCACAGAGAAGGAGGCTGATTTGCCATATTACTGAAGACTGTCCAGGCAGTTTCCATTATCAGTATATTCTACACGCCAGTCTTTTTGACCTGTCATATAAAAAATGAAAGTTCTCTCTACATTAAGGACAAGGAGAGGCTGCAGCACAGCTTATACAATTTGGTCATTTGGAATGGACCCTTCCAATTGCCTTCCAAAAACCCCTCATGTGCTGAATCTGATATTTTGTAATTAAGAAAAATGCAATGGGATTATTTTGGCAATCTTGTTTCGGAGTCTCAAATTCAAACTTCACTCTAGCTTTTTTCCTAAAAGATGTTATCAAGTTGCTGTAAATCAAAATTTATTTTAAAAGCCTTAGAGAAGGGCCATTCACAAGGGGATGCATAAAATTCTGTTTGGGAGCATAATTACCTTCTAACTCCACGTAAACTTGAGTTTTCCTAGACTGCATCTATTTATAGCACATCTGTGTGAAACTCCATTTTTTCCTCCTTCCACCAGCTGAAGGAGGGGCACTAATATTACCGTACACCAGGACAACCAAAGAGATGGGCTTGCACGAGGCCAGTGCATGCAAGAGAAAAGACACAGCTCTTTCCCTTGAAGAATGCTCAGTGTGGCCAGGGAGATGAAACAAACAGAAAACAACTGCAGCACAGCCCAGGGTAAGGGCCTAGGAAGTGCAATCAGGTCAAGAAATGCTGAGAGGTTCATTCAGAAGGAGCAAAAAATGACTCTGGGTGCTCGGAGAGGACTAACAGCCTCAGGAAGGCCAGGATGGCAGGCAGTGGTGAGGTGGGGGCTTGGCACCCACCCGCTTTAAGGATGTGGGCAAAAACAGAGGGTTGGTAGCGAGAGACCGGGAGGGACAGAGTGGTTGGGGCCACACTGTGGAGAGTTCAGGATGGCAGGTTAAGGAGTTCAGATTTTATTCACCAGGAGGGCATGACAGGACCAGAGGCACTTTTGGAAACAGATATTTCTGGCATCAGCATTTCTGAGTTGGCACACCTTCAAAATCTCCTTTGGCAATGGCTGCATGGGGTGAACGGGTCATGTAATCGAGCACGGCTCGTCATTGGGAGGATCTGTTTCAACGTAATGTTGCCTGGACGGCCAGCAGGTCGGGGGAGTGCCGGGGCCCCTGCCGGGCTGGCCTCTGCACCACCTGGCTGCGTCTGCTTCATCTTAGGAGCAGACCTGAGTTCCTGAGGGAAGTTTCTAAGCCAGCTGTCCTGAGCCGGCTTATTCACGGCTCCCATTAAGTGTCTGCATCCTAGGTGATGACATCACCTACCACTGCTCCTGGGAGGGTAATGTCCCTCCACTCAGTGGGTTCAGATGCTCAACCCGGCATTTTACAGTCAGCCACTGGCCCCTGGGGACTTCCTTTGTGACTGTCCAGGAATACTGTACACATGACTAATCTTGGGGAGGACATGGCACTTTGCCACATTCCTTCTTCCACCAGCTGAATGAGGGGCACTAAGGTTACCGTACACCAGGACAACCAAAGAGATGGGCTTACACGAGGCCAGCGCATGCAAGAAAAAAGATACAGCTCTTTCCCTTGAAGAATGCTCAGTGTGGCCAGGGAGATGAAACAAACAGAAAACAACACTGCAGCACAGTTGTATGGGAAGCCACATTATCTTAGCATCAATTTTATCCAAAGATTTGGGGGTAAGTTAGGGCAAAAGTGCTATCACAGATAAATAACTTAATACCTGCTATAGACTGAAAGTTTGTGTCCCCTCCAAATTCATATGCTGAAACCTAACCCCCAATGTGACGGTATTTGGAGGTGGGGCCTTTGGCAGATGATTAGGTCATGAGGGTGGAGCTTGCACGAGGCCAGTGCATGAATGGGGTTAGGCCCCTTCTAAAAAAGTCATCAGGGGGCTTCCCTGGTGGTGCAGTGGTTGAGAGTCAGCCTGCCGATGCAGGGGACATGGGTTCGTGCCCCGGTCCGGGAGGATCCCGCATGCCGCGGAGCGGCTGGGCCCATGAGCCATGGCTGCTGCGCGTCCGGAGCCTGTGCTCTGCAACTGGAGAGACCACAGCAGTGAGGGGCCCGCGTACTGAAAATAAATAAATAAATAAATAAATAAATAAAAATAAATAAATAAATAAATAAATAAAAAAGTCATCAGAAAGTTCCCTCTTCCCTTCTGCCATCGAGGACACAGTGAGAAATCAGCCAATTATGAACTAGGAAATAGGCTCTCACCAGACACCAAATCTGCCAGCACCTTGACCTTGGACCTCCCGCCTCCAGAACCGTGACAGAGAAATCTCTGAGGTTTACAAGCCACCCAGTCTACGGTATGCTGTTAAAGCAGCCGAACGGACTAAGACAGTACCTTTCCACTGAAAATCAAAACCAGAAATATCACAGAGGAGAAGGCTCACAGGAATTTTAAAAATACAATATAAAACTCCAAAAAAAAAGAAAAATCCACCTGGGCAGCATCAAGCCTCACCCTCAGATCCCTGAGTTCACTCTCAGAGGTTGGGGAGATTTTTGGTTGAAAAATTTGATAAGCCCAGGCTTATAGAAACAAGACTTGTTAATTTGCATACTTACTGTCACATTTTCCTTCCACTGAGCGTCTAAAAATGACAAGTCCCCTCCCCTCCCCTCCCCTGGGAGAAGCTAATTATCCGTGGCTCAGCTTGGACTTTTCTCTGAAGAACAGGCGACCATGGAGGTTTTTTTAAGGCTGCCAATAACAATGCATCTCTATTACTGGAACTTCTTCCCTGCAGCTGAGTTACACCTAGAAACCCCTTAGTTTATTTCACAATTTAACTAGGCAGGCGATGCTCCACCGGGCATGGTCACAAACCAGTGCTCCCATTAAAACTGGAATAAGATGCTGCTGCCAAAGGAGCTGAAATTTTAAACAGTTCACCAAGCTCCTTCCTGGGCAAGATGATGTGACAGACCCCAGCCTCCTTTTCCCTTAGACGAGCTTAACAGTAATAATTCCTTAAATGAGAAAAAAACATCCACCCGCTATTTCCTGTGCTCTCGCAGAGAGGCCTGGCAGAGCTTCGCATTAAGAGGAGGACACACAGGCCAATAAACCTGAGATGATTACACTAAATTGGCAGCAGCCCACTGGGGGCAGAACATTTTAACAAATAGGCATTTATAATATTTATAACAAGTCCATGTTGTTTTTGGAAAGGAGAGCCTAGAGAACATCTTTCACAGGGGATAACTAGAAGGTATTTGTGGATGGAAGAACGTTTCCACCACTCACAAGGTAGGGCTCCTAGACGGGAGAAATGTTTTCACGTTACAAGCAAACAGCTTCACGACCAGGACCCCGACACCACACTTTACTGTTCTTAAGTAAATGATCCAACAGATCGTGTTGCAAGCCACCAGTGAAAAGTCTCATCATAGTGAACACACAGAAATGAAGGGAAGGGCCCTGATGGCAAAATAAAGCCCAGCCAACTGAGTTGTAGAAACGTGGGGCTGGCATCCGAGTCAAAGTTCACCAGAAATACCCCAAATTCACTTGGCCAGTTTCAAAGCCATTCATTGCTGCGTCTACCCAAATGTGTTGGCAACTAGCAGAACTGATCGGCCTTGGGCTGGGTCTGCATCATTTTACACGGGGGGAAAAAAAAGAAACAACTAGCATTCCTTGAGTCCATATTATGGGCTAGGGGATTCCTAAGTATCACCACCTATCAAGGCAACAACTTGACAATGTTGGTAATTTTGTCCATATTTTTTTTTTTTTTTTTTTTTTTTTTTTTGGTGGTACGCGGGCCTCTCACTGTTGGGGCCTCTCCCGTTGCTGAGCACAGGCTCTGGACGCGCAGGCTCTGTGGCCATGGCTCACGGACCCAGTCGCTCCGCGGCATGTGGGATCCTCCCGGACCGGGGCACGAACCCGTGTCCCCTGCATCGGCAGGCGGACTCTCAACCACTGCGCCACCAGGGAAGCCCAATTTTGTCCACATTTTAAAATGCAGAGACAGAAGTGAGGATGGCAATCTGCCCAAAGCCAGCAGCAGGTGTAGGATCTGCACCTGCTTTTCTGATTCTAGAGGCTGTGGTCACTTAGAAGATCTTGGGCCGCCTCTTTGGAGTTATGCTCAAAAAGCCGGAAAGGGATGTAGCAGGTCAGACCCCTTGGATGACAGACACCGCTCTGTGACAGAGCCTCAGAGCTCTTGGGAGTCTCTCGGATACCAGGAAAAGCTTGTGATGACTCGGCCTCTGGTTCAGGAGCTACGGGGAACTATTTATGTGGGAGGATTATTAGGGGTAGAAACCACAGAGCTACATTATGGGTGAAAGTGACCAAGTTTGAGAGTCAAAGTCTGGCCCTGCTGGTGTAAATTTTAAAACACACTTTTTATACATAGAGCTTGTGTGTGTAAACGACTTAAGACGAAGATGGAGAGTCAGGGGAAGAAGCGGAAATGGCTGTTTTACTGCTGATGCTCGCTCCCAGAAACCCATGAATGCATCCCAAGGAAGCGAACTTGGGCAGGTCCACAACATCCAGCCCGCAGTCCCGTCTCTGCCCCCAGCCCTGCCGGCCTCGGGAGCTTAGCAGCTGTCAGAGTGCAGTCGGGAGGACCAAACCTCTTCCAACCAAACCGCCTGAATCTGCTCCAGCAACCTCAGGCTGTTTGACAACCACTATGCTGGACCTCACTGCCTCCCTGCTTATGGGAAAGGTCAGGCCCCAGGGCTGGCACCTGGGCCAGCGTTTATGGTGAGAGCTCAAGTGGTTCTCCAGGAGGTCCAACCCCACCCGCCCCTAAAACACCCACTTGGCAGAAACTGGAACCGAGATCAACCAAGATGCCGTGGGGAAGGCAAGAAGCTCCCTCTGCTGTCTCCACCTCTGGATTTCTCTGTAACCCAGCCACGAAGAAGAAAAAGGCCACCCATGTTGCCAGTGTCAGTGCTCTGGCCACTTAGGGAGAGATGACAGCAACTCAAGTCTCAAGTCTAACTTCCTGGGGAGGGACTTCCTTGGTGGTCAAGTGGGTAAGACTCCCCGCTCCCAATGCAGAGGGCCAGGGTTCGATCCCTGGTTGGGGAACTAGATCCCTCATGCATGCCACAACTAAGAGTTTGCATGCCGCAGTGAAGATCCTGCGTGCCGCAACTAATACCCGGCGCAACCAAAATAAATAAATATTTTTTTTAAAGAAACTAATCCGGCAACACCACTGATGGGCCGACTTGGGTCAGCTGCCTATCCCCAGACCACCCAACTGTAGCCATGGCTGGGTTGGGGGGGAGGTGGCTGCCACCATTGCCTCTTCCACTGCCACCATTTGTAGAGAGAAGGAAATTCCTAGAAACCCTGTCAGCAAAGAACTCAACAGGTGTCTGGGACCAGGACAGCATTAAAAGTGGCCCAGTAAGCAAGCTACCTGGGTTACCAATCCACGAGGACATTAAAACCCTCATGGATAAAATATTAAACTTAATGTCATGCAAAATGTAAATTAGCTTCATGCCAGCTCCTCAATGACTTTAAATGCTCCTAATAAGTTATAAACCCACCACTAAAGAACACTTGCAAGATGACCAAAAATAATGACCTACCTGATAACTCCAAGGGAAAAAAAAAAGAGCGAGCCATCTGATTAAGACAGAGCTAACATGCCGTGCAGAATAATCTGGATTGAACTGCCTGCTAACTTGGGTTCTGTAGTTTAGCTCTGGGACCTGTGGTTTTTCCTCTCAAACACACATAGTGCTCAAGTTCCAAGTACCATGGATATAGGCCTGTTTCCGGACTCCCATGGGAAGGGAATTCATCACTGAGCACTGAAGTCAGCAAACGTTTTCTGTAAAGGGCCAGAGAGTAAATATTTTAGGCTTTGCAGGACAGACAGTTGCAGTAGCTCATCTCTATGGCTGAGGCCTGGGAGCAGCTGATACGCAAACAAATAGGCACGGCTGTGTTTGAACCAAGATTCCTGAAAACTGGCAGCAGCACAGATTTGGCCCCCAGGCTGTAGTCTGCCAACTCCTGATCTAGCAGATGACAGACACAATTTCCCTGCACCTAAAAAGCAGTTTGGGATACTATGGTGGGGCTCCCCTACCTGTGAGGCACGCTGCTGCTCACCAGAACATCCCCCTGAAGATGTCAGGACAGGATGTGCCTCTCCCTCTTGTGTCCCAGGAGGGAGGCCCGAGGAGTCAGTCCACACACACGCACACGCAGGCCCACAGGCACACTTTCACCAACTGTGTGGTCCTCCCCCTCTCCCCATACAATTTTCTATTTTCAGCAGATTGTCAAGTGAACAAGCTGGTGCAAGACCCAAGCCTCACTTAGGTCCCCAATGCCGTTTAAATAGCACCACGTTTCCCTGGGAGGCATGCTGGCATGGCTTTTACACCAGCAGGAAAATACACCTCTGACTTGGGTGTTGCTTTTATTTATATTTATTTTTTTAATGTTTTGGCCCCACCACTTGGCTTTCGGGACCTTAGTTTCCCGACCAGGGATTGAACCCAGGCCCCCAGCAGGAGAAATGCAGAGTCCTAACCACTGGACCGCCAGGGAATCCCCTTGGGTGTTGTATTTAAACCCTGTCTCCTTGTGGGTCATATAAATAAAACAGCTGGTCGTTAGCCGATACCAGCACTGACTTCTCAAGACCAAAGTAACTGCCGACATAGGAAAACTCCAGAAAAGGAAAGTCACCGACTATTGCCCAAGAAGTACAACAATGCTTTAAAATAAGTTTGGGGGGGGTCTTGGGTAGAGAAGGAAGGAAGCCATTAGCTGCTAAAGGAACCACTGTCCTAACCCCGAATGAAGGACGGGAAGTAAAATAAGATCACAGGGTCAAATAAAGTCACTTCTGTTTTCCAATGATTTTGCGGGGAGAGAAACTAAGTTTACGTGGAGTTTCAGAGATGAAAGGAAACCACATCGCCTTCCTCCCTCATCTCACCCACCACACCCCAAGTCCAGGACAAAAAGCAAAAACAGATGCCAAGGAAGAGGTTCAGGTACATCTTGAGGCATTGTAAGTTAATCCAATGCTATTTAATAACAGTTTTATTGAGATGTAATTTACATACTATAAACCCCACCCATTTAAAGTGCACAATGCAATGAATGCATTTTAGTGTATTCACAGAACTGTATACCTGTCACCATCATTTTCGAACATTTTCATCACCCTAAAGAAACCCCCTCCCCATCAGCAATCCCTCCCCCTTTCCTCCCACCATCACCACCCTCAGCCCTGAGCAAGCACTGATCTACTGTCTCTACACAGCTGCCTACTCTGGACATTTCATATAAATGGAATCATGCGATACCCAGCCCTTGTGTCTGGCTTCCTTGTTGCAGCATGTATTTTTTTCAATGGCTGAATAACATTCCATTGTATACCACACCACATGGTGTTTGTCTGTTTATCAGCTGATGGAAATTTGGGTTCTTTCCACTTTTTGGCTTTTATGATTCACTATCATAATGTTTGTGTGGACATACATTTTCATTTCTTTGAAGTCTGATTTGATTTCAGATGTACGAGGGAAACCGACTAAGGACCTGAGGGAGTGGCACCGTTTGGGGTCAGTTTAGGTTTTCAACAACAGACTCACAGATCTCGGGTGAGAAGAAGAAGTTTCTCGGGGCACTCCCTCTCCGACACAGCTGCTCCAGCAGAGCACGCGTGCAGGAGGACGTCCACAGGGGCCTTGACTTTCAAGTCCACTCTGCACATTGCTGATTGCAGCTCCCAAAGCCTTTTATATCAAGTATCCCAACGTGAACTGACAAACCACTATTTCCACCAAGGGTTGTTTTTTTCGAGGATGGTTTTGACAGCTCTGCCATGCCTCCCTTCTCAGCAGAGCTAGTTTGCACCAATATCTGAATATTTTGTGGCGTTTTCCCCTTCTTAGCTCATTAGAGCGAGTGTTAAATGGAACAGTGGAAGCACCGATGCAGGCAACAGCATCGTTAACTATGTGTTCACAGGATGGAAGTCAGTAGACCATCCAACTGAGAAGAACAAACTTCACACATAGAAAATGCTGGAAGTAGCTCTCTGGAGAGCACCTAAAACGCAAGGTGAAGTGATGGGTGAAGTGGTAAAACCTTTTAAAGTATGAACTGAGAATTAACATTTCAAAAAAACCCCACCATGGTCAATTTTCAAATGAGACAGTATTGTGATGGTGGGTGGGGGAGTAGAGAGAAGCTGACTTAAATTTTTTTTCTATTTTAAAATATAATATTTTCAAAAAATATTGAGTTAATTCCTATCTTTTAGAGCTACTCACCACAATGTTTATGGATGAAATGACATTTCCTTCAACATCTTCCTGGAGGAAGAATGGGTAGGAATACGGAGGAAACAATACTGACCATAAATTAATAATGACTGGGATTGGTTCAAGTTGATGGAGTAGAAGGACGTGTTCTCACTCCCTCTTGCGAGAACACCAGAATCACAACTAACTGCTGAACAATCATCGACAGGAAGACACTGGAACTCACCAAAAAAGATACCCCACATCCAAAGACAAAGGAGAAGCCACAATGAGACAGTAGGAGGGGTGCAATCACAATAAAATCAAATCCCATAACATCTGGGTGGGTGACTCACAAACTGGAGAACACTTATACCACAGAAGTCCACCCACTGGAGTGAAGGTTCTGAGCCCCACGTCAGGCTTCCAAACCTGGGGGTCCGGCAACAGGAGGAGGAATTCCTAGAGAATCAGACTTTGAAGGCTGGCAGCATTTGATTGCAGGACGTCGACAGGAATGGGGGAAACAGAGACTCCACTCTTGGAGGGTACACGCAGAGTAGTGTGTGCATCGGGACCCAGGGGAAGGAGTGGTGACCCCATGGGAGAATAAGCCAGACCTACCTGATAGTGTTGGAGGGTCAGCTGTAGAGACAAGGGGTGGCTTTGTCTCACCGTAAGGACAAAGACACTGGCAGCAGAAGTTCTGGGAAGTATTCCTTGGCATGGCCTCCCAGAGTCCGTCATTAGCCCCACCAAAGAGCCCGAGTAGGCTCCAGCATTGGGTCGCCTCAGGCAAAACAACCAACAGGGAGGGAACCCAGCCCCACACATCAGCAGACAAGAGGATTAAAGTTTTACTGAGCTCTGCCCACCAGAGCAACAGCCAGCTCTACCCACCACCAGCTCCTCCCATCAGGAAACTTGCAAAAGCTTCTTAGATAGCCTAATCCACCAGAGGGCAGACAGCAGAAGCAAGAACTACAATCCTTCAGCCTGTGGAACAAAAACCACATTCACAGAAAGACAGACAAGATGAAAAGGCAGAGGACTATGTACCAGATGAAGGAACAAGATAAAACCCCAGAAAAACAACTAAATGAAGTGGAGATAGGCAACCTTCCAGAAAAATAATTCAGAATAATGATAGTGAAGATGATCCAGGACCTCGGAAAAAGAATGGAGTCAAAGATTGACAAGATGCAACAAATGTTTAACAAAGACCTAGAAGAATTAAAGAACAAACAAACAGAAGGAATCAATAGCAGAATAACTGAGGCAGAAGAATGGATAAGACACCTGGAAGACAGAATAGTGGAATTCACTGCTGCAGAACAGAATAAAGAAAAAAGAATGAAAAGAAATGAAGACAACCTAAGAGACCTCTGGGACAACATTAAACACAAAAACATTTGCATTATAGCAGTCCCAGAAGGAGAAGAGAGAGAGAAAGGACCAGAGAAAATATATGAAGAGATTATACTCGAAAACTTCCCTAACACGGGAAAGGAAATAGCCACCCAAGTCCAGGAAGCGCAGTGAGTCCCATACAGGATAAACCCAAGGAGAAACACACCAAGACACACAGTAATCAAATTGGCAAAAATTAAAGACAAAGAAAAATTACTGAAAGCAGCAAGGGAAAAATGACAAATAACATACAAGGAACTCCCATAAGGTTAACAGCTGATTTCTCAGCAGAAACTCTACAACCCAGAAGGGAATGGCATGATATACTTAAAGTAATGAAAGGGAAGAACCTACAACCAAGGTTACTCTACCCAGCAAGGATCTCATTCAGAATCAATGGAGAAATCAGAAGTTTTACAGACAAGCACAAGCTAAGAGAATCAGCATCACCAAACCAGCTCTACAACAAATGCTAACTTCTCTAAGTGGGAAACACAAGAGAAGAAAAGGATCTACAAAAACAAACCCAAAACAATTAAGAAAATTGTAATAGGAACATACATATTGATAATTACCTTAAACGTGAATGGGTTAAATGCTCCAACCAAAAGACACAGGCTTGCTGAATGGATACAAAAACAAGACCCATATATATGCTATCTACAAGAGACCCACTTCAAACCTAGGGACACATGCAGACTGAAAGTAAAGGGATGGAAAAAGATATCCCATGCAAATGGATATCAAAAGAAAGCTGGAGTAGCAATACTCATAGCAGATAAAATAGACTTTAAAATAAAGAATGTTAAAAGAGACAAGGAAGGACACTACATAATGATCAAGGGATCAATCCAAGAAGAACATATAACAATTCTAAATATATATGCACACAATATAGGAGCGCCTCAATACATAAGGCAACTGCTAACAGCTATAAACGGGGAAATCGACAGTAACACGATAATACTGGGGGATTTTAACACCTCACTTACACCAATGGACAGATCATCCAGAGAGAAAATTAACAAGGAAACACAAGCTTTAAATGACATAATAGACCAGATAGATTTAATTGATATTTATAGGACATTCCATCCAAAACAGCAGATTACACTTTCTTCTTAAGTGCGCACAGAACATTCTCCAGGATAGATCACATCTTGGGTCACAAATCAAGCCTCAGTAAATTTAAGAAAACTGAAATCATATCAAGCATCTTTTCTGACGACAATGCTATGAGATTAGAAATCAATTACAAGGAAAAAAACATAAAAAACACAAACACATGGAGGCTAAACACTACGTTACTAAATAACCAAGAGATCACTGAAGAAATCAAAGAGGAAATCAAAAAATACCTAGAGACAATTGACAGTGAAAACACGATGATCCAAACCTATGGGGTGCAGCTAAAGTACAGCTAAAGTTCTAAGAGGGAAGTTTATAGCTATACAAGCCTACCTCAAAAACAAGAAAAATCTCAAGTAAACAATCTAACCTTACACCTAAAGGAACTAGAGAAAGAAGAACAAACAAAACCCAAAGTTAGCAGAAGGAAAGAAATCATAGAGATCAGAGCAGAAATAAATGAAATGGAAACAATAAAACAACAGCAAAGATCAATAAAACTAAAAGCTGGTTCTTTGAGGAAATAAACAAAATTGATACACCATTAGCCAGACTCATCAAGAAAAGAGGGAGAGGACTCAAATCAATAAAATTAGAAATGAAAAAGAAGTTACAACAGACACCGCAGAAATACAAAAGCATCCTAAGAGACTATACAAGCAACTCTATGCCAAAAAAATTGACAACCTGGAAGAAATGGACAAATTCGTAGGGAGGTATAACCTTCCAAGACTGAACCAGGAAGAAATAGAAAATATGAACAGACCAATCACAAGTAATGAAATTGAAACTGTGACTGAAAATCTTCCAACAAACAGAAGTCCAGGACCAGATGGCTTCACAGGTGAATTCTATCAAACATTTAGAGAAGAGCTAACACCCATCCTTCTCAAACTCTTCCAAAAAATTGCAGAGGAAGGAACACTCCCAAACTCATTCTATAAGGCCACCATCACCCTGATACCAAAACCAGACAAAGATACTACAAAGAAAGAAAATTACAGACCAATATCACTCATGAATATAGATGCAAAAATCCTCAACAAAATACTAGCAAACAGAATCCAACAACACATTAAAAGGATCATACACCATGATCAAGTGGGATTTATCCCAGGGATGCAAGGATTCTTCAATATACGCAAATAAATCAATGTGATACACCATATTAACAAATTGAAGAAGCAAAACCATATGATCATCTCAATAGATGCAGAAAAAGCTTTTAACAAAATTCAACACCCATTTATAATAAAAACTCTCCAGAAAGTGGGCATAGAGGGAACCTACCTCAACATAATAAAGGCCATATATGACAAACCCACAGCAAACATCATTCTCAGTGGTGAAAAACTGAAAGCATTTCCTCTAAGATCAGGAACAAGACAAAGATGTCCACTCTCACCACTGTTATTCAACATAGTGTTGGAAGTCCTAACCACGGCAACCAGAGAAGAAAAAGAAATAAAAGGAATCCAAATCGGAAAAGAAGAAGTAAAACTGTCACTGTTTGCAGATGACATGATACTATACACAGAGAATCCGAAAGATGCCAGCAGAAAACTACTAGAGCTAATCAATGAATCTGGTAAAGTTGCAGGATACAAAATTAATGCACAGAAATCTCTGGCATTCCTATACACTAATGATGAAAAATCTGAAAGAGAAATTAAGGAAACATTTACCACTGCAACAAAAAGAATAAAATACCTAGGAATAAACCTACTTAGGGAGACAAAAGACCTGTATGCAGAAAACTGTAAGACAGTGATGAAAGAAATTAAAGATACCAACAGATGGAGACATATACCATGTTCTTGGATTGGAAGAATCAACATTGTGAAAATGACTACACTACCCAAAGCAATCTACAGATTCAATGCAATCCCTATCAAATTACCAATGACATTTTTTACAGAACTAGAACAAAAAATCTTAAAATTTGTATGCAGACACAAAAGACCCCAAATAGCCAAAGCAGTCTTGAGCGAAAAAAACAGAGCTTGAGGAATCTGACTCCCTGACTTCAGACTATACTACAAAGCTACAGTAATCAAGACAATATGGTACTGGCACAAAAACAGAAATATAGATCAATGGAACAAGATAGAAAGCCCAGAGATAAACCCACGCATCTATGGTCAACTAATCTATGACAAAGGAGGCAAGGATATACAATGGAGAAAAGACAGTCTCTTCAATAAGTGGTGTTGGGAAAACTGGACAGCTACATGTAAAAGAATGAAATTAGAACACTCCCTAACACCAAAACCCTCAAAAAACCCTCAAAATGGATTAGAGAACTAAATGTAAGGCCGGACACTATAAAACTCTTAGAGGAAAACATAGGAAGAACACTCTATGACATAAATCACAGCAAGATATTTTTTGATCCACCTCCTAGAGAAATGGAAATAAAAACAAAAATAAACAACTGGGACCTAATGAAACTTAAATTCTTTTGCACAGCAAAGGAAACCATAAACAAGACGAAAAAACCCTCAGAATGGGAGAAAATATTTGCAAATGAATCAACGGACAAAGGATTAATCTCGAAAATCTATAAATAGTTCATGCAGCTCAATATTAAAAAAACAAACAAGCCAATCCAAAAACGGGCAGAAGACCTAAATAGACATTTCTCCAAAGAAGATATACAGATGGCCAAGAGGCACATGAAAAGATGCTCAACATCACTAATCATTAGATAAAATGCAAATCAAAAGTACAATGAGGTATCACCTCACACCAGTTAGAATGGACATCATCAGAAACTCTACAAACAACAAATGCTGGAGAGGGTGTGGAGAAAAGGGAACCCTCTTGCACTGTTGGTGGGAATGTAGATTAATACAGCCACTATGGAGAATACTATAGAGGTTCCTTAAAAAACTAAAAATAGAATTACCATATGACCCAGCAATCCCATTACTGGGCATATACCCAGAGAAAACCATAATTCAAAAAGACACATGCACCCCAGTGTTCACTGCAGCACTATTTACAATAGCCACGTCATGGAAGCAACCTAAATGCCCATCAACAGACGAATGGATAAAGAAGATGTGGTACCTATATACAATGTAATATTACTCAGCCATAAAAAGGAACGAAATTGGGTCACTTGTAGAGACGTGGATGGATCCAGAGACTGTCATACAGAGTGAAGTAAGTCAGAAAAAGAGAAACAAATATCGTATATTAACGCATATATGTGGAACCTAGAAAAATGGTACAGATGAACCGGTTTGCAGGGCAGAAACTGAGACACAGGTGTAGAGAACAAACGTATGGACATCAAGTGGGGAAAGTGGCGGGTGCTGGGGGTGGCGGTGGGATGAATTGGGAGATTGGGATTGACATGTATACACTGATGTGTATAAAATGGATGACTAATAAGAACCTGCTGTATAAAAGAATAAAATAAATAAAAAGCAAGGAAAAAAAAGGACTGGAGCTGTGCGGTGGGTAGATGGGAGTTTATTACCCTTAGTTTGAAATTTCCCATAATAAAATTAAAATAAAACTACACATTCCCGAGACCTAAATACGGAGAGAAATTCCCAGGGTCTCAGCACTGTTCGGCAACAGTTTGCTGTCACCTTTATCAAAAGTGGAAGGTTGTGGTGGAAATTCCTTCTGATTATTTTAATTCATCAAACAGGTAATATACTGACATGGCTCGGAAATGGAAAAGTATAAAGAGTCAGAGAGCAAGGCGTCTCCAGGTCACCGGATCCCTCTTGGGTCTCTCCTACCACAGCTTCACCCACTCCCTCCCTCCGCCCAGAGGCAAACGTTGTTATTAGTTTCTTGCGCATCCTTCCGAAATTACAACTTAACCCTCCCCCTCCGCCTCCCCTTGCTGTCCTGACTTAATATGTTTTGGAGCTCTTTTCCAAGAACTTAGAAAGCATCCTTATGTCTCATTAAACTGCTAAATAATGTTCCCGAGTGTAGTGTCTCTGCTAGTTCCATATTGGTGGACATTTCGGTTTGTTTCTGGTCTCCTGCTCTGCAAACAGTGCTGCAAAGGCTCACCTTGTACAAATACCATTTTGTATGTGTTAGGGTTCGCTGTGGGGTAGATTTATACAGCAGTGTAACTCCTGAGTCAAAGAGTACCTGTGCCTGTCCTTACAATACCTGCTGTTAAACTGCCCTTCATAAAGGTTAGACTTCCATTTACTTTTAGTTACTTTCCCACCAACAATATGTGAATTTCAAAATAAAACCCAGACAAAGTTCCGAGCATCTCTTTCCTCCTTCCCTTTAGCATTGTCTTTCCTCCGACATGAATGCTTGTTTTCCTACTAAATGTCATTTCAGTTGAGATGGACCAGGCCAGATGTGAAGAGTTTACTTTAAAGAAGTAATCACAATTGTCCATGCTTACTGTTTAATCTATGTTTTAAGTCCTTACATAAAAATAAGCTAACATTTACTGAGCAGCCCCTAAGAGCCAGGAGGTGCTTCGAGCCCTTTCCGTGGACCCACACACTTAGACACTGTATAGTTTTGAGGTCAATTCTATCACCAGTCTCAGTTCAGATGAGGAGAGAAGCCCGGACTGAGTGACCGTCCCAGGTCACACAGCTTGGGAGTGACAGGTGATGTCAGGGGTCCCCCACCTCTCCCTCCACCACTCTGATGGTTAGAAAAACTTATAAATTCAGATTCCAGGCCACTTCCCAATATCCAGGTCTCTAACAGTAACATGTAAGTCTGGTGTTCCGTTTTCAAACAGTGGCTTGTCCTGCATTTTTGGGAATAAATTATACACAAAAGCATTTTCTTATCAGAGGAAAATGTCCACCATATTGGCAAACAGACTTCCAAATCTGTGCTCACAACCAGTCGGATGTGAGCTGAGCGTGGAGCCCTGAAATATTTATAAATGGAAAATGTTTGACATTAAAAAAAAAAAACCACAGCAGTCCATATATTCTATGACTTAGGGGGAAAAAAAAAAGAGAGAGAGAGAGAATTGGGACTTCCCTAGTGGCACAGTGGTTAAGAATCGCCTGTCAATGCAGGGGACATGGGTTTGAGCCCTGATCCAGGAAGATCCCACATGCCGCGGAGCCAACTAAGCCCGTGCGCCACAACTACTGAGCCTGCGCTCTGGAGCCCACGAGCCACAACTACTGAAGCCCGTGCGCCTAGAGCCCGTGCTCCGCAACAAGAGAAGCCACCACAGTGAGAAGCCTGAGCACCACAACGAAGAGTAGCTCCCGCTCGCCGCAACTAGAGAAAGCCCGCGTGCAGCAACGAAGACCCAACGCAGCCAAATAAATAAATAAATAAATAAGAATTGAACTTAGGGGATTTCCCTGGTGGCACAGCGGATAAGCCTCCACACTCCCAATGCAGGGGGCCCGGGCTCTGCAGACGGGAGAACCAAGGCACAGAGAGGTTAAGTAACGCCAAGGTCGTGAACAAAGACAGAGCCCAATCTCCTTGTGTCCTATATCAGTGTCCTTCCCACTGTCCCACCCAACACTCCAAGGCTCTGGAGAAGGACCTGGGCAGTGGAGGGGCCCAGGTGTGTGCTAAGGGGCATTCCTGCCAATCGTCTGTTTTCTTCCGAGCACATATACACACAGAGATGGGCAGACAACTTTATACGTTTGTTTCTCCCCATATAGAAAACTCAACAGATTACTCTGCAGCTTGCTTGTTTTTTTCTTCACATCACTAAGGTCCCTAACAGTCTGTAGACATGAACCTGCTTCTGTGTTGTCTGATGCTGCCGAGAGCAGGACCCTTTAGCCTGAAGGCATCCTCCTACCCAGGCCAAATTAGAGACAAGCGGTGGGTGGAGTCTGAGGGAGCCATGGCTCCTCTTCTATTTTTCTGAAAAGGAAGCTTATGTCTCTTCCATCCTGAAGTAGTAACATTAGGAATAATAATAATAGTAATAATACTAATGTTAATAATAGTACTACTAATAATAAAAGAAAAAAAATATGCTTCTCTCCATCTCCCTTTTTTCTCTTTTCTTTCTGCATTGTGCTCCTAACGGGAATGGCCTTAACTTGCACCTCGGTTTCTTCTTAAAGCAGTATCATCTTGTCTTCTAAGAGCTTACGCTCTGCCAGATTCTTGTGCTGCTTTGTTTTCCTTTGCTCATTCCCTGAACGTGGTCCTCCAGGGCCTTCTCCACTTGTCCTCTTGTCCTACACTGGCGGTCCCCAGACCAGGAGCAGCATCACCTGGAAGCTCCACTCCAGACATACTGAGTCAGAAACCCTGCGGGGGGATCAGCGAGTTGAGATTTAGCGATCTTCCTGGTGGTCCTAAGGTTTGAGAGCCGCTGCCCCCGACAATTCCAGCCCACAGTCACCTCCCCTCATCGTGTGTGCCCAGATCCTCACCTCTAACCTCAACTTCTTTCCAGCTGCACATCCACACATGCAGGTGTGCTAACACTGACCCCAAGGACTTCTTCTCTCCCCCAGGGTCCCTTCTTCCCATACCCCAATACCACATCCCCACCTGCCTGGACAAGCCGGGCAGGTGACACCGCAGACTCCTGCTGTTCCCTCACCTTCCCCATCCAATCGGCTACCAGGCCAGGTCAATTCTACCTCTTCTCTCCATTTCTAGGGCCTCACATCTGGTCCTATCATGTCTCAGCTGGCCTAACCCGGGGTGCTTCCAAAGAGTTGGCGGCAGCGTGGGACTACAAGAACACTGAGCACGGCTGGTCTGAGTGAGGCCTAAAGCAAGCGTCTTGAAGAATGTCTGCATGTAGTCAAACTAAGTGTAGGCATATGCTGTGTCTCAGCAATCTTATTCCTGGGACTGTGTCCCCCATATTCTCACATAGGTCCACGGGTGACATATACAAGGATGGTTATCACAGCATCCAGGGTTGGAAGCAACTTGGCCAAGCATCCCTGGGAGACAGGATAGGTAAAAGGTAATGGACGCACACTCTGGTTGACTAATCGCATTGATGGCCCCAATTAACCTATTACCATGCCCTTTGCAATATGACTTTTCCGCTCCTTCCTTCAAGAGGTAGAGCATTTCCCCACACTTTGAATACGGGTTGAACTTGCAACTTGGTTTAGCCAACAGAATATGATGGCAATGAGTGTGTGCAAGTTCCAAGTCTAGGCCTTGTGCATTTCCCTCTCTTGGACTCCTGTCCTGCCACCATGTGACCAAGCTTGGGCTAGCCTCACAGAGGACGACCACAATATACCCAAGACCTCTGAAACTACCCAGTCCCCAGCAGACCCCAGATGAATGAGTGATCCCAGCTGAGAGGGGCAGGGCCAGGCACAGATCAGCCAAACCACTCAACCAATCACTCAGACTCAGGAAAACTCAACGACTGTTGTTTCAAGTCACTAAGTTTGTGGTGGATTGGCGCTAAGCATAACTAACTGATAACACACACTCCAAGCAGTACTACGCAGCAACTAGAAGCAACAGAACAGATGGGTGTGTAGCAAAATGAACTGACTCTAACAGCATAGAGCTAACTGGAAAAAAAGGTGAGTGAGATGATTTGTGCAAATGCAATTGTGTTAAGATATTCACACAAGTCAATAAAACGCATTTTATGCAAAAAAAGAAGACATGCAAAATCAAAGACTTATATTTAAACCCTAAGTATGGTTGCCATGGTGTAGAGGAAAAGGAGGATAAAGGGGAAACAATAAGAGGCCTCGCAGAGGTCAATGCTAATGTAGGAACAGAAGAGTGATTTTGCAACCCTCCACGCTGACTCATCCTGTAAACTCCAGCTCGGAGGAAGCGCCTGTTCTCAGCCTAATGCACCAGTTCCTCTCCAACAGTTAAGGTGGCCTGTAAACTAAGAACGTGCATTTACCAGAGTTTGGTGATTGTCTACTGGTCTGTTTTCCTAATGAGATGATCAGCTTTGAGCGCAGTCTCTTAATTTTCTTGGAACACCCAGTGCCTCACATACTGCAAACATTTGTTGATAACAGAACTCTTTTATCCTGTAAAAAGGAGCTTTTCCACCTTGGTACTACTGACATTTTGGACCTGATATTTCTTTGTTGTTGGTAGTATGTATGTGTGGTGGTGGACGGTGTCCTGTTTACTGCAGGATATTTTAGCAGCACCCCTGCTTCTACTTAGTAGATGCCAAATAGCACCCTCCCGGTTGTGACAATCAAAAATGTCTCCAGGGACTTCCCTGGTGGTCCAGTGGTTAAGACTCCACGCTCCCAATGCAGGGGGCACAGGTTCCATCCCTGGTTGGGGAACTAAGATCCCTCAAACCATGAGGTGCAGCCAAAGAAAAAAAAAAAGAAAGTCTCCAGATGTTGCTATACATTCCTTACAGATCAAAACCACCCCCTGGTTGAGGACCACTGCCATAAAGGATTGGGCTACACGATGCTACGATTCTGAGCCGGCACTTTACAAACAGTGAACATGTTTGAAATAAATAACGTCTAAGATGACTAAATTATACCACACTCTACAGAATACTTCTCCAGGAGGATTCAGATTGCCAACATTTTTCCTTCTTAGATGGTTCTCATCCAGTAGCCCAAAACTAGTGTCTTCGCTTACTACCCTAAGGGGAGAGATGAAATATTCAATACAAAATGCACTTGAGTTTTCATGTCCATGCAGAAATATTTCTAAGTTTTTAGTCAAACCTTTTCTTTTCTTTTTAATTAAAGTATAGTTGATTTATAGTATCATGTTAGTTTTAGGTGTACAGCACACTGATTCAGTTATACGTATTTTTTTCAGATTCTTTTCCCTTATAGGTTATTACAAAATATTGAGTGTAGTTCCCTGTGCTATACAGTAGGTCCTTGTTGGTTATCCATTTTACAGTCAAACTTTTTATTTACAAAGTTTAAATGTCCCTTTAAGCCAGCGGTAGATGCTGCAGATTTTTCTCATGACACTGCAGAGGCTGTTTATCTAAGCCAGCGCTGCTGAAGCAGACATCCCTGTTCTGTCCTATTAACTAAACATGAAAACCAATGCGTAACCACGCTCACATAATTCTGCCTCATTTGTCTTGTGTGCGCCACCAGGGCAAACACCAGGCATTTCAATAACCTCACCCAGACCTTCAGAAATCACTGCAGGCTACTGACTCCAGACAAATATTTGCCTTGGAGGCCTCTCTATGGGGAGACAGAGCTCAACTAAGCTTCTTTTGTTCATATAGACTGAGTGAAACAATCTGGAAACTACAGAGCACTCACATCATTCATTTCTTGCAATTATACAAATAAAGGAGCAACAGGGATGGTTCTACAAAGATCTGACTGGACGCCCTTCCTTTTACTTCTTTTTCCCTTGCAGCCTCCAACAACAAATCAAACAGGGCTAAGAAGAACATCAGTGGGTGAAAGTCTTTTGGGGAGGAGTACACTCACATGGTCTCAGAAGAGGCCCCTACAGACTTATGACAAGAGCGCCCCATTTTACAAGATCTGGCAGATACCCCTGTAACCCAGAGACCACACTCAGCAACGCTGCTGTGGAAACAAGCCATGATCATGTGCCTCCTGATGTGACCTGGTCAGAAACATACAGCACCACCTACCTTGTATTCTTGCCCACACGGTTTAACCTGAACCTTATCATGAGGAAACAGACAAACCAGGCCGTGGAACACTCCAGAAGAAAATGGCCTGGACTCCTAAAATGTCAGTGTCCTAAGACAACAAAAGGCTGAGGACGTTCCTAGATTAAAAGTGACTAAAGAGACATGGCCACCAAATGCAATTTGTGATCCTGATTGAATCCTTGAACAGAAAACGTGGAGGGAAAGGACATTAGAGGGACATACTGGGACATTAAAGAACATCTTGGGAATGCGAATATGGGCTGCATTAACTATATAGTATTGAACTGATGCTAAATTCCTTCAGTGTGATAAAGGGATTGCAATTATAGAAAAGAGCATCTTTGTTCTTGGGAGATACACTGGAGTATTTAGGGACTGTCGTATCTGCAACTTCAGGGTGACTGAACAAAAAATAAAATACACAAGCAGAAACTAACACATCATTGTAAAGCAATTATATTCCAAAAAAGATGTATTTTTTTAAAAAAACACACACACAAAGAGATACAGCAAGTGTGGCAAAATGTTAAATGGGAAATTTAAATGAAGGAGTCTAGGGACTTCCCTGGTGGTGCAGTGGTTAAGAATCCGCCTGCCAATGCAGGGGACACGGGTTTGATCTCTGGTCTAGAAAGATCCCACATGCCACGGAGCAACTAAGCCCAAGTGCCACAGCTACTGAGCCTGCACTCTAGAGCCCCGTGAGCCACAACTACTGAGCATGCGTGCCACAACTACAGCGTGCCTGGAGCCTGTGCTCCACAACAAGAGAAGCCACCACAACGAGAAGCACACGCACCACAATAAAGAGTAGCCCCTGCTCACCGCAACTAGAGAAAGCCCGCGCGCAGCAACGAAAACCCAATGCAGAAATCAATCAATCAATCAATAAATAAAAAGAATGATCTGGGGCTTCTCTGGTGGCGCAGTGGTTGAGAGTCCGCCTGCCGATGCAGGGGACACGGGTTCGTGCCCCGGTCTGGGAAGATCCCACATGCCGCGGAGCGGCTGGGCCCATGAGCCATGGCCGCTGAGCCTGCGCGTCCGGAGCCTGTGCTCCGCAACGGGAGAAGCCACAACAGTGAGAGGCCCGCGTACCGCAAAAAAAACAAAAAGAATGATCTGAAATCAGTAGTTTTGATGCATCAGAGTTCTCAAAAAGCCTAGAAATTTCTCATGGATACAATAATGGGCTTCAAGATTGTGAATCCCAAGCAAAGATTAAAGTAATCTTTGTAACATGTTAACAAACTGAATATATAGAAATCTTGCCAGGAAAGGCCTCCACTTCCCATCAAGCAGTGCACTCTCAGCAACTTAGAATAAGTCAACGAAGATTTTCTTTAAAAAACCTCACTTATTTACAACCCAAATTTATTTACTTTGGACTCTGAGACCCGTACAGTTTGGACAGTCAGTAGAGAGTTCATATAATGGTGACCAAGAACAATTTGCTGAGAAAAGGAGGAGGCTGCCCAGTTGGGCACATGGTTGTTTGTAAGGGTTGGGGGTTAGAGAGAGAAAATTAATCATTTTTTTTTTGGTCGCACCCCTGCACACGGGATATGGGATCTTAGTTCCCCAACCAGGGATCGAACCCGTGCCCCCTGCAGTGGAAGCGCAGAGTCTTAACCCCTGGACCACCAGGGAAGTCCCTACTTTAAATCGTTTAATAGGGCCGCTTGGATATTAAGACCAACTCCTTCTTCAAAGATGACAAATTTCTGCACCAAATGCCCTGGTTCCTTTGTTCAAACTTAGCGAGTCAATATCTTCCTGTCTGGGATCTCAAAAGACCCTGAAGCTACAGGCAAAACTTGGTGTGTGTGTGCACACATTTATGAGGAAAGGAAGCTTAGATTTCCCTGGTTCTCCACAGACCCCTGACCTCCGCAAAAGGTTAAGGGCCAACGCCTTCTGAGATCTGCTATAATCCCTTCTCTGGGCTTGAAATACCCAAGGAGCTTCAAGCACCCCACAAGAGTACTTTTTAATTCAAAAGAGCCTCTGATTCCTTATTTTCTGTTTCCATCTCTCTCCCCAAGGTTCTGGCTTGTCAGGATGCCAAACTGCCTTTTTGAAGCTTTGTTTCATCTTTTCCTCCCTTGGCCCAGGAAATCTTTGCTCTCAGACTTAAAAACTGACTTTGAACACAGAAGTGGCCCTAAGGTATAGGGAACAGAAAGATCCTGTTAAAGGCACTTGGCACCATAAACTGAACAGCAAACAAAGGCAACACAATTCCACTTTGTACTTTTCCACCATTATTTGTTCCAAGGAGAGAATTAACTTGAAAGTGGTTATCTTTATCTTTTATAGGTTATTTTATTATAAGTGATTATTTTATGCTGTATATAAGAAGTCTAAACTAGAAGTCTAGATTCTAAATAGACTATGCTATTCTCTTTTTAATTGATTTTTAAATTGAAGTATAGTTAGTTTACAATGTTGTGTTAGTTTCAAGTGTTCAGAGCAAAGTGATTCATTTTATATATGTGTGTGTGTGTATATATATATATACACACACACACATATATATATTCTTTTTCAGATTCTTTTCCATTATACGTTATTATAAGATATTGAGTATAGTTTCCTGTGCTATACAGTAGGTCCTTGTCGTTTACAGAGTATGTTATTCTTATGTAGGAAAAAAATTAGAAATTAGTGACTACTCTTAATTCCACCAAAGGAATGAGTCTATTTTTGTGACAAAATTTTCAGCACCAGAAGGAATATTAATGACTAGAGAGTCCCAGGTTTCCATTTTACATATGATATGCAAAAACAAAAGTACCCTGATTTATCCAATGTCACACAGCTAGCTGGCTACAAACTCAAAACTCAGAACCTCTAAAGCCAGTCCAATGTTCTCTGGAATACCACCTGGCTTCTCCACATTAATGCCTCCTGAAAAAAATATTTTTCCTCCTTCTTTGTTTTAGACTATCAATAATAAGAACCTCTGGCTGGAGCCAAAAAGCATTCTTGGAAAACTGTGTGAGCTGTCAGGAATCTCCAGTACAATGTCACCACTGTGCCTGGAGAAGCAATGCTACAGCTCCCCTGAGCCCAAGTGGGCACAAGAGATTCCCCCCCAGCTGTGTCTCCCCTCTGCCCCTCTTCACCCACCTCCGCCCTACCTTGACCATTTCCTGCACTCAGCTGGCAGGTTGGAAGATAAGGCATAAATCTTTTACTCTTATATTGAATGATTTATTGAATTGCCTTGTTCTTAGTTTTAAACAGAAATGAACAGAAATTTCTACATTGTTATTTAAAAGGTACCATGCTGCTTTTTATCCATGTGGCTGTCAAAGTATACTTTTTGAAAAGTTAAACACTTGCCTCTCATGTAAATATAGAGGAGACATGCCAAAGATTTAACTCATTGATGAAGGAATCAGTAGGATGACAAAGCTGGCTCAAAGGAGGGCACAAAAACGAAGTGGAGGAAAAAAATCTATGGAAAAAACGAACTCTGGAATAGACTAGAAATTCTGATACAAAACTAGTTAGGAAATTCCCTGGCTGTCCAGTGGTTAGGACTCCGTACTTTCACTATTGACGTCCCAGTTTCGATCCCTGGTCAGGGAACTAACATCCCACAAGTTGCGTGGCGTGGCCAAACAAAACAAAACAAAACAAAAAACCCAAAAACTGATTAATGTCCTACAGGGCATAAAGCTTTAGCCTTGATGGGCCTTTCCTACCTGGGAGAAATCATTCACATCTTAATTGGACAAAAATCATTTGCAACTTATTAACATCAGCCTGTTTTTATAGGGCTTGTGAGTGAAAAATGATTTTTATATTTTCAAATGATTGAAAAAAATCAAAAGAAAAATATTTTATGACACATGAAAATTACATGAAATTCAAATATCAACACTCATAAATAAAGGTTTATTGGAACACAGTTGAATGCATTGTTTATGGCTGTGTTCACAATACAACGAGTTCAATAGTTACCACAGAGATCAAACAGCCTGTAAAGCCTAAACTATTTACTATGTGGCACTTTACAGAAAAAAATTGCTGACTTCTGCCCTAGAACATCAGATGATCTTCAGGAGGCTTGTTAGACAACATTCTAGTAGGATACAGAAAGGGCACTCGGTCATCTCTTTTCGCCGTATTTTTAAGTTCTGGATAAATTTTTCTTAAATCTTTCCACCAGTTTTTGATGTTTCTCCCCTTGAGTAAATGACTCCTGTAGAAGAAAAACCTATGTCTAGTGTAGGAACAGCCAAGCTAGATAGAATCCTGGCATTCTTATGGTTAAACCGAAGTACTCCAACGTGTTTACAAAATACAGGGTAACCTAAGCCAACGTTTTCATTGATTTAAACCAATGCTCCCTTTTGAACACATCTCCAAAAGGAGGAGTAGAAGGAAGAGACACTCACATTTGAAAATGGTGCCGCAACATCCTCTGACCTCGGGCTGTTTGTCTAGGACTTCGGACTGTTCTCCGTGGAAATACACCAGACTCTTTGAAAAATGAACCCAACCACGATGGGTTTAAACTAGCCATGTGATGAGGGGCTGGCTGATAGGGGACAGCAAATGAAATATAAAATCAGGACTGTTTTCATTTTATAAGCAAAGCTGGATGTAAAGAAAAATTCCCGCTCAGGTTTCTCTGGAAAGAGGCTAAGAATTCTGAAAAAAATTTTTAAGGAAAGATTTCAAAAAGCAATGAGTCACATGCCAATTGCATGTCTCATATTTTAGATCTTCCAATACTCAAAGTTTTTAGTTAGGAGATTATCGAGAGTGTGTGGGATTCTATGAACAAGGAACACTGCCAATGACCATGAAATGTGCTGGGGAACACAGACCAGGCCTCCTTGCCTTCGCCCTGGGGTTCCTTGGCATCTCTGACTTCTCCCTGGCTATTCTCATCCAGGGCTCCCTCATAAGCAAACACTCCAAGTCCTTAAATTAGTACCGAAACTATCCCCCAAATTCTTCCCACATACAGATCTTCTTTTCCTATCTTAAACTGCCAAGGCCCCCTGAGTTTAAGAACTTTATTTTCTTTAACTACCACAAGCTGGTAATGAAATATTCCTCCAGATAAGGCCGGTGAACAATAGAAGAAGTGATCTTTAACCACCATTTTGTGCAAGATGCTGTAACGACACTACTGGGACTTCAGGCAGACAAAGCAACCTGGAGCACCCACTCCAGCAGTGACAGGGCTGAGACCAGCTGTGGGGTTGTCTGGGTGAGGCAACCATTTATTCCACAAGGGGAGTTTGAGTCACAAATGTTGCTTCATAGAAGAGAAGAGCCTGGTTAAAAGTTCAAGCTCAGACTGTGTCCATTCAAGGCAAGGAAATGGTGTGATCCCTCTTCCAAAGTAGAGGGCAATTTCCCTAAAACCATCTTTCTACACTAACACGTAATACGGGGATTGATTCTTTGTCCAGGGGCTAGGACACCCATCTCCCAGAAAAACAACCATCTTTTGAGAGCAACCACATAGGGAATGAGCTGAAAAGGTAACCTCCTGAGGCTTATTAAAATGATAAAAACATGGACATTAGGTGGGCTGCTCTGCTGCCCTGTACCGGCGGGGCCAAGGATCAACAACACACAAAGGCACCCACGCAAACGTGAGCACACACACACCCCTCCTGTGCCTCTGGGGTCGAATGAGGCACTGCTCTTCCCAAGAAAAACCTGGGTAAGCAAGGCGGAGGCTGCAACCCACGGAATCTCAAATCCAGCAGGAACATCTGAAGCAACACAGCACATTATGCAACCCTACGGGCGCCATTCCCATGGAATAACGTCGACAGAGCCCTCAGAGTGAAGCAACACTGCAGCCCCAGCAGGTCATTTAATAAATGCTCTAGAAGAACAAGTGATCTCCCCAGGGTCATTGGGCCAGTAATGGGGCCAGAAGCAGAACACGAGGCTTGTCTCAAGGGAGTGGCAAAGGGAAACCAGATTCCTACAAAGGAAAACAGGTTCCAACTGGGCCAGGTTGAATAAAGCCACACAAGAACAAGCGTCCACAGTCTGTCCTATGCTTCAACTACCTCAGAGGAGATGGCGTTTGGAAGCCTCAAAGGACAGTGAAAATTCTGAAAGCGAGGAGGAATAGCATTCTTGGGGGAGGAACGGCAAGAGCAAAGACCCAGAAATGGACAAGTGCAGGACACGTGCCACTCGGGAGAGCAGATGAGGCTGCATTTCACTGAGCGCCTTGTTCAACATGAGTAAGGTTATTAAAATAGATGTTGGGACTTCCCTGGCGGTCCAGCGGTTAACACTCCGAGCTTCCACTGCAGGGGGCACGTGTACCATCCCTGGTCGGGGAACTAAGATCCCACGTGCTGTGCGGCGCAGCCAAAAAAATAGAAAATTAAAAAAAAATTTTTTTAAACAGATGTAATGCCGGCTGATGAGGAAACACGTGGCGTTGCTCACCTACAGAGCCAGCAAGAATCCGAAGTTTCTACAACACCGATGGTGTGGCAGTGGGGAAAGAGCTGACAGGACTGCCAAAGGGCACGGCCCTCGTGGAGGGGAAAGCTGGCAAGAGCCACCAAAATGAGAGGAGTTTACCCCTGATCCAGGAGCCCCACTTCTGGGGACCTATCCCACAGATACACCTGCACAAGGGGACCATGGCCATGAACAAGCGGCTGACCAGCAGCAGCCTACAAGCCAGGGCCCAACGACAGGGGACTCGCTGACTCCACCACGGCGCCACCACCAAGGATGCGAGCAGCTGCCCAGGTGTGCGGACCCGGGGGGTGGCTGGGATGTCTGTACACAGAAAAGTAAAAATAGGCAGACAGACAGAAAGACAGGCAGACAGATATCACAGGAAGAGGAGCTGTGCATAGAGCTTGTTAAGGTAAAAAGGGGTAGGAAATAAAGATACTTGCTCGTATTTGCCTGAAGAAGCAGTTCTCAACTTTGAAACAGTTTTGCCCCCGGAGGCATTTGATGACGTCTGGAGACATTCCTGATTGTCATGAGGCAGGTGGGTGCTTCTGGCATCTAGTGCATATGCACAGGACAGCCCCCTGCCCCCCAACAAGGAACTACCCAGCCCCAGACGTCAACAGTGCTGAGGCTGAGGAACCCCAGCCTAAAGAAATGACAGAAGGATAAATAAGAAGCCTAAGGCTGTCCTGTGTAAGAGGCGGGGTTAATGACGGGGTGTGGGGCAATATTTCTGTGCACAGCTTTTCGTAATTTTGCCTTTTGAACCATGTAGACATATTACCTAGTATATGCCTGTTTGGAAACTAAGTGCAATTAAGAAAACAGAAACACAAAGTCATGATGTGTGTGAAACAAGAGAGGCTCCACACTGGGACTCGGGGCCCAGCTCTGCCACACCCCAGTCTCCTCATCTGTGAAACGAGGCACCTCTGTAAGAGGAGCTCCACGTCCCTTGGGAATCTCCTCCAATTCCAAGCTGCCCTGCACCACAAGGAGGTCACGACCCAAGGTGATGTGGGTTGAATGACGGGGCAGACATTTCTCCCACACACAAACTCAAACTCAGGAATGCTCAGATCTTTTTTTCTGAATATTTTCTCCAATAATCGCCTTGAAAAACACGAAACATTCTCTGTTTCCAGAGCACGTTGTTAAAAATCAAGCCACGAGGTAAGCCTGGACAGAAGAAAATGAGAGCTACAGATCATGGGAGGGATTTAAGGAGATATAATCTCACCTAATTCATAGCCTATATGTTCAATTACCAAGTCATACAGGCTGGGAAAATAAATCCCACTAGCCATCCACAGAGTGGCGGCAAAGGCCACCTCCTCCTCTAAAAAATAAATTCACACGGGAGGAACTAGGTGTAAGGGGGCAGGATGTAGGGCCCAGGACTTGTGCCCAGGTCACTGGCTTAACTCATCACAAACCAGGTGGGTGCCAGGTACCTCAGACCTTTAGGTGGGAAAAGGAAAATTCAAGAAATAAGGTTTCCAGATTTCTTCCTTTCCTGGATCCAACTGTGACCATCCCAGTGAGGCCACCACTCATCCCTGCATGACAGCTTGGTAGAAGGGGATGCGGGCTGAACTGGTGTCCTCCCTGTTTCACTTCCAGCTACGTGGCTTTCGATAAGTCACTTAACTTTTCTCCATTTCTTCATGTGATTAAGTGAAACGCCTAAAGACTTGTCAACAGTTGACCTACAACAAATACGCTTCTCCACCCAAACTCATCCTTGCCTCTCATGTCCCATGAGATTGCCAGCAGAGAAAGAAAATAAGATCTACATCATATTCCAGCCCTACTCAGCCTGTTTTAGTATTTCTCATTCTTCAATAGTCCATGGGCCTCTTTAAAGTGAACATAATTCTTACAACAACCCTCAGTGACGGCTAAGCCATGTAATGTCACTATAAATGAGAACTAATCGTACATCCTTTCTTTCTTCTTTTTGGCCACACCTCGCGGCTTGTAGGATTTTAGTTCCCTGACCAGGGATTGAACCTGGGCCCCAGCAGTGACAGCATGGAGTCCTAACCACTGGACCGCCAGGGAATTCCCAAACACACATCTTTTACTTGTAGGTTCCTCCACACTGATAAACCAAACCAAACTTGCAATTAAATAGAATACAAAACCATAAATCCAATAAACTTCTAATCAACAACACTAGTTATTTTTCAGTAGCAACATTTTATGAAACCAGACACTCTTTGTAACTGAGATACGGTACTGAAAGTGTGTCAGTTGTTTTGTGTTTACTAGCCATGTCATATCCTGTGTGGACATACAATTCTCCAGTCACTTTACTCCAGCTGCTGCAAGCCCCTTCATGAACTGTGGCATTACTTGGCCTCACTTGGTCTAATCAGACCCTTATATAATCAGTCTGTTTGTTCTTTTGTCATTAGCCCATGATGGATGACTACAGCTCAGCATCAAGGTGATGCAAACACAAACACAAGTGTCTGCCCTGAAGATGCCTGGCAACCCTTGGGCAAACTCAGAATGTCCAGAATTTGCTTGTAACACTACAGTTACTCAAACATTTTTTTAATTTCTGAAAACACAAACACTGACTCCAGCCTAAGAAACACTGCCATATTAGATCACATCTAAACTCCATAATCTAGCACCAAAGTACTCGAAATTTAGCCCCAGACTATCCTGCTTCACATAGGAACACATTTTAAAAGCAGCTTAAGTTACACATACCTTACACTTACCCACACAAAGGTTTTGTGATTTGGACTGTAATTATTTTGAATGAATTTATTTGGGAAAGAGTTGACATCTGTACAATACTGATGCTTCCCCATTCACGAACACAGTATAGCTTTCCATTTTTTTAGATCTTCATCTTTCATAGCTCTGTTCTATAAAGGTCATACATAGTAAGTTTTAAAAATTATATTTGCAAACTGTTTATTGCTTGTGTACAGAAATGGAATTGACTTGGCCATCTCTATACAGTTGGAGGATACATGAAATAATGAGGATTTTTTTTTTTGCGGTACAGGGGCCTCTCACTGTTGTGGCCTGTCCCGTTGCGGAGCACAGGCTCCGGACGTGCAGGCTCAGCGGCCATGGCTCACGGGCCCAGCCGCTCCACGGCATGTGGGATCCTCCCGGACCAGGGCACGAACCCGTGTCCCCCGCATCGGCAGGCGGACTCCCAACCACTGCACCACCAGGGAAGCCCAATGAGGATTTCTATACAAAGACTAATTTTCTTAAGTATTTATTCAGATTCTATCAATCTAATCAACCTTTAAAAGCCTCCCAAGATGCATTATATATTCTACTAAACATATCACACTAAATCCAATGTTCTAATTTAAGTGTATTCTGATTTGGTAGAATAACTGTAGTTCCTATCATACACAATGACAAAATATAAAACTTTACTAGCACCCAATAAATCTAACACTGAAATTTATTTGAACACTAAGAAAATAATTCACCTAGTAATAGTTTAATAGTATTAGCAGCTGAAGTATTTCATGATTTTAAGAGTAAAAGTAATGATCACATTGGTCCTCAACCTGGTTAGGAACAAAATATCTGGGAAGTTTAAGTAAAACTTTGAAAAAAAAAATTCATGACTATGTGTCATGCTAATTCTGATAAAGATAAAATATTGAAGAAAAACTTCAAATCGAGAGAACTGAGCAGGTGTGTGTGTGTGTGTGTGTGTGTGTGTGTCTAAGAAAATCGTGGCAATCTTACTGTATTCCTTTCTAGCTGGGAACTTCCTTATCTCATCTGGGTTCAAATATCACAGAAGGTACCCAATAAAAATGGTAGTTATGCGCAAGGGATTAATTTCTAAAATATGCAAACAGCTCATACAACTCAAGGACAAAAAAAACAAACAACCCAATCCAAAAATGGGCAGAAGACCTAAACAGACATTTCCTCAAAGAAGAAAAACAGATGGCCAACAGGCACATGAAAAGATGCTCAACATTGCTAATTACTGGAGAAATGCAAATCAAAACTACAATGAGGTACCGCCTCACCCTGGTCAGAATGGCCATCATTAAAAAGTCTACAAATAACAAGTGCTGGAGAGGGTATGGAGAAAAGGGAACCCTCTTATGTTGTTGGTGGGAATGTAAATTGGTGGAGCCACCATGGAAAACAGTACGGAGGTTCCTCAGAAAACTAAAAATAGGATTACCATATAATCCAGCAATCCCACTCCTGGGCGAATACCCTGAGAAAAACATAACTCAAAAGGACACATGCACCCCAATGTTCACTGCAGCACTATTTACAATAGCCAGGTCATGGAAGCAACCCAAATGTCCATCAACAGAGGAGTGGATAAAGAAGATGTGGTACCTATATACAATGGAATAGTACTCAGCCATAAAAAATAATGAAATAATGCCATTTGTAGCAACGCGGATAGAACTAGAGATTATGACACTAAATGAAGAAAGTCAGGCAAAGACAAATATCATGATATCACTTTCTAAAAATCTATTCAAATGAACTAATTTACAAAACAGAAACAGACTTAGAAAACTTATGGTTACTAAAGGGGAAAGGTGGGGGGAGAAGGATAAATTAGGAGGTTGAGATTAACACATACACACTAATATATATAAAATAGTAAACAAGAAGGTTGGGACTTCCCTGGTGGTGCAGTGGTTAAGAACCCGCCTGCAAATGCAGGGGACACGGGTTCGAGCCCTGGTCCGGGAAGGCCCCACATGGCGTGGAGCAACTAAGCCCATGTGCCACAACTACTGAGCCTGCGCTCTAGAGCCCGCAAGCCACAACTACTGAGCCCACATGCCACAACTACTGAAGCCCGCATGCCTAGAGCCCATGCTCCACAACAAGAGAAGTCACCGCAATGAGAAGCCCGCACATCGCATCGAAGAGAAGCCCCTGCTTGCCGCAACTAAAGAAAGCCTGTGCACAGCAAAAAAGACCCAATGCAGCCATAAATAAATAAATAAATAATAAAATCAAATAACAGGCAAAGATAAATATTTTAAAAATGCACTAATAGAAAAAAAACCCAACTCGAAATTGTTTGAAAAAAAAGAATGTAGGTATATACGTATAACTGAAATCACTTTGCTGGACAATAGAAATTAACACAGCATTCTAAATCAATTCTACTTCAATAAAAAAATATTAAAACTGAAAAAAAATACAGTGGTTACGTGCTGGGGATCTTACATATTGTTGTGTGTCAGTTCTCAAAGCAACATGTTGACGTTATTTATTGGGTGAGGGTAACTACTTAAGCAGAAAAGGGGATTCAGTGGATGTTAGCCAGCTCAAAATAAAAGATGGGAAGCACCACAAATCTGACTCCACTGCACATCACAACTCCAATTCTAACGTGGAGGCAACTGGGTTTCAGAGGGACTGAGGGACCTGCCGCCCTCCCGGAGCTGAGAGGCTCTTCAGGCAGGCTGAGCTCAAATCTGACCTTCCAGGAGACAAGTTCACCTGGAGAACAGTCCACAGCGAGGTGCCTGGGGCTGACGGGATTTTTGTGAAATCTGCACACGGGAAATGGGGCTTCCTGGACAATGCAGGCTGAGGCCCCAGGAGCGGCCTTCCTCCCATCCCAGAGAGGGACGGTTACACTTAACCCCTTGTGTGGGGGAACACTGACTCTGCCCCAAAGGCTCGAGTTTCCAGAGTTTCTGTGTGTGCCTGTAGCCAGTGACATGGAGAATGAGCTTGGGAAAAAGGCAGGGCCCACAGGCCCATGAGCTAAGGGTGATTTCTGTATTTTTAAATGGTTGGGGGAAAATAAGAAGACAAATACTTCATAAAGTGAAAACTACATGAAATTCAAGTTTCAGGGCTTCCCTGGTGGCACACTGGTTAAGAATCCGCCTGCCAATGCAGGGGATATAGGTTCGAGCCCTGGTCCGGGAAGATCCCACATGCCGCGGAGCAACTAAGCCCATGCACCACAACTACTGAGCCTGAGCTCTAGAGCCCACGAGCCACAACTACTGAGTCCACGTGCCACAACTACTGAGTCCACGTGCCACAACTACTGAAGCCCGTGCGCCTAGAGCCTGTGCTCCACAGCAAGAGAAGCCACCGCAATGAGAAGCCCATGCACCACAATGAAGAGTAGCCCCTGCTCGCCAAAACTAGAGAAAGCCTGTGCACAGTAACAAAGACTAACACAGCCAAAAATAAAAATAAATAAAATTAAAAAAAAAAAAGAAATTCAAGTTTCAATGTCTGCAAATAAAATTGCACTGGAGCACACGCAGGCTCACTCAGCTACAGGCTGCCCATGGCTGCCTCACTGCAGTGCAGAGCTGCATGGCCTGCAAAGCCCCAAACATTTTCTCTGGCTCTTTATGGAAAGTGCGCCAAGCCCTGAGTTGAGTGTTTGCTCTCAGGCAGGCCCTGAGTTCCACCCACATCACAGACATTTAATTCTCCCAATGCCCGAAGGAGGTGGCATTGTTCTCCTTGTCAGAAAACCAGAACAGCCTCAACTTCAAAGTCACCTGTGCTACCTTCATTCAAACATTTGAGTACAAAAAACAGGTGCCAGGCACTGTGCTAAGTAGGGGGGAATTTAGCAGTGAACAAAACGGATGCAGCTTCTGCTTTCAAGGACTTTATATTCGCAAGGGGTGAAAGGCAAAGAGCAGTATGTAGTTATCAGTCGGGATAAGGGATACGGAAAAGTCACCGATCAGCACAGGGTAGTGTGAGGCGGAAGCCAGTTCTGTTGCCAGTCCCTGCTATAAAAACCAAAAAAAAAAAACCCCAAAAACACAAACCTTTTATTTTAAATTATAGACTCATAAACAGTACAGAAAGGTCTTGGGTACCCATCACCCAGCTTCTCCCAATAGTGCCATCTTACATTAACTGTAGTACTTTATTAAAACCAGGACACTGATACATTGAGACAGGCACAATACATTTAACTAGTCTACAGAAATTATGTGGATTTCATCCATTTCTGCAAATACTTTTTTGGGGTATACGCTTATGTATAATTCTGTGCAAAGTCCCTGCTTTTTACTACTATATTACCTAACTTCCAACCGAACCGCCTCCAGCATGTACCCGCTGCTGCCCCGGAAGCAGTAACATTTAGGGGCTGCTCTCCATGTGCCCTGAGGGTCCTAAGCTTCCTTCTTGGGTCAGGTCAGATGTGCCTAGACTGCATCGCTGGAGACTCTGAAACGCTCCCTCATTCAAATGCCCTGTGATGCCAGACCTGCAACTTCCCTCTACGAGGAAAGGCCGCATGGACCCTGCGTCAGAAGTTTCTCCCAAGCTTCTCTGAGGACAAGATCCAGGACACCACTCAACATTCCTGATATAACTGCCCACATGAGAGAACTCTCAAAAAGAGCCAGGAAGGGGGGCAGGGATAAATTAGGAGTTTGGGATTAACATATACACACTAGTATATATAAAGTAGATAACCAACAAGAACTTATTGTACAGCACAGGGAGCTATATTCAATGCTTTGTAATAATTCATAAGGGGAAAGAATCTGAAAAAAAGAATATATATATGTATAACTGAATCACTGTGCTGTATACCTGAAACTAACACGACACTGTAAATCAAGTATACTTCAATTAAAAAAAGAAAAGAAGGGCTTCCCTGGTGGCACAGTGGTTGAGAGTCCGCCTGCTGATGCAGGGGACGCGGGTTCGTGCCCCGGTTCGGGAAGATCCTACATGCCGCGGAGTGGCTGGGCCCGTGAGCCACGGCCGCTGAGCCTGCTTGTCCGGAGTCTGTGCTCCGCAACGGGAGAGGACAAAATATAGCAACAAAGACCCAATGCAGCCAAAAATAAATAAATTAATTAATTTTATAAAAAGAGAGAAACAAAACAAAATGAGCCAGGAAGAAAACCAAGCAACCAAACAAACTATCCCTCAAACAATTGACTGGCTGCTTCTGTTCCAGTAAGGAGAACTGTAGTACCATTCATTTACTCAATAAAATATTTATCGAGTTCCTCCTGCTTTCCAGGTACCAGAGTTCCAAGATGAACAGGCACAGTTCACGACCTCTCTGAGCTGTGATCTTGGCCAGAGGTGGAGGCACACACGAATCATCTAGAATGTCTACTCTAAGTCCTAAATACACTTTTTTCGATGATGCTATAGAATCAGTTACTTAGATTTTTCAATTAAAAACACAACATGATGACTAAAAGGAATAAAAAATTATGAGTGACAAAGCAGAGTGCGGCAGTCGTGGGGGGCAGCGCACCTCCCCAGCTCCTGGTGGGTGGGCAGCAGAGAGCACGGGGCGCAGGTGACACCCCCACCTATAGTGGGTCCCTCCTACCCGCCACCACCACAGTGCTCACTCACCTGCTTCCTCCTGCTCTCCCGGGCTAGAGTTTTTCCCATTTTCTTTTGTTAAATTTAAGTGTATATTTGCGTGGGGGTTTATATATACTCCTAAAGCTACTTCAAATCCTCTTTAGAAACAAGTGGGCTACAAATAAAATACCCAGTGGATAATTATAAACGGAGTTTCAGAGAAGACACCAAAGGCATTCTGAATATCCAGAGCATCATTTTCTGGCCAGAAACTAACAGTGCACTGGAGTCTCTGCATGGATTGCCTCATTTCTTTGTTATTCCTCCTCAAAGGCTCTCTGTGCCCCAGTTCTCAAATGGGGGTATGTGCACGTGTGTGAAATGTACTGAAGATGGTTTTGGTGTCAAGATCAATCCTGGGAGCCAGAGGCAGTAAACATCTTATCACGGGGGAAGAGTCCCAAGCAATGGTCAACATTAGCCACATAGGATGAGCTCAAGAGATTGTGGTTCAGTCCAGAAAGAAGAAATTCAAGTGGGCTTTTCCCTGTTAGAGTCAATTAGAGCCAAGTTCTGCTCCATGACATGTAGCTGTCACGGATAAAATGACACAGATTGTCCCACATGGGAAAAGAGCAAAGAACAATACAGTAAGGAGGGTAATGGCAGTTCCTAGGTCATCACGAGCTTTCCCACGACCTGGGCTAAGGCCCATTTCTCAACCTTTTTTCATGATTGTCCCTCATTCCCAAGGAACCTTTGTAAACGTTTTTTCCCTAACACATTTTTCTTTTAACAAACATTTATTTAGTGCCTATGATGTGTAACGAGATATTTCAAGCCCTGGGGGTATAGCAGTGAGCAATATAAACAGTCCCTACTCTCACATCGCGCTCATTCTAGTGGGAGTATCAGCCCCACAAAAGTACGTACGTCAGATCGTCAGATGGTGATACATGTTATGGAGAAAAATAAGGCAGGTACAAGGAAGCCGAGTAGCTGGAGAGGCTGACCCGGGAGCGGAGTGGGACGTGGGGTCTTGTAGACTGAACAGATTTTGGCTCTTACTCCAAATGAAATGGACGGGGCATAACATGACACATCTTAGCAGGATCTCCGTGGCTGCTTTGCTGAAAACAGACTGGGGCTGGGGTGGCAGAAGCAAGGAGATCAGTTAAGAGGCAACTGTAAAAATAAGACAAGAAAGGATGCTGGTTTGGCTGAGGGTGGTAATACTGGAGGTGGGGAGAACTGGTAACATTCTGGGTAGATTTTAACTTTCTTTTCTAGTATAACCAAATCACCATCATCACAGCTAAAAAAATTAACAGTGATTATTTAATACCAATACTCAGTCAATATTCAAATATCCCTGATTATCTCATAATTGTTTTTACCATTGGCTTGTTTAATCAGTATCCAAATAAGGTCCCTATAATGTAACTCACGAACATTTACCTCTTAAGTCTTTCTTAATCTATAAGGTTTCTCTCCCATTACTCACTTTATTTTTTCTTTAAAATTTGTATTTTGAAGAAATTGGGTAATTTGTCCTATAAACACAGTCTGGATTTTGCTAACTGCATTCTTTTTTTTTTTCAGATGTTGGGGGTAGGAGTTTATTAATTAATTAATTTTTATTTTTGCCGTGTTGCGTCTTCGTTTCTGTGCGAGGGCTTTCTCTAGTTGTGGCAAACGGGGGCCACTCTTCATCGCGGTGCGCGGGCCTCTCACTATCGTGGGCTCTCTTGTTGCGGAGCATAGGATCCAGACACGCAGGCTCAGTAGTTGTGGCTCACGGGCCTAGTTGCTCCACGGCATGTGGGATCCTCCCAGACCAGGGCTCGAACTCATGTCTCCTGCATTAGCAGGCAGATTCTCAACCACTGTGCCACCAGGGAAGCCCCCCTTTTTTTTTTTAAATTAATTAATTTATTTGTATATTTTTGGCTGCGTTGGGTCTTCGTTGCTGCGCACAAGCTTTCTCTAGTTGTGGCGAGCGGGGGCTACTCTTCGTTGCACTGCGCAAGCTTCTCATTGCGGTGGCTTCTCTTGTTGCGGAGCACGGACTCTAGGCACGCGGGCTTCAGTAGTTGTGGCTCGCGGGCTCTAGAGCACAGGCTCAGTAGTTGTGGCGGACGGGCTTAGTTGCTCCACGGCACGTGGGATCTTCCCAGACCAAGGATTGAACCCGTGTCCCCTGCACTGGCAGGCAGATTCTTAACCACTGCGCCACCAGGGAAGCCCCCACTAACTGCATTCTTGTGAGTTCTTTTAACATGTTTCTCTGACCCCCATATTTCCCGAAAATTGGTACTTAGCACTGAGTTGCCAATGAAACATACAAGAAGAGACCTATACAAATCTGGGAAGATTCAGGGGAGAGGTCCAAGCTGGAGACAGAAATTGGGAATCATAGGGACTTCCCTGGCGGTACAGTGGTTAAGAATCTGCGCTTCACTGCAGGGGGCACGGGGTTTGATCCCTGGTCAGGGAACTAAGATCCTGCATGCCGCGTGGTGCGGCCAAAAAAGAAAAAAAGGAAGTGGGAGTCACAGACATTGAGAGAGAGCGTTTAAAGCATGATTCTGGAGATCAATAAGCACAGACAGACAAGAAAAATGTTGTAAGGCCTGAATCCCCGCACTCCCATGTTTAGAGTTGGGGAGATGAGGAGCACATCCAAGGAGATAAAAGAGAATGAATTTAGGACAATGACCCCAAATCCAAGAAAAGAAGGTATTTAAAGAAAAAAGGAGTAGTCAACTGTGTCAATGTATTACACAGCTTCAGTAAGATGAGGACTGAAAGTTTACTGTTGGGTTTGGCAAAGTGGATGCCAGTGGTGACCACAGCTGGCTGGGTGGGGTAGTGACAGGCTGACTGGAGTGGGTTCAAGAGTGAATGGGATGAGAAAAGTACAGGCCAAGATCCCTGATGAACACAGATGCAAAAAATCCTCAATAAAATATTAGCAAACCAAATTCAAGAATACACAAAAGGGATCATACACCATGATCTAGTAGGATTCATTTCAGGGATGCAAGGATGGTTTAACATCTGCAAATCAATCAACATGATATACCACATTATGATGAAGGATAAAAATCATGTCAGTAGATGCAGAAGAAGCATTTGACAAAATTCAACATCCATTTATGATAACTCTCAATAAAGCTCTTTGACATCAGTCTTAGCAATATCTTTTTGGATATGTCTCCTCAGGCAAGGACAACAAAAGCAAAAATACAAAAAAAAAAAGGGGGGGGGGTCTAAACTGAACTAAAAAGCTTTTGCACAGCACAGGAAACCACCAACAAAATGGAAAGGCAATCTACTGAATGGGAGAAGGTATTTACAAATGATGTATCCAGTAAGGGGTTGATACCCAAAATATACAAAGAACTCATACAACTGAACATCAAAAAAACAAACAAACAATTTTAAAAATGAGCTAAGACCTGAATAGACATTTTTGCAAAGAGGACATATGGAATACCAATAGGCACATGAAAAGATGCTCAACATCACTAACCATCAGGGAAATGCAAATCAAAACCACAATGAGATATCACCTCACACCTGTCAGAATGGCCATCATCAAAAGGACAAGCAATAACAAGTGTTGGCCAGGATATGGAGAAAAAGGAACCCCTGTGCACTGTTGGTGGGAATGTAAATTGGTGCAGCTACTGTGGAAAATAGTATGGAGGTTTCCCAAAAAATTAAAAATAGAGTTACCACATGGTCCAGCATTCAAATTATGGGTATTTAAGCAAAGAAAAATAAAAACACTAATTAGAAAAGATATATGTACCCCTACGTTCATTGCAATAGCCAACATATAGGGACTTCACTGGTGCAGTGGTTAAGAATCTGCCTGCCAATGCAGAGGACATGGGTTCGATCCCTGGCCCAGGAAGATCTCACATGCCGCGGAGCAACTAAGCCCATGCGCCACAACTACTGAGCCTGCACTCTAGAGCCTGCGCACCACAACTACTGAGCCTGCACGCCACAACTACTGAAGCCTGCGCGCCTAGAGCCCGTGCTCTGCAACAAGAGAAGCCACTGCAATAAGAAGCCCGTGCACTGCAATGAAGAGTATCCCCCACTTTCTGCAACTAGAGAAAGTCCGTGAGCAGCAACAAAGACCCAACACAGCCATAAATAAATAGATAGATTTTTTAAAAAATAGTCAACATATGGAAGCAACCTAAGTGTCCATCAACAGATGAATGGATAAAGAAAATGTGGTGTCTATATACATATATACACACATATACAGTGGAGTATTAGCCATACAAAGAATGAAATCTTGGGAGTTCCCTAGTGGCTTAGCGGTTAGGATTCGGCGCTTTCACTGCCATGGCCCAGGTTCAACCTCTCGTCTGGGAACTGAGATCCCACAAGCCGCGCAGCATGGCGATAAATTAAATTGAATTTAAAATAAAATAAAATAGGGCTTCCCTGGTGACACAGTGGTTAAGAATCTGCCTGCCAATGCAGGGGACACGGGTTTGAGCCCTGGTCCAGGAAGATCTCACATGCCATGTAGCAACTAAGCCCGTGAGCCACAACTACTGAGCCTGTGCTCTAGAGCCTGCGAGCCACAACTACTGAGCCCGCATGCCACAACTACTGAAGCCTGAGCACCTAGAGCCCGGGATCCACAACAACAGAAGCCACCGCAATGAGAAGCCCGTGCACTGCAACGAAGAGTAGCCCCTACTCGCCGCAAGTAAAGAAAGCCCATGCGCAGCAACGAAGACCCAATGCAGCCAAAAATAAATAATAAAAATAAATAAATTTATAAAAAATAAAATAAATAAAATAATGAAATCTTGCCCTTTGTGACAATATGGATGGATCTAGATAGCGTTATGCTAAGTGAAATAAGTCAGACAGAGAAATACAAATGCCATATGACTTCACTCATATGTGGAATAACAAACAAAACAAATGAACGTACAAAACAAAACAGAAAAAGACTCACAGATACAGAGAACAACCTGGTGGTTGCCAGAGGCGACGGGCAAAATAGGCAAAGGGGATTAAGAAGTATAAACTTCCAGTTATAAAATAAATAAGTCACAGGGATGTAATGTACAGCACAGGGAATACAGTCAATAATAATGTAATAACTTTGTACAGTGACAGATGGTTACTAGACTTACGGTGGTGATCACTATGCGTACACCTGAAGCTAATATAATACTGCGTATCAATTATAATTCAGTTTTTAAAAAGAGCAAAGGGGATGAGAGGAATTAGGAAATAAAGACAAGTCTTTCAAGAAGTTTTGCTGCAGAGTTCGCTAGTGGTCTAGTGGTTAGTATTCAGCGCTGTCACTGCCGTGGCCTGGGTCTGATCCCTGGTCGGGGAACTGAGATCCGCAAGAAAGTTTTACTGCAAAGAGGAACAGAGAAAAGAGTGATAACGCGAGGTGCATATGATCTTGAAGAAATTTGCTGTTGTTTTCGAGAGGGGTCCCACGAGAGCACAGTCTCCTCATGCAATTTTAATAGCACAGACAAATCACTCCCAGACATAGAAAACAAACTTACGGTAAGCAAAGGGGAAATGGGGGGCAGGGAGAAATTAGGAGTTTGGGACTAACATATACACATATGTATATACTGTACACAAAACAGATAACCAACAAGGACCTACTGTACAGCATAGGGGGCCATATTTAATAACTTATAATAATCTATAATGGAACAGAATCTAATATATATATGTGTATATATATACACACATATACGAATCACATTACTGTATACCTGAAACTAACACAATACTGCAAATTAACTATATTTATTTTTAAAAAACTGTAAACTTACTAAAAAACAATGAACTGTACACTTAAAAACAGGTGAATTTTATTATTTTATTTTTTTTTGGCGGTACGCGGGCCTCTCACTGTTGTGGCCTGTCCCGTTGCGGAGCACAGGCTCCGGACGCGCAGGCTCAGCAGCCATGGCTCACGGGCCCAGCCGCTCTGCGGCATGTGGGATGGATCTTCCCGGACCAGGGCACGAACCCGTGTCCCCTGCATCAGCAGGTGGACTCTCAACCACTGTGCCACCAGGGAAGCCCAAAACAGGTGAATTTTATGGTATGTAAATTATACCTAAATAAAACTATTTTTTAAAATACCACAGATAAACCATATATCTATTTGTGTACTGTACGTATATATGCACTTATACATGAAAAGAGTAAGATTTTTTTTTTGTTCCCCCCCACTGGGAACCAGTTTTCGCTCCCTTGCAGATAATATTGCCTCCGTTGGGAATGCATGTGCTAAAGTAACCAAAATGTTCCAAGAGAAGAATCCAGCTACCTGACTCCTCCTACTTCCATTAATGTAAAATGAGTTCTTTGCTAGCCAAGGAAAGTGTTTTCAGGTATAGCCACCAGATGTATTCCAGGGAAAGCAGAGCTTATAGCTAGCTACATGTGTACTTCTACACAAAATCCTCCCATGGTGGGGATACTAGATAATTCCATATTCTGACAGTCATACATAAAGGCATCAAACCTCAGTTTTCCCCAAACAAAGACAGGAGTTCCAGGGTCATTCACTCTCCAAACAGTTGGGTGCAGTGAACTAGGCACCCACCATTTGGAGTCAGAAAGACCTGGTTTGAATCCCACTTCTGCCACTTCCTGGTTGTGATCTCAGATCCCCATAACTTCTTTTAGCCTCAACTGTGAAACGGGATAAGGGTAGTTCCAGATATAGTGGGCTCATGCTTTTGCCTGTTTTCTCTCTCCTTGGAGAGCTACCTTTTCTGCAATGTAATTTGAGAGGGGATGACTCCATCTCCTGGTACCAGAAGTAGACAGATGACCCAGGTGTGGCCAGTGTGTTCTATCTCCTTGTCCATACTGACTGGACCAGGAATGGCCATACGACTTAAGGTAGGCCAATGCGAGACCTCCTCCAGCACTTGGTTACCACTATGAAGAAAAAGATTCATGTTCTTTTTTTTTCCCTGGAATCCGTAACTATAAAAATAATACTGAACTGTGGGTGGCATCTTTGTCATCATGTAAAGAAAGCCTTCCTGAGAACAAATTCTACACAGAGAAAAGCATGGCCAAGAGATGCAGAAAGACTGAGTTCTGCTATCATTTGTGCTCCTAGGTCCAGCCATACCTGAAGCTAAACCCATACCTCCATTTCTCAGATACATGAACCAATAAGCACTTCTCCTTTCTGCTGTTGTTCAAGTCGGTTTGGGTCAAGTTTCCATCATCTCCAACTAGAAAGGCCACGATTAACATGCTATTTCATTGTGGTACATTAAAAATGTTTATACAAGTTCTACGAAGTGTCTTTCTCTGAGTAAACACTCAATAAATGGTACTGATCATTACCCTGTTATGCACTAGGTGCTTTGCCAGGCATCGAGGATATAAAGGTAAGTAACAGGTATCGTGTAGAATTAGCAGTTTGTGTATTAGGATGGGACAAAGCAGAGAGAACTCAACTTGGGAAAGGAAGAAGGGGTTGAGTTATCCTGAGAAGGAGTTTGCCAGGCCTGAAAGGGAGGGAAGGGAACTCTAAACAGAGGTAACGGAAGTATAAAAGCCTGAAGGTGTGTTGAAAGATATGATCAGGGTACAGCTGAGCAAGCAACCTCAAATGTCTACTGGGACCAAGCAGGTAACAAAATGAGTGAAACCCATGACGTATAAGGCAATGAACAGCTATGACTCTTGGGCTCAGCTGTGAGCAATCTGGATGGGGTGGAGGGCTGCATCGAGGTGAACACAGGGCCTGCAGTAGCATAAAACAGGACCCACTCTCACCTTCTCTCTTTATGAAGAAATGGGTTTTAGTTATTCACACGGCCATAGAGACAGAAACCACATTTCCCCAGCCTTAGCTGCAGCCAGATGTGGCTAAACCAACAGGACATGCCAACAGAGAAGAAATGACACATGCAACTTCCAGGTTGGGTCTTGAAGGGGTGCAGCCTCCACTTTGCCCTCCTACCGGAGCCTGGTGCAGACGTGACGGTGGGAAACAAAGTAGGATCTGGGACCACAGATGGACCCACTGTTCAGGGCAGGGAGAAAACAAGACAGAAGCAGCTGGATCCCTGGCACCTTGGAGCCGTCCTATCTGCTCTGGGAAACTAGCCTTTTGGCTGCTGAATGCAAGAATAACACATTCCTGCCTGGTTTAAGCTCCGTATCTTGGTCTTTGTCACAACAGTCAAACATGCATTTAACCAGTACTCTTAGAGCCCAGCCACCTTTTGGTTCCAGAGGATGACTGCCATGAGGGGCTGTAGGCCCCAGGTTGTGCCTTGATCCAATTTTCCAAGAGAACAGGGAAATCTAGATTTTCTTTTCCTTTTTTCTTTCTTTCTTTTTTTGGCCATGCTGCTGTGTGGCATGCGGGATCTTAGTGCCCCGACCAGGGATCAAACCCATGCCCCCTGCAGTGGAAGCGCAGAGTCCTAACCACTGGATCACCAGGGAAGTCCTGGGAAATCTAAATTTTCTTAAAATAGCTGATTTTTACATATTGGCAATGAATTCTCATTTTCAACACTATACAGGCTCATTTCTGTTCCACGGGCTTCTCTGAAACAAAGACTTGTCATTAGAATAAATAACAATTTAGGGTGACAACAGTGACAAGACATTCAGAGTCCTGAATGTTTGGGCCACACAAGAGAGTTCGTACAAGCTCTTATCACTCAGTACAGGCCTCAGGGCAACTCCGCCTCCAGAGCACCAGCTGTCCAAGCCCCAGAGCAGCAGCAGCAGCCCACCATGCAGGGCCGCCTGCAGCCCACCATGCAGGGCCTCCCTGGATACCAGTGGCCTCTGCCAGGGTGAACGCTTCCCTTTCTTTCTCTCCCTTCCCCCTTCTTTTCAAGATTAAACAATTTCTCATGAGACAGGGATTGACAGCAGTGTCTGGAGATGTCACCCATTTGTGCAAAAAAAAAATAGGTGGTGAGAAAGGCATCCCTCAGTTTCTTATGGAAGGGCTGGGAGCCTCACCGAACAGGTTCACCCAGACAGACAGCTCCCTGGAGAAGGAGTGGGAGGTGGCAGAAGACCTAGAAGGTATGACATCCACTGCTCATCCACCAACTGAGTGGTATCGGCGCCGGGCAGGGCCCCAAGTGATCCTTCTAAAAAGTAATCTCCTGGTGACGCAACTTCAGTTGAGCCCTCCTTCTGCCCAGGAATGCAGGGGAATCACCCACGCAAAGGTCCACGGTTAACCAGAGGCAACTCCTCTCACTGCCCAGAGGCGATGACGCCCATCAAGGTGCTCAGACAGGTGCAGACCACGTGACATCCTCGCGAGCCGATGTAACGACAGGAGAAATACCAGGGCATTACTGTTGCTCAAGGAGCACAATGAACAAAACAAAACCAATCACGTTATAGAAGAAGTAGTTCCTATTTATAGTGCCATCTGCCCTCTGGGGAGCTGGTTCCTAGCTTGCTGCAGAACCCTTGTTCTGTGGCGCCCTCACCGGATTAAGATGCATAACAGAGGCAGACGGATTTGGAGTCGAGGAGGGCGACTAAACCAGGAAGGAAGGGTGACACAAGAACACTAGAATGGAGGCAGAGGTCAGTTTGCACTGGCCAAGCTCCAGCCCCCATCACTGGTCAGTGCCCAAAACCCAGCACTTGGGCGGGTGGGCTTCTTATGGACACGGGAGACGGGCAACAACGAAGGGCAGGGGAGATGGGGGAGGAAGCAGGAGACCAAGAGAACACTGGCAGGGGGCCTTTAGGCTCCATCTACAGGGATACTGAGGTTCTGAGCCATTTCACCAATACCCTTGGCAATGGTAGAGGGGGAAAATCTGCCTTTCAATTTAGAGCCATATGCAGTCTCTCCTTTGGGTTGGGTCCGAGTCTGTGAAGACTGTGATAGGCATAGTAGATAGGAAAAAGGTAAAGAATTTCTAGAAACGTAAGAGAATTGAAATTAAAATTTGAGTATATGAATTAAACTAAAGAAAGAATTATTAAAATGGAAGATACAGCAATAACATTGATACATATGTATATCAGAACACAGAGTTGGAAATTATTAATTTAAAAGACATGGCAAGGAATTCCCTGGTGGTCCTGGGTTAGGACTCGGCACTCTCACCGCCGAGGGCCTGAGTTCAATCCCTGGTCAGGGAACTGAAATCCCACAAGCCTCGCAGTGTGGCCAGAAAAAATAAATAAATAAATAAAAGACATGGCAGATAGAGTCTGAGGATCTAACACATATTTAGTTAGAGTTTCAGAAGGAGATGAAATAAAATGAGAAAGGTAATACTTTCAACATTTCAAGAGATAATGGCTGAGGGTTTTCCAATATTGTTGAAAGATCAATCACTGGATTCACGAATCCCAATTAAACCCAAAGATATATAAAAAGAAATCCTCAGCTTGACCTATTATAATGAGATTGCTGTACATACAAAGACAAGTTTAAAAGCAAAAGCAGTTCAGTTAAAAAGGAATGATGGGGACTTCCCTGGTGGCGCAGTGGTTAAGAATCCGCCTGCCAATGCAGGGAACACGGGTTCGAGCCCTGGTCCGGGAAGATCCCACATGCCACGGAGCAACTAAGTGCGTGTGCCACAGCTACGGAGCCTATGCTCTAGAGCCCACGAGCCACAACTACTGAGGCCACGTGCCACAAGTACTGAAGCCCGCATGCCTAGATCCCGTGCTCCGCAACAAAAGAAGCCACTGCAATGAGAAGCTTGCGCACCACAACAAAGAGTAGCCCCTGCTCGCCGCAGCTAGAGAAAAGCCCACATGCAGCAACGAAGACCCAACGCAGCCAAAAATAAATAAATAAATAAATTCATTTAAAAAAAAAAAGGAATGATGAATTACGCTTTGACTGCCAACTCTGACAGCAACCATGGAAACCAGTAAGACAAAATAACAATACCTTCAATGGACTGAGACAAAAATGACCGTCAGTTTGGAATTTGGCCTAATAATCTTTCAAGAATGAGGAAGAAAAAGATTTTCAGAAAAACAAAAACAGATGGGAGGTCTGAGATGGAAGAAGGAACAGTGAGCAAAGATGTCAGGCAACCACGTGGGCTGTGGATAAAACTAAATTGTTGATTACATACAACAAGTGTCATGCCTATCTTGTAGGTAGAAAAGAGGACAGAACTAAATGGCTAAACCATATTTTAAATTGTGAGGGACGTCATCTGAGTTAGAGTTCCAAGGTCTCTGTTTCTGTGTAAGAAAAAGGGGAAAATACAGATTCATTTTAACCTGGATGACAGACTAAGCCTGCTTGTTGCAATAGGTAGAGAATCTACCTAACTAACAGACACAGCATAACTTCCAAACAAACAGGAGAAAGGAAAAAAAAAAGAGAAACACAAAAAAGAGAATTTAATCCGTCTAAAACATGGCAGTCCAGGCGGCCACCAACACAGAAGAGGCAGATGACAGTACATTGATATAATGGACTACAACTTGGAAAGCGAGTGAATACACATGTAGCAACGTGGAAGATGCTGAGTGATGAATGAAAGTAGCAAGTCGTAGAAGAAAATATCACGTGATACTATATTCTGTTAACGGTCAAAATAAGTCAAGGCTAAAGAATGGCCGGACCATGAACTTTACAGAATACAAAGCCAGGACGGTGGGTTACCTCTGGGGAAGTGGGCAGGGCACACCAGGAGCCTCTAAGATAAGGTCATGTTCTATTTCTTACACTGAGTGGATAGCATATGATTACTTGTTTTATTATTCTTTAAATTATATATGGGTTTAGTGATGTATGTTATTTCACACAAAAAAGTTTGAAGGAATCTTAGTTCTGGGGGCATGATAAAGTCTGCAGAGGACACACCTCCCCACTTCTCAATTATATGTCAGCCATGAAAAGACTGTGGCTCCACCTTTTTTAAGTGCCTCGGGAGCTGGGAAATGCGAGCGCCAACTCCCACCCGAGCTTCGTTCCACAGCTGGCATTTAAGCCAGCCTGATCTTAACGAGTGGCCTAGTTAACCTGAGCTCTGGTCTTGCACCTGTCGCTAAATCAACCTAATCACATAAAGGGAAGTTAAAAAATCCAACATTTGCCTCCCAGGGCAGTGTGAACATCAGCTCATGATTTGAAATGTGAATGAAAAGGAAACCGCTCAAGATTCATGTCACAGTTAAAGGAACCTTAGCCATGACTTCCAAACTATAAGCTAGGAGAATATTAAATACAGCTACTTTAGATCTCCTCAAACATCCATCTCTAAAGAAACTTCTGGGCCTGTGAAATCCGAAGAAAGGCAGGGCCTCAAAGCACACAGACTTTGTTCTCCCTAAAGTAAACCTAAAGCTGAAGGAAGATTGGCTGACAAATCTTCCATACTTTCTCCCCTCGACGGCCGCACACGGTGTCAGGCAACACAGTGGCTTTGTGCCTCCAAAAGTCTTATTCAAGAATGTCCCTTAGAGTCTGTTCAAAGTTTAGTGCTTCAGATAAAGTGTTTCTTTTTCTAAAGTGATCTTTGATGCCTACCAATCCATGACTGATATAGATTTCTTGTTGCATCCTTTAAAAACCTCAATTCAAAGATTTTTGTCCTGCCTCAAGTCCTTTCTGGAAACAAGGCAGGTTATAAATCAACGATAAACATGTCTTTCTCCTCTGAATTATTTTTCCCCCAGAAAGTGGCACTTCTGATAATTAGATGTGGGATAGATGAAGGAAAAGGGGGAGGCAAGAGAAGAAGCAAGGTCAATGCCTTGCATGTTTTCCAAAACACCGCACTAAACTCAGACTTTTGGAAAACAGACCCGCCCCGTGGCTTTTTAGACCTTCTCTGAGTAAAGTCTACACAGGAACACAAATAGATGAAATCTTTCCACTGCACCTACAAACCTGGCATCACTCATAATTGTGGCTAGATCACTCTACTGATCTTTCACAGTCTAAATGAACTAATTGTGTTGAAAGTTAAAATAAGCAGGTCTTTGTGGTTCTCAATGTAACTTTTAAGCTTTCTTTAGTTAAAATTCTAATCCTAACCCTAACCCCACTACACACCACAGAGGCTAAATTCTATATTCATGCTCATTGCTGGGTGCATGAGAACTCACAAGAAACTAAGATTCGGCCACTCATTCTAAACGCAGCCCTGTTCAAGGAGGATTAATCTACAGAGTCTGGACCTACTGAGGGAAGAAATGAACCTACATTTACCCAAGAAATAAACTAATATTTCCATCTGAGACAGGGCTTACGTATATTTTAGCTCACTTCATCTGCTAACCTGTGAAGTCATCATCACCCTTCTCATTATTATAAATGGAAGTTTAAGAAATCTTAGGTTGGTCATGCAAGGTCACAGAGCTAGAAATCAAACGCACATCTAGAGGGAATTCTCTGGCAGAACGGACAGGTTCAATCCCTGGTCGGGGAACAAAGATCCCGCAAGCCGCATGTCCAAAAAAAGAAAAAAAAAGAAAAGAAAATGCACATCTAAATGGAAAAAGGGCAAGTCCTTAGAATCTTCTAGAAGTGTGATAAATCACAGGAGGTCTTCCACCTCCAACACAGTGACCCTGGTAGAATCCAGTGAAGGTGGCTGTAGCAAGCACTGCACGTGGAGCCACTCAGCTCCACTCCCCTCCCCTCCCCTCGCAGCGCTGCTTACTCTCACGAGATGCTGGAAAGCCAGACCGCTGCAGCTCAGGTCCCACACATGATGGAGCTCTGGCAGACACACCCATGCAGGATTTAGAAGCCAAAGACCACATCGTGGGGCCAGGAGACAGGATTCAGCAACTTCTGCATTCCCACTGGCAGACGCAGCCGAGGCAGCGTTTGTTTTTTGGTGGCAGCCGTAACTGAAACCCCAGTGTCCCATCCCTAGCTTCAGAGTGTTGACAGATAAGTCAGGGGGCACGTGGGGCCGTGTGTCACAATGGAGGTCCAAGATCCAGCAGCAGTGAGGAGATCCTGCTTCCTTGCCTTCCTAGGATAGGCCAGTTCTGTGGTGTTATACTGGGAGGTGTTGCTGGAAGCTCAGCCTAGAGCCTGCTCCCCCAGCCCTATCAAAAACCTTGGAAGCCATCTAGTGATTTATAATAAGTCTCCTGATGCTCCCACTAGCTAAAGTGGATGCTGTCGTCTGCAACTGAACCTTGACTGAGACAGTGCATATAGTACGTTCCCGCAGAAGGGAGATTCCACTGGGCTGGTTACCATGAATCTCATGGGTAGGTATGGAAGAGGGAGAAGCAACCAATGGAACTGTTTCACCTTGCATCCCACAAAGGTGTGGTTGACTCATTCACATATAATTTGAGAACTGTTTCCTCAAATCATGGCTCAACTAGAAATGGGAATGAAAGAACGGATTCCCCAAAACCTGGGGCTGGCTTCATATCAAGTGAGATAATAAACATGGAAATTCATTTACTTTTAAATGAAAATGAATGGTAAAATGCTCATCTAAGGAAAAGTACTACTACCTTCCTGGGAATAACTCTAGCCATAAATCTTAGCAAAAAAAGGAAATAAATTGTATTCTGCATGTGTTAAATTTCAGATTTAAGTCCTTGAGACGAATAAAAGACCAAAGGCCAGCAAGGAATAAATGCCTCTTGAGTTTCTGCTCAAATTTGAAAATTTGAGGATTTTTAAAAAACTACCCTTCGATATCATCCTAAGCATATTTTTCTTTTCATGTCTTACATCCTATCATTGATCATTCCTTTAAATAAAAATAGAAAGGTGCGGGCTTCCCTGGTGGTGCAGTGGTTGAGAGTCCGCCTGCCGATACAGGGGACACGGGTTCGTGCCCCGGTCCGGGAAGATCCCACATGCCGCGGAGCGGCTGGACCCGTGAGCCATGGCCACTGAGTCTGCGCGTCCAGAGCCTGTGCTCCGCGACGGGAGAGGCCACAACAGTGAGAGGTCCGCGAAACGCAAAAAAAAAAAAAAAAAAAAAGGTGCTATACCACTATATTTTAAATGCTAGACAAAGCTTCTGGAACACAATAACTATTCAACACATATTTGATGACTGAATAAATAAGATAAGCATTATTAATTTACACTGTAAAACTCACAGCATTATAGACTGGAAAAGACCTTGAGGAGCTTAAGAATCAATAAGAAGATGTAACAGAAGACAAGGGAACAGCTGAGGAGTCTTCTTCTTAGGAACTATAAAGTAGTATAAATCCCTTTTCCAAAAATTAATCTATGTATTACATAATAGCCCAATCAAAAGCCAAGATAATTTGACAGAGGAGAGGGGACACAGCAGTGAATGACTCTTTAAAAAATTCTAAAACTTATGGCTGGGGTGGTTTACGTTATCAGATGGTAAAATGTATCCTAGAATGACAGATTTTAAAACTTGGGAACAAAGACTGGAAATAGACTAGAAAGTACAGAATTGAGCCCAAGTCGATACAAGAACCAAATAAATGAAAAAAGAGAGCAACCCAGATGACTGAATGAAAAATAGATTTATAGATTATCATTATATCATATTGGGACGACCGAGAAAATATCTAAAAGCAAAGTTAAAGCCCAACTTTCTACCTTCAGCTAAAATAATTAAGGTTAAACATTAAAAAGTACTATAAGAAAAACACAGGTTAAAAATTAATGTATAATTAATTATATTTAGTTTTGTTAGAGAAGTAGAATTTTCTAATGAACCAGACATGAGGAAAAAACATGACGGATAAATTTAAAGATAAGCTTTACATTGTGTAAATAAAGTCAAGGCATGAAAAGCTAGAAAAAATGTCTGCAACACAGAAAAGAGGTCAATACTCTATATACATAAAAAATGCCTTTATATGAATAACAAAATAGCAGAACTTCTCTCTCAAGGCAGCTGACCAGACCTGTATGTTTATCTCTCCATCCTTCCCAAATTCCACTGAAATGACCAAAAACAAAAAACACCACACACATGCAAATAATTTTAAAATACACAGTAGTGCTGAGAAGCTGCAAAGAGCAACAGCAGCAATCTGTAGCCATGAGGGATTCCTGGGAGGCATGTGGGAACAAACTAAGGGTAAGCAATGGGCTTTCCAGTCTTCAGCCCTGGAGAGGAAAACAGAGGACCATCAAAAAGGGAAATTTCCAAGCAGACGCTCAGAAAAATTCAAAGATTAAAGGTAACAGCAGAAGTGGGAAAAGGAATGAGCCAAGGGTAATCTGATAAGGACTAAATTTAAATACTTAGAGAGCTGTCAGTCATTCTCTCCACATCCCCTCTAGCAGTTACTTCTGGAAACAGTCTCCAAGATAAAGCCTCAAGACTTCCAGATGCTTCAACAAGCTATGTGGACACCTCATAACAACGCCCGAGCAGCCACACTGCCCCCAGTGCCCCTTCTACCCCATTAATAATTCCTTTCCTCTGAGTAAAAGACACTAGATGCAGGTCATGTGGTGAAAACCTGCATTCGCTGCTGGGGGCACAGGGACTCTCACTTAAGCTGAGCAAACAGTCTCCAACCATCTCATCTACAATTACAAATCGACAATCATGAATCACCAAATGACTGAGGAAAACAGCCGTACAGAAGCAACAGACTCAACAAGCAGAAGTGGTCCCTTTGTAAACTAAGAGAAGCTTAAATACGATTGACCTCTGAACAACACAGGGGTTAGGACCACCTCTGAACCTCTGCGGTTGAAAATCCGAGTATAACTTATAGTCAGCCAAACTCGGATCATGTGATACTGCAGTATTTGCTATTGAAAATAACCCACCTGTAAATGGAACCAGGCAATTCAAACCTGTGTTGTTCAAGGGTCAACTGTATACCCAAGAGTCTTAAAGTGGTTCAGTAAAAAAGCAATCAGACTACAAAGTAAAAGAATGACAAAATGTTGGGAATTAAAACTATCAAAGCCAGGCTTCCCTGGTGGTGCAGTGGTTGAGAGTCCGCCTGCCGATGCAGGGGACACGGGTTCGTGCCCCGGTCCGGGAAGATCCCACATACCGCGGAGCGGTTAGGCCCGTGAGCCATGGCCGCTAAGCCTGCGCGTCCGGAGCCTGTGCTCTGCAACAGGGGATGCCACAACAGTAAGAAGCCCGCGTACCGGAAAAAAAAAAAAAAAAAAAAACTATCAAAGCCAAAATAAAAATTCAGCAGTTGGGCTGAAGAGCAGAACATACTCAACTGAAAACCACCTGAATTTGGGCTGGAAGTGTTATTGTCCTGGAACTCTGCAAAAGAACAAAGAAACGGAAAGTATAAAAGAAAAGTTAGGAGATATTGAAGACATTTTAATCTCTTCTGGGACTTCTTTTGAATGAAGATTATTTTTTGAAAGAAAAAACAGAAAAAAAAAAGATGCAGGAAATACAAGGAATTTCCCTGCACTGAAGACAGATTTGAATATTAGTTATAAAGGGCCCAACGAGTACTGGGAAAGATGAATTTTAAAATGCCCTTCTGGATTCATAGTGGTAAAGCATCTAAGGAAGGGGAGAAAATTCCAAAAGCATTCAGGGAGATTTTTTTTTTTAATTTGGTTACTTAAAAGGAAATTAAAAAAAAAAAAAAAAGGAAGTGAGAACCTAATTCCCCCAGAAGAGTGGGTTTGAAGCCTAGTAAAACAAGCCTTTGACTTAAATACTATAAAGCTCACAGTTTACTGCAACTGATGCAAAGGACATGTTCTCAGCCGGGAACATCTGGCTAGAGCTGTCCTGAGAGAGGGGTTTCAAGGTCTTCCTGATTTCTCCCAGGCTGGAATGAGGGCGTTCAGCCTGCCCAGGCACAGATCCCACCAGGACTCAGGAAACTCCAGGTGGAAGCTTAACAATCTTTTACTCCCAACCACATCAACCTGATGCTCCAGTATAATTACCTCATATGGTTGCAAAACTGCCTTTCATGAGCCATTTCACCCTGATACAGTAACCACATTCCACCTACAATTTCTTGCTACACCATCAACACCAGCTTTCTACATTCTCATAGGTAATTTAATGTGCAAGGCATCATTCATGTAAGGTTGTACTGCAACTAAATCTGTGGGAATGGCAATCATGAGACCAAGGGGGGTGGGGGGGGACTGAACCTTACAGGCCTGTCCAGGGACTACCAGACCATCAGGTCTCTTATTAACACCACTGGATGCTAGAAGACAGTGAAGCAACATCTTCAAAGAATTAATGAAAAGAAATTTTAAGACCTACAATTTTATACCAACCAAATTATTCAAGTATAAAGGTAAAAGAAAGATGTTATTAGATGTGCAAGGATTCAAAAAATTCAACACCTTCAAACACTTGCTAAAAGAATTACTCAAGGAGGTACTTCAAAAGTGAAAAATAAACCAAGAAAGCAAATAACACAAAAAACGGCATGAAAAAAATTAAACCTGTAGTCGTCAAAATAGTTGTTTGGTAATATGGGTGGAAAGCTTCAGACAGCTGGCAAGTAATTACTCCTAAGAAATCATTTTTTAAAAAAGTAGCCCAGGGATTGTAAAATGATGCATTCACTTTGGAAACCAGTCTGGTAGTTCCTCGTACAGTTAAATATAAAGTTATCACACAATCCAGCAATTCCACTCCTAGGAATACATCCAAGAGAAACGAAAATATATGTCTACATAAAAACTTGTACATAAATGTTCTTAACAGCATTACCAATAGCTAAAAGGTGAAAACAACCCAAATGTCCATGAACTCATGAATGGATAGATAAAATGAAGCCATACAATGAAATAATATTTGTCAATAAAAAGAAATGAAGTACTGATTCATGCTTCAACATGGATGAACCTTGAAAATATTAGGCTAAGTGAAAGAAGAGAGTCAGAAAAGATCACATATTGTGGGATTCCATTTATATGAGATGTCCAAAATAGGCAAATTTTATAGAGACAGAATGCAGAATTAGTGATAGCATAGGGAGAGTTGTGGGGAAATGGAGAATGACTGCTAATGGGTATGGGGTTTCTTTCTGGGACAATGAAAATATTCTAAAATTGATTATGGTGATGGTTGCACAACTCTGTGAATATTCCAAAAGCCACTGAGTTGTACACTTTAAGTGGGTAAACTGTATGGTATACGAATTATATCTCAATAAAGGTTATTAAAAAAAACAAAAAATTGTCTAACACAAAGTGCATGGTGAGGAATAGGTTAAGTGTTATCTCTTGAATGGAATGTGGTTACACATCTTAATTCTCTGGGTAGTTAGAAAAATATGTATAAATATTTTGGGTAGATTTTTAAAAGTAACTCCAAACAAAATAGAAATGGAATTTATAACTTTCAATCACTAGAGGAAAAAATAAGGAAAACCAAAAATTCTAAATAAGTTATCACAATAAATATGTGTTAAAAATTTCCACATCGAAAGACAAATTCTCAGACTCAGTATAGAACTAAAATCTAGTTATATGATCAATACAGAAGATATAACCAGATGACAAAAAGGAAGAAAATTAAAGGTAGGGTTTCCTTTGAGGAGATAAAAATGTTCCAGAACTAGAAAGAAGTGATCACACAACATTGTGAATGTACTAAATGCCATTCAATTGTTCATTTTAAAATAGTTAATTTTATAGACATACCTCATTTCATTGCACTTTGATTTAATGCACTTCAAAGATATTGTGTTTTTTACAAATTGAAGGCTTGGGGCAACCCTGCATCAAAAAAGTCTTATTGGCACCATTTTTCTAATAGCATTTGCTCACTTCGTGTCTGTCACATTTGTTAATTCTCACAATGTTTCAAACTTTTTCATTATGTTAAGTAGGGTATTTTCTGGTTTTTTTTTTAATTAATTAATTAATTTTATTTTTTTGGCTGCATTGGATCTTTGTTGCTGCGCGAGGGCTTTTTTCTAGTTGTGGCGAGCAGGGGATACTCTTCATTGCAGTGCGCGGACTTCTCATTGTGGTGGCTTCTCTTGTTGTGGAGCATGGGCTGTAGGTACGCAGGCTTCAGTAGTTGCAGCATGTGGGCTCAGTAGTTGTGGCTCGCGGGCTCTAGAGCGCAGGCTCAGTAGTTGTGGCACACGGGCTTAGCTGCTCCATGGCATGTGGGATCTTCCCAGACCAGGGTTCGAACCCGTGTCCCCTGCATTGGCAGGCATATTCTTAACCACTGCACCACCAGGGAAGTCCCAATCTTTTTCATTATTACTACATTTGTTATGGTCATCTGTGATCAGTGATCTCTGATGATACTATTTTAATTGCTTTGGGGCGCCATGAACCTGGTCCATGTAAGATGGTGAACTTAATCGACTGCTGAAATGACAACAGAGGATTTAGAATATTACATAAACTTAGTTGATAAAGCAGTGGCGGTGTTTGTGAGGACTGACTCCAATTTTGAAAGAAGTTCTACTGCGGGTCAAATGCTATCAAACAGCACTGCATGCTATAGAGAAATCATTCATGAAAGGAAGAGTCAATTTGGGTGGCAGACTTCACTGCTGTCTTGTTTTAGGAAACTGCCGCAGCCTCCCCAACCTTCAGCAGCCACCGCCCTGATCAGTCAGCAGCATCAACATCCAGGCAAGACCCTCCACCAGCGAAAAGATTAGGACTCACTGAAGGCTCAGGTGATGGGTAGCATTTTTTAGCAACAAGGTATTTTTAGTTAAGGTATGTACATTTGTTTTTTGAGATGTAATGTTATTATACACATAATAGCATACAGTATAATGTAAACATAACTTTTATATGCACTTGGAAACTCAAGAATTCATGTGAGTAGCTTTGATATTTGCTTTATTGTGGTGGTCTGAAACCACAATATCTCTGAGGTATGTTATGTGAATCTCACTTCAATTAAAAAAGGACAAGAACACATCAGATAAATGCTAGCCAAAAAAAGCTGCGGTGAGTGGCAGTATTAAAATCAGACAAAATAGAACACAGCAAAGTGATCTACAAGGCTGGTCTTACATATGAACATAGACACAAAACCCTCAGATATGATACTAACAAATCAAACCCAAGAGTTAAAAAAAAGTCTTAAAATCCACTAGTTTATTAAAAGAATACCTTATAACTAAATAGAGATTATCCTAGGAGTACAAGAATGATTCAACATTAGATCTCCTAATACAACTCACTCCATTAGCAAATAGAAAAAAACAAAAACCTATATGATCACCTAATAAAAAGGCACCCCCCCAGCCAAATCCTATCTCCCCAATTCAACAACCATTCCTGATTAAACTAGTTACACCGTTAAACCTACCTTCCTTAATTCAATAAAGAATATCTACCAGAACCTACAGTAAAACCTGTATTATCATTAAAGCATTAGAAACACCACAATTAAAGTTATGAGTCCACCAAGGATACCCATCTCATCCCAATCATTCAACATTACACCGGCAGTCCTAACCTATGTAATAATGAAAAAAAAAAGTATAAATATAAAAAGGAAAAGAAGATCATCATTGTTTCACAGATATTACTATAATTTACTTATTAAATAATAAAACTATTAGAACTAATTACTCAAACAAAATGGCTACACACAAGAGTAAAACAAGATAATCAACAGCTTTCTTACAAACCACAAATAGTCAGAAATTGCCAAATCCAATTCATTTTTTATAAATCCTATTTATCAAATATAGTAAGAAGTACATACAACTCATCTGGAAAAAACTTACGACTTCAAGAGCATAAAATGACCTTAAATAAATAGAGAGATACAATATCCCTAGGTGATAAGAGTCAATATTATAAGGACATCTCTTCAAATTAATTTATAAATTTAATGCAATCTCAATCAAAGTTGTAGTGGAATGTAAGGAACACTGATTTTAAAAATCACCTCTGGGTGGGAGGGAGGGAGACGCAAGAGGGAAGAGATATGGGAACATATGTATATGTATAACTGATTCACTTTGTTATAAAGCAGAAACTAACACACCATTGTAAAGCAATTATACCCCAATAAAGATGTTTAAAAAAAAAAACACCTCTAAGTGTTAGTGTAAGTATACAAGCACAGCAAGAAAGAGAAAAATTTGTATGATTTACCCTACTGAATATTAAAATGCATGATAAAGCTATAGTCAATTTGGAATGACTCAGAAATAGAACAGGGTCAAGAAATAGTTTCACGTATGTGGGAATATAATATGATTAATGGTGAGACAACTAGCTATGCATTTGGGGGAAAACAGTGAGATTACATTCTTATCCACACAGAAAGAACTTACAGCTTTAGATGGAAACTTTTTTAAAAAAATATTTTTTTAATTTATGTATTTATTGTATAATTTGTATTTATCAATACACCCTGTGCGGCGTGCGGGATCTCAGTTCCCCAACCAGGGATTGAACCCAGGCCATGGCAGTGAAAGCACTGAATCCTAACCACTGGAGCACCAGAGAACTCCCACTGGTAAATATTTTTAGCATTTAAAGAAACTATATTTTCTTCAAATATTTGTATAATCCTGGGGATAAGGAAGCCGTGTTTAAGCAAACTAAACCCCGCAAGGCTAAATAAAGGTAACACTCTAGATTTCATGCAAATTAGAAACTTATTTTGAGGAAAAATGTCATGAATGATACTAATAACAAATGACTAAAGAAAATTAATACTCATAACACACAGGAAACATAAATCAACAAAAAGCGATATGGAAAAATATCAAGATATTATTAAATGAAAAATAAATTGCAGAATATGTAATACACTCATTCGTGTGTATTTGTTTTATACTACATGTGTATTTGCAAGTGTACAGAACAAGTGTACACAAAAATGTGAATGGTAGGGACTTCCCTGGCAGTCCAGTGGTTAGGACTTGGTGCTTCCACTGCAGGGGGCCCGGATTCTATCCCTGGTCAGGGAACTAAGATCCTGCACGCCGCAGGGCGCAGCCAAAAAAAAGAAAAAGAAAGAAATGTGGAGTGAAGGAGGTAGGTGGGCGGAGACCAGAGACATTCAGTTTTCACTTTATAGATACATGATTTTAAATTTATTTGTACAACGAACACACTGCTTTAAGCTTCTCTAATTACATTAATGTATAAATATATTCACTATAAAAAATTTAAACCATACAAAAGATAAGGAGTTAAAAAGCAAAACTCCCTATTCAAACACATCCCCCAAACCAATCTTATTTCCCTCCTGGAAATAATTTTCATTAACGTCTTTGCTCCCTTTTATATCTCTAAAACATTTTTTTTTTTTGCGGTACGTGGGCCCCTCACTGTTGTGGCCTCTCCCGTTGCGGAGCACAGGCTCCGGACGCGCAGGCTCAGTGGCCATGGCTCACGGGCCCAGCCGCTCCGTGGCATGTGGGATCCTCCCAGACCGGGGCACGAACCCGTGTCCCCTGCATCGGCAGGCGGACTCCCAACCACTGTGCCACCAGAGAAGCCCTCTAAAAACATTTTTTAAAGAAAGAAAGAGCCCCGGGATTTCCCTGGTGGTCCAGTAGTTAGGACTCCAGGCTTTCACTGCCAAGGGGCTGGGTTCAATCCCTGGTCAGGAAACTAAGATCCCAGAAGCCATGCAGCCGGCCAAAAAAAAAAAAAAGCCCTATTTTTTTAAATGGGTGAAGGAAAAAAAAACAACAACAGGTAGTTACTAAAAGAAAAAATAAATGGCTAATAAGCATATTTAAAATGTTCAATTTTAATAATCACAGGGACACAAACAAAAACCATTTGCTTTCTGTGTGAAATCAGACAAAGACAAATATATGATATCACTTATATGTGGAATCTAAAAAAATAGTACAAATGAACTTATTTACAAAACAGAAATAGAGTCACAGATGTAGAAAACAAACTTATGGTTGGGGTGGGGTATAAATTGGGAGTTTGGGATTGACATATATGCACTACTATATATAAAATAGGTAACTAATAAGGACCTACTGTGTAGCACAGCCAACTCTACTCAATACTCTCTAATGACCTATATGGGAAAAGAATCTAAAAAAGAGTGGAGATATGTATAACTGATTCACTTGGTTGTACACCTGAAATTAACACAACATTGTAAATCAACTCTACTCCAATAAAATTTTTTTTTAAAGTTTGCTTTTTTACACATGTGCAGGGCTCCCCTGAATATTAGCTGATGGTCTGCCTGGTGGGTGTTTATGCCAAGTCAGTTTTTATGAATCTGAACATCTCCCACCCCAAGAAAACGGGCAAATATTAAAAGTTTGAGCATTTGCAGAAACAAACCCTGTCAAACACTGAAACACCACTAGAGGGAATGCAAATCAGTTTAAACCTTTCTGTACAACTTGGCAGTAATAACAAAAGCCTTAAACACACATAGGCCAACCCCACCCCACCCCCTACACACACACAAACACACACAAAACTATTAGAACTAATAAATGAGGTCAGCAAAGTTGTAGGATACAAGGTCAAGGATACAGAACTCAGTTGGATTTCTATGATCTAGCAATGAACAATTTGAAAATGAAATTAAGAAAATAATTCCATCTTCAATAGCATCAAAAAGAATAAAATACTTAGGAATAAATTTAACAAAAGAAATGCAAGACATGTATGCAGAAGACTATAAAACATTGGCAAAGAAATTAGAGTAGATCTGAATAAATGGAAAGACATCCCATGTTCATGAATCGGAAAACAATTTTTTTAAGGCGGCAATACTCCTCAAATTGATCTACAGGTTGAACACAATCTGTATTAAAATCCCAGCTGCCAGGGCTTCCCTGGTGGCGCAGTGGTTAAGAATCTGCCTGCCAATGCAGGGGACACGGGTTTGAGCCCTGGTCCGGGATGATCCCACATGCCGCGGAGCAACTAAGCCCGTGTGCCACAACTACTGAGCCTGTGCTCTAAAGCCTGCGAGCCACAACTACTGAGCCTGTGTGCCACAACTACCGAAGCCCGCACGCCTAGAGTCCACGCTCCACAAAAAGAGAAGCCACCGCAATAAGAAGCCTACGCACCTCAACAAAGAGTAGCCCTCACTCACCACAACTAGAGAAAGCCCGTGCACAGCAACAAAGACCCAATGCAGCCAAAAATAAATAAATAAAATAAATTTATATATATAAAAAAAGAAAAATTTGTTAAAAAAAAATCCCAGCCGCCCTTTTTGCAGAAATTGGCAACGTGATACTAAAATTCAAGGGCTTGTATTTGGAAATACAAACCAAAACCACTATGAGATACCACTTCATACCTTGTAGGATGATTAGAATCAAAAAGAAACTAAATCTTGGTGAGGATGTGGAGAAACTGGAACACTCATATTGCTGTTGGGATTGTAAATCAGTGCAGCCACTTTGGAAGCAGTCTAGCAGTGCCTCGAAATATTAAACAAAGAGTTACCATATGATCCAGCCATCCCTTCCTAGGTAAATGCCCAAGAGAACTGAAAACTATGTCCACAGAAAAACTTACACGTGAAGGTTCACAGTAGCATATTCGTAATAGTCAAAATGTGGAAACAACCCAAATGTCCATCAACTGACAAATGAATAAAGAAAATGTTATATATATATAATACAATGAAATATTATTTGGCAACTAAAGGAATGAAGTACCGAGACATACTACAGCCTGGATGACCCTTGAAAACATTATGCTAAGTAAAAGAAGCCAGACAGAAAGGGCCACATATTGTAGGATTCCATTTATAAAGAAATGACCAGGATAGACAAATCCATAGAGGTAGAAAGTAGATTAGTGGTCACCAAGGGCTGAGGCCAGGGGAGACCAAGGAGTGACTGCTAACAGGTAGAGGTTTCTTTTTGCAGTGACAGAAATGTTCTAAAATCAGAAGTGAAAGCTGTACAAATGTGAATATCCTAAAAATCCCTAAACTGTACACTTTTAAAAGATCAACTTTTTGTGAATGATATCTCAATAAAGCTGCTTTTTAGGGCTTCCCTGGTGGCGCAGTGGTTGAGAATCTGCCTGCTAATGCAGGGGACACGGGTTCGAGCCCTGGTCTGGGAGGATCCCACATGCTGCGGAGCAACTAGGCCCGTGAGCCACAAGGCCCGTGAGCCACAACTACTGAGCCTGCGCGTCTGGAGCCTGTGCTCCGAAACAAGAGAGGCCGCGATAGTGAGAGGCCCGCGCATGGCGATGAAGAGTGGCCCCTGCTTGCCACAACTACAGAAAGCCCTCGCACAGAAACGAAGACCCAACACAGCAATAATTAATTAATTAATTAATTAATTAACTCCTACCCCCAACATCGTCAAAAAAAAGAAAAATAAAAAGCTGCTTTTTAAACACGGCTATGCCCAAACTCATAGAACTCTACACTAAAAAAGGTAAATGTTACTGTATACCTCTATAAATTTGACTTTAAAGAAGATTCATATACCCTGTTACTCAATTCTAAGTACTCATCTGTAGAAAATATTAAAGACCACCCAGAAAGATGTAGCTTAAAGAATGTTTGTTACAACACTGTCACAGAAAAGAAAGAAACCTAAACTGAGCAGCAGGAACCTGGATATTTATGGAATACTAGGTGGTCTTTAAGAATGCTAGAAGAGAGCTTCCCTGGTGGCGCAATGGTTAAGAATTCACCTGCCAATGCAGGGGACACAGGTTTGAGCCCTGGTCCAGGAAGATCCCACATGCCGCAGAGAAACTAAGTCCGTGCGCCACAACTACTGAAGCCTGCGCGCCTACAACCCATGTTCCACAACAAGAGAAGCCCGTGCACCGCAATGAAGAGCAGCCCCCACTCGCCGCAACTAGAAGAAAGTCTGCGGTGCAGCAACAAAGACCCAATCAGCCAAAAATAAATAAATTAAAAAAAAAAAAAAAGAATGCCAGAAGAAATTAATCACTGATGGGGAAAGGTAACTTATCAGGTCTCCCCAGAAACTGGCACATTTAGATTGGGTAATCTGAGCAGAGTTTAATAAAGGTCTTATTTAGAAAGCAGGGTGCAGAAGACCACAAGCCATAGCGCAGTGCCTGGCAAGAGGAAGCGGCTGGGAGTGACCAGTCATCAGAGCCAGGGAAAACAGCCGAGTGCAGAGGGCTGCCAGACGGCCCGCCCAGCACGGAGGGACACAGCCAGGCTGCTGAGCCCCAGCAGGGAGGAATCCCAGGAACCTGCTCCCCTCCCACCTTACAGCCTCCTGCGGGTGCCCGGAGGACATCGGAATCCAGTGGGACATCAGAGGGGACCCTGGACACGATCTGTGCAAGTCAGCCTGCAGGGTGGAGAGCCGGGTGGAGAGTGCATCCAAGTGACAAATGGAAGATGTCCAGCACAGATGGTCACAGCAGTAAACAAGGAGTAGTTTACAAGTGACTACCTTTAAAAAAAAATAAAGATAAGTAACATACAACCACTTAAGAAACTCTAGAATGGCTTACTCCAAGGGGTAAACAGTGGTTCACCCAGAGTTCCTCAACGGTGGTGCTGTTGGCAGCTGGCAAAGCAATTCTTCATGGTTGGGTACTGCCCCAGGCACTTTAGGACATTAGCCTCCCTGGCCCCCAGGGCACTAAACACCAATAGAAACCTCAGGCATTACAATAACCAAAAATTTTTGAAAAGCCTCCCCCCTCCCAGACATGGGTTGGTACCATGCCTGATAGTAACCACCGTGAGGGCGAGAATTAAAGGGTGTTTTTTTTTCTTACCTGCATTTTTATAATTTTTCTACCAAGACTAGGTATTGTTTTTGTGAAGCAGAAAAAAATATGTTCACTATTCTTTAAAAAGAACTCAACAGGATAGAATAATTTAGATTCCAGCTCTCGGGAAACCCTATTTTGTCCTTCCCCTAACTTTGCTCATGACAGTAAGTAAATGAAAGGCGATCTGACATTATTACACGGATGACATAACTCATTTTGAAGTCACCAATAATAGGAAGGGTGAGATTAACTCACCTTCTGACAAATCACTTTTTTCTTCATATACTCATAACTGTTATGAGATCACAGCGTCCTACGAGTCACAGGTCAAGTACTAGATTGCTTCCAGCTTGTTATAAAACTTTAAAAGGAAGGAAACCATTACAATTTGGTTTCTACACGATGCTACATTGGCACAGCCTAGAGTATTTTAGCAGGTTTACCTATTACCACTCACCCCTGTGAGAAAGCCAGGGCAAGGGATTTTGACAACAGATTTGGGGAAACATTGTGTTTTGTTCTCTATTACTTCCCCCAGGCTCAAGCAGGGAGTCAGGTTCTTAGCAATTCTTTGTCTCAGTATTTTGTATTTTCAAGGCAGAAAGTAGCATTCTTCTGGGGGCAGGTCTAACTTAATCTCAGGGCTGGAAGAGTAATAGTTTGAAACCGCCCTGCCGCCATCCTGGGATAAAGAAGCAGTGGTACAATTTTTCACTAAGTTCAAGAAACCATCCATTGTAAGCTGCATCCTGACCCAGATATTAAAAGATGAACAAAAAACGATCTTGGGTCAATAAAACATAGTATACCATTTAGGGTGATCCTTAGCATTTTTAATTTTAAAAGTTCTTCTAACGTAAAAAAATATTTTTAGTTTAATGGGCTCACATTACTGATGACAGTTTAAATTAATACAGCTTTGGGGAAAGATAACTTCAGGATATATATCAAAACAGAATATGTAAATTTGTATACCCTTTGACACATCAATATATACTTTAAGGAACTTTCCCTCAATAAAGTCAACTGGAGGGTTTCCCTGGTGGCACAGTGGTTAAGAATCCGCCTGCCAATGCAGGGGACAAGGGTTTGAGCCCTGGTCTGGGAAGATCCCACATGCCGCGGAGCAGCTAACCTGTGCATCACAACTACTGAGCCTGAACTCTAGAGCCCGCGAGCCACAACTACTGAGCCCATGTGCCACAACTACTGAAGCCTGCGTGCCTAGAGCCCATGCTCTGCAACGAGAAGCCACCGCGGTGAGAAGCCCACGGACCACAATGAAGAGTAGCAACCGCTCGCTGCAGCTAGAGAAAGCCCGTGCGCAGCAACGAAGATCCAACACAGCCAAAAATAAATACATAAATAAAATTAATTAATTAAAAAAAAGAAAAGAAAGTCACTGGAAAGGTGTGGAAAGAGAGGGAAAAACGGGAAGATTGCTACACCACTGGCTATACTAGTAAAACCTAGAACATGTTAGTTTTAAAACAGAAAGCTGAGGAAATCAAATATAGTACTTCTATATGACAGAAAACTGTAATAATGCAAGAGATCCAAGACCCTGAAAAATGTTCATGGTAAGTAAACACAGCAGTTAACAAATCCATGAGAAAAATTATAAGAAAATACATGCGTAGGGGAAAAAAAGTATAAAAGGAATTTCAGAAAAAAAACTAAGAAAATGGAAAGATAAAAAATCAAATTTAAAAAAATCTCCTTAAACGTCCATGAGTTTTCCTGATTGAGAGAACACACCAGGTCCTTAGTGCCTCCTATGAAGGCACATCATTATGTTACAGATCTCTGGGGAGAAAGAAGATTCTACAAGCTTCCAGAAAGGGTGGGGGGCTGGGGATCAAGAATTGGAATTTTTTTTAAAGAAGTATAAGAGCTAGAAGATAACAGAGGAATACTTTCAAAATTCTGAGGGAAAACAATTTCCAATCTACCATTCTTTACATAGTCAACCTATTAATTATGTGTAACAGTGGAATCAAGATATTTTGAAAGATGCAAATCTCGATTTACACACGCATCCTTTCTCAGGAGACTACCAGAGGCTGTGTATTCCCCCAGCGGCAGCGAGTCAAGACAGAGAAGGGCACAGGTCATGGGAAGGAGGGGGTCCAACCCAGGAGAGAGGGGAAGAGAATCTCCAGGGTGACACGCAGGAGATCCCAGGCCATTAGCTGTGCCCAGGTGAGCAGGCTGGGTGGGAGGAGGTGAGTAGCTCCCAGAGAGGATTGGTCAGAAGGATGACCCTGACTGAGTACCTGCTGTGTCTCAGGTTCCAGAGAGGGGATTCAAACAACTAAGGTAAAGTTAGTGTCTAAATATCTAGAGAACTAAAACACGGAAATAGAATTACAAACTGCAGGGAAAACAAGAAATTGGGCAGAAAAGGAAAAGCACTCACAGACCACTCAGTGGCTCCGTGAACAGTGTTTCCTGTATCCTAAGGTAGCACTGGTTAGTGATGTAACCCAAAGACAGGAAAGGTGTATGTATAATGGGGGTGGGGAAGAGGTGGTCCAAGAGAGCTAAAGCCTCATCTTTCAGAATGGGAAGCCACTGAATAACATCTACAATTTGGGGGGGGGGCGGGGGGAATCAAGAACCAGCGATGGTGGGGGAAACTTACATTTTTACCCGTAGAACCATGACTCTTTAAAACTTGTGCATATATAGACGTGTTAAAAATAAAAACCCGGGCTTCCCTGGTGGCGCAGTGGTTGAGAGTCCGCCTGCCGATGCTGGGGACACGGGTTCGTGCCCCGGTCCGGGAAGATCCCACATGCCGCGGAGTGGCTGGGCCCGTGAGCCATGGCCGCTGAGCTTGCGCGTCCGGAGCTTGTGCTCCTCAACAGGAGAGGCCACAGCAGTGAGAGGCCCGCGTACCGCAAAAAAAATAAAAAATAAAAAAATAAAAAAAAATAAAAACCCAACTCTAGTAGTAATAAGGACAATTTTTCTTACATATTTTTCCATTTTTTTCAAAAAACGTATTGAGGGGCTTCCCTGGTGGCGCAGTGGTTGAGAGTCCGCCTGCCGATGCAGGGGACACGGGTTCGTGCCCCGGTCCGGGAAGATCCCACATCCCGCGGAGCGGCTGGGCCCGTGAGCCATGGCCACTGGGCCTGCGTGTCCGGAGCCTGTGCTCCGCAACGGGAGAGCCCACAACAGTGAGAGGCCCGCGTACCGCAAAAAACAAACAAATTTTAAAAAAAGTATTGAAATCGTAAAGTATACATGCCAACATATCAACAGTGGTTATTTCTAGTAACGCGATTGTGGACCATTTACATTTTTTCTTTCACTTTCCAACTTTCGGAAAAAGTATGTAACATGGAGTTTATTGACCATAAATCAGAAAACAAGAGGTGTTTTACTTTAAGCCTGGTCCACATCCACCACAGGGTAGAAGCCCCATCTCTGTCATTTTAGCTTCTGCTCTTTCTGCTGGAGCAGGGGAGCCTGCCAACTCCTTCATTCACACAGCAAATATTTGTTGAATTCCTATAAGCCAGGCCCTGCACAGTGATTCCAATACCCAGCTTTTTTTTGGATCTCCTGAAGGCCTCAATGCCAGCTGGGGGAACCAGCTGGGGCATGGGCTAAGCCAACACTTCAAACTCCTCGTGCACTGGATACACCTGGGATTGATTCAGTTGGTCTGGGTTGGGCTCTGAGGCTCCGGAGGAGCAAGCAAGCTACTTGATGTGCACAGGTTTTGCTGAAGGTTTCTCAGAGGAACCACTGGGGTCCTCAGTCACTTCGGCACCATCATGGCCCCATATAGGCTAGATTTCAATCCCACAAATGTTTAAGTGAAAGTATACGAGATACAGCAAAAGGGGCGCTGCTTAGACAGCTGCAAGGGATGCCCCTTGGCAGTTAAGAGCAGGACTCTGGAGTAAGGCAGGCCTGGGTTTGAATCCCACCTCCACCACCCCCAGGTGCGACCTACGAGTCTCAGTCTCTTCACATGTAAAATGAGATAATAATTAAAGCTACATTCACAGGATAGGGTTGTTGTGTGGTACATGAGAGCACGAAGGCATCTAAAGCGAGACCCTGGCACAGGATGAAGACAATAGTGGCAACCACTAGCTGTTAACACGGCCGGCGTCCTTTCTCAGCCACGATGGGACCTAAGGGGCGATCACTCGACCTCTCAGCCTCCATGTCTTCCTATGGAGAGGAGAAGGCACATGTCCGGCCTCCTCCCCAGGAACGTTCTGAGTCTTAAACCAGGATGTGCACAGCACCAAACAGGAGACCCTTTGCTCTTCAAAGAGCACCAGACAGGAGACCCTCAGATTTTATTCAGTAAATGTCTCCTGATTCACCTCGATTTTACTACCAGGGAGATAAATTTAAAAAAAGAAAAAGTCTTCTCCTCTCCTCTGATCTTCGTAAAGTTTTTCTTTTAGGGAAAAGGCCACCCAGGTAGAGAGCAGATAAGGGAGGCGCCAGGTGTCCCTGACACTCATTAACACAAACTCAATGCCCACCAAGCATCCTGCTCTCAGAACACACCACGACCACAAAGAGGACCCAGCAAGTCGAGTTTCTCTCCAACGGACCTCCCAAGGGTCACGACCGTCTCCCCCAAAAGAGCCCAAGGTGATGAGACCTCGTTCAGAGAGGGGGTCTCTGAGTTCGGCACCTGGGGATGAAGAAGAGGCTGAGCAAAAATGATTCCTTCGAAGCCCTCCCGAGCATGTGAACAAGCTCCCTGGCGAGGAGCACGGCGCGGGGCCCACCTGCGCCCCTGCCCCCAGCCCAGCCCGCCCGGAGGCACTCACGATCTCCGCCACGATGAGGAGTCCGGGCAGGGTGCGGAGGAACTCGCGGTCGTAGGCGAAGCTGCTGCTGGTGGTGGAGAAGTTCTCCGCGAAGGAGCTGGCGGTGGTGGTGACAGTGTGCGAGCGGGCGCGCTGCGGCTCCTCCATCGTCGCGCCCCGGCCGGGCCGGCCCCGCCTCGGGGACCCCCGGCGCGTCGGGGCTGGCCGCGCGGCCCTGAGCCCGGGACACCGGCGGGGGGGGGGGGAGGGGAGCGCGGCGGCGCGGGGCCCAGGGCGCGCAGGGGGCACCGCCTGGATCCGTCCGGCCGCAGTGCGTGTCCGTAGAGTGCGCGGCCTCCCCTGCTCCTAGGCGCGCGGGCTCTCGGCCTGCGCGGGGGCCCCGGAGCAGGAGACCGGGCGAGGGGAGGCCGCCTGCAGCCAAGGGAGGCGGCGAAGGCCGGGCGGAGGGGAGGGGGCGTGGAGAGGGGCGGGCGCGCGGTGGCGGGGAGAGACCGCCCCGCGGAGGCGCCGAGGAGCGGCGGCCGCTTCACCTGTTGCGGGGCTCACGGACGGAGGGCGCGCTAGCGCGCGCGGGGCGGCAGGCTGCACGGAGAGTTGGGGCAGGAGGGCGCGGGGAGTTGCGGGAGGGAGGGAGGGCGCGGGGAGTGGGGGAAGGGAGGGCGGGGGTCGCGGCCGCTCCGCCAGGCCCCGCCTCCCGGGGGCGGGCTGCCGTTAACCTGTCTCCTTCCACCTGGCGGCGGCCAGCCCTGGGTCCTTGGACCCCGGGGAGAGCCAGGCCTCCGGGCCCTGCGGCTCCGGGAATGGAGGGTGTGGGGAGGGGCGGTGACTCTAGGGGCGTAAGAGCGGCTGGAATTACGATCCGGCCGGACCTTAGACCCGAGATCGATGCGAGGCCGCCGGGACGGTCCAACCAGAGCTTCTCCCCCTGCCGCCGCTTCCGCTGCCGAAGCCCGGCGTGATTTCTTGCCCCTCCTGCCAGGAACAAATTTGAGGAACCAACTTTTTCGCCGGGTTTGGAAAGCGAGATGCTTCTTGGCGCTCGCAGTGGCTCGATCGCCGGGATCCGTGGAGCCTCGGGGCCGGCACCTGGCCCGGAGATAAGAGCGGGGAGATATTTGGGATCCCTGGTCATGATGAATCAGTGTCCCATAACCCTCGGGAGGAAATGTTGGAGGAAAGCTTGAACGGTGTGTGTGTTGTGCAAACTGAAGTTTCTGACTAACGGGCTGTATTTTCCTGGGGTGCGGGAGAGGATGAGGGAGCCCCACACAGTGAGGCAGCTTGTTAGCTCTGGTCGGGCTGACCCGAGCTCCAACACCGGCACTTGCATTTCTCAGCTGTGTGACCAGGAGCAAGGGCCTCCACCTCTCTGTGCCTCAGTGGTGCCATCTGTAAAATGCGTACATGGGCGCCTTGCCAACAAAAGCATCTTCATGGCGCTCTCTCCTTTTGTATTGTGAAAGGATGGCAAGAAACGTTCTATTTTATTCAGAAACCCCTAAAAGGAAAGGAAATAATCCTTGTTCACAAATAAAGCGTCGCTCTGGAGTCACCGCATCTGTCTTATCCGTCCCAAGACACGTTTAAAAAAGATCAGAAGGGACATTTTTTGCCACAATGTCCTATCAGCTGAGCAGAGAAAGCAAAAACTATTGCATACGATCTAATAAAACAAAACAAGGAATTCGTTTCTTTTAGTCTAGGGCCTACTCAGGAGGACCTCAGGGAGTAAAAAGTTAAGGCTTCAAAAGCATTACAAAGACGACGATTTAGAGAAATTCCATCTATGAGCATTTGCTAAGCATCTTGGGCTGGTGGGTAAAGAGAATAAGAAATATAGCCCTTTCTCCGAGAGCAGCGGTTCCCAACGTGTGGTACCCGGACCAGCAGCATCAGTATCAACCAGGAACTCTCAGAAATGCAAGTTCTCAAGCCCCTAGACCCACTGAATCAGAAACTCTGAGGGCAGACGCCAGGAAGCTGTTTTTGAACCAGCCTTCCAGGAGACTCTGATACATACTGAAGTTTGAGAGCTACTGGTTTAGAGAAACCAATTTTGCAGCTGTGGAAATAAGATACACACATGGAATGGCTGGAGAAGCTGTCTGTGGCATCATGCAGGACATTTAACGAAGGCAGGAAGGAAGTCGAAACAGCTCTATTTCTGTATTACAAAGGGCAAGCCCTTCTCAGAGGCCAAATGGATTTCAAAACTCAGATCTTTAATTTAGAAAGGTAAAAATGTACATATAGGGCTTCCCTGGTGGCGCAGTGGTTGAGAGTCCGCCTGCCGATGCAGGGGACACGGGTTCGTGCCCCGGTCCAGGAGGATCCTACATGCTGCGGAGCGGCTAGGCTTGTGAGCCATGGCCGCTGAGCCTGCGCGTCTGGAGCCTGTGCTCCACAACGGGAGAGGCCACAACAGTGAGAGGCCCACGTACCGCAAAAAAAAAAAAAAAAAAAAAAAAAAAAAAAAAAAAAGTACATATACCATACACCATATAACACCTTCAGTGAGGTCTGGAGTGGTACTTTCATCAAATACACTAGTTTTCGGCAATGAAAATACGTGAATGAATTAAGTGTGTGTTTGGCTTATCTACTGCAGTGTGATAAATGCTCCCAAACATCAGTGGTTTAAACTAACAACCATCTAGGGCTTCCCTGGTGGCGCAGTGGTTGACAGTCCACCTGCCGATGCAGGGGACACGGGTTCGTGCCCCGGTCTGGGAGGATCCCACATGCCGCGGAGCGGCTGGGCCCGTGAGCCATGGCCGCTGAGCCTGCGCGTCCGGAGCCTGTGCTCCGCAACAGGAGAGGCCACAGCAGTGAGAGGCCCGCGTACCGCAAAAAAAATAAAAATAATAAAATAGCAACCATCTTACTCATGAATCTGTGGGTCAGGAATTTGGGCGGGGTTTGGCTGGCAGAGTCTTCTGCTCCGCAGGGTGTTGGTTGGAGTCATTAACTCAGCTGTTTTCCGCCGGCGGCAGGGCAGGTGTGGAAAGGCTGAAAAGCCTTCACTCACATTCTGTTCACTCCCTTTCTGGCACTTCAGTGCCCCTCTACCTGGCCTCTCTCTCTCTCCATGAAGCTTATTAGGCTTCCTCATAGCATGGTGGGTTCAGAGTAGTTGGACTTCTACACAGTAGTTGGCTTCCAAGAGGGGAAAAAATAAGCAGAAGCTGCAGATCTCTTAAGATCCAGCCTTGAAATCTACAGAGCATCATTTCTGCCGCATTCTATTGGTCAAAGCCAGTGATAAGGGCAGCCTGATTCAAACAGAGAGGAAACAGACACCATGTCTGGATGAGAGAAGCAGCAAAGGACTGTGGCCTTTGCTTTTAATCCACGGCCTTTCATTTTTTAATCCATTAAGTGGGATAAAAAAAGACAATGAATAACTTCACAGCATAACTTCACACCAGGTTAAGTCGTATGTTTCTACCAAATACATTTTCTGCAAACTTGAAACTTTTGGTTTTCAGCTTCTTAGATTTCAGAATTACAAAGAAGCAATTATACACTGGTTGTTGACAAATGGGCTGCTCCTTTCCAACTGCTGCCTAAATTCAGGTGCTCATCTTCTGCCTGGAAGCCTCCTGATGGGATGTCCATTCCTCCAATGACATGTTTATACAGTCCACCCTTCATCTACTTGCAAGAATTATTGTCCTGAAACCCCAGGCTCAGATCTGGGTTAATGTCCCACTATGAACACTATAAAAGCCACTAGGAGGTGGCACACCTCATGCTTCCAGCCCTTTTCCCAAACTGCTCTAGAATGCTTCCCATTCCAACTCCAAATACATTTTCACATGTCTCTGTAGGTGTGACCACTTTATGTCCATAACCAGCTCTTCTCAGCCTAGAAAGCCTCCTACCTTCACCCACAGCTCAAATCTACATCCTTTGGGCCCATTTCAAAAGCCACCTTTTCTGTGATTTCCATTAGATTTCCATAAAGCTTATTCTTTTCTTCTTTGCTTTAGAATTCATTCATTTTATGCACCTCTCTTTACCACTTCTTGAGGGACTATGAACTACCCTTCTTTATCTCCCTCCCCACCAGAGGAGGTATTGAATGAATGCTGAAACCCCAACTTTATTCTTTTTTTTTAATGATGAAGTCTAGCTTATTTTCTTTTGTTGCTCATGCTTTGGATTTTATATCTAAGACTCCATTGCCAAATCCAAAGTCATGAAAATTCACACCTGTGTTTTTTTTTTAGTTGATTAATTAATTTATTTTTGGCTGCATTGGGTCTTCGTTGCTGCGTGCGGGCCCTCTCTAGTTGTGAGCAGGGCCACTCTTCGTTGCAGTGCGCAGGCTTCTCATTGTGGTGGCTTCTCCTGTTGCTGAGCACAGGCTTTAGGCGCACTGGCTTCAGTAGTTGTGGCGCACAGGCTCAGTTGCTCTGTGGCATGTGGGATCTTCCCAGACCAGGGCTCGAACCCATGTCCCCTGCATTGGCAGGTGGATTCTTAACCACTGCCCTACCAGGGAAGTCCCCCAAACTTTATTCTTAAATGCAGAAAAATATCAGAGGAAGAAAAGGTAGGCCCTGCCCTCCTATAAAAGACTTCAAGCAGAACAGAGCCTTGAGCTTAGACTTGTAGGAGGTATCTAATTCACTAAAAGGGAGGAGAAGGTGGACAGGTAAGAAAGACATCACCCAGCCTATAGGAACAGGCGAAGCGACACCACAAGTGCCAGCATGAGTAGGCCAGGTACAAACAGATACAGAGAAATCTAAGGAGATCTGTTTGCATGGAAGAAGGTTCTCGTGTGGGTTGTTGAGGGTTTATACAGAGTCTGAAATATGGTTTCCACTAGGCCATATTACCCAAGAAAAAAGCTATGAGATGTAGCATTGCCAAGAATCCGTGGAGCCCAGGCCATTCCATAGGGACCCAAGGCTCATCAGTAATTCAGTGAAAAAGTGGACACCTTGTGACTTTTACCTACTATCTGAAAGAGGACCAAGGGACATTCTCATTTATAAGAATTTTTTATAGATTCCTCTAACACTCGTTTCTCTTCATTATTATTCTAGTTTAAAATTAATTAATTTCAGGCAAGAATCATCAATGGATGTTAGAATTAGTGAGTGGAAGTATGATGAGAAAAAAGGATATTTACATCATCTCTAAGTGTCTCCCCAGAAGATACAGTTTTCCCTTTGAATACTTATGAATTCATAAGTAACTCTGCAGTAGGGAGACCTGTGAGACACCACCAGATGTCAAAGTCAGTATTATCAGATAGCGTGTACCTCCTGATCTGACGCATCAAGGAGAAGGCAACATCACTTCTGTGGTCTTCTTATCAAAATGAATAACCTGACTTCAGTCATAAGGAAAGAATAGACAGACCAAAATCAAAGGACATTTTGTTAAGTATCAAGGTCATAAAAGACAAAGAAACACTGAGGAATTGTTCCACACTTGAGAGCCAAGTGCAAGGTAAAATCCTAGATGAGTTGGAAAAAGAACCTCAGGGGACTTCCCTGGCGTCCGGTGGTTAAGACTCCATGCTTCCAATGCAGAGGGTTCGGGTTCGATTCCTGGTTGGGGAACTAAGATCCCACATGCCGCTCGGCCAAAAAATTAAAAAATAGAATAAAATACATGTGAATTCAAAAATATACAATTAAAAAAAAAAAACACCTCAGTGAGACAGTGGGGGAAATCTGAATAAATTTTGTAGATTAGATAACAGCATTGTATCAGTGTTAATCCCATGATTTCAATCTTGATACTCTTGTTATGTAAAATGTTAATATTTGTGGCATCTGGGTGAAAGTTTACAGAAAATCTTTTTTTTTTTTTTTTGCAATTTTTTTGGTTAGTCTGAAATTATTTCCAAAAGTTAAGAAAATAAAAATAATTATTTATAGTTGATCACAAATAGGGTTCTCTAGTTCCAACTGTAGTTCAGATTCTCCAAGCACATTTGATTTTGTAGTTTATCCACCCCAGAACTTCCTGTCTCCCCTCCTCTTGTTATTAATGTGTCTTGTAGGGAAAGCAGGAGTTTGACTTAGAAGTGAGAATGTTCTTTCACTCAGTCCTGAAAGCTACCAGTCAGTCTGGTCTGTCCTCAACTTGAAAACAGGCAGACATGAGGCCCAAATCCATTCACCAATGAAGCTGTAGGTTTGTTTGTTTGTGTTCCAAGATGCTCTCTCAGTTTGACCAGAGGCCTTAAGTCCTCTGGGGTTAGCAGATAAGGTCAAACAAGTAAATGTATCAGCCAGTTTTGTTTCAGAACGGCTTCTTGAATTGTGGTCTTCTAACCAGATACACTTGGGCTTAAAATATTAACTTTGTAGAAGGTTCTTACCTCACACGAAGGAGTCCATTCACTCCCATTTTCTTGAAACATATGATCACCTGGGTCACACTTTATTTTTGTGTTTTAGTTTTAGAAACAGGGACCAGAAATATTTCACTTTCCTCTTACCATAAATCCACATTTGGGAACCTGGAAATGCAGTGAAATCAGCCCAACATTCAAACTCAGTTGAGGGACATGTAATAGAGAATGGTGGGGTCTGTGGTGAACAAGAGCACGAATGCTCTAAAATGGCCACCTGGCTTTCTACCCCACCTGATTGCTACCTTGCAAAACTTTGGGCCTAGTATTGCTAGAAATCCCAGTTTATTTCTTTTCAGCCACACAGCGCAGCTTGTGGGATCTTAGTTCCCCGACCAGAGATCGACCCTAGGCCCTCGGCAGTGACAGCTTGGAGTCCTAACCACTAAAATACCAGTTTTTAAATATTGCCAGTTAACGTCCATTATTTTAAAAGACTGTATGTGTCACCTTTGTGGGCTGAACAACGAATCTGAGAAACCATCAGTTGGCATCACCTGATTCAGGCAAAGGGGGAAGGCTCTCTTCTCCCTTCCCAGCCCCCTCTCCCTCTCCCTCCCCCTGGGAGGCCCTCTAGAAGTCTGAGAGGGTGACTCTGAGGGTGACTCTGAGGGTGGAGGGGCTGGAGGAACTACTGAGGAGAGAGAGGTGAGTGAAACGTGAAATCAGTGGAGGGGTACTTAGGGTTGACCAGGGTTCTCTGGAGCCGAGGAAGGTTAAGAGTGGGAAAATTTAGAGGGGTTAAGAGTCAGCTGATTTAGAACTAGGTGTTTAGAAGGTGTAATAATAATAACTAAGTAGTAATTAATTTATCATTGGCTTATTTTGGGTCAAGCACTGCCTTAAGTTGAATTCTATTTGATTTTTTAAAAATCTTCTTGGGACTTCCCTGACAGTCCAGTGGTTAGGACTCGGCGCTTTCACTGCTGAGGGCCCGGGTTCGATCCCTGGTCAAGGAACTAAGATCCCACAAGCTGGGCAGAGCCAAAATAAAATAAAATGAAAAATAAAAATAAAAAATAAAAATCTTAAGGGTCTTGATCTCAATGAAAAAGATGGGCTCCCCAGAGTTCTTAGCTGCAGCCATTGGCTCAAAAAACATTGATCTAATATCTACAATGTGCTGTGCTCTATTGGACTACACAGCTCTGTACGACTGTCCCTTCCTTTACTGAATATGTCATCAGAAACGGGGAGAGAGCAGTAAATGAGTGATGAGTGGGATCCCTGCCAGGCCAGGGGTGGGCCCAAGGTCAGCCTGCACAGTGGGAAGGCAGCATGGTCATCCTGGGGACCAGGGACTGTTTCTTCCAGCAGCAGACATTTAACTGTTTTCAAGGGCCATTCGAAGTTAACTAAGCAAAGAATCGGATAGAGGAGGAAATTCCAGAGGAAGGACACAATTCCCCCATCAGGAAGCACTGGATCGGTGTGTTTGCTGAGATATATGGTGAGTTGGGTTTTCAGCCCACCTGGCTGTCCAGGGTAAAAAGCAATGGGCCTGCTCCCTCTCCATTTGGTCCATAAACATTAATTACACTGTGCTTGGTCAAAGGGGGAGATGGGGAGAAATTCCATCAATGAGCATTTATGAAACTCGTTATCATACCATACCGGCTCCTGTTCGAGCCACTGAGAGCTGCAGGGGTGCATGTGTGTGTGTGTATGTTATCATCTTCCTAGAGGAGTGAATAAAGTCAAGGTCAGGTACTTGAGGCTCTCGTGATCGTCAAGCTTTTTACTTTTTCTGCAAGTACTTTACAAGCAAGTAGAAAATTCAATTGACGATACATATAACATTTCCACCAAACCAAAGCTCAAGAAGAGGACTGGGGGCTTCCCTGGTGGCGCAGTGGTTGAGAGTCCGCCTGCCGATGCAGGGGACACGGGTTCATGCCCCGGTCCGGGAAGATCACACATGTCGCGGAGCGGCTGGGCCCGTGAGCCATGGCCGCTGAGCCTGCGCGTCCGGAGCCTGTGCTCCGCAACGGGAGAGGCCACAACAGTGAGAGGCCCGCGTACCGCAAAAAAAAAAAAAAAAGAAGAGGACTGGGAGGTGGGGGGGTGGGTACCGTTCACTCCCTCCCGAGGGGCAGCTTAGTTGACCCCTCACACCAGGTCCTAGAGTGGAAAATGACTGAGGTTTGTGGAAGGAAGGGCAAGTTTTCCTGCAGCACCTTGCAGGGGCCCATTTATCACATTCAAACAATATAACAGCATCAATCACAAGCAAATGGAAACTCTGGAACGTGTCAGAATGAGGCCCACGCGGCTGGGCACTGGATTCAGAAAGGAGACCCAGTGCGTTTGGAGGAGCCGCCCTAGAAGTTCCAAAAGCGGTGGGAAATCGGAAGCAGCCGCTGCTAAAAATGCCCTGTGCTTGTGAATATCGCTTTGCGGAGGCTCCATGGGCCTCACCTACAGACTTTGCTTTGTAGGACTGAAAAAAATTCTAGGCTCTTATAACAATCGGAAACAGAGGTGAATTTGAGGGTCCTGTTGCCAACACCTTTTAATGAATAAAAGTTAATTAATGCTAATGAATAGCGTTAATTAGGTGCCCACGAGCAAATTCCTCTGACCCAGGTACTGGATGAGCAAAGACCTGTCCCCACATAGCTGACCACACCCAAAGAAGCACCAGGAACCTTCCCAAATGAAATCAGAAGCACATCCAAAAACTGGATGGCAGAGATAAAGATCAGAGCCATTATACCCACAAGTGTCTCTCCAGAAGACTCTGGAGAGGTACACATTAAGCAAGCAATTTACGGAGTGGGTGTTTGCTTACCAACTACCTTTGCTTTAGAAAGAATTAATTGGAGGGTTTGTTTATAGATGATTAACTGTTTGACTGAAGAGAGAGGATGCTGAGAAATTTAAAGGCAGCTAGGATCTTTAGCCAAAGAGTCCGAGAAGCACCAATGAAACACCCCATTTGTACAAAGAGATACATTTAAATGCATTCTTGAAGAGTTGCTGGCAAATAAAAGGTAAAATGTATTATGGGGTTGCCTGTTTATAATGCCAAGAATCACCCCCTTGTGTATTTGTCTTGGAATTCCCACGTCAAATCCACTTTGTTCACAGGTAAGTTGCTATTTCTTTGCCCGCAGCATGTACTTGCCTTGGATGGTGGGGGAGAGGCTCCAAGCCTGGGTAGCACGTCCACATTTGCACAAGCCCAAGTCATATTAGCATCAGGCTTATTAACGGATGGATGACAAACTGCACTTGGGTTTCTCCCCTCCCTCGACCTGGTGAATCTGTAACCAGAAAAGCCAGTTAGGTCTCCTGGCACAGTCAGGGGTGGGGGCTGACTGTGGGATCTGTGCTTTTCAGAGGGGAGCATCCTGTGAGAGCTTCGGAATGTATTATAAACTCACTGACCTCGAGAATGGAATTCACCACGGACTCCTAGCCTCGTGCGTGGAAGCTGATAAGCACGCAACAAGATCTGAGGCGGGAATAGAGTAAAAAGAAGTACTTTTCATAAAACCACAGTACTGTGGGACCTCTAAACAGGTTGTCACAGACAGTTGAGACAGCGCTCGGCACAGAGCCTCATACGTTATTCTTATTTTTAATTATTATTATTTTGGCCTCGCCGCACAGCTTGCAGAATCTCAGTTCCCTGACCAGGGACTGAACCCAGACCAGGGCAGTGAAAGCGCCAAATCCTAACCACTGGACCACCAGGGAATTCTCACGTTATTATTGTTATGATGATTGTCTCCATCTCTAGGAATGGATCATGTCCACCCCATCACACAAGGAAGAGTTGACATAGGGTTTCTAGGCCCAAATTGGAGATTACAGTCGCTTCTCATCAGAAGTCTTTTTACAGGACTGATTTTAGCAACTCTGACATGACAGAGACTCTAGCTGTCTTCAGATGTCCCCTCCTTCCTTTAATAATAGAACTCTAGAGTTTTAGCAGGGCACACTGTCACCTAGTTAAGGACATTTCCCAGCCTCCCTCAAAGTTAAGTGTGGCCATGTAGCTAAACAAATAATAATAATAACAATAACAACTTACAGTCTCATATGTTTCAGGTAACTATTCTAAGTGCTTTAGATATACCAACCCATTTAATTTTCACAATAACCCCATGAAGGATTAGGAAACAGAGGTGCAAAGAAATTAACTGGCTTGGCCAAGACCACAGATGGTAAGTGGTAGAACTGGGATTTCAACCCCAAAATCTAGCTCACATTCAGCCCAGTGGAATGTGAGTAGAACTTCCAGGCCTGCCTTCAAAGGGGAGAGGCTCACTCCCCATCGCCCTGTCTCTCCTTCCTACCAGTGGGAAATTGCCATCTTAAGCCACAAGATGGAAGCCACCTGTTGAAGATGGCGGGACAAGATGAAAGGATGGGTACCCAACACCACAGAACCCATCAGCCTGATGCCTTATGCTCTGCGTGTTAGAGGAGAGAGAAAGAAATCTTTATCTGATTTTAACCATTGCTATTTGGGGAGAGAAGGGTTAGGGTTAGGTAGTCTTCGTTACAGTAACACTGTAAGAACATAACCTAACGAATCCACCTTAGGTCAAGAGTGAAGTCATGGAGGGAAGGGAAACATGTCTTGGAGCACCTACTGTCTTCACACATTGTCTCATTCATTCCCCACAGAAGTTCTGCAAATAGGCATTGTTAGCCCATATTTGGAACGAGGAATCTGAGGCTCAGAGTAGGTAAGAAACTTGCCTAAGACCACACAGCTCATAGATGGATGGGCTGAGATTTCAAGAAACCTTCTCCAAAGGCCTCTTTCCACTGTTCCACAGTGATGCTCTGGGAAAAGTTGACTCATTTATAAGATGCATTTCTACAACATCTGTAATGTGATCAATACCCTTTTATGAGTTACTCCTCAAAGCAATCTGATCAGATTGGTGCTCTTAGTTCCATGCTGTAGATGAGAAAACAGGCAAGACAAGCAATTATACCCCCAACATCCACAGAGGGCTAGATTTAGAAGCCACAGCTGCAGAAATTCAAGGCTGATGATTCCTCTATAAAGAGAACAAATTTGAGAAGCTAGCAGTCCTTATTTTTAAACTTGTGAAGTGTCTTCTCATTTTTCAGGAATTTTAATGGTGGGGGATAGAAGGTCAGTTGCTGATGATACAGAAGTGCTGTGTTTAGTATGAGTTTTACAGATTTTTTCCTATTTGACTATTCAAGGTTTGTTGGTCACATCAGACCTTCTGAGTTGCGGGGGACAATTACATAAAGACCCCCCAACCCAGAAGCTGGCCCTCTTCTAGAGACAAAGGAGGTGGTCACCGAGGGTCTCACTCATTCTGGTCATAGAGAGCCTCAAGATGGGAGACCTGGGGACCCCGGGGTCCTCAGTACCACTTTGCCTCTTCTCCTGTTTCGTGCAGGAAACCAGCTTTCTCTGTTCCTGGTCTGTCTGTGGGGATATGGTAGCCAAAACTTCTCTACTCCATTTCTCCTGGGTTAACAAGGGCAGCCAGACCACGCTGGAATCTGCATCTCCCACCCAAATTCCCAGGGAAGGGGTCCAAGAGTGTAGTTTAAGCCCACTGCCTGCCCCCTCATACAATCAACGATGGCCGATGCACCACAACCCTGTGGATTGGGAGTGGGGGGGCATTCCCATGGAAACAGCAGTGGCCAGATGACTTAGTACAAGGGGTCCTCAAATCTAGCTGCACATCAGTCATCTGAGGAACTTAAAAAACTGTCCAAGTCCAATCCCCACCTCCAGAAACTTTGATTTAACTGGTCTGAATGAGATGGAGTATGGAATCCTGGCATCAGTGTTTTGGGGAAAGTTCCCCAGGTGACTCTTTGTAGCCATAGTAGGGCATTTGCAATGTATCTTAACAGCAAAGAGGAACATTTTCAGGAAGATTTTTAAGCAGGAAGCTGTGTGTTCTGAAAAGCTGTTTGCTTTGATTTGTCAGTGGCTCCATTCCTCTCTTACGTTAAAGAAACGTCGGAAGATCTTGCTACGTGAAGAGTGGTCCCTAGACCAGCCGCTGCAGCAGTGGCACTGCAGAACCTCGGGCCCTGCTCAGACCTGCTGGACTAGACTCTGCATTTTAACAAAATCCTGGTTGCTTCCGTGCATATTAGAAGCACTGCTTTAAGCCCCTGGTTCTCAAACCTGGCTGCACATTGGAGTCACCTGGGGAATATTAAAAACTACTGAGGCCAGGCCCTACCCCCAGGGATTCTGATTTAACTGGGCTGAAGAACAGCCTGGGTATTGGGATTTTGAAGAGCTCCCCAGATGACGGTAATAGGCAGCAAAATTTGAGAACTATGGCCTTAAGAGTCTTCCCTTCCCACATTCCCCACCCCGCTTCTCGCCCTGTTTCCCAACCCCGCACCCGCCCCGCCAAAAAACAAGTAGGGGAGTCAGTACTGAAGATCCTACTCTGTTAGGATGCTGAATTCCAAGAAAGCAGTTTTCCTGCTTTGTACAATTTGCTGTAGGCTTAAGGATGGTAAACAGCTCCAGGCAAAAATACAGCCCTAAAGATTCGACTTAAACTTTTACAAGAATTGATTTGGAGACCGTATGCCTGTCCAACTCTCTACCCTTTCCCTCTCCAGAGCCGTACCCCTAGGTGTCAGCCTGGAGTTCTCTCCAAGCCACTGCTTGAGGGCAGGGGAAGGGGGAATAAATATTAGGCTTCCAAACACTTTGGTGTCCACAACACAGGAGAGAGTTTTTTTCTTTCTTTCTTTCTTTTTTTTTTTAAGTGGGCTGCTCAGTTTATGCTTTGCCCTGCTCTGAGCAGCTGAACTGAAAAGCACTCCAGAGTCCATCAAGCGGGGCAGACAGCTTGGGAGGGAAATAATGGAAAACCATAGCAGAACAATTGTCCTTTTATACAAGGTGACCTTCGCTGGGGGAGGGGACTCTTTTGTTTTATTATTCTCCAAATTAGCCTCACAGGAAAGGGTCTGTGCTCTCCCCCGAATGCCCATCTCCCCAATCCTGGGCTTTTCTTTGTCATCTTTCAATCTCCCCAACTCCGTAGTTTTTCTTTTCTTGGGAAAGAATCACGTTTCCTAAAAAGGGTTGAGGCAGATGTTGAAACTCAAAACCAAAGAACTTAAATCTGTAGGATTTCAGGAGCACTAGTGACCGATGAAATACGGCAGAGTAGAGACAAAACTGAACGAACAGGGAACTGGGTCATCTCCCCGATACCTGGCTCCAAGAAGCAGCCACCTGGAACTATGAAAATATGCCACGGTTCCTTAGATCTTCCTGAACCAGGTCTTGAAGTCGAAGGGTAACTTCCAGTGTGACAGGATGGGTTTGTTGGACTTTGAGTTTGCCTCTCTAACATCAATCATACCCCTCCATCATTGTGGGGTTGACAAGGTGGGAGAATGAGCCTGACCCCACCCCCAGCCCCTTGGCTGGTCCCTGATTGGTTCAAGGCTGTCGGGATACTCCTACCCCTGCATCCTGATTGGTTGAAAGAGAAGCCTTTCTCAATACTGTGAAGGGAAGCTGGACTGAGGACCAAGCCTACACGAGGGAGGATCACTGAGCTAAAAAGCAGAGATGCGCCCCTCAACGTGGCCCTGAGGAGTCAGCGCATATGCAGCCCAGCGTCCTCATCCCTGGGTCGGGAGAAATCTGCGGCGTGTGTTCCACCCCACTTCTGAGAGCTTCCCGAGGGATTAAGCTTAGGGGCCCAGAGTCTGTAACTGACTTAACAATGCTCCCTTTATTGGCCGCCTTCCCTTCCCCTTATCACTTCCCAGCGCTTTTCTCGTGTTCCCTTCAGATCCCAGAATAAACTACTTGTACTCAAATCCTCATCTCATGTCTGCTTCTGGGGGAAATCTAAGCTAAGACAGTTTTGTTCAAGTCGAACTTTTAGAACAAATAGGTAGCTTTCTCTTTGTGGATGCTGTGGAGCTTTTTGATCCTCTGCCTGGATTGATTGCCCCTTCTCCCTGGTCTCTGCTAGACAAACTCCTACTCGCGCTTCAAGACCCAATTCAGAGCTTCCCTGGTGGCGCAGTGGTTGAGAATCTGCCTGCTTAATGCAGGGGACACGGGTTCGAGCCCTGGTCTGGGAGGATCCCACATGCCGCGGAGCAGCTAGGCCCATGAGCCACATCTACTGAGCCTGCGCATCTGGAGCCTGTGCTCCGCAACAAGAGAGCCCGCGATAGTGAGACGCCCGCGCACCGCGATGAAGAGTGGCCCCCACTTGCCACGACTAGAGAAAGTCCTCACGCAGAAACGAAGACCCAACACAGCAAAAATAAATAAATTAATTAATAAAACTCCTACCCCCAACATCTGAAAAAAAAAAATTATTTTAAAAGACCCAATTCAGACTTGTCCTTCTCTGTGGGTTCTTCCTAGAAGACTTAGTTATGGCCTCCCTCGTGCCATCACTGGACTGTGAACAACCTTCCACTGTTGGAATGACCTTATTGGAGACGGGCATTTACCTGGCAGTCTTTCTTCCAAACCGAGTCAAGCTCCTCTTCCCCATGGACTTGCACAGAAGGTGGCACACAGCTGTCATTCAATAAATATTTGTTGAGTCCATGTGTGAATCCCTGACATGATAACATGGTGGTTGTTTTACATCACTAAGTTTTGGGATGGTTTGCTGCATAGTAGTAGCTAACCAGAACAGCCATGATTAACTTTTTTACCTTGTGCATGCTACTTGAACTTTCAGATCGCTTACCTGAAAAATGGGGATGATAATAGTCGTACATGCGGTCTAGCTGGGTTTTTGTGAGTGTAAGTTAAGGGATTTGTGCCTGGCACGTAGTAATTGCCCAAGGAATACTTTCTCTAGAGTTCTTACTGGCAGGGCCAAGCACTGAACTTGTGATCTTAAAGAGATGTTTAATAACCAACACAGCTGGCTTTCCAACAGGGTCCTTTTAAGCAGTTTCAGTTCTGAGACTAATTCCTCTCCCAGAGGTTTAGTTCTTCACCTGCCACAGGTGGTATTTTTTTGGGCTTTGGGAGGCAGGGGCTTGTGGCAGATGGGTACCCATTCCCCAACCCTTTCCCTGGCCTCATCCAAGGCCAGGGGGCTCACTTTAACTGCCAGTAGGGGAAACAGGCTTCCCAATTCCCTTAATCCCTGATTCTCACAACATTCTGCTGCCATCGTACAGAAGATGAAGCAATCAGCCTGTGCCAGCCTTGCAAGGGCCTCCCCTCCCCTCCCTCCAATCTCCTGCTGAGGCTCCCGAGTGGCTAAAGAGAGCAGCCTCCAGGGCAGTTTGGTACCAGAGCAGGATGGGAAAGGGTAGAGAGGAGACTACAGGGGCAAATGGAAGTCCTCCAGCTCAGCATCAGTGTCTTGATTGAATTTTCAGGGGAAAAACCATAAAGGCTCAAAAAAGATTAAATCACTTTCCCAAGGATACAAGGAAATGGATGGCGCTCCCTGGAGGGATGGCCTAGTTATTCTCCTTATAAATATGTCTTTGAATGCAAGTTCCTTGCTAATATCAGAGCAAGATTTTTAAAATTGTTTTGGTGGTGGAGGGAATGGGATGCAACCTAAATATATTTGAATCTTCTTTTAAATCATATTTATGTCAATTAGGTTGGTTTTTTTGCTTTGTTTTTTTTTTGCCGTACAGCAAGGCTTGTGGGATCCTAGTTCCCCAACCAGGGATTGAACCTGTGGCCTTGCAGTGAAAGCATGCAGCGCTAATCACTGGACTGCCAGGGAATTCCCCAATATCAGGTAGTCTCCTTGGGAAAATGTTTCTCTCACTGGGCTGGGTCTAGGGCTGGGCTGACAGCAGGGTGACAGTGATTCGGTAACTCCCTCGAACCCTGGAAATCACTGGTTTTGAATGGAAAGGCACCCAACATTTTTCCCATTTTTCCAACTAGGTTTACAGTGTGACTTAACTCCGTTCTTCCTTTTCTCATATGTTTCAGCTAAGTCTGGGTTCTAATAAAGACTAAACTGAGACACGTTGGTCTCCCTTGCTAGTGAGCAGTCATTATTTGCGGTATCTAAGGACTGCATACCATAGGCAAATGCCAGAGGCTTGGAACTACTTCAGGCATGAATAAAAGCCGGCTCGTTTTTAACTATTGCTGGTCCCTGGATCTCTCTGAGCCGTATCTGGGAGGCAGGAGTGTAGCCAGAAGCACAGATCCTAAAGCCAGAACACGCAGGTCTGCCATTTCTAGCTGTGTGACCATTGGCAACTAACTTAACCTCTCTGCGCCTTGGATTACTTATATATATATAAGGAATATATTTAGTCATATATATATATATATATATATATATATATATATATATATATGACTGAATCACTTTGCTGTTCGCTTGAAATACTGTAAATCAACTATATGTCAATAAAGAAAAAAAATCCCTGACCCTCTGGAGCTGACATTCTAACACTGTTGGTCGTAGACATCAAAGGTAGACTTACCATGAAGTTCAAGGCTACAGGCCCCTCAACTGCACAGGCCCTTCCAAAGGCTCTATGGGGGCCCCTACCAATGCCTTTTCATTTCTTGCCTAATTTTGTGCTCATAATTGTGTATTCTCTTTCTTCAAGAGGGCCCTCAAAACTGCAGAAGCCTGAGCCTGAAAACCCCACAAAACCTGAGTCTGCCTTCTTTTTTTTCTTCTTTAAAAAATATTTATTTATTTATTTGGCTGCACTGGCTCTGAGTTGCAGCACACGCGATATTCATTGCTGCGTGTGGGATCTTCGTTGTGGCAGGTGGGATCTTTAGGTGCGGCATGCGGGATCTTTCAGTTGAGGCATGCAGGATCTTTAGTTGTGGCATGTGGGATCTACTTCCCTGACCAGGGATCGAACCCTGCACTGGGAGCACGGAGTCTTAGCCACTGGACCACCAGGGAAGTCCCAAGTCTGCCTTCTTACTGTTTATTACTAGTAATAATTATTATTTGGGTGATAATAATCATTATCATTTGTTGGGAAATGAGGCAATGTTGTAGACTTGAATAAGACTTCTGAGGTCTTATGTTATTACTCTGAATATCTATTCCTTTAAGTATCCCAAAGAAGGCCATCCCTGGTGGACTCACAGGCCAGGTGCAGAGCCTTGTGGATCCAAATAGGAATTAGAGCATCTCTTCCTTTGTCACCTCCCCCATCCCCTTTGGCACACTGTGCCATCTAGTTAAGCCTAAAAGCTGTCAAAAAGAAAATTGTTTGCATCAGCTGCTCCACCTGATTCATTCCCTTAAGGCTGTGGACTGGGCTTGGACTCTTTTGGTGAGAAGGGGGCCTGGAGACCATAGGGCTCCAAACCCTCATTTCACACACACAAGAGCAACCCAGGGTGCTCAAAACTAGGACCTGAATTCAATACTCTTCCCTATAGCGGCCTGGATCCAGCATCCAGAGAGGGGACAACCCATATTTGTCAAAATATCATGTAACAAGTATTCAGGTGTTTTTTTCACAATGTACCTACTGCTCAGGTATCTGCAATACACATGCAAATATAATTTCTAACCGGCCCCTAGGGAGTGGCCTCTTTGGATGGCAAACAAGACTTTGCTCCCTTTAAATGCCTCTGTACACAGAGTGTGTGCAGCCCACCTCACCCCACGCAGCTGACTTGGGAAAACAAACATATTTATCAATGGTCACGGCCATTAAAGACCCATGCAGGAATTTTATTTTACAGGTTCTAAGTCCCTCTAGAAAAACTTTTGCTTTTTGGACTGGGAATATCTAAGGAAGTAGATTTTAAATGGTTGGTTTCATATCAGTTATCTTGTGCTATTTATTGCCATTCTGAAAAAAAAACGTATAAAATAGAATTGCCTGTCATGTAGATTCTGGGGGGAATTACATGCAAAATTAATTTACTCCTTAAGCCAGACAGCATATATAATTATCTGCTGTGGCTAGGATTGCAGTTTTAAAGAGTGCTGGGAATAGCAGTGGGTGAAAAAGGAAAGATTTGGATAGGAGCTTTCAAATAATTATTCCATTAGAGCTGGTTTATTAACTTTGGTATTAAATTAATATATCAATGGCATACTCGTTCCAGGAACAAATTTTCTTTAACCTTCTCCATGTATCCAAATGCCCACAGAACTTTCAAAAATTATGCTGGGCAATTTTGCTTTTAAAAATGCCTTGAAGGGGGCTTCCCTGCTGGCGCAATGGTTGAGAGTCCGCCTGCCGATGCAGGGGACACGGGTTCGTGCCCCGGTCTGGGAAGATCTCACGTGCCGCGGAGCGGCTAGGCCCGTGAGCCATGGCCGCCGAGCCTGTGCATCCGGAGCCTGTGCTCTGCAACGGGAGAGGCCACAACAGTGAGAGGCCCGCGTACCGCAAAAAAACAAAAACAAAAACAAAATGTCTTGAGAGACTTCCTGGTGGCGCAATGGTTAAGAATCCGCCTGCCGATGCAGGAGACACGGGTTCGAGCCCTGGTCCAGGAAGATCCCACATGCCATGGAACAACAAAGCCCGTGCGCCACAACTACTGGGCCCGTGCTCCAGAGCCCATGAGCCACAACTAACGAGCCCATGTGCTGGTAGTCCAGTGGTTAGGAATCCTCGCTTCCACTGCAGGGGGCATGGGTTTCATCCCTGGTTGGGGAGCTAAGATCCCACATGTCCTGTGGTGAGGCAAAAAAACCCACTGCCTTTTATACAATAGTCTTTTGAATAAAAATTCGGGGCTTCCCTGGTGGCACAGAGGTTAAGAATCCGCCTGCCAATGCAGGGGACATAGGTTCGAGCCCTGGTCTGGGAAGATTCCACATGGCGTGGAGCAACTAAGCCCGTGCACCACAACTACTGAGCCTGTGCTCTAGAGCCCGAGAGCCACAACTACTGACCCTGCATGCTGCAACTACTGAAGCTCACGTGCCTAGAGCCCATGCTTCTCAACAAGAGGAGCCACCGCAATGAGAAACCCGCACACCACAACGAAGAATAGCCTCTGCTCGCCACAACTAGAGAAAGCCCACGGGCAGCAACGAAGACCGAATACAGCCAAGGATAAATAAGTAAATTTATTAAAAAAAAAAAAAAGTTCTTCACAAGTTAAATAACTTAATTGCACATGATTTTTCAAAGCATAACTTTAAAGTACTAAGGGATCTGAAATGGATGGTAATTTTTATTTCAGTTGTTTTGTTTTTTCAGCCCGTGTGAGTTTACGTATCTTGTCTAGGTCTCACGGTAATATTGGTTGGCCAAAAAGTTCGTTCGTTTTTTCCCCTACGATGGCTCTAGTAGCACTTAGTTGTCTTTAACTTCATTCGAAACAATTTTGTTAGATTGTATTGTGACAGCTGTCATATTAGCGTGCATTTAGAAAAAAAACTTATCAATTGGTGAATTTTTGTGTAGCCATTTTAATATTGAGGACAGAAGAAAAAAAGCAACATTTTTGGCATATTATGCTTTATTATTTCAAGAAAGGTAAAAACGCAAGTGAAACGCAAAAAAAAAAAAAGATTTGTGCAGTGTATGGAGAAGGTGCTATGACTGATCGAACATGTCAAAAGTGGTTTGCGAAGTTTCATGCTAGAGATTTCTCGCTGGACGATGCTCCAGGGTCAGGTAGACCAGTTGAAATTGATCAAATCAGTTGGATTTGATCAATCCAGTTCGATAGCGATCAAATCGAGACATTCACTGAGACCAATCAACGTTATACCACACGACCGACATACTCAAAATATCCAAATCAATCGCTGAAAATCATTTGCACCAGCTCTGTTATGTGAATCGCTTTGATGTTTGGGTTCCACATAAGTTAAGTGAATACAGCCTCCTTGACCATATTTCCGCATGCGATTCTCTACTGAAGCATAACAAACACGTTCTGGGTTTTTTTTTGTATTTTTTGTTTTTTTTGCGGCACGCGGGCCTCTCACTGTTGTGGCCTCTCCCGTTGCAGAGCACAGGCTCCGGACACGCAGGCTCAGCGGCCATGACTCACGGGCCTAGCCACTCCGCGGCATGTGGGATCTTCCCGGACCGGGGCACGAACCCGTGTCTCCTGCATCGGCAGGCAGACTATCAACCACTGCACCACCAGGGAAACCCAAACGTTCTGTTTTTAAAACAAATTGTGACGGGTGATGAAAGTGGATACTATACAACAATGTCGAACCGAAGAGATCATGGGGCAAGCGAAAGGAACCACCACCGACCACACCAAAGGCCAGTCTTCATCCAAAGAAGGTGATGTTGTGTATATGGTGGGATTGGAAGGTAGTCGTCTAGTATGAGCTCCTTCCGGAAAACCAAATGATTAATTCCAACAAGTACTGCTCCAAATTAGACCCACTGAAAGCAGCACTCGACAAAAAGCGACAACAGAAAACGCATAATCTTCGATCAGGATAACGCAAGACCACATGTTTCTTTGCCTTTGTAACAGGCAAAAACTGTTACAGCTTGGCTGGGAAGTTCTGATTCATACACCTTAGGCACCAGACATTGCACCTTAGGATTTCCATTTATTTCAGTCTTTACAAAATTCTCTTACTGGAAAAAATTTCAATTCCCTGGAAGACTGTAAAAGGCAACTGGAAGAGTTCTTTGCTCAAAAAGTTTTGGGAAGATGGAGCTATGAAGTTGCCTGAAAAATGGCAGAAGGTAGTGGAACAAAACAATGAATACGTTGTTCAATAAAGTTCTTGGAGAAAATGAAAATTGTGTCTTTTATTTTTACTCAAAAACCGAAGGGGGACTTCCCTGGTGGTGTAGTGTCTAAGACTCTGAGCCCCCAATGCAGGGGGCCTGGGTTCGATCCCTGGTTGGGGAACTAGATCCCAAATACATGCTGCAACTAAGAGTTCGCATGCCGCAACTAAGAAGTCCGCATGCCACAACTAAAGATCCCGCGTGCTACAACAAAGACCCAGCGCAGACAAAATAAATAAATAAATATTTTTTTAAAAACCGAAGGAACTTTCTGGCCAACCCAATAGTATCTTCTCTGGGAGTTCCCTGGTGGCCTAGTGGTTAGGATTCTGGGCTTTCACTGCTTCGGCCCGAGTTCAATCCCTGGTCGGGGAACTGAGATCTCACAAGCTGCGCAGCCAAAAAAAAAGAAAAAAAAGTGTCTTCTCTGACTCTCAGAACTGTCCCACCTTGAGGATAACTTACCTGGTCACCCTAATTCTACTGCAGGTCATGTTTGGTAAAGGTGTCTCCCTACAAAGACTATCAATTGTTTACTGAATGATTAACTTCCAGTCACCAAAGGACTGATATTTCCTACTGAGGTAGATGGACTAAGCCCAGTGTTAATGATTTCATTCTATTTACTGAATTGTGCTGGAGCCCATTAGCTAACCAGCAACTGGCCATTAGCATGCTGGGAAAAGAAAAAAATAAATGATAGAGTTACAACAATATACCAGGCAGTGGAAAACAAAGGAGATGAACATGAGCAAAAGCCAGGGAGTGTTCTAAATATAGAAATGACCCCAGAATCTGTTTTTCCTTTTAATTGAAGTATAGTTGATTTACAATGTTGTGTTAGTTTCTGGTGTACAGCAAAGTGATTCGTATGTGTGTGTGTATATATATGTATGTATGTATGTGTATATATATGTATATATAGATATATAGATATACAGATATATTCTTTTCCATTATAGTCTATTACAGAATACTGAATGTCGTTCCCTGTGCTATACAGTAGGACCTTGTTATCTCAGAATCTTTTTATTTAACAAGATCTGCTACTGAAAAACCAAAGTTTAAAATAACCTATCTGGGAAGAGAATCTGAAAAAGAATGAATATATGTATAACTGAATCACTTTGCTGTACACCTGAAACTAACACAACATTGTAAATCAACTATACTGCAATATAAAATAAAAGTTAAATAAAAAGGAAAAAGAAAAAAAGATTAAAATATATTAATCTTTTTTTATATTAAAAGTATATCTGGATGTATAAAAACAACAACAACAAGAACGAATGTTTGGAAAAAATGGAATCTACCATGCAGTCAAAAATTATTAAGGGGACTTCCCTGGTGGTCCAGGGGTTGGGACTCTGTGCTTCCAATGCAGAGGGTGCGGGTTCGATCCCTGGTCTGGGAACTAAGATCCCACATGCAGCGAGGCCAAAAAAAAAAAAAAATTATTAATATCTTTCAATACTTACAGTAATATCACAGCTGGAAAGATAAAATTATTTATAGTGTATGACTTAGCTGTGACTGGAGAATGATATATTTTGCTCCTGAAAAAATAAAAATGATGTTTTATGAAATTTTAATAACTAGTCCTTTGTGAAAAAATCTAGAACGTTTGGGGAAATGCATGCAAAAAGTCAGTTTTAATTCAGTAGTTCATATTTATTTATCACAGTAGTAGAAATAGTTTTGATGTATAAATTTATTCCCATGCTGAAATTATTCCTAAAACATAAATTTCAGAACCACGAAAAATGGAAAAAGGTTTCCCTCTGACAATGAGGAATATTCAGGAACATTTTCACTGGGTGATTTGAGTCTTGTAGTTGTTTAAGGAAAAGTCTACTCTGAGCACGTTTCCTTCCCCAAATTATTAAAGCAATAAAAATTCATTGTATAATATTCCATCAGTAAAGAAATGCCAGAAATGAAAATTACTTCCTCCCTATTCCACTCTCCAGAAGTAACTATCATTTTTGCTTTCAACTGAAGTGGGATTTTTTTTAAAAGAAATCTTTTTTTTTTTTTTTGGCTGCGTTGGGTCTTCGTTGCTGAGCACGGGCTTTCTCTAGTTGTAGCAAACCGGGGCTACTCTTCGTTTCTGTGCATGGGCTTCTCGTGGCGGTGGCTTCTCTTGTTGCTGAGCACAGGCTCTAGGCATGCGGGCTTCAGTAGTTGTGGCACATGGGCTCAGTAATTGTGCCTCACAGGCTCTAGAGCACAGGCTCAGTAGTTGTGGCGCATGGTCTTAGCTCATGTGGGATCTTCCCAGACCAGGGATCGAACCCGTGTCCCCTGCATTGGCAGGCTGATTCTTAACCACTGTGCCACCAGGGAAGTCCCTAAAAAGAAATCTTTAAAGCTTAGAATAAATATGCTTTGTGAACAAAACAAGTGAAAAAAATTAATAATATCAATGCAAAGATACTTTTTCCAGGGGGCAATTTCTTTTTACTTGTTAATGGTGTAAAAATCAATTGCCAATCATAAAGCCAAGACATAATGATCCAAAAGATCACTTTTTTTTTGAAATTTTTATTTTGAAATGATTATAGTCTTGTTATGGACTGAATATTTTTCTCCCTAAAATTCAAATGTCGAAGCCCTAACCCCAGTGTGATGGTATTAGGAGGTAAGTCAGGTCATGAGAGTGGAAACTTCATAATGGGATTACTGGCCTTAAAAGAATAGGCCAGACGGCTGGCTTCCTGTCTTTCTGCTACGTGAGGATACAACCCAGAGGCCTCTGACCAGACCCCGACCCACGCCAGCACCCTGATCTCAGACTTCCAGCCTCCAGAACTGTAAGAAATAAATTTCTGCTGTTTATAAGCCACCCAAGTCTCTGGTACTTTGTTATTGTAGCCCGAACTGACTAAGTCTCAAAAGAAGTTGCAAAAATAGTACAGAGGTCCGAGGTATCCTTCACCCAGCTTCCCCTAATGGTTACTTCTGACATGACTATGGTATACTATCCAAACCAGGAAACTGACAAGATCATTTCTTTTTGAAACACCAAGTGTTTGGGGGAAAATCCTGCCATAAATATGATAAGAGACCAGTTGGATTCTTTATAGTCAAATAAGATTATTCTCCAAGGTATCTATATAGTAGAAGGACCTAGTAACAACTATTATTATTATATGTAACCTGACATCAAGTCACAGGCCTGAATAGATGTCAACACAGAATATTTAATGGGTTTTGATGGACTACATATTGGTTTAAATGCTATGCCATCCTGGTTTAAATAAGCTGAATTTAAAGTAACAAAGGATATTGATGGAATGAATACATTTATACTTAATGGTAATGAGATTGGAAATACATTTCTCTTTTTTTCTTTTTCTTTATTGGAGTATAGTTGCTTTACAATGTTGTGTTAGTTTCTGCTGTACAGCAAAGTGAATCAGCCACAGGCATATATATGTCCCCTCTTCCTTGGATTTCCTTCCCATTTACCTCACCACAGAGCACTGAGTAGAGTTCCCGATGCTATACAGTAGGTTCTCATTAGTTATCTATTTTATGCATAATAGTGTATATATGTCAATCTCAATCTCCCAATTCAGCTCCCCCCTTCCCCACCTTGGTATCCATATGTTTGTTCTCTACATCTGTGTCTCTATTTCTGCTCCACAAATAAGTTCATCTGTACCATTTTTCTTGATTCCACATATATGTATTAATATACGATATTAGTTTTTCTCTTGCTGACTTACTTCACTTTGTATGATAGTCTCTAGGTCCATCCACATCTCTGCAAATGGCATAATTTAGTTCTTTTTTATGGCTGAGTAATATTCCATTGTATATATGTACCAGTACCACATCTTCTCTATCCATTCCTCTGTTGATGGACATTTAGGTTGCTTCCATGTTCTGGCTATTGTAAATAGTGCTTCAATGAACACTGGGGTGCATGTATCTTTTTGAATTATGGTTTTCTCTGGGTATATGCCTGGGAGTGGGATTGTTGGATCATATGGCTCTGTTCTTAGTTTTTTAAGGAACCTCCATACTGTTCTCCATAATGGTTGTACCAATTTACATTCCCACCAACAGTGCAAGAGGGTTCCCTTTTCTCCACACCCTCTCCAGCATTTATTGTTTGTAGATATTTTGATGATGGGAAATACGTTTTTCTTTAAAGTACTATTTATTTAATTTTTAAAAATATTTATTTATTTATTTGTTTGTTTGGCTGCACCAGGTCTTAGTTGCGGCATGCAGGATCTTCATTGCCGTGTGCGGGGTTTTTAGTTGGTGGCATGAGAACTCTTAGTTGCGGCATGCATGTCGGATCTAGTTCCCTGACCAGGGATTGAACCCAGGGCCCCTGCATTGGGAATGTGGACTCTTAGCCGCTGGACCACCAGCAAAATCCCTAAAGTACTATTTAAATACAACATTGCTTCAAATGGAAATCAGCAGCTATACACAACCACAGAACTTATGGCACTGATATTTTAGTTGTAACAGAAAAGCCTGTCTCCCAGGCCACACTTAACATTAGTTCCTCAAAAGCACGGTTTTAATTTATTTTGGAAACACCTACATTTGGTGGATCCTTCACTCTTGAGATTGCATTTAGCAAAATCCAAGAAAACAAATAATAAAGTAATGTGGGTACTACCACTATAGTTTAATAGTTATTAAGCAGGTGGTTTGGGGCTTGGAAAACGTAATGACAGTATATTTTTATAGGCCAGAACTACTGAACAGAGGAACATAGAAGGTCAAAGGACTTTTCAAGATAAAAAAAAAATCTATTTATTCAAGAAATACTTGTTGAAGATCACCTGGTAGGCAGGCACAGGCCCGGGCACTGGGTACACAATGCTGGAATAGCCTTTTTTTTTCTTTTTCACATTTTGACACCTCAGAAATAGAGAGGTCATTAATGGTGTCCTAAAATCACTGTTGGCCATAAGGCAATTGTGGTGTAGTCATCTCTGCCTACAAATTTGTGAATTTAGCTATAATTCCTGTTTGTGATACTGGTTAACTGCTACCCTTCAATGGTTTGGTCAACAAATCATTTAAGAAGCATTTGAAGAAGGAATATGAGTCCTAGTTGTTGTATGAAAATCTTCCATTGACCCTTCCAGTAGCATCTTGAAAGCACAAAATCAAAACTTGCAAAATGGGCATCAGGTCATTGGGAAAAAAATCTAGAGACAATAGTGGAGTACTTTCTAAAGAGATCCGGAATATATGACATTCTTGATGTCTTAGAGGATAATATCATGTTGGAAAACATTTACACAAAGACTCTGGATTGAAAAGTGGTTCAGAAGAATAAGATTACAAATGTGAATTTTATTACTCATGTGTATATTATATCTACATACAGGGTATATATGTGTGTAATATGTAGCATATCATACACATGATATATAAGATACATATATATGAATCAACAAATATATTTCCTTCTACATAAATGCAAGAGGGATATATGATCAAATATATGTTTAAATAAGCTTATTAAAAAGGCCAAAGAAATCCAATAGGAAAGGGACATTTTTTCAACAAATGGTGCTGGAACAATGGGTATCTATTAAAAAAAATAAAAAATAAGGGCTTCCCTGGTGGCACAGTGGTTGAGAGTCTGCCTGCCGATGCAGGGGACACAGGTTCGTGCCCTGGTCCGGGAGGATCCCACATGCCACGGAGCGGCTGGGCCCGTGAGCCATGGCTGCTGAGCCTGCGCGTCCGGAGCCTGTGCTCCGCAACGGGAGAGGCCACAACGGTGAGAGGCCCGCGTACCGCAAAAAAAATAAAATAAATAAAATAAAATAAAGAATACTGACCCCAACTTACACCATATACAAAAGTTATTTTGACAGCTTAAGGCTGTGGATATATGGTGTAAAATTGTTTCAACTTTTTTGTATGGTTGAAAATTTTCAAAATAAAATAAGTCTAAAAGAGCTCTATCAATCAATATAAAATAAAAATTCTAAGTGGTAAGGAGTCATTGTCTCCTAGTTTAATTGACAGGGAGTTTTTTTTTTTCTTTCTTCATTGTACACAAGATAATGATGTACCTTAAAGTTGACAGAATTTCAGATTTGAAGAAATACAGTGGTTCCTAGGATGGAGGAAAATACAGTCCTCTTTCACCCTTTGGGACATGAATCTGAGATTGGGAGGTGTTAAGTGCTATAACAGGGTGGTGTGAATGCAGCCCTAAAGTAACGCTTACATTTTAGAGCTTTGCAGTTTGTATTGGGCATCCACATTATAATTGCAATGAATTATAATTCACTGTAATTTCTTAACCATCTTGCAGGTAGGTCACACGATTAGCCCAATGTTCATTGGTCAATGAATGAATGAATGAACACATAAAGAAACTAGGGCCCACATCATTAAAAAGTCTACAAAAAACAAATGCTGGAGAGGGTGTGGAGAAAAGGGAACCCTCCTATACTGTTGGTGGGAATGTAAATTGGTGCAGCCACTATGGAGAACAGTATGGAGTTTCCTAAAAAAACTGAAAATAGAATTACCGTATGATCCAGCAATCCCACTCCTGAACATATACCCAGACAAAACTCTAATTCAAAAAGATACATGCACTCCTATGTTCATAGCAGCACTATTTACAATAGCCAAGACATGGAAGCAACCTAAATGTTCCTCAACAGATGAATGGATAAAGATGTGGTACATATACACAATGGAATATTATTCAGCCGTAAAACAGAATAAAATAATGCCATTTGCAGCAGCATGGATGGACCTAGAGATTATCATATTCAATAAAGTAAGTCAGATAAAGACAAATATATGATATCACTTATATGTGGAATCTAAAATTCAATACAAATCAACGTATCTACAAAACAGAAACAGAATCACAGACATAGAGATCAGACTTATGGTTGCCACGAGGGAGGAGGGAGGGAGAGGGATGGAGTGGGAGTTTGGAGTTAGCAGATGCAAACTGTTATACGTAGGATGGATAAACAACAAGGTCCTACTGTATAGCACAGGGAACTATATTCAATAACCTGTGACAAACCATAATGGAAAAGAATATGAAAAAGAATAGATATGTTTGTATAACTGAGTCACTTTGCTGTACAGAAGAAACCAAACACAACATTGCAAGTCAACTATACTTCAATAAAAGTTAAAAAAAGAAAAAAAAATTTAAAAAGAAAGAAAAGGAAGAAACCAGAAGGTGCAGAAAAATTAAGTATCTTAACCTAAGATCATCCAAGTAAGGGTTCTAAGATTTGGTTCTTCTGAGACCTCTTCCTGCTATACCATTTATCTTTGATTGGGTTCCCTAAAAGCAGAGCCTGAGCTGAGGATGTCCTGTGCATGATTTATTGAGGTTGTTATCTCAGGAAAAACCTGTAAGGGACGAAGGGAGACAGGATAGGGCCAGGGATTGAAGCTCCGTGGAGACGGGAGTTCAGCCAAAGTCCAGCCTCAGCCTGCTCACAGGAACCCTGGAGAGGGAGTGTCCCACCTTGGGGCGGGGGGCTGGGCTTGTTTACTCCTACATCAGCCTGTTCACCACTTGGGAGGCCCCACCTTCTCATGTAGCGGGTAGGCATCTTAGAGCAAAGTGGCTCTGAGCCAAAACTCAATTGCAGCTCTAGAATGGGGGCACCAGCCAGGGATAGGGGGCCTGGGCAGAGCAACACAGCCTCCCCTCTACCAGTGGGAAGAATGTTCTCTTTAAGACTCAAGAGAATATACAATGGAATACTACTCAGCCATAAAAAAGAACGAGATTTTGCTATTTGCAGCAACATAAATGGACTTGGAGGGCATTATGCTAAGTGAAATAAGTCAGATGGAGAAAGACAAATACTGTATGATATCACTTATATGTGGAAACTAAGAAATACAACAAACTAGGGACTTCCCTGGTGGTGCAGTGGTTAAGAATCCACCTTGCCGGGGACACGGCTTCAAGCCCTGGTCCAGGAAGATCCCACATGCCATGGAGCAACTAAGCCCATGTGCCACAACTACTGAGCCTGAGCTCTAGAGCCCATGAGCCACAACTACTGAGCCTGCATGCCACAACTACTGAAGCCCACATGCCTAGAGCCAGTGCTCTGCAACAAAAGAAGCCACCACAATGAGAAGCCTGTGCCACAACAAAGAGTAGCCCCCGCTCGCCGCAACTAGAGAAAGCCTGCGTGCAGCAACAAAGACCCAGCACAGCCATAAGTAAATAAATAAACAAATAAAAAGAACTACAACAAACTAGTGAATATAACAAAAGAGAAGCAGACTCACAGATACAGAGAACAAACTAGTGGTTACCAGTGTGTGTGTGTGGGGAGGGGCAATATAGAGCTGGGGGAGTGGAAGGTAGAAACTATTGGGTGTAAGATAGGCTCAAGGATGTATTGTACAACACGGGGAATATAGCCAATATTTTGTAATAACTGTAAATGGAATGTAACCTTTAAAAATTGTATTAAAAAAAAAGACTCAAGGGCTTCCCTGGTGGCGCAGTGGTTGAGAGTCCACCTGCCGATGCAGGGGACACGGGTTCGTGCCCCAGTCCGGGAAGATCCCACATGCCGCGGAGCGGCTGGGCCCGTGAGCCATGGTCGCTGAGCCTGCACGTCCGGAGTCTGTGATCCACAACGGGAGAGGCCACAGCAGTGAGAGGCCCTTGTACCGCAAAAAAAAAAAAAAAAAAAAGAGACTCAAGAGGAGAGGAGGCCTGATTTAGCCCACATTGTTTACCCTCAGCTTCATGCTTTGGTCATGAGGAGTAAGGAAATGAGGCTGAGCCTGCCAGTTCTGCTTTATGAGTGACAGCTCCACAGGGCGCCAGCTCTCCCCACGCTGCCTCCTCCCCCTCCTCCCTCCCTCCTCCCCTTCTCCCCTCTTCCCCCCCTTCTCTCCTCCCCCTCCTTCTCTTCTTCTTCCTCTTCTCTTCCTTCTCCTTCTTCTTTTTAAATTACGGAGCGACCAAGAGCCAAGCACAACAACTGAATGAGGTGCTCAGTATGCATATTATCCCCTAGTTGGTGTGCCAGCAGTCCACATCCCCTTGGATTTCTTTACCACTTCCCTTCACACAAACTCCCTAGCTGAGTCTCTTTGGTGTCTTTGTCCTAACACAGCCCTCAGGCTGCCGGGCGCCAGCTTACAAATGCCTGGCAGTTTACAGACCTTCCCCAGGAGCCCTTAATCCCTGTGGCCCTGAGTCAAAGGGACCGTCCCACCATCTAGTTCCGCCGTGGGTTTCTTCTGGGAACCCTTCCCGATACATAACTTTCACATGAATATATTTGCTGTCCTACAAAATTTACCACATTGACATTTTTCCCTCCTTTTCATTATGGCAGTCTCACATGAGACTCTAGTCTCAGAGTCTGTTTCTGGGAAATTCAACCTAAGACATTTCTTTTTATCACTCAGGGAAACTGAGATGTAAGTTGCCCGAGCAAAAATAAAAAAAAAAAAAAGTGATTAATACTGAGATGGCTCTCTTCTGGTTCTCAAATCCACATACCAACTATTCTATTCAATACGGCTTTGTGAATCAAGGTCCTCATTAACGTCCAGGTCTCTCTGCAGGACAGCTCTGCACAAAATGCTGCTAGGAAGGGCCAGCCATGCCAGTCCGGCCACCTCTTTATCTACCATCCCAGGGTTCATTAAAGTTAGTTCTTAGAGAGTAGACTCTGCTGTCCTCAACTTTGCTCCCCTCCTCCTGTAGAACCCAGCAAATTTTCCAATATCCAGATATCAAGGACCAATGCCTGGCAATGATAAAGTTTTCATTGTACCATAATGAAAAGGAGGGAAAAATGTCAATGTGGTAAATTTTGTATGACAGCAAATGTATTCAATTTAAAGGACTCTTCTTTACTCTGAGATGGTGTCCTTCCAACATTTTTTTTTTTTTTTGTGGTACGAGGGCCTCTCACTGCTGTGGCCTCTCCTGTTGTGGAGCACAGGCTCTGGACGCGCAGGCTCAGCAGCCATGGCTCATGGGCCCAGCCGCTCCGCAGCATGTGGGATCTTCCCGGACCGGGGCGTGAACCCGCGTCTCCTGCATCGGCAGGTGGACTCTCAACGACTGTGCCACCAGGGAAGCCCCCTTCCAATATTTTTAATGTTGAAATATCCTTTCTTATATAAGATAATAGTAAAAGTAGACAGCAGTTGACTTTTTTAAAGTGGTCTAATGTAATAATATTAAAGTTGGCAACTCTGTTATAATAGATTTTTTTAAGGTAACGGTGGGTGGGTTGGGGGGCAATTTTATTCCTCTTGAAATCCAGTAGCCCAGAAGTTACAATCTTGGGGTTGTACCAGGCCCTGCGGGTGTCAGGAAATTTTCTTATTTCAGTAGAACCCTTCCTTAATCATGACTACCAGTGTTAACCAGGATTCTCTTGATAGCAAGTGAGAGAAATCCAATGATCTTAGATTAAAGAGGATTTTGCAAGGCTCTCATTACTTCAAGAAGGTGCTGGTAGGCCTCACAGACAATGGAGCTAAGCACTCAAAAACCACTGTGACTAGGAGTTTGGGATTAAAATATACACACTACTATATACAAAATAGGTAAACAACAAAGACCTGGGAACAGGGAACTCTACTCAATATCTCGTAATAACCTATGATGGAAAAGCATCTGAAAAAATACATATACATATGTATAACCGAATCACTTTGCTGTACACCTGAAACTAACACAACATTGCAAATTAACTATACTTCAATAAAAATTTTAAAAAACCTCACTGACTCTCCATGTTCCCAAGTATAACAATTGTGTATATTTTTAATTAATTTATTTATTTGTTTATTTTTGGCTGTGTTGGGACTCGTTGCTGCACGTGGGCTTTCTCTAGTTGTGGCGAGCAGGGGCTACTCTTCGTTGCGGTGTGTGGGCTTCTCATTGTGGTGGCTTCTCTTGTTGCGGAGCACAGGCTCTAGGTGCACAGGCTTTAGTAGTTGTGGCACGCGGGCTCAGTAGTTGTGGCTTGTGGGCTCTAGAGCACAGGCTCAGTAGTTTTGGCGCACGGGCTTAGTTGCTCTGCGGCATGTGGGATCTTCCCAGACCAGGGTTCAAACCTGTGTCCCCTCATTGGCAGGCGGATTCTTAACCACTGAGCCACCAGGGAAGCCCAACAATTGTGTATTGTTACATAACAAAACACTTCAAAAATCAGTAGATTAAAACAACAATAGTCACTTATTACGCTCATGAATCTGCATTGGACAGGGTTTGGCAGAGAAGGAAAGGCTCGTCTCTGCTCCATGCGGTGTCAGCTGGAGGCCTCACTTAAGGGCTGCTTCTAAGGTAGCGCGATCATGTTGGCAAATTGGTGCTGTTAACTGGGTGATCATCTGCGCTGAGGGCTCCAGGTGCAGGTCTCTCCATGTGACTACTGCTAGCATGAGAGCTGGATTCTAAGGGCCAGCGCCAGAGGGCCAGCCAGGGGGGAAGCTGTATTGCCTCCTATGAGCTGGCCTCTTAGTCAGACGGTACCGCTCTGCCCTCCCTACCAGGGGAAGGCAGTCACAAAGCCCCACCCTGCTTCAAGGGTTGAGGATAAACTTCTCCTCTTGACGGGGAGTGGCCAGGTTCTGAAAAAGCGTGTGGCATGAGAAATACGACTGTGGCCACCTTCTGGAAACACCATTGGCCACATCTACCATTGTCTTCCTTCTCTCCGGTGGATTTCTCCCAGGCATGGAGGGCATGGCCATCTGTGATTCTCAGGCTCCTATCTTCAGCTCCTTCATCTGAGAGGGATGTCCTCTTGCCTTTGGCCCAGCTTGGGGTAGATCTTTGTACCAATTACAGTAGGAGACTGAATAATGTGATTGGCTTATTTGGGGTTAGGGGTTTACCAATCACTGTGGCCTACGGGGTGAGATCTGAAAGAACATGGCCCTAAGCATGGGACCAGGGGCAGGATAGGGGCAAAACACAGAGCCAGCAGAGAGGGGAGTACTATTATGAGCAGACAGGTCAATAGCTGTCTACCACAGGGCTTGCTCGTAAAGGCTGCTCTTCCCCTCCCCCACGGGGTGACAAGGAATGCGGCCAGGGCCCTGATAGATGGGATCTCTGCTTACAACCCCAAGAGAGGAATTGTATTACTTTATAGACCCAATTCTGACAATATAACTACAGGTTTGGGTGGAAGCTGTGGAGATTTACGTTTAAAGAAGCAAACCCGGCAGGCTTAGCAATAAATGGAAATCATTTCTTTCTGGAAGTTTCTGCCCCCGAGGAGGTGTGACGTTTCAACCTATATGCTCCTGATGGCTGCAAGCAACTCACATACGTTTCTCAAAACAACTTCTTTGGTTGAACACTTCAGCTTTTGAATGCCAACTTTGGCCCCCAAAATGCAAGAAGCCACTTGAGATCATCTGAATAAAATCGAGATTTGGGGATAGTCAAGACCTTCTACCATCTGGCTCCAGCTAAAAAAAAAACAAGCCTCGGGGCTTCCCTGGTGGCGCAGTGGTTGAGAGTCCGCTTGCTGATGCAGGGGACACGGGTTCGTGCCCCGGTCCGGGAAGATCCCACATCCCGCGGAGCGGCTGGGCCCGTGAGCCATGGCCTCTGAGCCTGTGCTCCGCAACGGGAGAGGCCACGACAGTGAGAGGCCCGCGTACAGTAAAAAAAACCCCAAAACAAAACAAAACAAAAAACAAGCCTCTATTTCCACTACCAGTGTAAACTGTAACAGATAGAATTTAAAATAACGTTTTAGGGGGACTTCCCTGGAGGTCCAGTGCTTAAAACTTCGCCTTCCAATGCAGCGGGTGCCGGTAATATCCCTGGTCAGGGAGCTAAGATTCCACATGCCTCGCGGCCAAAACACCAAAAACATAAAACAGAAGCAATATTGTAACAAATTCAATAAAGACTTAAAAAATGGTCCACATCAAAAAAAACTTTAAAAATAAGATAACGTTTCAGGGAATTCCCTGGCAGTCTAGCGGTTAGGACTCCATGCTTTCACTGCCGGGGGCCTGGATTCGATCCCTAATTGGGGAACTAAGATCCCATAAGCCATGTGGTGTGGCCAGAAAAAACAAAACATGTTTTAAACACTTTTCAGTATTTTTATTTGTCACCTTTGCTAGTTTCCTAGGTGGGGGATTATGGACCCTTTTTGTTTTCTTCTTCATCTTTTTCTGAATTTGAGGAAACCTAATAAACATTATTTTGGGGGAAACAAAATTCTTCCCTCAGTAGAGGGGTCCTCTCAAACCTGTCAGGTGCTGCTGGAGCTCTTCCGTGGGGGAGAGCACACTGCGTGAAAGGCTGTGCATCTTCCATCACCCGACTGTTATCCCTGTGAGATGATCACAGCAGCCCCCAGCCTGCCTCTCTCATGCTCAGGAATGCAGTTCTGGGCTCTGGACCAAGATGCACAATCCTCAACCACCTTCCCACCACTGGCCCCTGGGTATGTTAAGATCCTTATCCAGGTCATCCCACACCTCAGCCTAAGCTCTGTCGCCAAGTTAACCAGATTCAGGATGGTAGACAGGAAACGCCACCTGCCATTCTAGTCAACAACGAATGTTGCCCGCCATCAAGCCATCAACCATTGCAGCACCCCCGATGGTATAACGTCCAATTTACCTTCATTTACAAGTGTCAAAAAGAATAACTTTCAAAAATGTGTAAGGTCGGGCTTCCCTGGTGGCGCAGTGGTTGAGAGTCCACCTGCCGATGCAGGGGACACGGGTTTGTGCCCTGGTCCGGGAAGATCCCACATGCCGCGGAGCGGCTGGGCCCGTGAGCCACGGCTGCTGAGCCTGCACGTCCGGAGCCTGCGCGTCTGGAGCCTGTGCTCCTTAACGGGAGAGGCCACAACAGTGAGAGGCCCGTGTACCGGTTTAAAAAAAAAAAAATGTGTAAGGTCAACTAAGGCATCTTCTAAACCATTTTGCTGGTCATTTTGAAGCCTGGACGACTCAGGAAGAGTCTATTTTTGTGCTTATTGTTGAGAGCGGCAGGAATCAACAGGAAAGCAAACCCCATGAATGACATCAGATCATCTCGGACAATGGGTTGTGGAGCCACTGTCCCAAAGCTGCTGGGTGAGTCTGAGAGTTAGGGTCTCCCCCACCCACCACTGGAGCAGCCCAGGTGCTTCTAGGAGCTTCACAGAGCAGAGGTCAGAGGCTGATCAGAGGGGCTGGGAACCTGCCAGCCTCTGATTTGTGTGGGGTAACGGTCAATGAGGTAAGACAAGGAAATAGTTTCTGCTTGTGCTGATGCAGGCCAGGCCCTTGGGCTGGAGTATGTGTGCCTGTGTGTGTGTGTGTGTGTGTTTCTGTGTATGTCTGTGTGTGTGTGTGAGCATGTGTGTGTGTAAGCATATGTTTTCCTGACCAGCACAGACCTATCTCTGCTCAGCGTTGGATTGTTAAAACTTCTGAAACCAAATATTGCTTCTCATCTTGCTGTTTATAGAGACTGATAGATTTCTTTTATTATGTCAGTTTAAAACCCTTTATGCCTCCTAAGAAGTTTATGGACCCCTAACCCACTGCTGTGTGAGGGAGCCGGTCTGGTTTAGACACCTGGGAAAGCAAGCAGTCCGGAAATACTTAGAGAAATTAGATTTGCCAATATGTATCCATAGCCCAGCCTTCCTCACTCCTGGGGATATGCCAAGAGAAACTCATTCCTGAGTTCGTGAGGACACATATAGAAGAACATTCATTGCAGCATCCTACGTGTGACAGAGGGCTATGTCTGCCCATCACTGGGGAGTAGAAAAGTAAACTGTTGAAGAGAGGCAGACCATGGAATTCCTGGATCAGCCAGCATCAATGAACTAAAGATACACACAATAATATGGACAGATCTTTCAAATATGATGTTGAATGATAAAACTTTAAAAATAGAGGGAGAGGGGACTTCCCTCGTGGTCCAGTGGCTAAGACTCTGCACTCCCAATGCAAGGGGCCTGGGTTTGATCCCTGGTCAGGGAACTAGATCCCACATGCCGCAACTAAGACTTTGCATGCTGCAGCTAAAGATTCCACGTGCTGCAACTAAAGATGCTGCAACTAAGAGATCCCGCATGCTGCAACGAAGATCCCACGTGCTGCAACCTGATGCAGCCAAATAAATAAAGATATTTTAGAAAATAGGGACTTCCCTGGTGGTCCAGTGGTTAAGAATCCGCCTTCCAGCGCAGGGGATATGGGTTCAATCTCTGGTTGGGGAACTAAGATCCCACATGCCACGGGGCAACTAAGCCCGTGCGCCACAACTAGAGAGCCCGCGCACCGCAACTACTGAGCCTGCACTCTCTGGAGCTCGCGTGCCACAACTAGAGAGAAGCCTGCACTCCACAACTAGAGAAGCCCGTGTGCCACAATGCACAATGAAGATCCCGTGTGCGGCAACTAAGACCCGACACAGCCAAATAAATAAATTTAAATATATATATATATATATATAAAATAGAGAGAGATCTAAAACAGTACTTCTCAACGTACAGATGACCAACAAGCACATGAAAAGATGCTCATCACCGCTAATTATTGGAGAAACACAAATCAAAACTACAATGAGGTACCGCCTCACACTGGTCAGAATGCCCATCATTAAAAAGCCTACACATAACAAATGCTGGAGAGGGTGTGGAGAAAAGGGAACCCTCCTACATGTTGGTGGAATGTAAATTGGTGCAGCCACTATGGAAAACATTATGGAAGTTCCTCAAAAAATTAGAAATAGAGTTGCAGTATGATCCGGCAATCCCACTCCTGGGCATATATCCAGACAAAACTATAATTCGAAAAGTCAATGCACCCTAGTGTTCATAACAGCACTATTTATAATAGCCAAAACGTGGAAGCAACCTAAATGTCCATTGACAGATGAATGGATAAAGAAGATGTGGTACAGGGACTTCCTTGGTGGTCCAGTGGTTAAGACTTCACACTTTCAATGCATGGGGCAGGGTTGAACCCCGGGACAGGGAACTAAGATCTAACATGCCATGCAGCGCGGCCAAAATATTAAAAAAAAAAAAAAAAAAAAAAAGGTGTGGAATCTCAGCCCCACACAGACCCACAGAATCAGTGTCTGGGGTGGGGCCCAGGAATCTGTGTTCTCTCCAGGTGATTCTTATGCAGCTGAAGTTGAATTACCATTTACACGCATTTCAAATACATACATACATTAAACAATTCTCTGTATTTTCCCAAAGTAGGTTCATATCCAAAGAAATCTACACATTACAGTAAGTGCTCATGGGGAGAAGCATGGAACTGAGGTGAAGGGGGAAATCCAATTAAATAAATATAAAAGTGAGGCCTGGCCTGCTCTTGCTGATAGTAAGTGATAAACTGAATGAGTAACTTAATTCTGCAAAATCCTAAAAGTAAACTGGAGAGAGAGGCACTGCAGACACAGAGAAATCTTTTTTTTTTTCCTTTGCCCTGTGTGTTAAGTGCACTGACTGCTCCAGCCAGCAGAGGTATACGCTGTGAAGTGTTCACACCTGTGCATGAATAGAAGCTCAGTTCCTCCTACTCCCATTAAGCAATTTTTTTTTTTGGCTGCGTTGCATCTTCATTGCTGTGCATGGGCTTTCTCTAGTTGTGGCGAGCGGGGGCTACTCTTCCTTGTGGTGCATGGGCTTCTCATTGTGGTGGCTTCTCTTGTGGAGCATGGGCTCTAGTGCGCGGGCTTCAGTAGTTGCAACATGCAGGCCCTAGAGCGTTTGGGCTTCAGTAGTTGTGGCGCATAGGTTCAGTAGTTGTGGCTCGGGGGCTCAAGAGCGCAGGCTCAGTAGTTGTGGCACACAAGTTTAGTTGCTCTGCAGCATGTGGTATCTTCCTGGGCCAGAGAACGAACCTGTGTCCCCTGCATCGGCAGGCGAATTCTCAACCACTGTGCCACCGGGCAAGTCCCTAAGCAAATATTTAAATATATCAGTTTGAGGGAATGCCAAAGTATTAGCCTGCCCAAAATGTCCACATATTTTATTCCAGCCCTGAGAGGATTACCTTATTTTAAGAGGCCTGTCAAACAGGTGAGAGGCTATAGTTGGAAGAAAAAACACACCTTCTCCAGGAACAAGTTAGCCCGCAGATCCCATAGGACGTGGCCAGAAAATCAGGTCCAAGGAGCCCTTGGCCCACCCAACAGGGAAGCTGAATGACCACAAAGAAACAAACTTCTCTCGTTATTTTTTTTCCTCTTTTGTTTGAGAATCTTACTTCTGACTGTTGGGAAAAGCAGAGCAGTGGTTTCGTTGGCTGAGCCCTTAAGCATTAGGTTATTTAGGTGCCAGAGGACCTGATAGATGTAGTGGTGAACAGGTTGGCACCATGCAGACCAGGAGCCCTGTTTATCTGGATGCCCCCTCAGTGGTGGAGGGGCTGAGTGGCCAGCTGGGATGGTTTATGGTAACAGGTCCCCAGGCTGGGTGTGGAGAAGGCTGGGTTTATCCTAGGAATGCAAGGTTGGGAACAATTGAAAATCCATCAGTGTAATATACCACAAAAATAGAATCAAGGGGAAAAAGCCACTCCTTCTGTATAGCACAGGGAACTATATTCAATATCCTGTGATAAACCATAATGGAAAGAATATGAAAAAGAATGTATATATATGTATAACTGAGTCACTTTGATGTACAGCAGAAATTAACACAACATTGTGATTCAAGTCTACTTCAATAAAAAGTAAATTTTAAAAAAGTGAAAAAAGCCACATGATCATCTCAACAGACACAGAAAATGCATTTGACAAACTTCAACACTTTTTCATGATAAAAACACTCAACAAACTAGGACTAGAACCTCCTAAACTTGAAAAAAACAAAACAAAACAAACCTAAACTAAACTAAACTAAGCTCACATCAACTAAACTAACATCATACTCAATGGCAGAAGACAGAATGTTTTCTTCCTAAGACCAGGAACAAAATAAGAATGTTTTGCCCTCACCATTTCTATTCAACATTCAACAATTTGACAAGTCTACTAGGCTTGTTATATTAGAAATAAAAGGCATCCAGATTGGAAAGGAAGACATAAACTGTGTGTCATCTATTTGCAGATGACATGATCTTATATATAGATAATCACAAAGGACCCACTAAAAATTATTAGAACTAATAAACAAGTTCACCAAGGTTGCAGGATAAAAAGTCAGTATGCAGACCTTTTTTTATTGCACTTTACTACACTTTGCAGATACTGAGTTTTTTATAAATTGAAGGTTCGTGGCAACCCTGCATCAAGCAAGTCTAGTTTACCTTCTTCCAACAGCATTTGCTTACTTCGTGTCTCTGTGTCACATTTTGGTAATTCTCGCAATATTTCAAACCCTCCACCTACAAAAAGGTTACGACTCACCAAAGGCTCGGAAGATGGTTAGCATTTTTTAGCAATAAAGTATTTTTTAATTAAGGTATGTACATTTTTAAAGACATAATGCTATTGCACATTTAGTACAGTATAGTGTAAACATAACTCTTATATGCCTTGGGAAACCAAAAAATGCATGTGACTCAATACCGCGATATTCACTTTACTGTGGTGTCTGGAACTGAACCCACAATATCTCTAATGTATACCTGTACAATAATCAATTATATTTATATACACTAGCAATGAACAACATGAAAATGAGATTAAGAAAAATTCAATTTATAATAGTATCAAAAAGCATAAAATACTTAGGAATAATTTAACATGAGAAGCATAAGACTAGTACACTCAAACTATAAAACACTAAAAGAAATTAATGAAGACCTAAGTAGATGGAAAGATATCCCATGACTATGGATTGGAGGATATATTGTTAAAATGGCATACTCCCCAAACTGATCTACAGATTCAATGCAGTCTCTATCAAAATCCCAGCTGGCTTTTTTGCAGAAATTGACAAGCTATCTTTAAAATAATATGGAAATTCAAGGGACCCAGAATAACCAAAACAATCTTGAAAAGGAGGAACTAGGCTGGAGGACTCACACTTCCTTATTTCAAAACTTAATATAAAGCTACAGTCTTCAAGTCAGTGTGGTACTGGTGTAAGAATAGACATATAGACCAATGGAATAGAACTGAGAGTCCAGAAAGAAACCCATACATCTATGATCAATTCATTTTTGACAAGGGTGCCAACACCCTTTAATGGGGCAAGAAGTCTCTTTCATAAATGGTGCTGGGATAACTGGATAGCCACATGCAAAAGAATGAAGTTGGCCCCTACCTCACGCCATATATAAAAGTTAACTCAAAATGGATCAGAAACCAAATATAAGAGCTAAAACTATAAAACTCTTAAATGAACACATAGGTTTAAATCTTCACACATATACACACTACTATATATAAAAGAGATAATCAACAAGGACCTACTGTATAGCACAGGGAACTCTATTCAATATTCTGTAATAACCTATATGGGAAAAGAATCTGAAAAAGAATGGATAAATGTATATGTATAACTGAATCACTTAGCTATACACCTGAAACTAACACAACATTGTTAATCAACTATACTCCAATATAAAATAGAAATTAAATTTAAAAATAGAATAAAATAAAAGTACTCTGCTCAATACTGTAAAAAAAAATCTTCAAAGACCTTGGATTAGGCCATAGTTTCTTAGGACATGCAAAAGCGACCAAAGAAAAAGTAAATAGGACTTCATCAAAATTAAAAACCTTTGTGCTTTAAGGACAGAGTCAAGAAAATGAAAAGAAACCCCACTGAATGGGAGAAAATATTTGCAAATCATGTATTTGACAAGAGACTTGTATCTAGAATATATAAGGAACTCTTACAACTCAATAATAAAGAGACAATCCAATTTAAAGATGAGCAAAGGATGTGAATATCAGTTTCTCTAGGAAGATATACAAATGGGCAATAAGCACATGAAAAGATGCTCAACATCATTAGTCATCAGGGAAATGCAAATCAAAACCACAATGAGAGGGCTTCCCTGGTGGCGCAGTGGTTGAGAGTCCGCCTGCCGATGCAGGGGACATGGGTTCATGCCCCGGTCCGGGAAGATCCCACATGCCACGGAGCGGCTGGGCCCGTGAGCCATGGCCGCTGAGCCTGCGTGTCCGGAGCCTGTGCTCCGCAATGGGAGAGGCCACAACAGTGAGAGGCACGCGTAACATTAAAAAAAAAAAAAACCCACAGTGAGATACCACTTCACACCCACTAGGATGGCTATAATCAAAAAAGCAGAAAATAACAGGTGTTAGCAAGGATGTGGAAGATTTGGAACCTTTGCGCACTATTGGTGGGCACTTAAAATGGTACAGCTACTGTAAAAAATAGTATGGCAGATTCTCAAAATGTTAAACGTAAAGTTACCATATGACCCAGCAACTCCACTCTGAGGTGTATATGCAAGAAAATTAAAAACATGTGTCCACATAAAAACCATACATGAATGTTCATAGCAGCATAATTCATAATAGCCAAAAAGTAGAAACAGGGACTTCCCTGGGGGTCCAGTGGGTAAGACTCCACGTTCCTAATGCAGGGGGCCTGGGTTCAATCCCTGGTCGGGGAGCTAGATCTCTCATGCATGCCGAAACTAAGAGCCCGCATGCCACAACCAGGAGTCCGCAGGCTGCAACTAAGAAGTCTGCATGCCGCAGCTAAGGCCTGGAGCAGCCTAAATAAGTAAATAAATAAATAAATACTTTTTTTAAAAAGTGGAAACAACCCAAATGTCCATCAACTGATGAATGCGGTATATCCATACAATGGAATATTATCCAACCATAAAAAGAAATGAAGTACTGATACCTGCTACAACAGGAATGAACCTTAAAAACAATTATGCTAAATGAAATAAACCAGACACAAAAGACCACATAGGGTAGCATTCCATTTATATGAAATGTCCAGAACAGGTGAAGCCATAGAGATGGAGAGTAGATACAAGTGGTTGCCAGAAGCTGGGAGAAGGGGAGAGTGGGGAGGGATTGCTAATGAGTCTCCATAGAGTGTGGCCAGCCTTCTTGGTTTGTCTGGGACTGAGGGATTTGCATGGTGGGTCTCTCAGTGCTAAAGCTGGGACAGCTCCAGGCAAACCCGGAAGAAGTGGTTGCCCTATTCCGTATCTGTAAATGAATGTGTTATATTAGGTTGTCTCTAAGGTCCCTTCTAGCTTACAAATTCTTTGAGATTTTATTTGTGAAAAAAACAAACAAGCAACAACACACGATCAAAGCCCAGAACAAGAAAAGCCTGTTTTTCTTTCCCTGTCTGGTAAATGATATGCCCCGGGCAAGCTTGCTGTCCAGACCTCTTGGTCATTCCCAGGGTATCCATAGCCTTCCCTGAGTGTGGGAGAAGCATGGGTACCATGTATCTACAAAATACCCCTTTTCAGTCTCTAACCCCAAACCAAAGAAATCAGAACATCTGGATGTGGGACACAGGCCAAGAGGATTTTTAAAAAATCTGCCAGGTAATTCCAATATGCAGCCAGGTGTGAAAACCAGAGGCAGTGGGATCTGACACCCGCCCTGCTCCTCTTTCCCAGCCCCTCCCATGACTGGGCTAAGGGCTGCTGCGAAATATCAGAGGAGCCGATCAGAGGCTGTCTCAGGAATCTGAACTAAGACATTTTGGGGGAAGCTTGAGAAAGGCAGGAGAGGCCATAGTAGGTCACAGGTGAGAGGTTGTGGAGGCACTTGGGTTGAGAGCAGAGGTCAAAGGAAATTCAGGAAGATCAAGAAAAACTAAGCAAAAAAAAAAAAAAAAAAGAAAGAAAGAAAAACTATGCAGACAGGGACCTAAGCACAGATTTCGCAGGAGGCTGCAGACTAGTGACTGCTGGTCCCGCTCTGCTTCCATTCCAGGGTTTGCCTAATTCTGTTGAGTTTTATAATAAATCCTCTTTCTCTTAGCAGGAGGAGATATTGCATTTTCTAAAGATGGCTACAACAATATTTCCAGCCCGCATGCTCCCCTCAGTGTGACCTCATCACTTCCCCATTGGAAGGTGGCAGGTAATTTCTCTCTCCTTGAACCTAGGGGGTGACTTTATGTTGTAGCCAACAGAATGCAGCAGAAGTAACTCTATGTGACTTCCAAGGCTGAGTCAGAAAAGCCATGCAGCTTCCATCTGGTTCTCTGGGGACCTTCTCTCAGGGAGCCCTGAGCCACCAGGTAGGAAATCTGACTTCCCTGAGACCGCCATCTGAATGGTCACGTAGGCTCTCCAACTGACAGTCCCAGCTGAGCCCAGCCCTCCAGGCATCCCCATCAAGCCACCATATTGGATTCTCCGGACAAACCCATCCACTAGCTAGTACCACTGAGCGACCTCAATCAACATCATGAGAAGAATTGCTCACTCTGAGCCCTGCCCACATTCCTGACCCACACAATTTATGGGATGTAATAAAAAGGTTGTTCTCAATCTACAAAGTTTGGAGTAGTTTGTTACACAACAAAATAGAAACAGGTAGTCTAAGAAAATCTGTATTCCTTGTCATCAAAGAGCCTGATGGGTACACCAACTCTCTCCCAAGGTTTGTTCCCATTCCTAACTCACCTTTGGTTTAGTTTGTTTTTTGTGTTTTGTTTTTGGCCGTGCAGCATGTGGGATCTTCGTTCCCTGACCAGGGACAAAACACACGCCCCCTGCAGTGGAAGCACGGAATCTTAACCACTGGACCACCAGGGAAGCCCCGCCTTTGGTTTAGTTTTCATCAGGCCCCCAACAACCAACCTCCCACCACCGATGGGTGAAACTTGCACTGTGGATAGGAACTGCTGACACTTTTCAAAATCAGAATTGTTCCTAAAAAAACCCACAGCACAATTGTAAAGAATTAAAAGAAAATATAAGCAGTATATTGTTTAAAGTTGTAAAATATACATAAAACCATTTTAACCATTTTTAAGTGGCATTAAGGACATTCACATCATTGTGTAACCATGACCACCATGCATCTCTAGAATTTTTCATCTTGCAAACCTGAACCCCTACATCCATTAAACAATAGCTTCCCATTTCCTTCTCCCCTCAGCCCCTGGTGACCACCATTCTACTTTCTGTCTCTGTATTGGACCACTCATGTAAGTGGAATTATACAGTATCTGTCCTTTGGGGTCTGGCTTCTTTCACTTAACGTAATGTCTTCAGGGTTCATCCATGTTGTTGCAAATGGCAGAATTTCCTTCCTTTTTAAGGAACAGTATTCCATTGCATGTATATACTGAATTTTGTTTATCCATGCATCCATTGATGGACACTTGAGTTGCTTCCACCTTTTGGCTATTGTGCATAATGTTGCTATGAACATGGGTGTACACATACCTGCTTTCAGTTCCTTGAAGTGGAATTGCAGGATCATATGGTAATTCTAATTTTAGTTTTTTGAGGAACCCCTGTATTATTTTACATAGAAATTGCACCATTTTTCATTCCCACCAGCGGAGCACAAGGGTTCCAACTTCTACATGTTCTCACTAACTTTTTTTTTTTTTTTTCCCCTGGCGGCATTGGGTACTTGTTGCTGCACGCAGGCTTTCTCCAGTTGCGGCGAGCGGGGGCTACTCTCTGTTGCGGTGCGCGGGCTTCTCACTGTGGTAGCTTCTCTTGTCGCAGAGCACGGGCTCTAGGCGCACAGGCTCTATGCACACGGGCTTCAGTAGTTGCAGCACGCAGGCTCAGTAGTTGTGGCACACAGGGCTTAGTTGCTCCGCGGCATGTGGGATTTTCCCAGACCAGGGATCGAACCCGCGTCCCCTGAATTGGCAGGCAGATTCTCAACCACTGCGCCATGAGGGAAGCCCTCTCACTAATTCTTGTTATTATTATTATTATTATAGACATCCATCCTAATGGATGGAAAGTGGTATCTCATTGTGATTTTGATTTGCATTTCTTTAATAACTAGTGATGTTGAGCATTTATTCATGTGCTTTTCATGTACTTATCTTCTTTGGAGAAGTGTCTATTCAAGTCCTTTGCCTGCTTTTTCACCCATTGTTTGGTTTTGCATTGTTGAGTTGTAGGAGTTTTTTGTAAATTCTGTATATTAACTTATTATTATTTGGCCACATTGCGCAGCTTGCGGGATCTTGGTTCCCCAACCAGGGAACACGGGCCACTGCAGTGAAAGCATGGAGTCCTCACCACTGGACCACCAGGAAAATCCCTTGACCCCTTATTAGATTAATGATTTGCAAATATTTTCTCCCATTTTGTGGACTGCCTGTAAGCGATATTGAAAGAGCTGGGACTAATGCAACATTGTAAGTCAACTGTACTTCGATTAAAAAAAAAAGAGGGACTTCCCTGGTAGTGCAGTTGTTAGGACTCCACGCTTCCACTGCAGGGGACAGGGGTTCGATCCCTGGTTGGGGAACTGAGATCCCACAAGCTGCATGAACCAGCCGAAAAAAAAAAACAAAAAGAAAAAAAAAGAGAGAGAGAGAGAGAGAGCTGAGAAACAGCTGGGTACTTTCTGAGCATGGTACCAAAACAGAAATAATAAAGGAAACAGTCAGTGGATTTGACTACATAAAAATATGTTTTAGATATGATTAAAAAATACCACAAACCGGGACTTCCCTAGTTGCACAGTGGTTAAGAGTCCGCCTGCCAAGGTAGGGGACACGGGTTTAAGCCCTGGTCCGGGAAGATCCCACATGCTGCGGAGCAACTAAGCCCGAGCGCCACAACTACTGAGCCTGCGCTCTACAGCCACAAGCCACAACTACTGAGCCTGCGTGCCACAACTACTGAAGCCCGCGCAGCTAGAGCCTGTGCTCCGCAACAAGAGAAGCCACTGCAATGAGAGGCCTATGCACCACAACAAAGAGTAGCCCGCGCTGGCCGCAGCTAGAGAAAGCCCACGTGCAGCAACAAAGACCCAATGCAGCCAAAAATATAATTAATTAATTAATTAAAAAATAATTAAATAAAAACAAAACCACAAACCATATCAAAAGTCAAATGATGCAGGAAAAATGTTTTTTGCAATACACAGCAATGGATTTTTAATATGTAGCAAGTAAAATACAAGTAGTCTAGTAAACAAAAGCTAAACCCCAATAAAATTAAACAGGGCAAAAGACACAAATATATAGTTACAAAAGAAGAAATACATGATCCTTGCTACACATAAAACGTCTTGTGGAAGCAAAACTGACATCTTGCTTCCATGAAGTCCCAGGTTTGGGGGAAAATACACTTTCAGGCCTGTCAAATTCTAGCCCCTCGAATAAACGGACTCTTGAGCATGGCCTGTAAGGTGCTGACAACTTAAGGCAAACAACTTTATCCCTGACTTTTGCAATGCTGCTGTCTGAAGTCTGGCCACAACCTCATAGAAATGATAACCCTGTAAGGAAATTGCTGGTTTTCAGTCCTGAACATACCAACTGTAAAGTCAGTCACCTTGGTAATTCTGCAGTGTTTGGCTTTAATGACCTGCTGTGTTTTTTTATTTGAATAGCAGATCCTTCTGGCTGTCTCATATTTCTTGCAAGTAAACTTCTTTCCTTTTCTTACTGCTGTTATCTGAGTCTTCAATTCACTGGGAATCAATGAAATGCACATTAAAATAAAATATTAAAATATCAAGGTACCATTTTCACCTATTCAGTGGGCAAAGATGTATTTTGCCAAGATACTGCTCAATGCCAGCTGGGTGGGCAGTAAGTTGGGCCCACCTACGTGGCTACTAACTTTTAAAATATACACTTTAAATCCTGTAATTCTAGTACCTGCAATTCAACAATGGTTACTTAGGTATATCCTAAAATTAAAAAGAAACAAACACTAAAATGTCATCAACTTACAAACAGTCAAATACATTTTTTAAGAATATGTAATACTCTGGGGAAATGCTCTTGATTTAATGTAAAATGAACAAAGTGGGATCATACAGGATGATGGAAAATTTGCTAATAAAACCATATATATGGCATTTTCAAAACTGATAAGAAAAAGAAAGCATTTAAATCACCACCCTTTCCTTTTCTTTAAGGAAAAAATAATTTATATGACTGCTGTCATTTAATAACAGAGCACACTAGAACTTATGAAGTTCAATTAAGGTGGAATTATATATAATGTTGTGTATTAAGGTCAGTTAAGGTGGGTGGGACTGGATGTGGTGGTTGGGAATGAGCAAAAGAAACAAGAGCGGGGAAGAAAGAGCTGGGATAGGGTGGGGGACTGAGAGAGACAGACAGACAAACCTAGAAACTTAGGCAGAACGATCAAATGAAACCAATTCCTAGAGCATTGTTTCATGTCCTCTCTCTCTCCTGCCCCCCCTCCCGCCGCCCCCCCCCCCCCGTCTCTCTCTCTCTCTCTCTCTCTCTCTCTCTCTCTCACACACACACACACACACACACACACACTCTCTCTCTCTCTCTCTCTCTCTCTCTCTCTCTCTCTCTCCCGGCTATTGTTTCAGAAGGTTCTCTAACAGAAACCAACAAAGAAGACAGCTCTCTGAACCAACAAGAACACAGACTCCTCTGCAGTTACAAGTGAAAGGAAACGATGTTCACATCGAATCCTTGTCAGAACAGCAGGACATCAGAGACGGCTCAGAAGTTGTGGTGGGCTGTTCTGGAGACAAAATAAATCTTATGGCAAACGGCTCTACACTCTTCCCTGGAATCACCAATAAATGTCGTGCAGGGGCTCCCACCTCCGGGAGGCGGGGACTTGGGTTCAGGCTACTGAATTATTTATTAGAGCCCTAATTTACTACAATGAAACCAGTTTAAACAAATTAAAAGGGCAGGTAAGGGTAAGCAAGCACTGGCTGAAAGAAAAGAACAAGCTGTTATTTACAAAGGAAACACAGGCACAGGCGGAGACATGCCATGTGATCAGAGAGGCAGCATACCAACAAATTAGCAAACGTCTTTTGCAAAGATCAAAAACAGGAGTAATTGCCCACAGCCGGCCCAGGTACCAGCTGCTGAGCAAGCGATCCTGGCTTCTGTCGGATACAGAACTGGCTCTGTGTAAAGAGCTTTGAAATGCTGGGTCAGATGAGGTCTGTCCTATCTCAAACTGAGACTCACACCTTGAATTGCCCAGGTTTGAGAAGGCTTGACTGGATGAAAACCCTCCAAGGAGCCTGCTTTAAGTAACAGGGAATGTCCCAGAGCCGGAATTAGGAAAGTGTCACCAACACAGGAGATTTAACACTCGGTGCCTGGAAAATAAAGCAGGGTTCCTTGGCACAGTATGAGAGAAGCAGGTCGAGTTAGCAGCTTAGCAATTCAGCTACCCCTGGAGAGAACCCAAGAAGCCATCCAACACCCGTGAGTGCCCTGCTGGTGTGCATTTCAGGAACCTCAGGGTCTTTGATTCTTGTGTAGTCACTCCTTCCAATAAGTCAAATTGGCCCAAGCCCTGAGGTGGCTGCATATAATGTAACAGAAAGTTCAAGAGGACCTCGCGCGAGATGTGGTCCATATATACAATGGGATGCTACTCAGCCATAAGAAAGAGTGAAATAATGCCATTTGCAGCAACGTGGATGGACATAGGCATGATCATAAACGCTAAGTGAAGTAAGTCACGAAGAGAAAGACAAATATCATACGATATCACTTATATGTGGAATCCAACATAGGACACAAATGAACTTATCTATGAAACAGATACAGACTCACGGACATAGAGGACAGACTGATGGTTGCCAAGGGGGAGGGGGTTGCGGGAGGGATGGGATGGGAGGTTGGGATTAGCAGATGTAAGCTAACACATATAGAATGGATAAACAGCAAGGTCCTACCGTATAGGACAGGGAACTATATTTAATATCCTGGGATAAACCATAATGGAAAAGAACATTAAAAAAAAGAATGTATGTACATGTATAACTGAACCACTTTGCTGTACAGCAGAAATTAACACAACATTGTAAATCAACTATACTTCAATTAAAAAAAAAAAGAGGACCTCGCACACGTATCTGTGAGTTAGATAACGGCAGGATGCACAGAACAGACATATCTCCCTGCCCCCCTCCCTCCTGTTTCCTTTAACTCGGAAAAGTGGCCTCAGCCTCAGCGCTGGGGCATGGCTGTGACACTGAGACAGATGTAGGGCAGGACTGTGGCAGGGAGATGTTGACAACACCCGGTAAAGGGATGAAACTTTCTACCAACATGCAAAGTGGAGTTGTACTGCCCACCTGGAACCGTGAGCTGGTCATCGTAGCCATGAGATCATAACAACACGACAGGGCACATAATCAGGGCACAGAGGAAACCAGCACATGGAAGGAAATCCTCGGAGAGATGAGAAGACGGCAGGGAAATAGATTTGACAGCTTGTTGCTGCCAGAGCTTCCTTAGCAAAGATAAGATCAGCATTGGGTTTATTTAAAAAGAGACAAATCCTGGTGTCTACCCAAGATGTTTGTTCCTATTGTATTTAATCTGTTGGCAGAAGCAGGAAAGAAGTCAGTTTGGGGTAAACACTGCTTCCAGCAGCAGCCGTTCCTCGCAGAGCAAGTTCGGACACTGGATGCTGAAAATGGACCAAGAAAAAACAGCACATCCTGGCAGCATGCCCTGCGCAGGGGCTTCAGCTGTGTTTTTTGAGAAACACAGACCATCTTCGTCAGCAGAGCTTTGAACGCCCACTAAGATGGGAGGTCAGAGAGCGGAGGTGAAACTGGCCATCACACTCCAATTCCTTAGAAAAGGGACATACGGGTCCCTTCCTGAGAGCCATCCAGTCAGTTTTGCTAAACAGAACTGCAAACCCTTAAGACATGTAGAATAAATATTCCTACATTAAAGTGGTTTACAGGAAAAAGTTGAGATTGCTCCTAAAAGACATCTCTATCAGATCTTCTCAGGCCAGCAGGTCAGCGGAGTCACCCAGGGAATCTGGGACCCGCTCAAGACCAGTGAATCCAAATCTCTGAAAATCGTTGTTTGCAGAGCCTGCCAGGTGGTTTCAATATGGACGCAGGGTAAGAAATAGCAGTGTAGAGTAGAGCTTTTCTAACTTTAATGGGCATACATCTCACCTGGGGATCTCCTTAAACCGGAGTTTAATCCCAACAGGTCTGGGGAAGGCTGAGAGCCTGCACTTCTAACGAGCTCAGGGGATGGGGATGTTTGATCCAGGGCTACACTGAGGATGCCAAGGGCCTATAGAGCTACCTCTTTAATTACGGGCATTGGATTAAGGTTTCGTATCAATAAAGTACAATTCAAAGCCAGGGATAAACCTTTGTATCATTTTGGTCAAAACAACTTTTCTTATCATGTGTGGGAGGAAGACAGGGGTAAGCAATCAGATCAGATGGGCAGAAATCAGAACAATTTTTAATTTTGGTCACATTTTTCAGTAAACATCACTTCAACTGATGAATCAGTAAACTAAATGTGGTACATCCCTACACTGGAATATTATTTGGCCATGAAAAGGAATGAAATCTTGATACACACTACATGGATAAACCTTGAAAATATTACGCTGGGAATTCCCTGGCGGTCCAGTAGTTAGGACTCCATGCTTCCACTCCAAGGGGCCTGGGTTTGATTCCAGTTTGGGGAACTAGGATCCCACAAGTCTGCGGTGTGGCAAAAAAAAAACCCCAAAATCCCAAAACAAACAACTATGCTAACTGAAAGAAGTCAGTCACAAAAGACCACATATTGAATATTGCATTTACATGAAATGTCCAGAATTAGCATACTTATAGAGATAGAAAGCAAATTAGTTGTTGCTTAGGGCTGGAGGGATGGGGGGAAAGGAGAGCTAGCTAAAGGGCAGGGGGCTTCTTTACGAGGTCATGAAAATATTCTAAATATTCATGAAATATTCTATAATTGACTGTACTAAAAAACCATTGAATTTTACACTTTAAATGGGTGAGTTGTATGACATGTGAATTATCTTTCAATAAAGCTGTTAAAAAATTACTGAAAGGGCTTCCCTGGTGGCACAGTGGTTAAGAATCCACCTGCAATGCAGGGGACACGGGTTCGAGCCCTGGTCTGGGAAGATCCCACTTGCTGTAGAGCAACTAAGCCCATGCGCCACAACTACTGAGCCTGCGCTCTAGAGCCCGTGAGCCACAACTACTGAGCCCGCGGGCGCACCTAGAGCCGGTGCTCTGCAACAAGAGAAGCCACCGCAATGAGAAGGAGCCCACACACCACAAGGAAGAGTAGCCCCCACTCGCCGCAACTAGAGAAAGCCTGCACGCAGCAACGAAAACCCAATGTGGCCAAAAATAAATAAATTTATTCAAAAAAAAATAGTGAAAGATCTTTGCAGTGCATATAAGCAACAAAACATATAAAGAATGTATAATATTTTATGTATTATATATACATTATGTTCTTTATATACTATCTTTAATATTATATAGAATATATAATATAAAATACAAAGATTATGTAAAGCCTTGTAGGAGTAAGTCTATTAAAAAAAAAAGGCAAACAACCCAACAGGAAAAGAGACAGAGGATGTGCACAGACAATTCACAAAAGAGAAAACCAGAAGGGTCAATATACACATGGAAAGAGGCTCCACTTCTTTGGAAGTCAGGGAAATAAACATTAGTATATCAACCAGATATCAGTTCAGACCCATCAGATTGGAAAAAGAAGTACAAAAATTAGGATGATGACACTAAGCTATGCTAAATGTATTCTCATGTATTGCTGGTGGCAAGAGTAGACTGGTCCAAAATCTTTGGAAAGCAATTTAGCAATATTTGAGTACATCTAAAGTATGCCTATTCCATGACTTGCTAGTATACACACATGAGAAAGTCTCACCCATGTATACAGGAGGCATGCACAGGAATATTCTTCCATTATTTTCTGTATTAGTAAAAACCTTCAATAATTTATATGTCATCCATAGGGAAATGGATAACTATATTGGGATTTATTCACATAATGAAAAATTAGCATTTAAGAATAAATGAATTTGAGCTGCTGTATGTAGTAAAATATTTAAAATATGATTCATATTACCTCCTAGAAGTAGTCTAAATAGAGCAAAGGTACAGGAGAAAGTCAAGTTGGCAAATACGTATGTGACTTGAACCTGACACTCCATCACCTCCACCCCGTTGCCTTGGCCAAGCCAGTCACACGCCAAGCCCTATCTGCAAGGGCTGGGAGATAGACTCTGTCTTGTAAAGTCTCATGGCCAAGGTGGATTCAGGGAGGGCCCAGGAATTGGGGCCATGATTGAAATGAAACAAAATGAAACGTGGACTCTGTCCAGGCCTTGCCCCGGGCACCTCAGTCTTATTTAGTGTTTCCTGGGCTCTAGACCCCCTCCCCTCCACACCTCATAGACCTCCCTCAGGGCAATCCGACCTCATAACGGCCTCACCCAACACCTCTGACGCTCATCCGCTTTTGATCTGTGGTCCACAATGTTGTCTTGTCTCCTGGACGTCTCCCTGCAGAAGGCCCCAAGCAATTCAAACCAAGTATGGATTTATCTTTTTCTCCCCAGGTTCTTTCCATCTTGAACTTCCCTAATGTGTTCAGGAAACTGTAAGAAGCAACTTATACATGTTCTGACTCTTCAAGAAACCTGACACTATCTACAGACAAGGAAACTGAAGCCCAGAGAGGTTAAGTAATTTGCCCAAAGTCCCACCAGGCCAGAACTAGAATCCCGACTTGACTCCAAAGTCTTGAAACTAGATGTGGACTCCATGTAAGGGGCCAGAAGCTTTTAGAACTTGGTGATTTCTTTTTAAGAAAAAGAATACAGGTAATTCCCAGGCAATCCAGTGATTAGGACTCTGCTTTTTTTTTTTTTTTTTTTTTTTTTTTGGTATGCGGGCCTCTCACCATCGTGGCCCCTCCCGCTGCGGAGCACAGGCTCCGGACGCGCAGGCCCAGCGGCCACGGCCCACGGGCCCAGCCGCTCCGCGGTACGCGGGATTCTCCCAGACCGGGGCACGAACCCGTGTCCCCTGCATCGGCAGGCGGACTCTCAACCACTGCGCCACCAGGGAAGCCCCAGGACTCTGTGCTTTTGATGCCGAGGACCTGGGTTCGATTCCTGGTTGGGGAACTAAGATCCCACAAGCCACGCAGTGCAGCCAAAAAAAAAAAAAAAAAAAAAAAAAAAAAAAAAATTTAAGAAAACAAAGTTAGGTACAAGGCTGTGTAGAAGGGATAAGTACAAGTAAGAGTCTTGAAGCTTAAATTTCATTCACTTCCTGATAAAATAGCCTCTAAATGGAAATCACACTATCTCCAAAGATAATGAATAGGCAAACCAGGGAGAAGATTCAGATGCGAAGAGGGTTTTTTCTTCACTGCATACCACCCTCCTGGCTGAAACTTCTTTAAAGCATGGAAGGAAGGTCCATCCTTTAGAAGCATTTCCCCAAATATGTTCCTGGAGTCTTTCCTGAGAATAAAAAGGAAGCAGATATTTTTGCTTTTGCCAGAATGTCAGTGTCAGAATAAGAGGGAGAAGAAGACAGACATTTAACAAAGACAGACATGAGTGGGAGTCCAAAATCAAGGAAGGGAAAGAAATCCAGAAGCAACAAAATCCAGTCCGATGTTTAAGTGGATACAGAACAGAGTCAAAGCAAAACATCAAAACTTACGGTTCTGGGTTACAAAGTCAAAACGAAACCTAGATACTGGACAATTGCCCAGCACAAACTCCACTCAGCTCATAAGAAATGCGCGGCCTTCTCGCCACTTGACCAAAAAACCACAGGAACGATGATGCTACTTTTTGCAGGCTGCCGACTGCCTGAGGCAAAGTCATTTCCAAAGAGCGACCTCTAGTGGATAGGAGGGTCATCGTTCACTGGAACCGGGAATTTCCTGACAATCATCTTAACCCATTTCAGCTTGCTTTTTATTGATACAAGAAAGAGCCAGTGAATTTATGATGTTTTAAATTTAAAATTAACGTTTCTTATTTCAACATTCCTCGTGAACAGCTCACTTACATGACATATTCTGTGCCTATATAAACCTTCAGCACAACCAACTCTTACAGCTGTTAGTAAGACGGCTTTTTTAACAAAACTGTAGGGTTTTTTTTTTTCAAATTGTATCTATTTATTTATTTATTTTTGGCTGTGTTGGGTCTTTGTTTCTGTGCGAGGGCTTTCTCTAGTTGCGGCGAGCGGTGGCCACTCTTCATCGCGGTGCGCGGGCCTCTCACTGTCACGGCCTCTCTTGTTGCGGAGCACAAGCTCCAGACGCGCAGGCTCAATAGTTGTGGCTCACTGGCCCAGTTGCTCTGCGGCATGTGGGACCCTCCCAGACCAGGGCTCGAACCCATGTCCCCTGCATTGGCAGGCAGATTCTCAACCACTGTGCCACCAGGGAAGCCCAAAATTGTAGTTCTGAATAACAAAATTTTACTTTTTATGGTAAAACTGGTAGGAGAGACTTCTAAATTCGTTTTTTTTTTTTTTTCTTTTTTGGCCACACCTTGCAGCTTGCGGGATCTTAATTCCTGACTAGGGATTGAACCTGAGCCCCCGGCAATAGAAGCACGGAGTCCTAACCACCGGACTGCCAGGTAATTCCCCTGAATTCTTGATAAATATAAAATTGTGTATTTCTCGGATTTATTGGTTCGATTTAGATCTTTTATAAAGGTATCCCTAGTAGAGGTTATACAAGTAATCAGGAAAAGAAAATGAGGTCAGAAGTGTAAATTGCAGCCATCCTTCTGAAGGTTAATTTGGCAGTGTTTGTTAAAATATAAGACACATAACTTTGTGCCAGCCATTCCACTTCTAGTACTTTATCCTCTAGATTTACTTACCTAAGTGAACAGAGATACATGTGCAAGGATGTTTACTGAAGCGATTACCATAATTAGAGAAAACAATCTAAGTATTCATCTGTAATAAATTATGGACGAGTCATATAATTAAACATATGCAGATATTTAAAGGATGTGGGAGGTCCATATTTTCCAATATTAAGACTATAAAGGAAAGTGTTAGAACAGTATTGTTTTATTTATTTTTTATTAATTTTAATTGGAGTATAGTTGCTTTACAATGTTGTGTTAGTTTCTGCTGTACAGCAAAGGGAATCAGCTATACATATACACATATCCCCTTTTTTGGATTTCCTTCCCATTTAGGTCACCACAGAGCATTGAGTAGAGTTCCCTGTGCTATGCAGTAGGTCCTTGTTAGTTATCTATTTTATACATAGTAGTGTATGTATGTCAATCCCAATCTCCCAATTCATCCCACCCCTCCTTCCCCCCTTGGTATCCATGTTTGTTCTCTACATTTGTGTCTCTATTTCTGCTTTGCAAATAAGTTCATCTGTACCATTTTTCTAGATTCCACATATAAGCGATATTATATGATATTGTTTTTCTCTTTCTGACTTACTTCCCTCTGTATGACAGTCTCTAGGTCCATCCACGTCTCTACAAGTGGCACAGTTCTGTTCCTTTCTATGGCTGAGTAATATTCCATTGTATATATGTACCACAGGTTCTTTATCCATTCCTGTTTTTTTTTTTTAAAAATTTATTTATTTTTGGCTACGTTGGGTCTCTGTTGCTGTGCGTGGGCTTTCTCGAGTTGTGACGAGTGGGGGCTACTCTTTGTTGCCGTGCTCAGGCTTCTCATTGCGGTGGCTTCTCTTGTTGTAGAACACAGGCTCTGGGCACGCGGGCTTCAGTAGTTGTGGCTTGCAGGCTCTATAGCGCAGGCTCAGTAGTTGTGGTGCAAGGGCTTAGCTGCTCTGTGTCACGTGGGATCTTCCCAGACCAGGCCTCAAACCCGTGTCCCTTGCATTGGCAGGCGGATTCTTAGCCACTGTGCCACAGTCCCGTCTGTAGATTTTTTGAAGAACAGTATTATGTTTTAATACCTAATACATGCATGAACACTGTGTATGTATACAAGTTTTCAGGAAGAATTGAGTGATTGCACCTTTGACCTTTCCAGTCACTGTCTGACTTTGTTTCACCATGAACGGCCATTACTCAAAGGAGGTGACATAACCTAAAATTTAAGAACCCAAACTCTGAAGGCAACCTGCTTGAGTTCAAATCCTGGCTTTATCAATTACTATCTCTGTTAGGTAAGTTCTTTAGCCTCTTTGTGCCTTAGCTTTCCCGTCTGTATATGGGATGATAAATTTTGAGGATTAAATAAATTCATATATATGAAGAACCAGAGTAGTAAAGCTAAAAGTGCTTTACCACTATTATTTTAACTTACAATTTTAAAAACTAGGTGTTGATATATTCAGGGAAACTGGGTGGCCCTGAGAGTTTTCTGTACTATCTTTGCAACTTCCTGTGAATCTATAATTATTTCAAAATAAACAGTTCTTAAAAAGTTGTTTAAAACAAACCACTGATATAAAAGATGGTCAAGATATAATGTTAATTGAAAAAAAAAGCAAGTTGTATAGTAAGCTCTATTTTGTGAAGGAAAATGGGAAAGGGATTAAGTATATATTTGCTTATGTAAAATGAAATTCTAGAAGAGCACATTAGAAACTAGTAACAGTGGCTACTTGGGTAGTGGGCAAATGGGCTTTATTTTGGAATCAAGTGACTGTTTCCCAAAGGTTATTTTAAATAAGAGGTATAACAAAAAAGAATCACAAATAACACTTATATCAAAGCATAAAAGCACTGCATTTCCATTTGCAACAAGTTGAATAACACCAACTTGACAAATTACGAGTTCAATGATGAAGGTACTTTTCCAATGGCTCAATTTTACTCAATGTGTAAAATTCAGAGATGTTTCATTCCTTAGTTTTTGAAGCGGAGCTGAAGAGTCACTCCTTTTGGCTTCAGCTAGACAAGGTTTTTATTTTTTAAAAATTTATTTTTGGCTGCATTGGGTCTTCGTTGCTGCGTGTAAGCTTTCCCTAGTTGCAGTGAGCAGGGGCTACTATTGGTTGCAGTACGTAGGCTTCTCATTACCGTGGCTTCTCTTGTTGCGGAGCCCGGGCTCTAGGCACATGGGCTTCAGTAGTTGTGGCTTGCGGGCTCTAGAGCGCAGGCTCAGTAGTTGTGGCGCATGGGCTTAGTTGCTCCGCAGCATGTGGGATCTTCCCGGACCAGGGCTCGGACCCGTGACTCCTGCATTGGCAGGCAGATTCTTAACCACTTCGCCACCTGGGAAGCCCTAGACGAGGTTTTTAGAGTTGACAGCAGGAATGTAGGCTTATCGAAAATCTAATGACATTGCTAATTAGAAGCTTTTGAAATGAGGAAGACAACTTAAGGACACTCCAGTGTTAAAGAAGCACATGTTAGGGAGGTCCCTGGCGGTCCAGTGGTTAGGACTCGGAACTTTCACTGCCAGGGCCTGGGTTCAATCCCTGGTCGGGAACTAAGATCCCACCAAGCCACGTAGCATGACGCCCCCCCCCCCAAAATATATATATATGCACACGTTATAAATCCTGGACCTTGACGGCATTAATCCTGGAGAAGGGACAATTACATATACAAAGTCTGGACTTAGCTAGTTAGTCCTGGGAGGAGAGGAACAGACATAACCACAGTGTACCCACCCACATTCCAATACAGCCTCCTGTGTCCAAACAAGCAATGCCAAGATAGATACTAGGATGCTATAGGGACCAATGTATAAATTCTCTGAAATCTCTTGATATTTCTGTAAGTTCCATCTCGTCTTAACTCCTCAAATGTCTTTTTAGCAACATCTTAGGGTAAGTTATGCCAGCTGCTGTAATAAATAACACTTAAATCTCAGTGGCATAATAATGATTTTTGTAACTATCACAGTCCAACGTGGGCCGAGGGTGGGGGGACTTTCTCCACACGGTCATGTAGGAATCCAGGCTTTAGGAGCCAACATACAGCTTCCAGGTCATCCTGGAAATTGATATCTCGTCAGCACGCAGGAAAAGAGTAAAGACAAACAGAACTGTAATCCTAGGAAGTGGCATTTTTTTCTTCCCTATGTCATTGGACAGAATTCAATCACCTAACTGCAGGGGAGGCTGGGAAATGTAGTTTGTGCATCTCAGAAAAAATTTTATAATTTAGTTAATATATATCCTTGTCTCTGCCATAAGCAGCTATAAATCTTTCTCCTTTGTTAGGATTTCCTGGGGTGGGATAGGGAGGGTGGGAGGGAGGGAGACACAAGAGGGAAGAAATATGGGAACATATGTATATGTATAGCTGATTCACTTTGTTATAAAGCAGAAACTAACACACCATTGTAAAGCAATTATACTCCAATAAAGATGTAAAAAAAAAAAAAAAAAGATTTCCTGCTTTTCAGTGACCTTCACAGTAATCCTTTGAGCTAGACTGCATGGATATTATTCCTGCTTAAACAATGAGGAAAATGCACTTCAAAGAGGACTTGGCTGCCTTGACCAAATGTATACTAAGACAATGAAGCATGATCTCGAACCCAAGCCTTGCCACAGTGCTACACCTCCCACCCAAACCAAAGGGGACGCAGCTCGCTTCAGTACTCAAATCAATCACACCTTCAGTAAAGTAGTAGATTATGATTATAGCTTTCTCATACAACTTATTTCCTCAAAATAAAAAAGAAAAGGTTCATCATCAACTTAAGTTTACAAGTAGTCATAAAAAGTTATAAAGATTATGTGGTAAAATTTTAATGGAAATATATTTGGGAGAATAACAAAACTGGTCACATACAATAAATTCTGGACAAATTTCAGACTTTATTTTTTCAAAAATTGCCTCTCCCTCTTCTTTCTTCTGGAACTTCTCTCAGATGTATGTTGAATCTTATCCTATCCTCTACTTACTTCTTAAATTCTCATTTTCTCTGCTACTTTCTGTTAATATCTCCATACCTATTTTCCAGTTTGGTAATTCCCTCTACAGCTCTGTCAAATCTACTCTTTAATCTGTCCAAAGACATAATGTAAATTATATTCATCTCAAGATGTTCTAATAGGTTTGTTTTCAAGTCTCTTTGGTTGTTCCTCCACCCCCAACAGTAATTTGACCTTAATACTTTAACCCTCCTTTTATGTCTCTATTTTTAAAATTACCCCTCAAAGCATCTCTTATTTTGCTCAATTAAATATCTGGGCATCTAATTCTTCTGTTTTCAAAAAGCTGTTGACTTTCACTCACAATGAACTATTTTGCAATTATTTTATAATTTTAAAAGTGCATATTCAGTGGGAATATTTGTAGGAAGTGCATACTTATGGGAAGCCTGTGCAGCCTGGATCCAGAGTGATTTCTGCAGGTGTTTTTGTTTTTGCTTCTGTCAGTTACCTACTGGCATTACTGGCCCAAGTTCCGACGTTTATGCTAACTTTGGCTTGTGGTTCCTGGATATAAAAATTCAAACCCAAAGCCTGTCTGTGGTGCTGGCATGATCACAGGTTTTCAGCAGAGACCTTTTTCTCTACCCGGAGTCCAACTTTCTTGCTTCTTCCCATACATGTGTTTTCTTAGCCCATTTTCTTCCCAACAGTGTAGCCCTTGGAGGTTCTAGCATAAGTTTTACAGCCCAAACCCCTAGGTGATAATGGAAAGCACTCCCACACCCTCCCTTGAAGCCACAGAGCCACCTCAAAGCCTTACTGCTCTGGCCATCAGCCCCCATTTGTTTCAGGCTCCTGGGGATTCCCCTCACAGTCCACTGGATGGCTGCAACTGGAAGGCCTCCATCCTACATTTACAATTTTATAAAAAGATCAGCAAGCAATAGAAAGGAACACAGACAAATGGAAGCAGATGTGTTTGAGGAATGCATTAGAGATAAAGCCTTTCTTTTAAAATTTGCCTTTTTATTGTTGTCAGTGCAACACAATTCAGGAAGGAAAAAAAAAGAGCTTCTTAAAGCTATTAAATAAGCTGATTTTAAAAAACAGGATCAGTAGCACAGGTTTGGGGGATTAAATGTTTATTAAATCAAGCTTTTAAATTATATCCACCTACAGTCTGTAAACAAACATAGTACATGTGTAGGTAAAAGGCTCAGATTAGAGCTAGTGGAAAAACTGAAGATCCCTTTGTACAGTGGCACCTCACTACTCCCTGGGCCAATACCATGGGGCCAATGTTATAGCTAAGAGTTAAATGAAAAACCAGAAGGAGTTTAGTTCAATTCCACCTGCTAGGATGGGTTTCGAGACAGATATTTGTTCCACATTATAGTAGGTTGGATTATACAAGGCAACAGTGTAGTTTTTACATTCACAGATTTGGCTGAAACAGTATAAATTAAGCTTCTCTTCTAGATGTCTCCCTCCCCTATTACCATAATTAGTAAGAAAGGTGAATTAAAATAAATGATGGACCACAGGTGGTTATAAAAATAGATAACTCGTAGAGTAATAAATATCTACAGTTAGCAAAGCACAAACTTATATAAAATTTACCTTTTTCCATATGTGCAGAATATTATAATTATGTTCAAGAGGTACAGTCAGAAGACCTCAGAGTGGTAAGAGGGCATTTATAAAGAAAAAACACTCAAGTACAAAACCCAGAGTAGGAAGCTGAATGCAGATGAGAATATACAAAAGACAAAATCCGAATTCCTCACATCTGATGATCCTACTTGACAGACACCACAATTAGCTTACAGCCCTTTATGTATCTTAAAAAGCAACACTTTGTTACCTATGTACAAACTTTTCAAAAGATTAATTATGAGACAAGCAAAAATGGATTGACTTAACAGTGGCCCTAAAATCAATGAAACTTGTAGCATTTTGTGTGCTTTCATATACTTCTGTGTACAGGAGTTTTTAAAATTCCCACAAAACCCGTTCTATAATCATTTTGGGTATAGAAGGGAAAAAGTTCCAAGCTGGAAAATAAAAAAGGTCAAAATCTCGGGCTTCCCTGGTGGCGCAGTGTTTGAGGGTCCGCCTGTCGATGCAGGGGACATGGGTTTGTGTCCCAATCTGGGAGGATCCCACATGCCACGGAGCGGCTGGGCCCGTGGGCCATGGCTGCTGGGCCTGCGCATCCGGAGCCTGTGCTCCGCGGCAGGAGAGGCCGCAGCGGTGAGAGGCCCGTGTACCGCAAACAAAACAAAACAAAAAGGTCAAAATCTCAAAGTGACTGAAAATCCATGAATATGTAAGACATTCATAACATTCCCTTAAACACTTATCAAGTACTACATAAGGTAACTGCAATGTTATCCTGAAACCAATCACATTTACGAAGATACAGTAATTCCCATTCTAATTCTAGAATTAAAAGCACTTAGTCCACACAATGTGCGTTTCAGCGAGGTTGACATCCACTTGGCTGTACCTCATAGTGTCACCTTAAAGCTGCGTCAAAGATCCATGGCAGACCTGAACTGTAAAGGTTCAGAATGAACACCACCACAGGTAGTCATTCATCCTCATTTTTTGCAGAGAGTGAAGGGTATACTTGAGCTGTCCTAAGGTCACCTCAGCCTGGAAACTTTCGCAAGTTTCCTTGCCCAAAAAAAAAAAAGTCTCCACAATCTGTCTGGGACTTGCTGGGCTAAATAAACAGGTTCCACTAACACACATTCTACCCCTTCAGGAGGGGTGTACAGATGCAGCTTTTCCCAAACTCACTGGACCTTGCCAGGGAACACCGGAACCACCACTGGATCCCGGGACACTCGTTTCCTATGGAACATGATTTGAGAAATGCCAATCTAAAATAAATTTTCTACAGTAGTGGTTCTCAAACAGTAGTGAGCATTGAAACACATGGAAGGCATGTCAAAGCAGAGACACAATACCCCCACTTCAGAGGTCTGGGGTGGGACCCAGGAACCTGCATTTCTAAGAGACTCCAAGTGAAGCTGCTGGAGTGAGGTCCACACTGAGTGATATCCTTCTAGACAAGGACGCACGCAAGCCTCAGCTGCAGGAAGCCCGCCGACGGCCTCAAGAAAGGCTGCAAATGGCATTTGCTACAACCAATTAGCGTGAGTTCAAACCAGCTCTCAAGCCTGAGAGCCTCTGGCTGTGCCCCTACTCACTGGGCGACAAGGCACAGTGACTGCACCTTAAAAGAGGAATAACAGCAGCCCCCTTTCAGGGGATCCGTGAGGCTTAAAGGAAATATTTGCACAAAAGTACGACCTGACAAAAAGCATCATACAAGTGTCATTAATCAGAAGAATGTGTCAGTCACAGCAGAAAAATCCCAGATGAGCTTTCTGTCTTCTGCCACTGCTGAGCCCTTATGAAAGCACATTCTGGTAGCTAATGAAGAGAAAAGAGGCTAAAAATGCAGAAAACTGCAGTGAGAGGAAAATAGATGAGTGGATTACCTAATTAAAAATAAGTAATTGTTAAAAAAAAAAAGATCAACCCACAATCGAAGTAGTTAATTATGTTGGCTTTGAGATAGTGTTTAAAAGTTACAGTATGTTGATCTTTGAACTCACTCACTCATCCACTTTACCATGTTAATGTTGGTTAAATTTTAACCTCAAGAGAATGAGAAAAAAAAAATTCCTTCACTGGAATACATAGGAATTAGATCCAAAACTTTTTGCTGCGATAGTTCCAATCTGATAAGCTACCACAGTGGGAAAATTTCAACAGTGATTTTTAAAAAGGGTCTTTAATTTTGGTTCATAGAAATATCCACAGAATGAAAAAGGAACACACACTCACACGTTCATATATGTGCGTCTAGATGTTGCCCAGTAACATCTTAGCCAATGAACTTCATCTCGCAATTCAAAAATGAACCTGTAAAAATTCATACACATCCATGATGGGATTACGGTCAAGCAAACATCTTGTTGCCAAGTCCTGGCTTCCATCTGAATCCAAATGACTGATTGGAAAGGTAGGCCTTTCCCTGACAGGTTTCAAGATTCACTTTATATATGCTCTGGATGGCTCTGGAGACAAGACAACATCTCTTGAACGGGCCTGCCTTCGTAGCAGATCTGGTACACCGCAGTGAACAACGGAAACCTGGTCGAGGGGACAGGAAAAGACAAGTTAAACCATCTGGCCTACCTCACAGAACCAACTAGTCTTTCTCTCCTGCCTAACGGACTACAGACTAGCATATGCTAGTATTGGAAAACAAAGCGACCGCCTTCACATCCCTCCATTATTTGGTCTGCAGAGAGCCTCTGCATGGTGGCTGTAAGAACTTGGTACAACCTAAACCATCCCCTGCCTCGCTGTTTGGAGTGCGCCGTCTACACTCACATCCCAGGGTGGTCTTTATAGGGTGATCTGTGGTCAATGACATCAAGAGTTGTGGCTCAGGCTCTTGGCCAAATGTAGAATGAATCCAAGTTTTTGTCACTATTTTAAAAGGTTGGAGAATAAATTTTAAATCGCAGGGAGGTACTGCTCTTGCTTCTCCAAGAAGAATCATCCAAGAATGAAGATGAGGCAGCCCACACAGCACCATAAATAATGCAGGCCTGGAACATTCTCAAAAGAATCAACGTGGGGACCCACAATTAGCGAAGTGCTGATCTCATGTTGGAAGTGGGGTTTATTCTGCCTTTTCTTCCAAGATGTGAACACAGGTATAAATGAAAGTTTGAAATGGATGAGGGCACGAAGGAGTGAGCTAGTAATCCACTGTAAGAAAAGATAACATTATGCCAGGGTACTGCTGGCTCAGCAAGTTATTATTATTTTTTAATGGCAAAAATCACTAAGGAAATAACTTTATAATTTCAATCAGGCTTTTAAACACACACACGTACACACACAGCCTAAAGTGAGCTTGAAAGAATCACAGGAATCTTAAAAGCCATTCTGAAAATTATCTAGTTAAGCATCCTATAATGACAATGTAATTTAAGAACAGCAAACAGTGCTGATTAGTCATATGTCTTTATGACAGTCTGTCACTGTGGGTTTTTTTTTGTGGTACGCAGGCCTCTCATTGTTATGGCCTCTCCCGTTGCGGAGCACAGGCTCTGGACGCGCAGGCTCAGCGGCCATGGCTCCCGGGCCCAGCCGCTCTGCGGCATGTGGGATATTCCCGGACCGGGGCACGAACCCGTGTCCCCTGCATCGGCAGGCGGACTCTCAACCACTGCACAACCAGGGAAGCCCCACTGTGGGTTTTTTTAAGGTTCAGAATGTTCTGGGGGTTTTTTGGAGTCAGGTAGAGAATCAAATCTGACTCCACAGCCTATTAACTTTGGGCAAGTTTCACAAACCCTCTGACCCTGTTGCTCATCTGCAAAATGGGGCTGGACACTCAAGATTATTGTAGTAACTGACTTATGTGTAAGGTGGACAGTACGACACTTGACATATGGTGGATGTGCAATAAATAAACAGCTTATAAATGCAGCCACAGGGTGGCCACTGGGTCCCAGACTGTTTGAGAGGACAGGGCCCAAGCCTAGTTTGTTCACCTCCGCATCAGCACAGCCTGGCCCAGTGCAGGCAAGGGGCAGGTGCTCAGTGAGTATTTGTTGAATAAATTCTTGTGAATGGGAGTTAGAGCCTGGAGATTTCAACCCCTTCCATGGCTGAGTTTTCCTCTTCCTAAGATGAGAACAACTTGTATGTCCCTCAAGCAGGGTGGCAGGTGGTTAAGTGGCCACCCGAAACCATTCCCAACCCCTTTCTCTCCTTATCGAGATTGGAAATAGCCTAAGGCTCACTTTTGCAGCCTTTCTTTCACCTAGAATTGGCCCAGTAATTTCTAGCCAGCAAGACACAATACATCTGGGAGAGTTTCTGGGGAAGATCTTTCTCTCCTTGAGAGGCACTGGAGGAAAAATCTGCTACCCAGACTGCCCTTGCTCCCTGCCCCTGAGTGCAGTTGTGTATGTGATGCTTGGAGCTGCTGGAGCCATCTTGAAGCTTTGAGGGAAGGTTAACAAGATCATTAAGCTTCTAATCCAGAGGCACTGAGCCAACACTAATCATGTCCACCTCCAGATTCTTTGTTACATGGGAAAAATAACCCTACTGTTCAAGGCATTTTAACTGGGCGTTGCTCTTGAAGCCGAGAGCAATTTTCATGACCAGCCATTTCCAAAATGCGTTCTGTAGATGAGATGTTAACAAGTGATACAGAGGTAGGGAGAGGGGGGATTTCTATCAATAAGCAATTTATTTAACCCTCACAACTGCCCTATGAGGTAGATAATATTATCTCCACTCTATAGATGAGGAAACTGAGGCACAGTTTCTGACTTTGTAGCCAACACTCAACCACTAGGTTATAATGCCCGTCTCAATGCTATTTTCTAAATTTTAAAATGCTACGAAGCCAATTAGATCAGTTTGGGGAACTCTCTAAAGAAGGTTAGAAGTGAAAGGAGGACAAGGAAACCATAAACAGAATGAAAAGACAACCTAGTGGATGGGAGAAGATATTTGCAAATGGTATGACCAATAAGGGGTTAATATCCAACATGTATAAACAGCTCATACAACTCAACAACAAGAAAACTAACAACCCGATTAAAAAATGAGCAGAAGAAGTGAATATACATTTTTCCAAACAGGAGTTGCAGATGGCCAACAGGCACATGAAAAGTTGCTCAATTATCAGGGAAATGCAAATCAAAACCACCATGAGATATCACTTCACACCTGTCAGAATGGCTATCATCAAAAGGAACACGAATAACAAATGTTGGCCAGGATGTGGAAAAAATTTACAGTCCTATTGGTGGGAATGTAAATTGGTAGAGCCACTGTGGAAAACAGTACGGAGGTTTCTCAAAACACTAAAAATAGAACTACCATACGACCCAGCAATCCCACTACTGGGCACGTATCTGAAAAAAACGAAAGCACTAATTTGAAAAGATACATGCACCCCAATATTCATAGCAGCATTATTTACAATTGCCAAGATATGGAAGCAACCTAAATGGTCATCAACAGATGAATGGATAAAGAAGATGTGGTAGATACATACAATGGAATATTACTCAACCATAAAAAAGAACGAAATTTGGCCATTTGCAGTAAATGGACTTGGAGGGTATTACGCTAAGTGAAATAAGTCAGAGAAAGACAAATACTGTACCATATCACTTACATGTGGAATCTAAAAAATACAACAAACAAGTAAACATAACAAAGAAAGAAGCAGACCCACAGATATAGAGAACAAACTAGTGGTTACCAGCGAGCACGAGGAGAGGGAAGGGGGGAGGGGCAATACAGGAGTGGGAGAACAGGAGGTACAAACTATTATGTATAAAATAAGCTACATGCATATATTTTGTAACATGAGGAATATAGCCAATATTTTATGATAACTAAATGGAGTATAACCTTTAAAAAGTGTGATTCACTATATTGTACACCTGTAGCATATAATATTGCACAGCAACAATACTTCCCAAAAAATAAATATTTTTTTCAAAAAGTGAAAGGAAGACAAAAGATAATATTTTATTAAAAAATGGGTGTAAACCAAATAAATCAGCTATCCTACTAATGGATACTGAGGGCTTAGATGTGTCAGGCCTCAATCATGAGCAGGGATGTGCAGTATTATAAATGAGGCCACAGGCCTCAAGGAGCTTACAACACTCTTATGGGCTGATTGTACCCCTCCCCCAAACTCACCCAATGCCCCAGCCCCTCAGAATGACTATATTTGGAGACAGGGCACTGAAGGAGGTAATTAAGTGAAAAGGGTTCATTAAGATGGACCGTGGGACTTTCCCAGTAGTCCAGAGATTAAGACTCTGCCTTCCAATGAAGGAGTCTCGGGTTCGATCCCTGGTCAGGGAACTAAGATACCACACGCCGGGTGGTGTGGCCAAAAAAAAAAAGATGGGCCCTAAACCAATACGGCTGCAGTCCTCATAAGAAAAGGAGACTAGGACTCAGACGTATACAGAGGGGGGACCACGAGAAGATGCGGGAAGAAGAGGCTTCAGAGAGGTCAACCCTGCTGACACCTTCGATTTCTGTCCTCTATAACTGTGAGAAACAAATTTCTGTTGTGCGAGCCACTCTGTCTGTGGCATTTTGCTGTGGCAGCTCAAGCAGACTAATACAAACACCTGATACTCACACATGGTCATAAAGACACAGGCACAAGGACGTTAAGTAAATCAAATTTCACAACAGCAGAAAAACCCCAACAATGTCTATTAATGTCTTAATGTCTATCAAGAGAAGGTTGGTTAATAAATAAACTGAGGTTCTCCCACACCATGGAATGTTCTGCAGCCATTAAATGAGACCTCTAGGTGCAGACGTGGAATGATTTTCAAAATATATCCTAGGGGGGCTTCCCTGGTGGCACAGTGGTTGAGAGTCCGCCTGCTGATGCAGGGGACACGGGTTTGTGCCCTGGTGCGGGAAGATCCCACATGCCGTGGAGCGGCTGGGCCCGTGAGTCATGGCTGCTGAGCTTGTGCGTCTGGAGCCTGTGCTCCACAACGGGAGAGGCCACAACAGTGACAGGCCCGCGTACCGCAAAAAAACAAACAAACAAACAAAAAAGACTCAAGAGGAGAGGAGGCCTGATTTAGCCCACATTGTTTACCCTCAGCTTCATGCTTTGGTCATGAGGAGTAAGGAAATGAGGCTGAGCCTGCCAGTTCTGCTTTATGAGTGACAGCTCCACAGGGCGCCAGCTCTCCCCATGCTGCCTCCTCCTCCTCCTCCCTCCCCTTCTCCCCTCTTTCCCCCCTTCTCTCCTCCCCCTTCTTTTATATATATATATCTATATATCTATATATCTATATATCTATATATATCTATATATCTCCTAGGGGACTTCCCTGGCGGTCCAGTGGTTAAGACTCCACACTTCCAATGTAGGGGGCACAGGTTCGATCCCAGGTTGGGGAACTAAGATCCCACATGCTGCACGGCACGGCCAAAAAAAAAAAAAGAAAAAAAAATTCTGAAGTGATGAAAAGGGACAAAGCAGACTGTGGAGTTCGTTACCCATCACACAAACAAAAGGGCCATGTGGGAAGTTCAATGAACCCTGAGAAATCCACCTCCATCTGGCGTAGGGATCAGGACCCACTTTAACCTGTGTGCCTTTTTCTTTTCTTTTTTTTTTTTCTGTACGCGGGCCTCTCACTGTTGTGGCCTCTCCCACTGCGGAGCACAGGCTCCAGACGCGCAGGCTCAGCGGCCATGGCTCACAGGCCCAGCCGCTCCGCAGCATGTGGGATCTTCCCGGACCGGGGCACGCACCCGTGTCCCCTGCATTGGCAGGCTGACTCCCAACTGCTGCGCCACCAGGGAAGCCCCTGTGTGCCTTTTTGTATGACTTTAATTTTTTTTTCTTTTGTATGACTTTAATTTTTTTTTTAAGTCCATAGCACATTAGCAGCAATAGTATCTAAACCAGGGGTTGGCAAACCATGGCCTGAGAAGCAAGTCTGGCCTGTGACTTGTTTTTGTGCCGCCTGTAGGCTAAGAATCATTTTTACCTTTTTAAAGAACTATGAACAGAAACAAAGACTGTAGGGCAGAGTCCTGTACGTGGTCTACAAAGATGAAATCTTTGTTATGTGATTCTTTGCAGAGAAAGTTTGCCGACTGCTGCTCTAAACAGTAAGTTCAAAGCAGGGAAAATGATTTGTATCTGGAGGATACGACAGAGGTTCTCTGAGGACAGACCTGGCTTGCCTTGTGGGCGATGATGGCTGAGATGCTCATAAGGGGGTGTCCAGGCAGGCCAAACCGCAGGACAGATGCACACAGGAGTCTGAGAAGGAGGCGGTTGGGGCCAAGGGAGGTCCGCTTCCACTAAAGCAGGGGTCACAGGACACGCTGTTAGAAACAAAGTTGGTACTCAACTGAGATGCCAACCTAAGGCCTGTGGACCTCCTTCTCTAAGAGCAGGAGGCCTCTGAGTTAGAGGTGACCACAGCAGTCATCTGGTCTACCCCTTTGACTTTGTGGATAAACGGCACAGAGCAGCTAAAAACATGACCTGCCCAAGACCACACAGCTAATGAGACACAAGGCCACTGTCCTTCTGCTCAGCGCTCTTTCTATAGCAGGCAAGGGAGAAGGAAATGGAGGAAGACCAGCATGGTGATGGCTGGAATGGAAAAGAAAGAAATCCAGGTAAGCGGTGGTGCAAAGGGAGAATAGCAGGACTTGGCTCTACTTGTGCCACTGGGGGCAGGCGCAGTGGGGGATGGACCCATGGGACTCGACACTAGGCCTGGGAGAAGGGCAGGTGCCCCTCAATCCAGCAGCGACCTCACTAAGCACAGGGATGGCTGGGTCGATTTCTAATCCGAAGAAAATGGGACATGACTGTGGAGAGGCAGGTTTCTCCTGCTTCATTACACTTGCTTTAAAACAGGCAGGTACTGATCCCAGAACACCTGTTCCAGCCTGTATCCTCCAGTAGTTAGACAACACACACAGACTCACACCGGCCAGTGTGTCAACTCATAGAATCCTATCAAAGGACAGGACCCTATCCTATCTGTATACTACTGTGGGATCCTAGGACTCTACCTTGGTTGCACACAGATGCCACTTTAAAACTGTGATTGGGAGAGACTCACCATCATCAAACACCCAGGTATTTTTTTTAAGACTTAAAACAAAAATTCCTGATAAAGACTTAACGGTCATTAAAGTAGTCCCAATCACACACAAACCCATCAGTGTCTGCTGTTAAATAGGTAAGGAAAACCATGCATGTCATGGGTATTTTCCTTTTAATCATGATTAAAAGGTAGTTCCCCTCTTCCGACGCTTGTTTATGACTCCCCCCTCTGCCCGGCTGGCATTGAACGCCGTTTCAAAAAAATCAAATGCAAATTAAGGAAGGAAGACAAATGCTCTGTTGCCCCTCATTTTTAACTTCCAATAGGGAACTGGACGGCGAACAAGGGGGAGAGCTGGATGCAGGCGGCGGGGTTAAGATGCAGGTGCTTGGGACCAGCAGCATCTAGACTGACCTGTAGAGGGTAAGGGAGCTGATGGCAGACCTGTGACCCACCTCCCGGTGCAGAGAAGTGCACGCTGGGGACCAGCTCCCCACTCTCCCAGGCACCCACCTCTCCAGACTATTACGGGAGCGTTAAGGACGCCCAGGATGTGCCACACAAGCATTTACTGGGTGGTGTGGTAGCATCGTGATTACAAAGACAGGCTTAGCAAATCGACAAGAGGAAAGGCTGGGGCAGCCTCAGACGCTGGGCAGCTTCTGCGGGACCACTGGGCTTCCTCCCTCCATCCCGCAGCACGGCAAGCTGATCCAAGCCACCTCTAACACGTGACCCGCCTGGACAGGCAGCAGAGGATGGGTGGGGAGACTACAAGGCTGCTCATCACACCTTAAACAGGGCATCTCTAGTGCTGGAGTCCTGGGGGGAACTTGTCCTTCCTTCTTTTCTGAATTGTTTGACATTTCATTAACAAGGCTGTATCTTTTTATTAAAAGGACAAAGTAATCTTTTTTTAAAATTTAAAATGTATGTCATGTAGCTCTTACCAAACACCCCGCAGGACAAGCCAGAATCTCAAACTTCCTATTTTGTACTGTGCCCTGCAGCGCTGAGCCTTCCTCCCTCGTTTCATGTTTTGTGTAAATGCTCATTTTCAGGGTAGGCAGATGTTTCCTGCCATAGACCCTCACATCACACAAAGGACGGAACTAACCCAGTAACTTTCTGCACACACTCATCAAGTGCCTGTGCTCATGTGCTGACCAAGCTGGGGGTCGTGAGTGAGCAAGGCGGGGGGATGATGGCCGCTCCCCTGGCCTCATGGACAATGGGACACTTACTTGTCGAGCAGCCCCTTCTGTTTGAGTATGCGGTACACCTCGGCCGAAGTCTGAGGTCCTTGCAGCTTCTGCCCATTCAGCATCTCCTTCTCCAATTCTTCGATGGTCTTAAAAACAAAGGATGAAAACAATCTCCTGTAAAATCTAGAGCATCACTTATTTTAAGAGCAGAGTGGGGGAGGAGAGCTGCAAGCCAAGAAAAGATAACGACATACAAGGCAGAGGGCGTAGGACTGAAGCACTTTTAAGCAAAGGCAGATGGGGGTGAGCAGGACAAGCCCAGCACACACAGCCTCCACCCACAGGTCAGCGGCTCTCCCCAGACTGGGATCCCACACCGGGGGCTACCTTTCCGGTCCTGGCAAAGGCCTCGGCCACCCTGCGGTTCCGGCCCCCATAGCAGGTGGTGATCAGATCAGCCACGCCGCAGCTCTCCAGGAAGGTGGCCGTGGACACCTGGCCCTTGCAGAAGATCCTGGCAAAGGCGATCATTTCCATGAGCCCCAGGCGGATGACAGCGGCTTTGGTGTTGTCGCCACAGCGGAGGCCGTCGCAGAACCCGGCTCCCACGGCCACGATGTTCTACAAAGGAGACAAGAAGCCCGGGGATGCCGTCACATGCCCGCTGGGGGAGAGAATGCAGGGAAGGAGGGACACTGGCTCCCCTGGGTCCCACATGACCCAGGGTTCTTTTTTTTTTTTTTTTAACATTTATTTATTTATTTGGCTGTGCCGGGTCTTAGCTGCAGCATGCGGGATCTTCGTTGCTGCGTGCGGGATCTTTTAGTTCCAGTATGCGGGATCTAGTTCCCCGACCAGGGATTGAACCCAGGCCCCCTGCATTGGGAGCTCAGAGTCTTAACCACTGGACCACTAGGGAAGTCCCACGACCCGGGGTTCTGCTTTTGTACCCGTGACAGAGAGCAGAAAGAAGGGACCAGGCTCCCATATTCCCATTCACAGGGCAAAGAGCCTACACCTGTGCTCAGAGGGTGGCATCAGCCAGAATGGGAACGGTGGATGGTAGTCTCTGGTCAAATACTGTTTGAACAAACGGTTTTTTTTTCTTTTTCTTTTTTTTTTTATTTGCAATAGGTGCTTTTATTTATTTTATTTTTTTCTCTCCCTCTTTTTTTTCTTTTATAGTTGAATAAATCAAAGGCTTTATTCAACTATAACATTCACAGAAAAGTAGTCAAATCATAAGTGCACAGCTTGATGAATTTTCACAAACCAGACACACCTGTGTAACCAGCTCCCTGATCAAGGAGTAGAACGTAACCAGTGCCCCAGGAAGCCCCCTCTGACTTTCTCCTGGTCACCCCTGCACCAAAGGTAACCTCTCTCCTGACTTCTAATGGCACAGGTTTACTTTCCTTGTCCTTAAACTTTATATGAACAGAATCATACAGGGTGTAATCCTTCGTGTCTATCTTCTCTGTCTCAATTTGACAACACGTTTGTGAGCTTCAGCCGTATTTTTACACATAACGCATTTATTTTCATTGCTACGTTATATTCCATTGTGCAAATATACTGCAATTTATCCGTTCTGTTGATTGGCATAGGGGTAGTTTCCAGTTTGGAGCCATTACAAATGGCTCTGCTATGACACCTGGTACATGACCTCTGGTGGCCGTGAGCAGGCACTTCTGTTGGGAGCGTACCTGGGTCAGAATTGCTGCGTGATGATGAATGCATACGTGCAAATCAAGTTTCTGCCTTTTGTTTCATTTAATAATCCCTGGGATTTCCCTGGTGGCACAGTGGTTAAGAATCCACCTGCCAATGCAGGGGACATGGGTTTGATCTCTGGTCTGGGAAGATCCCACATGCTGCGGAGCAACTAAACCCGTGTGCCACAACTATTGAGCCTGTGCTCTAGGGCCCATGACCCGCAACAAGAGAAGCCACCACAATGAGAAGCCCGCGCACTGCAACAAAGACCCAACTCAGCCAAAAATAAGTAAGTAAATAAATAAATAAATTTAATAATCCCTAAATGAGCATTTCTGAAGCGCTGGGTTGTTGCGTGGCTCTTTGCTGCACACCAGGCAGATCAGACACAGACCTGCCTCTTCAGAAGCTGATAACCTAGTTCGGGGGTCAGCAAATCAGGGCCAAGTGTTATAAGTAACGTTGTACTGGAAACCAGGAACTCCCGTTCAGTTACATACTGTCTGTGGTTGCCTGTGTGCTGTCAACAGATCTGAGTAGTTGTGCAGAGACCTTTAAGGTCTGCAAAGCCCACATTTTCTAACGAGCTCTTCTGGAAAAAGTTCGTCACCCCCAACTTAGCAGGAAAATAAAACCTGTGCACAAATCACAATGATGCTCAGCAGAAAGCAATATTCCGTAAGAGGTACTGAAGGTTGGGTCTCATTTCAACCCATGTGTACTAGGCGTGCACTGTGGGAAGCCCCGCTGGACCCTGGAGGGGCTGAGGGTGCCCTCAGGGGGCAGGGGGCTGCAAAGATAGAATTAGACACAGGGTGTCCTCAAGGAGTTGACAGTATCACTGGGAAAAGACACAGAAAAGCACATCAGGAGACAGAAGGATGAGATTGTGCAGAGAAGCTTCATTTCAAAGCAGGGAAGCCTGCATGGAGGAAGTGGCATCTGAACTGGGTCTCAAATCCTATGTAAAACCAGACAATCACATATGCCAAGTAGTGCCTGAGTGGAGGTGACAGGGGGTGGTGGTGGGGGGAGGGGTGGACTTGTTTGGGACACCAGTCAACCCTCAGGTTGCCAGCTCTTTCCATGTTACCAGCTCCCTCTCCAAGAGCACTCAATGCAGGAAAAAATGCAAGTATTCTGCTTCTGTCTAACCACACAAGCATTTTGCCATAATACCTGATGCCTATATATGGATTTGTGCCTTAAGACCTTAAACTATGAAGCCAGTTAGTAACAATGAGAAATAAGCTAACATAAGTGCATTTCTTCCTCACTCCCCCTAATTTTTAAAAATTAATTAAAGACAGAACATTTTTAAAAACATTCACGACTATAAAATCTGAGGGATAAGATAGAAAATGGAATGACCCGGGGAGGAAAAATGTATTCTCTGGTTGATATGCAGTTTTTTATAAGACAGATCAAACACAGCACTGATGTGGCCAGGCTCTCCCTGACAGGACGCGGCCACTTCAGATGAAAAAGTTCCCGTGAGCCCTCTAGAAGCTTCGGTGGGCTTCCGACAGAGCAGGACCCTCTCCTGGCTCCCCGGGTGGCAGCAGATGAAGACAGCCGAACGAGGGAGCTGAAGGCAGGGGCCCTAAAGGAACCTTCCCTTCCTCAGCAATCACATCAGGCCTTACTCTGGTTCTGGCTATTCCTCTGCAAAGGCCAGGATCCACGCAGACCCCGGCTCCTACAGCTGCAGGCGGAGCTGAGGAATCCAGCCTCCTGACCCGGGAGCATGTTTTCATAAGGTACCACCTCTGCCTGTACCTGTGAGCTTCTCCAGTCCTTCCCACCACACAGGCAATGCAGACTGTAGGTCTCAGCAGCTACCTGATGGCAACCACCAGCCCCAAGCACCTGCTGCGTGTGCACAGGGATGGGGGGAGGGCGATTCCCAGCTGGGCGCGCTTGGCATCTGGCAGCATGACGTGCAGAGGAGAGGGGACAGGCAGAGTGAAGGAGCTGGAGAGATGCTGACGGGCGGACTGGGATCCATTCTGCGGCTCTGCCCCAGAGCTGCTGAGTTGGGATGGAACAGCCGGACCTTTTAGATGGGACACTGTGCAGAGACCAGGAGCGAGAGAACACCCAAGGCTGGGCCCAAACAGGCCCAGTCACCCCTCCTGGCATAGCAGCCAAACCGAGGAAGCACATAGGGAGATACGAGGGGCACACGCATGACATCCAGTGGGCTTCTGGTTCTCAGTCTGCCTTGTCGCTGTGTGACCTTGGGATAATCACTCCATCTGTCTGAGCCTTCTTGGCCTTGGTTGTTAAATTCAGGGCTTGGACGAGATCTCTCAAGGCTCTTCTGCTGGTGACATCCCTCCAGGGAATCTGGATCAGTTGTGGCCTGAACTGCAGTCCCAGGGGACTGCAGACAGTGGGACAGCCCTGGGGCAACAGAGAGACACCTAAGGATGTGCAGAGAGACTGACCACAGAGACCACGAAGCCAACTGTTGGTGAGCCCACCAAATGGTTTTATCGAAGTTACCATGGCAACATGCCAAGGCCTAGCTTCCAAATGGTTAAATTGTGGAAATGGCTCTCTGATGCCTCCTGGGCTGTGTCCCTGTGCCCCCCTCTCCTCACAACGTGACCCACTCTGGAGGTCACTTGACAAACCAACCCCAGCCAACGTCTACAGACTGGATGGGACATAACACGGACGTCCTTTCAACAAGGGGCTCCTATGGATTATTTACGAAGCGCCTACAGTGAGCCCACCAGGCCACTGCACACACGGTCTCATCCAAATTCTCATGGCAACCCCGGCAAGTGTGTGCCTGTCCCCCTGGCTGGCTCAGCGAGGGTCAACGGCTTGCCAAGAACGCCCGGCTGATAAGTGATGCACATGGGACACGCCCCCGGTGCCTGGCTCCACGGGCCCACGGTTCCCTGTCCCCTGCTGCTTCCATGGTATGGCAAATGTGGCCTGGCCACTCCCACCCCTCTCCGGGTCCAAGAGACCTTCCTGAGACCTCTGCAACCAGATATCAAAGAGGACTGCCTCTTGGGCCTGCATGGAGGCTCAGGAGGCAAAAGCAGGAGGCCTAGGAGGAGAAAAGATTTATGGGAAAGAATAATAAAAATAACAGCAAAAGTTAACCTTATTGATAAGGGGAGGGGGAAGGGTAAGCTGGGACGAAGTGAGAGAGCGGCATGGACATATATACACTACCAAATATAAAACAGATAGCTAGTGGGAAGCAGCCGCATAGCACAGGGAGATCAGCTCGGTGCTTTGTGACCACCTAGAGGGGTGGGATAGGAAGGGTGGGAGGAAGGCGCAAGAGGGAGGGGATATGGGAACATATGTATATGTATAGCTGATTCACTTTGTTATACAGCAGAAACCAACACACCGTTGTAAAGCTATTATACTCCAATAAAGATGTTAAAAAAAAAAGTTAACCTTATTGAACTGTTTCTAAGTGCTTCATATATTATTAACTGATTTAATCTTCACAACGTTCCTACAAGGCAGGTCCTGTTACTACACACAGTGAGGGGCAAGGAAACTCAGGCACCTGGGTAAGTAGCACACCCAAGGTTGTACAGTCAGGATCAGGAGAGCTGGGTTTCGAGCCCTGGCAGCCCAGCTTCCTAGTTCTCTCCAGGGAGCAGATCACGCAAGGCTGCTCCAGGCCGGTGAGTGGAAGGCACAGAGGGGCCAGCTCAGCAAGACAAGAACTTTCTAACAGGAAGAGTTGACCCCACCCAACGGAAAAGACCGAAGCAAAGGGAGTGCGCTCTCAGTCACTGGAAACATCCAAGCAGGAGCTGTAATGCACGAGCCCTGAGCTCCAACGCGTGCTTCTAACCTTCTATGTCACTGCGCTCAGAGAAAAGGCAGAGGAGGGTGCCCGTGGCCCAGGGGCACACAGGTTGGGACCACCTCCCAGTTTCCCCTGGATGTCTGGCCTCCCCACCATGGGGAGGAGGGGCCACTGCAGAGTCAACCCCTCCCTTCTAAGGGGACCCTGGGCCCTGTTTAATCACCATATGATGCATCCTGAAATCCTCACTCTCTCACCTACCACTCATCACTGTCAAAAGAAAAATAAACACACTGAGCTGGTCAGATCATGTCTGAATAGCACCCGAACAGATGTCCTCTGAGGTCGCTCAGCTGTGAAATTTATCACTATCCGCTGGGCATTTAAATCTGCTTTAAACTATTCATGTGAATAGTGAAAATTTATTCACTATTTTAAACAGAGCTAAAAATACCATGATTTTCAGAAGACAGGCGTCCTTAAGCCCCTGCCCATTTCCCGGGTGATAGTAATACTCAGAGGCAATCATCCTCCGCGAAGTGCGGTCTCTGCAATCCTGAATCGGGGCGGGTTGGATAGGGCTCAGTTTCTTTCGCTCCCACCCACCCACAAAAAGACTACAAAACTGGAGGAGCAGCCCATGTGACCCGCAGTTTATGCCAACACTCTCACCACCTAGGGAGAATGGCCCTGCTGAAAACCAAGTCAGTATTTTCTGTAAGTCCAACAACCCGCCTGACTCTTCTTGAGGCCACCTCCGAGTGCATCTGACCTCTCCTCGCGGAAACCTGAAAAGTGTAGGCTAACTATGTCGAGGTACCACGTATGGTTTGCAGGTTGGGTACTGTGTAAGGCCACCTTGGCTGAGATGTCTAGGAGGCCCAAAGTCAAGCCCACGCTCAGCCCACCAGGCTGCACACCCTGATGAGAAGCTGCCTTAGCGAGAGCAGTGTTGTCCAGCAGAAGTTTCTGCGATGACGTAAATGTTTGCTATCTGCTCGTCCAACAGAGTAGCCACTAGCTGCTGAGACTCACTTAAGACTAATGGGGCTACTGAGTCTCTGAAATGGGGCTACTGTGACTCAGAAACTCAATTTTGAATTTTTAAAAAAAGTTTTAATTAATTTGCATGTAAACGCACACAGCCACATGTGGCCCTGGCTGAGACGGGGCACCAGGCTGTGGCCCACAGTACATTCATCACAGCCAAAGCCCTGGAGGAAACCTACACGCCCAGCAATTAGGGTGGTGAGCCTCACCACAGACAACCCTACAAAGAATGCCGAGCCTCTGTGGCACAGGTAATGGGTGTATCTCCCAATCTACTCTCCTTTTCTTCCTGAGTCCTAGAGTTCCTGATTTTCATGCAAGTATATGGCTACCCAGAGAGAGGGGGAAATGTCCCAACCTCCCCTGCAGCAGGTATAGTCACACAATTAAGTACTGCCCATTAAGATGAAGCCAAACTGTTACACTGTTACTCCCAGAACCTGCCTTAAAAGACAGCTGCCACATGCCCTTTATCCTTTTTTTCACCCTGCTGCCTGGAAGGCAGATGTGATGGTTGGAGCTCTGGTCACCATCTTGGAATACAAGTACAAGAGCCATACCTCGTGAGCTGGAAGGAGCCTGGGTCCCTGAGAATTTGGTGGAATGGAGTTGTCATATGGATTCAGGATTTTTACACAAGAAAGAGATAAACTTCTACCTTGCTTAGCCACTAATTTTTTTAAAAATTGTTTGTGAAACTAAATCTGGTTTTAGTGCACAGGTTTTATTATTTATTTATTTATATAAATTTATTTATTTTTTATTTTTGGCTGTGTTGGGTCTTTGTTGCTGCACATAGGCTTTCTCTAGTTACGGTGAGTGGGGGCTACTCCTTGTTGCGGTGTGCGGACTAATTGCGGTGGCTTCTCTTGTTGTGGAGCGTGGGCTCTAGGCGTGGGCTTCAGTAATTGTGACGCGCAGGCTCAGTAGTGGTGCAAGGGCTTAGCTGCTCTGCGGCACGTGGGATCTTCCAGACCAGGGCTCGAACCTGTGTCCCTTGCATTGGCAGGTGGATTCCTAACCACTATACCACCAGAGAAGTCCCAGCCACTATTATTTTGGGTCTCTGTTAATGAAACTTAATCCTGATAAAGTATTTATTAAAAATAACATAGGTTGAGGACTTCCCTGGTGACGCAGTGGTTAAGAATCTGCCTGCCAATGCAGGGGACGGGGTTCGAGCCCTGGTCCGGGAAGATCCCACATGCCGCGGAGCAACTAAGCCCGTGTGCCACTACTTAGCCCGCGCACCACAATTACTGAGCCTGCGTGCCACAACTACTGAAGCTCGCGTGCCTAGAGCCCGTGCTCCACAACAAGAGAAGCCACCGCAATAAGCCTGCACACCACAATGAAGAGTACCCTCCACGCTCCACAACTAGAGAAAGCCCTCATGCAGCAACGAAGACCCAATGCAGCCAAAAATAAATTAATTAAATAAATAAAAAAAAAACATAGGTTGAGCTGTACACTTATGGTTTCTGTACTTTTCTATATGAAGTACCTCTTAAACTTTACATTAAAACAAAAATTCACTGCTAGTGAAAGAAGCCAGACACAGAAGAGTACATATTGCACAACTCCATTATAAAAATTCTATAGTGTACAAAAGCAGATCAGTGGCTGCTGGCTTGGGAGAGAGGGGTGAACTACAAAAAGACATATACGTGGGCTTCCCTGGTGGCGCTGTGGTTAAGAATCTGCCTGCCAATGCACGGGACACAGGTAAGCCCTTATCTGGGAAGATCGCACATGCCGCGGAGCAACTAAGCCCGTGTGCCACAACTACTGAGCCTGTGCTCTAGAGCCCGCGAGCCACAACTACTGAGCCTGCGTGCCACAACTACTGAAGCCCATGTGCCTAGAGCCCATGCTCTGCAACAAGAGAAGCCACTGCAATGAGAAGCCCCCGTTCGCGGCAACTAGAGAAAGCCCACGTGTAGTAACAAAGACCCTACGTAGCCAAAAATATATAAATAAATTTACCAAAAAAAGACATACAGAATTGTTTGGGGTGATGGAAATGTTCTGTATTGTGGTGATGATTTTCAGGGTATATACACCCAACTGCATTATATATTTAACTGGGTGCAGTTTAATATACACGAATTATGCCTAAATAAAGTTGATATTTAAAAAGGAATACTCCCGTAGTTATTAAGAGATTAATTTAGCTAAGAGGTGAAGGACATTCTGAAGCAGTAAGATGCACTGGTACAACATGATTTTGCATTTTGAATTTTCTTTTTCTTTTATCCTTGTAAGGAGCTGTTATCTTTCTTCCTCCTTTTTTCCCCCTTTTTTTGGTAAGTCAAATGCCCTCATGTTTTTGAGCACAAAAAAAAGTGTACTTCAAAAATATTTTTAGTGTGGAGATTTCTAAAGGTTGTTAATGTGGAAAAAAACAAAAAAGAATGCATATACGTGTGTAACTGAATCACTTTGTCGTACAGCAGAAATTAACACAACATTGTAAATCAACTATACTTCAATAAAATAATTTTTTTTTAAAAGTAAAACAAACTGCTTGAACAGTAAGATCCAGTTTTTCTTTTAAAAAGGGGACCTAACAAATGTGTGCTTGCTAAAAAGACTGGCAGGGGAGACAACAAACATTAATAGTGATTATCTCAGGATGTAGAGACTGTCTATCAGTCATTTTCACTTTTTTCTCTACACCTCTCTGTTGTGTGAAACTACCTTTTATAATCAGGAAGAAAACAACAAAATGATTAATTACATAATCAAAGAAACACACGCCCATTTGCCGTGGTTGGGCAGGCTCTAGCAAGGGAGGGCTTCATTTCATTCAACTTGCCTGGACACCAACCAGAAAAGTCAGGTCGTCCAGAGTAACAAAAGACACCGGACTGAATCTTAAAATCCATGATCACATTCTGACCGTGCTAATATCTGCTATGTTTGAGTCATTTACTCTTTATTTTTTTTTAATTTAATTTAATTTAATTTTTTTATACAGCCGGTTGAGTCATTTACTCTTTGGCTCTCTTATCTCCTTATCTGTCCAATGGGATGGTTAGACTCAATTACTGCCAAAGCACCTGTTTCTCAGTTTTCAAAACTCCCAGCTCTGATGCAAGCCAGCAGCAGTGATGGTAACTGATCCTGTTTTAAAGGAAAGCCAGGGGAAGGATGCTAAATGGTCCTCAACCCCCATCTGCCTCTGCCCCCCACGAACCACTCTATCATGGGTAGCGGGAGGCTTCCTGCCAACAGACATGAAAAGCCATGCTCAGTTCAGACACAGGACCAGCATGTGGTCCCGTCAGCAGAAACTTCTCCAGAGCCCTCAATCTAGAATCTTTCTTCTCCCCCTGTTCCTTTGTTCTGGGCGGGTTCTCACAGCTTCCCCATCCACCACCGAAAATAACCCAGTCACTTCAAGAGAGCTTTGGAGCACACAGACCATGCTGAGCAATTAGGCCTTCATGACAACTGCTGGCGAGTTGTCATTAGTTTAATGAAGGACTATTAAAAACACATAAAAATCTCAACCAACAAAAATAAACAACACAGCCAAAGCCAGCATCTTAAATGTATAGCAGGCCGTGTGCAATGTGAGAATCCCCCACCAGCATTCAAAAAGACGGACTGGGGCTTCCCTGGTGGCGCAGTGGTTGAGAGTCCGCCTGCCAATGCAGGGGACACGGGTTCGTGCCCCAGTCCGGGGAGATCCCACATGCCGCGGAGCGGCTGGGCCTGTGAGCCACGGCCGCTGAGCCTGCGCGTCCGGAGCCTGTGCTCCACAACGGGAGAGGCCACAACAGTGAGAGGCCCAAAAGATGGACTGCCTGGGAGCCCAAGTCTTTCATTGGCTTCAATTTTTAAAATTCTCATTGTATGGAGATGTGACCACACATACACACACGATATTAATTCTACAAAGTGGTTTTCAATTCTGACCAGGAAAAAAGGTGTACACTTTGGAGAAAGCATGGGAAGGCACTCTTTGGACTGGTCTCCCCTGCATTCTTTTGATCTTTGCAATTTTCACCTGACAAAGTGAGGCGAATGCCAGATTACTTAATTTCCTGCCCTAGGTGCTCAAATTCCTGAAAGGCCGCTTCTGCTACAAAAGAAATTAATCAAAAGTGACTCAAAGGGGTTATCCATTCACATGGAAGCTCTTTACTTCCCCCCCCCCTTTTTTTTTGAGATGGCAGCGAAGGCAGCTTTGATTCCAAGGGGAGAAGGATGAGAAGATGCAGCCCAGCTTCCCGTGGGCTGTTCCCCATAGTCAGGATAGAGGGACCCCGACCACGACTTTTAAAGGCAGAGGGGAACAAGCCAGGAGCCCAAGACCAAGTGCGGAAACTTCCCTTGACCCTCCCAAGCCACTAGCCAATAGAAGCTGGTTCTTTAATCTGATCTTTTCCCTTTACAGGCAAAGATAAAGCTGTTCTTAGAAAGACCTGTCAGCAGCAGATTGTTTTTTTTTCCTTTAAAAACAACAACCAACCACACCATCAAACCAGTAGAGTAGCATCATTCAGAGGGGCCAAGTTCCTCTTCCTGCTCAAGACAGTAAGTAGGAGAAATGTATAAATTAATAGAATACTTCACTCCCAGGTAAGACTCCACAATCAAAGTAGTCCCTGGCTTTCCAAATGTTAGTGCTGTCAATTTCCCAAAGAACAAACACCCACGCTTCTCCCAGATTTACAAATAAAAGCCAACCATGAGTGGGAGAGGAAATCTAACCGCCAAGGAAAGGCTGGGGCAAAGCAGGAAGTGATAAACAAGGCTGCCGATTCACTATTCTCCCCAGAAGTACGTGCACAGAACACAGAGGCCATTCTTCAGGACTGGCTGCAGTGATGCTAGCAGTGGCCCTGTGTGATCACTCCTCCTGTGAGCAGAAATATCAAGGCTGCTTTACCTTCAGAGCACCGCACAGTTCAACCGTGTCTGCATCATCCACCACCGTAATCCGAAAATTTGGAGTCTGCAGAAGTTCTTTGAAGAGAAGGCCGTTCTCTATTACCTTGCTGCCTATTGAAAGGTTAGAAAAAAGGAAATTAATAACAGCCTCTCATCTTAATTTTTGCATCTAACACAGTTTAAAATGACGTTTTTCTTATTACAAAAATAACATATTTTCCTGATAGGAAATTTTGAAGAGTCATAGGACTAGAAATAGAAAATTAAAATATTCCACAATCCCACCACAGGATCATTAACAATTTGGCATACATCTTTAACTTACTGAAATAGGAATATACATAGTTTTTCTCAAAATTGAGAACATATGTGATTTCATAATCTGCTTTCCCCCGTTTATGGCAGGAATAATTTTCAGTGACATCATACACTTTCTACTTTACTTTAAATGGCTGCTTTGTAGTTTACTGCATACACGCATTATATTTTATCTAAGCATCTTTCTATTATTTGATATCTAAAACTGTTGCAACTTTTTGCTACCATACACACTTATAAGCTCCTTCCAGGGGAGGAAAGTACATCCCTTTCTACCAGCATTTGGCTTGACCAGAGGATGTGCCTGGACTCACAGAGGGTGGGACAGATTTCCCCACCCCTTGACCTTGGGCTTAGTCATGTGACTGGCTTTGGTCAGTGGGACATTAATAGACCTGACACAGTGGAGGCCTGAAGCCTATTTGTGCAGCAGTAGGGCTGGTTCCCTTGTCCCTCTGCCTTCACTGTGAGAATACATCCTGGCTGGCCCGCTGGACTCTATAGGAAGATGAGACAAAGGAGCAGAACGACCCCAGCTTTGATCCGCCAGCCTCCAGCAGACCCACAGCTAACCCACGTGTTAGCTGTGCTTATTTTGGATGCCACTAAGAATCTGGGATTGTTTGTTACTTAGCATCACTATGGCAACAAGAGAACTGATACAACATTAACAAACATGTTCCTGACAATTGTGGAAGACGGAAATGCATTCAAAGGGTCCTCATTTTTGTTCCCGTTGTATCCCCTCCCTTGGGACCGTGCTTAGAATGACACAGAGGATCAGTACTTTTCACCTTATTTTTTTGGTTAGCGACTTTCAGTTCAAAACAAAAATAAAACTTTACACATAGAGCCTGATGTGAGATCTGCTCTGGTTGGTGGGATGCAGCGTGGCGCTCTGCTCTGGGAGGGCTCCAGAAATCAGGATGATAAAATTCACCAGCCAAGACCTAGCTCCCACGTGATGATCTCCACACAGAGCCTGGGGACTATGGCACTTTGGCCCTTCCTGCCTCGAGGTTCTCAAGCCTATTCCCAAGCTTGTTTTCACATTACAATCACCCAGGATCTTTAAAAACACCAAAGTCTGGCCAAACCCCAGACCCATTAAATTACAAGCTCTGGGGTGGAGCAGGCATCACTAATTTCTGAAGCTCCCCAGGTGACTCCAATGGGCAGACAAGTTGGCAAACCTCTGATTTAACCTCCTCTAGCCTCATGAGTAAAACACTATGGCACTCAGGACTGTCTGAGGTTAAATATGAATCAGGTGTGAAAACAGCCTAGGCTCACAACGATCACACAAAGGTCTATATAATAATAATAATAAGATAGCTGATACTTACATGCCTATGACTGATTTGCCCCATTGACAGACAGGAGGCCCAGAGAGGTTTACCAAGTTGCCCTAGGTCACACAGCTAGTAGGAGGCAGAGCCCCAATTCTAACCTAGGTGCTCTGGCTCCAGGGCCCGCACTCCCTCTCTACGCTATGTTCCTCTCAGGGGTGGGAAAAGAGAAGATAAACAAGCAACAAACATCACAATCAGAACTATAGTCTTCCAACGCAGGAAAAAAAGAGGATTGTCAACAATCAAAATTACACCCAGAAGTAATATAATGTCAAAATGATCCAGGGGAGAGTGGAAAGAGGGTGGGAAACAGGTGAAATATGGCCAGCAAGCAGTTAATCATTATTAAAGATGGGCAGTGGTGTCATGATACCGTTCTCCCTACTTCTGTTTGGTTTAAGGAAATTTGCCATCATATAATAAAATATTTAAAATACTTACACCCGATACTTAGAAACACATTTTCAGGACCTCCCTGGTGAGCCAGTGGTTAAGAATCCATGCTTCCAATGCAGGGGTTACGGGTTCGATCCCTAGTCGGGGAACTAAGATCCCGCGTGCCGTGCGGCCCCAAAATAAACAACAACAAAAAAAGAAACACATTTTCTATTCTACAGGAATTGCTATGATGTCATTTAGCTGAGTTCTCCTCTGTCCAAATATTAGAAGTATGTCCGCTTGAGCAAACTGTCCTCTTCCTTTTTTAAACAGTCCTCCAGACCAGCAGCACCGTTTCTTCACCTGGGTTGGGCAAACCAGCCCCGGTCTCACATTGTGATGTTATTCCTGCCTTTTTCCTCTGTCCTCACCGCCACGGCCACTGCCTGGTGCCTCTGACACGAGGGAGGCTCACAAGCATTACAGACAGGCCCTCACTCCTCCCACTCGAGCCACTTTAATCCAACCATCAGCAGCTGTGAGTAACCTGACACATGGCAGGGAGAAGACTGTTCTCCATTTGCCACTGATACAAGGTGGCATCTGCTGGTACCTCTGTGGCTGCAAATTACACATGGTGTCCATTAGATCGGTGAGCTTGATTTACAGCAATCTTACATTTTCTCAAATTCACCTTTTATTTATTTTTATTCTTTTCCATTATGGTTTATTATAGGATATGGAATATATTATATATTGAATATAGTTCCCTGGGCTATACAGTAGGACCTTGTTGCTTATCTATTTTATATATAGTAGTTTGTATCTGCTAATCCCAACCCCACCCCTTTTCCTCTTTGGTAACCACTGTTTTCTATGTCTGTGAGTCTGTTTCTGTTTTGTTCATTTGTATCATATTTTAGACTCCACATATAAGTGATATCAAACGATATTTGTCTTTGTCCGACTCACTTCACTTAGTATGATAATCTCTAGGTCCATTCATGTTGCTGCAAATGGGATTATCAAATGTACCTTTTAAATTTTTAGATCTTTTATTGTTTTAAATCATGGATAAGAAAGCACTGACCGTATCATTATTACCAGTCATGAGCAGTGATGCAGCAAGCAGGGACCCATGGCATGTGGTCCAGAACTGGAAAGGCCCATCAGCCACATGGAAGGGCTCCCCAAACTCAATATGAACCAAAAGACAGGAAAATTCCACTTCTCTTCCACACCAAGTTTTGGAGATAATCAACCTATTTAATAAGACTCCTTCAAAACACTCATCTCAGTCTGTAATTCCCTATTGTTTGTGTACCTAGAAGCTCCTTCTGCATAGAAGGGGCTTATGAATCCTTGACATTTCGCATCATGACTGATACATAACAGACTTGAACAATATTTGTGGGTTGAGTGGAAGTCTCGGACTCTGTGAAGTCAGTCCCAAGGAGGAAGGGATTTCTCACCACGAGGGGGTGCCGCAGTTCCCCATGCTCGTTAGTATTTTTACCAGACACTGAAAACAATGCCATCTTCCTCCTGCTCCACAGGAGACTCAAGTGGACTAAGATTCCTGAATCTGTCATAATTAAAAATGAGTTGGCTGCTAATGCCATCAAGAAAGGAGACCTGGATAACCACAGCACAACAATCAAATCCGGAAAATTCAACCTTGACACAATTATCTGACTACAACCCATATTCACATCTCCCCCATTACCCCAGTGTTGCCTTTATGGCAACCAGGATCCAGCCCAGGATCCTGCACTGCACTTAGTGGTCAGGTCTCTCTAGACTTCTCCTTTAGCCTTTCAATATCTTCTATGACACTGACATTTTTCAGGAGTGTGGACCAGTTGTTTTGTACCAATGTCCCTTCCTTTGGGCTTGTCTGATATTTCCTCACAATTAAATTCAGATAAAATAAGAAAATTTTTAAAATATCACTTTCCTGTTCTATCTTACTTTCAACAGTTAATTTAATTTAATTCAGGTCACTCTTACCAGCCATGGACAAACCCACAGAGAAGGCAGTAGAAGCACTGGGTAAACAGAAGCCAGAGGAAGAGATGTAACTTCTGTGCATTTGTCTGTGTTACACACCAAAAAAGTCTAATGCACCCAACTGGGAGAAACAAGGCCAAGAGGCATGTAAAAATCCTAGCTAAAATCTACAGGTCTTTTTTTTGGCTGCTTCAGGTCTTAGTTGTGGCATGTGGGATCTTTCATTGCAGCATGGGCTCTTCGTTGTGGCTCACAGGCTTCTTTCTAGTTATGGTGTGCAGGTTTTCTCTCTCTAGTTGTGGTGCGCGGGCTCCAGGGAACGTGGGCTCTGTAGTTTGTGGCACACAGGCTCTCTCATTGAGGCGTGAGCTCAGTAGTTGTGGCACATGGGCTTAGTTGCCCCCGGCATGTGGGATCTTAGTTCCCCAACCAGGGATCGAACCCGCATCCCCTGCATTGGAAGGCGGATTCTTCACCACTGGACCACCAGGGAAGTCCCTCAAATCTACAGTTTTGAATCAAGGATTGGAGAAGTCTCAACCCTATGGAATGATTGGTGTAACCAGTCAATCCTAACCAACTGATTAGCAAATTGATTACTGGCAAATACGATTGAGCTGGAACAACTAGTTAACAATTATTTTTGAAAAATAAAAGTAATTACACAACAATTTGACAGGCTACATTAAAAGCATAGATGAATAAAAGAACTAACTATGAAAGAATAAAACCTATATACAGACTAGCATACATATGAAAATTTTTTTTCTAGAAGGATACATAGGAACTGCTAACAGTGATTCTCTTTGGGAAGAGGGAATAGGTGGGAAATTACAATCTTAATTCTAATTTATACCTCCTTGTACTATTTGAATTTTCTTACCTGTGACTACATTGCTCTTGTAAATATCAACCTGGGTAATGTTATTATAGGTCATTTTGTTTTCCTCCTTTTACTATTTGTGATATCTCTCCTCTCCAAAATTACTGTTTCTCCCCCCTCAAAAAAAATTTTTTAAGTGCCCAGATAAATGGATTGTCAACAGAATGCTACGCAACTATGAAGATGTATGCTGATAGAAGTAAATGAAACAATTATAAAAGAGTATATAACAACTACAGCCGTAAGTAGTTTGCCACAAATAGACAAAAATAATGAAATTTAAATGAAATTAAAAATGGTTCTTGTAAGTCAGAGAAAGACAAATATCATCTGATACTGCTTATATGTAGAACCTAGAAAAAGTGGTATGAATGAACTTATTTACAAAACAGAAATAGTCACAGACATAGAAAACAAACTTATGGTTACCATGGGGAAAAGCAGGGGGAGGGATAAATTAGGAGTTTGGGATTGACATATGCACACTACTACATATAAAATAGATAACTAATAAGGGCCTACATATAGAGCACTGGGAACTCTACTCAATACTCTGTAATTACGTATATGGGAAAAGAATCTAAAAAAGAGTAGATATATGGGTACGTATAACTGATTCACTTTGCTGTACAGCAGAAACTAACACAACACCGTAAATCAACTATACTCCAATAAAAATTTTAAAGAAATTTTTAAAAAATGGTTTTCTTTCGATTATCTTTATTTTCCACTGTAATCAGATAATGTCTGTACAACAGAGCTTCCTTTAACAAAGCTGCCAAGGAGAAATGATTCACATTGCTGGTGTGTTTGACAAGGGTGGAAGTAAGTTCTGGAGTGGTAGATAAACTTAAACACACTTTAGCAAAGCACCTGCAAACCCAACAGTATTACTCTTCTGAAGAGTCCTATAATATGGGCACTTGGGAATTCCAAAGCCCTTTTTAAAAGAAACAAAAATTTTCACAACACCAATGTATAAGAGTAGAAAGAGCTTTCTGTTTCAAGAAACAGGAGACCCAAGTTCACGCCTGGGTTCTATATTAGCTGTGTGACCTTGGGGCTGGTAACTTACTCTCCGGGCCTTGGGCTTATTCACCTGAAAGTGGGGATCATTCCCATTAATTTCTAGATCTCCTTGGAATCTAATGAGGATCCAGATCCTGGCATTTGTGAGTAAAGAAAAGCTGGGTTTCCCTTATAAGACGTACCAGAGAACTTGCTTTCCCTGATCCCACCCCCCCACCCCCATGTAAGAAGGCAGCTGTCTGCAAGCCAGAAAGAGAGCCCTCATCATAGAAAAGTGTTGGTTAAACCTTAATCTTAGACTTTCTAGCCTTCAGAACTGTAAGAAATAAATTCCTGTTGTTTAAAAAAAGAAAAGGAAAAGCTGGGTTTCTAAGGCCCCACCATGGATGTAACCACCTGCTTCTTGGTACAAGTACCCTTGTGTTTTTGTGTTTAACCTCAATAATGCATTACTGGATCACAGCAGGTCAACATGGTCTCCTTGGCTTTACTTTCACTCCAGAGGTTACTGAAATGCTTCAGTCCCACAGAATGGCCTCCTACATAAAATTCCCACCCCACTGAATGTCCACCCCAAGAATGTTAAGGGCAGGAGGGAAGAGTCCACTATAGAAAATTCCAGAAACGGAAAGTGTGCCTTTTAAGACACCCAATGTCCCTTCCCCAGGTGGCCCTCACCGATGGTGGTCTCGCAGAACTTCCCAGCGGCCACCTCATTGGCAATGTTGGCTCCCATCAACACGCTGATGTCAATGCCCATCTTCTCTCGGATGATGTCGGAAATGAGCTTCAGCCCCTCAGGACCCTCGTCTATGCCCTGCAAGGATGTCAGCAAGTTAGAGGAAAACGAACCACCAAGGACAAGAGGCAGGAGATCATTGCTTTATAGGTCACCTAGATTCAGACTTCCAATGGCATACGCAACTTGAAAAACCTCTCTTATTTACAACAGTAAACAGACATACTGTGTATGTACCATTTAAAGAGTAAAATTAAATGAAAATGTAACCACCCAGGTTAAGAAAGAGAACATGAAGGACACCACTGAAGTCCCCTGTGTCTCTCCCCAAGTGCATCCTCCTTATTAGTGTTTCCTGGTCCCTACCAGGGTGAAGCCCTATCCTGAATGCTTTATGCCCTGTTCCCTTGCTTTTCTTGATCATTTTGCCACATAAAACTACACCTAAACAGTAAGTTATATCAGTATATTTTTGAAAACCTATAAATGAAACTGTACTGCTCACCTGTGTGCTCTTTTGTGCTATATTATTACTTTGGAGATTCACCCACACGGCTGCATGAATGCTCTGGTTCATTCCCATTTACTACTGTGTAGTATTCTACCATTCATCTGTCCAGTCTATTGATGACTGACATTGAACTGTTTGCTTTCATAAACATTCACCTATGAACACTATGGAACACACTCTCTCACAGAGGGTTCTTCCCCTGGCAGCCTGGGGAAGTTTATGGACTCATTCTCAGACTTCATATGCATAAAGCAAAATACATAAGATTACCCAGGAAGACAATTATACTGAAATATAGTTATCAAATATTTAAAAAAAAAATGTGACAAAGTAGTATACGTATGTTATCAATGTAATTATAAAAAGATGTCATGGCAGGTATAATAATTACCATAATTTCCAAGTAGTGATGAGCATAAATGATACTTTGAGATATCTGAAGCCACTGTAAAGTGATACGAAAATACCTGTAATTTCTATTGATCACAGGGTCAAGGTCCTGCTAGTACTACTGTCATTGAAACTCTGGCCTGTGGTCTTCACTCATAAGCGAAGGAAACGCTTCTTTCAGTTAGAGGTTAAAATGAATAAAAATGCAATTCCGCCCCCACATTTAGGACCATGAACTCTTGAATTCTATCTGTGGACCACTGTGGGTGGTTTGTGGACTTCTGGTTAAAAACTCTCTCTTTTGGGAATAAACCCAGGAGTGGGAAGTAAAGATGATTAATTTCCCAGCGAATGCAAACCAGGTAAGATTTCCAGAGCTGGTGGTTCTTTCTTTGGGGGACCCCACTCTCGCGTCCCCCGCCCCTGCCCCTGAGAACCCTCTCTACATAGAAAGCAGCCCCTCCTAAATGTGAGAGGAGCAAGGCTCGTGGATGGCGTGGTTTTGATTCTCTTCCAGGCATCTTTAAAAAAACAAATCCAAACCAGCCATAACTTCCCTTCAGCTCCTTATCTCCAAGAGGTGAAAGAGGAAAGGAAGTTCCCAGTAACCGGCGCGCAGCGAGGGCCCGTCACCTTGATGAGGGTGATGCCCAGCGCGTCCTTGGGCACCCTCCCTGTGATCTCTTCACAGATTCGGTGGATGAACTGGTGGGGGATGACAAACACCAGCAGGTCTGCGTCCTGCACGGCCTCGCTGAGGTTCGCAACAGCAACCTGTGAGGGCGAGGGGGACACGGTCACTCCCAGTCAGAAACACATCTCTCCACGTGCTGACCAGGCATCAGATGCCTCCGCTGTGCAGACTGACAGTCAAATCAGAGCTGTGTTTGCGCTGCCTTCCCCACTCGGGACGTGCAGACGTGCATCTGAGGCCAGCAGGGTCCTGCCTCTGCTGCTTACCAGCTGGGCGAGTGCCCTACCCTCTCCCCACCTCAGTCCCCTTCCCTGTAAAAGGCGGTCATAACCATCCTGTGCGGGTGGTTCTCTGTTGCTCTCCCACCCACCCCCACCCCACTCCCCGACATCCATTTCCACCATTCTTTGCCCCACTGTCTCCCCAGGAGGCTGCACTCTGTGGGCTGTTTCCCCAGGCGCCCTTGCTCTCTGGCTTCCAGGTGGCTTCAGCCCAAGGCGGGCACTGTCGGGGGCTCCAAGGTGGGAGGAGAGACAGGCAGGGTGTTGACTTGCTCCTGGGGCCACTCCTACCCGGCTCGCAGGGCTGCTGGCCTGGCTTCCTTCTACAGCTCCACCTCCTGACCTGGTCTGAGGCAGCCCCTCTTCCACGTCTCTAAGCTCTGGTGGGGCCGGTGGAGTGACACTGGTCTGTCCCCTTGCCCTTTCAGGGGTGGCCATGGCTTCCTACTGCTGCTAATCTCTGGACACTTCACCGAGTCCTTCTGGTTCCCCTGACTCCGCCCATGCCTCTGTCAACAGTCCTATGCTAAGCTCTCCTATGTAAGCACTTTAAGAGCGCTGTTGTGAAGAATAAATGACATAGAACAGAGTCTGGCACCTGGTAGGCACTCAATAAATGTCAGCTATTATGATGATTTCTTCCCTTCAGATAAGTACAAAGATGGGGTTTAAAATTTAATGTGGGCACGTACACACACACACACACACACACCCACCCAGAGGCAGAGGTGAGGCCAAGAAGTGAGGACACAGGGGCATGTGGTCTCTATCAGAGACTGCCTGTTGTTGCCCAATGTCTGTTCTCCCCCTTCTTCCTCAGCAAGAGAACCCCCAGTTTAGGGTGAGACTCATAACTGCCAGGAAAGAAGGCTACATCTCTAATCTCCCTTGCAGCTAGGTGCCCTGTGTGACTAAGTTCTGACCAATAAGGTATAAATGGAAGTGTTGCGTGTGACTTCCAGGAAATGCCTTTGAAGGCCTTTCTTCCTCCTTTTCCCAGAGGGAATGTGAAGAGATGGCTGGAATTCAGGCAGCCATCTTGGGCCATGAGGAGGAAAGCAAATGCTGAGATGGCAAAACAGAGTCCCTGACATCATGATGCATCATTACGACAAACGTGGTCTTTTTTTTTTTTTTGAAAAGTATATAACAGATTTCTTTTTTATTTACAATCAAGTTCTGTTGGGCAACAAAATTAAATAAATAAAAGATGTGATGAACGTCTTTTATCTAAGAGAAAAAAAGCACAAACGTTTACTTTGCTTAGGTCACTGTTATTTTAGGTTTTCTTTTTTTTTTTCCTTTATTTATTTTTAATTTTTTTATTTTTTGGCTGTGCCGCATGGCATGTGGGATCTTAGTTCCCCAACCATGGATCGAACCCACGCCCCATGCAGTGGAAGTGTGGGGTCTTAACCACTGGACCGCCAGGGAAGTCCCTATTTTAGGTTTTCTGTCGCATGTACCTGAACCTAACTGAAACTGACATAGTTCCCATTAAGCACTCCTGGTTCCCAAAATGAAGGGAATTGGATGCAGAATCTTCCCTGAGGAAGTGCTATCTGCCACAGGAACATCATTCAGAATGGATAAGCCTCCTAGGAAATCTAGTTTGGGAGTTGTGATGGAGATGCCAACTGCTTGACAAAATTTCTTCTCCCCTTTCTCCATAAACACAGAGCTGCAAGCTGGTCACTGGTCACCTAACTCATGACTGCATTTCTCAGCAGCCATTGCAGTTACACAAGGCCAAGGACCAAGTTCTCATCAACAGAATGCGAAACGGAGCAGTGCACACCACTTAAGGCCCAGAGCCCTTAAAACATTGGCTGCTTCCTCCACACTTTCCCTTCCTACTTTTGTGCTAGTTGACAACCTAGATCTAGGAGATGGCACAGAAATGATGAAGAAAGATGGGACCAAGAACAATGGTGTGAAGCAAAGCTGCTAGACCACTATTACGTGAGAGGGAAATAAAATCCCTTTGTCCTTTAAAAGTCACATCATTGTCTCTCCTCACAGCTTAGTCTAGCCTATTAACTAACGTGTGCAAGAGTTACTCCCTCACTGAAAAAATTCCCCAAGGGAATCTACCTGGCACTATTTCACTCCCTCCTCCCTTTGGCTGGTATGCAAGACCTGTCATTTACCACCCAGCCTTCATTCCCCTTCTTTCTAGCAAAAGTGCCTCTAAATTTCATTTCAAAAGCTACTGCTTTCCCATTCTACCATGCAATTTGGGTGGAATGGGCCCCTCCCCTGCTCCATGGATGGTCCTTAAGTTGTTCAAGCCAATGGGCACATAAAACAATAGGAGCCAATGTTTGCTGGAGCTTCTGAGGAACAGTTGCTTCCTTATACTTCTGCAACAGCTATTGGGTCTTTCCTTGAAAAGTATGGGTGACAGTGCAAGGTCTGGAACAGCTACAACCATTTTACAAATGTGAGGGGCAGAACCTAGACCTGCCAAGGGGCTCCCATGTGAATGAAGGCAGAGCAGAGAAACAGAGGAAAACAGGGAGGGCCTCACTGACATCACTTAAGCCACTGTTTCAGGCCGCATCTGAAACCGGCCATATAACCCAAAACATCAGCTTAAGCTGATCTGAATGGCAACAAAGTCGTTCCCCATAGAGCAGAACACAACCTGGAGCTTAGCACTTCTCCCTCCTTATTCATAACCCCAAAGGCCGGGGGAAACCTGCCTTCCTCTTCAAAGGGGCTTCTTCAGGTTGGTAATCCAGGCTGGATAGCAAGGACTCATCACCAAAACTCTACCTGCCTATTAGTTCCCTGGCATCTGGAGATTCTACCTCCTCCAAAAAAGCAGTTACTTATTCTATTCCATTAGCCCCGATGACAACATACAATGGCTCTGTTTGTCCCTGATTGGCAAGGCTCATTATGTTCATACACATACACACATTATGTTCTTCTCCCTGTGGTCCCAGCCAGAAGCACCAGCCTTTGTAAGACCTCTGACCCCCCACTCCCCCTTGGGTTACTAGCCTTACTTAGGTAGGGACTTCTGCTCTCGACCCCCTTCTCATACAGAGCCTGGCCACCTGTTGTTTCTCCTCTTCCCCATACACACACACACACACACACACACACACACACACACACACACACACACACACACACACACACACACCCTTGTACTTCCCTGACATGGTGAGATAAAAAGGGCACCAGAATCAGAGAAAAGATGGAAAAGATGTACATTTGTGTCCCATGTTTGCAACTGATCAGCTGTGGGACCTGGACAGATGACTCCTGTTCACTGACCAGTCACCCCGCCTACAGAATGGGGATAAAAATCACCTTTCCTAACAGCTATTTCACAGAGCACTTTCAAATTCATATAAGTAACAGCACTCTGCAGTGATACGAAACAAGTGAAAGAGATTACTCATCAGAAATCTACCTGCCTCCTATAAATTCTTAACCTTTAAGGCATCAGCCCATCCCTATGTCCCCTGCTACAAAATATTCCCATGGAAGCTGCCAGAGGGCCCAGGATTTCTTCCTGTCTCTTACATTTCCTTTCTCAACAAATCAAAGAACTTGTGGTTGGTTGGGAGTGACGGGTCTCTGGGACAATATGCCTGGGGGCTCACTCAGCGTGGACTGATGTCCTTCCATTGTCCTTGACCTTGCCCAAGTATGTAGGGTTTAACCCACAGAAGGAACCTGTAACCCGAGCTGCATTTGTGTGGTGCACACGGTCCGTGATTCCTGTTACACAGGATCAAAATGAGCTCTCAACGAACACAGTAAATCAAATACCCTCTTTCAGAATTAAAGCTTTAGCTAAGCCTCTATCTTATCTTTTACCCTGAACCAAATCGGAACACTGCTTTGGAAACGCTGACCTATTTCATGGGTCACCTGCCAAAATCTTCCGGAGAGTATCCACCATTAAAGATCCTGAAATGTGTTGGGAAAGACAGCTCAGAAGAAAAGGGCTTGCCTTTCACTGGCAAGGAGGACAGGTAATCAAATCAGAACAAAGGCATCATGGCTGGTCCGCTTGGTGCCAGGAATCCAGGGCTCTTGGTCCAAGTTAATAAAGAAACTAATAATAATTAAAATCATTTAAAACAGAGCCAGTAAAGTCTGTGGGCCAAGCCTGAAGGTTCTTTTGTTCCCCCCTGGATTAGCTATCACTGTGCAGTGTGTGGGCATCTTGCCCCACCTCTACCACGAGTTAGCTAACTGGACACCACAGGCAACTCGCCTACATTCTTCAGGGAATAAGCATTTAGGTTAAACACAACAGCATGAGTAATACACAGAGCAAAGTACAGCTGGCACACAGTAGGGGTTCAAAAATAATTGTGGTTTCCTCCTGTTCTCCTAACCTCAACATAGGCCAAGATTGTAGGTGAAATTCACATCCTTGGCTCTACACTCAGAAAAATGATTCTCAGGTACAGACAACCTTACCCGATGATTCTTATATAAATATACCAGCGTGGTAAGTGAGATTGCTTCTGGGGGGAAAAAAGAAAGCTGCTAACCCCCTGAATTCCACAATACTATCCGAGTAATATAAACTTATTATGTAGACCAGTGGTGCCCAAACTGTGGTTCCTCAACCAACAGCATCACCATCACCCGGGAAATCCTTAGAAATGCAAATGCCTGGGCCTCCCCTGAGACCCAGTGAATCAGAAACTCCAGGGGTGGATCCAGTGATCCCTGTTAAGCTCTCCAAGTGGTTCTGAGGAACACTTAGGTTTGAGAAGCAACAGTGAAGATGAATCCTCCAATGAAAATGAAAAAGCTAAACTCAGGCAGGAAAGAGTTAACACTGAAGCTCCTACTGAACTGATATTCTAATTTCCAGAAGCCTTTAAACCAAAATTAATAGATATACTCGCAACCCTACTACCCAAGTCAGTGGTCATTTTTTTTTTTTTAAATTATCTTGGCCTAACCCTCCATCCCACAGGACACCACCGAAAGCACTGAAACAGAACACTCCAGCCTGGTTAGTTCTCCCTCAACCATGTCTGCTGTCCCTGGCACTAAGCCAAACCACAAATAATGCCTGGCACTATTCCAGGCACTGAGGACGCATCAGTGAATGCAGGCCTGTGCAAGGAACCAAATCCTGAGAGTTAGTAGCAAAGAAAAATATCTAAATTGGATTTCAAAACTTAAAATTTTTTGTACTTCTCTGGTGGCGCAGTGGTTAAGAATCCGCTTGCCAGTGCAGGGGACATGGGTTTGAGCCCTGGTCCGGGAAGATCCCACGTACTACGGAGCAACTAAGCCCATGTGCCACAACTACTGAGCCTGCGCTCTAGAGCCCACAAGCCACAATTACTGAAGCCCACGCACCTAGAGCCCGTGCTCTGCAACAAGAGAAGCCACTGCAATGAGAGTCCCGTGCACCACAACGAAGAGTAGCCCCTGCTCGCCACAACTAGAGAAAGCCCACACGCAGCAATGAAGACCCAATGCAGCCACAAATTAATTAATTAAGTTTAAAAATGATATCAAAACTTAAAATTTTTACACTTTAAAGGATACCATCAAGAAAGTGAAAACTCACAGAATGGGAGAATATACTTCCAAACTATGTAGCTGAAAATGGATTTGTATCTAATAAAGAATCCTTACAACTCAGTAATAAAAAGACAACCCAGGGCTTCCCTGGTGGCGCAGTGGTTGAGAGTCCGCCTGCTGATGCAAGGGACGCGGGTTTGTGCCCCGGACCGGGAAGATCCCACATGCCGTGGAGCAGCTGGGCCTGTGAGCCATGGCCGCTGAGCCTGCGCATCCGGAGCCTGTGCTCCGCAACGGGAGAGGCCACAATAGTGAGAGGTCCGCGTACCACAAAAAAAAAAAAAAAAAAAAAAAAAAAGACAACCCAATTTTTTTAAATGGACAAAAGATCTGAATACACATTTCAGATATATAAGATATACAAATGGTATATTGTTTTATATTTTTCAGATATAAAAGATATACAAATGTCCAATAAGCACATGAAAAGATGATCAACATCATTAACCATCAGGCAAATGAAAATCAAAACCACAATGAGATACCATTTCATACCCACTAGGATGGCTGGGATCAAAAAGTTAGATAATAACAAGTGTTCGTGAGGATGTGGAGAAACTGAAACCCTCACACACAGCTGGTGGGAATATGTATAATGGTGTGGCCACTTTGGAAAACAGTCTGGCCAGTTGCTCAAAAAGTTAAACAGTTGCCATAAGACCCAGCAACTGTACTCCTAGGTATATACTCAAAAAGAACTGAAAACGTATTCACACAGAACACTTTACACAAATGTTCCCAGCAATATCATTCATAATAGCCAAAAAGTGGGAACAACCAAAATGTCCACCAACTGAAGAATGGATAAACAAAATATGGTACACCCATAAAACAGAGTATTAGTCAGCCATAAAAAGGAATGAAGTACTGATGCAGGGTACAACGTGGATAACCTCGAAAACATTATGCTAAGTGAAAGAAGCCAGTCACAGAAGATGACGTATTGTATGGTGCCATTTACATGAAATGTCCACAACAGACAAATCTAGAGACAGAAAGTAGATTAGTGGTTGTTTAGCGCTGGGGACAGGAGGAAATAAGAGGTGACTGCTAAAGGGCATGAGGTTTCTTTTTAAGGTGATGAAATATTCTATAATTGATTGCAGTGATGGTTGCCCAACTTTGTGAATATCCTAAAAACCACTGAATTGTACACTTTAATGGTAAATTGTATGTCTGTGAATTCTATCTCAATAAAGCTGTTTTTAAAAACAGAGCTGGCAAGGCTTAGGAGGCAAAGATGTGGGCTTCCCTGGTGGTGCAGTGATTGAGAATCTGCCTGCCAATGCAGGGGACATGGGTTAGAGCCCTGGTCCAGGAAGATCCCACATGCTGTGGAGCAACTAAACCCGTGCGCCGTAGCTACCTGAGCCTGCGCTCTAAAGCCCGCAAGCCCCAACTACTGAAGCCCACGCACCGCAACAAGTAGCCCCCATTCCCCGCAACTAAAGAAAGCTCGTGCCCAGCAATGAAGACCCAACGCAGCCAAAAATAAATAAATAAACTTGGGGAAAAATAAAAAGAAGACGACAAAGATGAGATGCCATGACAACTATAATTCACAGAAGATGCTGCAATTGTCAATACTGGTGTCACACTGAGGTTGGTTAAAGCTGGACTGAGGCAAAAGAGCTCTCTACCTGGGTGACCTCCTCTAAACAAAGGCCCTGGACAGACAGCCATAACACAGGACCAACAATTTTTAGCCTGCAGTGACAGGAAATAAGAAATGTTCTTCCATTCAGGTCTAAGGGGAAATGAGAAACCCAGACTGCCCCAGTTTTTAGTGAGAAGTTGATGACATGGTCATGTCATTGTTACAGAAGGTTCCCCTGTGGAGGGGTCACATATGAGCACGTGATGACCTGGAGAAGGGTCAGGCGGGCAGCAGTCTGGGGGCACCAAGCAAGGATGACTCAGTCTCAATCAGCAGAAGTGGCATACGTCATAAAAAACAATTGGACATAGATGAAATGCAGCACATCTCTTCTGCTTGAATCCGCAAGACAGAAATGAGTAAAGCCAGCTTTTTAGCTCTAGATCCATATTCGCTCTGAGTCAATTAATCTTAAGTCTGGCTTTTCATCTTAAAAAATGGTAACAATGATCGGTCTTGGTCTAACACTAGTTGACTTTTTAAATGATCGAATGAGGTATTTGAAAAACTCTGAAATAAACATAAAATTTTTTTTAAAAAACCAAAAAAAACAAAGCCCTAGCTTTGTAACAGATTCTTAACACTAAACAATATATGTGAATCATCTCATTTACTCCTCACAGCACCGCTAAGGAAACTACTCACAGGGGCCCATCTTACCAAGAGGAGGGGGGCTGCCCAGGCTCACTCAGAGCAGGCCCTCGACTCCAAGGTGTGCCCATCACCACCATGCTTCACCACTGTTCAACTTTTAAAATTACTTATCATGAGACATTTCATACATACAAATTCTAGAACCTAGAAAGCACAAAGAAAAAACAAACAATCAAGTACCTGTGTACCTTCTGCCAGCTTAAGAAATAAAACTTTCCAATACCCTGGGCGTCCTCTACCAAGTGCCAGCAAGGATGTGGAAGGATGTGAGTTCTCAAACCCCACTGAAACAGGAGGGAAGGGGGCAGGGCACAACCTTTAAAAGAAGGACAGCCATTGAGGATACAACATAAACTGGTTAGAACCAATTAGGCCCAAGATGGCAGAAGATTCGACTTCCAGTAGACCTTGAGCCTCATTAAGCTCTCATTATAATACATTAGCATATGCTAAACAACACACCCACAGGCACCATGACTGAAGGCCCCCCATAAACGGCCCAAAAGTGGGTGGGGTCCAATTGCTGGAAATTCTCACCCCCTCTCCAAGACTGTTAGAATACTCCTCCCACTCATTAGCCTATGAAATTAGCCAGCCTGTGAACACTAACAACCCTGTAACCCCCAGGCCTCTGGCCTTCTGAGATGACCCACACTCTGTCCGTGGAGTGTGTTTCTCCCTGGGTGCTCTTGCCTTTTGAGACGGACTGCATTCTGTCTATGGAATGTGTATCTCTCTAAATAAATCCACTTCTTACCTATCACTTTGTCTCTCACTGAATTCCTTCTGAGCTGAGACATAAAGAACCTGAATTTCAGTAGGTCCTGACACCAGGTGTATGATTTTAATTAAAAGACAGTGGGTTCAAGTCCCAATCTGGGTTGTGCAGTTTCACTATCATGCTGGAAACCAGTGATGCCATCTGGCAGATTACAGGTTGCATCCCTGTGACCCAGCGATGCCATCCCTGCGACAGAGACAAGGCCTTTCCCGGGGGCACTGTCTACAACAGCAAATGACCGGAAACCATGCAAATGTCCAGTCCAGGGAACGGATACACTCATCGTCATGAGCCTACAAGGCTTCAGATATCAACCATCTGGGAGCAGAGAGTTCCTCCCTCATCCACACCTGGGCACCCAGGAAGGTGGGGGGTGGAGTCAGTCATGGGCCAGGCTCTGAGGGACATGGCTCTTGACTCCCTCCTTCCCCCCTGCTCCCCTGTTCTCTGTGCAGGCAGAGAACCATCGGGCAGATTCACCTCCCCCCACGTTCCCTGAGCACTACGCTAGGAACCTTGGGAGAATGAAACCCCAGAAAGTCAAGCCCACATGCCTGGGGCAGGTGGGGGTACAGAGTGCTCCACACAGAGTGGAAGGAACTCTCTACAGAAGGGAAGGAGTAATTGATCCCGACAGGTATGAGAAGGGAAGCTCGGAGGAATGGTCTGCACCAAGCATGGTTAGAGATGACCTCAGAGGCCTTCCAGAGCCGTGGGAACAGCGGCACCTTTACTCTTTCCATCAGATACTTGGGTAACTTAACTGCCCAGCTCAGAACCCTAGGGAACCTTCCTCTCCTCACTTACTGCACCAGGAGTAACTGCAGGGAAACGCTGCCCGGCCCTAGTGCAGTGACACAGGGAAGTCATCAAGTCATCACTGTCTAAAAGGCCATGACTCAGCAGGCTCAGGAACAGGTGTGCCAGCCACCAGCTCTGTGACCTGGGGCAAGTTCATTAACCTCTCTGAGCCCTGGTTTCTTCCCCTATAAAATCAGAATCACCATCACAGTAAGAAAGCTAATAACACCAACCTAAGAGGGTCACTGAGAACATTAAATGAGACTGTAACCAGACAGGGATGGGGTTCCCTGGAGAAATAGAACAAGGCATGGCTTTCTTGACAGAAGAGAAGCCATCTTTGGCTTAAGCCATTTTGTGATCTGAGCCACAGTGCTTGCCTTTGAACAGGTCTCAGTAATTAAGGATCAAAAGGACAAACTTATCAGGCAAGAGAAGTAACAATAGCAAAGATAACACATCAGTTGTAAAGACTCCCAGTTAGACTGGCCTAAAGCACTATCTTAAGCGGTTTGCAGGATTTAAACCAGCCTCGGGTTTAAACACCACCAGATCAACTGGAACCTAAGGAATGATGATGTTGACCATTTCTGACCCTTGTAACTTTCAATCCACTTTAGCTTGGACTCACTCAGTCCACCACCCAAGCCCCTTCGTGAGTATGCATGTTCCTTAAGCTTAAAACTTCCCCAATTTCTCCTCTCCCCCTTTCCTTTGACTATAAAATTGTAGCCCACTTAAACCTCAGGGCAGAGCTCCCTCGCCTGACCGCTTGCATCTCATACAAGCGTCCTATATTAATAAATCTACTTCTTGCCAAAAAAAAACTTCCCCAATTTTGTTGCTGGGGAGACACTGCTTTAGGAAAGATCCTTGGTGTTCTCCTTACTTGTTCCAAGTAATAAATCCAAGAGGTAAACCCAGTTTCTGGGTAACATGATGATATATGTAAACTACTTTGCACAGGGCTTGACACCAATGAACACTGTAGCCAAAGGCAACTGGAAATCCTCAATGAGCAAAGTCTTTGCATCTCCAAACTTGCTGGCATTCATCAGCCAACAAATCTGTCTCCCCTGCTAGGAGTCAGGCAGCCACCTGGGCTGGTTTTCAAACAGACTCTCACAGAAAGCCATCCAGGGGTGAATCTGGAACAGGAGTTCATGAATTCCACTCACACAAGCTGCCGGGTCACCATTTTCATTCTCAGGCTCACCTTCTTCCTCTGCAAGTCACTGGAATGAGGCAATAACCTAGATTTTTCCTGCTCAGGCCTAATAAGCTGGAATTTTAAACTGTCAGTCTTCCCATTTTCTATTTTCTCCAATCTTATTTGGTAATTTAGGTCTTGACCTTGGTTTTAATTACAGACCAATAAAACAGGAGGGAAGGGGGCAGGGCACAACCTTTGAAATAACGACATAGCCCAAGGACATGACATAAACAGATTAGAACCAAATGGGTCCAAGATGGTGGACAAGTCAACTTCCACCAGCCCTTGAGCCTCAGTATATGCTCACTGTAACATAAGGATCAAAAAGTGGGCGGTGGCCCAATTCCTGGAAATCCCCGCCCCTTCCCAAAATAGCTGGAATACTCCTACCACTCATTAGCCTATAAAATTACCCACCACTATAAAAACTGACAACCTCATACCCTGGTGCCTTTCTCACCTTCTGAGATGGCCCACACTCTGTGGAGTGTGTTTCTTTCTAAATAAATCCATTTCTTACCTTTCACTTTGTCGCTCACTGAATTCTTTCTGCGATAAGACATCAAGAACCTGAGCTTCGTTAAGTTCTGAAACCAGGTGTGTGACCTCAGTTGGAAGACTGTGGGTTTTGGCTGGGTTTGAGTCCCAGCACGTGGGTTCAAGTCCCAATCTGAGGTGCACGGTTTCACCAGTGCATTAGCTGGCCTAGGGATGGACCAAAGTCCATGCGCTTAGAAAGGGTATGTGAAATAAAATTCATATTTTGTGGCAAGACAAGAAAAAATTAAACAAAAAAAATTTTCTTTGCCCTTTGGCCTCCTCTCTCCCTTCTACTGTGCATTGTGTATCTGCATTACACATGGACCAAACCTTCCCCATCGGCGGAAATACCTGCTCAACCATGAAGAGCAACATTCTCTTAGCATCAAGGAGACAACTTAAACATAACATTCCTTCTTTATCTTGTACAGACTTGGATTGTATGAACTGTCAGTAATTCATTTACCATAAAGCCCTCTGTCTCAAAAAACATATGTAACTATGCCTTGACTTCTAATGGGCAGAACAGTTCTCAACACTGAGATGCTATTCCCAAGTTATAATCCTCAATTTGGCTCGAATAAAATTTCTACTTCTTTCTTAGACCGACTGATTAATTTTTCGTCAACAGGTATCTCGGGAGTTACCAAGAGACACAATACAAAGGCAAAATTATTAGTTCTAGCTTTGATGTGACCACCACTCTGAATGCCAAGAAAGTAGCCTGTGATGAGCTGCAATGTGTTTCCCCAAAATTCATATGTTGAAGTCCTAACTCTCGTACCTCAGAATGCAACTGTATTTGGAGACAGGGTCTTTGTAAAGGTTATTATGTTAAAATGAGGTCACTGGGGTAAGCCCCATTGCAACATGACTGGTGTCTGTCTTAGGACACAGATACACAGAGGGAGGACCACGTGGAGACATGGGAAGAAGAAAAGTCCAGGAGAGGCCTCAGAAGAACCAACCCTACCAACACCTTGATCTTGGGCTTTGCAGGGGAGCAGATTTTGCCACCTCAAAATATGCCTCTTTGGCACATTAATTATTATTATTTTTTGCGGTACGCGGGCCTCTCACTGTTGTGGCCTCTCCCGTTGCGGAGCACAGGCTCCGGACGCGCAGGCTCAGCGGCCATGGCTCACGGGCCTAGCCGCTCCGCAGCATGTGGGATCTTCCCGGACCGGGGCACGAACCCGTGTCCCCTGCATCAGCAGGCGGACTCTCAACCACTGCGCCACCAGGGAAGCCCTGGCACATTAATTATTTTAAGGTGGTTGTTTTTTAAGAAACAGCAGACAAGGAGGAAACTGAAAACCAAGTAGGAGTTGTCCTTTTGTAAGAAACATTTACATTCATGAGGGAAATCTCCATTTGTAAGGGGGTCTCCCTCCAAGTACCTGGAAGAGCTGGGAGGACCAAATCTCTAGAAACTCTCAGGAAAGGGGAAGGCACTGACTTAAATCTGCGTAACCACCTTACCCTTGTTTACTGTGCTTTCCCCATCACCTCCCAGAACTGACTATCCCCACCTTCAACATCCTCTTTTGTCTTCAGCTGAGGATAATATTTAAGGTGAGGGCTTCCGCCATTTTGGTGAATGACGTAGTTTTCCTGGGTCTCTCCTATGCATACATGTTATTAAACTTCTGTTTGGTTTTCTCCTGTTAATCTGTCTCATGTCAACTTAATTCTCAGACCAGACAGAAGAACCTAGAAGGGTAGAGGAAAATTCCTTCCTCCAGACAACGTGAAGCCTCCAGATGTGTGAGAAAATTAATTTCTGTTGTTTAAGCCACCCAGTCTATCGTACTTTGTTATGGCAGCTCCAGCAAACTAACACAAGGCCCACGTTCAGAGTCAGGAAAACCAAAACGGACCAAGCAATGAACCTGGTGGTAGAGAGGAACAGGAGACCGGGGAAGCAGGTTTCCCATCTCCCCACGTCCCAAGTGCTAACTCAGCTGAATGTAACTTTTAGAATTAACCAAAGTCTTACCACGTTTTCTGGCAGCTTGTGTCCAGGGAGATATTTTACATTTTCATGGTCATTATTTATGATGTCTGTCAGTTTTCTCCCATTAACCGTTTCTTCAAAGACCCACATCTTGACCGTGGAGGCAAACTTCTGAAGTTTCTTGACATTATCACCAATTATTTTTGCAACAGCTGAACCCCTGCAAAAGAAACAGTGGAAAAGAAAACAAACTCACTCGAGCAGAAGAGAAAAAGCACTAGATTGTATTTCAGGAGACTTGCGTTCTGATTCAAGCACTGAGCTTAGAACTCAGATGTGATGTCGTCTCAGCCGCAAGCTGTTTGTTCGTTTGGTTTTTTAATAAATTTATTTATTTATTTGTTTGTTTTTGGCTGCATTGGGTCTTCGTTGCTGCGTGCAGGCTTTCTCCAGTTGTGGCGAGCAGGGGCTACTCTTCGTTGCAGTGCGTGGGCTTCTCATTGCGGTGGCTTCTCTTGTTGCAGAGCACGGGCTCTAGGCATGTGGGCTTCAGCAGTTGTGGCTCGTTGGCTCTAGAGCACAGACTCAGTAGTTGTGGCACATGGGCTTAGTTGCTCCGTGGCATGTGGAATCTTCCCAGACCAGGGCTCAAACCCATGTCCCCTGCATTGGCAGGCTGATTCTTAACCACTGCGCCACCAGGGAAGTCCAAACTGTTTGAAACTTAGTTGTTTTCACTTGGAAATACCACCCCATGATCAGGAAAGCCCCAGAATTTGCTACAAGGTCAGAAAGCACCACCCCTTGAAACTAGTAAGCACCAACCTATCTTGGAAGAGAGTATCACAGAAGGAAGAGAAATCCACCTGAAAGATGGCATAAAAATAACACTTCAAGCGTTCATGAAGTCTCCGAAGCAACTAGGCTATATTTCAAATCCATCAAGATCAACATGCAGCTACCGTAGAATAAGCTGTGTTCTGGTGAACTGCAACAGGCTCCATGTGCAGTCATAAAGGAAAGACAAGCCCCAAGTGGATTCCAGAAAAGGAGCAGAGCAAGGGCATGGGTCCCCCCAGAAGACACCCAGAGGCCTCTAAAAGCTCCCTTTTTTCTGCATCTCTATTCACCAAACCTTTTCTGGTAATGAATCAGTCTCCAATAGGCTTTCCCACAGGGGAAGAGAAGATGCTAGTTAACGCCAGTCCTCTGCACAAGAGCCGCGGGTGTGCGGCTGGTCCCCGTGGCAGAGGTGATCATGGTCAGCGGGTACCTTGCCCATCTCGCAGGTGTGTTGAGTGCACACTGATTGGGCCGCGGGTGGTACCTAATCCCGGCTGAACCAATCAAGTTCTTTTACAGGAATCTGAACAGAGAAATAGTTTCTTAGATAACTTTCCTGGTGTGAGGAGCAAAGGAAAGAATGGTAAAGAGCACCTTGAGAATTCACGTGTCAGGGCATTCATTATTTTTTCTAATGATTTTTCCTAACGATACAGACAATTTGTGAAATGGAGTAAGGGGTGATGACGGAAAGGGGGTGGGACCAAGCTGATGCAGAAGAACAGATTGGAGACAGTTATCCTTATGTTTATCTTTGGCTGCACAACAGAATTACCTGGGAGACTTGGCATTATCACCAATTATTTTTGCACATAACACCTTGGGCTAGATGCTGGTGATATAAAAGGCACAGCTCTCAAAAGCTTCCCACCCAGTTGAGAGATGAACAAGGTAAAAGGAATTCACAATCCTGTGTGTGATAAGAGGTGAAAGGGAATGAGGGACACGAGATTAGAAGGGTAAACTGCGAGGGACTTTTAACATAAAGGACTCAGATGCAACCCAGGTAATCCATGGGAAGGCTCGCCTGCCCAGCGTTCAGCTGAGGGAACCACAGTGGACAGACCTGGCTGGGGTCCAGGGAGAAGACATGGGAACGGTGCTGAGGAAGACCATACCTCTGCAGAGAAGCAAAAAGGGCTTCATGCATCAGGGATGGGAAAAGCAGGCAAAGCAGAGCTTCCAGCCAACACTGAGCTAATCACAGACACGTGAGGGAGCCGGGCCAAGCCAAGAACTAACCAGCTGATCCAGAGATGCACAAGCAACAACATGTGCTTGTTATTTTCAGCACCGAGTTGGCAGAGGGTGGGCTGTTTTGCAGTGGTAGCTAAGGGATGCATCAGACTCAGCAACGCTGAGGTAACTCCAGGTAATTCTGGGCCAAGCTATTGGATCTGCCACTCATGGATGGGGGAGGGGAGGGAAGGGAGGAGATGGACACCGGGAAGAAGCATGAAATTCAATTCAAGAATGAATCCAGGGAGGGACTTCTCTGGTGGCGCAGTGGTTAAGAATCCTCCTGCTAATGCTAGGGGATACGGGTTTGAGCCCTGGTCCAGGAAGATCCCACATGCCGCGGAGCAGCTAATCCCGTGCACCACAACTACTGAGCCTTTACTCTAGAGCCCGTGTGCCACAACTAGTGAAGCCCGCGCGCCTAGAGCCCATGTTCTGCAACAAGAGAAGCCACTGCAATGAGAAGCCCGTGCACCACAACGAAGAGTAGCCCCTGCTCACCGCAACTAGAGAAAGCCCCCACGCAGCAAAGAAGACCCAACTCAGCCAAAAAAAAAAAAAAAAAAAAAATCCAGGGAGATGAACAAAAAGATTCTAATGCCTATAAGGCCTAGTCTTGTTCTTTCTATATAACTTATACAATAATATATTTTTTGGGAGATCAGAAATGAAAACACTTTAATTTGTTCTGCTTTAATCTCTTTCAGTACTATCTCCATTTGAACCAAGGATTTTCTTTGCTGTCCACCTTTTCTGTGTTGTTTATAAAACCTCAAAAGTATATAATTCACCTCAACATAATAAAGGCTATATATTCTATACGACAAGCCCATAGCTAACATAGTACTGAATATTCTTACCACCAAAAATGGGGAGATGGGGGCAGGAGGAAACTCTTGGAGGTGATGGATGTTTATTACCTTGATTGTGGTGATGGTTTCATGGGTGTATCCCTATCTCCAAACCCATCAAATATTAAGTATGTCTGAGTTTTCTGTGTTTCAATTACACCTGAATAAAGTTGTTTTTGTTTTTAAGTATAATCCATACCCAAAACTCCTTTGTGGCTCTGAAATGGTACTAAATGTGTTTGTCACATATGTGTAAGGAACAGGATCAAATAGCAAAGGGAGTGTTTTGGAAGAACCCGTGTGTTTGAAGGCAACTACATAAAATCCACATATAAGTGAAAACCCTGTCCTAAAAAGATGCCTGGCCTACAGAGGACCAGTCTAAAAACATGCACAGATACATTAGAACTGAGCCTAAAATAAAAGAAAAATACTGCGTCCAGTCCAGTCCATGGAGGCAGTTTGTGTGTGGCTCAGCCATGGTCGGGGCTGGGGTCCCATGGCCACGGTGGTGGCGTCTCCTCGTTTCAGGGGCTGTCCTGTAACTGTTCCAGCCTGGTCAGGCACAGATCGTTAACACGGCTGGGTCAAGGGCACAAGCAGCCATTGCTCCACCTGCCAGCTCGTCCATCTACTAAAGGCCAGGTCTGCGATGAGTCCGGTTCTCCTCCAAGTGAGGAGTGGGGGCCAGAGGTAGCCCCAATGGCTGAGCGCTTGCCCCCCCCCACACACACACACGCACACACAGCACCAAGTGACAATGACGCATGTGTGCCCTTTTCAACTCTCCTGGCCTCCCTGAGAGAGCGCCGAATGTCTCATGTGAGTGTTGCGGTGTTTCCCAGCTCCCCAGCCTGTGTGAATTTCCCTTCTTCCCAAAGTATGAGGCAGCCTCCACTCAGAGCCTTGGCAGGGACCAGTATCTGGCAAGGGTTTTATAATACTGTTTTGTTTCCATTCTATTGGTGGCTGCTGTTACCTTCTACTTCTGGTCTTTGGAGTGGTGATATAAAGTTTTCTTTTAAAGTCAACTTTTAAAGAAAGTCTAAGTGAATAAGCAAAACAAAAGCGAAAAGGGCAGTTTAAAGAAGGTTTAGTTCCATCTAAACCTCCACCTGGCAGATTAAGACACGACACAGGAGGCTCGGTCACTCTGACCTTGGGTTACTCAACCAGGTAGTGGCAGAACTGGGAGGGGGACTCAGGACGGCTGACGGCCAGTCTTGGGTCTTTACTCCGGAGTATAATATCACATTTCCCATGGAATCATGAATTACTTATCAACAAGTCTTGGGCCTCAAAGTACAGACTAGTTTGTAACCTCAGCAATATTATGCCAACAAAATTTAAAAGGGACTTAGGGTGGGAAATCACGACCCAGTGCCAGCTGGGTACACACTGGGTATTTGACACAAGAGCTCATTTCATCTTTCCAGCAGCCACGTTATCCCCACTTTACAGATGAAGAAGTAGAGGCTCAGAGAGAATGAATAAGTCACCCGGTCACGCTGTCCATGTAGAGCCAGCAGTTCTGGCCCAGATCTGTTTCCAAAGCCCACACTTTCTACTAATTCCTGTTTGCTGAGGGGTAGAGTAGAATCATTTTGTTGAGAATACACATTAAGCACCTGTGCCATGCAGACACTGTGCCGGGCACAGAGGACACAGGGGATAAAGCTGGTAAGTCTAAGGTTGGGGTGAGGGAGAATTCGAGCCAGAGGGAAGGGCCCGTGGAGCAAAGGTGCAGGAACGGGGGGGGGGGGGCATGGAGACTGTCCTCTGCTTTTACCCAGAGTCCACACCTGGTGGGAGGTGGAGGAAGGGGGAAGGGAGAGGTTATGAGCAGCAGGGGGAGACAGGGAGAGGAGGCTGAGAAAGGAGCAGAGGAAGGGGAAGGGGAGAGGGAAGGATGGGGCAAGAGGCAGAGGGTAGGGGTTTGCTGACTACCAGGTGTCAGGCACTGTTTGTTTGCTTTTTGTTTTTTGATTGACATGTAATTGACAAATAACATTGTATAAACTGAAGGGGTATAACCCCTTCGTCTGATACATTTAGGTATCGCAATCTGATTACCACCAGAGTACTGTTTTCAATGCTTTACCCACATTATCTGTTTTAAGCCTTAGCAACTCTCTGAGACAGGGACTATCACGATCCCCATTTTTCAAGTGAAGACACTGAACTCCCGGGATCACACTGGTAGTCAGTGGAAGAGGAGAGATCCGCAGCCCAGGCCATGTCTTCACCACTCTGCTCTCCCTCCTTGGGTCCCAGCTGGACAGACACTCACCTGCTGGAGGTCCTAACCTCCACTGGCAACACCCCCCTTCCCCCAGCCCCTTGGCATTCACTCACCTCTTCCTCTCTAAAAAGATGTGACATTTTAATCAGCCAAGGAACAGGATGCCTATCAAGTCAGGTTGACAATTCCCAGAACTGCATGGGGTGCAGGAGCTTACTGGCACAGAAAGGACGCCACAGACCATCCCTCTTTTACCAAGGAGGAAACTCTCTAGGGAGAACAAACAAGGGTGCAGCTAGATTCTCCCCATCCCGTGCCCAGAGCTGATCCTACGTGTGGATCCAAGGGAAGAGGGTGATCAGTTTTGGTTTAAATAACATCGACTTTCTTATTCATAAAAGCAATACATGAAAGACAAAAAAAAATTATCATCTTACCACTCAGGGAGAACCACTGTTAACATTTTGTGTAATTCTTTGCAGTTAAAGGGCTTTTAAAGTACAATCAAATGCCAGAGTATTAGATGCAAATGTGAAAAATGAAGTATTTTAAAAATAGATTCAACTTGGTGAATGTTTATTTGATCTCTGGATAGGGAAGCTTTATAAGTTAAAAATCAAAGATAGCAACCACAGAGGAAAAAAGATCAATGTGAACAACTTCACATAGAGAAAAAAAGGAGGGGGAGAAGCAGATGAAAACAGTCTTTCTGTCTATCAAAATCCAAACTGCAGAGGAAAAGCCTCAAATAGAATGTTACATTTAACAAAAAACAGGATGCAAAATTGTATATGCCATACGATCATATGCATCACATGCGATTAACAAAATACATACCGCCTCACACCTGTTAGTGTGGCTACTATATTAAAACAAAAGAAAAACAAGTGTTAGAATGTGCAGAAACTGGAACCCTTGTGCTCTGCTGGTGGGAATATAAAATGGTGTAACTGCTATGGAAAACAATACAGTGGTTCCTCAAAAACCTAAAGATAGAATTACCATATGATCCAGCAATTCCCCTTCTGGGCATATACCCAAAAGATTTGAAAGCAGAATCTTAAAGAGATATTTGTACACCAATGTTCATAGCAGAATTACTCACAACAGCCAAAAGGTGGAAGCAACCCAAGTGTCCACTGATGGATTGAACAAATAAACAAAAGCTGGTATATTCATACCGTGGACTATCAATTCAGCCTTAAAAAGGAAAGAAATTTTGGCACATGCTACAAAAAGAAGTGAACCTTGAGGACATTATACTAAGTGAAATAAGCCAGTTACAAAAAGGACAATTACTGTATGATTCCACTTATGTGAGGAATTTACATGAACTCTCTCTTGAAGTTGGAATCCAGCCACGACATGGAGAAGCCCAAGCTCGCCTGCTGCAGAAAGATAGACACGTGGCCAGTCGCCCCCATTAGCCTGGCCAAAGCCTGCCCACTGTGAAAGGGGGCATCGAGGACCAAGAGCCCCAGTCCACTAAACACCTGACCGCTGCCTTATGAGTGAGCCCAGGTGAGACCAGCAGAAGACTCTCCCTGCTTAGCCCAAACTGCTGACCCCCAGAATCAGGAGCTAATCAATGATTGCTGTTTGAAGCCATTAAGTTTCAGGGGAGATACTGGGGCAGCAACAGATAATCAATGAAGTTCCTAGCACCCAACTGTGGAAGGAACTGAGCCCCAAAGTAGAATGATGGCAAAGTGCCACTAGGATAACCTTAAAGGAGTCGGGGGACTTCTGGCTTAGTTCCTGACATCATCAAGCCTGGGAGTTAGAGATGTGGGGAAGGAGAAAGACCTGGATGGTTGATGACCCCAGACACAACTTGCCACCAGCAAGGATTGAGAGGCTTGGAGATACTACTTGGCCTGCGACAGGGAAGATTTAGGGGACATGTGACTCTTCTATCCAATGGGACATGTTTTAGAAAAGAGTGGGCTCGGCTTCCTCTGGTGGTGCAGTGGTTAAGAATCCACCTGCCAACGCAGGGGACACGGGTTCGAGTCCTGGTCTGGGAAGATCCCACATGCCATGGAGGGACTGAGCCCGTGCGCCACAACTACTGAGCCTGCACTCCAGAGCTCGCAAGCCACAGCTACTGAAGCCCACTTGCCTGGAGCCTGTGCTCCGCAACAAGAGAAGCCACCACAATGAGAGGCCTGCCACTGCAGCGAAGAGTGGTCCCCACTTGCCGCAACTGGAGAAAGCCCCCACACAGCAACAAAGACCCAACGCAGCCAGAAAAAAAAAAAAAAAAAGAGTAGGCTCGCCTCAGCGCTGCTCACAGACTAATGGGTAGAAGCTGGAGGTGACAGATTCTCCTCTCAAATATAAGACTTTTCTAATAATTAATTTACTAGATTAATTTTAAGATCAGGTGCCTTAAAAACAGTAAACTATGATCATGTCATGTCTGCAAGAAATGGGATGCCTCCTTTGGAGGGAAACTGAACAGGATGTTTGTTTGTTTGTTTTTTTTTGGCCACACTGCAAGGCACGCAGGATCTTAGTTTCCCAACCAGGGATCGAACCCGTGCCGCAAGCAGTGAAAGCACAGAGTCCTACACACTGGACTGCCAGGGAAGTCTCTCCAGGATGATTTTTAAGACCTCATTTCAATTTGATTTTTCTTAAGTGGAATATTGTTATACTAGACATTTTTGGGAGGGTAAGCTACTCAATATTTTTGTGATGATGGGATTTGTTCTCAGGTAAAAGTATGCTTCTCACTAAAAATGATAAGAATTTATAGAAACACGGACATTGGAGTTAGAGAGATCTGGGTTTCAACTCCACCTTATTAACCACTGACCTTGAAAAGTTTTCTAATCTCAGTTTTGTCACCTAAAATAGGAATAATAGTAGTACCGCATAGACTTGTTATGAGATTTAAATGAAATAATGCACATCCCAGACACAGAAAATGACCCTAAGTGGTAACTGTTATGATTATCCCCCTTAAGGGAGGGGAGGAAGTGAAGAATGATGAAAGAGGTGAAAGAGGGCTAAGATATGAAAATCAGACTCATCCCCAATATAGCTGTGATGTATACACTGCACAACAACAGAAACAGGTGTGCGGATCAGCCTGGCAGGTGTCCTCAGCCTGGCTCCTGAGGGAAATGGGTCTCCTCCCAGGTCAGCCCGAACCGCCACTACCTCTCCCTCCAGCTTCCACAGTAGAGGTGTGTCAGCGTCGCCTGTGGACCAGGAAGGGGTCGTTCTGACCTCAGAGGAGCTAACACGCAGATGCCTAAACTGTTTCGAGCTCTCCACGTGGGGGTAGAGCAAGAATCATCACAGGCACTGAGCAGCACAGTCAAAAACGATGACACTGGGGGATGAAGAGCTGCCAGGCTGCATTCAGATGTTTCCAACAGGACAAAAAGGGTCAGCCACATGTCCAGCTTCACTCATCGGTGCAAAGTAGGCCAAAGCTCTCCCTGACTTTCAGTCCCAGGAGTCAAGCTGTGCTGAAAACAAGGGCAAAAGATAACTCCTGGAAACACCTCCTGCTCTTTTATCTTCTCCCTTCTTCTGCCTCTATTCCTTAGCATTTTGTGATTGGCATTGGTAAAAGTACACTTCTCACTGAAAATGCTAAGAATTTATAGAAACATGGACATTGGAGTTAGAAGGATCTGGGTTTTAATTCCACTTTATTAACCACTGACCTTGAAAAGGTCTGTTTTGTGATGGCTCTGGTCAAGGATGATGGAACTAACACAGACAGCATTTTTTCATTAGCTGACAACTGCTGGGTGCTAGTCACTTTGCATTCTCTCAGATCATCTCATTTCATCCTCACCATGATCCTAGACAGCAAGTACCCATGTCAGGAGCAATGATTCTTGGAGAGAAGCAGTTTGCTCAAGGACCTAGAACTTGATGGGGCCAGAAACCCAGGGGGTAGGAATCCCGAGTGCCTCCTTCCACCGCTGCCTGACCCGGCCTCCCAAGGAGGTGTGGGGTGTTTCTGGACTTAGACTGCAAATACAACCCTGAGGTTTTAGTTCTAGAGCTGCATCTTGCACTGTGTCTGGGTGCCCTTCCCAAGGTTCTGGTGAAGGAACTTTGTTTCATCTTCGGAGGAACCTAAGAAGCTTGTTTTTTCCTTTCTGTTGCTATTGTGAGTCACCAGGACCAAGAAAAGCCATGCCGCTTAGGAAGCACCTCCCTGCATCCTCACAGGGGGCAGCACAACAGGGCTCAGCTGGATGCAAGAGGCCCCCTTGGCCTCCTCTCTCCCACCGTCTAGAGGAAAAGAGGTGAGGGAGGGCGGGACAGGCCCGTCAGTCTTCAAGTATCTGCATAGCAACTATGATTATTTACATTGGGGGACGCACCAATGTGAGCTTTAGACCCACCTTTTAGCTACAGATGTAACATCATTATTTCCATAAGCATTCTGAGCTGCTTCAAAGTCCCAAATGTAGGGACTTCCCTGGTGGCGCAGTGGTTAAGAATCCGCCTGCCAATGCAGGGGACACGGATAAGATCCCTGGTTCGGGATGATCCCACATGCCACGGAGCAACTAAGCCTGTGCGCCACAACTACTGAAGCCCGCGTGCCTAGAACCCGTGCTCCACAACAAGAGAAGCCACCACGAGAAGTCCATGCACCGCAACAAAGAGTAGCCCCCGCTCTCTGCAACCAAAGCCCGGGCGCAGCAACAAAGACCCAACACAGCAAATAAATAAATAAATTTCTTTTAAAAAAAAGTCCCAAATGTAAACACTGCTTAAGTAAGTTCCTATTCCTGAGCATCTGGAAGGGTCCGTCTTTTGGTAACCTGTTTTAAAATCAGCAGAAGGCTAAAATCTCTTAGGGAAAAATCTGTTTCACTCTCAGGGAATATGATTCAGCAAGTCTAGCTTCAGTGCTAATTCTGATGCAAGTTGTCTTTGGACACATTTTAAGAAACATTACTAAAAACACTATTTAAAACGTCTACTCTTGGACTTCCTTGGCGGTCCAGTGGTTAAGATTCCGTGCTTCCACTGCAGGGGACACGGGTTCAATCCCTGATTGGGGAACTAAGATCTTGCATGCCACGTGAGGAAAAAAAAAAAAAAATTCAGAACAGAAACCAAAGAAACAATCTAAAATGTCTAATCTTGTTACAGATATTTCATTCAACTTTGTACTTCTTTTGAATTTATCTTCCATATCCTTATCTATCTGTGACGTGAAGGAAGAGATGGTGTCCACTTGTGTTCCTATCCCTGGAAAAACCACCATATCTGCATGGAGCAGACAGTCAAATGTCTTTGACCAGAGCTGAACACTCAGTGGGCCCCTGGGCAGCCTCTCTGTGTCCTTTTCTGTCCCTAAGTTCCTGAATCTCTCTGGGGAGGTCGTGAGCCTCTCTCTAGGACTAGCATGGCTCTGCACCCAGGGCAGCGACAAGGAAGCCAATGACTGTTCCAGTCTGATCCCATCATTAACAGAACCGGCAGCCAGCCCAGACCATCGGCACATTTCTCAATTGCTCTGCTCCAGTGTCACTAGCCAAGTTCTACTCCATTTCCTTGGGCTGGAGTGAGCCAAGAAAAAGTCAAGTACATCAGAGAGAAGCTGCGGGAAGCCGGGGGCATGGGGCCAGCGGGGGGAGGGGGGATGGAGGGGCAGGGCCCCAGAAGGGTCACTTCACAACTCTTGTTTCAGGCCCATATCTGGCGTAGCCCAGCCATGCCACTTCTGCACCTTGCAAAGGAGGAAGAGGTGCTGTCATCTGTGGTTCTGTGGCCTCTTACAGAAGAGGAAACTAATGTTAAAGAACATGCGCTGAATGGGCGCTTTTTCAGTCTCACGGCCCACAAGGTACCTGACATTTCACTCAAGTGACCTTGGGATCAGAACTGGCAAAGTCCAGCTGAAAGTCCATACGAAGCTCTGCAGTGGGCAGGTACCAACTCCATTACATGTGGGACAGAACATTCTGTTGTTGGTTGAAAAAAAAAAGTTTACAGAAAAGTGCATAATATCCTAGTATTTGCAGGGCAGAGAGATAAAAGAACATATGTAAACATTCGCTTGCATCTGATAGAATTCTTCCAGAAAGAACAGAAGAAACTGATAACAGTGGTTTTTTTCCAGGAGATACCTTGGGAGACAAGAGTGAATGAGAGATGTTTCACTGTGTTTTTTGTGGGGTTTTTGGTACCTTTTAAACAATGTGAATTATTGCCAAATCATATACAATTACATTTTTACATTAAAAAGTTAGTTTTTAGACATTCATTTAGTATTTACTTAGCATATGCCCGGCACTAAGGTAGATGCTGTTCTCAAGAGCTGGGAGGGGAGGAGTGGAAACAGATAATCAAATAAATCATCACCTTGCAATGACAGATGTCAGCAACAGAGGCACAGGGAGAGGGCCCTCACCTTGCTGGGATGGAAAAGTGGAGAATCAGATAAGGTTTCCTGCAAGAAGTACTTTCTGGGCCAAGTCTTAAAGACGGAGACCAAGTAACTAGTACCAATTGCTGCAGGACTCCTAGAAGCCTGAACAGTGGTAAGTGTCCGGCCACCAAAAAACACAAGGACTTTAAGGACATCACTCTGAACTATTCTATACTAGTCCCTCGGATGTGGGAAAAATAGGGCGCAGCTGTGGAAAAAAGACTGAAAATATCAGATGCTATACCATATTCTGCCTCCTCTCCCCCGGTCCACTTTCCTCTACAGTAACCCAAACACACCAAATAATCCCACTGTGTAAGTTTCAGAAAAGTAACTAAAAGAGCTGACATTTAAAGCGCTTACAAGAACGCCTGGCACAAAGTGCTTTATAAACGCTAAAGTCAAATAAAGCCTATCGGAGAAGCAAAGCTGCGCAAACATCCCCCCAAAGGAGAATTCCCAAAGTCCCTGAGCTACTGGGGGAGCCCGGCCTGTAGGAACTTGGATTTTCTTCTCGATACTTTATTAAGATACTAGACTTCACAGAAGCCGGAGCGGGACCCGCACTTGGAAGGGCAGAGCCGGCCCCGCCCTCGACCTGGATAGCAGGCGCCCTTCAGTCCCCTCTGCCTCGGTTTCCTCGATTCGGAAACCCCAGCAAGAACGCTCGAGCCTCCTCCAACTCCTCGACCCAGGCGATGTGCCCAGGAGAAATGAAGAACGCCCTGAGGATGTTGCGCAAACCCCCCGGGCATGGCGAGCAGGTGGCCTCCGTGCGCCCGCCGCGAAGTGCCGCGAGCGCAGACAGGTGCCCGCCGGTGCGCCGCCCCTCTCTCCGCGTCGCCCCCGCGAGCACGCGGGCCCAGGGCCTCCCAGCCCAGTGCCTCAGCGCGGCCTCCCCGGACGCGCGGTGCCCAGCCCGGCCGCGAGGCCGCCCGCCCCGCCTCCCCACGCGCGGTGCCCGGTGCCCACGCCGTGGCGGGGACGTGCGCCCTCGGACGTCCGGCAGAGGGGCTTCCCGCAGGCGCAGCCCGCGCCGCCGGCCCGCCGTCGCTCACCAGTTCCCCGAGCCCACGATGCACACTTTCAGGGGCGCCGCTGCCATGGCCAGGCCGGAACGCAGCAGACCGGCGCGCGCCTCCCTGGCCGGCCGCCCGCTCCGCCTCCGCCTCCTCCCGCTCGGCCTGAACCAGCTGAGGCTCGCAGCAGCCCGCCCCTCCCGCCTGTCGGCCAATGGCCGCTACTACCCCCGCCCGAGCGCACAGGGCTACAGCTGACAGCCGGGAGGACCCGCCCCGCCACTCCCGAGAACCACCGCGCACGCCCGGGCCCGGCTGGCCCCTGGCCCCGCTCCGGCACCGCCCAGCCCTGCCCGAGGCCTGTCGGGACTTGTAGTCCGCGCCTCCTGGATCGACGCTCCCGCCGCGCCCCTTGCTTCCCCGGGCGGTTGCGACCTGACGCGCGCTCCGGGCGCCGGGGGCTGCACTAGCCTCCCCGCGGAGCAGTCCTGACCCGGCTGGCCTAGGTGCCCCCCACTCCGACCCTCTCGGGAAGAGCTGCCGGGGCTGCAATTTGGAGCCGAGAGAGGAGCCTGGATTGACTCTGAAGTCAACCAGGCTTGGTCCAGAGCTCGAAGTGGCCACCCCATCCTCTTCAGCTTCCGCCTCTCTTGTGGAAACAAGAAACCACCTGGCACCGCCGAACTTCGCGGTGGCCGTGTATCTTCTGAGGCCTTTGGGACTTGGCCGGACAGTACCTGCGCTCTAGGGAGGGGGAGACCTAGACACGGGCGGCGTCGCCGTCACCCACTGGCTTGGCAGGACTGGCCTCCTCATGGTCTTCGCCCCAGGACACCAGGAGGTTTGCGGTTCTGAGACCACGCTTCCCTCCTTCCTGAGAAACGGGACGCTGTGTATCCATTGTGAGCATCACTTTCCACCAGGCGCCACGCTGGACCCTGAGGAGGAGGACAAAGCGGTGTGAACCAGGGTTTCTGAAACTCCGCTGCAGCTCTGAGTCTCCGGAGCTTTTCAAAATCCCCACGCCCAGTCAGCACCCCAGACCAATTGCATCAGAATCTCCCGGAATGGGATACAAAACATTCAAATTTTTTGAAGTTCAAGGTGTGATTGCAAAAGGACTCAAGATTGAGAACCAGAGAACTAAAATATCAGTGGAGACTGGCTGAGGAAACAAATACTGTAGTACCTAGAAAAATACTAGGCTTATTAGTTTGATGCCCAGAGGATTAACTGTTATTTTTGTTTTCACTTCTACATTGTATGAAAAATTTATCTCTGTTACTTATGATACTTAGGCAAGGAACTACTTAGAATGAGTGAGACAGAGCATGCCCTCCACTCCTCACTGGTGGTTAGCTCTCAGTTATTTGCCAGGAAAGATACCAAAGCGGGAATGATGTGGAGGATGGGCTATCCAAGCTTTATTCATTTTTTTCCCCTTGCCATTTGTGTTACCAAACAGGTTTGTCTAATTAAGTAATGAACTCATGTACTTGAGGAGTCAACATACTTTGCCAAGATTGACACCAACTGATCGGCTCACTTTTAGCCTTTGCCTAAAAGATTTGTTCTTTATATGGACGCTCCCATTCCGCAATGCTGCAGCTGCACCTGCATGAAAATGAACTGCTTGGATGTTCTGTGGACCCATTCTGCCCAACATCATACAGGATTTATCAATCAGCGGAGATGCATGACATATTGTGCCAGGATGGACATAGTGAGTAGTCATTTATTTTCTAGACTGGCTACAAAGATCATGCAAAATTACATGTATCAACAGGGATATATACATACATAGTATACCTGTAAGGGAAAAGAAGGGAAGGAAACACAAAATACAGGATTGTGGTTCTAGTGGAGAGGAAGGTTGGTTATGCTTTACATTTTTACATATATTATAAACATTTTTGTGTATTGATTTAATGAAGGTCGTGGGGGAGGGGAGAAGCTCCAGGACAGAGGAGTGAGACAATCCAGTGCTGAGATGGCTGGTCCTCTGCCAGTCCCCCTCCTGGTCAGCTAAGATAGCAGGGCTGCCGAGGTTGGCCTCCTGTGGGTCACCCAGAAGAGGGTTAAACAACTTGGAGGACGACAAGTTAGCCCATCTCATTGGACGTGTGAACTCTTGAGGGACCTGGAGAAGTCCCAGGGTGTATACGATTCGGTGCGTGGAGACAGCACCTGACAACATAACTGGGGTATGCATGTATCTTGGTAAAAACTCACCAGGCAGCGAGGAGAAGCCAGGCAGCCCTTTAGAAACTCAGCCTAGCAATCTCCTTAGCCAGGTCATTGAGTTCACGCAGCACACTTCTGATTTTCTGCATGACAGGAGGCACAGCAACACTATTCCAAACTTTCCTATATAACTGGGGTCTCCTTTACTCTCTTGGCTCCAGCTAACATTTTCCTTCGTTCTCTTAAGCCCTCACCACCAGCCTCCTACCCTGTCCCTAACACCCTCCCAGGGCCTTTCGACTCCTGCCTGCTACCCGGTCCCAAAGCCAATGCTGCATGTCAGGTGGCAGCAACACTCCACTTGCAGGTCTCAGCATCCGCCTGGTTATTTCTTGTTGTTTAACAAAGCATCCCAAGGTTAGATCTCCAAGCAACCACATTCATTTCTTTAGCTGCAGAATCAGAGGGGGAGGCGCTCTCCACATGGGGTGCACGGTCAAAGGGGGCTGGAGGATCCACTTCCAAGCTGGCTCATTCGCACGCTGGCAAGTCGGTGCCCACTGCTGGCTGGTGGGCTGCAGGCCTGAGTGTTCTCCACGTGGGTGGGCCTCCCCAAAAGCTGCTTCCCCTTGTGCCTGCATCCTACCAGCAAACATCTCAAGGGAAAGGAAACAAAAGTTGCCAGTTTCTTAAGACTTGAACCCCTAAATTAATCACAGCATCACTTCTGTCATGTGATCTTTTGGTCAAGAAATCACAGAGGCCAAATTCTAGGGGAGGGGACATAGGCCTCACCTCTCAGTAAGACAATGTCAGAGAAGTTGGGGACCAGGTTTTAAAACTGCCACAATCTGTAGTGTATTTTCATATTATAAGTGAGGACAAGAGATACAGCAAGACTAAAAAAGACTTCCCGAAGTTCCCATGGGGAGTCAGAGCCAGGAATTGGGGATTCTGTATCTTACACTCATCTGACTACTCATTCATTCAGTGTGTATTTACTGAGCACCTGCTGTGTGCCAGTTGCGGTGCTAGGTCCCAGGGATGAAGTATGAAACGAGAGGCAAGGTCCCTCCCCTCTTACATACATTTAGCGGGAGATACAGGGCCAGTTGACAGGTAATTACCCTACAGTGTAATTTACTATGGCAGCCCAGAAAAAAAGCCTCTGTCCCAGATTTGGGGGCTCACGGAAGGCTTCTTAAATAAAGTAAGATCTTTGTTGAAGCCTGAAGAAAAAGGTGCTGTTGGCAAGGTGAAGGGCTGGCGGCAGGTCGGCACACAAAGGAGCTCTTCCAGGCAGAGGGAAGAGTATCAGCTAAGATTCAGAGACAGATGACATGCTCAGGAACTAAAAGGAGCTCAGTATGGTTGGAAGGGAGAAGGAATAAGGGAAAGAGTATGAGGCGCAGGGTAAATGGAGAGAAATGAAGGTAGGGAGGTAGAGGAACTGCCTGATCATGATTGGCCTTACAAATGATATCAAAGAATTAGAACTTAAATCCTGAGGGCAGAAGAAGCCATTGTAGGGTTTAAAGGAGGAGCTTGACATCGTCAGGGCCAGGAGGCAGAGGCCAGGTGGGAGCCTGCTGCAGTGTTTATTCTTTTTTTTTTTAATTAATTTTTATTGGAGTATAGTTGATTTACAGTGTTGTGTTAGTTTCAGGTGTGCAGGAAAGTGATTCAGTTATACATATATACACACTCCTTTTTAGATTCTTTTCCCATATAGGTCATTACAGAGTACTGAGTAGAGTTCCCGGTGCTGTACAATAGGTCCTTATCAGTTATCTATTTTATTTATTTATTTATCTATTGGCCACACCATGCGGCATGCAGGATCTTAGTTCCCCGACCAGGGATTGAATCCGGGCCCTCAGCAGTGAAAGCATCAAGTCCTAATCACTGGACCACCAGGATATTCCCTAGTTATCTGTTTTATATATAGTAGTGTATATATGTCAATCCCAATCTCCCAATTTATCCCTCTCCCCTCTTCCCCCCCTTGGTAACCATAAGTTTGTTTTCTACATCTGTGATGCAGTGTTTATTCTACATGAGAGGTGATACTGGCTTAGATAGGACGGAGGCTGGTGTGGTGGTGATGGCGATGGGGAGACATGGGTGAAACTGAGACATATCTAGGAAGTAGAAAAATAAGACCTACTACTTTCTTGGGGGCAGAGAGAGGAAGGAGTCTAGGACGACTCCAGCTTTCAGGCTTGGGCAACTGAATGAGTATCATTTGCTAAAACAGGAAGAGGAATTGATCTGGAGAGAAGGGTGATGAGCTCAGTTCTGGAGAAGTTAAGTCTCAGGAGTCCATTTGGATTCCATGTGCAGATTTCAGGGAGGCAGTTAGAGACACATTTGCAGATCATCAGCACGTACTTGGAAATCCCAAGGGGTCAGTGTCTAGGACACTGCCAGGCACAGAGTATAGACACTCAATAAATGTTGAGTGAAAGTGCTTGACATCACTCACAGAGATGGGTCAAGCATCAAAGGAAGACAAACCAGGACAGGACTCTGAAATGGACTTAACATTTAAGAGCCTGAGAGGATGAGAAAGGAGCAGCAGGAATGCAGAGTGTGGTGTTATGGTTACAAAGGAAGACCACATTTCCAGAAGGAGGGGTGGTCACAGGGGAGTTTGAGAGTGGTCAGACAAGATGAGACCAGAGTGCATCTTTCAAGCTAGCAGAAAGAAGGCTGCCAGCAAAGTATGGTCGTGCAGGTAGCACACTGCACAAGGCCAGTGGGCGCCATGCACATTGTGGACATTGCAGATTGGTGTGCTTGAGAGGACCATTTTCTGACAGAGGGAAGCAAGTATCTTGAGGAAGGGATACCTTTTTCCAGTCCACACTGGAAAGGTCTGGTATGGGCTAACCACTGCCCTTGTTGTTGGTGGGCCTGGTGAGAAGACTTCAGTTTCAGTTCTGGGCAGAGATTTTGGTGGGTGGAGGCATAAATGGAAAGCAAAGAAATAGCGCTTGAGAGAGTGTAGACTCTGCTTTCTAGAAGTTTGGCTGTCAGCAGAAGATGAGGGCTAGGGATGTGTGGGGAGGGACGGCGAAACCGAAGGGGGAAGGGAAGAATTCATAGGGCTTTTTTTTCCCTTTAAATTATGCGGGAAAGGCTAGAACATGTTGAAATATTCCTAGGAAGGAACCAGTAGAGAGGAAGAGGTTGAAAACACAGAAGAGGAGAATGAGAGGGAAAGTAGGAGAGGGAGAGAGGGATTAGCCTTAAATTAGATGAGATGATCGGAGAAGGACTCTGAGCAGGGACACCTGAGTGAATCAAAGGAGCCAGCACTCCAGGGAGGGGGAGTAGCCAGTGCAAAGGCTCTGAGGCAGGAAATAGCCTCCGTGTTTAAGGAACAGAAAGAGCTGTAGAATAGTGAATAGTGAACAAATATGAGAGAGGGGAGAATTGCAAAATCTGTGTCAACACAAGCATTAAAGTAAATAATGATAAATAACAAGAATTTACAGTATAGCACAGGGAACTGTATTCAATATCTTGTAATAACCTTTAATGGAAAAGAATCTGAAGAAGAATATACATATACTTGTATAACTGAATCAGTTTTCTGTACAACTGAAACTAACACAATGTTGTAAATCAATGTACTTCAACTTAAAAAACTAATAAGTAAATAAATAATAACTAAAAATAAATAAATAATGATAGTAATGGGCTTAAACCCTTTGAATGAACTAAAAATTCATGGGTCTATGGTGATTTAAAGAAATACGTAAACAGGGCTTCCCTGGTGGCTGTGTGGTTGAGAGTCCGCCTGCCGATGCAGGGGACACGGGTTCGTGCCCCGGTCCGGGAAGATCCCACACGCCGCGGAGAGGCTGGGCCCGTGAGCCATGGCCGCTGAGCCTGCGCGTCGGAGCCTGTGCTCCGCAACGGGAGAGGCCACAACAGTGAGAGGCCTGCGTACCGCAAAAAAAAAAAAAAAAAAAAAGAAAAAGAAATACGTAAACAATCTAGCAGAAGGGAGGGCTCCTGCTTACAGTAGCATGCCAACTAGTAAACACATGAGGGAAGAACAGTGCTCCACAGTCGTCAGTGGGTGCCAAAATAGTGGTAGAAGTTTGATGAGGGACAGGATATTTACGGAGCGTCAAAGTTTCCACGCAAATTGCTTACAGGGGATAAAAAACTTCACAGTAGAGAAGACTGACCGACACCACCTTAACCAATTGGGCAACATCGACATTACCCGTGATGGGACACACATGCCTTCTTTAGCTGGATCGAGAAGGCATTTAGTTAACATTCGTTTGTCGAAAAAATATTTTGAAATAACTCCCAGGATTTTATAAATTAAACACATTTTTACTTGTCTGGAAGTCTGACAGAGAATCATCATTTTTTTTTTCCAAGTAAGGATATAAACCATTTGCCATATACTATTCGCATTTCATTTATTTTGATTCATCTTATTTATTTTAATTTGATTAATTAATTAATTTATTGAATAACTGCTGCATTCACAGGATTCAAAATCCAAAAGGATGGAAAGGGTATACAGTGAAATTCTCTCTCCCTCCCTTTTCCAGCCCCCAGTTCCCTCCCTTGAGGAGACATTGTTACCAGTTTCTCTTACAGACACATTATTCTGTTGCCTGCATCCCCACTTAACATTATTTCATATTGCAAATGCCAGTCAATGCCAAAAACTATGCACATAATTAAAACGCAAAATGAAGGATGTAAAGAATAAATTAAGCTCTTTAGAAAACTCTCCCCACAGAGGCTTTCTTTTCCTTATTTTTCTGTGGCACTGAAGATGTTTTCACAGGCTGGTATTGGTTAAATTCATTCCTCTAATTCCAGGGAAGATGTAAACTTGGGTTGCCCTCGAGAAACATTTTATCTACTCTGTCCTGCAGTACATGCATCACTTCCTAATTACACACTGTACAGCCCCCAGTGGTAACATTTGTTCTTAGTACGACAGGCTTCAACTGAAATTGCCCATCTTCAGTATTGGTATTGACAGTCTAATTAGAAAGTACAGATTTTTGGCCAAAGAAAACAGTGTCTCATTCTGGAAATGTATATGGGCTTTTATCTCACTTCCTTGGGGAAAAGAGACAGAATAGATGAAAGGCAGATTTCGCTGCTTGAAGAAAACAAATAGAGTTCCAGACACAACAGTAGCCAGTGTCAATTATAATCTGTTCATACCAAAGTATTAAATTATCAAAAGGGTTGTGCACCAGGTTGTATCCACCAAATGTACCTTTTCACCAGCCCCTTAGACTGGGGTGGTGTAATGATTTGTTGCTTGTTTTAAAGATCATACTACTATAACCTACCTTTTTTTTAATATATAAATTTATTTATTTTATTTTATTTTTGGCTGCGTTGGGTCTTTGTTGCTGTGCGCGGACTTTCTCTAGTTGCGGCGAGTGGGGGCTGCTCTTTGTTGCGGTGCGCAGGCTTCTCATTGTGGTGGCTTCTCTTGTTGCGGAGCTTGGGCTCTAGGCGTGCGAGCTTTAGCAGGTGTGGCTCATGGGCTCAGTAGTTGCGGCACATGGGCTCAGTAGTTGTGGCACGCAGCCTCAGTAGTTGTGGCTCGTGGGCTCTAGAGCGCAGGCTTAGTAGCTGTGGCGCACGGGCCTAGCTGCTCCATGGTATATGGGATCTTCCCGGACCAGGGCTCGAACCTGTGTCCCCTGCACTGGCAGGTGGACTCTTAACCACTGCGCCACCAGGGAAGCCCTGTCTTCTGTCTCTTACACCATCCTGACCTATTTGCTCTCTAAGCCTGCTTCTTGGCTCCCATGTCCTTCTTCTTGGATTACTCCTTAGTTAAGTAGAGCATATCAATCAAGAACTTATTAAAAATTCTGTTTCTAGGTCTTTAATGGCTTTGTTCTGACCTCACCTTGATATTGGACTAGTATGACATCGTTGGGTAAAGATCATTTTCTCTCAAATTATGGAGACGTTATTCATTGGCCACTAGTATCCAGTGATGTGTGAAATAATACAGTTCAGTTCTGTGTGTCCTCCAGGATCCATTCTTCCTTTTTCCTTTAGTAAGGAAATGCCTGACTTCTAGCTTCGCTGGAGATCACATTTCCTAGCCTTCCTTGCAGTGCTCTCTGGACAGGTGACTTGAGTTCTGGCCAGTAGACTGAGTTGAAATCCTGCTTTCCACTTCCAGATTGTAACCTGGAAGGAATCAGTGTCCAAAGTCCTTTCACTTTTCCCTCTTCCCCGAATAGGGTTGCAGACATGATGGAGGGACCTAGGTTCGCCCCCTAAACTCAGAACTAGAAGCTGGACTGTGGATTCCTGAGCTACCCTTCCAGCCATGGGCTCTACCTCTGAGCTATGGCTGGAGCTGGGAATAAATTTCTATTTTGATTACACTGCTCCATTTTCTGTGTCTCTGTGTTAAAGCCACTTAGATTATTCCCTACTACACTGTTCCTTTCTATACGACCTGTGTTTCTTTCTCTGAAACTTTTAGGATCCTCTTTTTAACCTCAGTGTCCTGAAATTTCATGATTATGGCCCTGTCACGGGTCTTTCTAAATTCGGTGATGCACTTTCCATCGGAATTATTATGTTTTTCAATTCTTGTCTCATTTCTTGAGGAGTTAGATCCTATCTATTTTCTCTGTAGTTTCTGTCTGCAACTGTCATCATTTAGCATTTGTGTACTTCACTGAAGTCCTGCCCCCACTCTCACTTTCTGGATTTTATCTTTCAGCTCTTTTGGTGCTTCTTTTTTTTTTTTTTTTTTAAAGGCTGTGTTGGTGGTTTCATCTCCAAGAGTTCTTTCTCATTATTCTTTTTTATCTCTTTGAACATATTAAGAATAGATTTTTTCCCCTTCGTTTTCTTTTGTGTTTGCATTATCCTGTGTGTGTTATCTGTCACGGCAGAGGCTTTTCCACACGTTTGGTGTTGTGAGCTGTTCATAGTTAAGCGTGAGGCACCTCTAGGTGGCTTGGGCGGGCTTGTCAACAGAGGGGCAGCAGGGCTTTTATGTAAGGCACTCCCAAATGTCATTATCCTGATGACTTTTCTCCAGAGCAGGTTAACTTCTCAAGAGGAGAATTCTGTAGTTTCCTGGCAGGGTGGAGGGCATATGCCTCATCCTTAAAGTTGAGGGGGAGAGAGATCACATGTACACTTCAAACTCACTTTCACATATAAAGATATTAATGATTCACTTTAGTGAGCCAAGGATCATAACATATGCATACTGTAGCATGTTTGTTCATTTAACAAATATTTATGACTCTCTCAGTGTGTGTGTGTGTGTGTTTGTAATGCTGGTAAGACAAAACTGAGAAAAACCCCATCTCTGCTTTGGTTTGTAGCAGATGTGATCCCAATGTATGGTCAGATAAGGACTGCCGTGATGGGGGTGGCGATGCCAGGCAGGGGATTCACCTGTATTTTGCAGGGTAAGGGGGTGAGTGGGTGGGGGAGGGACTCTACTCCTTTCTGCCCATTTTACAGATATGGAGTTTCCCTTCCTGCTTGTCCCCTCTCCTGCTCCCCCCCCCCAAAAATAAACCCAGGTCTACCAATTATATATTGATAAATCAATATGTGTTGGTAAAACCTTTGACATGCCAGTACTCCTGAGAAAATGAAAGCCTACCTGTCATTCATACCTTGGTATTAATTATGTTAACCAGATAATCACTTAAAGTTAACTAAACTATGGGATGTTAAATGTAAGAAAGGAAGATCACTAACTGCCCGTCTAAGAGAAAGCTGAATGTATTTGCTTGCCTGGAAAGGGAGAGCGATGCCATTCAGTCTGAGTTCAGAGTGTTATCCAAAAACTGGGTTTGCCTCTTGGTGAGTGTCGAGCCAAAAGACACAACCAAGCCAGAGATCGAGAGAAGGAAGGATTTACTACTTGCAGCAAATAAGGAGAACACTGGGGATCTTTCCCAAAGCAGTGTCTCCCCGAACTGCAGAATTGGGGAAGTTCTAAGCTAAGGGAACATGCATGCTCACGAAGGGGCTTGAGCTGAGTGAGGCGTCAGCATAGAATCAGGACAAAGGTCGACAGAGTCCAGGCTTCAGCCGATTGAAGCCACAGTGGTCAGGAAAAGTCAACATCATCATCCCTTAGGTTCCAGTTGATATGGTTGTTGAGCACCCCCCGAGGAGGGTAGGGTTAAATTCTGTAAAATAGCTCAAGAAAGCGCTTCACGCTAATCTTTACCATGAAACAGAACTGGGAGTTTACAACTGGTTTATTATCTTTGCTGTTGTTACTTTTCTTTCTTGGTAACAATAGTTTGTCCTTTTGTTCCCTTCAGATCATTACTACTGAGACCCATTCAAGGGCAAGCATTGGCCAGGCTTAGATCATAAAATGTCTTAGGCCAAAAATGGCTTCTCTTATGTCAAGAAAGACATGCCTGGTTCTCTTTCTCGGGGGACCCTTGACCTTATCTGCTTACAAGAGCAGAAATTGGAAGGGCTAGGTACAGAGCAAGAAGGGAGCAGGTAAAAACAAGGTAGCCTGCTGAGCTCTGGTCTCTGCATGGTACACAGGGAGGACTGTAAACTCTCCTTTGTAAACAGTCACTGTCCTTCCAAGTGTCACATCAGTGATTCTGAGAAGCCTAGATTCAAACAGATCCAGGAGGGGCCCAGGACAGGATTCAGTAGACAGGATTGTCTAAAGATAGTTGAAACTTAACAAGACGTTCTTGTTGTTTTGTTTTTTAAAACAGGGACCAAGTGGTTCCATGACAGTGTGGATTGAGTTTACAGGAAGCTTGGAGGCCTTCCAGGTGGGACATTCCCGAGGTAGCATTAAGGGGTCTGAAATAAAGGAGGAAGCCTTTGACAGTGTCAGGGGGATGTAGAGAGCCTTAGTGTGTCTGTTTGGAAGAGGAACTTAATAGACTTTGCTGCTTTACCTAGGGTGTTAGGGTCTCTCTCCCCTACGTCTGCAACCATTCCTGGTGGTCTTGGCTCCTCTCCATGCAGTAATGAGGAAGTTGGAAAGTTGATCACATTTAGCTGAATCAAAAGGAACCCCACCCAGTCCTTTGGGACAGGCTATCCATTTAGAAACCGTCTTGGGACTTACCCGGTGGTGCAGTGGTTAAGAATCCGCCTGCCAGTGCGGGGGACATGTGTTCGATCCCTGGTCCAGGAAGATCCCACATGCTGCAGAGCAAGTAAGCCCGTGTGCCACAACTACTGAGCCCATGTGCCACAACTACTGAAGCCCGTGCACCTAGAGCCTGTGCTCCGCAACAAGGGAAGCCACCACAAATAGAAGCATGTACACCGTGAAAAAGAGTAGCCCCTGCTCTCTGCAACAAGAGAAAACCTGTGTGCAGTAATGAAGACCCAACACAGCCAATAAATAAATAAATAAATAAAATTAATTTTTAAAAAATTTAAAAAAAAAAGAAAGAAACCGTCTTGCACAGCCTTTGGTCTCTTTTTGTTGCCCTTCTCTGACTTGAGTCTTTGTTCTTGGTTTTTCCTTTTTGATGTCTTTTCTCCCTACTTTCCCCCAGGTTTTAATTCCCCCATGCTCCCCAGGATCCACCTCTGTGGACATTTCCTGAGCTGTACCTTCCTCTATTCCCATAGGGTCCAGATCCTTCACCTCCATTGCCAGTTAAACTTCAGGAAATTTTGTAAAATATGGAACAGATCAGTGATGAATATCCTAATATAAAAGAGCTCTTATAACTTAGAGAGAAAACTGAATATCTTAGCAGAAAAATGAGCACAAGACAGGAAAAGAGAATTTGTACCAGCAGAAACACAAAGGACCAATAAACATGTAGAAACCTTCAGGATCAGAGGTAATATTTAGAGGAGGGAAAGAACAGGTAACCTTTAAAAAATTTATATCTTCTAAATGTTCTATAATAGATATGTATTACTTCTGTAACAAAAGAACAGCAATAAAATATGTTCAAACCATCCGGGATTCAAGTCCTGCTTGGTTCATCTTGGTTGAGGAGTTCGTAAAGAATGGAACAGGCTTTATGTATTCCCCATTCAAAAAAAACATTTACTGGGAATTCCTTGACGGTCCAGTGGTTAGAACTCTGCACCCTCACTGCCGAGGGCTTGGGTTCAGGTGAGATTTCTGAGCAGGCCTCTGATGCTTTAGATTCTACTTTGTGGGGCAGCTGCCTTAAGAGAGAGCTGATAAGGACTCAGTGCTGATGGTTTCCTTGTCAGCTGATTCCTGGAAGAGAAACCGGTCTTTGGGTGTATTTCCAGAGGCAGTACCGTGATTCTTGGGAGTCACAGAGAGAGCTGGACAGAGACAGAATGGGCCTCACAGGAAGGAGGATCTTAGCACGGAGGTCTCAGAGCAGAGCCTCGATGACTGTTTGTAAGAGAACCTGCTAGACGGGCCCATCCTTGGTGGACCAGACACCTTAACGGCTGCTTTTGTACTATTTACATTCTATGACTCTATTTGTCCATGTAACTGCCCCTAATGGCACCAGCAGGACCAAACTAGAAGACAAAGCTGAGTTTATAGCTCGCCATACACTACCTGCACAAAGGCGGGGGAAGGCAAGTTGGAAAGGGATTAGAGTAAGGATTTCGGTTTGTGACCTTGACCAGGACTGGATGAGGAAGCAACTATGCAGGACTGGCGAGGAATTTGAGGGATTCAAAGAATCTTAAGGTGCAAAGTATCTGTTGATGGTTTCCACTGAAGCATGATGTATCTTTCAGGAAGTTCCTGTTCTGAACAATCTAGCCTTTTGTCTCGGTGTAATCTTCTGGAATAGTAGTCATGCTAAGGAGGACAGTGGAATTCTAAAGTTAAATCAACACAGCCTCTAAAGGGTGTGGGGGGCAGGTGGCCTCAGTCCTCAGGGCCCAAGCTGCGTGTGGGGGGAGATGGTTTGCATTCTCATATTTAAAGTTGAATCTAAGAGAAGAGTGCTCCTTTTTGTACATTTTTACTCACCTTGCTTTCCCAGGTCGACTGCTTTACTGGGGAAGAGGACACATTAACTGCCGATCAGTTCACCTGCGTTTAGATTTCTTATCCCAGGTGAGCCCTTGTACAAATCAGCCCCGTGGTGTTCCGTGTCCCAAGCTCTTTATGTAATTCATTCAGTCAATGCTAGTAGTATTTACCATGAGGCAGGCTCTTTGTTTAGCATTTCACATTCATCATTCATTTATTTATTCAATAATTTTTCAATGAGCACCTATATAGTGTCAAGCAGAGTGCCAGGTGCCAAATGCACAATTGTGACCAAGACACAGCTGCTGTTCTCAGGTGGTTTATCCTCTAGGAATCTCATCTTCAAAGTAGTCCCAAGGGATACTGTGTCAACGTCCTTTATGGAGGAGGGGACAGGGATGCAGAGTGCTCACGTGATTTGCCCTGTCTTCCTGATTGCACATGGTGAGTTTGCAGGAATCCTGGTTAATCTGACTCTTACGACCCTGCCCTTAACCTCTGGTGTTGGTCTGTTTACCCCTGGCGTGGTCCCTCTGTGATGTTAAGGCCCAAAGATCCTGAGCTGTAGAGCTGAGACCCTGGACTTCTACTTGGCCACCTTCCTGGTCTTCACGTGGCTCTAAACCCCTTGCTTCCTTGGCAGCCTCCAGCCCAATGCAGGATTAAATGGGGAACAAACTGGTCAGTCTGGTGCTAAAAATAGTCAGCAGCCACCTCTTCCCGTGAGATATTTCAGATCAGTATCACTCCTCACTTCCTCCAGAGGGAATGCAATGCTCTGCTATTGTACCCTTGAAACATACCCAGGTTGATTCAGCAACCAAGAAATGGAGTTGAAACTAGAAATGGGGAATTCCCTGGCGGTCCAGAGGTCAGGACTCTGCGCTTCCACTGCCGAGGGCCTGGGTCCAATCCCTGGGAAACTAAGATCCCACAAGCTGCATGACATGGCAAAAAAAAAAAACAACCCACAAAAACAAACAAAAAACCTAGATATGACTCAGGGCTACAATTCAAGTTTTATGACATCCCACTGCGTGGTTTTTGAAAGATCACTATGGTGCTCGTCAAGACTGGGGAATAGGGGCTTCCCTGGTGGCACAGTGTATAAGAATCCGCATGCCAATACAGGGGACACGGGTTCGAGCCCTGGTCCGGGAAGATCCCACGTGCTGCGGAGAAACTAAGCCCGTTTGCCACAACTACTGAGCCTGTGCTCTAGGGCCCGCGAGCCACAACTACTGAAGCCTGCTCACCTAGAGCCCGTGCTCCGCAACAAGAGAAGCCACCTCAGTGAGAAGCCTGCGCACCGCAATGAAGAGTAGCCTCCCCTCGCCGCAACTAGAGAAAGCCCGCGCAACAGCAATGAACACCCAATGCTGCCAAAAATAAATAAATTAATTAATAAAAAAAAAAAACAAACAGGTAGTCAGAACATCGAAGGATTACTGTTAATTAAAGAAAACCAGGCATCTCAAGTTAATGAATTTAGCCCTTTTCTATGTATGGGCAGATGCAAGAGTCTGAGATCACTGAAATCATTCTTTTGATATGCACCTTAACTATCTAGGACCAGTGTCCTGCTTTTCTCCATCCTGAATCCCCTCAGGGTGAACGGTGGGGGGGGGGGAGGGTGACATCAGTGGCTGAGGGCTTGGCAGCCCTTTGACTCCATCCTGAGTTCCCTCAGGGCTCACTGTGGGAGGGCAGTGGTGGCTGTAGTGGCTGATGACTGCGACATCCTTCACAACTGGAAGTAAAAGGCGTCAGTAGGTGGTAACGCCAGGCCATTGCCACATGAGCACCAAGTGCAGGTCCTGCTGGAACCCCACACCCCAGCCTTTCTCTCCCTTTTTCAGTTCTGCATCCTGGGGCAAGTTTCCGTATCTGCACTCAAGAGTTTTTGTCTGGCCCAACCTGAAAGGACTTTCTAAATCCTAAAGACAATCTATATCATTCAAACACCAGCTATTGTGATTGAAAACAACTGGAATCCTAAAGGACAATTAGAACCAGATAAAAACAGAGATTGGGTCAGAGAGCCTTGTGAGAAAGTAGTACTTAGCCACAGTGAGCACTGTTACATGCCTAGCCAAGATCCTTAACATTAAAGGGTTTAATTCGTCCAAGTTCTTCTTTCATTTTTGTCTTTTGAGAAAAGTGTCACTGAAAAGCAGCATTTTTTTTTACATCTTTATTGGAGTATAATTGCTTTACAATGGTGTGTTAGTTTCTGCTTTATAACAAAGTGAATCAGTTATACATATACATATGTTCCCATATCTCTTCTCCCTTGCGTCTCCCTCCCTCCCACCCTCCCTATCCCACCCCTCTAGGTGATCACAAAGCACTGAGCTGATCTCCCTGTGCTATGCGGCTGCATAGATACCAAACGTATCTATTTTACCTTTGGTAGTGTATATATGTCCATGCCACTCTCTCACTTTGTCACAGCTTACCCTTCCACCTCCCCATATCCTCAAGTCCATTCTCTATTAGGTCTGTGTCTTTATTCCTATCTTACCCCTAAGTTCTTCATGACGTTTTTTTTTCTTAAATTCCATATATATGTGTTAGCGTACGGTATTTGTTTTTCTCTTCCTGACTGACTTCACTCTGTATGACAGACTCTAGGTCTATCCACCTCATTACAGATAGCTCAATTTCGTTTCTTTTTATGGCTGAGTAATATTCCATTGTATATATGTGCCACATCTTCTTTTTTTTTTTTTTTTTTGCGGTACACGGGCCTCTCACTGTTGTGGCTTCTCCCGTAGCGCAGCACAGGCTCCGGACGCGCAGGCTCAGCGGCCATGGCTCACGGGCACAGCCGCTCCACGGCATGTGGGATCTTCCCGGACCAGGGCACGAACCCATGTCCCCTGCATTGGCAGGAGGACTCTCAACCACTGCGCCACCAGGGAAGCCCCGCCACATCTTCTTTATCCATTCATCTGATGATGGACACTTAGGTTGTTTCCATCTCCAGGCTATTGTAAATAGAGCTGCAATGAACATTTTGGTACATGACTCTTTTGAATTATGGTTTTCTCAGGGTATATGCCCAGTAGTGGGATTGCTGGGTCATATGGTAGTTCTATTTGTAGGTTTTTAAGGAACCTCCATACTGTACTCCATAGTGGCTGTACCAATTCACATTCCCACCAGCACTGCAAGAGTGTTCCCTTTTCTCCACACCCTCTCCAACCTTTATTGTTTCTAGATTTTTTGATGATGGCCATTCTGACTGGTGTGAGATGATACCTCATTGTAGTTTTGATTTGCATTTCTCTAATGATTAATGATGTTGAGCATTCTTTCATGTGTTTGTTGGTAGTCTATATATCTTCTTTGGAGAAATGTCTATTTAGGTCTTCCGCCCATTTTGAGATTGGGTTGTTTGTTTTTTTGTTATTGAGCTGCATGAGCTGCTTATAAATTTTGGAGACTAATCCTTTGTCAGTTGCTTCATTTGCAAATATTTTCTCTCATTCTGAGGGTTGTCTTTTGGTCTTGTTTATGGTTTCCTTTGCTGTGCAAAAGCTTTGAAGTTTCATTAGGTCCCATTTGTTTATTTTTGTTTTTATTTCCATTTCTCTAGGAGGTGGGTCAAAAAGGATCTTGCTGTCATTTATGTCATAGAGTGTTCTGTCTATGTTTTCCTCTAAGAGTTTGATAGTTTCTGCCCTTACATTTAGGTCTTTAGTCAATTTTGAGCTTATTTTTGTGTATGGTGTTAGGGAGTGATCTAATCTCATACTTTTACATGCACCTGTCCAGTTTCCCAGCACCACTTATTGAAGAGGCTGTCCTTTCTCCACTGTACATTCCTGCCTCCTTTATCAAACATAAGGTGACCATATGTGCATGGGTTTATCTTTGGGCTTTCCATCCTGTTCCATTGATCTATCTTTCTGTTTTTGTGCCAGTACCATACTGTCTTGATTACTGTAACTTTGTAGTATAATCTGAAGTCAGGGAGCCTGATTCCTCCAACTCCGTTTTTTGTTCTCAAGATTGCTTTGGCTATTCGGGGTCTTTTGTGTTTCCATACAAATTGTGAAAAAATTTTTCTAGTTCTGTGAAAAATGCCAGCGGTAGTTTGATAGGGGTTGCATTGAATCTGTAGATTGCTTTGGGTAGTAGAGTCATTTTCATAATGTTGATTCTTCCAATCCAAGAACATGGTATATCTCTCCATCTATTTGTATCATCTTTAATTTCTTTCATCAGTGTCTTATAATTTTCTGCATACAGGTGTTTTGTCTCCTTAGGTAGGTTTATTCCTAGATATTTTATTCTTTTTGTTGCAATGGTAAATGGGAGTGTTTTCTTGATTTCACTTTCAGATTTTTCATCATTAGTGTATAGGAATGCCAGAGATTTCTGTGCATTAATTTTGTATCCTGCTACTTTACCAAATTCATTGATTAGCTCTAGTAGCTTTCTGGTAGCATCTTTAGGATCCTCTATGTATAGTATCATGTCATCTGCAAACAGTGACAGCTTTACTTCTTCTTTTCCGATTTGCATTCCTTTTATTTCCTTTTCTTCTCTGATTGCTGTGGCTAAAACTTCCAAAACTATGTTGAATAAGAGTGGTGAGAGTGGGCAACCTTGTCTTGTTCCTGATCTTAGTGGAAATGCTTTCAGTTTTGCACCATTGAGGACGATGTTGGCTGTGGGTTTGTCATATGTGGCCTTTATTATGTTGAGGAAAGTTCCCTCTATGCCTACTTTCTGGAAGGTTTTTATCATAAATGGGTGTTGAATTTTGTCAAAAGTTTTCTGTGCATCTATTGAGATGATCATATGGTTTTTCTCCTTCAGTTTGTTAATATGGTGTATCACGTTGATTGATTTGCGTATATTGAAGAATCCTTGCATTCCTGGAATAAACCCCACTTGATCGTGGTGTATGATCCTTTTAATGTGCTGTTGGATTCTGTTTGCTAGTATTTTGTTGAGGATTTTTGCATCTATGTTCATCAGTGATATTGGCCTGTAGTTTTCTTTCTTTGTGACATCCTTGTCTGGTTTTGGTATCAGGGTGATGGTGGACTTGTAGAATGAGTTTGGGAGTGTTCCTCCCTCTGCTATATTTTGGAAGAGTTTGAGAAGGATAGGTGTTAGCTCTTCTCTAAATGTTTGATGGAATTCGCCTGTGAAGCCATCTGGTCCTGGCTTTTGTTTGTTGGAAGATTTTTAATCACAGTTTCAATTTCAGTGCTTGTGATTGGTCTGTTCATATTTTCTATTTCTTCCTGATTCAGTCTTGGCAGGTTGTGCATTTCTAAGAATTTGTGCATTTCTTCCAGGTTGTCCATTTTATTGGCATAGCGTTGCTTGTAGTAATCTCTCATGATATTTTGTATTTCTGCAGTGTCGGTTGTTACTTCTCCTTTTTCATTTCTAATTCTATAGATTTGAGTCTTCTCCCTTTTTTTCTTCATGAGTCTGGCTAATGGTTTATCTATTTTGTTTATCTTCTCAAAGAAGCAGCTTTTAGTTTTATTGATCTTTGCTATCGTTTCCTTCATTTCTTTTTCATTTATTTCTGATCTGATTTTTATGATTTCTTTCCTTTGCTAACTTTGGGGTTTTTTTGTTCTTCTTTCTCTAATTGCTTTAGGTGCAAGGTTAGGTTGTTTATTCAAGATGTTTCCTGTTTCTTAAGGTAGGATTGTATTGCTATAAACTTCCCTCTTAGAACTGCTTTTGCTGCATCCATAGATTTTGGGTCGTCGTGTCTCCATTGTCATTTGTTTCTAGGTGTTTTTTAAATTTCCTCTTTGATTTCTTCAGTGATCACTTCGTTATTAAGTAGTGTATTGTTTAGCTTCCATGTGTTTGTATTTTTTACAGATCTTTTCCTGTAATTGATATCTAGTCTCATAGTGTTGTGGTCGGAAAAGATACTTGATACAATTTCAATTTTCTTAAATTTACCAAGGCTTTATTTGTGACCCATGGTATGATCTATCCTGGAGAATGTTCCATGGGCACTTGAGAAAAATGTGTACTCTGTTGTTCTTGGGTGGAATGTCCTATAAATATCAATTAAGTTCATCTTGTTTAATGTATCATTTAAAGCTTGTGTTTCCTTATTTATTTTCATTTTGGATGATCTGTCCATTGGTGAAAGTGGGGTGTTAAAGTCCCCTACTATGAATGTGTTACTGTCGTTTTCCCCTTTTATGGCTGTTAGTATTTGCCTTATGTATTGAGGTGCTCCTATGTTGGGTGCATAAATATTTACAATTGTTATATCCTCTTCTTGGATCGATCCCTTGATCATTATGTAGTGTCCTTCTTTGTCTCTTCTAATAGTCTTTATTTTAAAGTCTATTTTGTCTGATATGAGAATTGCTACTCCAGCTTTCTTTTGGTTTCTATTTGCATGGAATATCTTTTTCCATCCCCTTACTTTCAGTCTGTATGTGTCTCTAGGTCTCAAGTGGGTTTCTTGTAGATAGCATATATATGGGTCTTGTTTTTATATCCATTCAGCCAATCTGTGTCTTTTGGTGGGAGCATTTAGTCCGTTTACAGTTAAGGTAATTATCGATATGTATGCTCCTATTCCCATTTTCTTAATTGTTTTGGTTCGTTATTGTAGTTCTTTTCTTTCTCTTGTGTTTCTTGCCTAGAGAAGTTGCTTTAGCATTTGTTGTAAAGCTGGTTTGGTGGTGCTGAACTCTCTCAGCTTTTGCTTGTCTGTAAAGCTTTTAATTTCTGTATCAAATCTGAATGAGATCCTTGCTGGGTACAGTAATCTTGGTTGCAGGTTTTTCTCCTTCATCAGTTTAAATATGTCCTGCCAGTTCCTTCTGGCTTGCAGAGTTTCTGCTGAAAGATCAGCTGTTAACCTTATGGGGATTCCCTTGTGTGTTATTTGTTGTTTTTCCCTTGCTGCTTTTGATATGTTTTCTTTGTATTTAATTTTTGACAGTTTGATTAATATGTGTCTTGGCGTATTTCTCCTTGGATTTATCCTGTATGGGACTCTCTGTGCTTCCTGGACTTGATTAACTATTTCCTTTCCCATATTAGGGAAGTTTTCAACTATAATCTCTTCAAATATTTTCTCAGTCCCTTTCTTTTTCTCTTCTTCTTCTGGAACCCCTATAATTCAAATGTTGGTGTGTTTAATGTTGTCCCAGAGGTCTCTGAGACTGTCCTCAGTTCTTTTCATTCTTTTTTCTTTATTCTGCTCTGCAGTAGTTATTTCCACTATTTTATATTCCAGGTCACTTATCCGTTCTTCTGCCTCAGTTATTCTGCTGTTGATCCCATCTAGAGTATTTTTAATTTCATTTATTGTGTTGTTCATCATTGCTTGTTTCATCTTTAGTTCTTCCAGGTCCTTGTTAAATGTTTCTTGCATTTTGTCTATTCTATTTCCAAGATTTTGGATCATCCTTACTATCATTATTCTGAATTCTTTTTCAGGTAGACTGCCTATTTCCTCTTCATTTCTTAGGTCTGGTGGGTTTTTATCTTGCTCCTTCATCTGCTATGTGTTTTTCTGTCTTCTCATTTTGCTTTTGTTACTGTGTTTGGGGTCTCCTTTTTGTAGGCTGCAGGTTCATAGTTCCCCTTGTTTTTGGTGTCTGTCCCCAGTGGCTAAGGTTGGTTCAGTGGGTTGTGTAGGCTTCCTGGTGGAGGGTACTAGTGCCTGTGTTCTGGTGGATGAGGCTGGATCTTGTCTTTCTGGTGGGCAGGTCCACGTCTGGTGGTGTGTTTTGGGGTGTCTGTGGACTTATTATGATTTTAGGCAGCATCTCTGCTAATGGGTGGGTCTGTGTTCCTGTCTTGATAGTTGTTTGACATAGGGTGTCCAGCACTGTAGCTTGCTGGTCGTTGAGTGAAGCTGGGTGCTGGTGTTGAGATGGAGATCTCTGGGAGATTTTTGCTGTTTGATATTATGTGGAGCTGGGAGGTCTCTTGTGGACCAGTGTCCTGAAGTTGGCTCTCCCACCTCAGAGACACAGCACTGACTCCTGGCTACAGCACCAAGAGCCTTTCATCCACACGGCTCAGAATAAAAGGGAGAAAAAGTAGAAAAGAACAAAAGAAAGGAAGAAAGGAAGAAAGAAAGAAAGAAAAAGAAAGAAAGGAGGGAGGAAGGGAGGAAGAATGGAAAGAAAGAAGATAAAATAAAATAAAACAAGGTAAGATAATATAAAATAAAGTTATTAAAATAAAAAATAATTATTAAGAAAAAAATTTTTTAAAGAAAAAACAACGGACGGATAGAACCCTAGGACAAATGGTGGGAGCAAAGCTACACAGACAAAATCTCACACAGAAGCATACACATACACACTCACAAAAAGAGGAATAGGGGAAAAAATCATAAATCTTGCTCTCAAAGTCCACCTCCTCAATTTGGGATGATTCGTTGTCTATTCATGCATTCCACAGATGCAGGGTACATCAAGTTGATTGTGGAGCTTTAATCCGCTGCTTCTGAGGCTGCTGGGAGAGATTTCCCTTTCTCTTCTCTGTTCTCACAGCTCCCGGGGCTCAGCTTTGGATTTGGCCCCGCCTCTGCGTGTAGGTTCCTGGAGGGCGTTCAAACAGGAAGGACAGGGTTAAAGTAGCAGCTGATTAGGGGGATCTGGCTCACTCAGGCCGTGGGGAGGGAGGGGTACGGAGTGCGGGGCGAGCCTGCAGAGGCAGAGGCCGGCGTGACGTTGCACCAGCCTGAGGGGCGCCGTGCGTTCTCCCGGGGAAGTTGTCTCTGGATCCCGGGACCCTGGCAGTGGCGGGCTGCACAGGCTCCCCGGAAGGGGCGTGTGGATAGTGACCTGTGCTCGCACACAGGCTTCTTGGTGGCGGCCACAGCAGCCTTAGCGTCTCATGCCCGTCTCTGGGGTCCGCGCTTTTAGCCGCGACTCGCGCCCGTCTCTGGAGCTCCATAAAGCAGCGCTCTTAATCCCCTCTCTTCGCGCACCAGGAAACAAAGAGGGAAGAAAAAGTCTCTTGCTTCTTCGGCAGGTCCAGACCTTTCCCCGGACTCCCTTCCGGCTAGCCGTGGTGCACTCGCCCCTGCAGGCTGTATTCACGCCGCCAACCCCAGTCCTCTCCCTGCGCTCCGACCAAGCCCGAGCCTCAGCTCCCTGCCCCGCCCGCCCTCGGCGGGTGAGCAGACAAGCCTCTTGGGCTGGTGAGTGCCGGTCGGCACCGATCCTCTGTGCGGGAATCTCTCCTCTTTGCCCTCCGCACCCCTGTTGCTGTGCTCTCCTCCGCGGCTCCGAAGCTTTCCCCCTCTGCCACCTGCAGCCTCCGCCCGCGAAGGGGCTTCCTAGTGTGTGGAAACCTTTCCTCCTTCACAGCTCCCACTGTAAAGCAGCATTTAACAAAAGTTCTGAACTATTAGTAAGGGTCGTCTCCGTGAAACCCTTCATTTTGTTTGCAAACAGGGAACCTGAGACCCAGGTAGACTAAGTTGGTCTGACGAAGGCCACACAGCAGGTTCGTGTCAGGCTGGGTCAAGAATCACACCTCCCAGTGCGGCCAGCATTGCCTCCCTCCATGTTTCTGATTCGGGGTGTTGGGAGCACCCCAGGTTTCTGCCCTGGTTTCCCTTAGATGATACATTTCCTCCAGTGTCACTCCTGTTCTCGCCCCCTTTTCCTCCCCCAGCTCTGGTCTCCAAATCGACGCCCAGCCTGGGACATAGTGGGCACACACAGACCATTGATTCTCCTGCCCCAAAGTAGCCATCTCCCTCTGCCTGAGTTGGCTAAGTTGCTCTCCAAGTTGCTAAATCCAGCAGCTTGTATAGGAACTGCCCCCTCCCGTTGGCCTGGAGGCGAAACTTGACAATTGAATGGAGAATGCATTCGTTAAAGGGTTTTAGGTTGTAAGGACCTCAGGTTCCCCCGCCCTCCCCGCAAGGACTTCACCTAAGCTAGTGATAGATAAGTAACTTTAATTTTACCACGGATCATTTAAAAAGCATTTCTTCATCCCATCACTCATTTATGATTTCACTTATGTAACAAATATTTATCGCACTCCTACTCTGTGCCAGGCCACGCTCCTGAAAATAGAGTGGTGCAAGGGCAGACACTATCCTTGCACCCACAGTCCTGCAATTTGTCTGGAAAACAGATATTAAACAAATAGTTGGGGGGGCTTCCCTGGTGGCGCAGTGGTCGAGAATCTGCCTGCCAATGCAGGGGACATGGGTTCAAACCCTGGTCTGGGAAGATCCCACATGCCATGGAGCAACTAAGCCCATGCGCCACAACTACTGAGCCTGTGCTCTAGAGCCCGTGAGCCACAACTACTGAGCCCGCGCACCGCAACTAGTAATGCCTGCGCGCCTAGAGCCCGTGCTCCGCGATGAGAAGCCACCGCAATGAGAAGCCCGCGCACAGCAACGAAGAGTAGACCCCGCTCGCTGCAGCTAGAGAAAGGCTGCACGCAGCAGCGAAGACCCAACACAGTGAAAAATAAATAAATAAATAAAAATAAATTTATTTTAAAAAAACCAAATGCTTGGGACTTCCCTGGTGGTCCAGCGGTTAGGACTCCATGTTTTCACTGCCCAGGGCCCAGGTTCGATCCCGGGTCGGGGAACTAAGATCCCAGCAGCCGCGTGGCACGGCCAAAAAACAAAACAAAACAAGACAAAACCAAAAAACAAATACAATCAGATGTGGTGACTGTTCTGACAGGGTGTCTGGGGTTCTCGGGGACAGAGCAGGAGGACCTTCTCAGCGTTGGCCTCCACAATGGGCTCTGGAGGAGGTGCCTGAAAGATGCACAGGGAAGGTGAGATGCAGATGGGAGAAGAGTGATGTGCGGGACCTGGGAGACAGCCTGAGTGAGGCTCCTGTGAGGAACCAAGAAGCGCCTGTGTGTCTGATGGACAGAGAGGGGGCTGGAGAAGGTTCCGAGGAGAGGGAAGAGGCAGCAGGGTCAGATCAAGGAGGGCCGTGTACTCCATGCCAAAGAGTCTGGGCTTTGTCCCCAGGGCAGGGGAAACCAATGAAGTGTTCTTTAAGCTGGAGAGAGACATGGTCAAATTTGCCTTCTTGAACATTAATTCTGGCTGCAACTGAAGAGAACGATTGGAGACAGAGTGGATTGGAGACCGTTACTCTGGGGGAATAGTGCCCTTGGCGAGGGCAGAAGTGGGGAGCACGGGATAGATTTAGGATAAAGATAAATGGTAAAACCAATATTATTTTTGGTAGCTGAGTGTCTGTGCAGGATAAGAAAGAGGGAGGAATTGAGAGTGATGGTGTCCAGCCTGGGTATCTGATGGATAGGGAAACAGAAAGATGATGAGCTTGTTGGAAGCACATTGAATTAACCTCCATACATGTGGGAGGTGGGAGGATTGAAGTGCAAACTAGTGCAGAGGAGGCCAGACCTCGCCTATAGGAGAATATAGCCAGCAGCTATTTAGTTAACTATTTTATTTTATTTTTTTGATTTTTTTAATCGAGGCATAGTAATTGATTTATAATATATTAGTTTCAGGTGTACAATATAGTGATTCACAATTTTTAAAGATTATACTCCATTTAAAGTTATTATAAAATATTGGCTCTATTCCCCGTGCTGTACAATACAAACTTGTAGCTTATTTATTGTATACGTACCAGTTTGTACTTCCTAATCCATCCTAATCCCCTACCTCTATTTTGTCCCTCCCACCTTCCCTCTCCTCACTGATAACTACTGGTTTGTTCTCTGTATCTGTGAGTCTGCTTCTGTTTTGTTATATTCACTAGTTTGTTGTATTTTTTAGATTCCACATATAAATGATAACATATACTATTTGTCTTTCTCTGACTTATTTCACTAAACAGAATGCCCTCCAGGTCCATCTGTGTTGTTGCAAATGGCAAAATTTCATTCATTTTTAAGGCTGAGTAATATTCTATTGTGCGTGTATACATACACACACACACACACACAAACACACACACACTCAGGTTGCTTTCATATCTTGGCTATTGTAAATAATGCCACTGTGAACATTGGGGTGCATGTGTCTTTCCAAATTAGCATTTTCATTTTCTTCAGATATATACCCAGGAATGGAATTGCTGGATCATATGGTAGTTCTATTTTTAGGTTTTAAAGGAACCTCGAAACTATTTTCCACCGTGGCTGCACTGATTTACATTAGTTAGTTAGTTAATTTTTATTTATTTATTTTTTATAGCACTTTTCATTTGTTTGTTTTTTATTTTATTTGTTTTGGCTGTGCCGAGTCTTAGTTGTGGCATGCGGGATCTTTTAGTTGCAGCATGTGGGATCTAGTTCCCTGACCAGGGATTGAACCTGGGCCTCCTACGTTGGGAGTGTGGAGTCTTACCCACTGGACCACCAGGGAAGTCCCTCAGGAATGCCTTTCTTTCTTGTCTTCCTTTAATGTCTCTGAGCTGTCCTGATACAATTTTTTTTTTTTTTTTTGCCACGCCATGCAGCTTGTAGGATCTTAGTTCCCTGACCAAGGATTGAACCTGGGCCCCGTGCAGTGGAAGCTCAAGTCCTAACCACTGAATCACCAAGGAAGTCCTGTCCTGATACATTTTTTAAAGGTGACAATCAGACTGTCTGCCTGAACAGGTATCACGCTACCTGAAGCCAAGAGTATAATATTATAATCAAATAGTCCAGCAAGTTTGTTTGATGTATGCTTACTGATTCAGAACCAGTTAAAACATACAGGAATAGTCAGGACTCAAAAAAGGCCAAAAAAAAAAAAAAAAAAAAAGGCCATACTTTTCTATAGTTAAAACACATTTTTCGTGTTTTTTTTCTTCTCAATTTGTTAGTTATCTATAATCATATTTATGTCAATGTTTTTGTCTGGATATCTCATCATGAAAATTTTGAAACATACAGAAAAGTTGAAAGAGTTTTACAGAGAACACCCATATACCCACGGATTAGATTCTGTAACTGACAACATTTTGTTAAAGCTGCTTTAGCACATACATATCCAGTTAGCCATCATCAATTTATCTGATTTGTTTCGTTTTGTTTTGTGTGTTTTTGGCTGCACCACACGGCTTGTGGGATCTTAGTTCCCTGACCAGGGATTGAACCCAGGCCCATGGCAATGGAAGCTCAGAGTCCTAACCACTGGACCGCCAGGGAATTCCCTATCTGATTTTTAAAAATTAATTAATTAATGTCTGCGTTGGATCTTTGTTGCTGCGTGTGTGCTTTCTCTAATTGAGACGAGTGAGGGTACTCTTCGTTGCGGTGCATGGGCTTCTTATTGCGATGGCTTCTCTTGTTGCAGAGCACAGGCTCTAGGCACTCAGCCTTCAGTAGTTGTGGCACACGGGCTCAGTAGTTGTGGCTTGCGGGCTGTAGAGCACAGGCTCAGTAGTTGTGGCACACGGGCTTAGTTGCTCCACGGCATGTGGGATCTTCCTGGACCGGGACTCGAACACGTGTCCCCTGCATTGACAGGTGGATTTTTAACCACTGTTCCACCAGGGAAGTCCCCCCCACCTGATTTTTAATGCATTTCAAAGTTGCAGACATTGGGACAATCCCATGCATATCATTAATTAGAGTTCAAGGTTTGGTTACAGATTTTTTTTTTTTTTTTTGCGGTACGCGGGCCTCTCACCACTGTGGCCTCTCCCGTTGCGGAGCACAGGCTCCGGACGCGCAGGCTCAGCGGTCACGGCTCACGGGCCCAGCCGCTCTGCGGCATGTGGGATATTCCCGGACTGGGGCACGAACCCGCGTCCCTGCATCGGCAGGCGGACTCTCAACCACTGCGCCACCAGGGAAGCCCACAGATTTTTTTTTGAGGTAAAATTTATATGCAGTGAAATGCACAGATCTTGAGAATGCTATTAGATAATTTTTGAATATCAATGGTTTCCTGATAACGCCATGAATTATTAATCCTTTGAATGATTCCTATCACCATACCCACACAAGTCAATGCAATAAAAGATCAAGGTCATTCTCACCTCAGACTGGTTTCTTTGCATCGGTTACTTTCCTCAGGCTCCAGAGCTAAGTACGTGTGTCTCAGCTGCTCCTCTCCTGGGCTGGTGCCCCGACCTGAGGCTCCACGTTTCCCTTTCACCCCCATGGGGGCCAACAGGTGGTAGACAGTGTAGAGCAGATATTACCGATCCCGGGGCAATGGCTGGATCAGTTGGCAGTGGGATGTGGGGTTGGGGCATGGAGGAAAGAGCCAGGCTACCATGACGATGTGCAGGAGAGCAGGTAGGTGTGAGAATGGGTTGTGGATCTTTGAAGTTTTGGATGTTGGGAGTGGAGAGGTGGGAGGGGGATACCTATCGAGATTGGGGAGGAGGAAAAGGAAAGGAAAATCTAATAGATGTTGCCCGGCGCAGGGGTCAGAGGAGCAGGTGAGGGGTCAGACTGCCTACGTTCATGCCCCTGCGCCTCCATTTATTAGCTGTACATTTGTTTTCACTGAACTCTGTGTTCCACAACTCTCAATTTCCACATCTGTCAAATGGGGATAATAAGAGTACCCACCATTCGATTCTTGTCAGGCGCACGTGAAATCATGTAGATGAGAGTGAACAACACTGGTTGGTGAGGGACAAATGCTGGCTGAACAGGTTGGAGGAGTGGTTGTCTGGTTTACCTCTGGGGCCAGTCTTAGACATTTACAGTTTAGAACACGGAAGGCCTCCTGCCTCTCTTCCTCATTCCCGCATCCTCATCACTCTGCCATCTGCCTGCCGTGGAAGCAGCATTAGTTTCACAGGAAGTAGAGCTACTCATTTTGCAGAAAGTCTTAGTTGCAGATGCCCAGAAGAGTTACTATATTAAGTGGGCTTCATTTAAAGTGAAGATCTCTGATCTTTTTTTTTTTTTTTTTGATAGGGAAAGGTAGAGAGAAGTAGGAGTCTAAAGAAGATGGAAGAACTAAAGCCACCAGGAGTGGGGGATAAGCAAAGGGGAGAGATGGGTACATCCAAACGGATTCTGTGGAGTGTCAGTTATTATTTTTTTTAATTGGAGTATAATTGCTTTACAATGTTGTGTTAGTTCTGCAGTACAGTGGAGTGAATCAGCTATATGTATACATATATCTCCTCCCTCTTGGACCTCCTTCCCCACCCATCCCACCCATCTAGGTCATCACAGAGCACCAAGCTGAGCTCCCTGTGCTATACAGCAGGTTCCCACTAGCTATCTATTTTACACATGGTAGTGTATTTCTGTCAATCCTAATCTCCCAATTCATCCCACCCTCCCCTTCCCCCTTTGTGTCCACACGTCTCTACATCTGCATTTCTATTCCTGCCCTGCAAATATGTTCATCTGTACCATTTTTCTAGATTCTACATATATGCATTAATATACGATATTTATTTTTCTCTTTCTGACTTACTTCACTGTGTACAACAGACTCTGTCTAGGTCCATCCACATCTCTACAAATGACCCAATTTCATTTCTTTTTATGGCTGAGTAATATTCCGTTATATATATGTACCACATCTTCGTTATCCAGTCATCTGTTGATGGATATTTAAAGCAAGCAGTGTTTTCATATATGGAGGACCCCATTTTTGCAATGCAAAGATTTTCTGTATTGTAACTAAGAAATAAGAAGCTACAAGAAAGTGGGTTCAGGACAAACAGTAAAGCTAAGATTCCGGATTTTTTTTTTTTAAACCTTGAATAATCACATTTATTCTTTTTTTAAAAATTAATTAATTAATTTATGGCTGTGTCTGGTCCTCGTTGCTGCGCGCGGGCTTTCCCCAGTTGCGGTGCGCGGGCTTCTCATTGCGGTGGCTTCTCTTGTTGTGGGGCACGGGCTCTAGGCATGTGACCCTCAGCAGTTGTGGCACGTGGGTTCAGTAGTTGTGGCTCGCGGGCTCTAGAGCGAAGGCTCAGCAGTTGTGGCACACGAGCTTAGTTGCTCCGCGGCATGTGGGATCTTCCTGGACCAGGGCTCTAACCCGTGTCCCCTGCATTGGCAGGAGGATTCCTAACCACTGCGCCACCAGGTAAGTCCCAATCACATTTATTCTTTCTGCGATTTTGTTTCGTGCTGCTGAGTCAGCCCTGTGGAGGAGGTAGAGAGGAGAACACCGCTTTCCCCCAGTTCCCCTTCGAGGAAGATCGCGCGGGAAATCTGAGAGGCTGACGGAATTTTCAAGCTGCAGGGCCAGTACCGCCTCTAAAAGTGCTTGTCAACTCTGGCTGCAGGCTGAACGCTATCAGTTGGGAACATCACCGCGCCTCCTCCCCCCACCAGGTAGAAAGCCAAGCTTGCAGCCCTTCCCTTGTTGACGTTGTGTCCATTTCCTGATGACTCTGCTGTGTACACAGAGGTTCACCTTCTGCGCCCTCGATATGGCTCTTTCACAACCGTCTCTGCCGGCTCTTTGCAGATTGATCTGTTAGCATTAACGCAATTATCAGTTTACCCTTATCATAATCACCATAACAGCTCCTACTAAAATTTACTTTTGATAGTCATTAATGGAATCTAGCTCCTAAGTGACTCACAAGCGTTTTCCTGCCTCCGGGAGAAGCCCAACCGAGCCTTCATGCAGAGGGAGTAGGAATGTTCTCTGGCAGGAACCACACTCCTAAGTGCCTTTAGGAAACCACTCAAGGCTCCACCCGGACTTTCTCACTCACCCCGGCTCCTGGCACCAGCCCTGTGTCATCTCAAAAGGCAAGGCATGCAACAACAACGAAAAATGCAGGTTAAGGGAAATTAAATACAATACTGTAATTTATCTCACACTGTAAATTAATTTTAAACGGAATACACAATTAGGTTACTCTGGAGCCTTTCAAAGCAGGCTGTTCATTCAGAAGTAAGCCTAGTTTGCCCTCCAAAATCAGGTTCCCGTTCCTGCAAATTTCCAGGAGAGGCTGCATTGAATTGTTATTTCAAGTAAGATTCTTTTTTTTTTTTTTTGACCGCGCTGCGCCGTTTGTGTGAAAGCACCGAGTCCTAACTACTGGACCGCCAGGAAATTCCCTATAAGATTCTTTCAACAAATCATCTGTGAGATCCTGCAACGTGAAGGGCTCTCCACTAAGTGCGGCAGCTCAGGGAAGGGAGGGGCAGCCGTGTGCCACTAAGCATCCCAGCAGGCTGACCACAGGATCAATTCTGACCCTGGAACTGGTGGTGCACAGGGGGTGGGGTGGGGTGGGGTTGCTTTTGTTGCCTTTTTAAGGAAGAATAGGACTTTGACCCCTCAAAATGGAAAAAAATGGTATGTTCTAGTTCCTACTACTGCATAATAAGCTGCCCTAAAACTTAGTAGCCAAAAAGAATCATTTTATTATGCTCACAGACCCTCTGCATCAGCAATTCAACAAGAGTACAATGGAGACAACGGTATCTAGGTTCCCCAATAGAAAGACTTCAAGGCTGCAGGTGACCCCACAGCTGGGGGCTGGAATTATCTGGAAGCATCTTCACTCACAGGGGTGGCAGTTGATACTGCCTACTGGATGTGACCTTAGTTGGGGTTGTCAGCAGGATACCTGACAGTGGCCTCTCTGTATGGCAGGGTCTTCCTCACGACATGGTGGCCGGCCTCAGGATGGTCAGGTTTCCAACTTGGTGGCCCAGGGCTCCAAAAACGAGTGTTTCCAGAGAACCAGGCAGAAGCTGCATGGAGTTTTCTGACCTAGCTTTGGAAGTCACAGCGTGTCACTTCCACCACATCCTATGGGTTACAAAAGAGGCACCAAGGTGAGCTAGCTCAGTTTCAATAGGAAAGGACAGAGACCCTCACCTCTTAATGGAAGGCATATGGCCATTTAAACACTTGTCACAGGTCTGCTGAGAAAGCACAAGAGCATGTGGTGCGCTTCCAGCTGCCGGGTGGTCTGTGCTGCTGGAATTTCCCGTGCAGAGTAGAAAATGGGGCTGTGAATGCGGACCAGAGCCCCAGTTTGAAAAATCTTTACTGCCTTTGTGGCAGGCGCCACATCTGAAGCCACACATCACAGAAGAAATAGAACTTTGTTTTTCTGTGAGTCAATCTGATCTTTCTTTTGAGAAATTCCATCAGGGCGTGGAGACTTAATCTCAATTCTGGCAGTTCTCTGCCACTCTGGGTCACTCACCAGGAGTGAGCTCAGTCCCCCCTCCTCCCTCCTCCGGGGCGTATGCAGTGGGGAGGGAGCGAGGTCAGGGCTAACTTCCATCCCAGCTGGCATCGGCCCAGATGTGCCTGTACCCGATTTGTCCTGGGATGTGATTCCAGCTGGGTGTGCCATGTTGTCCCTTACTGCTGGGCTTCTTGAGCTTGGCTCTAGTTCACCTAAAACTGCCCCCTTCACAGGGCATGTGGGGGTGGGGTGCATTTTGGCTCCTCTCCTGCACCTCCCTGGGGCTGCAGGGAGCTCTGGGAGGTGCTTTGGGATCTTCTCTGTCTACCTACTGCGTTTCACTCCTGTGCCAGGCCAGCTGCACAGAGACAGCTCAGGACTTCAGAGGTAACAATCAGGCTCCTTCCCCTCTAGAACTTCCAAATCTACCTGGCAGCTCTCCCTCACTCCCTTTGCCCTCAAAAACCAGGTTCCCTCCCCTGCAAGATTCAAGTAGAGGCTGCATTGAATTGCTATTTCAAATAAAGTTGAGAGATACCATTCTTTCAGCAAATAATTTTAACCACTCTCCCCTACCTTCTTTCCACCCCAAGCAAGGATTCCTTAAGATCTAACCCAACAGTAAACCCCTGGGACTCGGAATGTGAATTTGACCACATTCTTCCAAAACCTTTTGTATTTATGCCCAGAGGACCTCTCTTTTCCAAACTCAAAGGTAAAGATTGGACTCAGGTCCTGAGTCATCCCTTCCCTGAGGCAGTGCAGAGGAAAAGACAACTCCTCAGCCTGGAGAAGGTCCGAGGGGTAAGAGTGAAGAGGGAGAGCAGTGATCACCTCGTATACTGAAAACATTCCCATTACAAGCCTGGTGAGGCAGGCACAGAGGTGCACAGCTCACATCCCCTTTCAGGGAAGGGCTGGTTGCCCAGCTCTGAGAAGTGTGCTTGTCTGGCAGCTTCCAGCTTCTAGCTTCTTCAGAATCTGCCTCAGCTTTTTTCTCCCCCCCCCCACCCCCAATTGTACTAAAATAAACATAATGTAAAATTTACCATCAGTGGTATTTAGTCCATTCACAATATTGTGCAGCCATCACCTTTATCTAGGTCCAGAACATTTCATCGCCCCACAAGGAAACCCCCAATGCATCAGGCAGTCAGTTCCCTTTTGCTCCCTCCCCCAGCTCCTGGCGACTTTCCATCTACTTTCCGTCTCTATGGATTTGCCTACTCTGGATATTTCAAATACATGGAAGATACGGCCTTTTGTATCTGGTTTCTTTCGCTCAGCGTATATACAAGGTTCCTCTATTGGCCATTGTGATTAGTGCTGCTGTGAATATTTGTGTGTAAGTTTTTGTTTGAACACCTGTTTTCAATTCTTTTGGGTATATTAACTTAGGAATGGAATTTCGGGGTCATATGGTAATTTTATGTTTAACTTACTGAGGAACCACCAAACTGTCTTCCACAGTGGCTACGCCCTTTCACATTTCCACCAGCAATGTATAAGGTTTCCAATTTTTCCGCATCCTCACCAGCACTTATTATCTGTCATTTTGATCATAGCCATCCTAGAGGGTGGACAGTGGTATCTCATTGTGGTTTTGATTTGCATTTCCCTAATGATTAATGATGTTGACCTAAAAAAATGCACAACGTGCGAGTTGCGAGTTAAGTTTTATTTGGGGCAAAATGAGGACTTCAGCCCGGGAGACAGCATTTCGGATAACTCTGAGAAAATGCTCCGAGGAGGCGAGGGGAGGGACCAGGATACAGAGGAGTTTTGCAACAAAGGGCAGGTAGTCGGGAACCTCAAAAGATTGTTAATTGAAGAAAACCAGATATCTCAAGGTAAGGAATTTAGCGCTTTTCTATGTATGGAAAGATGCAGGAGTCTGGGCTTACTGAAATCATTCCTCTGTTATGCACCTCAGCTATCTGGGGCCAGCATCCTGTATTTTCTCATCCTGTATTTTCACCTCCTGAGTTTCCTCAAGGCTCACCGCAGGGAGTGGCCGCAGTCTGATGGCCGCTAGATGGCAGGTATTCTTTTCAGACCTGAGTTTCCTCCCAGCTCACTGGCTCACATTGGAGGGCTGCAAACGTTGATGACTGTGACATCCTTTGTTTACTGATATGGCAGGAAATATTCCATGTATAAATATTCCATTTATCAATGATGTTGAACACGTTTTCATTTGTTCCTTAGCCATTCGTATATCTTTGGAAAAATGTCTTTTCACATTCTTTGCCCATTTTTCTTTTTTAGTTTTTTTTGGCCGGTGGTGGGTAGCATGCCCCCCCCCTGCCGGGGGGCGGCCTTGAAGCTTACGGGATCTTAGTTCCCCGACCAGGATTCGAATCGGGACCAGGGCAATGAAAGCGCTGTGTCCTAACCACGGAACCGCCAGGGAATTCCCCTCTTTGCCCATTTTTAAATTGCGTTGTCTTTTTCTTGTTGAATTGGAAGGGTTCTTTATATATCCTGGATACCTGCATCAGCTTTTAAGTTGAGATTCTCTCTCCTGGGGCATCCCCTGGCCAATGACCAGTTAAGACAGCGATAGGAGGTCTTGGCCAATTCCATCCTACAGAGGATGTCTCTACAGGGAGAAATGTTGCCAGGTCTGCCTCACAGTCAGTCTGAGATCTCACCCTGCCCAACCCTGCTTCCTCCCCTTTTTTCTCTTGCCAGTGTCACTCCCAGTAAATCTCGTGCATTCCCCGCTCCATCCTAGCAACTGCTTTCCTAAGTACACAACCTGCAACAACCAGATGACAGCGGGGTTTATCCATTCTTCTTGTTTGACTGAATGTAGTCACAGCCAGGTGACCACATCAAGATGGGGTGGGGGTGGGGGAGGGTGTGTTCCGTCCACACGACTGTTTTAATTTGGGGCCTAGAGTGTTGTCCAAACACATGCACACAACACACACACACACGAGAAAAAATACATAATACTAATATAAGAACATTTTGAATTGTAAACTTTAAATATTTTCAAATATACCTTTTTGTTTCTGTATTTTATTTACTTATTATTATTTTATTACTTTTTTTTTTTTTTTTGCTGCACTGCATGGCTTCTGGGATCTTAGTTCCCCAACCAGGCCCTCTCAGTGAAAGCATTGAGTTCTAACCACTGGACCGCCAGGGAGTTCCTGTTTATTTTCTATTAAATTGAAGTATAGTTGGTTTACAATGTTGTGTTAGTTTCAGGTGTACAGCAAAGTGATTCAGTTATACATATATGTATATATATATATATATATATATATTTTTTTTTTTTTTCAGATTCTTTTCCCTTATAGATTATTAAAAAATATTGAGTATAGTTCCCTGTGCTATACACTAGGTCCTTGTTGGTTATTGTTTCTTCTTAAAGCAATCTGGGTAATTTGTATTTTCTAGAAGATCATCCATTCACTTAAAAGTTTAAAAATCATTACTTATAAACATGCACACGTATAATAGTATTTATAATCAAAATTGTGTTATTACAGGGAATTTGGAAAAGTAAGGAGAAAATAAATACCACTTATAGTCAACTTAAAGAGAGAGAATCACTCTTAACATTAAGGGGTATTTCTTCTGTCTTAAGTTTAAAAAAAAAATCCTACATCTTTGTTTTTATACCTATGTTAAAAACAACACAACAGGCCCAAAATGTAGTTGCTTATGCCACACCCAATGATACCAAAGAGTCTTAACTTAATTACGGTTTCAGCCTCTCCCAGAAATGGAATCTCTTTTTGTTTTTGTTTTGTTTTTTTTTTTTTACTTTTTTGGCGGCACTGCGTGGCTTGTTTTATCTTAGTTCCCAATCAGGGATTGAACCCCGGGCCCTGGCAGTGAGAGCTCAGAGTCCTAACTACTGGACCACCAGGGAATTCCAGGAATCTTAAACTAGTCAGTCCGGAATCACCTGATCAACACCATTACCATTAGGTCATCTGCTTGATAGACCCTGCCGTGCCCTAAAGGAAAGTGACAGCGATTACCAACGAACTTTTTTTTTTTTTCCGGTACGCGGGCCTACTCACTGTTGTGGCCTCTCCCGTTGTGGAGCACAGGCTCCGGACGCGCAGGCTCAGCCGCCGTGGCTCACGGGCCCAGCCGCTCTAGCGGCATGTGGGATCTTCCCGGACCAGGGCACGAAACCGTGTCCCCTGCATCGGCAGGCAGACTCTCAACCACTGCGCCACCAGGAAAGTCCCACCAACGCACTTTTTTGCCTAGTATAGCTTCCTTATTCCTGCTCCCTTCTGGCTACAAAAGCCTTTCATTTCATTACTCAGTTGTAAAAAAGAATGAAATCTTGCCATTTGCAACAACATGGATGGACCTAGGGGATATTATGCACAGTGAAATAAGTCAGACTGAGAAAGACAAATACTGTATAATTTCACTTATATGTGGAATCTAAAAACAAAGCAAATGAACAAATATAACAAAACAGAAACAGACTGACTCATAGATACAGAGAACAAACTGGTGATTGACAAGGGAAGGGGTAGGAGATGAATGAAGTAGGTGAGGGAGATTGAGGTACAAGCTTCCAGTTGTAAAATAAATAAGTCACAGGGATATAATGTGTAGAATTGGGAATATCATGAATAATATTGTAATAACTTTGTATGGTGACAGATGGTTACTGTACTTATCTTGGTGATCATTTTGTAAGGTATAAAAATATCGACTCACTATGTTGTACATCTGAAACTAATATAATATTGTAAGTCAATTGTACTTCAATTTAAAAAAAAAGTCTTTTATCCTGTGTAGCTTCTCAGAGCTCCTTTCTCTCTGCTAGATGGATGCTGCCTGGTTTGAACCAATTTTTGCTCAAACTCAAAAATTTCAATAAGCCTCAGTTTGTCTTTTTACATCTCCTTTAAAATTTCTATGTTCTTTTCTTCTTTTTTTAAAATACATTTTTTTCTGAAGTTTAGCTCTTTGTTAATTCTTTAATAGCTCCTAAAATTTTTATATTAATCTTACTGTTTTCTAGATTGTTACTAATTTTTTATTTTGTCTTTGTAGTTTACTTGGAGTAGTCTTTTAGTTCATCTTAACTTCTAGATAAGGCTTTTTGTCCATTTATTTTACTCCTCTTGTCTAGGATATGGTTTTTGTTTCTTTTTTTTTTGAACAGCTTTATTGAGTTATAATTTAGCTACTGTGAAATTCATCCATGGTTAAATGTACAATTCAGTGATTTTTAGTAAATGCACTGAGTTGTGCACACGTCACCACAATCCATTTTAGCCCATTTCCATCATGCCATTTTATAACTCCTGCCTGTTTGCAGTCAGCCCTCATTCCCACCTTCAGCCCCAGGCAACCACTGGTCTGCTTTCTTTATCTGTAGATTTGTTCTTTCTGGACCTTTCATGTAATGGAATCATATAGTACCCAGTCCTTTGTGCCTGGCTTCTTTCACTGACCATAATGTTTTTGAGGCCCACCCACGTATCAGTACTTCTGATTTTTTAGATATGTCCACCTACTTCTTTCTGGTGGTTTTCCCCCTAGATTCAGGCAGAAATCAGCACTTTGCCGAAATCTCAAGAGGACCCTTTTGCAAATCTCTGGAACTCTCAGTGCAACTCCCTTATCTCTGCTACATTACTCCAGATCTTTTAGGTATTTTATAAACAACTTTTTTGCTCTTATATAAAAACACTTTTTTTTCCCCCCCGAAGTCCTCAGAATGATGCTCCCTTTCCCTTGAAAGCTTCAGAATCTCTTCTAGGATGTATAGGTTCTCTCCTCTGTGAATGAGGAGGTGGTCGCCGGTCAGGTGACTGGACTGTTCTTACCCCCTTCATTGAGGGAGGTGTCAGATTTCTCCCTTCAGGCTGATGGAGAACTGGACTGCACTGTTTTCCAAAACAATTTCTGGTGACCATGAGACGTTCTTCTTTTTTTTGGCTGCATTGGGTCTTCATTGCTGTGAGTGGGCTTTCTCTAGTTGTGGCGAGCGGGGGGCTACTCTTCCTAACGGTGCACGAGCTTCTCATTGAGGTGGCTTCTCTTGTTGTAGAGCACGGGCTCTAGGCGCGCAGGCTTCAGTAGTTGTGGCTCCTGGGCTCTAGAGCTCAGGCTTAGTAGTTGTGGCGCACGGGCTTAGTTGCTCCGTAGCATGTGGGATCTTCCTGGATCAGGGATCAAACCCATGTCCCCTGCGTCGGCAGGTGGATTCTTAACCACTGCACCACCAGGGAAGTCTCTGTGAGGCTTTCTTCTGACAGAAGCAAAACTTTTTTCTGCTCACATTCTAAGATTCTCCGACTGCAGAACCAGTCCAGGAAGCTGCCCAGTGGAGTGAGAGGGCCATCTGCCTCCTGCTTGCTGCCCAGCCCTCCTAGTGAGCCCAGAGGCACATCGTCTGTCAGATGGGGTGCATGGGGGGCCCTTTCTTCTAGCACTTATTGTTCTGGGGTTGCTGCCTGAGAGGATGCTCACCTCCCAAGATGCAGCGGGCGCATCAGTAACGGTAGTTGTTGTAATTGAATGGGGAGGGTGCCAGACAGTGAGGCCCAACTTTGGTTTAGACCAGTTTATTTTTTTTAATTTTTATTTTAAAAGATTTTTATTGCAGTATAGTTGATTTACAATGTCCTGTTAGTTTCAGGTGTACAGCAAAGTGAATCAGTTATGCATATACATATATCCACTCTTTTTTAGATTCTTTCCCCAAATAGGTCATTACAGAGTACTGGGTAGAGTTCTTTGTCCTATACAGTAGGTGGTTCATACCAGCTTAGATCAAGCTAGCTTGCCTAAACTAGCAGGACTTCTGCCTAGGTGTTTGGTCAGAATGGGGGGATAAGTCATCTACTTTGTGGCTGTCCATGGTGCAGAGAGCTGAGTGGGTACCATCATGAGTGTGTTTTACAATCAGTGTCTGTTCAAACACAGCATTCAGTGGGAAGGTCTTTTTTTTTTTTTTTCTTTCAGACTTTACTGTGTGACCTCTACCTTTCACTTGTCTCCCTGTGTCATTCTGAAGGAGCAGCATCTTAGCAAGTTGGGAGGTGCTGGGGGTTTACCCCCTGTTAGCCTTGAGGCAATCTAAGGATTTTGTATTTGATTGTGTAGGAATTAGTAAACTCTTGACAGTTTCAGAGTGGAAATGGAGAGGTGAGGGGGTCCTGGCTCAGAGTCGTGACTCTGGAATGGAGACTAGTTATGGGGCTACCACCACCATCTATAATGCATAAGACAAAAATGGTGGTCTGGCCAGGGTGGGGCAATTGGGATGGAAAGGAGGGAAAAGTTTCTCATTTTTTCCTTAAAATTTTTTTTTTTTGTGGTAAAATATATGTAACATAATGAGGGACTTCCCTGGCGGTCCAGCGGTTAAGACTCTGCGCTTCCACTGCAGGGGACACGGGTTGAATTCCTGGTCGGGGAACTAAGATCCCACATGCCACATGGAGCGGACGAAAAAATTAAATGCATAAATAAAATAAAGGATATGCAAAACAAATTCAATTTTTAAAAAAAGCTTTAAAAAAACCCCCATAATGCCGTACCTGGAGTAGTCAAATTCATAGAGACAGAAAGTAGAATGGTGGTTAGTTATCAGAGGTGGAGGCGAGGAGGACAGGGGGTTAGTGTTTAATGGGCACAGAGTTTCAGTTTTACAAGATGAAGAGTTCTGGAGATGGATGGAGGTGATGGTTGCACAGCAATGTGAATGTACTTAATGCCACCGGACTGCACACTTAGAAATGCTTAAGATGGTAAACATCATAACGTAGAATTTTAACCTCTGTTTTATTTTCTGTCTCTATGAATTTGCCTTTTATTTTTTGCTTGTTAAATCTGCGAAGATAGCTTGAGTTCTCTTCCTGCCAGAAGGTTGAGGGATAGAATGAATGGATATACTCTTAAGGGCTCTTCCAATCATTGTTATTTCTCTCTCTCTCTCTCTCTCTCTTTATATATATATGTATAATTTTTTAAAAAAAATAAATTTATTTATTTATTTATTTTTGGCTGCATTGGGTCTCTGTTGCTGCGTGCAGGCTTTCTCTAGTTGTCGCACGTGGGCTTGTTGCAGAGCATGGGCTGCAGGTGCTCGGGCTTCAGTAGTTGCAGCACACAGGCTCAGTAGTTGTGGTGCACAGGCTTAGTTGCTCCACCGCATATGGGATCTTCCCAGGCCAGGGCTCGAACCCGTGTCCCCTGCATTGGCAGGCAGATTCTTAACCACTGCACCACCAGGGAAGTGCTGCAATATTTTTATTAAAAAATAATATCAGTATCTGATCCTATTGTACAGACGACATTATCTGTTGTGAGTTTCTGTTTTAACATACTTTTTTTCTTTTTTTAATTGCTCTGTAGTTGATTTACAATATTGTGTTAGTTTAAGTGTACAGCAAAGTGATTCAGGGACATATATATATATTCTTTTTCAGATTCTTTTCCATTATAGGTTATTATAAGCTATTGAATATAGTTCCCTGTGCTATATAGTAGGTCCTTGTTGTTTATCTAGTTCATGTAGAGTAGTTGGTATCTCTTAATTCCATATTCCTAATTTATCCCTCCCCTCTCTTTCCCCTTTGGTAGCCATAAGTTTGTTTTGTATGTCTGTGGGTCTATTTGTTTTGTGTGTAGACTCATTTGTAAAAGTTTTAGATTCCACATATATGTGATATCATGTTATATTTGTCTTTCTCTGTCTGACTTCACTTAGTATGATAATTAGCATATTTTTTCTATAAAATATCTTTATGGTGTATCCTACAACCCACCCCACCCCCACTTTCCCATCTCCAAGTTCTCTCTGGGGTGGCCGGCTGTGTACCTGATGAGACTGTCTATTGCATTTATATTTCCTATTTCTCACTGTTTGCTTTTACATATATGCTCTTCCTGTATCAGTTTTTTCCTCTTGAGTCTACCACCAAATAGTCCTTTAAAAGTTACTAATATCATTAAATCAGCTATACTTCAATTAAAAAACCATTTAAAATAATTTAATTAAGTAATTAAAAAATTTTTAAAGTTACTAACATCAGAATTTTGTGGAGTCTTTCAGTATATTCAAAGCCTTTCTGATTAAATGATGGGAAACAATCTAAAAAAATTTTTTTTTGCAAGAAGTTGGCCTCTGACCCAAATCATAATTTAAAAAAATTATGTTCAATATATGAAAATTAAAAGTTCTAAATACCAGCAACCTTGTCTTCATCTGTGAGCTTAAAATATATTCAGACAGGACAAACCCAGTTTCTGTCCCTGAAATTCTAAAATTTTGAAGTGGGGCTCCCCTGGTGGCGCAGTGGTTAAAAATCCGCCTGCCAGTTCATGAAACATGGGTTCGAGCCCTGGTCCAGGAAGATCCCACGTGCTGCGGAGCAACTAAGCCCGTGTGCCACAGCTACTGAGCCTGCATGCCACAACTACTGAAGCCCGTGTGCCTAGAGTCCATGCTCCATAACAAGAGAAGCCACCGCAGTGAGAAGCCTGCACACCACAATGAAGAGTAGCCCCCTCTCGCTACACCTAGAGAAAGCTCACGCGCAGCAACGAAGGCCCAGCGCAGCCAATAAATAAATAAATAAAATAAAATTGTGAAGTGTTTTATTTTTTTTAGTAGGTGAAGTTCACTTTAGTTCTCCGTGATTATTTTCAATCTTTCTATTTCCCTTGTTAAAATATTTCATATCATCTTACCACCCCCTTGAGATAAAGAAGTACTTTTGGACAAAATGTGATTCCAACCAGAGAATATTTTATATAACTTAACGGTTGTGCTTAGTAAAATTTTATCACTTGCTTCCTCAAGAAAATTTAGATACTATAAATTTAGCCTCTAACCTCCTTTGACATAATCCTCACTCTCACTTTATGACACCGTCTCTTCTGTTTTATTTAATGGTTTAATAGAATCGTGTTTGAAACTTGCTGGAAAGCAATTTCAAGAAATGGTTTACAGGCTACGTTCAATGGGCAAAGTTAGAGGATTTATTGCTCTTGGATATAACATTATTATTATTATTAAAAATTATTTGTTGATTGCTGGTGGTTGCACTTGGAGCCACGTGAGACATAAAGAAACCGTAATCACTGCCCTACGCCCCATTATCTGGCAAATAAAAACGATGTGTCTCTATACGGTTTCTCTGGCTCTGCCTCAGATATTTTCTCCGTAGAGTGAGACGATGCACTTTCACCTTATTTTCACTGGCTCTCTTCGCATGTGTATTAGATTCCCTGGCAGTCAAGTTGAACTCCCTAAGAGATAAAGCACTAGAGTGCTGAGGTGTACCAGTGACCTCTGCTGGCACGTAAAGTTGATTCATGACTCCAGGACGGGCCTTAGGCTGCCGTTGCTCATTTCTGTGAGTGAGTGTTGGAAATAACCTTAGAGGTTAGTGTCATTCCAAACTCACTGGAAGAGAAATTTCCCCACAGGAATGAGATAAAGGGATTTCTTCCCTCACATCGGCAAGGACACTTGGCAAACTCTGCTTGTGCCCACTTTGACAAGCGTTGTCTCTCTTTACCTTGTTCATGCCCACTGTACAGTTTATTCTCTGCAGGCCTGTTTACCAGATCGACAAGGGCAGGGGCCACGGGGCGATGCTCTCTGGACCAAAGGCCTTGCCCCTTTGGTTCTGGATTCCAGCTGAAAGCAGAGTTTCTTAAAGCACGGCTTTCCAGCTCTCTAAGGAAGAAAGGCGGGAGGGAAGGAAGGATAGAAGGAAGGGAGGAAGGAAGGCATTTAGAATTAGGCAGTCACTCAAAAGATTTATTTGTTTATTTACTTATTTATTTATGGCACTTACCTGGTGGCTTAGTGGTTAAGAATCCGCCTGCCGATGCAGGGGACACGGGGTCGAGCCCTGGTCTAGGAAGATCCCACATGCTGCGGAGCAACTAAGCCCGTGCGCCACAACTACTGAGCCCGCGTGCCTAAAGCCCGTGCTCTGCAACAAGAGAAGCCACCGCAATGAGAAGCCAGCGCACCACAACAAAGAGTAGCTCCCGCTCGCCATAACTAGAGAAAGCCTGCACACAGCAACAAAGACCCAATGCAGCCAAAAATAAAAATAAAATAAATTTATTCATATTGAAGTATAGTTGATTTACAATGTTGTGTTAATTTCTGCTGTTCAGCAAGGTGATTCAGTTATACATATATATATTCTTTTTTTACATTCTTTTCCATTATGGTTTATCATTGGATATTGAATATAGTTTCTTGTGCTATACAGTAGGACCTTGTTGGTTATCCATCCTATATATAATAGTTTCCTTCTGCTAACCCCAACCTCCTAATTCTTCCCTCCCCCAACTCCCTCTCCTTTGGCAACCACAAGTCTGTTCTCTGTGTCCGTGAGTCTGATTCTGTTTTGTAGATAGGTTCATTTGTGCCATATTTTAGATTCTCCATGTAAGTGATATCATATGGTATTTGTCTTTCTCTTTCTGACTTACTTCACTTAGTATGATAATCTCTAGGTCTATCCATGTTGCTGCCAATGGCATTATTTCATTCTTTTTTATGGCTGAGTAATATTCCATTGTCTGTATGTACCACATCTTCTTTATCCATTCGTCTGTCGAGTGACATTTAGGTTGCTTCCATGTCTTGGCTATTGCGAATAGTGCTGCTATGAACATAGAGGTGCATGTATCGTTTTGAATTATAGTTTTGTCTGGATATATGCTCAGGAGTGGGATTGCTGGATTATATGGTAATTCTATTTTTAGTTTTTTGAGGAACCTTCATACTGTTTTCCATAGTGGCTGCACCAACTTACATTCCCACCAACAGTATAGGAGGGTTCCCTTCAAAAGATTTTTGTAATGGACTGTGTTAGTCTCTCTGATGATGGGGCGGGGTGGGGGGGGAACACAGGTAAAATATAGAAGGGACCTTTCCCAAGCAGGGTATAGTTAATTAGAGAGGATAAACCATGTGTTCCAGTAACTGCAGCACAAGGTCAAAAGTGGGAAGTGCCACAGGGGATCTAGATGGAGAGCTGGGGAATCCAGAGCACAGGGCAGACTTCTAGTTGGTCCTCACATTCATCAATAAGGACACAGCAAACTAAAAATGCACCATACCTTCCACAGTCTCTCTTTCCTCCTATCTTCCATCAATTATTTCTCATAAAAGGAGCAGATTTCTTAGCAATAGAAAACGAAAGACGACAGAATGAAGAGGATACCAAACATTTAAAAATACAAAAAAGGAAATAAAGAATCTATGAGCTCCATATGTTTCCAGCCTGCTTAGAGAGGCTTAAAATATAAAAACCACCTCTTTGTAACATTCTTCCTTTTCAAGAAAAGGGAAGAAATACATTTTATATTGCAATTGAGTGTGCATATTATGTGTGTGGGTATGCGTGTCTGTGTCCAAAACACAAGTTTTACAAACCAATACTTGCGATGAAAGAATTATCTGTTATCTATTCTGTAGCTGATGGTGGCTGGGTTGTAGAGGGGGAGGGAAGAGAGCACTCTGGTCTTTGGTTGAAGCAGTTGGGTCAGATGGTGGTGTCATTTACCGAGATGGAGAAAATGGGGGAGGGACATTTTTCAGACATTTAGAGAGAAGAAAATGAGTGGAATAAAGATCTCTGATTCGGCCATGTTATGTTTGCATTACTTACGATAGTGGCTCTCAGACATTTTGACTGTGACCCACAGTTGGACAGACATTTGACGTCAAGACCAAGTTGACTGCCACATCTACCTATGTGAGCACGTGTGCGTATGAGAGAGGGTCTGTATGTCCTCCTTCCTGAGCTGGACCACGTAAGCTCTGGGCTGAGAGATGGGTTGAAAGATACCAGCTAAAGAGAGGACCTGCTGAAGTGGCGGGGCCATCATGAACGGGGAGGGAAATTCTCAATGTTTCCCTTAATCCTAGGCTGAACCCCCATCCAGAACCCACTTCCAGAACCCAGCGGCTAGTTATTTTCAAAAGGCCAAGGTGGCTGACAGATCGAAGACAGCTAGCCATTCTCTCCATTGCTCCATCAGGAAAAGAACAGGAAGGAGGAAGCTCTAGGTCTTGTCTTGCTGTGAATTTGTGAAGCCTGAAGAGGCGTCTCCATTTTTTGCAGGAATCTGCAAAAAATCCTCTTGCGTAAGATCTGAACACATTCTAAAAAATTTTTTTTTAAAAAAAGAAATAAAGAAAAAGAAAAAAAGGAATTCCCTGGTGGTCCAGTGGTTAGGACTCTGTGCTTTCACTGCCAAGGGCGTGGGTTCAACCCCTGGTCAGGGAACTAAGATCCCACGAGCTGTGTGGCTGCGGCCAAAATTAAATTAAATTAAATTAAAAATCTGAACATATTCAATTTTCTATTAGTTTTTTTTTTTTTTTGAGCTAAACATACTGAAAAATATATGGAAAAATTTAGCAAATACTCCCATTTCCAACATCAAGATTTTTGGGGATTTTTTGGCTTCACTGCCTGGCTTGCAGGATCTTAGCTCCCCAACCAGGGATCGAACTCAGGCCCTTGGTACTGAAAGCACCGAGTCCTAACCACTGGACTGCCAGAGAGTTCCCCCAATGTCAAGAGTTAATAACTGTTAATGTTCGTCTGATTTGCATCTTGTCTTCTCATTAACGAATGTGAAACATTATACATGAAGCCGGCATACCCTTTAATCACCGCCCCAACCAGATTCCTCTCCTGTTCTGTGCTCTGACTTCAGTCAGCCCTGATGAGTTTGGGCTGTATCTTCCAATCCATGTTTTATAATTTTCATACATAATTATTTATAGCTAACGTAAGGTATTAATTTACATATCATTTCATTTATTTATTTATTTTGGCCGCACTGGCATGTGGCATCTTAGTTCCTCGACGAGGGATAAACCCCACACCCCCTGCAGTGGAAGCACAGAGTCAACTGCTGGACCGCCAGGGAAGTCTCCACATATCATTTTATTAATAAATGACTCCTTGGCTGGCCATGGCTATTCTCACTCGAGCTAGTCTCCTAGAACTCCAAAGTTTGTCCTCTCTGGGTGTGACAACAGCCAGTCTGGGGGCTGATGCAGATCTGTGGATGCCAGTGCAGCATCTCTGGCCCAGAAGTGAGGGTATTACTGAGAAAGTGAAGAGGGCTCTGGGGAATTTCGGTCCTGCACCTGCTTCCTCAGCTTAGAGCGCTCTTGGCTAAAAATAGCAGAAGTTGTGCACCATCTGCAAAGCGCAGCTGTGAGGGCCCCTGTTTGGAAACGAAGGGAACGTTAGCATCGCTGGTCATTTCCCAAGAACAATCTTTGTTCACGAGGCAAAATGTACTGCATATACTAATTGATGGAGGGTTTTCTCTCATGACCAGTGGTATGTGGTAGGAAGCACCCTGGAGTAATAGTCACTAAGGGATCTTTCAGACACACATAATTCCTTTGGCCATCCCTTTAGGCATCCCTGTAATCACATCAGTCTGGGTTCTAAGTTGAAGTTATATTAATCAGAAAAGGAACTCCTTAAACAATGTTAAGGTTCTTACAGAATCTTAGCGAGGACCAAGGAGTTGGGCTTGGAGGCCACGGAGCCGAGAACAATGCCCAATGCCCTGCTCCAGCGTTTCTTCCCAGACAAAGCTCGTTTCTGTGACTTTCAGCTTGTTTGTGGCTATGCTTCCTTATACTATAAATATTTTTATAAACTAAAAGTGTGTGTGTGTGTGTGTGTGTGTGTGTGTAGGTAATACCTGTACATGGTACACAATTCAAAAGTTATGAAAGGATAAACAGGAAAGAGAAGTCTCCTTCCCTCTATCCCAGTGGCTCTTTCACAGAGGCAGACTTATTTTCAACTCCTTGCATGTTCTTCCAGAGAAATGCTATGCCTAAGTATATATGTTTATAGATTTGTTTTTCCTTATACAAATCATAGCACACCATATACCATAGAGTTTGTAACATGCATTTACCACCTAACACTATATTTTGGAGGTTGTAAATACAGACCTGCATCATTCTTTTCAGCAGCTGTATCACTCAGTCTAGGATAGGTTAGGCTACAGTAACAAAGAGCCCCCACATGTGATGGCCGCATTACCCTGATACCAAAGCCAGACAAAGATATCACATGAACAGAAAACTACAGATCAAAATTCCTCATGAGCACAAGCACGAAAATTCTTAACGAAACTCTATCAAATCAAATTGATCAATGTAGAAAAAAGGATTATACACCCTGACCGAGTGTATTCCCAGTATATCCTGTGTCCTAGGTATGAAAGGTTGAATTAGCATCCAAACATTAATTAATTTAATACACTATACTTATAAAGTCAAATAAAGTAAAAGACTACATGATCATTACCATAATATAGAAAAATCTAACATTCATTCATGATAAAAGCCTTCAATAAACCAGATAGGGCTTCCCTGGTGGCGCAGTGGTTGAGAGTCCGCCTGCCGATGCAGGGGACAGGGGTTTGTGCCCCGGTCCGGGAAGATCCCACATGCCGCGGAGCGGCTGGGCCCGTGAGCCATGGCCACTGAGCCTGCGCATCCGGAGCCTGCGCTCTGCAACGGGAGAGGCCACAACAGTGAGAGGCCCGCGTACCGCGAAAAAAATAAAAATAAACCAAATAGAAGGGTACTTCTCAGTCTGATAAAGGGCATCCATGAACAACCTACAGCTAACATCAGTCTTAATGGGGGAGGACTAAATGCTTCCCTTCCCAAGACTATCTACTCTCATCACTTCTATTCAGCCCTGTACCGGAGGTCCTAGCCAGGATGATAAGGACAATAAGAAAACAATTCAACTTAGAATCAAACAGAACAAGATACTTAGGAATGAATTTATCAAAAGTAGTGCCAGGAACTTCCCTGGTGGTCCAGTGGGTAAGACTCCACACCCCCAATGCAGGGGGCCCAGGGTTCGATCCTTGGTCGGGGAACTAGATCCCGCATGCGTGCCGCAACCACGAGTTCACATGCTGCAACTAAGAAGTCCTTATGCCGCAACTAAGATCCCGAGTGCCGCAACTAAGATCCTGAGTGCCACAACTAAGACCGGGCACAGCCAAAATAAATAAATAAATATTTTTTAAAAAGTAGTGCCAGATATATACACTGAAAACAAAATATTGCTGAGAGAAATTAAAGAAAATATAAATAAATACACATTATAAGTTCATAGATTGGAAGACTCAATATTGTTAAGATGGCAATTTCCCCAAAACTGATTAATTCAACACAATTCTTAACAAAATCCCAACAGACGAGTTTTTGCAGAAATTGATAAGCTGATCAGAAATTTTTTAAAAAATTATTTATTTATTTATTTTTGGATGCGTTGGGTCTTAGTTGTAGCATGTGGGATCTTTCGTTGTGGTGCCCAGCTCTTTGCTGCAGTGCACAGGCTTCTTTCTAGTTGTTGCGTGAGGGCTCCAGAGCACGTGGGCTCTGTAGTTGTGACACGCAGCCTCAGTAGTTGCAGTACGCGGGCTTAGTTGCCCCGCGGCATGTGGGATCTTAGTTCCCCAACCAAGAATCGAACCCATATCCCTTGCATTGGAAGGCGGATTCTCAACCACTGGACCACCAGGGAAGTCCCCTGATCAGAAAACTTATATGGAAATACAAATAATCTTGCAGAGCCAAAACAATTTTGAAAAGGAAAAACAAAGTTGGAGCACTTATGTTGTTCAGTCTCAAAAACTTACTATTAAAGCTCCAATGTGCCTAAGGTATTATTATGCTAATGAGCACACCAATATACTGAGATGTGCTACAAAAGCGATGACTCTTGAAAACATTATGCTAAGTGAAAAAGCCAAATGCAAAAAATGAGTATAGTATGATTCCATTTATGTAAACTGTCCAGAAAATACAAATTTAGATACATGGAAAGTAGATCAGTGGTTGCTTGGGACTAGATGTGGAAGGGAGATTGTCTGCAAAAGGGCTCTAGGGAATTGGAGGAAGAGGTGTTCTAAAATTCTAATGTGATGATTGTACAGTTTTGTAAGTTCACTAGAACTCATTGAACTGTGTACTTCAATGGGTGAATTTTATGGCATATAAATTGTATGTCAATAAAGCTGTAAAAAAATAAAAAGGACAAAAGATAAAATTCAAATGCTGCACAAAACCATGAAAATTCACTGTCAGAGCCAATTGTATCATAAAAGTGCACAGGCATCCAGATTTCTAATGTTTTGTGTGATAGGCTCATTAACTCTGCTTCTATAGAGCATTTTGAGTGGAATTTGGAAAGAAATCCCTCCATCACTTTGGAGTCCACATTTGAACAAATATCTAGAACCATCCGAAGAAGAAGAGGCCTTTGCTACCCTGGCCAAAGATCACAAAGTAATTGTGATTTAATTTCTATTTTCTAGTTAAATAGAAATAAAGGATAGGGCTTCCCTGGTGGCGCAGTGGTTAAGAATCCGCCTGCCAATGCAGGGGACACAGGTTCGAGCCCTGGTCCGGGAAGATTCCACATGCCGCAGAGCAACTAAGCCCACCAGCCACAAATACTGAAACCCATGCGCCTAGAGCCCGTGCTCTGCAACAAGAAAAGCCACCGCAATGAGCAGCCCGCGCACTGCAACGAAGAGTAGCTGCCGCTCACCACAACTAGAGAAAGCTCGCGCGCAGCAACGAAGACCCAACGCAGCCAGAAATAAATAAATAAAATAAATTTATTTTTAAAAAAGCTATAAAAAAAAGAAAGAAAAGATAAGAAAGAGAACTAACTTGATGAAGAATCAAACTACAATTCAAGCCATTGATCATGGAGCCAAGTGGAGATAACATGATGAAAGACTGCAAACAATTTCACATTTAACAAATTGTATAATTGCATTTTTAAAATGTGTTGAATCTTTTTCAATAACTCACTTCCACTCAATTATTTACATATGTGACCAATCCCCATTAAGTGGTGTGTGGCTGTTGAATATACAAAAACATCAAGTTAAGAAAATGCTTTCTATTCCAACTATCTAATAGAAGCTTACATGATCTTTGTCACCAGTCTTTCTTTGCAAATGTATTCCTTTCTTTGGAACTTTCCTCCTACCACACATTTCTGCTTTGTAGGAATTTCCACCTCTCCTTAAAGACTTAGTTCAAATACCACTCCATAGCTCATTCCTTCTTGAGCTCTGATTATTTGTGTAAATAGATTATCAAGTATACTTGTGTACGAAGAATGGTGCCTTATTCGTGGTGCCTCTAGGGCACCCTGCACTTGGTAACCTCGAAGTGTTTGTTGCATTGAGTGGAATGTGCCACCCCCTGGTGGCTGAATAGAGGAACAACGTCAACTTTGCTGAAGGATGGCCCAGTTCTTCAAACTCCTGTGGACTTTGGAGGGCTCAAAAACTTGTGGAATTCAATTCAAGAGAGTTTTGAGGGTGATGTTCTAAAATCAGAATGAGGTGATGTTTGCATGACCCCGTCAGATCAAGAGTGGCTTGGGCTCTCTCTCGGTGGAAATTACCTTTTTTCCATTTCTCCCCCCTCCTCTTCCCCTCTCACTTTCCCTTTTTCTCCCTTGTGGACCCCCTTTTTTTTTTTTCTCATATCCACCAATTTTGAAGTTTTTCTTCTTTCACTTCTTGTTCTCAACTTTTCACTACTCAGTTCTTTGAAACTGTGGTTTCCTTTTGATTTCTGCTTGTTTAAATTCAGTTATTTCCAATGTGATCACACAGGAAACAATATTTTCTTTCTTGTTGTATTTAATGGACACAGTGGACCAAACTCCAAACTCAGCCACTGATGTTCAATTCCGGGGATGAAGAAGACCTCTTCAAAGAGGGTGTCTTGCATTTTTATTAATTTTCTTCCAATGTTGTTTCCCATCTATTCTCTTGCTCACTCTTTTTTTGGTACTTGAAGGAGCCTTCTTAGGGTGAACATACAGGTATTAGAATACTCTCCACTCAACCAAAAAGCAAACTGAAACAGAATGAGAAGGAATACCTGTCTCCGATCACAGATACTCAATCTGAATTTTTTTTTAATTTAAGTATAGTTGATTTACAATGTTTCAGGTGTACAGCAAAGTGATTCAGTTATAATAGTATATACACATATATGTATATATATGTACAGATACATTATTTTTCAGATTCTTTTCCAATATAGTTTATTACAAGATATTGAGTATAGTTCCCTGTGCTCTACAGTAGGTCCTTATTGTTTATTTTATACATAGTAATGTATATCTGTTAATCCCAAATTCCCAATTCATCCCTCCCCCCTTTCCCCTTTGGTAACCATAAGTTTGTTTCCTATGTCTGTGAGTTTATTTCTGTTTCATAAATAAGTTCATTTGTATAATTTTTTTAAGATTCCATATATAAGTTATATCATATGATATTTGTCTTCCTCTGACTTACTTCACTTAGTATGATAATCTCTAGGTCTATCCATGTTGCTGCTAATGGCATTATTTCATTCTTTTTTGTGGCTGAGTAATATTCCATTGTATACATATACCACATCTTCTTTATCTGTTCATCTGTCAGTCGACATTTAGGTGGCTTCCATGTTTTGGCTGTTGTAAATAGTGCTGCTATGAACATTGGGGTGCATGTATCTTTTCAAATTAGGGTTTTTATCTTTTCCAGATATATGCACAGGAGTGGGGTTGCTGGATCATACGATAACTCTATTTGTAGTTTTTTAAGGAACCTCCATACTGTTCTCCATAGTGGCTGCACCAATTTACATTCCCACCAACAGTGCAAGAAGGTTCCCTTTTCTCCACACCCTCTCCAGCATTTATTATTTGTAGACTTTTTGATGATGGCCATTCTGACCAGTGTGAGGTGATACCTCATTGTAGTTTTGATTTGCATTTCTCTAATATTAGCGATGTTGAGCATCTTTTCATATACCTGTTGGCCATCTGTATGTCTTCTTTGGAGAAATGTCTATTTAGGTCTTCTGCCCATTGTTTGATTGGGTTGTATGTTTTTTTTGATATTGAGCCTCAGTGTGCTCTTTGTTCCCACTGCCCATTCACTGATGCACTAATCCATGTACAAAGCTGATTTCCAAAGCACTGGGATCAAACTTCTTTACCATAATGGTTTAACAGCTCTAGTTTTCTTTTAGGAGTCTGTAATCACTTATTTCTTTAAGTTTAGCAATACAATGAATGTAATTGCTCAGAATTCACCTGGGATGATAGAACGTTAAAGCTAAGAGGATAAATTCTTTTTTAACAAGTGAGAAAATCGAGACTCAGAGGTGAAATTACTTACCTGATGTCACACAGCCTGTTTGTAACACAGCCAAGATGAAAACCCAGGTCTCTTAAATTCCAGTTTTGTTCACTTTGCAGTGCTCTGTGCAGTCTAAACACAGTGTGGAGGCATTAAGGCAGGGCACAAAGAGCCAGGACCTTGGACCCAAACAGACCTGATTTGAATCTCAGCCTTGCCACTTCCTAAATCACATTAGGTAAGTTATTTAAGCATGTTTCCTCCTCTGTAAAACTGATAGAATCTTGCACTGACCTTATCAAGTTGTTGTGAAAATTAAAAATATAAAACACTTAGCATAGGGAAAATGTGTAGTTCTATAAAAAGTAATTTTATATATATATATATTTTTAAAGTAATTATATTTTGAGACCAGTATAGCATAGTAGCTAAGAAAGTGATCTTTGAAGTCAAACACCTGGTGTTTCTAGTTGTAGGACCTTTGGAAAGCTATTTACCTTCTCTGAGTGTTAGTTTCCTCATCTGTCAAATGGGAATAATAATAGTACTTGTCTTTTAGGGTATCTAGAAGCTTGAATGAATTAATGTATGAAAAATTCAATGTGCTTGGCACATAAGTCAGAGCTCAGTAACTCAGGCCTCCTAATGGGCAATCCACTGAAGTAAAGAATTTAGTCTAGGAAATATTTTATTAGAAAATAGCATTTTCTTTGCAAAGGGATGAGGTTTGCAAGGAGAGCAGCAGTAGTGACTTTTCATTGTCAAAAAAGTGTTAACAGCCACAAAGCACGAGCCATGGCGCTGCCAGGTCTTTACAGTCTTTTCCTTAATTTAACTCCCCCAATAACCCGACGAGGTAAGTATCAGAATACTCAGATGCAGACAGATGAAGTAACTGACCCAGGGTCATCCTGCTAATAAGCAGTTTCATTCGGGTCCAGGTTGCTCCAAGCTCTGTACTATTATTCTGCTGTGCTATTTTAAGTCTGTCTCCCCAGCTGAACTGGTAGGAGAATTAAAACCTGAGACTTTGAAAAACTGCACTAGATTTCGATAACCTATTCTAACCACCAAAAACTGTTAGAGATAGCATCTGTACATGGCTTTTATAAAGTCAGGAAAAGCTCTTTTTTTTTTTCTTTTTAAAATATTTATTAATTTATTAATTTTATTTATTTGGTTGTGCCAGGTCTTAGTTGTGGCAGGAGGGCTCCTTAGTTGTGGCTTGTGGGCTCCTTGGTTGCGGCTCGCTGGCTCCTTAGTTGTGGCTCGTGGGCTCCTTAGTTGTGGCTTGCCAGCTCAGGAAAAGGTCTTTTAATGCTTAACCATTCCACGAAATCTCTTGATTATTCCTAAATGTAGCTCCTACCACAATTGACTTTTAAACCCCGTATTAGTTTGCTAGGGTTGCCATAACAAAATGCTACCACCCGGGTGGCTTAAACAGTAGAAATCTATTTCTCACAGTTCTGGAGGCTGGAAGTCCAAGATCAAGGTGCTGGAAGGTTTGCTTCCTCCTAAGGCCTCTCTCCTTGGCTTGCAGACAGCTGCCTTCTGTGCACACGCATCCTTGGTGTCTCTTCCTCTTCATGTTTTGTTTGTTTTGTGGTGAGAACACTTCACTTGAGATCTAGTCTCTTAACCAGTTTTTAAGCGCAAAACACAGTATTCTTAACTATGTTGTACTCAGAGCTCCAGAACCTATTCATCCTGTGCTAACAGAAATTTTTACCCATAGAGCAACATCTCCCCATTTCCTCCTTCCCACAGCCCCTGGCAACCACCATTCTACTCTCTGCTTATATGAGTTTGACTAGTTTATATTCCTCATATAAGTGGAATCATGCAATATTTGTCCTTTTGTGGCTGGCCTATTTCACTTAACATAATATCCTATAGGTTCCCCTATGTTGTTGCATATGACAGGATCTTCTCTCTTTTTTTTAATGTATAGAATGTTTATTGAAGTATTGTTTGTAATGACAAAAATTGACAACATAAAACATCTCATTTTAAGTTTTTACTTAGACCAAACCAACTATGCTGTAGACTTATGACGAAATACTGTTAAATCACATAATATAGCTTCATAGTATACATGGTATACATCAAAGTGCTATAGTATTGATAAATCTTTACAAACGTGGGATGATATTCACATGTGTGTTTGTGTGTAACAGGTATATATTTGGAGAGAGGAAAAGATTAGCAAAAGGTACATTTAACTGTATAGAATTAGTAAGTTTGATTGGGTTGTAGGATCTTCTTTTTTAAAAGCTGAATATTACTCCATTTTCTCTCTCTCTTTCTGTGTACACCACATTTTGTTTATCCATTCATGTGTCAGTAGACATTTAGATTGTTTCCATATCTTAGCTATTGTGAATAATAATGCAATGAACGTGGGAGCGCAGATATCTCTTTGAAATCCAGATTTCAATTATTTTGGATATATACCCAGAAGTAGGATTCCTGGACCTTATGATAGTTCTATTTTTAATATTTTGAGGAATCTCCATACTATTTTCTGTAATGGCTGCATGAATTTGCATTCTCACCAACAGTGTACAAGGATTCCCATTTCTCTACATCCTGGCCAACACTTGTTCTTTTTGGTCTTGTTGATAATGGCCATCCTAAAACATGTGAGGTGATATCTCATGGTTTTGATTTGCACTTCCCTGGTGCTTCAAGATGTTGCGCACCTTTTCACATACCAGTTGGCCATTGTATGTCTTCTGTGGAGCAATGTCTATTCAAGTCCTTTGCCCATTTTGTAATGGGGTTACTTGTGTTTCTGATAATGAGTTTTACAAGTTCCTTATATATTTCGGACACTAATGCCTTATCAGATATATGGTTTGCAAAAATTTTCTCCCATTTCATAGGTTGCCTTTTCATTTTGTTATTGGTTTCCTTTGCTGTGCAGAAGCTTTTCAGTTTGGTGTAGTCCCACTTGTCTATTTTTGCTTTTGTGGCCTGTGCTTTTGGTGTCAAATCCAAAAAATCATTGCCAAGACTGATGTCAAGAAGCTCTCTCCCTGTTTTCTTTTAGGCGTTTTACAGTTTCTGATCTTACATGTCAGTCTCTAATCCATTTTGAGTTAATTTTTGTGTAAGGTGTCATACAAGTGTGCAGTTTCATTCTTTTGCCCATGGATATTCAGCTTTCTCAACACCATTTGTTGAAGAGACTATTCTTTCCCCATTGTGTATTTGGCGCCCTTGTTCAAGATCAGTATGTTACCGACCTGGGTTCTTGGACTCTTTAATCAATAGAAATTGATAAGAGGCCAGAAGAGGAATTCAGGCAAGGCTTTACTGGGACTCATGCTGTAGCAGGGGGGAGCAAAAACAAGTAACATGTGTCCTTGCTTGCTCCCTGAGGTGGGGCGAGCTGGTCCCTTATATGGGGTGAGGGTGGGGGCGGATTGGTAGGTCTGGCAGGAGAGGGGGCTCAGGTGGTCTGCCCACCCCCTTGGTGGTGCTGTGTGCAGGGTGCATGCGCAGTACCCTGCTTTTGCTCCCGGCACCTCAGAAGTGGCAATTGGATTCTGGCCTTTTTGTATCTTGCTCATAATTTGCCCCAAAAGGCGCATGCATGCAGTTATTTTTAGTCCCTTATACTTTGTCTTCTGTTGCTTGAGGAGATGTTTGTCCAGGTGCAAGCACTACAGCAAAGGGTCCCAGGTCTCAGCCTGTCTCAAGTTCACCATATAAGATTAGGTTTATTTCTGGGTTTTCTCTTCTCTTCCTTTGGTCTATATGTTTGTTTTTATGTCAGTACCATACTTTTTTTTTTTTTTTTTTGTGCGGTACGCGGGCCGCTCACTGTTGTGGCCTCTCCCGTTGTGGAGCACAGGCTCCAGACGCGCAGGCTCATCGGCCATGGCTCACAGGCCCAGCCGCTCCGCGGCATGTGGGATCTTCCCGGACCGGGGCACGAACCCACGTCCCCTTCATCGGCAGGCAGACTCTCAACCACTGCGCCACCAGGGAAACCCGTCAGTACCATACTTTTAACTTCTGTAGATTTGTATTATATTTTGAAATCAGAAAATGTGATGCCTCCAGCTTTGTTCTTCTTTCTTGAGATTGCTTTGGCTATTTGGGATCTTTTGTGGTTCCATATGAATTATAGGTTTATTTTTTGTATTTCCATTAAAAATGTCATTGGGATTTTGTTGGGGATAATATTGAATCTATAGATCACTTTGGATAATATGGACATTTTAACAATACTAAGTTTTACAAGCCAGGAGCATGGGATGTCTTTCCATTTATTTGGGTCTTCTTTAATTTCTTTCATCAATGTTTTCTAGTTTTCAGTATACCAGTCTTTCATCTCCTTCATTAAATTTATTTCTAAACATTAAAATTGGGAGTGTTTTCTTAATTTTTCTTTTGGATACAGTGTTAGTATATAAAAACGCAAGTGATTTTTGTGTGTTTATTTGGTATTTTGCCACCTTATTGAATTCCTTTATTAGTTCTAAGAGTTTTTTTGTGGGCTCTTTAGGGTTTTCTACATATAAGAGTGTGTCATTTGCGAACAGAGATCATTTTACTTCTTCCTTTCTGATCTGGATGGCTTTTATTTCTTTTTCTTGCTTAATTGCTCTGACTAGCCCTTCCACTACTATGTTGAATAGAAGTGATGAGGTGGGCATCTTTGCCTTGTTCCTGATCTTAGAGGAAAAGCTTTCAGTTTTTCACTGTTGAGTATGATGTTAGCTGTAGGCTTTTTATTTCTATTTATTTTATTTTGTTTTAGAGGGAAGCACATTTTATTTTATTTATTTATTTTTGGCCGCGCCATGCGGCATGTGGGATCTTAGTTCCCCAACCAGGGATTGAACCTGTGCCCCCTGCACTGGGAGTGCGGAGTCTTAATCACTAGACTGCCAGGGAATTCCTGTGGGCTTTTATTTATTTATTTTTTTTTTGCGGTACGCGGGCCTCTCACCGCTGTGGCCTCTCCCGTCGCGGAGCACAGGCTCCGGACGCGCAGGCTCAGCGGCCATGGCTCACAGGCGCAGCCGCTCCGCGGCATGTGGGATCTTCCCGGACCGGGGCACGAACCCGCGTCCCCTGCATTGGCAGGCGGACTCTCAACCACTGCGCCACCAGGGAAGCCCCCTGTGGGCTTTTTATATATGACCTTTATTAGGTTGAGGTAAATTCTTTCTATAACTAGTTTTTTGAGAGTTTTCAATCACGAAAGGTATTTTTGTGGGAGAACAGGGCCTGGGACTTGTATTCCATCATCTTACTAATGTCACCCCTCTTCCTCCTCTTATAATGACACCAATCCTATTGCATTAGGGCCCCACCCTTTTGGCCTCACTTAACTTTAATTACCTCTTTATAAGCCCTATCACCAAATACATTCATTTCGGGGGTCAGGACTTCAACATACGAATTTGGGGGGGGGGACAGTTCAGTCCATTAAAGAATCCAAATTTTTATCCTCAAAGTAATAAGAGTGTTTTCTATAAATACTTTCAGAAACACTTTGATTGACAAACAGTCATGAATTTTGTGTCCAAGTCCCCCAAATTATACAATGTGAGTGCTAGAGGAGACCTTACAGATCATAGTTCGGTGCCTTCAGTTTTCAGTTGGTGAAATTAGAGCCAGAATAGGGAAGGCGCTTGTGTGAGGGTCACACAGCTGGGACTCACTGGCACCCATACTGGAACCCAGAATTCCCATGTGGTGCAGGGGTCATTTGATTGCAGTGCACCTGGCTATTTCAAATCTGATTTTATATGTGATATCCTCCCTGCTATTCACCACTTTGAATTTCACCAATGCTTTCTTTATATCTAGGCAGATAGCAACTCAGCTCACGCCAAGCACATTTTCTCATTTTATAGATAAGTATGTCTGAGAGGTTAAGTCACTTGCTCAAGGTTCTCCAGCTCGTAAGAGACATAGCCTGAGGCGGATGTAGAGTTGAAGGTTTATGTGCTGGTGAATTGAGTAGCTCATGTGTTTGCTCACTCTGAAAGCTGAGTCACCAGCTTCTTTCTCCACTCCTATTATGACGTATCACGGCAGGTTCAACAACAGACAGCAAAAGAGGGCAACTACAGACCTTCACAGGGCACTGAAAAATGATTCCTTTGTTCTGATTCTCGTGCAAAAAAGCATTGCTGGGGAAAACAAATAATTTCTGCATGGCAGGGCCAGGGCACTTTAAGCAGATGGCCTGGAGAATACTTTATAACAAAAACACCTTACAGTGATGGTAAAAATATCCTGTCCATGATTTTAAAAAATCTAAACAATGTAGAAAGGTATAAAGGAAGAGTAAATTTTCTCATCTTCCTGATCTATCCCCAGTTGCATTCTCCAGAGGTGATTATTACTACTTTCGTGCATGTATTCAGAAGTATATTTTAAGCACACATAAGCACATATCTAATATATATAAATTATAGTGTAGGATAATACTATAGTTATTGTTCAGCAATGTACTTTTTAATCCTTAATGGTACATCTTGACATAGTTTCATATTAATATATGTAGTTCCATTTCATTCTTCTTAATGATGGCAAAATATTTCACTGTAGGAATATACCACGATTTATTTAATTTTTCCTATTATAGACTGAATAATGTCCCCTCCCTCAAATGTCCATCTCCTAATCAGTGGAAACTGTAAATGTTATCTTATTTGAAAAAAAGTGTTTGCAGATGTGATTAAATTAAGGATCTTGAGATGGGGATATTATCCTGGATGATCTGGGTGGGCCCTACATGAATCACAAGTGTTGTTTTAAGAGAAGCGTGGACAGGGACTTCCCTGGTGGTACAGTGGTTAAGACTCTGCACTTTCACTGCAGGGGGCACGGGTTTAATCCCTGGTTGGGGAACTAAGATCCCACATGCCACGTGGCGTGGCCTGAAAAAAAAAAAGAGAGAGAGAAAGGCAGAGATCTGATACACACAGAGGAGGAGGTGATGTAAAGACAGAGGTGGAAATTGGAGTGTTGTGGCCACAAGCCAAGGAATGCCAGCAGCTGCCAGAACCTGGAAGACGCAAGGGACAGATTCTCTTCTAGAACCTCCAGAGGAGGTTCAGCCCTGCTGCCACCTTGATTTTGGACCAGTGTTATTGATTTCAGACTTCTGGCTTACAGAACTGTGGAAGAAGAAACCTGTGTAATTTTAAGCCACCAAGTTTGTGGTAATTTGCTAAAGCAGCCACAGGAAATGAATACAATTCCCTTATTTATGGACATTTAGGATGTTTCTACCATTGTGAACATGAGCTATAATGATTAGTTTTCACATGTAGCTTTAACCACTTGTACAATTACATTTGTAGGACAAATTCTATGAAATGGATATCAGAGGCAAAGGATGTACATGTATAAAACAAAGATTTCATCTGGCCCAAAGGGAATATTTTATGCTTCCCAAATGAATTCCCGATACTATATGTCAAGATGTATATCTTTGAATTTATAGCTTTAAATATTTATCATAAAACAATAAAGACTGAAACCAAATGACCTAACCACTCAACTCAAAAATCAACTTAAAGAAAAGAGTAAATTTGAAAAACTAAAACAAAAGGAAGTAATAAATAAAGACAAAAATCAATAAAATAGTGAATAACAATAAAACAAAACATGATGTATATCAATATAACCAATGTTTTGTCAATATAATTAGTTTGACAAACCTCTAGAAAGATTGAGCAAGAGAAAAAGAGAGAAAACGTGCAAACAAACAAATTACAAAGTAAAAAGCAGGAAATCAGATATAATAGAGATTTAAACACAGTAAAATAACATTTAAAAATTTATACATAAACATATCAAAAGTAAAAACTGATGGGAGAAGAAATAGGAAACTTTAACGGACTTACTAGTATCTTGAGAAAAAGTATCTCAAACACCTCTTCCTATGCACATTAAAAACCACAGGCCCGGGCTTCCCTGGGGCGCAGTGGTTGAGAATCTGCCTGCCAATGCAGGGGACACGGGTTTGAGCCCTGGTCTGGGAAGATCCCACATGCCGCAGAGCAAGTAGGCCCGTGAGCCACAACTACTGAGCCTGCGCATCTGGAGCCTGTGCTCCACAACAAGAGAGGCCGCGACAGTGAGAGGCCCGCGCACTGCGATAAAGAGTGGCCCCTGCTCGCCGCAACCAGAGAAAGCCCTCGCACAGAAACGAAGATCCAACACACCCAAAAATAAATAAATAAATTAATTTTAAACAAACAAACAAACAAACACAGGCCCGTGATGAATTGGGAGACTGGGATTGACATATATACACTAATATGTATAAAATGGATAACTAATAAGAACCTGTGGTATAAAAAAATAAATTAAATTAAATTAAAAAATTAAAAAAAAAAACTACAGGCCCGTGATGAATTGGGAGATTGGGATTGACATATATACACTAATATGTATAAAATGGATAACTAGGGCTTCCCTGGTGGCGCAGTGGTTGAGAGTCCGCCTGCACGGGTTCGTGCCCTGGTCCAGGAAGATCCCACATGCCGCGGAGCGGCTGGGCCCGTGAGCCATGGCTGCTGAGCCTGTGCGTCCGGAGCCTGTGCTCCGCAACGGGAGAGGCCACAGCAGTGAGAGGCCCGCGTACCGCAAAAAAAAAAACAATGAAAACAAAACAAAACAAAAAAAATAAAATGGATAACTAATAAGAACCTGTGGTATAAAAAAATAAAATAAAATTCAAAACAAAAAAATCCCAAACAAACAAACAAATAAAATAAAATAGAGGAAAAAAACCCACAAAAAACCACAGGCCCAGATGATTTTACAAATGTCTCTCAATCTCTCAAGGAGTATATCATCCTTACTTTATGTAAGTTGTTCCAAAGAATAGAAAAAGAAAACATGCTTGACTCATCTTTTGAGTCTAGTATAACCTTTATTCCAAATCCATATAAGGAAAGTAGAAGAGAAGACATTTCTAGGTCTGGGCAGATATAAGTGTGGTAATTTATAAGTGACATTCACCCAATATTCCCAGTTCTCCCCCAGATTTCTGAGTGCACAGTAGAATTGAATATATTAACCTGCTTGAGGCTGGGTGGGGCCTCTTTAAGTTCTGACCAATGATTTATGAGCGTAAATGATAGGTTATTTCCAGGCTAGTAAGTTTAATGGCTGGTCTGAGACCCTCTGGTGTCTCTTTACCTTTGTCATGGCAACCAGCAATGTGCGATGTGGCACTGGCTCCATCAGTCTGGGTCTCTGGATGACTAAGATGAGCAGTTACATCCCTGCTGACCAGTGACAGGCAGGTGGCAGATCTAAGAACTAAACCTGTGCTATTTTAAGCCACTGTGGTTTGGGGCTTGCTTGTTATTGCAGCATAATCTCGTCCATCCTGGCCAATGCAATGGTCAATTGATACTCACTCTCCAACACAGCGTTCTTCCAGCGAGCCCACCCGTACTGCAAAACCCGGAAAATGAAATGCAACCCTTTTCAGTCTCCTTTGCAGCTGGAGTTCTTGGTGTGATGAAGTTTCAACAGTTAGCTGCACTTGAATAAAATGTAGACATGCCAAGTGTGGAACAGGCCGTCTTCCCGCTGCTCTTGCTGTTACTTTGCTTAGCGTGGTTATGGAGACACTACTAGAGCAGCATTTGGAGTCCAGTCGCTAGCTGTGAGTGTTGAGAGGCAGTTTGGGAAGCATCAGGCTCTGGCGTTTGCATTCTTGTGTGTAATCACTAGCTCCTTTGTGTCAAGGGGCTGTCATGATGGTTCGGCAGCTTCCTGCCCTATAGGTCACAGCTCCAGGTGGGGTCTGGCAGCTGCTCCTCCGTGGCAGTTCTTAGTTCTTCCTCTGCAGCTGTGGCAGTGGAAATAACACCCATGGTCTGTTCTGAGAGTCATTCCCGGACACCCAGCCTAGCGCCTGCTTCACCATCCCTTTTATGACTTTATAAGCACCCCATTCCCTCAATTTAAACCCTTTCTGCTTATGTGACTTCATACATGCAATTAAACCCTGACTAATTTAAGGCCTACCTCACAACTACAGATGCAAAAATTCTAAATTAAAGATTAGTTAACTAAATCTACCAGTAACTATGTATATATATGGGTGTGTGTGAATTATACACACATATAAACAGACATATATGTACGTAATGCAAGGATGCTTCAGCATTAGAAAATCTCTATATGCAACTGACCCTATTAATTGATTAAAGGAGAAAAATCACAAAATTATCATAATATAGAAAAAACATTTAATCAAATTAAACAACTCATGCTAAAAACACAGAAAATTAAGAATAAATGGTAATTTTATTTTCTTGATAAAGGCTATTATATTAATCAGATTACAGTGAACTGCTACAACAAAAAGGTGTAAACAGTGGCCTAAACAAACACTATTTCTTTCTTACTTACCCATCTCACTGTGAACAGTCCTGGTCTGGGGGACAGATGACTCTCTCCATGTCATATTCAAGTTTCCAAGTTTCTTCTGTTATAGTTCCAGCATCCCACAGGGATGTCATTGTCTTTGGTGGAAGCTAGGTGGCTGCCACAACCAGGTTCCAGCTGTTAAAAGACATCACAAAGGAGGCATGGCCAGTGTCTTAAGTCCCAGACCCAGAATGACTCATATTGTTTTTTTTTAAATTTATTTTATTTATTTTTGGCTGTGTTGGGTCTTCGTTGCTGTGCGTGGGCTTTCTCTAATTGTGGCGAGAGGGGGCTACTCTTCGTTGCGGTGTGCAGGCTTCTCATTGTGGTGGCTTCTCTTGCTGCAGAGCACGAGCTCTAGGCACGCGGGCTTCAGTAGTTGTGGCTTGCGAGCTCTAGAGTGCAGGCTCAGTAGTTGTGGCACAAGGGCTTAGTTGCTCCAAGGCATGTGGGATCTTCCCGGACCAGGGCTTGAACCCATGTCCCCTGCATTGGCAGGCGGATTCTTAACCACTGTGCCACCAGGGAAGCCTGACTCATATCATTGTACATTCCAATAATGATAGTTTAGACACATGGCCTCGTCAAACTGCAAACACGTCTAGGAAACATGCCAAGCTCTAACTGCTGCCATGTGTACACAACCATTATGCACCACTCCAGATCTGCTTGGCTATGCCTACCTCAGTCCCTTGCAAGGGTGCCCCTGGTGACAGCTCATGCCATTCCTAGGGCCTTAGACACCTAGAGGTCAGGGGAGAGGACCTGAGAGGGTCGCGGTGAGCCACCATCTGGCATTTCTTGAATGCACGCTTGGTGGCAGTGCTGTTTCCACAGTCCAAGGAGTCCCCACCTGTGCACTGCCCAGAATGGACCTGCAGAGACTCTAAGTCTCCTTCAAGCTATTGAGCGGGATGAGGGATGAATCCAAACACGAAGGAGGTTAAGGCCTTAAGGGGCTGACCTGCACCACTGGGAGACAGAACACAGCAGGATACAGCAAAAACAGTGCTCCCTTTTCAACTGTATCAGGTGGTACTGTGCCTCAGTCATTTCACACAGCCTCTATGGAGACAAGCTTCAAAGTCCAGGCAGCACTGTTTGAAGCTGTTTCCAGCCTGGGAACATATTCCCTGTTTGCTTTGACCCCCCCCTTTTTTTTTTTTTTTTTTACGCGGGCCTCTCACTGTTGCAGCACACAGGCTCCGGACGCGCAGGCTCAGCGGCCATGGCTCACGGGCCCAGCTGCTCCGCGGCACGTGGGATCCTCCCGGACCGAGGCACGAACCCGTGTCCCCTGCATCGGCAGGCGGACTCTCAACCACTGCGCCACCAGGGAAGCCCCTGTCCCATTTCTTGCTTTACTTCCTTGATTTGCTTCCATGGGTTTGCGCCTCTCCCCAGTAGAGTGTTAGCATTTAAACTTTACCTTAAATTCCATTTTCTAGGGAAACTGGGCTGAGACACCAAGGCCCACAGAAAGCATCTTACACTAAGGGGCAATTTTAGATGCATTCCCTTAAGATCAGAAATAAGGCAGGGATGATTGATATCACCACTGTTGTTCAACACAATACTGCTGGCTCTAGCCAATGCAAAAAGACATAAGAAAGAACTAAAAGGGGCTTCCCTGGTGGCGCAGTGGTTGGGAGTCCGCCTGCCAATGCAGGGGGCATGGGTTCGTGCCCCGGTCCGGGAGGATCCCACGTGCCGCGGAGCGGCTGGGCTCGTGAGCCATGGCTGCTGGGCCTGTGCGTCCGGAGCCTGTGCTCTGTGGGGTGTGTGGGGTGTGTGGAGGTGTGGGGGTGTGGGGGGTGTGGGGTGTGTGTGGGGGTGGGGGTGTGTGTGGGGGTGGGGGGGTGGGGGGGTGCGGCAGTGAGAGGCCTGTGTACTGCAAAAAAAAAAAAAAAAGAAAGAACTAAAAGGTAAAAGGATAATAAGGGAAGAGATAAAATTGTCATTACTTGCAAAAGATATGCTCAACTGTATAGAAAACCCAACAGAATCAATAAACAAACTATCAAAATTTATAATGGTTTAGCAAGGTCTCTAGAAAAAAGACCACCTTACAAGACTCAATAGCATTCATTCCTTACACTAGCGATAAACAACTATAAGGTATAATAGAAAGTGTATCTTTCATAAGTACAAAAAATATAAAGTATCTAGGAAGTAAGATATCAAGGAGGTACTCAAAACCTCTTTGGAGAAAATTTGAAAAACTTAAAAAAATAGAAAATGATCTGAATCAATGAAGAGAGAGTCCATAATATTGGACTGGATGATTTAATATTATAAAGATGCTAATTTCCTTCCAATTAGTAGGCTATATATTCAATGCAATCCAAGCAATATTCCAGTCGGATTTTTTTTAAAAGAAACCCTACCATCTTCCTATAAAATGTCTAAGGAAGGATACATTTCCATAAGGATTCATGTCACTAGGTTCACTTTGAAATAGAAAAGCCAGGCTTCATCTTCCCAGATATTAACACACACTACAAAGCAACAGTAACAAAACAGTATGGTAATCATGGATGAACAGACTGGCCCAAGGGGACAGAACAGAGAGCTCAGAAACAAACAAATCTTTGTGTACAGGAGAACTTGATAGATGGTAAAGTTGGCACAAATCAATAGAGAAAGGAAAAAGTGCCTTAGTATTGGAGAAAAATAAAATTGGGTCCTTACCTCACTTCGTTTATAAAACTGGACTACAGATGGACTAAGGTGCCCTGGAAAGATAAAAGTATAAAGTTAAAAGAAGGGAATTCCCTAGCGGTCCAGTGGTTAGGACTTGGCCCTTCCACTGCAGGGGGCACGGGTTCCATTCCTGGTTGGGGAATGAAGATCCTGCATGTCACGCAGTGCGGCCAAAAAATAATAAATTGAAAGAAATAAAGTTAAAAGAAGAAAATGAAGGAGAATATCTTTGTGATGGGAGTGGGGTTGAAGTATTTCTTAAGCAAGGCCCAGAAAACACAAACCAAAAGGTGAAAAAGTTAAATGGGTTATAGTACATAAAAATTAAGAATTTCTTTTCTTTTCTTTTTTTTTGGCTGCGCCGAGCATCTTACAGGACCTTAGTTCCCTGACCAGGGATCGAACCCCGGCCCTCAGCAGTGAAAGCAGAGTGCTAACCACTGGATGGCCAGGGAACTCCTAATAATTTATTTTAAATATGATACAAGTGACAAAGTTGACAGTTGTCTTACAGGGAGATTTTTACATCATCAAAAAGTGACACAGAAATACAATCTAGATTATAAAGCAAATCTAATAGAAAAATGCACATAGGGACTATCTAAATGGCCAGCATTGCTCAACTTGGTTATGTAACTGAGAAATGCAAAATAAAATGAGATACCGGGCTTCCCTGGTGGCGCAGTGGTTGAGAGTCCGCCTGCCGATGCAGGGGGCACGGGTTCGTGCCCCAGTCCGGGAAGATCCCACATGCCGTGGAGCGGCTGGGCCCGGGAGCCATGGCCGCTGAGCCTGCGCGTCCGGAGCCTGTGCTCCGCAAAGGGAGAGGCCATAACAGTGAGAGGCCCGTGTACTGCAAAAAAAAAAAAAAAAAAAAAAGAGATACCACTTTATAGCCTCTGGGGTGGCAAATGTTAGCATCTGATGATTCCAAGTGTGGGTCTCTGGAGAGCAGCGTGCCCAAACTTAGGGATGCTGCATACACCCCATGACCCAGCCAGCCCACTCCTGGGTGAGGACTCCTGGGTGAGGACTCCTGGGTAAGTACTCCAGAGAAACTTACTCACAGCCCACGAATGGATGCGTCCATGGGTGTTCATCTCAGTATTCACCTGGTATTGGGCAGGTGGAGGCAACCAGGCTTTTAACAAGAGGAGGACGGAATAAGGACTATGGAACAGATCAACCTATGGGGTAACTTTCCACAGTTAGGTACTATAAACTTGATATCCAGGTGCATCCTGGGCAGATCTTATTTACTTATTTATTTAACTGAAGTATAGTTAATTTACAATGTTGTGTTAATTTCAGGTGTATAGCAAAGTGATTCAGTTATACATACATATATATCTATTTTTTTCACATTCTTTTCCCTAATAGGTTATTATGAAATATTGAGTATAGTTCCCTGTGCCATGCAGTAGGTCCTTGTTGGTTATCTATTTTATATATAGTAGTGTGTATATATTAATCCCAAACTCCTCATTTATCCCTCCCCCCCCCCTTTCCCCTTTGGTAACCATAAGCTTGTTTTCTATGTCTGTGAGTCTATTTCTGTTTTGTATATAAGTTCATTTGTATCATTTTTTTAAAGATTCCACCTATAAGTGATATTGTATGGTATTTGTCTTTCTCTGTCTTAGTTCACTTACTATGATAATCTCTAGGTCCATCCAGCTTGCTGCAAATGGTATTATTTCATCCTTTTTTATGGCTGAGTAATATTCTATTGTATATATGTACCACATATTCTTTATCCATTCATCTGTTGATGGATATCTAGGTTGCTTCCACATCTTAGCTATTGTACTAGGCAGATCTTAAAATCAGTGTTGACTGAAAGAAGCAGATTCAGATCCATGGACAATATGACTCCTGTATATTTTAACAAGGATATCAACATATGCAAAAGTACTTATCAAGTCCATTAAATCAGAGGAGGAGGGGAGAGAATAGGGGTGGGAACTGGAGAGAGAAAATAAGAGACTGATGTAGATGCTGGGAGTTGAGGATTATAATTAACTCAATTTCTGCACCTGTTTTCCAAAAACCAATTTAAAAAAATTCTAGCCATCTTTTATTTTTTGTCTATAAAATGCCCTGCATTGTTCTAGGGCCTTGACACACTTTGAAGCAGTTGTTTGTGCATCTATCGCTCTGCGAAGCTTCGAGGGTCTGGAGAGCACCCATGTTCCCCCCAAACCCCTACCCTCCATTGTTCCCTTGGTACCTGGCACAAGCAGGTGACAGTCTTGTTGAACGAAAACTCAGAACACTTTGGAAACCAGTTTATACATTCCTCAAAAGCTTAGAAGTGTAGAAAAACCAAAGAATGTGGTGCTTAGAACCAAGATTTTCTAAATCTCCTCCTGCATATTTTCAAGGCTCGAGGCTGGAAAGCAGGTCCTGTTTTTGGTGCTTGTGTTCTGTCTCCCTTGACTGGTTCCCTGTCTGTTCTCAGCTCTTTCCAGCTACCCTTTCTCTCTGGGCGGGAAAGTCAGCTGACCGTGGCATTGATGTGTAATCCTTCCTGGTGGTAGAAGTGAGAGGCCAGGAGTTCGCCTATCACGGCAATAATCCAGCGAAGGCGGGCCAGGGAACTGTGCTCTCCTGCTTCCACCCCTCCTTCTCCGGGGTTGGGGGGAGGTCAGGGGTCGGGGGGGGGGCATCGGGGGCGGGCCCACACTGCCCTCAGGGTAAAGTCTCTACCTGATGTTCCAGATCTGCTCAGCCATCGGGCCTCAGCCTTTGCCACTTGAATTGGTATGATCTGCTTCTTTAACCAAGGGTACAACCATGGTCACACTTTCCGGCTTTTTAAATTCAATAATAAATGATTTTAAATAAAACAGTTAAAATGAAAACTAAATAAGGGAGTAATCAACAACGCTTTCTTATTCCTGGCTCCGGAGGCGTCACTTTGTAGCAGACACCATCTCCACCGACCTTGGGTCTGCCCCTCCCTGCTGTGCTGTAAGTAACAACTCCTTTATCTCACTGTTTCAAACTCAGCTGTTGGCAGGGTGAACAGGTTGGAAAGCACTGTCAGCATTAACCCCTGTGCTCAGAGTTTCCACTCTGCCTCTCCAGACCCATGCTTCTCCCTTCTCCACCCTGCTCTGGGCCCTGGAAGGCCCACCTCTCCAGAGATCATCCGCAGGCTTCCTCCCCTTCCACTTCCGTTTGGGTTCAGCCAGTGAAGAGACAAGCAAGAGAACTAGCCCGTTTCACTGTGCAGTCTGTTCCCTCCCAGGACCTGGAATGATACCACCCACTGCTAAATCCAGGTCCCTCCTCGAGACCACCTTATGTCTCTGTAGCACTTTTATCTCTGGAGTCTCATTGTCCTTCCCTGCAACTCAGCATTGGTTGAAGGCCAGCCTTGTTCCCCTGAATGTTCTCAGGAAGTAGGATAGGATGGTTCAGGGCAAAGTCGACAAAATGGCTCTACTTCCTCTTCAAGGATCAGCTTTGCTCCATAACCAGGTGCCTTAGGAAGCGGCAGCCCCATGCAGCCTACTTGCCTTTCACTTGGGCATATATAGGAAGAACACGCCAATAACCCTTCCCTGAACAAAGAACACACACTCTAAGGTGACTGTGCGTTCCACCCTTCGATGTAGGAGAGTTCTACATCAGTTCCTCCTCTCCCTCTTACGCCTTTGCCCAAGTCCTTGCTGTGCGGTAAGGTAACCCCCCCCTTCATTTGCCCAACTCCTGCTTTTCCCAGAGCGGGGTCTGCCTCGTGCAGGCAGTCTTCCTTAACCTAACTTACGTCTAAAGTAAATCCCCTAATTCGACACCTTTCAGCACTGTATTGTAATGACCTGATTATCTGTGGCCCTCACAGAGACATAAGAAAGTAAAAATTAGCACGGACTTTTAAAATCTACCTGGCCAGTCATATGTGGGATAAAAACACAGATAAAATCTTTTCCAAAGTTAACAAAAATTAATATCTCTCTCAAGGACACTGTAGCTATAGAGTGTTACAACAACTCCCTTCTTAGAGTGAGTACTGTTTTCTTACTCACTGAAGAATTTTTTCTCTAAAATCATAGACTATCAGAAACATTGCTCTCTGGAATTATGTTAGTTAGAATGAAGCATCCACCACAAAAAAACAAATGATAGTTATGTGATGTGATAGAAGTGTTAGCTAAGGCTACGATGGCAATGAGATTGCAATACATAAATGTATCAAATCAACATGCTGTGTACCTTAAACTTACACAATGTTATGTGACAATTATAATAAGAAACATTTTAAAAAGTGAAACATCCCATGGTGTGGGGTGGGGGGGAGGGGGGGAGGCGCGTCTAAGTCATGACACAGAGAAAAGCCTCATTTACAAACCAGGTGCAGAGCTTACAACCCAGGTGCAAAACTTCGGATAATAGTATTCCAACGCTATCATAACTTTGTTTCCAAGTAAACAGGTCCCTGGGTCCACTTCATAGTCCAGGACTTACGATAATACCTTAACACAGCCCTGCTTTGCTTTGAGTCTATCAGTATACGGCTTCATTTACATTTCACCTAACCGCCATTCTTTCCCCCAGTCCTGTAACTCTCTCTTTTCCTTTGTTTGGTGAGATCCCCTATGAATTCTCTGATGTGCAGTCCCTCTGCCATACGTCAATGAACCTGACTTTGTCAGTCTGAGGTTTGTGCCTGGTGGTCTTGGGCTGATTGAGACAGCAATTCATCACAGCACCTAGAACACAGGATAAGAGCAATATCTGTTCAGTGGGTGAATGAGTGAGTGACACGTTCCCCTAGATAGACTAGTGTGAGGCAAGAAGTGTCCCTAGGCCCTGGCCAACTTGGATGGTTTAGATCAGGATTTTGGAGTCAGGGCTGCATCTGAATCCCAACCTGCCATTTATTAATTATGTGAGCAAAACAAGTTTCTTACTTCTCTGGGTCTCAGTTTCCTCATCTCTAAAGGGATTATTATTATTATTTATTGAATATAATCATCCCTCTGTTACAGAATTGTAATTATCAGAAAAGATTGTCCAAAGATTGAAAATGGACAAAAGTGGGACTTCCCTGGTGGTCCAGTGGTTAAGAATCCGCCTTGCGATGCAGGGGACACCGGTTTGATCCCTGGTCAGGGAACTAAGATCCCACATGCCGTGGGGCAACTAAGCCCGAGTGCCACAACTACAGAAACTGCATGCCGCAATGAAGAGCCTGCACGCTGCCACAAAAGATCTCGTGTGACCCAACTAAGACTCGATGCAGCCAAAAAAATATATATATATATTAAAAAAAAAAAGAAAATGGACAAAACAGATTATTGGGTGTCCTATCAGGGAGTGCTTGCCATTGTTTAGGGGAACTCCTGAGATATGTTTCCATAGGGGTGTGCACATTTAATTGACTTGCTGTGGGAGAGACTTTTTTTTTAAACCACTCTCTGAGGGTAGAAATTAAGTTGAGAAAACTGATGGCTCATAGTAATGGAAATGGTTCCTGTTCATGGCACTGCCAACTAATTTTGTCTGATAGAGAATACAAATCTCTGTAATTCCAATTCTTATTTGAACCAGTTTTAACATCTTACCAGCCTCCTATAATTAATGAGTTGGATAAAACCTTTGACACGTGTTCATTTCACATGTGTACCTGAGTCATGATTTTACCTTTTGAGATTGTAATTTAGTATCATGAAGAGCAATGATGGGTGTGACATGCTTCCTCTGCTAGAGACCCTTGAGAAGTGGCTGTGATGATTATTTCATCGGCACACTGAGATAGGAGACAGAATGTGCCAACAGAGCAGCAAGGGCATAGGGAAGGGGTGAGGAAGGCGTAATTCTTTATTTTTAATGTACTAGATATATATTTAATTAATTTATTTATTTACACATATCTATTCTTTTTTAAAAATAAATTTATTTATTTATTTATTTTGGCTGCGTTGGGTCTTTGTTGCGTGCAGGCTTTCTCTAGTTGCAGTGAGCGGGAGCTACTCTTTGTTGCGGTGCGTGGGCTTCTAATTACAGTGGCTTCTCTTGCTGCGGAGCACGGGCTCTAGGCGCCCGGGCTTCAGTAGTTGCGGCACGTGGACTCAGTAGTTGTGGCGCACAGGCTTAGTTGCTCTGCGGCATGTGGGATCTTCCCAGACCAAGGCTCGAACCCGTGTCCCCTGCATTGGCAGGTGGATTCTTAGTCACTGCGCCGCCAGGGAAGTCCTATATCTATTCTTTGCCAGATTCTTTCCCATATAGGTTATTTACAGAGTACTGAATATGTTTCCCTGTGCTATACAGTAGGTCCTTGTTGATTATCTATTTTATAAATAGTAGTGTGTATATGTTACTCCCAACCTCCTAACTGGAAGGGGTAATTCTCTTGGGACACATTCTGGCTGGCTGGATAAGCTTGCCCCTCATCTTAGGTGTCTCTTGTTTTCAAGCACAGAACCCCACCTGGAACAATGGTGGGGAACTCATGCCACGAAGCATAGGTGGAATGGCCAGGCTTCAGGAAGAACAGACACCGACCTGGATCTGAGGGCATCTTTATTCAAGGATCCCAGTGGCACGGGATGTCTTCTCTCCCCCTCTGAACTCTGCCTGTTTGTTGGCTTGATTCTCTATTCCTGCCATGGACCTTGTCCACGCAGCCAGGAACATGGCTGCCAAGGCTCCCAGGACCCACTCCCCAAGGCTGCCACCAGGAAAGAAGGACGGTCTCTCCTCAGTCCCAGTTCCATGGCTCTCCAGGGAGGACTCTGTGTGGTCTAGTTTGACAAGCTGTCCATCTTAGAGTCTTCAGTTGTGACCATGTAAGAAAAAGGTCTTTGCTGTGAACCACATGGCTGGAGACAGGGGGGGAGCAGTTCCAGGAAGAAGAGAGAGCTGCTGAGCAGAGAAGGCGAGATGTTGGAAACTGGAGTGTAACCTACATGGAACTGGCATTGAGGGGGGACAGCTAACAATGTGAAAGGAGGAACAGTCGGGGTAGGGGCTGACACACTGTGCTGAGAATAGTGCCATGATTTTGCACAGAAGATGTTGCGGAAATACCTGTAGAATGAGTGAGGTAAGCGATGGGCTTATGTAGGTGTATTCATTACCCTTCACACGTGGGTCAGTATGCTGGCCTCCTTACAGGTGTCAGTTAGCCCTCACAGAGGCCCTCTGGAGAGGTATGATGGTCTTTACCTGCCACTCAGTTTTGGATAAGGAAGCCCACAGAGGTCATATAGTTATTGAAGTAGCAGAACCAACTGGAGGCAATTTGATCCTAAATACCATTTGGAATGGACCTTTGGTTTTGTAAGCACGTATTATAATATAATATAAGCTTGGACATGACTCTGATCTTAATTTTCCTCCTTTATCTCAAGTGCTAACTCACCTGAGCAGAATGACCACGCCACAGTGAAGGTATAGGGAAGGGAGGGAGGCTGACACGTGTATAAGACCCAGGAAAATGAACACCCTTTACCAGGTACAGGAAGAAAGCCTTGAATAGAATAACCTGGTACGATTAAGGAAGGTGGAATGAAGGCTGAAATTTCCGACAGGGAGATAATCGCCCCATGAAGATAATCATTAGACCATGTGACTCAAACCTTGAGGAACGGCCAGGGTCACAGCTCTAGATGTTAAAAAGGAAAACGAATTAGTCTTGAAGACGCCACTCAAGAACATTTCGGCACTGAACTCAGGTGAGGGGATTGAATGATCCCTTTCATGCCCTGTCTTTAGGGCCGGTTCTGTGACGGCAGTAAAATTATTTAGAGTCTGATTGGAGAGTTCCATTATAAAACAGAGTGCTCTGTGGGTCGTACTTCCCTGGGTGGTGGGTGTGCCTGGGAAAGGCAGAGCTGTCAGGGTAGTGATCCCATTCCTGACACCGGGGTATAGTTGAGACAGCCAGATTTTCTGAACCCCATAGCAAGATAGATGAATGGCTAATGATTTTTTTAAATGATTTTTAAATATCTTTTTGGAAACAACCTCCTGGGGCATAAATAGGTAATCGGATTTATTGAAAAGAAAGAAAAAATTGGGGGCCATGTCATCACCATTGACATAGGGGAACCTAGTGGGGAAGGGGCTAGCAAGGCAGAGAAAATGATACTTTTGCCCCGTGCCACACCCCAGGTGACTACTGCAGCCCGGGTACAGCCTGTCCCTGGAGTTAAAATAATGCCATCAAGAGAGCAGAGGGGAGATAGCTGATCAAGCCTGTAAGTCCCAGAGCAATGCTGACAGCAAAGCAGGACCAAAGGAAAAGTAAAAATTAGGCCCTCTCCTGGAGATTATCATCTGTATCTGACTGATTTGAATTTCGCAAATTATGCCCCTCCTTTTTCTCTTTCATGCATCTTCCTCAAACTTGCATTTTCTTATGAATGCAGATTAGTTAAATAGATGTTAAAGATCCATTTATTCTAAAGTGTGAATGACTACCCAAAGCTGGTGGGTACTCTCATTTGGAAAAATAAATTTTATTTATCCAAAACTCTCTCAGTTCTTGAAAAAGAACTGAGATAGTTGGAAACTCTCCAGTAATGGTGGAGATCTACCATAACCAAAGGGGGAAGAACTCTATACGGACAGAAAAACCAATAGACATGGGCTATTAAGGGAAAATCAGGAACAGGAGACTAGAGCCAAAGAGGGAAGAGGTGGAGTTCCCAATATGGACTGAATTAATGGGTAGCCAGTTGGAAAGAACAGCTTTAAAACAGGAAATCCAAATTACCTTATTTGTCATTTATGTATCAAAAATCAAAAATATCCAATGAAAGAGACAAGGTGATTGGAAATTGCTTACGGGTTCTGCTGGTGACAGAATGAAGTATCTCAAGCCATGCGATCCCAAATTAATATACTTATGAAGTTCTCTTTCTCAGTTGTAAATAAACCCAGTGCTTGGGGACAACTCTCTGCTGAAATTCTGACTGTTAACAATTCTCCCTTGCCAGCAAGAAATCAACTGACTCAGTGCTCATGTGGAATATTTTGTGAGTAGTTTTCATTTGACGGGCTGAACCACCAGTGGTGAGGTATGCTGATGGGGAGTATAACTTGATGGTGAGGACATTTTTTCTCCCTTCCTTTTCATTTGGGGGAGAAATGCTGAAAGGAAAACAAAAACCCAAACACACCCTCTCATTTTTTGGTACTTTACTATTCACAAAGCATAACACAAAATATCTTATTTGAGCCTTAAAACAGCATCCACATTTTTCTGATGAAAACACTGGGGCTCCAAGAGAGAGAATTGGTTACTTCCATGGCAAGGAAGAGGCAAAGCTGGATACACATTCAAGTCCACTGGACCCCAAATGCCACTAAGTCCCAGCCCTTCCATCTCCCATCCCCAAATATTTGTTTGATGAAATGTGTTATAAGCAGACTATCTGATGTGGAAAGCTAAATACGAAATTCTCCTTGTGTCTGGCATCTGCCAATTCACTAACTCCTCTCTGTCTCTAAAAATGAATGATGTCCCTAAATGATCATAAGACTACTAGAACTTAAACACTGTCTATTGCAACTGTAATAGTCATACTTATGGGGCTCTGCTAGGCACATACATCGGGCATGCTTTTATAGCCAGAAATAATTTACTGCATAATGTCTGCCAGTAAATTGGAGCATATGATGATCCTAAATGTGTCTTGTCAGGAAGTAAACCATTCAGCTGTAGAAAGGGCACGATATCTGTATATAAAGGCATCCACCTTTGCATCAAGATGAATCTCCACGATCATCGCCTTCCTTTTGGCTTCTATCCCACTGTGAGTGGGGAGCCTTGTGGGGAGAAGGGGAGAAGCCCTTTGATTTTCCTTAAGTTCTCCAAGATTCACAAGCTCCCTGTTATTTGAAATGAAGTTCTCACAACAATGAGCTTTCTATCTCCTGTCCAGAGATACTTGTCAAGTTTTTGTTTGTTGTTGTTTTAGGATATTGAGTATAGTTCCCTGTGCTATACAGTAGGACCTTGTTGTTTATCCATCCTATATATACTAGTTTGCATCTGCTAATCCCAAACTCCCAACCCTTCCCTCTCCCATCGCCCCTTTTGGCAACCACAAGTCTGTTCTCTATGTCCATGAGTCTGTTTTTGTTTTGTAGATAGGTTCATTTGTGTCGTATTTTAGATTCCACATGTAAGTGATATCATATGGTGTTTGTCTTTCTCTTTCTGATTTACTTCACTTAGTATGATAATCTCTTGGTCCATGTTTGTTTGTTTTTATTTATTTTTTAAATTCTGCACTCTCTGGAGAGGAGTATGGGATCTCTCTATTTATTGCTTTTTGGTCTTTTGCTTCGGGCAATTTTGTATTCTTTCTTTAGTAGTTTCAAACTACAGAAATTGACCCGAATGTTAGGATTAATCCAAAAATAAACTTCAATACATGGCAGTTGCTTGTCTCTGGAATTCCTCTCTTTCCCTTGACTGGGTAGTACAAAGATACATCATAGATTTCCAGTAGAGTGGTCTGTTCTCTTTCTAAACTTTAGGAAAACCAATTCTTAGATCTGTGGATAAAAGCCTTAAGGTCCACGAACCCCCTTTCTTCCTTGGAAATTTATATCTTAAAAAAATTCTTCAGATCAGAGCATAGGTTGGCTCATATGTAGAGGTTGAGAAACCCTCCAAGTAAAAGAACCCACAATCATGTCGTTGTTCTCTTGCATGGGAGGGCAGAGAGAAATCACAGTCCTCCCCAGCAGATTGCAGCAAAAGGAATGTTACAATTCTCAGTTAAATTTAAAAGGTTTCCTGGGGCAGATGTTTCTCTTTGTAGGAATGCTACATTGTTTTTTTTTTTCATTTTTATGTCTCTGGAATATTTTGCCTATTTCAGTAATCTGCCAGTCTGGTTATATGGGCTTAGCCACTGGGAAGCTGGCATAACTATTGTGCAGACCACTTAACACTGAATTGAAGTGGACTCCTGTGAAGAACATTCAGCACGAGACTGGGGCTCCGGCTCTACCACCAGCTCACAGTGTGACCCTGGGGACGTCTCTTCCTCTTTCTGGGTTTCATTTTCCTTTTCAGGAAAATTCCGAGATTGGCTTCATCTTCTCTTTCCAGCCTTTCATAGAGCATTTGTCGGATGTCCAGTTGGGAAGGGGACATGTCGTGGATGGTCATTAGTGGCGGCTTTGTACCACAGGTACCTTAAGCATTCACTGCACGTGTATTTCACTGCATCTTTGGACAGGGGTTTTCTATGGATTTTTAAGCTGGGGTATTTGTTTTGTGGCCTTTCATGAGCCTCAACATTGTTGCAGAACAAATGAATGTCTAGATTGTTTCTTCCTTTAGCAGTAGCACAGCTGACATTCGTATTACACTTTTAGTTTATAAAGAATTTTCACATTTGGTGTCGCATTTAGACTCAGACACTCACTGAAATGTAAACGGAGGATAGTTATAGAAAAGACACTGGTATTCCTTCCTAAAAGGTCTGAGTAGGGCTTCCCTGGTGGCACAGTGGTTAAGAATCCACCTGCCAATGCAGGGGACACGGGTTCGATCCTTGGTCCGGGAAGATCCTACATGCCGCGGAGCAACTAAGCCCATGCGCCACAACTACTGAGCCTGCACTCTAGAGCCGCAAGCCACAACTACTGAGCCCCCGCGCCTAGAGCCTGTGCTCTGCAACAGAGAAGCCACCGCAATGAGAAGCCCATGCACCACAACGAAGAGTAGCCCCCACTAGCCGCAACTAGAGAAAGCCTGCACGCAGCAAAGAAGACCCAGTGTAGCCATAAATAAATAAATAAATAAAAAGAAAAAAGGTCTGAGTAATATCAATCAATCAGTAAATAAAAAGGTCTGAGTAATATCACCTGGGAACCCTAAAGATTTGAGCAGGGGATGATAAATATGCAGGTAGGAAGACATTCATCCATCCTTCCTTCCATGCACCCATGCATCCATCCATCGTCCTTGCATCTATTCGTCCTTCTGTTCCCTGACATAGGGAACCCATTCCCTAACGTGAAGGTAACCTGGCACTTGACCTCATATCTTTTTTTCTTTCTTTTTAAAAATTTGTTTAAAATTTTTACATTTAATAAAATTCACTCTTTTTTGGTGGACAGTCTATGAGTTTTGACAAGTGGATAGAGTCCTTATAACCACTGCCATAATCCTCCTACAGAGCAGGTCCATCACCCCACCCCACTCCAAAAAATCCTCTCCAGCTGACTCTGTAGTCAGACCCTGGCTTCACCCTTACCTCTCGGCAACCACTGATCTGTTCCTTGTCCCTGTACTTTTGCCTTTTCCAGAGTGTCCTATAAATGGGATCACATAGTACGTGCTTCAGTCTGGCTTATTTTTCTTAGCATAATGCATTCAAGATTTACTTGTGCTGTTGCAGGGATCAACAGTTTGCTCTCTCTTATTGCTGAGTAGTTGTCCGTTGTATGAATGTATGTTTTGTTTTGTTTTCAGTTCATTCCCCAGTTGAGGGATACTCGGGTTGTTTCCACATTTTGATGATTATGAATAAAGCAGCAATAAACATTCTTCTAGAGGTTTTATTGTGAACATAGACTTTTGTTACATTTAGATAAACATCCAAAGTGGGATAACGGGGTTGTATTTGTTGTTGCTGTCATTGTTGTTGTTCTTTCACTTGTATTTAATTGAGGTAACATAGATTTATAACATTATATAAGTTTCACGTGTGCAACATTATATTTCTACTTCTGTATACCCTACAATGTGCTCACATCCAAAAATTTGGTTTCCATCCCGTTTACCCATTTCACCCTCCCTCCCGGCCCCTCCTCCTGTGGTAGCTACTACTCTGTTCTCTGTATCTTTGTGTTTGTTTTTGTTTGGTTTGTTCATTTATTTTGTTTTGTTTGTTTGTTTTTATCAATATTTTTATTGAAGTATAGTTTATTTACAATGTTGTGTTAATTTCTGCTGTACAGCAAAGTGATTCAGTTATACATATATACATATATATATATGTAAACATTCTTCTTTAAAATAATCTTTTCTGTTATGGTTTATCATAGGATATTGTATATAGTTCTCTGTGCTATACAGTAGGACCTTGTTGTTTGCTTGTTAGTTTTTTATATTCCACATGTTGATGAAAATAACCAATAAACAATCTATAAAAGGAATAGAAAAGAGTTTTATTTGAGCCAAACTGAGGACTATAGCCCTGAAGACAGACGCTGCACAGTTTTATGTCTTGTCAGAACAAAGAACATCAAACAAGTCAGGGAAACATTCCTTCAAGGTTTCAAAAAATAGATCAGCATGTACACAGCAAGTCAGCATGGCCTTGGCACCTGGGAAGGGAGTCTTATTGCCAGAGGAGGACCAACATTGGTGTCCCACGAAGGGAGGCATTTCATCTTTATTTTTTTTATTTTTTATTTTTTTCTTGCGGTACGCAGGCCTCTCACTGTTGTGGCCTCTCCCGTTGTGGAGCACAGGCTCCGGACGCGCAGGCTCAGCGGCCATGGCTCACGGGCCCAGCTGCTCCGCGGCACGTGGGATCCTCCCGGACCGGGGCACGAACCCGCGTCCCCTGCACCGGCAGGCGGACTCACAACCACTGTGCCACCAGGGAAGCCCCTAATCTTTATTTTTAACGTGGACATTCTTGACTTCTGGTCAATGTGCCCTTTTCCTTAATAATTAAAGGAGATGTACAATGTATGTTTGATAAGCCACAAACAGACTGTTTTAGCATGAAATTCAAGTGCATTCATGTATAAGCCAGAATGACTTCTTATATCTCCATATGTGAAAATTTCTTTTACTACACATATGAGTGAAATCATAGTCTTTGTGTTTCTCTGTCTTATTCACTTGGTAAGTGTATGTTTAACTTTAGAAAAAACTGCCAAAAAGTTTCCCAAAGTGGCCGTCCTAGTTTGCATTCTCGCCAGCAATGTATAAGCGTTCCAGTTACTCTAAGTCTTCACTAGCACGTGGTATCATTAGTTTTTTGTGGTGTGTGTGTGTGTGTGTGTGTGTGTGTGTGTTTAGCCATACCAATAGGTATGTAGTATATCATTGTAGTTTTAATTTGTATTTCCCCAATGACTAAAGATGTTGAGCATCTCTTCATGTACTTATTTGTCATCTGTATATCACATTTGATGATTATTTAAAACTTCCACCATTAAAAAAATAAGGCTGTTTATTTTCTTAGTTCTACATTTTTAGAGTTCTTTACATATTCTGGGGACAAGTCCTTTGTCAGGTACGTGACTTGTAAATATTTTCCTCAGCCTATGGCTTGTCTTTTCATTCTCTTGTCAGTGTCTTTGCAGAGCAAAAATTTTTAAATTTTGATAATGTCAAATTTTCAATTTTTAACAATATATTATGCTTTTGTTGTAGTATCTGAGAACTATTTCCCTAATCCAAGTTCATAAAGCTTTCTCCTGTTTTCTTCCTAAAGTTTAAGAGTTTTACCTTCCACATTTTGGTTTATGATTCATTTTGAGTTAATTTTTGTATAAGGTGTAGGTAAGGTTCTTATTTTTTTTTTTGCATATGAATGTCCAGTTGTTCTAGCATCATTTGTTGAAAAGATCACCCAGGTAGGCTCAATGTAATCACAAGAATTCTTGTAAGAGGGACACAGGAGGGTCAGAATCGGAAGGAAATGAAACGACAGAAGCAGAGGTTGGGGTGATGCCATTGCTGGAGGGGCCATGAGCCAAGGGATGCAGGTGCCCCTAGAAGCTGGAGAAGGCAGGAAACTGTCTCTCCCCTAGAGCCTTCAGAAAAAATACTGTACTGCCTGCTAATACTTTGATTATAGCCTGTAAGACCCATTTTTGAATTTCTGACTGCCAGAACTGTAAGATAATAAATTTGTATTGTTTTAAGCCACCAAGTTTATGGTACTAGTTTACAGCAGAAACAGGAAACTAATACAGAAAGCTCCATTGAATTGTGTTTGCACTTCTATCAAAAGTCAATTGGCTATTCTGTAGAACTATTTCTAGATTTTCTATTCTCTTCCATTTTTCTATGTGTCTATGCTTTTGTCAATACTACATTGATATATCTTTTTTTTTTTTTTTTTTTTTGTGGCACACGAGCCACTCACTGTTGTGGCCTCTCCCATTGTGGAGCACAGGCTCTGGACGCGCAGGCTCAGTGGCCATGGCTCACGGGCCCAGCCGCTCCGCGGCATGTGGGATCTTCCCGGACCGGGGCACGAACCCGCGTCCCCTGCATCGGCAGGTGGACTCTCAACCACTGCGCCACCAGGCTAGCGCCTGATATATCATTTTTATTTTAACCTGCCCTGAGTTATTTTATTTTCCCTGCTTCATATCTTCAGGATATGAAAATTTGGTCAAGGGTAGTGAAAAGGAAACAAAAAGATAAAAATTACAAAATGACAACTTTCAAGGTAGCCATCTGTATTAGTTAATTACTGCTGAGTAAAAAATTATCCCAAATTTAGTGGCTTAAAACAGAAACACTTACTGTCTCACAGTTTCTGAAGGTTGGGAATCTGGAAGCAGCTTAGCTGGGTGGTTCTGCCTCAGGGTCTCTCATGAGGTTGCAGCCAAGCTGTCTGTCAGGGCTGCAGTCATCCTGAGGCTTGACTGGGGTGGACGTGCTTCCAAGGTCCCTCATGTGGCGGTCAGCTGGCCTCTGAAAACCTGCCTCCAAGATGACTCACATAGTGGCTGGCATGCTTTAATTCCTCTCTGTAGGCTGCCTGGGTGTCCTTATGACATGGCAGCTGGCTTCCCTAGTGCAAATGATGAGAGACAGAAACAGACAGAACATTCACCTAAGACAGAAACCATTGTCTTTTTATAACATAACCTTGGACATGATGTCTCATTACTTCTGCCAATGTTCTCTTCACTAGAAGTGGGTCACCAAGTCTATTCCACACTCAAGGGGAGAGGAATTAAGCTCCATCTCTTGAGAAAGTATCACAGAATTTGTAGACATATCATTGAAACCACTATAGTCTGGCCACAAATTATTTATATCCCTCCCACATGCAAAACACAGTCGTCCACTCAAGGGCCCCTAAGAGTCTCCTCCCATCACTACACCAGCTTGAAGTCAGAATCACGTCCTCTAAGCTGAGTCCAGGAGAGGAGAGGATGCTCAGGGGTAGCTATTTAAGATCAGCTCCTTGAGTTCATTCCTGCAACCTGTGAAACTGAAGAAAGGCTGTCTGCCCCCTCCCCCCGTCAACAGACAGTGGTCAACAGACACAGACACAGGATAGCCGCTCTGATATTCCTGTTCAAAAAGGGGGAAATGGGAAGCAGGAAGGAATCAGTGGTCCACGGTGATTCTAAAATCCAGTCAACAAGTTGTAATCCTCTTTCGTGTCCCTTGATTGCATCTCAAGACCTGGGAATAATTCTCCCGTGGTCCTTGGCTCCCTCTCCAAACCCTTGGTTTTGCCTCCCAGTCAAACTTCCCTCTTCACAAGAGGTACTCTGTTTTCCTAACCCCAGTTCATAAAGATTTCTCCTATGCTTTCTTTTAAAAGTGAATATTTTTGTTTCACCTTTTAGTTTTTGATTCCTTTTGAGGTCTTTTTTTTTTTTTTTTTTTTTGCGGTACGCAGGCCTCTCACTGCTGTGGCCCCTCCCGTCGCGGAGCACAGGCTCCGGACGCGCAGGCCCAGCGGCCATGGCTCACGGGCCCAGCCGCTCCGCGGCACGTGGGATCTTCCCGGACCGGGGCACGAACCCGTATCCCCTGCATCGGTAGGCGGACCCTCAACCACTGTGCCACCAGGGAAGCCCTGAACCTGTTTTTGAATAAGATAATCTGTAACTATATTTCTGCATAGAAAAATGTCTGGAAGAACATACACATAACTTATTAACAGTGGTTTCCTCTGGGGAGGTGTTACAAATATATTTCACTTTCTATTGTACATTGTATCTTTGTGTATATGAATCTTTACAAATGATCATCCATTTAAATAAATTAATCATCAAAACATGACATAATTTCCATTTTGGAAAAATGTCAATATAATGTATATATGGCTGTATTGCGAAGTTGCTTATGACCATTGCAGTAATTTGATTTTCCTGGATATAACCCCCAGGGCGGTCCTGATGGAGCTGCTAGTTCACAGGGTGATGGGCTGTCCCTACTCCCACTGTGGTGTTTCCATCTTCCCAGCGGCTGGTAAAGTTGCGAGTATATACTGCTGCTGAAGTCCAGGCAGTGAATTTGTAAGAACATTGGACTTGGCGTCAGAAGACCTGAGTTCAGGTTTAGTATTGGCTTCTCTTTTCTGAGTTTCTGTTTCTTCCCCAGTAAAACTTCACTTCATTCATCAAACAATAAACATTTATTGAGGATTATGGCGTGCAGGCCCTGTGGCTGGATGCTAGGGGCCCAAGCTCCTGCCCTGCTTCTCTCCCAGTGGTGATGGGAGAATCAATTCCTACATGAACAAAAGTGTAACAAGAAATGGAATTCCAGGCACTGAGCTGTACTTTCAGTGGTTTCATTAAGTAGAAGAAAGAAGACTGAATCCATTATGAAGCAAGTGGAATAGTTTAGTGGTAAAGAACTCAGGCTCACTAGCCAAACTGCCTGAGTTTAAAATCTAGCTCCAGCAGGGTTTGGGGGGGAGGCTGCTTTTTTTTTTTAAAGTGGTTTAAGCCAGATATTATAAATATATTTAATTAAGAAAAAATTTTTTGGCTGCACTGTGTGGCATGTGGGATCTTAGTTCCCTGACCAGGGATCGAACCCATGCCCCTGCATTGAAAGCATAGAGTCTTAACTACTGGACTGCCAGGGACGCTCCTTAAAATTTTTTTTATTTAAAAAAATTTTTATTGAAATATAGTTGATTTACAATGTTGTGTTAGTTTCAGGTGTACAGCAAAGTGATTCGGTTATACATATATGTGTATGTATATACATATATTTCTTTTTTAGGCCCTTTTCCATTATACAGGGGATGTTGCTTAATTTTTTTTTTGAAATAAAAATTTTTTTTTTTAGTAAATTTATTTATTTATTTTTGGCTGTGTTGGGTCTTCGTTGCTGCGCAGGCTTTCTCTAGTTGCAGCAAGAGGGGGTCTTTGTTGCGGGCTTCTCACTGTGGTGGCTTCGCTTCGTTGCAGAGCACAGGCTCTAGGCACACGGGCTTCAGTAGTTGTGGCACGCGGGCTCAGTAGTTGTGGCTCGTGGGCTCTAGAGTGCAGGCTCAGTAGTTGCGGCGCACGGGCTTAGTTGCTCCACGGCATGTGGGATCTTCCCGGACCAGGGCTCGAACCTGTGTCCCCTGCATTGGCAGGAGGATTCTTAACCACTGCGCCATCAGGGAAGCCCTAAAATAAATTTCTATTTCTCCTTGTAGAACAAGAATAAAATTTTTTACATCTTGCCCTATTTTTGCTGAACATCTCTTTGATTCAGTTTTTCTCCACCTGTAAAATAGGAACAGGAACAGTACACAGCTCATGTGGTTGTTGTAAAGATTAAACGAGTTACTATGTATAAAACACTTGGCATAGTGCCTGGTACATAGTAAGTGCTCAATAAATATTAGCTATGATTGTTATTATTTGGGATGGAGAACACATTAGATCAGTTGTTTCTAACACAAATGTGACCAAGTTGAAACAGAGGGTGATCTGCTTGTGACAAACTTCTCTCCACTTGTGGCTTCATGTATGGCATCTGGCCAACCATGTCAGTGACTAATTACTTTTTCTAAAATTTATTTTGGGACTTCCCTGGTGGCGCAGTGGTTAAGAATCTGCGTGCCAATGCAGGGGACGGGTGTTCGAGCCCTGGTCTGGGAAGATCCCAGATGCCGCAGAGCAATTAAGCCCGTGCACCACAACTACTGAGCCTGTGCTCTAGAGCCCGCGAGCCACAACTACTGAGCCTGCGTGCCACAACTACTGAAGCCCACGTGCCTAGAGCCTGTGCTCTGCAACAAGGGAAACCACTGCAATGAGAACCTGCACACCGCAACAAAGAGTAGCCCCCACTCGCTGCAACTAGAGAAAGCCTGCGCGCAGCAAAGACCCAATGCAGCCAAAAATGTAAAATAAATAAATAAAAATAAATAAAATGCTGTGAATTCAGAACACAAAAATAAAAAAAATTATTTTATTGAAGTATAGTTGATTTACAATGTTGTGTTAATTTCTAGTACTATTTACTCTTGCTGGTCCATGAACATCCTCTTATGACTTTATGTGCCGTTGACAAGAATGACAGTCCCAGCTAGAAGAGGGGGTTCCGGAAACAGTTACTGGAAACTCCAGACCAGCTCTCTGGGTGCATGTGGAGAAACTGTGGTAGTCAGCTCCCTACTCGGGGTGACTGTTTCTGCCCATTATTTGAAGAGGTGTGGTGTGTTTGTCCTTTTGCGCCAATTATGCATGGCTTCCACTCACAAAGTCTTCACATGGTCCAAGATGGCTGTTAGATTTTCAGTTATTCTACTTACACTTGTATTTTTCTTAATGATTTATGCAATCTGGGTGAGTTAAGGAAATAAGTCCTTGTTTTGGGCATGTATGTTTTGCAAATATTTTTGCGAAATTATTATGTCTTTTGTTCTCAAATTGTTTTTCCAACATGAAGAGAATTCTGCAGATATCTTTTCTTCACTTGCTATTCTACAGTGGGTCAAGGAAAGCTTTCTAGAAAAAGTGACTTTAAATTGAAAACTCCAGTGATCCAGCAATCCCACTCCTGGGCATATTTCTGGAGAAAACTCTAATTCGAAAAGATACATGCACCCCAATGTTCACAGCAGCACTATTTACAATAGCCAAGACATGGAAGCAACCTAAATGTCCATTAACAGATGAATGGATGAAGATGTGGTACAGATATACCATGGAATATTACTCAGCCATAAAAAGAATAAAATAATGCCATTTGCAGCAACATTGATGGACCTAGAGATTATTATTACTAAGTGAGGTAAGTCAGACAGAGAAAGACAAACATCATATGATATCACTTATATGTGGAATCTAAAATATGATACAAATGAACCTATTTATGAAACAGAAACAGACTCACAGACATAAAAAACTTATGGCTACCAAAGGGGAGAGGGGGTGGGGGAGGGATAAATTAGGAGTTTGGGATTAGCAGATACAAACTACTATATACAAAATAGATAAACAACAAGGTCTTATTGTATAGCACAGGGAACTATATTCAATATCCTGTAATAAACCATAATGGAAAAGAAAAAGTATATATATATATATAACTGAATCACTTTGCTGTACACCTGAAACTAACACAACATTGCAAATTGACTATACTTCAATTAAAAAAACAAACAAAAACAACAACAAAAAAACTCAATTCTATGGGTGAGAAGCACAAGCCTGGTGAAGAGGCGGGGAAGAGTGGGGACATGTGTGCTCCTCTCTCTGTCATGGTCTTGCCTCTTCTTGCAGCACATCTGCTCCATGCACCTCTTGCTACTGACTTACCTCTTTGGCCATTTCTGATCCCACACAGCTGGCTTGCTCTCGCTCCACCCTGGCTTCTATGGTCTGAATATTTGTCAACCACAGTTTCTGAGAAACTCCCCCAATCATGTTCTACATAAGTGTATTTGACATAAATTACTACCATGACTGGGATGCAGGAAAATTAGAGTTATGATATCTCATTTGTTTTTTTTTGTGACTTGATCAAATTACTCACTTTCCCTATAAAATTCCTACACTGTCTGCAAGAGTAATTAAAGCATTATATGAAGTAATACAAGGCCACAATGCATTGGAAAAAATTTTTTTTCTTCTTTTTGGCAGAGGGTTTTGAATCCTTTATCAATATCCACCCAATTCCTATGTTGAAATCCTAATGCCCAATGTGATGGTATTAGGAGGTGGGGCCTTTGAGAGGTGCTTAGTTCATGAGGGTGGGGTTAGTGCTCTTATAAAAGAGACCCCACAGAGCTCCCAAGACCCTTCTGCCACATGAGGACACAGTGAGAAGTCTGAGGCTTGGAAGAGGGTTCTCACCAGAACCTGAACATGCCGGCACCATGATCTTGGACTTCCAGCCTCCAGATCTGTGAGAGAGAAATTTTTGTTGCTTACAGGCTCCCAGTCTGTGGTATTCTGTTACAGCAAGCTGAACAGACTAGCACTCTGACCTTGACTAGTCCTTTCAGTGTAGCCCCTCTCCCCTTCAACTAGACTATCTCAAGGGTCTCAGTTTTTTAGTCCAAGGTGAGAAGTCACAGGTGGGCTGGGTAGGTGGTAGAGGTTCGATAATATGAAATAAGATGATGGCACCTCCCACTTTTAGCCGGACCCGCAGGTGGCAGGCCCCCACGAGGGGTGCTGTGTGGGCATATAACGACTGACGGTTATTGTTCAGTATGTGCCCACCTCCCAGTCCTCATGCCAATGAAGGGCTTCAAGATCGCTCACACACTGACCAGCTGGCTCAAGGAAAGTTATGCTGTGGGACAAAATGGTTCCTAAAATCTCAGCGGCAAAGATTTTGTGCATGTGGCATGGCCAAGGCTAACTGGCTTCAGCTCTGTCACACGTCTTCTCACTCCAGGACCCAAGCTGAAGGACAGCCCTGATCTGAGACATGCTGCTCACCTGGCAGAAGGAAGAGAAAGATGGTAGAACCGTGTGATGAATCTTAGACTTACGTTTGGACATAGCATCTATTATATCTGTTCACAGTCCACTGGCCAAAAGAAATCCATGGCCGAGCCTGAGGGTCATGTGGAGGGAGAACAGTCCTCCCAGGGGAAGAGGCGGTAAGTATTTTGAACAAATAAACATTCTCACATAGTTCATCCCAGCCAGTAGTATCATCAGTCCCATTTTGCAGGTGAGAAAACTAAGGCTATAAGAGGTATCAAGGTCATAGATTAGAACTCAGCTCCGTCTGGCTTCGAAGTTGGTCTTTTCTACCATGCAGTCTCTTGAGAATTTTTCTCTTTTTACACTGTGTGGGTACTTGGAATTGTAATTTATTCAGGGCACAACCAACTCTCATCAGCTCCAGAAGCTTCTCCATGAAAATTTCTAGAGCTAACCCACCTCTGAAAGCTTCCTGGAAGGATATGGAGCTAGAAAGGAGTCGGGCTGGGGGAACTGTCCCCATGAAAGCCGACTCTATTTCATTTGGTAATTTTTTAACTGTTGAATTATTTATCTGCTTTATGGGTTTGTAGATGGGGATCATCTATCAATATTTGTTTTTGTTTTCTTGTGTGTGTGTTGGGGAGAGTGTGAGGTCCTCAAAGCTATTTTCCAGGTAATTTTGGAAACTTCCAGATTGCATTGGATATTTATATGCACAAAAATGATGAGTGCAGTGGAGAAAGTGTAACCCATCTACTTCTGCGGAAGAGCAAAAACAACTTTAGATTTAGAAACCCAGCTGCAGCTCCGTGTACCTTGGGGCGGGGGTGGTGGTGGTGGTGGAGGTGGGGGGGGGGGAGCAGAAGTTACAGCCAATAGAATACTTCGCTCTGTTTGTAAGTATCTGTGATTTCTCCTGCCTTAAGTGCAGTCTTACCCATTTCGGAGCCTCTGGTTCCCAGGTGCTTCGTGCTGTCTGATAACACCAGGTAGGGTTGGATTTGACAGGTTTACCTGTGTCCATCAGGGTGGGGATTAGGGTGAAGGCAGTGCGGCGCCTAGGACGCTCAATTTAAGGAGGCACTCGCAGGAACCCGAGTTCTCTTGCCTCTGGTCCCGGCTCTGGTGTCCACTGTGCCATAACTCCGCTGGCTGAAAATGCCCCGGGAGCGCTCTCTGCCCTCCCCTCCCAGACGCACAGGAGAGCCCGGAGAACCTCCCTGCCCTGTTTCTTGGCTCGGCCAGTGAGGTCGATGTCCAGGTGACCGTGTACGTGTGTCCGGGCCAGGCTCAGTGCGGAAGACGGAGAAGAGTGTGCGCGTGAGCCGGCGCTAGGCCCGGCGGGTCCATATCCGGGTGGACCCGGTGGGTGGGACCGCCCCTCCCTCCGGGTCCCGAGGTGGGTGGGGGTTGGGGAGTGTTGCGCGGAGATTCCCTTTCGCACCTTCCCATCCGAGAGGGGGCGGCAGGGTGTGGATTCCGGGCGTGCCCACCCTGCGCATTGGCGCTGGGAGCGCCCCGAGCCCTGGGCCTGAGCGGCCGCAGGGACTGGAAAGCAAAGGAGGAACCGGAGGAGGGCTTGCCGAACCGGCCACCCGCTCCGAACTTGCCGGGGAAACTAGTGCGGAGGGAGGGGCCGGGGCCCGGGCCGCGGCCGGAGGAGGGGCGGCCGCAGCTGCATCCAGCCCCGTTGGCTTCCTTCCCAGCTCTTCTTTGCCTCCTCCTCCTCTTCCTCCTGTATGAGTCAGGCGTTTCCCGGGGATTTGGAGCAGCCACGCGCGGCCCGGGTGCCCGGAGCTGTAGCCGCCGCCGCGCCAGGAGCTCCAGCGCCGGGGTCGCCACCGCTGCGGGCACCCGCGTCCCAGGCACGCGCGAACCATGGAGAGGGCGGCCCAGGGCGCAGACGGCGGCGGGGGCAGCAACAGCAGCAGCCGCAGCAGCAGCCGCGCCACTTCGGCGGGCTCCTCGCCCTCCTGCTCCCTAGCGGGCCGGGGGGTCTCCGGTCGGTCGGCGGCCGCGGGTCTCGGCGGCGGGGGCAGCCGCAGTAGCCCGGGCTCGGTGGCCGCTAGCCCGTGCGGGGGAAGCGGCCGGCGGAGGGAGCCGGCGCTCGAGGGCGTGCTCAGCAAATACACCAACCTCCTCCAGGGCTGGCAGAACAGGTAACGCGCCGGCCGCCCGCCCGCCCCTCCCTGCGCGCCGCTTGTTGTGAGTGTGAGTGTGTGCGCGCGATCGGGCCGCCGGCGAGCCGGGGCCGCCTCGGCACCCGGGCCCTTCCCAGGTCCCCGCTCCCCTCAGCGCGCCGCCACCCCACCCTGGGACCGCATCGCAGTGGCGGGGAGGGAGGGAGAGCCCTGGCTCCTGCTGGGACTGGAGCGGCGGGCGGGCGAGCGCGCTGGTCCCCGGGCCCTGACTGCTAGCGGTTTCCCGTACTCCTGGAGAATGGCTGAGGACGGGAGGCAGAGGGGGCGTGCTTGACGCCAGGTTGAAAGAGCTAGTACATCTGGTCCCATCACAGCAATTCTCCCCATATCATAGTTCATTTAAAACTTTGTCGTTTAAAGACACCACCACCACCAGAAACCAACCACTTATCCTCGGCGGCTTCCGGCGCGCATGCTAGCCCCCTGCCCAGTTGGTGGCCGGGAACCTCCAATCTCTGCGACGGAAGTTTAGGGGTTTTTTTGTTTTTTGTTTTCCTTTGACACTCTCTCCCCTTTCGAAATGGCAGGTCGCTATTTAAATTATTATTATTATTTTCCCCCTTTAGGTGTTTTTTGAAGTTCCCCGCTCACTCTACCCTCACAGTTGGGAAGCCTAGTTATGGACACGTGGAAGGATGGGTGTCAAGGGAAGGGGTCGCGGTGCTGTGTGGACTGAGTAGTGAGAATAGTGAGGAACACTTGAAAGGAGCAGATGGGGTACTGCAGCTGACATTTTTAAACTTTGTTTTTCAAAAGCAAGTCAAAGGAAAATACAAATATCCATGCAAGGAGAATGGGGCTTTTTGGAGACGTTGTTGATGAGATCTTGTGTCTGGTCCTTAATAGCCCTTGGATATTAGAACTTGGGGTTCTTAAGGATGCTTGTGACATTTGAATCACACCCTGGGAACTCTTGCTTCTCTCCGCTGGTTAGTAGAGTACTTGGTCCTCTCTCCCTTTGTAAGTTTCAGATTGTTTACGGCCGAAACAGCAGGCAGTTATTTACATGAAACTCAACTAAGAGGAAGATGGAGGGTTCCATCCTACCTATGGAACCTGAGTTGATATTATAGACAGAGAACTTTGACGGGGGTTTCCTTGGAGATCTGCTACTGTGTTAGTGGAAGTTGCACCTTAACTTTTGAATCCTTTTATTTCTTAAAATAGCCCCAGTGTCTGCTCTTGGCTCTCCCTTTTCCCCTTCAGTTCTTGGAGAGCTGAAAGGATGGGTCGAGTGCCGAGAGGAGACAGATGAGAGGGCTGAATCTGATTTCAGTTCCTGGTAATTGCGTTGTTAATGGCACCTCGCCATGCCTTGCTGGTGATAGCATTTGGTTTGTGTGTTGGACAGTCACCTTTAATGCTTTTTCTCCCAAGTAGCTTATGAGACCAACAGAGCTTTTACCCTGGATTACTGTTATTTCACTTGGGGATGGCATTTTACCTGCAATGTATATTAAAGGATTTGTTCTTTGGAGTGGATTTAGGGGGAATTGGAGTAACTCATGCGTTTGTGTATCTAAATCTACTGGAGTATTTAGGTTGAAGGCCAGATTGAGAAGAGGCAAAATTTATAATAATGATAATAATAATAACAACAACAACAACAACACGTACTTGATTGCAGGCCACACAGGTGAAATGTATTGTGTGTGCTGCTGAGGTCTCATCTTTATTGAGTTTGTTTACTGTGGTTTATAGCTGCCTGCCAATGTTTGTTCTCATCATAGTAGATGCACTGGTTTTGAAGTCTACTACTGACTCCAAAAGCATTGTCTCTTTCTAATGGTTAATGTCTCAGTGTCAGGTTTTGATTCCCACATCTGTGGCCAAGGGTCCATTTAGTGATCCGGAGAAAATCTGTGATGGCTGTGACTGCATACTTTCTTCTCAAGGGGTCTTATAAAGGAAGATCTGGATCAGTGAAAAGGAAGAGGGAGGAGGACAAAGACAGAAACTTTGAGAATATATTCATTTGTCCATTTAATTATTCAGAGGCACCATTCCAGCTACTCTGGAGCTACTCCAGTGTTTAAAACACATGGGCATCTTCTCATCAAGTAGTGGAGGGGTCGCAGGATTCAGAAGTGGAAGGAGCCCACCCTTCCCCAGTCCAGGGAATTGCCTTGGTGCAAGTTGGTGGGCTGGGTCAAGCTCCCTGCATTTGGGGGCCTCATGGTGTGTTCCTTTGCAGTTCTTTTCAAATTGCCTGCAGTTAATGAGAAATCTCCAGGCTCGAAGTCCTTGGTGAGTGTTCCTAGGCTGCCACGCTGTTGATAACATCCTCCACCGGCTCCTAGGGCTTCACACCAGTCGCCCCCTAGTCACCACTTTACTCTGGTGTCTGCTTGCACGCCCTCAAGTTGCTGTAAAGCTTATATTTTACCATTCGGTGTCATATTCTGCCTTATTTGTAGCACTCTCATTCTCATCCCCATGCCCTGAGGAAGGTGGTGTGGCCAGAACACAAAATAAATGACATAAACAGAGGTGACAGGAGGGAAAACTACACAGGTGGGACACGCCCAGGAGAGCATGTCCAGGACACTTGGCTCTCTCATTGGCTGAGAAAGTGTGAGGTAATCAGAGCTGGGGCAAGTGGGGAGGGGAGGGGAGGGAATACCCATTAAGGAGTTTCTATAATCCATTATTATAGTTCTTTAAAGAAAATATCTCAGACATTACAGCATGGTAGAGATTTGTAAGATGGCGTTAAAGAGTAAATGCCTCTAAACAAATGAATACAATTTCAGAAAGAGGTAGGTGTGGTCCAGTGGTTAGGACTCTATGATTCCACTGCGGGGGGGCCTAAGTTCAATCCCAGTTTGGGGAACTAGGATCCCACAAGCTGCACGGCCAAAAAAAAAAAAAATGGAACCAGCTTCTGATTCTTTTTCAGGTGATTGGTGGGGTTGTGAGAACTCAGTAAAACACTGAAAAGCAAATCTTGAATAGGGTAAGGAAGATGAGTGTTGGCAAAAGAAAACCTCAGGCCACCAATGGACATTTATTTGGAAAGTTAGAGCAGTGTCCTGACGTCAGCATTTAGCACACCGGTTACCTTGGGCCAGTTCCCTAATTGCACTGGGCTTTCGTTTTCCCATCTGTTAAATGTCGAAGATGGTGTTACCCCTATGCTTCTCATTAGTTCAGTGTGGGGATTAAATGAAGACACCGGTGTATAAGGGGCTGAGAATAGTTCAGGATCCTGAGAAGTGGGAGCTATTATTAGATCTTCAGTTTGCCCCATGGTAAATGGACCCTTTCTGGTCCATAAAATTCTTGGTCTGTTTTTTGAATGCTGGGATGACTCTGGGACTCCATTAACGTAATTATCCTAGAGTTCTTTGAGAGGAGAGAGATCATTTAAAACTTGGAACTAGACATTTACATCTCTGTGGGAAGTGACTTACTCCCTCTTCCAGCCTCTAATCCCCATCTCCCTTCCTTGCTTTTCCTCCTAAACACTTAACCGCCAGCTGACATGCTCCGTATTTTACTCTTTTGTCTTTCTGCACTAGGTGTTAGCTCCCTGAGGACAGAGAATAATTTCGCCTGTCTTGTTCACTGCTATACCGCCAGTGCCTAGAACAGCGTGTGGCATATAATAAAGGTTCAGCAAGTATTATTGAATGAGTAAGCAAAGGAATGCATGACAGAGAAGAAATCAAACCAGGACTTAGTTCTGTTTTGGCCAGTGTTTGCTACTGTTACAATTCTTAGTTCTCTACCTGCTCATAGCCTTGTCCTTGAGTTAGTATGTTTATTATTTGCCCTGCTGTCTGCAACCATCAGTCTTTGTCTTCTGGGTCAGCAGACATGCCCACCCTGACTTCAGACCCACCACAACCCACCCAGGGTAGACCTTTAGGAACTAGATTTCCAGGGCTTGCTTTTGTCTTTATCTGCGTTAACATACTTTGAGAAGGTAGTGTTTAGCCTCCAGCCATGATTTCCCAGGATTTTGGGGCCACCTGGCCCATTTAGCAAAGCCAGTAGGGGCATATATTAACTTTAAAAATCATACTGCATTAAAATGAATGGTTTTTGAGTATTCCAGTAGTTTTAGAGGTAATTGGTGGTGATACTAGGGATGAAAATCACTGCTCTGGTTTAACGTTCTTGCCTCTGTGTACTTTGGAAGGTTTTGCACATCTTGCTGTCCGGGTTGTCAGATTGTTCTGAGGCTGCACTCAAATAGTTTAGGGACACTAGATCGTTTCGTTGACAATAATAATAAAGGGGAGGTTGCTTAGGTTACAAAACTGCATATTACATATAATATATGTAATATGCACAATACATGTAATACATTGTATATGTTATAACCTGCTGCACTCCCTGCAGGATCCTCTCTTCCCCACCTTTTAATTATTTTATTATTATTATTTTAAAATTTATTTATCTATTTGGTTGCACCAGGCCTTAGTTGTGGCAGGCGGGCTCCTTAGTTGTGGCAGGCAGGCTCCTTAGTTGTGGCAGGCAGGCTCCTTAGTTGTAGCACATGGGCTCCTTGGTTGTGGCATGAAAACTCTTAGTTGCGGCATGCATTTGGAATCTAGTTCCCTGACCAGGGATCGAACCTGGGCCCCCTGCATTGGGAGCACGGAGTCTTAACCACAGCACCACCAGGGAAGTCCCCTCCCCCACCTTTTATTTCTTTTTTTAAAAAATTATTTATTTATTTGTTTTTTAATTTCTGGTTGTGTTGGGTCTTCCTTGCTGTGTGCAGGCTTTCTCTAGTTGTGGTGAGTGGGGGCTACTCTTTGTTGCAGTGCTCAGGCTTCTCATTGTCATGGCTTCTCTTGCTGCAGAGCACGGGCTCTAGGCATGCCGGCTTCAGTAGTTGTGGCACATGGGCTCAGCAGTTGTGCGGTCTCTAGAGCGCAGGCTCAGTAGTTGTGGCGCATGGGCTTAGTTGCCCCGCGGCATGTGGGATCTTCCCGGGCCAGGGCTCAAACCCGTGTCCCTTTCATTGGCAGGCGGATTCTTAACCACTGCGCCACCAGGGGAGCTCTCCCCTGCTTTTAAAACGTACATGTATTTGAGGAGATTTACACCAAATGGTTACCACAGTTTTCCTTGGTTGGTGGGATTGTGGGTGATTTTTATTTTCTTCTCTTCTCTTTTTTCCATTATTTTTTCCCCCTCAGGTGAACTTGCATCCATTTTGAGGTTCGAAAACGTTATTGAGAAAAAGGAAAGCTGCCCACACCTTTTCACATAATCTCTGAATAACTGAGTTTTTGAGGGTAAATTTGAAGTCTAACATACATTCAGAAAAGTACACAACTCATAAGCGTACATAATTCAATGACTTTTCGTACACAGAGCACACCCAGATCAAGAAAGCGCAGCCCCCAACCCCATCCCTTGCAGTCATCCCCTCAACCCCCCCAGAGGGCTCCACTATTCTGTTTTCTAGTACCATAGATTAGTTAGGCCTTTTTTTGAATTTCATATCATACAGGATGTGATCTTCTGTATCTGGCTTCTTTCTCTTAACGTTATGTTTGAGAGCCCCATCCATGTTGTGGTCTGTTTATTTCCACTACTGTTTGGTGTTCCATTGTGTGAATATACTAAATATGTTTATATCTATTGCAGATGCAGATAGACATTTGAGTTCTTCCCAGTTTTCGGCCCATACGAATAGTTTTGGGAAATAATATGTATGCCTTTCTGTGGGTGGATACCTAGGAGTGAAGATATTGCAAATGTCCTCCTAATGAGATATTGCCAGAGAGTTTTGCAGAGTGGTTGTGTCTGTTAATACTCCACCAGAAATGTGTGAGTTCCAGCTGTTCCACAGACTCTTGCACACTTGACATCGTCTGTTGTTTTCATCGTCGCCAGTCTGGTGGGTGTGTGGTGGTATTTCATTGTGTGGTTTTGATTTGCCTTCCCTGAAGACTAATGAAGTTTAGCGTCTTTTCATGTATCTATTGGCCATTTGGATGTCATGTTTTGTAAGGTGCTGTTTAAGTCCTTTGTCTATTTATATATTGGGGTATCTGCCTTTTTCGTATTGACTTGTAAAAGTTCTTTTCTGCATACAAGTTCACTGATGGGTCTGTGTACACATGCACACAGGCAGTGCATATTAGAGAAGGCAGCTATCTTCTTTCACTGTATGGTTTGTGAGTTCATCACTTACTAGTGTCTTGGTAAACATAAAATCTTAATTTTAATGTCACATTTTCAATGTTTTCCCTTTATGTTTGGTTCTTTTTGAGTCTTGTTTTGGAAATCTTTGCCTAACCCATGGTAATGAGATGTTCTCTGATGTTTTCTTTCAAGAGAAAAAAACCTTTTATTAATTTGAAATTAATAAATTAATTTCTTAGGAGTTTGAGTTGATACTGGGGGAATGTAGACTGCTGGCAGAAGCAATACAGCTTTTTTTTTTTTTTTTCGGTACGCGGGCCTCTCACTGCTGTGGCCTCTCCCGTTGCGGAGCACAGGCTCCGGACGCTCAGGCTCAGCGGCCATGGCTCACGGGCCCAGCCGCTCCGTGGCATGTGGGATCTTCCCGGACCGGGGCACGAACCCGTGTCCCCTGCATCGGCAGGCGGACTCTCAACCACTGCGCCACCAGGGAAGCCCAGCAATACAGCTTTAAGGCTTCCAGTCTGTATTAGTTTTCTTATGGCTGTTAAGAAAAATGACCACAAACTTAGTAGCTTTAAACAACAGGAAGTTATTTTCTCATAGTTGTGGAGGGCAGAAATCCGAAATCAGGTTCACTGGGTCGAAATCAAGGTGTTGGCAGGACCGTGCTCCCACCGGATACTCTAAGGGAAGATTGCTTCTTGCTTCTTCCAGCTTCTGGTGGCTGCCAGCGTTCCTTGGCTCGTAACCGCATCACTCCAGTTTCTGCCTGTCTTCATGTTGCCTTCTCCTCTGTGTGTGTCAAATCTCCCTCTGCTTCCCTGTTAGAAGGACTCCTATGAATGCATTTAGGGCCCACCTAGATAATCCCTCCATTTCAAAATCCTGAATTTTATCAATCTTCCATATGCCAAAAACTTTGCTGTGTAAGGTAACAGTCACAGGTTCCCGGGATTAGGATGTGGACATCTTGGTGGTGGGGGGTATTGCATCCCAACAGTCATAATTCTAAGGTGGTTCTTTAGCTCACCAGCTCCCTTCCCCATCCACCTTTCCTGCCTTCCACCAGTTGCCATGGTGACAGCCATCTCTCCCATGGAAGGGCGCAGGTTGCTGTCATGACTATAATGGGCTTGTTAGGAAGCATCGGTGGTCTCATTCATCTTTGTTTGCTAGACAGACCCCTTGGGCAAATATTAGGTAGGTAATATTGTGAGGGAAATTGTTTTCCATTTTATCATCAGAATGACTCATTAGTCCAAGGACTTCTTTTTAAAGTTATAATTAACATACAAAAACAGGTCTTAGGTGTTCTGTTTGAATTTTGATACTTGTTTATACCATGTAACCACTGCTCCAAAAGGTACAGAACATTTCCACCCCCCAGGAAGTTTCCTTGTGCTTCTTTCCAGTCCATTCCCCTTTCCCCGCAATCTGTTTCTGATTTTTATCACCATGAATTTGTTTTGTCTCTTTGGGTTTCATGTAGATAGAACCATACAGTATATCCTTTTCGGAGTCTGATTTGTTTAGTTCAGGAAGATATTCTGAGATGCGTCCACGTTGCCGCCCCTGTCAGTAGTTTATACTGCGTTTCTTTCTGTTGTTGAGTCATAGTGCATTTGTGGTTATACCACAGTTTGTTTATTGATATACCTGTAGGTGGACGTTTGGGTGGTTTCTAGTTTTTGGCTATGACAAATAAAGCTGCTGTTTGTGTACAAGTCTGTGTATGGACATAAGCTTTATTTCTCTTGGGTCAACACTGGGGTTGGAATTGTAGGGTCCTAAGAGAGGTGCATGTAGAAACTGTTAGAGTGGCTGGACCGTTTCTCACTGCTCACCATCAGTGTGTAAATGAGTGCGTTGCTCTCCATCCCGGCCACCTTCTGTGTTGCCACCTGGGGAGCTTTTGGAAGCTGGGACTGCCTCCTTCTCGTGGAATTGCCTTGCTCCTGAGGGGACAGCCTGCAGGAGCACAGGCTGGTGACGTGCTTAGACCCCCTTGCGGGTCCAGCTTTGCCTCGTTTTTGCTGCATGACCTTTACAAGTCACTTACTTCTTTGGACCCTGGTTTCCTCATCTGTGCATGAGGCCAGCCTCATAGCGTTGCTGTGAGCTCCTGCATGCATCGCGCCTGGCACAGTGCCTAGCACGCAGTAGTTTGTTTGCTGGGAGTCTGGTATTTTAAACAGACCAGTGGGTGACTTCGTGGAACCTGGGGGTGAGTTGGTGGTCATTGCTGACCCAGCCGTAGCCAGTATGCAGCTATTTCTCAGCCCTTCCTCCCCCACTCAGGGCCCCAGGTGACAAATGGTTTGATTTGTGTAGCGGACGCTGGTCTCCATTGGCTGCCCAGCCTCTGGCCCGGCAGGGTGTGCTCCAGTGGACAGCTGTTTGAGAACCCTGGGAGGAAAGGAGAGATGAGGGCCTTTGTGTCCTAAAAGCAGGATTGAGATGATTGTGCCAGAAATATGGGAGGTGTTTTGCACATTTCCTCTGGGCGACTCCTGATGGGATTTCGGGCCTGGCCAAGACAGAATTAGAAAGAAAAGCATCCAGAATTTGGTTTTGATAACCCAGACTCCATTGGATATGGTCACAGACCAGAAAGAAAGTGCTTTATTTGTGCCTTGTGTAATGTTATCAAGAATAATGATACAGGGCTTCCCTGGTGGCACAGTGGTTAAGAATCCACCTGCCAGTGAAGGAGACATGGGTTCGAGCCCTGCTCTGGGAAGATCCCACATGCCTCGGAGCAACTAAGCCTGTGCGCCGCAACCACTGAGCCTGTGCTCTAGAGCCTGCAAGCCACAACTACTGAGCCCACATGCCACAACTACTGAAGCCCGCGCACGCCTAGAGCCCATGCTCCGAGACAAGAGAAGCCACCGCAGTGAGAAGCCTGCGCACTGTAATGAAGAGTAGCCCCCGCTCGCCAACTAGAGAAAGCCCTCGCGCGGCAACGAAGACCCAATGCATCCATAAAAAAATAATAATAATAATAATAACGATACAGTCAGGAAATGTGGTACACAAGCCTGTTCTTTGAAGGTCGGAGAAGGCATTTGAGCCGTGAATAACTTTTTCACGTTGTGCAGTAGTTTTTAAGGGACTATTTCTGTTTCTGTGTGGTTTGGTCCCTTTCTAGAAATATTTTGATGAAAATGTAACAAGTTGAAAGACGACCGACCTCAGTGTTTAGTAACTGTTTTCCAGGATGTGTTGTGTTTATCTGCAGTGCCGGTCATGTGGCTGGTGAGCCACGAGCAGATATTGGGAACCACCGAGGAAGCCGTGGGATTCAGGTTCTCCTGAGTGTGCGAGGGTCTGGGGCTCTCTGTCAGCCCCTTGTTCGGGGGGAGTTAAGTGGATCAGGCAACAGGTACGTCGCTGCAGTGGTCACTCCGTCAGAACTGTGATGGGCTGTGAACAGTGCCGGGAACGCCACCACGGTGGTTTTTCTGGGCCCTTTGGTTGTTCAGTTGGGAGACTTTCCAATCCCTGCATGAGTTGGCAGCATCAGCCCCCAAACACACTGCTCTCTACGTGTAATTAGGCCTGATGGATGTTCACACCCCGTGTACTTGTTGAGCACCTTTTATGTGTATACCAAACGCCGTGCAGTATTTCTGGAGAAAACTCTAGTTCAAAAAGATACATGCACCCCAGTGTTCATTACAGCACTAGACATGGAAGCAACCTAAGTGTTCATTGGCAGATAAATGGATAAAAAAGATGTGGTACATACACACACACACACAATGGAATATTACTCAGCCCTGAGAAAGAATGAAATAATGCCACTTGCAGCAACGTGGATCGACATAGAGATGATCCTACTAAGTGAAGCAAGTCAGACAGAGAAAGACAAATCTATGGTATCACACGTGGAGTCTAAAAATTGATACAAATGGGCTTATTTACAAAACTGAATATACTCACAGGCATAGAAAACAAACTTATGGTTACCAAAGAGAAAAGGGGATGGGGAGGGATAAATTAGGAGTTTGAGATAAACAGATACAGACTATTGAATATTATATATAAAATAGATAAACACTGAGGTCCTGCTGTATAACACAGGGAACTATATTCAATATTCTATAATAAACCATAATAAAAAAGGATATGAAAATGAAATGTACATGTATAACTGAATCACTTTGCTGTACACCAGAAACTAATACAACATTGTAAATCAACTATACTTCAATTAAAAACAAATAAACAAATGCACTGAGAGATGTGGGGGTCAGAAGAGCACAGTGCAGACCCTGCCTTATGGAGCTGACAGCCTGAAACAGGGGTGGCCGACTTTTCCTATAAAGGGTCAGACAGTTAATATCTGGCTCTGTGGGCTCTGCGGTCTCTATGGCAACTTCTCAACTCTCCCATTGTAAACAACTGGGTGTGTCTGTGTTCAGTAAAACTTCATCTACAGAAACAGGTGGTGGGCTGGATTTAGCCTGTGGGCTGTGGTTTGACCATCCCTGGTCTGAAATGACATGCAGACCCCTCAATCAGGGAGTCAAGGCAGCCTCATGTGGTGGCAGAGGGTATGGATTCTGCAGTCCAACAGCCTGTGCTTGCATCCTGGCTCTGCTGTTTACAACCTGTGTGGCCGTGGACCATCTAGTTTACCTCTCTGTGCCCCGGTTTCTTCATCTGTAAAATGGGGGTGTTATAGTGTCTGTGTCATAGGGTTGTTGGGATCAGCTTCAAAGCTGTGTGTAAAGGGCTTAGAACAGGGCGTGGCCCATAGAAAGCACTTATGATACGGGGTGGGGTGGGGTGTGGGGGGGTGATGCTACCCGAGAGGAAGCACCTGGGGAGAGCCCTACCTGGTGGGGATAGAGGGGAAGTGGCAGGTGAGGGGAGACCTAGGATGTCTAGGGGGTTCATCGTGCAGCCCAGGGCTTGGGGAGAGCTTCCCTGGTAGAAGCTCTGTGAGTACAAAGGTTGGGAGGCATGGAAGGAGGGAGGTAGTTTGGTATGGCTGGAATGCAGGTGGTACAGGGGCTGTGGCCAGAGACTAGGCAGTAAAAGATAGACCAGGCTGGAAAAGCCTGTTTCCCGAAGGACATCACAAGCCAGTGGAGACCACAGGTCATAAAATGTCAGCACTGCCAGAGGGGAAGGGATACATTTGTGGGCCCAGGGAGCATCGGACACTTTACATTTACAATTTAATCCTTAACATGGGATGAGAGGTGTTGCAGATTTATCCAGTCTCCCCTTCTTCTATAGTCATAGAACCCCAGTTTTAATCTGGATATGTGCTTTGACCTAGATAAAACTATATTTGCACCCCTCATTCCCCCCTCGCAGCTAGGGATGGCCATGCGATTGTATTCTGGTTACAAGCAGAGTGGTCACATAGTAGTTTCCTGGAACCTTCTTTGTACCTTTCCCCCTTTTTCCTTATTGGAATATAGACATGTGGCCGAAACTGGAATACAGACGTGATGGCTGGAATTCCAGCAGTCGTCTTTTTTTTTTTAATAGATTCCTGGAGTCATGGCAGGTCCTCCATTTTTTAAAATATTCATTTTATTTATTTGGTTGCGCTGGGTCTTAGTTGTGGCAGGCGCACTCCTTAGTTGCAGCATGTGGGCTTCTGAGTTGCGGTTCGCCGGCTCCTTTAGTTGCGGCATGTGTGGTCCTTTGTTGTGGCAGGCGGGCTCGTAAGTCGCAGCATGTATGTGGGATCTAGTTCCCTGACCAGGGATTGAACCCTGGCCCCCTGCATTGGGAGCACGGAGTCTTACCCACTGGACCACCCAGGGAAGTCCCCCAGCAGTCGTCTTGAGTCTTTAGGTGACTGGGATGAAGGCTATCAGGGCAGAAGATGCCTCTGATGACTTTGTTGATCCGAGCCATCTCACAAATCCTGGGCTGCCATCTTCTGGACTTTTCTATGATTGGGGGAATAAGCTTTTTTTTTAAGTCACTATTCGCAGCCAAATCTAACCCTAACTGATGCAGGTGGAATCTCTGTTTTACAGATGAAGAAACTGAGGCATAGAGTGACCTAAGTTGCCCAGTTAGTCAGATATGGAGCCAGGATCTGTCTGACTCTGGAGCATGTTTTCTTTCCATTACCCGGGAAGGAACTTGGAGATCTTCTACCCCCTCATTTTATAGATAAGATCACTGAGGGCTTTGCCTCAGGGTAAACCAGCAGTTCATTCCACTGCAAGGTAATCATTGCTCTGTTTTATCCCTCAGTCACTCTCTCTTCAGCCCTGGCCTTCCCCAAGAAGGGCCCCTGTGTTGTAATTAGTGATTTTGTAGCCTTCCCCTGGGCAGAATCTCCTTCTGTGAGTAGTTGATGTTTGGTGGGTTTTCCCTGGTCAGAAACAGGCACTGTTTTTGGGCTGTATGTTTAGAGCTTTCACAGCCTTGCCTCTTGCCTCCTGTAGTTCTTAGTCATATCTTTTCTTACTGTACTGTCCTGTCTTCACTCGGGCTCCAAGGGCTGGCTGAGGGGCCCTGTGACTGTTTGGAAGCACTGACAGATGAATCTTGATTGACATGGAGAACTCCCAGGTCATGAAGCTCAGAGTGTGGACTTTGGCTAAAATGTTTTGAATCCATTTTGCTGTTGGGATTCTCGTGTAGCTGAGTTCCACCCTATTACTAATACCTTAAAAATGGGCCTCCCGACCCCTTTGGCTAACCGCTCAGCACAGAGCTTTTCTGTATGCCTGTTCCAGCTGACTCATTTCGTGTATTGGTCCCAAAACGTGGAACAGGACAAAAAGCAATTTGTGTTGCTAGTGCTGTTGAGAGAGCGTTGTTGCATACTTATTATATATGTGGCATTTCATATTTTGTCACTTTCTGTAGTAGCAACAATCTTTGCGGTCATTTTTATTCGCCTAATGTATGCCTTTTTCTTTTTGTGAGGTCTCCATTTGATACCTTGCCCCGAAGTGCATTGTAACACTATTGTAGTCACTTAGTTAATCTGGAGTTTCCTGTAACTGAAATTTTTTTTGTTGAACGTCAGTTTTCGTGATTCCTTTGGGGTCAGCTGAAATTCAGGAAAAGAGTATTAAAAGCCAAAACTCTCTATATTTTTCCTCACATTGAATAACAAGATAGGATTGACATAAAGATACTTTAGAAAATCTTTGTGTCAAAGAAACAGGACTAAACTTGTGAAATCAAGTTTAAGTCTGGGCGAAGTCATTTTTTGAACAAAAGCAAAGCATAACCTAACTTGGAAGAGACTAAATCACAGTTATCCGTGTCATGGAATTGTCTGAATTTCTGTTTATCTAAAGGCTTGCTTCCTTTTCCTTTCCAGCATTGTAGCAGTTATTGGTATTTTTAGTGTTTTTTGTTTTGTTTCCGTCTTTATTTTTGCTTTCTTAGTTTGAAACTGTAAATTCCCTTTTAACACTTCAAAGTGTACATTTTGTAACAACCAAATATAACTTGTGATCTGATTTTTTCCTGTAAATGACATTGACAGTATGCAGTCTATAACTAACAGTACTGTATCCACGTTAATTATTTGATTTTAATATTTGTACGCTGAAGTATATGGGGATAAAGGGGCATTATTTTGGCAACTTACTCTCATGTGGTTCAGGAAAAATGTGTGTGCGTATATAGAGAGAACGAGAGAAAATGATAAAGCAACTGTGGTGAAATGTTACTAGATCTTTAGTAATAAATAGTTCTTTGTATCTTTGTAACTTCTCTGTAAATTTGGAACTTTGTTAACAAGTTAGCAAAAATTTGTTTGGCTTATTTTTTAAAAAGGCTGTGGGGCATGCAGTATATACTTCCTGGCCCAATGTAGTATGTATCTAATAAAAATTACCCAGTTTGCCTTAACCTCTAATCTTCTCAAGTGGCCACTGAGGCAGCCATCCTGCCTACGTCATCCACTCTGGTTTGGAAGATACCCCAGGTGTGGTAAAATGATTCTTAGACAATTCCGGACGTTAGCTATAGTGAAGCTGGTGGGAATTGTTAGTGCCTGGGAGCAACTGTCCATTAAACTAGGTAATGCCACCATATTTGCAGCTTATGGAAAGACCATTCAACCAAAGGCTTGGAGATTTGTGTTTTTAATCCCTTCCCTGTCTAGTTGTTTCATTTTATATGGATGTCAAACTTTTTTTTTTTTCATCTGTAAATGAGATGAAGTGAGAAGCATATTGCTTGTTCTCTCTGACTGCAACATAGGAAAATTAGAATGAATTATCATTTATAATCACTTTTAAACATACAACTTATAAATTCTGTTATCTAGAATTATGGTGATGCTTGTTTTAAAATTATCTGTGAAACATTTGTTGAATAAAGAAGGCAACGGGGGGGCTTCCCTGGTGGCACAGTGGTTAAGAATCCGCCTGCCAATGCAGGGGACACAGGTTCGATCCCTGGTCCGGGAAGATCCCATATGCCGTGGAGCAACTGAGCCCGTGTGCCACAACTACTGAGCCTGCGTGCCTAGAGCCCGTGCTCCACAACGAGAGAAGCCACCAAAATGAGAAGCCTGTGCACCGCAAAGAAGAGTAGCCCCCGCTCGCCGCAACTAGAGAAAGCCTGTGCGCAGCAACGAAGACCCAACACAGCCAAAAATAAATAAATAAAATAAATTTATTTAAAAAAAAAAGGCAAAGGGAATGTGCCTTGGGAGTTTTGTGTGACGATGGGCCAGCTTCTGGGAGCAGGTCTGGGCATGTCTGGTGGCCTTGACTGCAGGACTGTAGATGAAGACTTTGGACAGGAAGTGGTTCAGATATTTTCTCCCATTCCTTTGGCTGCCTTTCCACTCTGTTGATGGTGTCCTTTGATGCACAAAAGCTTTAAAATTAGATGTTGTCCCATTTGTCTGTTTTTGCTTTTGTTGCCTGTGCTTTTGGTGTCATATTCAAGAAATCACTGCCAAGTCCAATGTCATGAAGCTTTTCTCCTATGTCATCTTCTGGAGTTTTATAGTTTTAGGTCTTATGTTTAGATATTTAATCTAATTTTGAGTTAATTTTTGCATATTGTAAGATACGGGCCTAGCTTCATTCTTTTGCATGTGGATATCCAATTTTCCCAACACCATTTGTTGAAGAGACTCTCCTTTTCCTACTGAGTAATTTTGACACCTTTGTTAAAGATCATATGATCATATACAGAACGATATACTGTATGGGCTCTCTGTTCTACTTCATTGATCCACTTTCTTTGTGCCAGCACCACACTGTTTTGATTACTATAGCTTTGTAATATGTTTTGAAATCAGAAGTGCGAGTCCTTCAACTTTGTTTTTCTTTTTCAAAATTATTTGGCTATTCGGGGTCCCTCGAGAGTCCACATGAATTTTAGGATGAATTTTCTGTTTCTGCAAAAACTGCCACTGAGGGCTTCCCTGGTGGCGCAGTGGTTGGGAGTCCGCCTGCTGATGCAGGGGACACGGGTTCGTGTCCCGGTCTGGGAGGATCCCACATGCTGTGGAGCAGCTGGGCCTGTGAGCCGTGGCTGCTGAGCCTGCGCGTCCGGAGCCTGTGCTCTGCGGCGGGAGAGTCCACAGCAGTGAGAGGCCTGCGTACCGCAAAAAAGCCCCCAAAAACTGCCACTGAGATTTTGCTAGGGATTGCATTGAATCTGTAGATCCCTTTGGGTAGTATGGACATCTTTTTATTTATTTTTTATTTTTTGATTGTGCCATGTGTTAGGTGCAGCATGCGGGATCTTCGTTGAGGCATGTGGGATCTTTCGTTGCAGTGCAGGTGTGTGGGCTTCAGTAGTTGTGGCATGCAGGCTCAGTAGTTGTGGCTCGTGGTCTCTAGAGCGCAGGCTTAGTAGTTGTGGCACATGGGCTTAGTTGCTTCACGGCATGTGAGATCCTCCCAGACCAGAGCTCGAACCCGTGTCCCCTGCATTGGCAGGTGGATTCCTAACCACTGTGCTGTGAGGGAAGCCCTAGGGGTTTCTTTATTTAGGAAATATTTATTTTTTGGCTGTGTTGGGTCTTAGTTGTGGCACGCAGGATCTTTCGTAGTGGTGCGCGGGCTTTTCATTGCAGTGCGCGGGCTTGTCTCTAGTTGTGGTGTGCGGGCTCATTAGTTGTGGTGCACGGGCTCTCTAGTCGTGGTGTGCCAGCTTAGTAGTTGTGGTGCTTGGGCTCCAGAGTGCGTGGGTTCTGTAGCTATGGCACACGGGCTCAGTTGCCCTGTGGCATGTGGGATCTTAGTTCCCCGACCAGGGATTGAACTGGCGTCCCCTGCACTGTAAGGTGGATTCTTAACCACTGGACCACCAGGGAAGTCCCTCTTTAGGAGTTTCTATACATGTCATTTGCAGACATAATTTTATTTCTTCCATTCCAGTTTGGATGCCTTTTATTTCTTTGTCTTGCCTAATTGCTCTGGCTAGGACTTCTAATACTATATTGAATAGATATGGTGAGAGTGGGCATCCTTGCTTTGTTCCTAATCTTAGAGGAAAAGCTTTCCGTCTTTTGCTATTAAGTATGATGTTAGCTGTGGACTTTTCATAAATGGCCTTTATTTTGCTGAGGTAGCTTCCTTCTGTTCCCAGTTTGTTGAGTGTTTTTTATTTTGAAAGGGTCTGCTACCTGCTTTTGTAAATAAAGTGTTACTGAAACGCAGTCATGCCCATTTGTTTACATATTGCCTATGTCTGTTTTCACTCTACAGTGACAAAGTTGAATAGTTGCTGCAGAGACCTTGAGGCCAGCAAAGACTGAAATGGTTACTGTCTGGCCCTTTTCTGATTGCTGCTTTCAACTATTAATGTGGTAGGTTACACTGATTGCTTTTTGAATTTTGAAGCAGCCTTGCTATCCTGGGATAAACCTCACTTGGTTATGGTGTATTATTCTTTATTTATGTTGCTGGATGCAATTTGCTGATATTTTGTTCAGGACTCTTGCATCTATGTTTATGAAAGATATTTGTAGTTTTCTATTACCGTCTTTGTCTGGTTTTGGTATCAGGGTAATGCTGGCCTTAAAATGAGTTGGGAAGTATCCTTCTTGTTATATTTTCTGGAAGAAATTGTGTAGAGTTGGTGTTATTTCTTCTTTAAATATTTGGTAGAAATCACCAGGGAAACCATCTGGCCTGGAGATTTCTTTTTTGGAAGGGTTTTTAACTACAGATTCAATTTTAAAATAGTTGTAAAGCTATTCAGATTATCTGTTTCATCTTGGGTATGTTTTGGTAGTAAATGCTGTTTGAGGAATTGGTCCATTTCTTATAAATTGTTGAATTTATAGGGTGTATAGAGTTGCTTGTATTATTCCCTAATTATCCTTTCAATATCTTGAAGCCTATAGTGATATTCCCTTTTTCCTTTTCCTGATATTGGTAATTTGTGCCTTTGACAGTCTTGCTAGAGATTTATCAATTTATTGATCTTACTAAGAGCCAGCTTTTTGTTTCACTGGTGGTCTTTACTGTTTTCTATTTTTAATTTTTTTTTACTTCTGCTCTAATCTTTTTAATTCTTTCCTTCTGCTATTTATGTTTAGTTTCTTCTTTTTTTAGTTTCTTAAAGTAGAAGCTTAAATTATTTCATCTTTTCTAATGTAAATATTTAATGCTATAAGTTTCCCTTGAAGCACTGCTTTAGTTGCCTTCACAAATTTTGATATGTAGTATTTTAATTTTAGTTCAGTTCAAAGTATTTTCTAGTTTCCCTTGAGTCTTTCTCTTTGACTCATGGATTATTTAGAAGTGTGTTAATTTCCAAGGGTTTGAAGGTTTTCCTGTTATCTTTCTGTTATTCATTTCTAGTTTAATTTCATTATGGTCAGAGAACATACTTTGTATCATTTCAGTTTTTAAATTTTTTTATGGGTTGTTTTATGACCTTGGTTATGTTCTATCTTGGTGAATGTTCCATATATACTTGAAAATAATATGTATTCTTTTTTTTTTTTTTTTTGGTGGTACGCGGGCCTCTCACTGCTGTGGCCTCTCCCACAGCGGAGCACAGGCTCCAGACGCGCAGGCTCAGCGGCCATGGCTCACGGGCCCAGCCGCTCCGCGGCACGTGGGATCCTCCCGGACCGGGGCACAAACCCACGTACCCTGCATCGGCAGGCGGACTCCCAACCACTGCGCCACCAGGGAAGCCCTATGTATTCTTTGTCATTGGGAGAATTGTTCTGTAAATGTCAATTAAATCCAGTTCTTGTTGATATTTTTCAGTTCTTCTATATCCTGATTGATTTTAAAAAATCTTTAGTTTATAATTTTAGAGCTGTGTTCTAGAAAGAAAGCACAACCCCTGCTTACGTCATATGTATTCAAAATTTCCCCTGAATTTGTGTTCTTTCACAGACTGTCTTATTTGTATATTTACTTTTCCTGAATATCACCTGCATAAAGTCACGAGAACTTGTATTTGCTCGTATTTTTGGAAAGCACACAAACATTACAGGGTGGGGTGCTGTTAATCTCTTTTCATGAGGTCCTCTCCCTGACTGTCTGGCACTTGCCATTATTTTAGGTGAATATCTAAAAAATCAGTTTTGGAGCCACCTGGAGATACTTTTTTTTTTTTTTTTTGGCCTTGGGGCATGTGGGATCTTAGTTCCCTGACCAGGGATTGAACCCATGTACTCTGCAGTGGAAGGGCAGAGTCCTAACCACTGGACCGCCAGGGAAGTCCCTGGAGATACTTTTTCAGACAATTTAGGGGACTCCAATTCAGGCTTAATGTAAATATATTGGGTTCAACCCCACAAGCCTCGTGGCACAGCCAGAAAAAGAAAATGTATGTATGTATATATATGCATTGGTTCTAATGTGTGGATGAATGGCCCCCAAAGAGGTCCTGAGACCACAGCTCCCCTGTTAAGACTGCTGAGTAGACTGAGTAACCAGGGAGGCATCTGTGGAAGGAACCTTTAGACAATCCAGGTTCATCCATCCCCTTTACAAGAGGGGGATTTTCCTTTATTCCCCTAAGACTTCCATTCCAGCTTTGAATATGCAAAGTCTTCTGTAGTACTTTGAGCCTGTTATGGGGCCGGGGTAGACCCTAGACCACATCTGTAGAAGAGGGGCCGTTAGAGCTCTGATCCTTCGGCTCTGAGGATCCCGGGCTGGACTGGGGTCCTGTCTCACACAGGTAACACCTTGATCTCTCTCCTTTTTCTCCCCACCCTAGCTTGTGAATGGCCTTAGACAATACATTCTAAATGGGGGTGATAAAAAATGGTTCCTGGGGTGGTGGTGGTGAAAATGTCTCACTTTTTAATGTATAAAGTGCAGATATAGGTAGAGTACATGAATAGATGAACAGTCTATCTCTTGTATTAATTTCATTGGAGGGATGCTTAAGGAAATTTGTCTGAAAAGGCTCCCTAGGAAACTGATGATGATAAAAAAGGTTGAGAAATACTGCTTTAAATTGTAGTGCTGAGAGGCGCCAAGCAGAAGGGCTACTGGGCTTTGAACAGTTTCAAATTGGGGGGGGAGGGTGATGCTTCAGAATTTTATTACAAGAAAATATTTTTATCCAGAGATTTTTCAGTGACTAAAACGAAAGGAAAATAGAATTAAGTCATATCATGAATTCAGGTTAAATGTGAGGTGGTTGTTAAGAGCTTTGTTAAGAACAACAGGGAGAAGTTATAAAATAGGGAGAATTTCCTTCTGCCTGGAGTCCTTTAGGAAAGGTCTTGTGGGAAGTAAACCAGGTCTCCTGGAGGGCTGTCAGTCCATTGGGTGGCTGAGGAAGGAGCCTTCAAATCAGTATTTTAAAACCTGGGTACCGGCTTCCCTGGTGGCACAGTGGTTGAGAGTCCGCCTGCCGATGCAGGGCACACGGGTTCGTGCCGCGGTCCGGGAAGATCCCACATGCCACGGAGCGGCTGTGCCCGTGAGCCATGGCTGCTGAGCCTGCGCGTCCGGAGCCTGTGCTCCGCAATGGGAGGGGCCACATCAGTGAGAGGCCCGCGTACCGCAAAAAAAATAAAAGAAACAACGTGGGTACCACCGCTTTTCCCATTGTTTGGACAATTGGCAACTTTTGAGTATGGGCTATGTATTAGGTAATACTATTGAATCAATGTTAACTGCCAGAAACTGATAATTGTACTGTGGTTAAATAAGTGAAGGTTCTTATTCTTGGAAAATACATAATGAAGCGTTTAGGAATAAAAGGAGATGTCTGTGCCTCACAGTGGTTCCAGAACACCTGTCTATAAGGAGAAAGGGAGAGGGAAGGGGAGGAGGAGGCAGCTGGCTGGGTGTGGATGGAGGGGAGGAAAGCAAGGGGCAGGGCAGGAGAAGGGAGGGAGGGAGCCAGAGCCAGGATAAAGCAGATACCAGAACATCAGTAACTGTTAAATATGGGTTCAACAATAAAGGAGTTCTCTGTAATATTCTTGCAACTCTTCTGTAAGTTTGAATCATTTCAGAGTATAAAGAAAAAGAAATAAAAAGGAAACAAGAAAACACATGGCTCCCTGGAGACATACAAGTCATACTGTGTCCTGTAATATTATTTGATTTGATGGTTTATTTTTTTAATTTTAACTTTTTAATTGAAGTATAGTTCATTTACAATGTTGTCTTAGTTTCTGCTGTACAGCAAAGTGATTCAGTTATATATATATATACATTCTTTTTCATATGCTTTTCTGTTATGGTTTATCACAGGCTATTGAATATAGTTCCCTGTGTTATACAGTAGGACCTTGTTGTTTATCCATTCTATATATAATAGTTTGCATCTGCTAATCCCAAACTCCCAATTCATCCCTTCCCCGCCCACCCGTAATGTTATTTGAAACCAACAAATCAATGAAATCGTTTGACTGAAGGCAGGATCCAGGAGAGCAGGTGTTGCCCTAAGTCCTGGCTCAGTGCCGGGCTGTAGTCGGCTCTCAATAAATATTTGTTAGAATGGATGGAATCAGAGTAGCAGTGATTTCAGAGAAGGCCTTGCAGGTTTGGGTGTGTTTCCCCAGACACACCTCTCTGTGCCTCTGTGGTCTTTGTGAAGATCACCAAATGACAAATTTTGTCTCAGGGACCTTGCATTAACGACTAGTGTAATGGAAGAGACTGAAACCCTAATTTTAGACTTCTTGCTGGTAAAGCATATGCGGCACCCAGCAGAGCATTTGTGACATTCTTCCTGTATTAGTTCCCATTTAAAAAGTATGGAATCTCCAGAAAACTGTGTTTAGGTGGAAGCTGAAGTTCCTTTTACTATGGTAAAATATACTTAACATAAACTGTACCATTTTAACCATTTTGAAGGAGACAGTTCAGTGGCATTAAGTATACTCACACGGTTGGGAAGCCATCACCATTCTCCGTCTCTAGAACGTTTTCATCCTCCTAAAGAGAAACTCTGTATCCATTATGCAATAACTTATTTTTGTTATTATTTGCTTAGCAAACCATTTATTCTACAGAATTATAATTGTTACCTTTAGTGACAGTTGGCTACGGGACCCCAAATCTCAAATTGGTGGCACCAGAATTAGAGAACTTACTTTAATTAATTATCTTGAAAGGAAACACAAATTTAACAGGAACATCTACTGCTAGTTTACACAAATTAACTTTCTCTAAAGATTATGACATACATGGGGAGGGGCAATAGAGGGTAGGGGATTAAGAGGTTATAAACTATTATGTATAAAATAAGCTACAGGGATATGTTGTACAACACGGGGAATACAGCCAGTATTTTATAATAACTATAAATAGAGTATAACATTTAAAAATTGTGAATCACTATATTGTACACCTGTAACTTATGTAATATTGTACATCAACTATATTGCAATAAAACGTTTTTAAAAGATTATAACATACACTATAATATATGCTGTTTAAAGTGAAATGTGGGACTTCCCTGGTGGCACAGAGGTTAAGAATCTGCCTGCCAATGCAGGGGACACGGGTTTGAGTCATGGGCTGGGAAGGTCCCGCATACCGCGGAGCAACTAAGCCTGTGCGCCACAACTACTGAGCCTGTGCTCTAGAGCCCGCGTGCCACAACTACTGAGCCCGCTCACCTAGAGCCCGCGTGCCACAACTACTGAGCCCGCTCACCTAGAGCCCGCGCACCGCAACGAAGAGTAGCCCCCACTTGCCGCAACTAAAGAAAGCCTGCGCGCAGCAACAAAGACCCAACACAACCAAAAATAAATAATAAATTAATTTTAAAAAATAAAGTGAAAAGTAAGATTTCTAGGGCTTTTAAAAATACTTCTTAAAATTAACCTTATGGTGGAATAATTAACAGACAAATGTACCTGTTTTCAGTGTATAGTTCAGTGACTTTTGTGTCTTTTTTTAATACAAAAGGGGGGGGTCATTCTCTGTTTTAATGACTTAGTTTTCTAGTTGTAAAGGTATTATTTCATGTTCCTTATAAAAAACTTGGAAAATTCAGAAAAGGCTACAGAGAAAACAAAAAACATTAATAATGATCTCTATCTCTTTAAAAATAGACTCTTTTTAGAGTAGTTTTAGGCTCATAGCAAAATTGAGTGGAACTACAGAGTTCCCATGTACCCCATGTGCATGCCCCCAGCCTCTCGTATTATATTTTAAATTATAAAGTGGAGAGTTGCTAGCCTTCTGAGTTTTCCGGGGTCACTTTTCTCCCGGAGCCTCCCTGGCGCTTGGGTTCTCCTACACCTTGTTTGGTGGCTCGTGACAAAGTCATGCCAAGAACGCAGCCATGGGCTTCGTGTTTGCCTGGTAGGTCTTCGGTATTTGATGGTTGAGCCAACAAGGGATTGGCACAGCTTCAGATTTTGGTTTGTTATAGACTTGCTTAGAAGTATTCTTTTTGGGGTGAGTTCTACACGGAGGCTCTAAAACAGCTCTGGCAAATAAAAAATACAGCTCTGGCTTCGTGATGAGACATTAACAGAAAGAGGCACCTGGGCATTTATGAGCTATGGCATGTGCGTGCGTGCGTGCGTGTGTGTGTGTGTGTGTGTGTGTGTGTGTGTGTGTATGATACGTGACTGATGCCCTTGAAAGGGGGCGAGAGGTGGTCATGCAGTCTCTTGTGGCAGTTCCCAGGAAATCAGGAAGGTTCAGAGCCACTCATTTGGTTTCTGAGCCGATGAAAGGGGAGGCAGAGCTGCAAAAGGAACTCCCATGCTCACTCAGAACTGGATACTTTTAAGCTGTGGGGGAGCATTATGTACACTAGCTTGCAACCTTCTGGTGTCCGTTCTAGCCTTGCTGTCTCATTTAGGTCAATTGGATCTGAGTTAGAAATTTGACCAGACAACAGAATATTTAAACTGGTTTCCCCTGTTGCACCTCATTTCCATAGTCTTTATAATCCGAATCGATGCAAATGCTCTTGTTATCCTGAATGTGCATGCAGGGTTCTGATTTGTTTAATTTTACATCATGTTAATAGACCCACAGACATAGAAAACAAAGTTATGGTTACCAAAGAGGAAAGTGTAGGGAGGGATAAATTAGGAGTTTGGGATTAACAGATACACATTATTATACATAAAATAGGTAACCAACAAGGACCTACTGTAGAGCACAGGGAACTATATTCAATATCTTGTAATAAACTATAATGGAAAAGAATCTGAAAAAGAATGTATATGTATATAGACATATATATAAGAATCACTTTGGTGCACCCCTGAAACTAACACAACATTGTAAATTTTACTGTAATAAAAGTGGAAAAAAATGTTTACTTCACGTTGTTGAACTTGGTGAGTGTAGCTGAGGGTCTGAATGACAAGTGGGGTGTGGCTGGTGCCAGCCTTACTTTACATGGTACCTGTGGCATCCTGGGCCACAGGGGAAGGGTGCTTTAGTTAGGTTGATAAAACCCAAAAACAAGTTCAGGAAGGGACCTCTGGGACTTCCCTGGCGTTCCAGTGGTTAAGACTCTGCACTTCCACTGTAGGGGCGCTGGTTGGAGAACTAAGATCCCACTTGCTGTGGTGGGGTGCTGCTCCTGCCCTGAAAAAGTTAAAAAAAAGGAAGGGACCTCCGAGGTTCCCCGTTTGCCCTGGGTCTTGAGCTGTTTGTTGCTCGTGGAAGCTTTTTTGTACGTAGTTTTTTAAACATTCAGCATGGCACTAAGATGGCCGTTTCTGTGCCAGGGAGTTTGGAAGCACCATTTTACAACAGAATACATCAGACCCCAAGAGGGAGAGTTTTATATTTCTTAACTGCTAGGAAACTTTTGCATTCTCAGCATTGGAGAGAACTTGATTGTAAGTAACCCTATGACCACATGTTACAACTCAGGAATAATCCTGACGTTTTACCTTTATTCTTTTTCTGGAAGCATTTTGCAAAATAAATAAAAATTGCTTAACAGTAAAAGGCAGGGGTAGGCTGACATTCCTTCTCAGGAAATTATTCCGGGACCCTGAAGGCCCTCAGATGAACTTGCCCTCATCTCACAGGTAAGGAAACAGCCCCAAAGAGATGACATTTAATTCAAAGTTATACTCTGACTTTGTGGCAGAGTCAGAACAAGAAACTGGATCTCTGCTCCTCAGGCAATTTTGGAAAAACTCCAAAAGAGTGATGCTAAATATGGTCTTTCTGCCCTGTGGTTTTGTTATACAGCAAAGAATACCCACTGGTTTCTCATTATCTGGCCAGTGCCCTGAGATTCATTCCACATTTTAGTTTATAAGCTGTTTTGAGTGATGGAGAAGCATTTCAAAACGTGCAGAGAGCTATTTTTGAACCCTGTGTTCCTGGGATATTAAAAGATCGTGTTGGGGATATCTTATCTCTGAGTCTGATGCTAATTTCCTCTAATATATTGCAAAGAATAAGTCACTTTTTTTTTTTTGGCCGTAGGGTTTGTGGGATCTTAGTTCTCCAACCAGGGATTGAACCTGGGCCCTTGGCAGTGAAAGTGCGGAGTCCTAACCACTGGACCACCTGCGATTCCCTATATCGCAAAGAGAACTGTTTCTTTTTAACTTTTAATTAACGAATTAATTAATGAATTAATTTTTGGCTGCGTTGGGTCTTCATTGCTGCACGCGGGCTTTTCTCTAGTTGAGGCAAGCGGGGGCTACTCTGTTGCGGTGCGCAGTCTTCGCATTGCGGTGGCTGCTCATTGCGGAGCACCGACTTTAGGTGCGCAGGCTTCAGTAGTTGTGACACATGGGCTCAGTAGTTGTAGCTCGCGGGCTTTAGAGCGCAGGCTCAGTAGTTGTGGCGCACGGGCTTAGTTGCTCCACAGCATGTGGGATCTTCCCGGACCAGGGCTCGAACCTGTGTCCTCTTCATTGACAGGCGGATTCTTAAGCACTGTGCCATCAGGGAAGTCCAGAAGTGGGTTTAGTAGTAGCTTTCTGTAGCCAATGTTGCTTTTATTTTATTTTCCAAATTATGAATAAAGAACCAGTCTTTAGGACTGCTTTGAATCTGTCAGTAGATAGTGCACTGTTTCTGGAGATGATGAAATAGAAGATGCACTTCTGAATTCTGGAAGGTACCTAGCTAAATCTGATTAGGTTGCATTAAACATTTGAGACTTCCCTGGGGACTGATGTTTCCTAGCAGGTCTTAGGACAGAGCATTCTTTAGTTGCTTGGCAGTGGCTCTGGCCTGGGCCTTGGCACGTTGGAAGATGTGGCGTGTTTGTTTTTCTTGCACACTCCTCCATTCTTGAAGAACTGCTCTTCTGGACCACACCCTGGCTCCCTAGAGATGGTGTTTGACCTTTGGGGGACACTTCCCATGGTGCACTAGTGAGCTCTCCATGTGCTGCAGTGGCTCTTCCTCTGGTTAGGTATAGGGGTTGGCAAACTTTCTGTAACGGGTCAGATAGTAAGTAATTTCAACTCTGCTGTTGTAGCATGAAAGCAGCCATGGACGGTATGTAAACAAACAGGCATGGCTGTGTTCCAAGAAAACGTTATTTACAAAAAACGAGTGGTGGGCTGCATTTGGCCCATAGGCCATTGTTTGCTTATCTCTGGTTTAGCAGCTTTTTGGAAAACAAGGCTGAAGCACCCTCGGCTTCTGTGGGTGACGGAGGAGAGAATCCAGTACTTGGGCCATAAACATCTCAGTTGAGATTTAGTATCTGTGGTGAGGAAGATGCTTTTGTATTATTTTTCAATAACTTCTCAGTTATTATAACAAAAAAGGCTTCTTCTGGGAAAAATTTTCCCTTAATCTCACTGCTCTTGGGATCATACAACTGTATTTTCATTTTTGTACATTTCTTTTGAGTCCTGTCATTTTGTACTTTTACTTTTGCAAAGCCTTGATGTGTGTGCCTACCAGTTGGTTTTATTCAAGAGCCAAATGCACCTGCGTATCTGACAGGTGTTAGTACATTGAGATCTAGTAAAGCCTGAAAGGTATAAATGAGTCTTGGTGGAGAAGATCTTTTAAGGACTGATTTGTGAGGAGCAGTGTCATTTTCTGCTTTTTGACTTTTTCGATAAAAGAGTTATAATTCACTCTTTACTTAAGCCCTGAGCAGTAGCCAGAGGGCCAGCTATTGGAAGAAATCAGGCCAGGACTAAAGTGAATCAGGTAAATGGCTATTCAGTGCCAAAGTCACACTGTCGCTCTAAGTTAACTTTGTGGTCCCCAGGTTTCATGGCGGCATGAGCCTTCCTGCACCTTTGCCAGTGGCCGCAGAGGCTAGACCACAGCAGATTAAAAATTTTTTCTTTCTTCTTGGTTGGTGCACACACAATTAACCAAGAAACAAATGACCACACTTCAATCTCACACTATATGAAGTGACTCTGAAGGTGTATTTTCCCCAACAGGAATTCCCAAATATATGTATCTCCAAGAATGGCAAGAGTCGTTTTTACAACAGTGCTACCATCGCTCAAATTATTTTGAAAGCTACTTTTTTGGAATTGCCTTCAGAACAAGTACAAGCCACTGCAGAAAAGAAGTCTGCCCGCTTTGTGGTCTTACCTTATTTTTGACTAAAAATCGCTCTGACTTGCTTTCTGCTGTTTCCCAATCTCATAACCATGCTCAGAGCAGATGGATTTGTCTCAATGGACCTAAAGGTTATGGGTAATGACAATAAGCCAGGAGCCTCTGAGGGTCTTTCATTGGAGGGAACAAAAATATTTATTTCTGTGTAAGTTGTGGTAGTTAAAAAACAGTCATGCCTTTGTACATCATTAGGCTGTTCTCAAATCACCATGCCAACATGACTTTTGAATGAGATTATTCTTACCTGAAGTGGCCTCCAAGAATGACCTGCTTTATTCCAAATCCTAGTCTAGGGTGTGAGGCAGAGGTCCTTGAAAGGCCCTCATTTTTTATGTGCTCTCTTGTTGCTGTTACCTTGGATATTTGAAAGGCTGTTCTAGGTTTGCTGTTCTGGGAGACCGTGTGTATATTCCTAGAAGCTGACAGACTGTAATATGTTCTCCCTGTTCCTCTTGTCCTCTCCTGCCCTCCCTCCAACATGGAAAGTGGGAAGCTTACGTCCTGTACTAGGGAGTTTTGTTGTCTGGCAGGCCGTTGTGTAGGCTCGTAACTTGGGAGACTGTCTCGGAGCTGCTCAGAAGCAGAGTTAGGATCTTCGTTGCAGACAGTAGATTCCTTCTAAGCCATCTAAGCAGCAGGCGATTTATTAGACAGGTTTAATTAGACAGTATTTCTGGGAGAACCAAGCTTCAACACGTTCAGCAATGACACAGCTTGTCTCCAACCAAATCGCAACCATAACATGGTTCTAATTCACTCCCACCCCAGTACCTGTGACAGTAGAGGCAGAACACTAAACCCTCTGCACAGCTGCTCCAAGACGTCAAACACGCCTCCCACTGTCCTGTCTTGCTGCAAGTTCTGACCGCCCAGCCTGTGGCTGCTGCCTCCTGTTGTTCCCCTCTGCATTTGAAATCTTGCGTGGGTGCATCTGCCTGTAAGAATCTAGCTGCAAGAGAGTCGGTGAAGGGGGCATCTAGTTTTCTCACCTCTGCAGAGCAGGAAGGCAGGTGGGCTTGAAGACTGTTGGATAGTGCTGAACTTTGCAATATTTGTGACCAGGGTGTTTGTATAGATGTGATGACTAAAACTCTGGTGGGTAGATAGATTCTTGAAGTGCAAAGAACAGAGGGAGAAGGACTGAGTGTGGGAGACTCCGGGGCTATTGGGAGAATTCAGTGACTGGGATTCAGTGCAGCTGTCAGTGCTGTTACAACTGTGTGGCAGGTGGCACTACTGTGTAGGAGTGGTTTCCTGCCATGCCTGTGCCCTTGGCACGGTCCTGACCTTGGGAAGAGGGAAGAAGTGCTGGGCTCATGGTGCTCTTTCCTATGTAGCCCTGGGGTTTCGTGGCTGGCAGAACCAGTTTCAGTTTCCAGCCTGATGACCACAGGTAAGTTATTACGCCATTCTGAGTTTTAGTCGGCTTATCTATAAAATGATGATATGCTTATCATGCAGGGAGCTTGTGATGGTAAAATCAGATAACAGGTGACTCTCTAACGCACATCTCTGATGTATGGTGGTTGCCCAATAAATGACTGCTATCATGCTCAACTTTGCCCTCTTTCTCTTTTCCTTTTGTCAGAGCAGGTCACAGCTACCTTAAACCCCAGTGGGTACAGTAGCTTCTGTGCTTTTTCTTAGCAGTTAGCTTACCTACCCCCCACCCCCCGTATGGCTAACTTTCCCCTTGCTCCCTGAACATTTTATTTTGAAAAATTTCAAGCATACAGGAAAGTTGGTAGAGTTGTATAGGGAGCACACATATATCTATCATCTGGACTCTACAATGAACATTTCATTATACCTGCTTTATTACATAGCTTTCCATCTATCCATCTGTCAACCCATTTCCTTCCTTCCTCCCTCCCTTCCCTCCTTCCTCCCTCCCTCCCTCCCTCCCTTCCTTCCTTCCTTCCCCCACCCACATGGCTTTCAGGATCCTAGTTCCCCGACCAGGGATTGAACCCGGGCCCTGGCGGTGAAAGCGCTGAGTCCTAAACCACTGGACTGCCAGGGAATTTCCCATTTTATTTCTTTATACATTTCAAAGTAGATCACCAATATCAGTACACTTCCTTGTAAACATTTTATCCTATCATTAACGATCTGTTTGCAGTTTTTTTCTCTTGATGTAAAATTTCACAATGAAATGCATGAATCTTAAGTGTGTGTTTGCTGAGTTTTGACAACTGCATGCACCTGTTACCCAAAGCCATGTCAAGGTATAGAACATCACCACCTTCCCAGAGTTCCCTCATGCCCCTGCCCCTCCCATCACAGGCAGCCACCACCCTGATTTTCTCCCACTATAGATGAGTTTTACCTAGTCTAGCATTTCATATAAATGGAACCAGACAGAATGTACTAGTTACTTACTGCCTGGCTTCCTTTAGTTAGCCTAACGCATTGGGACTCGTCTGTGTTGTCATGTCTTATCAGGCACTGATTCCCTCTCATTGCTGAGATGGCAGCTTTAAAATCATTGCTGCGAAGAAGGAAGAGCCATGAGCCTTCCTCACGGAACTTGGAGGTGGTTTCTCCTTTTCCTTTCCAGTTGGATGGCATCAATGCACAAAGGCTCTTTGTAGCCGATTAGAGTTAAAGGGGTGCAGAGGCCGTTTGGCTCAGTCTCTCTGAGTCTCAGCATCTGGGCCAGGGCGCCCTTTCTCGGATCTGTTTCCCTCCCCTCTCCAGGAATACCGTTAGTGGAGGTTTATGTGCAGGAGGAGTGAGAGGGCCAGTGGATGGGCACCTTTGACATTTAATTGTCTTAGGGTTAAAAAGGATGGATCCAGCCTTCTTCTAATGATTTTTGTTGTTGAGGATTTCGTTATGCTGAGTACGTGCTGGAAATATAGGACCAGTCGGCCGCAACAGCTGGAGTTGGAAACAAATTGCTATTTAGCTTTTCTGTTAACGAATTAACCAGAACGTGAAGCTGCTAAATTCTCTGATGGAAAAAGGAGTCACTTTCTTGCCTCCTCTCCCCAATATCTTCCTCCCCACCCCCGTTCCCTTTCTTTCTTCCTTCCTCCCTTCTCCTCCATCTCTCTGTCTCTGTCACACACACACACACACACACACACACACACACACACACACGAGACACACACCCCTTTTGAGCATATTTACATTTAGTGACTTACATGAAAGTTTAGGTAGATCATTTTTGAAGGTGATTGAGATGTTCGAGGGGCAGAAGGAAGAGGGTGGGAAGAGAATGGCACGGCTTGATGACAGGGTGGCAGTGCCCACTCTCCAGGGACAGGTTATTAAGTAATGTGACAAGTGTTGGACCCAGCAAGCCTCCGTATGTGCTGCTTCTTTCCTTGTTCTCTCATTTGCAGAGGCTTTGGAACCTACCTGCACAGAAGTACCGGGAATTATTACAGAATACTTCCCACTCTGGACCAGTTGAACCAGAATGTGGGCCCCTTCCCCCCCACCGTTCAGTGTGCACCCACAGTTTAATATCACTTTGGGACCCATTTTCACATACATTATCGCCGCTAATCCAATCATTCAAGGCAGGCAGGTTTTAGTAAGATCTTATTATTTTAGCTGAGCCAGCTGATGTTGAAGTGGATGTTTGAACAGAGGGCAGTCTGATTGCAGTGGGCACATTCTCCCCATTACCCCGTGTCCCCCCGATCCCTTTATGTGGACGGTTGTTCATTCATTTGTTGCTCACCATCTGCCACGTGTGGGTGGAAGGTCATTGGTGGATCCCTCCCTCTGGGAGTAATGGGCAGGGAAGGAGATCCCAGACCATGGCGTGGAGTCCCAGGGCACAGGGGGAGCACGGTGGAGGGGCACCAGTTCTGGATGTGGTAGGCAAAGAACTCTTTCTGGAGGAAACACCACCTACTTAGGATGTGGAGTTGTGAGAGAGCTCTGAAGCTTAGAGCCAAAAAGAAAAGAAGAACCAGGAGCTGGTTACTTTATCACTTTTACCGTGAAACACTCAATCCACCCATCGTGTAGTAAGGCGTGGTTTCTTCCTTGCTCCAGCATCCTCTTTGCATTTGAAAAATAAAAGAAAATGCTTTATCGTAGGTTTTCTTTAAATTGCAAATTTCATTGAATTTTAAAGGATTTTTTTTTTGTCTGTTCAATATAACATGTTAAGAAGATGTAAAAAAAAATTGTGACTTTAGAGCTAAGAAATCCTGGGCAAATAGTGCTTATGTCCTACCACTCCTGGAAGGCATAGGTGTTCTGTAAGAAGAGTAGAATCATATGAATTATTTCTAATTTCTTTTCTTCCTGGTGGAAACCGTATAGGATAGCCTAGTGTTAAAAGCCTCAGCTCTTAACATTAAATAAAAGCCCAGGGGCTTCCCTGGTGGCGCAGTGGTTGAGGGTCTGCCAATGCAGGGGACACGGGTTCGTGCCCCGGTCCGGGAAGATCCCACATGCCGCGGAGCGGCTGGGCCCGTGAGCCATGGCCGCTGGGCCTGCGCATCCGGAGCCTGTGCTCCGCAGCAGGAGAGGCTGCAACAGTGAGAGGCCCGTGTACCAAAAAAAAAAAAAAAAAAAGCCCAGCTTTGTCACTTTCATTTAAATGTATGTATGAAAGTTACCCTACCTTTCTAAACCTCAGTTTCCTCATCAGTAAAACGGGAATAATAATACCACATATAATCTAAAAAATCACTTATTTATTGTTTGTTTCCATTTTGTAATTTTATACTGTGATGAAATGAATAGATGACTATTTTTTATCTTTTTTTAAAAATTGAGTTATAGTTGATTTACAGTGTTGTGTTAGTTTCAGGTGTACAGCACAGTGATTCAGTCATACATCTATCTATCTATCTATTCTTTTCCAGATTCTTTTCCCTTATAAGTTATTACGAAATATTGAATATAATTCCCTGTGCTATACAGTAGGTCCTTGTTGTTTATCTGTGTTATATATAGTATTGTATATATGCTAATTCCAAATTCCTTATTTATCCCTCCTCCCCACCTTTCCCCTTTGGTAGCCGTAAGTTTGTTTTCTATGTCTGTGAGTCTGTTTTTGTTTTATAAGTAAGTTCATTTGTATCATTTTTTAGATTCCCCATATAAGTAATATCATATATTTGTCTTTCTCTGTCTTATTTACTTCACTCAGTATGATAATCTCTAGGTCCATCCATGTTGCTGCAGATGGCATTATTTCATTATTTTTTATGGCTGAATAGTATTCCATTGTATATACGTACCACTTCTTTATCCATTCATCTGTCGATGGACATTTAAGTTGTTTCCATGTCTTGGGTATTGTAAATAGTGCTTCCGTGAACATTGGGGTGCATGTATCTTTTTTTTTTTTTTTTTTGTGGTATGTGGGCCTCTCACTGTTGTGGCCTCTCCCGTTGTGGAGCATAGGCTCTGGACGCGCAGGCTCAGCAGCCATGGCTCACGGGCCCAGCCGCTTCGTGGCACGTGGGATCTTTTCGGACCGGGGCACGAACTCGTGTCCACTGCATCGGCAGGCGGACTCTCAACCACTGCGCCACCAGGGAAGCCCTGCATGTATCTTTTTGAATTATAATAGTTTTCTCCAGATATATGCCCAAGAGTGGGATTGCTGGATCATATGGTAGCTCTATTTTTAGTTTTTTAAGGAACCTCCATTCTGTTCTCCATAGTGGCTGTACCAATTTACTATTTTTTCTAGCTTTTAAAAATGTAATATTTGGTTTATACAAAAGAGTATATGTAAGTATATGTTATATGTATATAAGTATATGTCATAAGAGTAATAAGAACATGAACAGGTGTGAGTTCACTGCTCAATCAAGGAAGGATCATGTAACCACTAGAAGCTCACCTACGCATGCGTTCTACAACTCCTACACCTCCCCCCTTTCAGGTTACCATTAATTCTTGGGTTTTGATTCATCATTGTTTAAAAAATATTTTATTTATTTATTTATTTGTCTGCACCAGGTCTTAGTTGCACCACGTGGGATCTAGTTCCCTGACCAGGGATTGAACCAGGGCCACCTGCGTTGGGAGCGTGGAGTCTTAGCCACTGGACCACCAGGGAAGTCCCTTGATTCATCATTGCTTTGTCTTTTTATAAATAATAATATAAATTATTTTTATAATATTTATTTAAATAATTTATCATTTAGTTTTGTTTGTTTTCAGTTTTATATATTTAAAAAGTATGTTGTGGGGACTTCCCTGGAGGTGAAGTTGTTCCAATGCAGGGAGCCCGGGTTCAATCCCCGGTCAGGGAACTAGATTCCACATGCATGCAGCAACTGAGTTCGCACGCCACAGCTAAGGAGCCTGCGAGCTGCAACTAAGGAGCCCGCCTGCTGCAACTAAGACCCAGCACAACCAAATAAATAAATAAATAAATATATATATATTTAAAAAAGTATGTTGTATGTAGTCTTCTGTAGTTGTTGTTTTCACTCATTATGGTTCCACAATTGATCCCTGTTATTGTGTTTAACTGTGGTGCATTCTTAGAACACTCCTTTGTGCGAATTACTTACCTGGTGGTAGGGGTTTAGATAGTTCCATTTTTGCTCCCAGGAGCACTGTTGCCACTGTGCACACATATGTGTGTGTGTCTCCCAGTGCACGCGGTCGAGAATTTCTCTGTGATGTACATGTAGGAATGGGATTTGGGGGTTTTAGAGTATCTGGACTCTCAATTTTATAAGATGATGCTAACTTGTTTCCTAAAGTAGGTGTACCAGTTTAATGCCTGCCAGTGGAGTATAAGCGTCTGTCATTCTACATCTTTTTCAGTGTTTGTCATTGTTAGACATTAATTTTTTTAAAAAAACTAAGTTGAAGTATACTTGATTTACAGTGTTGTGTCAGTACATATATATATCCTTTTTCATATTCTTCTCTGTTATGGTTTATTACAGGATATTGAGTATAGTTGCTTGTGCTATATACAGTAGCACCTTGAGCTTATCTATTTTATATATAGTAGTTTTTATCTGCTAATCCCAAACTCCTAATTTATCCCTTCCCCCTCCCTTTCCCCTTTGGTAACCATAGTTTGTTTTCTATGTTTGTGATTAGACTTCTTAATTTTGCTAAGCTACTGGGTATAAATAGTATCTCCTTGGTGTGTTAACTTGGGTATCCATGATTCTCAGAAAGAGAGCAGCTCTTCATTTGTTTAAGGGTCATTTTTTCTTCCTCTTTTGTGAAATTCCAGCTTGTGTCTTTTGCTCAGTTATCTAGTAGGTTATTTATGTTTTTCACATTGGTTTATGAGTTGTTTATATATTCTGAATACTTATCCTTTGTTGGATGTATGTGTTACACATATCTTTTCTTAATTGATAGCTTGTCTTTTAACTTTGTGATGCTTTTTTTGGAAAACAAATTTTTATTATTTTTTGTATTATCTTTATTATGCTTCCCAACACTGACAGCTGCTGCCTTCACTGACAGAAACAGCCATCTCCCCTGGCAGGCTCATCTCAGATGCCTGGGAAGCCAACACAAGCAAACATAAGTAGAGTTTCCTGCAGAGACCTACTTTTAAAAAATTGCTGATTCTCAGATCACTGCATCAACCCACAGCACAACTGACAACTCAAATCTTTCACTGAGAGTAGCTCCCAGCTCTGACCCAAACCCCGTCAATCCACAGATAGTGACCTTAGGTCAAGAGGTTCTTAATTTTATTTATTTTATTTTTTATTTTTTTGCGGTACGCGGGCCTCTCACTGCTGTGGCCTCTCCCGTTGCGGAGCACAGGCTCCGGACGCGCAGGCTCAGCGGCCATGGCTCACGGGCCCAGCCGCTCCGCAGCATGTGGGATCTTCCCGGACCGGGGCACGAACCCATGTGCCCTGCATCGGCAGGTGGACTCTCAACCACTGCGCCACCAGGGAAGCCCCTAGAGGTTCTTAATTTTAATGTGACAGGGTTTCTATATGTTCTTTTCTGGTTAGCTAGAAAGATATTCTTTTTTTTTTAAATTGAAGTATAGTTGATTTATAATATTGTGTTAATTTCTGCTGTACATCAGAGTGACTCAGTTATACATATATATTATTTTACATATTTTTTCCACTGTGGTTCATTACAACATATTGAATATAGTTCCCTGTGCTATGTAATAGGACCTTGTTGTTTATCTATCCTATATATAATAGTTTGCATCTGCTAATCCCAAATTCCCAATCCAACCCTCCTCCACTCCCCCTCCACAAGTCTGTTCTCTGTGTCTGTGAGTCTGTTTTTGTTTCATATATAAGTTCATTTGTGTCATATTTTAGATTCCACATATAAGTCATGTCCTATGTTATTTGTCTTTCTCTGTCTGGCTTACTTCACTTACTGTGATCATCTCTAGGTCCGTGTAGCTGCAAATAACATTATTTCATTCTTTTTTTATGTCTGAGTAATATTCCATTGTATATATGTACCACATCTTCTTTATCCATTTATCTGTCGATGGACATTTAGGTTGTTTCCATGTCTTGGCAATTGTGAATAATGCTGCTATGAACATAGGGGGTGCATGTATCTTTTCGAATTGTAGTTTTGTCCAGATATATGCCCAGGAGTGGGCTTGTTGGATCATACAGTAGCTCTGTTTTTAGTTTTTTGAGGAACCTCCATACGTTCTCCATAGTGGCTGCACCAATTTACATTCCTACCAACAGTGTAGGAGGGTTTAGAAAGATATTCTTTATTTTCTGCTGAAAGTTTCAGAAGTTTACCCTTCTCAGTTAAGTCTTTACTCTGTCTGGACTTTTGTGTCTGTGGTGTGAGGTAGGGATCCAATATCCTTTATTGTTTCCTGCACTGTACATTGTTTTCCTGAGAATGGAGAGTAATGTAAATACCTCAGCTCCTTACACAGTTCTGGGCACATGCAAAGTGCACTGTAAGCGTAATTTGTTGCTATTTTAACTTTCAGTCAACTTTTTTTCTGTTGATTGGTGCATTTCTTCATGAAATCATTAATGTGTACATTTTAGGAAAGACAACTGAGGCAGGTTTGCATTGGTTAAGAAACCAACCTGCAATCTGTCCTCTCCCCAACTCTTCCCTAGTATTGTCAGAAATTTGATCTGTGAGTTTAATCAAAGGGTAAATCATAATTAATGAGTTAATTGATTTGAACATCTATTTCCTTTTGCGCCTGGTTGGTGATTCAGAATTTCTCTGGCGTCTTACTGAATACCTTCTCGTGCTGCCCCTGGATAATCAGGTAATCTTTTATTACAAGGTTCATCTCATTACTTTGGAATTTGCTTATTCAGCTGTGTATTGCCATAGATGTACCCTCTAAATACGTGAAGACAGGGGCTGGGGCTTCAGCCAGGATGCTGGAAGTTCTCCTAAAGTTAATTCCTGCTTGAATGTCTTGGACCAGATTGTTTAGGCTGCCCAGAAAACTTGCTTTGGGGGCCTTTTCCAATTTCTCAGCCATGCTGTAGTGGAAAGGAGAGGTAGAGAAGTACTTCTTGGAAAATTAAAACTGCTTGGCCACACTCCGGGGACACATTGAGTGCGCACAATGAAATCTGGAAAGTAAAACATGCAACTTTATAAGGTGAGCGTAAAAAGCACCGTAAAAATTGGAGGAATGTTGTCAGTTATATGGCTGAGGATGACTGCCCGTTTATTGCTTGGGTACTGTCAGAGAAATCCACTCTGAGGCCGGAGGGGTCCTGGGCAGGAGGCAGGTAGAACTGCTGGCTGCTGTTTGTAACAGGCAACAGGAAACCCAAACCTGGGAGAGCAGCCTTCAGCCTGGGTTGTAAAGTTACACTCCCTGCTCGAGGCTTTTCGGAGATGCTCAAGCACCTTGTGGAGGTGAGTTTGTTAACCTCCTGGACAGTTTCCAGGGAGGTGGAAAGATGGAAAGTTTCGTGGTGAAGAAGGACCCTTCTCTGTTCTCCTGCCTAAATGTTGTTCTCATGGGCTTCTGGAATGATTCTGTAGCAGATGTTGTCGGTACCCTGTCCAGAACCCCTTTAATGGCCCAGTACACCGAGTGCTTGGCTACTGCAGGGTTGGTTGCTAACCCCTCACACCTGGATCCTTCACTGGAAGATTCTGCCTTGCTGGAGAGCAGCTCTGTAACCTGGAGATGACTGGGAGGAAACCCCTTATCCCCTACCCTGGGGTGTCCTGTGCCCAGGGGCTGACATCATTGACTGATGTCCGTGACTGAGGTGTAAAACCTGGCCCTTTGCCTCCAGGCAGCATGAAGTCTGTAGCACAGTTGACTCCAGAGCTCCCTGTGGGATCAGACCGCGGCTCGCCTGCTCTTAGCCCGCATCTTTTCCTTTCCTTTTCCTTTCCCTTACTTTCTTGCAAGTTTCTCTTGAGAGCACCTCCTCCAGCACCCATTGGCACAGGAATCCCCACATCAGTTTCTTCTTCTAGGGAACATGACCCAAGACAGACTCATCCATTTATCCTCTCTGGCCATCACACTTGGCTCTGTACGTGGAGCTTCACATCTGAGTCTTTTCTGCCCTGTGAGGTTCTTTGGAGGGCTGGTTTCATGTCTTGTCCATCTTTAGACTTCCACCAACCTCCCAGCACCAGGCCCTGATCCTGGGACCTGCTCAGTGCTTGTCCAACTGCACGAGGGGAGGTTTCATGTGTAGATGTCGAAGGGCTGGGGAGGTGACTACCGATGTTGCTGTGGGGTCTGATATTGATAGTGTGGACGGTTACCCACAAGCTTGCAGTGGGCAAAGCACAGTCCTGCTTCGGTGAGGAAGCCAGTGCTCGGATTTCTCACTCTTAGTGATGCTGTAGGAGCTGTTGTTGGCAGCCAGGTTGGGTGGAGGAAGGTGCCTCAAGCTTTGGTGCCAAGCCAGGGGCTCTCAGCCAGGCTGGATGGACAGTGGGGCGTGGCCCTGCCTTGACCCTTGATGGCCAGACTCTGCAGGTGGGATGCTGGCCTTTCTCTCTCGCCCCATAAACCCTCACTCCTCATTCATTGCTCTTCTTGTGTCTCTTGTCTTGTCTTCACAACTCTGACATCCACTGAGTTGCTGGAGCCAGAAATTCTGTGACTCTCTCTGTCTCATTCTCTCTCCAATATCTAACCAGGCACGGAGCCCTCACTGCCTCTCTGCCCCGCTCTTCCTGCCCTTTACCTTTGTTCAGATGCTCCTCGCTCTGGCCTGGACACCCATGGTCGCTTCTTACTGGCCTCCCTGAACCCAAGCTGGTCTTCTTCAGCACCGTCTCCACGGGGATCTTCCCAAAGCGTATGGAATCCTTAAAGCTCTTAGCAACTTCCCATGACCTCCAATCAAATCCAAGCTCTGCTACAATGGTACCCAATGCCCAGCCCCAGTGTCACCCCCCATCTCATACTGTCGCTTCCTGTCCCCCCACCTCCCTGCCTGGTAGGTGCTGTGTCCTTTTTTTGTTTTTGTTTTTTTTAATTTTCTAAACTTTTGGCCACGCGGCAAGGCGTGTGGGATCTTAGTTCACCCACCAGGAATGGAACCGCACCCTTGGCAGTGAAAGGGCCGAGTCCTAACCACTGGACAACCAGGGAATTCCAGGTGCTGTGTCCTTTGATAAAGGGGCATGTGCTGCTCCCAGGTGGGAACTGCTACTACTGCACCTTGCTCAGCCTTCTGTTGTAGCACTTTTCACATGGCATCTCCCTCCATCTGCCCGTGACATTTAATCTGTGTCTTACTCATCATTGTGTTTGCAATAGGAAGCCTCATCTTTTGTACACAATAGACAGGAAGTAAAAAAAAAAAAGTTAAAAAAATTCTTTTTTTAAAAAGCTTTATTCAACTATAGTTGATTTTAAAAATTTTTAATTGAGTGGTTTCTAATCTTTTTTGTTATTAGTAAAATAAAAATTCTGAGTTCCCTCTCGCCATTTAATACTTAATAGTGTTTGCTGTTTCAGGAAATACCTAATGGTAAAAGGTACTCTGAATTCAATTATGCTTTTCAATAATTTGGGTTTTATTAGTTGCAGTGGGATCTGCAGGCATATGAAAAATAAACCATATTTATGTGCATAACACATTATTCCTGTCAGACCAGGGTCATAAGTGCAAATGTTTTGCAGGGTCCAGGCCCTCGAGCTCGAGGTCAAGGGTGGCAGCCTCAATGTCCTGAGTGGTCGGGAAGGTGGGATGTGGGTCTGCACCCAGCATCTGATGGGGCAGCTGCTTCTCAGCTCTGGCCTCTCATTGCTATGGGGTGAACATGGGCCCAACGCTGAGATACCTGGGTATTTCAAGAGGAACCAGATGTGGATTTTTGTGAGAAGCTCTTATTTTTTAAAGACTGGCAACTGGTTCAAAATTCAAAAACAAACCCAAAAAATGACAAAAATGCCAAAATAAACAAAACAAAACACCCTTTTCTGGTCAAAACCAAATGGATTAGTGGACTTGAGGGCTGGAACCTGTGTTTCCTGCTGTCATTGGAGACTCTGGTCCAGATGGTCCTCAGAGCACCTCTGTGGGGACTCCGGGGCCCCCTGGTTGCTGGTGCTGCGGTCGGAACCATAGCTTTGGACCTGAAGTCCGTGGTGGGATTTGACTCCTTGTTGGCTGACATGGGAGGGAGGTTTAGGGAATCTCCTTCTCCATAGTGACTTCCGGGTGCCCTTTGTTGGTGTGGCTTGTTCCCTCTTCATCTGAAGCCACCACACTGGCCGGGATGGGGCTTGTCTCTAAGTGACAAGTGGGTGTCACAGGTGGGATTTACTTTAAAATCACCGTTTGGTTTCTTTATGTGTTAGTTCATAAAGTGGTGGAGGGTGGACCTGCCCTTTCTACTAAAACCCAAGCACTGGATCTTTCTAAGTAAATACATTGTAGGCATTAGAGTTGCCTCTAAGTCTATCCAAGCTTGGGTGAAAGGGACAGAGAGGGATCATTGGGGAGTGAGGGCAGCCACTCATATATCTTTTTCTCCACATGTCTCTGTGAATATATTAATGCTTTAGCAGGTCTGTTCATTTAAAATAGGGATTACCATTTTCATAGATGCTAAGTCCTCAGATGGCTTGATCACATTCTTGAATAAGAAAGAAAATTGTTACCGCACACAGTTTAAAAGCAGTTCTAGGGCTTCCCTGGTTGCGCAGTAGTTAAGAATCCGCCTGCCAATGCAGGGGACACGGGTTTGAGCCTTGGGCCGGGAAGATCCCACATGCCGTGGAGTAACTGAGCCCATGCACCACAACTACTGAGCCTGCGCTCCAGAGCCGACGAGCCACAACTACTGAAGCCCGCGTGCCTAGAGCCCGTGCTCCGCAACAAGAGAAGCCACTGCAATGAGAAGCCCGCGCACTGCAATGAAGGGTAGCCCCCACTCACCACAACTAGAGAAAGCCCGCTCACAGCAACAAAGACCCAGCGCAGCCATAAATAAATAAATAAATAAATAAATAAAGGCAGTTCTATTATTCTATTCATTTTTAATTTTAGTAATATTTTGTTATAATCTTTAAAATTTTTTATTTTAATAATTTATGTATTTTTACATTAAAAAAAGCTATTTAACATTCCTGGTGGGAATGAAGGTTGATATGACTTTTATGGAAGACAGATATATAGTCTTTATCAACAGCCTTAAGAGTGTTCATGTGGTTTGACCCAGTGATTCTAATGTATCTAATGTATCCTCAGATGGCAATCAGAGAAGTCCACCAGAAACATGCACAAAGATGTTCATTGCTCTGTTATGTATAACCATGAAAAATAGGGAAGAGTCTAAATAGGGGAATAGTTAAGAAAGTTAAGCTCCACCTGATGAAATACTATTCAGATATTAAATGATGTTTCTGAAGAACATTTAATGACAATGGAGTTAATGTTCCCGATACAATGCCAAGTGGGAAAAAGCTGGTTTCAGTGAAAATATCCACGTGTGTCTGACTCTGTGTGTGTGTGTAGCTAGATAGTAAGATTTTAAGGGAATATTCCAAAATATTAATAGTGGTTTTCTTTGGGTGGTGTAATTATTCTTCTTCAGAATTTCCACAATGAACGCATATTGCTTTTATAGTCAGGAGAAAAATAACATTTGTTTTTCTTTCAAGCTATTAAATTAAAAAAAACTGTTCTGTGACCAAGCAGTTCCACTTCTAGGTGTATACCCAAATAATTGGAAAAAGGAACTTGAACAGACACTCGTATGCCAGTGTTCACTGCAGCATTATTCTCACAAGAGCCAAAAAGTAGAAGCAGCTCAGGTGTCCATCAACAGATGACTGGTTAAGCAAAATGTGGTCTATCCATATAATGGAGAGTAATTCACCACAGACAGGGGTGAGGTTCTGATGCATGCTGCAATGTGGATGAACCTGGAATGCACTATGCTAAGTCAGATAAGCCAGTCCTGAAAGGACAAATGCTATAGGATTCCACTTATATGAGATTCATAGAGACAGAAGGTACACCAGGGGCTGGGGATGGGTGCAGAGTTTCTGTCTGGGGTGATAAAAACGCTTTGGGAATAGATAGTACTGATGGTTACACAACATTGTGAATGTAACTGACGCCCCTGAATTGCACAGCTGCAAATGGCTATTAATGGCAAATTTTGTTTTATGTGTGTTACCACAATAGAAATAATTCAAAACACGACAAAACGGTGTTGGCCGGGTTGAACCGTGTGTTTGCTTTGAATGACAGTGGCTGTCACTTGTTGGTTCATTTATCTCAATTTTTGCTTTTCACTTTGACCCCACAAATATGCCTGCACTGTAAGTGTGCTGTTTTGAAGATTTCAGATGCCAGGCTCAGACCTTGATAATGGAGCAGGGGGTTAGTGAGGCATCTAGGAGGGTTTAAAAGAATTTATAAAGGGAAATGTGTTACCCTTAATCTCGGGCCATACACTGAGTTCTTGCCTGGGAGGAGAAGGAAGAGAGAAAAGGCTTGGTGATACCCAGCAGCCCATCACAGTTCTGGAATATTCAGAAGTCTTCTGGCACATCAGACAGCCCTTGAAGAAATACAGCCTGCACTTTTTTGCTTTGGGAATTCACTTGGCAGCAAGAAGTGCTAAAGGAAGAGCTTTACTTACATTCTCTGCTTCCTGATATTTAAGGAATTCATTTCACTTGCAGCTTCACACCAGTGCATTTTCTTTCCCTTGCAAAGGGGAGGCGGTGCCCCTCTGACATGTTAGAGATGGTGGATGACTGAGGCTGCTTCCCTTAAAGGTGACTTCTTTGCAGTCCATCTGAAAATGTTTATGGAAAGTAAGCAGTTGGGGTCAGCAGGGATCTTGGCAACAGGCAAGCAGCCAGATCCCTCAGGGGAGTTTGAAGTGTCTAGACTTGATGCTTTTGAACTCTTGGTATGTTTCCAGATCATTGTTCGGTTCCTCGCTGCTTCTGTTAGAATTTACACAGTTCACAGAGGTTTGTTGGAGTAAAGCTCAGCTCCCCTTAAATCAACTGAAAAAGTGACCACTTTTATATTCATCAAAGAGCCTTCCCTGCTCAGTATGCCTTCCCTGAGATTTATTTGTTAACCCAAGATGACTCCCATTTCCCTTTTATCTTTGCTTTTGGAGTAAGAGTTAGCCGAGTCTGTTTGTGTTACTTTTCCTTTCTGTTTGCAGCAGACCTTGATATAATACAGTCTCTTGTGTCTCAGTGGTTACCGAAGTATTAAATATAAAATATTTACGTTCTTTTTCTTTTGAAGTTATTTTTCCTTAAATACTGATATTGTTAAGTTTCCATCCCTTTGTGTTTAGCTTGAGGAGAAAACATGCTTTGAGTATTTCACTCACCCATTGAACAAATGTTAACTGAATACTTGCTCTCCTCAATCCCTGGCACATCTAGCAGTGACTAGCTCGCAGGCTCCGTCCTCAGGGAGTTTATATCCTAGTGAGGCAGATGGACAGGTACATTTCAGAGTAAAAGGGGTTGTGGTATCAGCAAGCACAGGGAGTGGCAGGAGCCCAAGGGAGATACCTAATTTAGTGTTGGGGGAACAGGAAGACTTCCTGGAGGAAGTGACATCCACACTGAGTCTTGAAAGATAATAGGAGTCAGCCACTTCAAGGGTTGTGGGGCTGCCCAAAGCAGAGGGGGCCAGAGAGGAAAGAGGACTTCATTTGTTTGGGAAAATATAAGAACTTCAGCGTGAGAGCACCATAGCCCATGAGGGAGGATCAGGGAAGAAAAGTTAAGAGTAGACATTGGGGGACTTCCCTGGTGGCACAGTGGTTAAGAATCCGCCTGCCAATGCTGGGAACACGGCTTTGATCCCTGGTCCAGGAAGATCCCACATGCCGTGGAGCAACTAAGCCCGTGAGCCACAACTGCCCACTCTAGAGCCCATGCTCTGCAACAAGAGAAGCCACCGCAATGAGAAGCCTGCGCACTGCAACGAAGAGTAGCCCCCGCTCGCTGCAACTAGAGAAAAGCCCATGCGCAGCAACGAAGACCCAATGCAGCCAAATAAATAAATTTTATTAAAAAAAAAAAGAGTAGACATTGGAGAGGAAGGTAAGTATGACCTTCCAAAGGCCTTTGTCATGAGGTTGTGGAGCTCTCAGAAAAATTTTAAATGGGGAAATAACTTGATCAGATTTTAATTTTAGCAACTTCACTGTAGTTGGAGACATATATAAATAAATACAGGTATGTGTATGTACATATGTGTATATATTTATTTATCTGAGATATAATTACATACGGTAAAATGGCCACAGTTTAGTCGACGGCCAGTTTGGTTGATGAGTTTTGACAACTGTGTACATTCACGTTACCACCACCCCAAACCAGATATGGAAATCTCTATCGCCCCAGAAAGTTCCTCTAGGTCCCCTTCCATTCAGTCACCCAACCCCCACACCCCTACAGCCACTTTCTGACTTTTATCTCCAGTTATGTCTTTCTTGGAGTTCATGTAAATGGTGTCACACAGTAGGGGCTCTGTTGTGTCTGACTTTTTTTCAGTCAGCGTAAATTGAAACTCATCCACATCATTGTATTTATAAGTAGCAGCTCCTTTTAATTTTTTAAATATTTATTTACTTATTTTTGGCCATGCCACGCAGCTTGAGGGATCTTAGTTCCCTGACCAGGGATCGAACCCGTGTCCCCTGTAGTGGAAGCTCAGAGTCCTAACCACTGGACCGCCAGGGAATTCCCATAGCAGCTCCTTTTTATTGCTGAGTAGTATTCCATTGTATGGATGAACCACAGTTAGTTTATTCACTCTCCTGTTGGACATTTGGGTTGTTTTTAATTTTTGGTTTTGATGAATAAAGGTGCTATAAACATTCTTATACAAGTCCTTTTTGTTTTTGGATGTACATTTTCATTTCTCTTGGGTAAATAATAGTGGGATTGCTAGGTCTGGCGGTTTTTTTTTTTTCTCTTTACGTTTTAAAATAGATCTTTATTGGAGTATAATTGCTTCACAATACTGTGTTAGTTTCTATTCTACACCAAAGTGAATCAGCCATATGCATACATATGTCCCCATATCCCATCCCTCTTGCGTCTGCCTCCCACCCTCCCTATCCCACCCCTCTAGGTCATTGCAAAGCACCGAGCTGATCTCCCTGTGCTATGCTGCTGCTTCCCACTAGCTAGGTATTTTACATTTGGTAGTGTGTATATGTCGATGCTACTCTCACTTCGCCCTAGCTTCCCCCTCCCACCCCATGTCCTCAATTCCATTCGGTCTGGCTGTTTTTTAAACAATATATTGGAGTTGAAGGGCTGGGAACAGGGAGGCAATGGAGTGCAGTCCCACTGAGAGATGAAAGTGTCTAGAAATAAGGTAATTTAATCCTGGAGGTGGATACAGTGAAAAAATCCCTGTAATGAGGAAGTTGAATGAACAAGACTCAGCGATGGGTAAGATGGAGACGAGAAGAAAAAGCCTCACTGGATATGGGAATGAATGGCGGTGTTTTCTCTGAACCAGGAAATGAATGCAGGAGGTGCAGGGAGCGGGGAGGGTAACAGCTTTAGTTTGGGCCAGTTGAGTTTGAGATGTTCGGCAGCAGGAGAGAGGGCCAGGAGGCAAATGGCTCTGTGAATCTGGAGGCCGGAAGAGCGATCTGGCCCTCACGTGAGGAGCAGATGGTGGTCACCATGGAGGCGGTAAAGGAGGCCATGGGAGTAGAGGAGATGACCAGGCAGGGGATAAAGACCTACCCACAATGGGGAGAAGATATGATGACACACCACCGACAGTGCAGCACTTGATTTCAGAGTATATGAAAGAACTGCTAAATATCAATAAGACAAGGGCAGCAATCTAATAGAAAATGGACAAGTGATTAAATGAGGCTCCTCAGAGAAGAGGAAACCAGAAGAGCCACTAAACTCATCATACTCTGCCCACCTTACTAGTCATCTGAGAGGTGCAGTTTAAACCACTGCGGCACACAATTCCACACCTTTTAGGTTGGCAAAAACAAAAACAAAAAAATCCTCAGCAACAAGTGACGGCAAGGATGTGAAGTAGTGGGGACCCTCACCCACTGCCGATCAGAATGGAAATGAGTACAACCTCCATAGAAAAAAAGTTTGTTTGATGCAATAATAATAATAACGAATATACTCTCTAGGAGGGTGGTAGTTCTCCTGAGCACAAATCCAAGTAGATCTGTCGTGCATTTGCACAGGATATATGCACACCGAGGTTAATAGCAGCACTGTTTACACGCACACAAATATGCAGGAAGCCCAAGGGTCCACCAGCCAAAGATGAATAAGTGAATACATTGTGGTGTAGAATAGGAGATACACACATGCATGAATTCCACAAACATAATTTTAGGAAAAAAAAAAGCAAGTTGCAGAAGGGTGTGTAAAACATGCTCTTCTAAAACATTTTATTTTTAATTTTTGGCTGCGTCAGGTCCTAGTTGCGGCATGCGGGATCTTCCTCGCGGCATGTGGGATCTTTTGTTGCTGCGCGGGCTTCTCTGTAGTTGTGGCGTGTGGGTTTTCTCTCTCTAGTTGTGGCGCTGGGGCTCCAGAGTGCGTGGGCTCTGTAGTTTGCGGCACATGGGCTCTCTAGTTGAGCTGTGCGGGCTCAGTAGTTGTGGCACGCGGGTTTAGTTGCCCCACGGCATGTGGGATCTTAGTTCCCTGACCAGGGATCGAACCTGTGTCCCCTGCATTAGAAGGCGGATTCTTTACCACTGGACCACTGGGGAAGTCCCTAAAACATTTAAAACTGAGCAACATAGTATTATATATTGCTTAAGGACTCACATCCAAACATAGTAAAATCGGGGGGGGGGAATACCAAATTAGAGTTGTGGTTTCCTCCAGGAGTGTGGGAGGGGGTGCCTGCCAGGTTCCCTGCTCTTACCTGGTTGATAATGCTTTGTTTTCTTGAGTAGGTGCTGAGTACTTGAGTGTTCATTGTGTGTCTCTTTATGCCTTTTTGCATTTCTGGATGATTTTAAAAGGGAGGGAGCCCAGGACAGAACCTTGGGAGCACCCACATGTAAGGTAGCAGGATTTAAAGTGTTCTGACTCTGACCCACAGAAAGAAGTACTTTCTATTCCAGGTGTACACATGTACACAAATACAAACAAGACCCAGAGACCAAAGTTTCATGGGAGGTCTTTATCCTTTCTTAGGAGACATACTCTGGTAGTTTCTATTTTATTTCAGTCTCTTAAAAAAAAAATATTTGGGTTGCAACCCTCTAAGCCAGTGGTTCTCAAATGGGAGTGATTGCCAGTCTGACCACGTCTGGAGACATGTTGGCTGGTCATGACTGGCATCTGGTGAGTAGATGCTCGGGATGCTGGTAGACAGCCTCTAAGGCACAGGGCGGCCCCCACAACCAAGAATCACGTGGTGTGAATGTCAGTAACACCAAGGTTGAGAAACCCTGCTCTGAGTTGATTTCCTGAAGGTTGAAGACTTAACAGTTTGAAAAGCAGTGATGGAGGCGGGGGAAGAAGATTGGCGAGCCAGATAGAAGGAAAAGCGGAAGTGTGTGTGGGTCTAGGAAGCTGAGGAAGGAGAAGGGGAGGGTGTCTGAAATGTGCTGGTGGAGTTTGGCAGCTAAGACCGTGCTGGTGTGAGTTTCGCTGGAGGTGTGGGGACCAAAGCCAGGGTTAGTGGAGGGGAGAGAAGATGGCAGAGACGTCTCAAGAAGCTTGGCTGTGAAGAAGAGAATGATAACTAGGGTAGACTGTAGGTTTGAAGCAGGATGTTTTTCCCAAGATGATAGTCTTGGCACATTCAAATGATGATGGAAGGGAGCTGGTAGAGAGGAGGATTTGAGGGTATAAGAGAGTTAACAGAATGGAGCCCGTGCCTGGGAAGTCAGGAGTGGATGGAGCCCCGAGCAGGGCTGGAGGAGGGAGGAAGGACGTAGAGACAGAGCTTGGGGTGGGGAGGAAGTTGAAGGTATTCTTGCTTCCTCCTCTGTGAAGCAAGAGGTGAGGTCATTTTCTGAGAGTGGAGAGGGAGGAGGGGGGAGGTGGTGGACTCCAAGGCTTAGGTAAAGTGGAGGAGGTTTGAAATAGCCTTTGAAGGGACTGGGAGAAGAGCTGAGTGGGTGTGCTGGGCAGCTCCAGGGGCCTCTGGAGAATGGAGACCATGAACCTGTTACGCCATCAGCTTTAGCGGATGTGTGATTTTCTCCATGGTGTTGAGCGCCATGGAGAGAGACACAGAGGAGGTGATGGGGACCAGGGTCTGGGATTGGGACTCGGTTGGGTGGGTGTATATGGGAGCACAGGGGAGCTGAGATCATTGGCCAGTGGGTGGTTGATGGAGGGTGGAGGAGAAAAGGGATGGAGACAAAGGATGCAGAGAAGTAGAAGAGAGAGCGATCGGCAAATTGGAGCATCAGGTGAAATGGAGGAGCTGGTGTGGTTGGAGAAGCTGTAGGAGAGATCTGAAGGGGAAGTTTATAGAGGATGAAAAGAAGTGGAGCGAGATGTTTGGAGGGCCTGCTAGAGGTGGGGCAGTTCTGAGTGTTGACGCGAAGGTCCAGGATGGATCTTTGGGAAGAAGGCAGTAATGCAGAGAAGGAGGTTACAGAATGAGGACGAGGAACCAACTCGTCAGAGCTTGGGGAATTCTGAGGTCGCTCAGAATGACAGCTGGACGCAAGGAAGACAAGCCAGGTGACAGGGTCTTCAACGAATGGGGGGGAGGACTGGTAGATGTAGATGGAAGTGTCACCCAAGGGTGGAGGCCCTTAGTTTGACTTTGGGGAATAAGAAGAGGCTGTGGTGTGTTTCCATCGAAAGTGCCACTTTCAGCCAAGAAAGGAAGAGAGGCTGGGATGAGAGGTGGTTCCAGGGGGTAGGAGGATGGGGATGTGGGTGTAAGATTATGGGAAAGGATGGCTGGGGGCAGGAAGGGACTTCAGCTTGGCGTAGGGCTGAGAGGCATGACGGGAGTGAGTAGCCCTGTGGTTCTCTAGCTCCCCTGGTGGTTGGGAGGATCTAGTCTTCTCTCTGGAAGCAGTTTGGGAAGTGTTCTGCTGGACCTAAAGTGATGCTGTCTGACTTTCTGACTTGGAGTAAGTTGGCTGTACCTTTTCTTTTGTGAGTGATGAGCCCCTAAAGAGGATGGAGAATCTACATGGCCAGGACTTGCCACTAAAAGGTCTTTTATGGCATCTAAATATTTCATGGTCCTTTGACTTTCTAGAGGCCCGTGTACTGGAGACATGAATATTCTCAACTGCTTTTTTTTCCTGGTTTCTAGAAAAGAGGAGAGTTACAAGACCCCAAGGGGTTCAGCTCCATTCAGTGCCTTTGTAAATTGGTGTGATCAGACATGTCTGGTTCTTTCAAGTCAGCAATGAATAAAACCTTTCCTGTTATAGAGAATGGAGTTCCATTGGGGAGTTTGAACACATTTTCCTTTAATGGCTTAAATGAAGTGTTGCCTTTTTCATGAAAGTTTCATATATTTGACCTATTTAATTTTATTTTTTCTTCAGGAAATAAAAGATGACATTTTTTTTTTTTTACCTCCTTCCCACAAAAGAAAAGCATTGGATTTTTTGGCAAGGAAATACCTATAGGTGCTATGGAAATTGATGGGGTTTGGAAATGAGAAAAATGTAATCTCCCCCCACCTTTTTAAAAAACTATCAAAGTGAATTAAAAGAAATGAATGTTTTAATGGAACTAGATATGATTCGAAAGCTTTAGTATCAGGATGAAAAATTATGCGTTGAATGCTTTCTCTACTTTTTCTTAAAAATATGAACATTTCTTCTTGGAAACAATACTGGCATCTGTAACAGCATTTAATTAACAGCAGCCTCCATGAGTTATCAAAGAAGGGTGGTTGAAAAAATCAAGTACAAATTATACAGGAAGGGCTGACTTAATAAATAAATGCTAAACCCCAAATTGTTTTGGTAGTATAAGAACATGGGAGAAGAAAGAAAAGTAATTAAAACATAAGAAGCTGAACCAAAGGAGGAGTGAAACCTTGGAGAAACTCTGGAATGGACTTTTTTTTTGGCCGTGCTGCATGGCTTGTGGCATCTTAGCTCCCCAACCAGAGATTGAACCCGCACCCTTGGCAGTAATGGACTTTTAAAGCCCAAGTTGAAATGTTCAGACGAGGGGAAGTTACATAAAGAAAGGACAGTTCTGGAGTTGAGAAGGGATGGTGGGGAGGAAATGCTTATAAAGGCATAAAGGGGAAACCAAAGATTTTTCTCACTGGAATTGTGACTTTACACTAAAAGTGAAAACACATCAGCTCCTGATTGTAGAATTCTGTTATCACTTCATTTATTTCCAGGACCCTTTGTTTAAATGCAGCATATTCCTTCTACCTTTCTAAGTATGAAAACAGACTCATAAGAGTATTTTTTCTTCTTTTAGTTCCCAAAGCAGTATTTTCCAAGATGCGTTGCACCAAATGGTGTTTCAACAGGCTGTTCAAAGGAAATAAGGAATTTTGTGTTCAAATAAGTTTGAGAAGTATTGTGTTAAAAAAAGGTAAACAGGTTTATTTACTGCAGTTTCTCAGAGTCTTTAATACAAAACATGCATGTTTGAATTTCTAAGATAAATAGGATGGATCTTTTAAATTCCTAAATAAACATTCAGTCTCTAGTTTCTTTTTGGTGCTCTGGTTTTGCTCTAGGTGACAATGTACCTAGGTAGAAAATTTCACCTCCCTGGACTCCTTTGCCACTAGCAGTGACCCAGTACTGGCCAATGAGACGTAAGTTAAGTCTCTGCAGGGTGGGGCTTCCAAGGAAAGCTATTGCTTTCTCGATAAACAGGATCCAAGGAGGCTGGCACACACCTTTGTCATTGTCCTTTCTAATTTCTCCTGCTTGAAGGAGCTGTAGTCAACTTGCACCAGGAGAACAAAAGCCACATGGTATGAGTAGCAAATCAAGAAGATCGAAGGAAGGAAGATGGAAGCAGTTCTTGATGGCTTCCTGAAGCTACTCCACCAGCCTTGGAATCTCCATCTGGGACTGATTGCCCCAGTTGAAAAATAAAGCCCTATTTTGTTCAACCATTGTAGCTGAATTTTTATTACATGTAACTGAGTGCAATCCTGTCTCATATGAGGGTGATGTAGCAAACAGCCATTGAACTTAACCATAGAAACTTGTTTTGTTTTTGAAACTGTGTGGAAGACCCTTTGGGAAATGCTGCCTTAAAGAAAGAGTGGGGGATAATTAGGAGTTCGGGGTTAAAATATACACACTACTACATATAAAATAGGTAAACAACAAGGACCTACCGTATAGCCCAGGGAACTATATTCAATATCTTGTAATAACCTGTAATGGAAAATCTGAAAAAGAATAGATTTATATATATGTGTGTGTGTGTGTGTGTGTGTGTGTGTGTGTGTGTGTGTGTGTGCGCATGATCACTTTGCTATACACCTGAAACTAACATGACGTTGTAAATCAACTGTACTTACTTCAATTAAAAAATAAAGGGAAAAAAGAATATAATACAAACACAAAGGTAGTCATATATATTTAGCCCTGTTTCTGCAAGTATGAATTTTCTGATGTTCTTTGACTGTGGAATAAGTGTTTTGAATTTTGGTCTTTTTCTTCTATTCTTACCTCTTCCCCTCATACAAGAAGTTTCTGCTTCTTTAAAAAAAACTTGATAATTTTTTTATGCCCCTTACCAAAGTACTTTACATAAGCCAGATTTCAAAAAAAACTGAGATGATTTTATTAGCCTATTCATGCCTTCTTTATATAGTAAAATTGTCCTAAAAATTTGTAGGTGAGTTGATTCAGATGTACATTTATTTCCATCATAATATCAGAGATGTTTCTTTTGAATTCTTTTATTCTTGACTCTGGCACCTACCCTCTTTCTGCCTTCTCCTTCACAAAATTAATGTTGGGCAAACCAACACCTGAATGTTCTAGGGAAGCTCTTCATGTGAGTGATTTTTATAAAGTTGAAAATCATTTGTAATTTGATTGAACACAGCATGATTGGTCTTCTTCTGTAAGTTGGGTTTTAATTTTTTTAAATTTTTTATTTATTTTATTTTTGGCTGCTTTGGGTCTTCGTTGCTGCGTGCGGGCTTTCTCTAGTTGTGGCGAGCGGGGGCTACTCTTCGTTGCGGTGCGTGGGCTTCTCATTGCGGTGGCTTCTCTTGTGGAGCACGGGCTCTAGGGCACGCGGACTTCAGTAGTTGTGGCGTGCGGGCTCAGTAAGTTGTGGCTCGCGGGCTCTAGAGCGCAGGCTTAGTAGTTATGGCTCACAGGCTTAGTTGCTCTGCGGCATGTGGGATCTTCCCGGACCAGGGCTTGAACCCATATCCCCTGCATTGGCAGGCAGATACTTAACCACTGCGACACCAGGGATGTCCCTTTCCTAGGGTTTTTTAAAAAATAGTGTTAGGCTATATTCTCTGATAAAAGAATTTTCTAATCTGTTTTTTAAAAAAAGACATGTAGGGGGCTTCCCTGGTGGCGCAGTGGTTGAGAGTCCGCCTGCCGATGCAGGGGGCACGGGTTCGTGCCCCAGTCCGGGAAGATCCCACATGCAGCGGAGCGCCTGGGCCTGTGAGCCATGGCCGCTGAGCCTGCGCGTCTGGAGCCTGTGCTCCGTCCGCAATGGGAGAGGCCACAACGGTGAGAGGCCCGCGTACCGCAAAAAAAAAGACATGTAGGGACTTCCTCATTCTACAGCTGAAGGGACTTACCTATGGCCTCAACGTTGAGCCAAATGGTGGCAGAACTGGGGTCATCACCACTTGTGTCCAGCTCACTCTGGTGACAGCCTGACAATAACACCATGGAAAGTTATAGTTCATTTCATTGATCTGGCCACAATTTCTCCATTGGTAAAATTGGGTATCTTCTTGTTTGCCCAACTCACAGTAAAATCTTTAAACTTTTTTTTTTCTTTTTTTAGTTTATTGAAGTATAGTTGGTTTACAATGTTGTATTAGTTTCTGGTGTGCAGCAAAGTGATTCAGTTATACATATATATATTCTTTTCATAGTCTTTTCCATTATGGTTTATTATGGGATATTGAATATAGTTCCCTGTGCTATACAGTAGGACCTTGTTGTTTATCCATTCTATATTTAATAGTTTGCATAAAGTATTTTGAGTTGTTTGGAATTGAATACTTTTTCTAGTGTACCATGTTTGTTGGGAAAGAAGGATATTTGGCTTCAAAAAAGTTTATATTTTTAAAAATCAGGTTTACATAGAATTCAGTCTTTTCATGTGTGTAATTTAGCGAGCTTTGACAAATATACAGGGTTTGTCTACCACAAATAAGAAAGAATATTCCCCCCATCCTAAAAAGTTAGAGAAGTTTATTTTCTTTGATTAATATGAAATAGTAATACTTTTGGCAGTAAAATTCCAATTAGTTGCATGCGGATTACCCATAGCAGTATTTTGTAAGTACAAGGTAGTTTTTCCTTTTCTCTCTCCTCCTTTCATTGCCAGTCTGTGTTTACTTAGGGAGGGCCAACTAATTTTTTTCCTTATTGAGGTATGATTGACATATAATACCATATTAGTTTCAGATGTACAACATAATGATCCAATATTTGTATATATTGTGTGATGATCACATTAAGTCAACATCTGTCCCCAACATCTGTCACCACCACCATTTGGCCACAGTGTGCAGCTCGCGGGATCTTAGTTCCCAGACCGGGGATTGAACCCAGACCCTTGCAGTGGATGCGTGGAGTCCTAACCACTGGACCACCAAGGAATTCCCGCAAACCCTTTTTCTTGTGATGAGGCTTTTAGGGTCTACTCTTTAGCAGCTTGCAAACCACATTTTCCTCATTAATTTGAGATGTTGCTTCTATCGTATTCTTATTTCTCACATGCATTTTGGATGGATTGGAGGACTGTCTGTTCTTCACTCATCTGACCCACTGCCCGTACTGATTACACAGTTTTAATTGTTGTAGCTTTATGATATATCTGTTTGAATATTTTATAGGGCTATTCTCTCTTTGTTACCTTTATTTTCAGAATTTTCTTTGTTATTCTCCCCTGCTGGTTTTCCCATGTGAATTTTACAATGTGCTTGTTCAGTGCTTCTCCCTCATCCCCCCAAAAAAGGTTTCCTAGTACTTTTATCAAAATCGTATTGGGTTTATCGATTAATTTAGGAAGAATTAACATCTTGAGAATGTGAAATTTATCCCTAAGATGTAATATCTCTTGCTTTTATTTAAGTCTTTTTTAGTGATAGCTTGGAGTGTTTTAAAGTTTTCTTCATATAAGTCTTGCACATATCTTGATAAGTTTATTGCTGGATACTTTACTTTTTATTTCGTAGTCATGTTGAATGCTTTTCTTCTATTTTATATATATATATTTATTTTATTTTATTTTTATTTATTTATTTATTTTTTTTGCGGTATGCGCGCCTCTCACTGCTGGGGCCTCTCCCGTTGTTGCGGAGCACAGGCTCCGGACGCGCAGGCTCAGCGGCCATGGCTTACAGGCCCAGCCGCTCCGCGGCATGTGGGAACCTCCCGGACCGGGGCACGAACCCGTGTCTCCTTGCATCGGCAGGCGGACTCTCAACCACTGCGCCACCATGGAAGCCCCCTCTTCTATTATATTTTATAATGGTTATTTTTCTCTATATTAAAGCTACTTTCTATTTATTTATTTATTTGGCTGTGTTGGGTCTTTGTTGCTGCACGGGGGCTTTCTCTAGTTGCTGCGAATGGGGGCCTACTCTTCGTTGCGGTGCGTGGGCTTCTCATTGCTGTGGCTTCTCTTGTTGTAGAGCGTGTGCTCTAGGTGCGCGGGCTTCAGTAGTTGTGGCACGTGGGCCCTAGAGTGAGCGGGCTTCAGTAGTTGTGGTGCACGGGCTCAGTAGTTGTGGCTCACAGGCTCTAGAGCACAGGCTCAGTAGTTGTGGTGCACGGGCTTAGTTGCTCCATGGCATGTGGGATCTTCCCGGACCAGGGATTGAACCTGTGTCCCCTGCGTTGGCAGGTGGATTCTTAACCACTGTGCCACCAGGGAAGTTCCTAAAGCTACTTTCTGTTAATTTTATTTCAGTAAACTTTTTTCGTGTCTAATTACATTGATTGGAATCTCCAGATTCATGTTAAAAAATACTGATGATATATTACATTCTTACTTTGAACCTGACTAGAAATCTGTTAGGCAAGATGCTTGCTTTCATGTTGAGATAGAGTTTATGATGTTAGAAAATACCTATCTCCATCTTTTTTGTTCTTCTAAGAAAGGATGTTGAGCATTATCAGATGCCTTTTCACTGCCCGTGGCAATGATGGATGACCTATCATCTAAAAGATTTCTTTTTAATCCTAATTGTATATGAAGGAGGTAAATGAGGTAGTTGAAGGTTGGATGTCTCTGTGATTCTATTGTACAACTCATCTCTCTTATCAAATGGTACCGGTATTTCATAAACACAGACCTGATAATAGATTGATTTTTGAATAGTAATTTTATATTTCTACCTTCTTCCTCAACACCTTTTGGTACCTTCAGGTCAGACTTCTAGTCTAGATGGAGTTACATGGCTGTAAATGTGCATTCCGGGCATTCTTAGTTGTGCAAGCCTGGGGTAGATGCTAGGGCCTGTATCATCTGAATCAAGAGTAGGGTATTAGGGCGTGGGAAGGGATGGCTCACACTATAATTATTGTCTGGCAGCATGCAGATAAACTTTTAAAAGTCACCTTGATGTATGAGTCATTCCTGAAACTCTCAATTAGTGGGTTTTTTTTTTTTTTCCCTCTAGGCGGATTAAGATACATGCCAAATGGACAGGATGCTTTGCTTATGTGTTGCCTGTTTTAAAAAAATCAATACCTCTGAATCAAAGTTTTGTAAGGACCTAAGTGCTCATTTTCTGTAGAGTTTTAAATAACGCCTGCAAGTCTCAGTTATTTTTCTGAAAGGTATTTGTGCTTTCTGATAGAAGGTGATTGTTATAAATGTAACAATCTCATCCCTTGGGGGTTTCATGGCCTTATTTTACTGATTGTGGCTCCTATTTAATTTATTCTCCCTCTTTGTTCCTCATTTTGATCATGCAAACTAGCCTTTTGGGGCTTTTAAAACTTCTTACTCCTTACCTGTGTGTGGCTTCCTCCCTGTTCTTGAACAAAGGGCTAGGGGTTGGGCTGGATGAGAGAAACTCCAAGGCATGAACATGCTTAGATGTGAGAATTCACAGGCACAAAGCTCTTTGCCCTGTATTAGTGGAAGAACTCTTTAACCATCCATTCACTCAGCCTCTTACCCAGATAAGGTGTTTCTGGTTAATTACTTCATACAAGATTTCCAGAAGAGCTGAATTAGAAGAGGCTGCAGGTGAAGGCCTGGGCAGGTATGCTTGTTGCAGGAGGAATGATGGTTACAGCTTAGTGGGTGACCCTGGAATTAAAACAGGAGAAAACCAGCCATAGGGGGCCGTTTCGTGAAGGGCAAGCCTTCTGTCCCTTTTCAATAGGCTGAGAGGGTTATATTAGTACAGTATTAAAGTAGTTAAGGTGACCCTGGGCATCCAGGAGAAGCAAATTTGACATAGTTTGTTCTGCTTATGAAAGGAGAGAGGTATGCCGTGTGTTTTAGACTCAGTTCTTGGGAAAATTTACTGAGCTAGTATTGAAGAGTGCAGACTCCTGTTAATAAGGAAACATAAAAGATTTGTTGGTGGCCAAGTTTTTCTTTAGAAATTAATGTTATAAGATTATATGGTTGAAAATATCCTCTAAATATTCTGGAGTTTCTGTTACATATAATAGTGGCCTTGGTTCTGATGGTAGTTGAGGAAGTTTCAGATTCACCTTTTGTAAAGAACAGTTTTAATCTACTTTAGATCCCAAATGTCAGTGACTCAGAAAGTGTCCAAAATTTGCAGCTTTTATATCATCTTTGACTTTGTGTATGGTTGAGGAAGTTCCACGTGTGTTAGTATTTCTCTTGCTGCCTATGTTCTGTATGATTCCTATGCTGGTTGAATAACCTCTGCTTGAGAGTCTTATTCAAAGCACTCTGCGTGACACTGTGTATCCACACTGCCCTTCAAGCCAATCTGTGAATCTTTACGGGATGTCTGTGCATTTTTACTTGTCTTACATTACACTAACACCTTGAGTGTGTTGGCTTACTGAAGATGTTTATGGCATATAGGCTAAAAATTTTCATGTCTTTCTATTTCTGTCATCCAGAATTTGTAGTAACTTCATGAGGAAGTGAGCTGAAGTTGTAAGTTTATTCCAAGGTTTCTCAGCCTTAGCACTACTGGCATTTGGGGCCTGGATAATTCTTTGTTGTGGGGGCATGATGTGTGTTGTAGGATGTTTAACAGCGTCCCTCTACCCACTAGATGCCAGTAGTATCTCCCCTAGTTATGACAACCAAAAATGTTTCTAGACGTTGCAGATATCCCCTGGAAGGCAAAAGTACCCCCAGTTGAGAACCACTGGTGTATGGTATACAAAGAATGGTTTTTGTTATTATAAGAAAATGAATAAACATTTGTTGAGGGCTAAAACTATAGGATAATTCCAGCATAAAGAAGAAACATTCTTCAAAGAAAAACACATAGGTGAATAAGTAAATATAATACTGTGTGATAAAGGCTATCATAGATATAAAGATAAGGGAGTGGTTACCTCTGCAAGAAAGAGGTCAAAAAACACAAGAAAGGGGAGAGGGGAGATATTTGACTTGGGCCATGAAGGATGAGTAGGAGTTGACCAGGATGAACTTGTAATGGCTTTCACAACAGAGGAGTCATCATGAATAAATGTTAAATGACTCTATGGTCTCCCTTGGGCTATGCTTCTTGTCCTAGCATAGGTATTAATAACATTCCTTTTATTCTCAAAAATGCTCTAGTTTGAACAATACACGGTCACTCTGGTAAGGGCTTGGAGACCTGAAAGCACATGGCCAAATGATGTATTTGAGGTGCAGTGAGTCCTCTAATGTTGTCAGAGTGTAGTTTGGGGGTGGAAAGAGATGTAGAGAATGCCTGGAGATGACGTTGGGACCAGATGTGGAGGGTCCTGAGGGTCTTATATGCCATATTACAAAGATTGGACTTGCTGCAGACATTTTAGGAACCATTTCAAAACTTCCACATGAGGGAGTGTGTTAGGAAGACAGCCACAGGGAAGGTAAGCTTTCTGGGCCCTTGAGAAGTTTCGGTTTGATCCATATGGTGTGTGCATCTCCCAAACACTTCCCCTTAGAGAAAACAGTTCCTTGAGAAGTTATTCTTCGCCAAGTTTTGCTTGGTTACATCCAGGTATTGTTACTGAGTCTAAGCTCATACTGCTCGCCGCACGACAGGCCAGTAAATCGAGAGACAGGGTGTTGGGGCAAGGAATAGTGACCTTATTTGGAAAGCCAGCAGACCAAGAAGAGGGTAGACTAGTGTCCCGAAGAACTATCTTACCCAAATTAGAATTCAGGCAGCTTTTGTACTGAAAGGGGAAGGGGTGTGGCTGGTTGTTGCAACTTCTTGGTGCAGGAATCCTGCTCTCCAGGTAGGTCTGATCACAGTGTTCCTGTAAACCACCACCAAGATAAATGTTATTCTCTGTTCTGCAACTTCTTATCTCTGTGTGAATGGAAAAGCCTGGGAGGCAGAGCCTTGAGAAGGGGCTATCCCATATAGTTCAGGCTATACGCAACATTCTTTTACAAAAGGTGCAGAGCCAGCGTGACTAAGTACAGACAACAGAACCCAAAGTTTAGAGCTAAAGGAATAGGTCCAATATGGAGTCAGGTTTGTTCTTCTCTGTTGCAGTACCGTTTACAATTGTGTGACTTTCAGCTGCGTTTCTTTAAGAAATAAGGAGACTTTCAGAGGATTCATGCAGATTTTCTTCCTGACTTATGAATGAAAAAAGTTTGGGTCTGTTCCTGAAATTTGAATGGATGGCAGCTATTTGAGAGAGAGAGAATGAATTATCTAATTCAGTAGTTGGCAGAGTACATCCTGTGTGTCAGATCTATCCTGCTGCTTGTTGTTATGTAAAGTTTTACTGGAACAGAGCCCCGACCATTCATTATTATTGTCTACGCCGTTGAGTGCTCCAAAGGCAGTGAGCAGTTGTCACAGATGCCCTACAGCCTGCAATGCCTGAAGTGAATAAGATAACTTTTCTCATAAAATCACTAAATCACTCAGGTATTTTTCACATCTTCACTCTGGCAAAGATAATTTCCAAATTATGCTGTTTTTTAGTACATGTACTTGTTCCAAGTGAGGCTTGTGTTTTCAGCCTTGCAGTAGAAATGGTGTTACCCAGGATTTTACCTGAGAGAGCCATAGTGCTCTAGAACTTGGCTTTTCTGTCTTCCAGGAAGTCTTGAATGTACTCACTGGATCCGTTACTGATCTCACGGGGACATGCTGATGGGCTGAGTGTGTGGTGGGGCTCACTCCATCCTGGGTGTCTGTGACACTGCTGCCCTGTTGGCTGTGGAGTGTGTCTGACAGCTTTTTCCAACTCCAGAGTCAAAGCCATAAAGGACAAATATATTTCACACGTTACCTTTTTTTTCAAGTTTTTTTTTTTTTTTTTAGAGAAAAGTGTTGTTTTACATGAATTTGTATGTTGGAGAATATTTTTAGCTTTTAAAAATACAGGAGGAAAAAGAGGTAGTGTTTGGTCGGCCTAGTGCATTTCCTCCTCATAATTTTCTGGTCTCCCCTCATTTTAATGGCCATGTTTGTTTGTTTATTGCCTTTCAGAGTGACTCTTGCATTCTGACTAGTGACAAGCTGCATACTGGTGTGGGTAGAAACAGGACCTTTGGCGAGACAGCCAGGGACAGCCAGCTATTAGCCACAGACAGTATTAATTAACCAGAATTGGTGGCCTCCTGCCCCCTTTCCAAAATCAGACTGGAGAGCTTGGCTTTTTGTGGAATTTGGCTGCTTGCCTTTAAGGATTCTCCAATGAAAAGAGAATGGTTACCCTAGGAACCCAGTTCACATAAATGAAGAGTGCTTTTTAGTCCTTTATGGTCCTTGCCCCTGTTCTTTTTTTGTGAAGTGTTCACACAAGGGTTTCCTTCATCTCTCATTTGCTCCTTTAAAGCCCCGAGTGATTTTTATACCCTGTGAACCCCTGACATTAACGGCTTGAGATTTTTCGGGAAATTGCTGGTGTCACTTAAAATAGCTTCTGTTCTGTGTTGTAGAAAGTTCTTGTTGCCAATTGCTGGTAGCTACATCTTTGAGTTAAAGAGGTTTGGCCGGATTTGGGTGCATTTGTGAGATGAAGAATTTCACCCCAAGGGAATTCCCTGGTAGTCCAGGGGTTAGGACTCTGCACTTTCACTGCTGAAGACAGGGGTTCGATCCCTGGTCGGGGAGCTAAGATCCTGAGGCTTGCGCCAAAAATTTAACAAAACGAAACAAAAAAACCTTAAGCATTTAAAAAAAAAAAAAAAAAGCATCCCATCTCCATCTCCCAAAAAAGCAAGATGGAGCCACACGTGAAGCCATCTGGGCTGGGGACCAGGTCACTGTAACACTCTGAACACTGACACCCCAGATCCTTGGTCTGACTCTTCTCTTTCCTCCCACTTTTAAAAAATTAATAGACTTTTTTAAGAACAGTTTTGGGTTTACAGAAGAATTAAGCAGCTAGTACAGAGAGTTCCTGTATATTCCCCATGCCACCCACACAACGTCGCTGTAATTAACATCCTACATTAATGTGGTACATTTGTTATAATGAATGAACCAGTATTGACACTTTTTTTTTTGGCCGTGCTGTGCAGCAGGCAGGATCTTAGTCCCCTAACCAGGGATCGAACACATGCCCCCTGCAGTAGAAGCTTGGAGTCCTAACCACTGGACCCTCAGGGAAGTCCCCTCGACACCTTATTATTAACTAAAGTATATAGTTTGTTCCGATTTCTTTTTTTTTTTTTTTTAACCTAATGTCCTTTTTCTGCTCCAGAATCCCACCCTGGATACCACATTTCATTTACCAGTCTTGTCTTGATTGTGACAGTTTCTTCGACTTCTTTTGTTTTTGACAATTTTGAGCAGTGCCAGTCAGATATATTGTAGGATGCCTCGGGTTGGAATTTGTTTGATGTTTTTCTCACGATTAGACTGCGGTGATGGGTTTGGGGAGGAAGAGCACAAAGATAAAGAGCCATTTTCATCCCATCATAACAAGGGTGCATGTATCAACACGATTCATGACTGTTGCCAGTTAACTTTGATTGCTTGGCTGGAAAGTAGTGATTGTCAGCTCTCTCCACTGTGAAGCTTCTCTTTCCCCTGCCCTTTTCATACTGTGCTTTTTGGAAGGAAGTCGCTATGTGCAGCCCACACTTAAGGAGTGGAGAGTTATGCTCTACTTCCCTGGGGGAAGAGTATTTACATAATTTATTTAAAATTCTTGTGCATGGAAGACTTGTCTGTTTGCCTCCATTTAATCATTTATTCATATCAGTGTGGAATCATGGGTATTTACTTTTAACTTTGGGTTATGGTCCAATATTACTTTATTTTGTTGCTAAAATTGTTCCAACTTTGACCATTGGAAGTTCTTTCAGTTGGCTTCTTTGTCATTTTGACATGCCCCTATCCTTGTGGCCTTTTTGTTTGTTTTTGAGCACTTCCTTCTTTCTGGCACTGCAAGACCCTCCAGGCTCCTCTTGTATATTTCCTGCCCCAGTCCTGGCATCAGCCATTTTTCCAAGGAGCCCTGGTTCCTTTTATTGGAGAATGGTGTTAGAAACCAAGACCTGGGTGCAAGGTGTGCTTGTTGCTGATGGGGTGTCATTTCTCTTAGCAACTCTCAGCTGACAGAGGAAAAAAAAATGTGTGTGTATACTAAGCCGCGTGTGTGTGTGTGTGTGCGCGCATGCACGTGTGTGTATATATGTGTACATTTCTGTATCTATACATGAGTTTAACTCTTTTTTTTTTTTTTTTTTTTTTTTGTGGTACACGGGCCTCTCACTGCTGTGGCCTCTTCCGTTAAGGAGCACAGGCTCCGGACGCTCAGGCCCAGCGGGCATGGCTCACGGGCCCAGCTGCTCCGTGGCACGTGGGATCTTCCTGGTCCAGGGCACGAACCCGTGTCCCCTGCATCGGCAGGCGGATTCTCAACCACTGCGCCACCAGGGAAGCCCCTTAACTCATTTTTAACATTACTGATATCTCCAACTCTAGACTCCTCCTCTTGTTTATCTGTAAACCCCCAGTTCAACAGTGAGAAACTTGGATTTTTACCTTCTGACATCCATTTACTTAATTGTTCAATTCCATTGTACATGTATAGTAGTATCAGAATTGTTAACTAATAGCCCTGTGGGAAACAACTTTATCAAGGAGAATAAGTGCTTAGGTGTAGTTTCTTTTGCCTTTAGTCTGACAAATTCCACTCATTTCCGAAGTTACTTAGGTCAGCACTTCTCCCCACTCCCTTCAGTGAGGTTGTTTCATACATTTGTAATACAGTTAGATTCTCTTGTCACAGTCTGGCTTCTTTCCTGAAACCCCCGACCTCCTAATTTCTTTCTTAATTTGCATACATCAGGGTTCACTGTTTGTGTTGTACATCCTATGGGTTTTGACAAATGCATGCCACATCCACCATTATAGTATCATACAGAACACTTTCACCACCCTGAAATGCCCTATGCTCCACCTATTTATTTCTCCCCTTTTCCCCCCAGACCATTGACAACCACTGATCTGTTTGCTTTCTCTACAGTTTTACCTTTTCCTCTTTCCATTTAAAAAATTCTTTACATGGGAATTCCCTGGCAGTCCAGTGGTTAGGACTCTGCACTTTCACTGCCGAGGGCCCAGGTTCAATCCTTGGTCGGGGAACTAAGATCCCACAAGCCACACAGCATGACCAAAACAAACAAACAAACAACCTCCCTCTTTACGTTTGACTCTCTGAAGTAAGCTTCCACTGAGAATGACCAGCCATTCAGAGCTTATGGTCATTATTCTGCTGCTCTGGGAGGTTCAGGAAGGTGGACCTCTCTTTGGAATAAAGGAGAGGATAATTATGATAGTGTGTTGGAGGGGAGGCGAAGGATAAATTAGGAGTTTCGGATTAACAGATACACACTACTATACGTAAAATAGATAAACAACAAGGACCTACTGTATAGCACAGGGAACTCTACTGAATATTTTGTAATAACTTATAAGGAAAAAGTACCTGAAAAAGAATAGATAGATATAGATGTATGACTGAATCACTGTGCTGTACACCTGAAACATTGTAAATCAACTATACTTTAATTTAAAAAAAAAAAGAAACCACCAAAAAAAAAAAAAAAGAAAGTGTGTTTGTTCAGACTTTCTGCACAGCCTGGTTTGGGGGGCAGTGCTGCCCTGCCGGTGTCTACAGCCTTGTTTTCCCAGCCCAGGATAGGAATCCCCATTGGAGACACATTCCAGAAGCCATTCCTCCTTCTTTGTGGATTGCCTCCCGCGAACACTTGTTTATTCCCCTCTCTTAGACATTTTAAATTGCAGAGATGGGCAATCAAGGTGGGTTCTTGCTGGAACTCTACAAGGTGCCCCCTCAGGAGCTGGAACAGTTATGTTCATCTCTGGAGAAACAGAGATTAGAATCAGAGAGAGAGGGGACACTTCCTCTCTGTTATCTGGATTTCCAGTCTTTGCTTCCAGGGCTTTCCTAAGGCCTGGCCACCTCCCTTGGCTTCTATGAGATGCGTTGAACCCCCTTAGTAAGTCACCCCTGGGTTTGCTGAAGCAAGTTCAAATTCGTTTCTGTTATTTGCAGTGAAGGAGCCCTACTTGAAGTGATCTGTGTTTCAGTTTAGTCTTTTCCTCTGCCAGGTGCCATTCTGAATGTGTTTGATGTGTCAGACTTACATTGATACTAAACTGTTATAAAAGCCCTAGTGGAAATCTGTGTAGAGGCAAAGGAGGGGATGGTTGAGGCTCTCTGTGGGCAGCAGGACAGAGCTCAGGACACAGGTGGGTCTGTCAGGTGGGCAGGGCAGGGCATTCCACGTAGAAGGTGCAGTCTGAGCAGAGGACTGGAATTAGGGAGTGGAGTCATCTCAGGAGTTGCAATAGATTTATCAAAATCTAAATATTACAGTAAAAGAGATAGCTTTAACAACATATATTTAGTCCATGTATTTCTTAATGGGAGTTGAGGCTTACAATAAAAACATGTATTAAACAAGCACAGTTAAGTCAGAAAGACAAAACCATATGATGTCACTTATATGTGGAATCTAAAATATGACACAGGGAGAACTTCTCTGAGAGTCCAGTGGTAAAGAATCTGCCTTCCAATGCAGGGGACGCGGGTTTGATCCCTGATCGGGGAACAAAGATCTCACATGCCACGGGGCAACGAAGCCCGTGTCCCACAACTACCGAGCTCGAGCACCTCAACTAGAGAGCCCGCGTGCCACAAACTACAGAGCCCACGTGCTCTGGAGCCTGCGCGCCACAACTAGAGAAGAGAAAACCCGCACACCACAACTACAGAGAAGCCCGCATGCCACAACGGAGAGGCTGTGTGCTGCAATGACAGATCCCATGTGCCTCAATGATGATCCCGCGTGCTGCAACTAAGACCCAGCGCAGCCAAAAAATATATATAAATTAAAAAAATAATAAATAAAACTTAAAAAAACAATAAATAAAAAAATATGACACAGGACTTCCCTGGTGGTCCAGTGGTTAACAGTCTGCTTTCCAATGTAGGGGATGCAGGTTTGATCCCTGGTGGGGGAACTAAGAGAGCCTGCAGGCTCTGGAGCCTATGTGCCACAACTAGAGAGCCTGTGCGCTGCAGCTACTGAGCCCACACACTCTGGAGCCTACGCGCCACAACTAGAAAAGCCTGCATGCTGCAATGAAGAGCCCGTGCACCTCAACGAAGACCCAGCGCAGCCAAAAATAAATAAATAAAAATAAAAACAAACAAAATATGACACAAATGAACCTATCTATGAAACAGACTCACAGACATAGAGAACAGATTTGTAGTTGCCAAGAGGGAGGGGGTTGGGAGAGGGTTGGATTGGAAGTTTGGGATTAGAAGATGCAAACTAGTATATGTAGGGTGGATAAACAACAAGGTCCTACTGTATAGCATAGGGAACTATATTCGATATCCTGTGATAAACCATAATAGAAAAGATTTTGAAAAAGAATTTAAAAATATTTATTAAACAGAAGAGTTAAAATTAAGATGGAAACGGAGAGATAGGTGGCCATTTTTAAGGAAGGGCCAGGTGGTTGAATCAACCCAATTGGGTTCTTCAGCAGGAACAGGAAAACCCACTGATCTTGGTTTGGCTAATTGGAAAGAGGAAGGGAGATTAACAGGTGCCTGAGAAGTAATTAATCACAGATTTGTAAAGCTTTTATGTTGGGGCAGTGGGGGGAGGGAAGGTGATTATGAAAGTGTCCACTTCAGTCTTTTGAGAGTATTGAGCGGAACAAACATTTACATTTTTATTGTGCTGATTAACATGATCCGTGGTGAGTGGTGAACTCTAGGAAATGATCATTTTAGGGGATGGTGGTAAAAAAAAATTGACTGTGAGTCAATTTAGAGGGAGGTTGGTTTCTTTTCTTTTTTTTTAAATTAATTAATTTATTTTTGGCTGTGTTGGGTCTTTGTTGCTGTGCGCGGGCTTTCTCTAGTTGGCGGTGAGCGGGAACTACTCTTCGTTGTGGTGCCAGGCTTCTCATTGCAGTGGCTTCTCTTGTTGCGGAGCACGGGCTCTAGGCGCGCAGACTTCAGTAGTTGTGGCTCGTGGGCTCTAGAGCACAGGCTCAGTGGTTGTGGTGCACGGGCTCAGTTGCTCCGCGGCACGTGGGATCCTTCCCGATCAGGGCTCGAACCCGTGTCTCCTGCATTGGCAGGCGGATTCTCAACCACTGCGCCACCAGGGAAGCCCCGGGAGGTTGGTTTCTCAAGAAAGTGTAGGATATCTCACTTCTGCCCTGCTCACAAGAACAGAGGCATCATAATGTCTGTAGGAGACCTCTTGTCACACTTGACCCCTCTGATTTTAGAGGCAGGGGGCTGGCCACTCACTCTAAAACCTGCCAGATGCATCCAGCCAGGAAGAAAAACCAAGAAGGAACATTTTATGGTTACTCTAAAATTGAGGAAATATGTTTTTGCATGTTGACTAACTTTGAAACGTTCTAGAATGTAGGCCCTCTGAGTAGAACTGAGTATCTATCAATGTGTGTTTTAGACTTTCTGGTAGAATTTGAACCATGGCATTGAGAGTAAATAAATACTTACTGTGCATTAATTATTGACTTACTAGAGACAGTGCTGGATCCATGGTAAGGAGATTTTTTTCCAACTTAATAAGATGTAACTGACAGACATGTAATGTTGTATAAGTTTCAGGTGTAAGATGTGATGATTTGATACACTTATATATTGCAAAATAATTGCCACAATAAGGTTAGTCAACACATCGATCACTTCACATAATTGCTGTGTGTGTGTGTTTGTGTGTGAACAGTTAAGATTTGCTCTCAGCAACTTTCAAGTATGTGATACAGTATTGTTAACTGTAGTCACCAGGCTGTACATTAGATCCTCAGAACTTATTCATCTCATAACTGGAAGTTTGTACTTGAGGTATAAACTTGTACTTGTGGGATTTGACCAGCATTCCACATTCTTCCACACCCTAGCCCTTGGCGACCACCAATCTACTCTCTGTTTCTATGAGTTTGGTTTTTTTTCGTTTCCACGTATAAATGAGATCATGTAGATTTGTCTTTGTCTGATTTACTTCACTTAGCATAATGCCCTAAAGGTCCCTCTGTGCTGAGGGGATGCTGCGTGGTCGGTCACCAGAGAATTTGAGGACAGGAGTTGGGAGAGGAGAGGGTGTGCTTGGAATAACTGCAGAGCAGGGCAAGTCTTATTCATGATAATTTTTACCCTGTTCTCATTCAACAACAATTTATTAAATGCTGTGTTCAAAGCACTGTGTTGGGTGCAGGTGCGCATACAGTAGAAGACACAACAGACACTTCCCTGAATACAGGAAGTGTAGATTCTAGTGCAGTGCTGTCCAATAGAATCTTCTGCAATGATGGAAATGACCCATAGGTATGCTGTTCAGTACGGTAGCCCGTAACCGTGCTGTGGGTATTGAGGAACTTTAAATTTTATTTAATTTTAATCAATTTGAGTTTAAATAGCCACATGTGAGTAGTGGCCACTTAGATAGCATAATGGGTCACGTAGATTCTAGTAATCTTCCTATTTCAAATGCCTCATTCTAGGAAACCAGAAAAATTGAGTTTTTGTCTTTTCTTCTGTTGATGTGGTGTATCACATTGATTGATTTGTGTACGTTCAACCATCCTTCTGAACTTGGGATGAATCCAACTTGGTCGTGGTATATGGTCTTTTTTATGTGTTGTTGGATTCGGTTTGCTAATATTTTGTTGAGAATTTTTGCATCTATATTCATCAAAGATATTGGCCTGTAATTTTCTTTTTTGATGGTGTCTTTGTCTGGTTTTGGTATAGAAAAATTTGATATTAAGGACTAGAGTCCCAGGCTCAAATAATCCCACATACGGGGAAATGAGAATCCCATCTTGGATATATTATTGCTATGAAATTTCCCAGAGCAAGTTCCATGGAACACTAGTCCCATGAGATATATTGCCCCCCCCAAAAAAAAACTTACTATGGTTTGTAAGTTTGGAAAACACTGCCTGCTGGATCCCCTTGTAGGGCTGCACAACAAACACGAGCATATTTATAGACTCTGATAAGTCATACAGTAGAGGAACTGATGCTTGGTTCAGTTTCGCTTTAGCTGAGTTTTTCAAACTTAGCTGATGATAGCACCTTTTTATTCACTGACACCTAGCAACACATAGAACAAGTTGGCAACTGAGCTTGGTTTAGGACTGGCTTAAAAACAAAAGGAAGAAATGGCTGTAGTTTTGTCATAGACTGAATGTGTCCCCTTTCCTCCCTCCCCCAATTCATATGTTGAAGCCTAATCCCAATGTGATGGTATTAAAAGGTGGAGCCTTTGATAGGGTAATTAGGTCATGAGGGTAGAGCCCTCCCGAATGGGATTAGTGCTCTTGTATAGAGACCTCAGACAGCTCCCTCGCCCCTTCTACCTTGGTAGGACTCAGCAGAAAGCTGTCTGTGAACCAGGATGTGGGGTCTCACCTTGAATCTGCTGCACCTTGACTTTGGACTCCCAGCCTCCAGAACTGTGAGAGATAAAGGTCTGTTGTTTGTAAGCCACCCAGTCTGTGGTATTCTGTTATAGCAGCCTGAATGGAATAAGAGAAGTCTCTGCTTCATTCTTAATTTTCCGAGTATATGAGAATCTTTCCATTCCCCTAGATTTTGGTGGGTAGAAATGTGACAGGGTCTGGGGCATAGAACTGCATGGTACACATTTGGGTGCTGAATGATTGCTTCTTGTCTAGAACAACTAAACTCTTCAGAGTTTTATGTATATAAATGTTGTCTAGTCAGTTTTGTAAGTTTTCTAAGCTAGGTTGTGGTCTAAGATAGCCTGAATTTATACATGCACAGAGAGATTGAACTGTTTGATTTTGCTTTTCTATTTATTTGTTTTTATAAAATACTCATGCGGCCATTTCCACCTTCTGACTTGGTTTGCAAAGGCCTGTATGGACTCCATGGTTGTTGTTTAAGTCCCCTGATCTACTTGGTTGTAAATTAGAAGCACATAGTCTAGGATATATTAACCCATATGGTATTAACAAAATTCTGGTTGGATTGAAATGTACATCAGTTGTCACTCACTATTTTCAATTTTTATTTAATTTACTTAAAATTTTTTTAAAATTGGGATATAGTTGTTTTACAATGTTGTGTTAGTTTCTACTGTACAGCGAAGTGGAGTTCCCTGTGCTCTACAGCAGGTTCTCATTAGTTAACTGTTTTATACATATTAGTTAATATGTCAATCCCAATCTCCCAATTCATCCCACCCCCCCTTTCCCCCCTTGGTGTCCATACATTTGTTCCCTATGTCTGTGTCTCTATTTCTGCCTTGCAAACAGGCTCATCTGTACCATTTTCTAGATTCCATATGTATGCGTTAATATACGATATTTGTTTTTCTCTTTCTGACTTACTTCACTCTGTATGACAATCTCTAGGTCCATCCACGTCCTGCAAATGACCCAGTTTCATTCCTTTTTTTTTTTTTTTTAGTTTCATTCCTTTTTATGGCTGAGTAATATTCCGTTGTTTATATGTACCACATCTTCTTTATCCATTTGTCTGTCGATGGACACTTAGGTTGCTTCCATGTCTTGGCTGTTGTACATAGTGCTGGAAATGAACGTTGGGGTGCGTGTATCTTTAGAATTAGAGTTTCCTCCGGATGTGTGCCCAGGAGTGGGATGGCTGGATCATATGGTAACTCTATTTTTAGTTTTTTAAGGAATCTCAGTAGTGTTCTCCATAGTGGCTGCACCAATTTACATTTGTCTATGGATACTTTTGTGCTCCATTAGCAGAGTTGAGTAGTTAAGGCAGAGACTCTGTGGCCCACTGAGCTTAAAATATTTACTTTTGGGACCTTTCCAGAAAAAGTTTGCAACTCCTGTTCTAGGGCCTCTGCCATTGGCCCTGAGTGTCAGCTGTGAGTGTCCTTACAGATCTGAAGGCTGAAGCAGGCGGGGCATTAGCCGAGTTCCCGGTGGGTGTTGCATTTAATATGAACCCTGCTTTGGTGTCCTGAAAGGCTGTACCATTGTGATGCAAAGAATCAAAGTAATAGCCCAAGTGTGGCAGACCTTGAAATAATCTTTGATTAAGGAGAACATTTTATTCTGGTCTGTGTTTGAAATAAGGGTGTGCTGGCTTACAGAATGATTGGAATGAAGGAAATAGGGGCCCTTTGATTTATGAAGTGGATTAAATTGAAGTGGAAGGTAAAAGAAGCATGCTATAAATATTGGTAAGGCTTGGGAGACTTAGGGATGCAGTTGAAGGAAGGGACATTTTGCAGTGGAAGACCGAGCGGTGTTTCAACAGTACTGATCCAGCTCACATTCTATTTGCCAAGAACAGGGCTTCCCTGGTGGCGCAGTGGTTGAGAGTCCGCCTGCCGATGCAGGGGACGCGGGTTCGTGCCCTGGTCCGGGAAGATCCCACGTGCCGCAGAGCGGCTGGGCCCGTGAGCCATGGCTGCTGAGCCTGTGCGTCCGGAGCCTGTGCTCTGCAACGGGAGAGGCCACAGCAGTGAGAGGCCCGCGTACCGCAAAAAAAAAAAAAAAGAAAAAAGAACAGCGGAGTGGGGGGCGTCTCTGGAGTCCTGGCCTCTGAATTCTGCAACTGCCTTGTCCCTTCCTGGAGCACGTGTCCCTGTATTGAAAGACCAGGGAGTTATGATGCTATTGGTTGTCCTCCCCTCTCCAGGGCAGCGGCCTCTTGGTTTTCTTGGACTTTGCTTTTCAGTGCCTCCAACTTCTCAGACTTTTTTTTTTTAAAGGATGTTAGGTGGTTGGTTTCGAAGCTGCTACTCAGAGTGGCAGCCATTCAGGGAGATGGATATGAGGTTCACAGATGGCAGAGTTGCCCAGCATGTGGAGAATGGCCCGGGAAGAAGAGCTGACGTGGACGCTGAGGGTCTGTGGAATCACAAGTGCCCGTTTGACCGGAAATTGCTGGGTACCACAGTGGCTCTGCTGAGTCAGTGAGTCACTGTAGGAATGTCATTTGCATTTTTTCTCTAATGAAATGACTTGCTGAGAGGAGGTGATTTGGTGAGCAGTCCCTCTCCCCTCTCCTTTTTTATTTTTAACCTTGAGCTGCACCAGCCATAGCTTTTCATTAGCCACAAGAGTCATCGAGTTAATGGAATCTTTTATTTTCCATTATCTTGTTCTCTTTCCCAGGACTAATCTCCAGGTGCCTCAGAAACAGCCTCAGAAAACAATGCACAAGACCAGAAACCAAGTCAGGAGGGTGTTATGGCTGAACGCCGACATATTTCCCTTGGTAGAGAACGCTGGTTAGAAACCAGAGGTCTTGGTGATGAGCGGATGTATGCCTTTAGTATAAAGGAGAGTGACTGTAGAAACAAAGCTTTGAGAGACCACCAGAGGCCAGGCCCTGCCACCTGAGGAGGCCACTTGAGCCCTCAGGTTACTTTCCTCATCAGCCTCTAGGGAGGGCTCCCGTAGCTCAGTCTATAAAAACGAAAATTAACATTATTAAGAATCCTGATGCTATTGTTGGAGGATGGAAGGAATGCAAAGTGCCCTCTGAACTGGGAAGGTATTTTGAGATGGAAAGATGAGGCAGGCAGCTCCATGTTGTTAATGGACCAGTTTATCACAGGATAAGTTACAGGGTGGGATCTGGATCAGGACAGCAACCTGGAAGCATTCGCAGCTGCACTCCACACCTCCGAGGGGACACTGGGACAGTTTTATAGTTAACCTAGGGTATGGGGGTGGGTGCTCGGAAACAGGACGTGCCTTCCTAAGTCAAGTTTATGAATGGGTAACTGGTTTCGTGGGTGCCTGGAATGTCAGCGAAGGTCTTCATCATTGTTTGGGGACTAGCAGAGCATGGAGGCCACCTGGTCCTAATGATTATTAAACAATGTCTATTAACTATTAACTACAAAGGCTCTGACAACAGAGAGGCGATTTACCGCGCAGTACGGTCCTGGGTAGGGTCAGCGGGAGAGCAGGAGGAGCCGCACGGGCCAAGATGGCGTCAGTTGTGCCAACAGGCATACGGCTGTGTAGTAAGGTTTTATTCTTTTTTTTTTTTTAAAGAAGATGTTGGGGGTATGAGTTTATTAATTAATTTTGGCTGTGTTGGGTCTTTGTTTCTGTGCGAGGGCTTCCTCTAGTTGTGGCAAGCGGGGGCCACTCTTCATCACGGTGCACGGGCCTCTCGCTATCGCGGCCTCTCTTGTTGTGGAGCACAGGCTCCAGACGCGCAGGCTCAGTAGTTGTGGCTCACAGGCCCAGTTGCTCCGCGGCATGTGGGATCCTCCCAGACCAGGGCTCAAACCTGTGTCCCCTGCATTAGCAGGCAGATTCTCAACCACTGCGCCACCAGGGAAGTCCAGGTTTTATTCTTTCAAGAGACCTCGTTCTAATCTCAGTGAGACTTCTCTCCAGTGAGCTACAGTCAGTGTTATTGGATGGCTGTTGACCAGGCCCCTCTCTCTGATGGATGCTGTTGGAGAAGTGATTTCAAGGTTTCTTGTTGGTTACAGATCACCAGTTAAGGGAGAGCCAAGCTGCGTGCAGTGCCTGAGGGGAGCTGCCCATCTTCTCTTCCACCTCTTTGCCCCAAAGTGCCCCCATCACCTATCGGAGATCAATATCCTCCAGTACTTGAAACACATCCTAGCCAATGGGGATGGACTATTCGATCAGGGAATTGATGGCCACAATCCAGAGAATCACACAGGCTGTGTAGAGGCAAGCAAACATCTTAAAATAATAGAAACCAAAGTCAATGCCTGTCCCTTCCTTAACCTCATCCTCACCCATGAACCACAGTCAATACAACTAGGCCATTTACAGTGGAAACGCCCTGCGCCCACGCCCAAGGTTGGCCATCCTGCCTCTGAGTCAGCGGATAGATGAACAAGTTATCAGGCTGCAGGTGGAGGAGAATGGGGTGACTGTTTTAGCTGTGCTGGAAAATTCTGTGTTACTTATCTGTACATGTTACATGTTATCTGCTGGCATAAATCTCTGCCTGGACTATTGCAGTTAGCTCTTAACAGACCTCCCCGCTTCTCCAACCACCCACTTGAGCATCGTTCTGGAGTGATCCTCTAGCGTCAGAGCCCTCCAGAAGCCTCCCCTCGTATCTGGAGTAAAATCGGAGGCCCTTACCGCGGTCTGCAAGGCCCTGCGTGATCTGGCTCCTGGCTCTCTCGCAAGTCAGCCCCCATCACTTGCCAGCTCACTCATCTGCTCCTGTTACACTGGCCTTTCTCCTGCTCTTTTCCAGCACGCCCAGCCTGCTCCCACCTCTGAAATTGTACGTATTGCCAGGAACACAGTATTTCCTTCAGCCGGTGCACCTCACCTTCCTTCTGGTCTCGGCTCGAATCCTCCGCGTATAGACAGGCCTTCCCTGACCTGGTGACCTTAGAATGCTCCAAATGGCAGCCTTTTTTCACTTTCTGACACTGTATTTTATTTTTTTCTAAAGCGCTCATGGACACTTAACATATTTGCTTAAAATTTCTGTCCTCCCACTAGAGCTCCATGAGGCAGGAATTATCTGTTTTGTTTACTGCTCTTTCCCCAGCATCTAGAAGAATGCCTGGTAGTAAATGTAAACCTAAGTTTAGGAAACCTTATCATTTAATGAAAGAAACCATGGACCAGAAGTTCAAATAGCCGGTCCTTTTACGAAGTAGCTGAGAGATAACAGGAAAGTCACTTAAATTTACCAGCCTTAGGTTTCATTTGCATAAAATGGAGTGAAGAATATCTCTGCATTTTATAAGATGATGAAATAAGGACTCAGATGAGTGTTGGGTGTGCTGGGTGCTGGTTGGGTTCGGGGCCACAGGACCCTTGCACTGCAGATGCTCGGGAACCATTGGCTCCATGTTGCTTTTACTCCTAGTCACAGACCCTTGAGTGCGTCTGGGGTGTGACCTATGACCTAATGGAGACCTTTCAATAAATTATGACATCAGTAATTCAGAGGCAGGCTGTGTAGTTTCCCTGATTCTCCAGAGGGCTGGGGAAATGTTCAGCTTCCCAGAGCCATCAAAGTTCTCTCGACGTAAAATCTTCTACAGAAGTGGGTTTGGCAGGTACGCTGTCTTCAGTGACCTGAATGACGATTCTTCAAAATCAAGTTTAACTTCAGGGAGTTCTCTGTTAGCCATGGATGACCTAACACCATCATTGTCACCATCAGGTGCAGCCTCTCTTATCCCTGAAAGTCGAATGCAATCTGCTCGTGGTCAGCTGCGTGGAGCCAACCTGGTTCTCTTTTCTTCCTGTTCAGAGAGGAGTGGCCAGTGGGGGAGGGGACTGGGGACTCAGGGTGGTCCCCAGATGGATGAACTAGGTCCTGAATGGTTGGGGATTGATTATTCTGCTGACTGGCTGGTCTTTAATCAGGGATAAGTACACTGGGTAAGATGCAGAGTCAATGACTTGAGATTTCACGAAAGCAAAGTTTCCTATCCTGGTGTGGAGTCTCAGGCGTATTCATAGAGTACTAAAAATGTTCTTGGTGATGGAGAATAGTTTTGGTTTTAGAGAGCTTTCTATTCTGATTGTGATGGTGGTGATAATAGGTAAATGAGGACAATAAATGATAATGAAGGGACACGTTTTTGTTTACTGACCTTCACCTTGGTCCATCAGGGAACTTGTATTTGCCTCCTTCACATGTGAGGTACCGTGCCCGGCCCAGAGGGATTCTTAATCAAGTGACATGGCCCCAAAGGAGTTTCCAGCTTAGGTGGCAGAGACAGTCGTGTAACTGATGATGGTGATGATGATGATAATAATAACAGTAATAATGATAATAGGAAGCCAAGTGATTTCCCACCTTTTCAGCTCCAACAGTCGACTGCAGGAGGGTTGATGAAAGAGAGATGAATTCTGGCTGGGAGTGGTAGGAGCAGGCAGGTCATATATATTTTACGAAAAACAATTTAAGAGATGGTTGGGGGAGGGTATGAGAAACTTGAAGAATCAACTGAAAGGAGATTAGCTTTTTGTGAAGTGGACTGTTTTGTTTGCTGTTGCTCTGCAAGCTGAAGTGGCAAGTAACTGACCAGGCAAACGAAATAGTTGTCATGCTGCCCGTCCTTGATATTTACGTCTTTGAGTGCACTGTCTGCAGTGCCTTCTTGAAATACCACACAGCTTAGTGGGGAACCCCAAACTCATGTTGCCTCCACAGGAGAGGAGATTAATAAGGTCGAACAGTGGCCACTGGTGCTCAAAATTCAGGCTGGACTGTCCCTGTCTGTGGAGAACACACATCTCTTCATTCCTCTCTTTCTCCTGTTTCCCACTCTTTGAGGGATGGGAAGAGTCAGAATGGCGAATCAGGTGACAGTTTCTTGGCAAGAAATGCTGAACTGTCTTGCTAAGAAGGGTTAGATGTTTGTTCTGGAGATGGTGTAGTGGGCATTTCAAATCAGATTTGGAAAATACCGTTGATGTTTGGGATTCAGTTGATATTTACTAATCTTCATCCTCCTAAATCTCATTATTGAGATGAACAGCCATTAGGCTCTTGGACGCGGTGCTCTTTGTGGAATGCCACTCGCTCTGACATGTTGACAGGTTTGTTGTCGTCATGTGACTTGGGGAGTAGGGAGTCACAACTGGTGTGTATCCAGTACAAGACCACAGACACGTGCCCCTGAAAAAAATAAGACCAGGATTCCTTTCTGCATATTGTTTCTTTATTGGTAGAATAGAAGTAATATCTATGTCACAGAGCTGTTAGCTCAGCAACTAGAATATAGTAAATTCCATAACCTGCTGTCCCCAACAACAAAAATAATAAAATAAAAGCTCTTTCCTTAATTGTAAAATGAAAAAAAAAAAAAAAGACCAGGATTTTTTTTAAGGGTAATTGCTAAGTATCTCCTCAATATGTTATTTGAGAAATATTTGCGTATATATATTGTTTATATATGTGGAGTATATATATTGCTAGCAGTGTGCCAGACACTGTTCTAAGCATTTTACAAATAATAACTTACTTAATTCTCAAAAAAGTCCTTTGAGGTAGATACTTTCCTTACCTGATTTCTTTGTTGTGTGTTCATTTGTTTCGTGGCCACTAGAGACATGTTGCTAGTTGCGTCTAGAAAAATTCTTTCGAGAAAACCCTCAAAACTGGGAATTCTATCCACTCGCTGACACCTCCTCTTCCCCAGAAAATTGGGGAGGTTCCATGTTTCCTTGAGCTCGGTGGCGAAACACCAGCAGCTTCCCCAGGCGCAGATCTTGACAAGGTCAGACCAGGTTGGAAATGATTTTGACTCGGGCTCCCTGAGAGAGTCTGTGGCGGCGAGTGGGCATGTGTGGACACTTGGGCCTCTGTGTCCCCGCTCAGGATTCTGTGTCCGCAGAGAGCGTGCTGTGTCCACAACTCCCAGGAGGACCCGGCGACCTCAGGGTGGCTTTGTTTTGGCCCCGGTGTTGTGGTCGCGGTGGATCGTGTTGCATGGAGGCCTCAGAGCATATGTTGGAGGAACAGTTGAGACTTTAATCTTGTTTTGGGCAGCATTTTTGGTACGTTGGACCCTTTCAGGTTAGTTTAATGACGTGCCAGGTAGAGCTAGCCAGCATGCGGATTTCCCTTTGGGAATGTGTGTATTTTTCCAGGGCCCTTGGTGGCAACCTGAGCTGAGCTGATCTGATCTGCCCATCTGTCATCTCGGCTTATTCTTGCATCAGTGCCTGGGACTTGTTGCCAGGCCTGCCCTGTCCTTCCTTCCCAACCCTGAGATCCATAGGCGGGGGAGCTACGATGCTCCTGCTGAGTGTTCGGTTTCCTGGAGGACCAGGGAGAGAGTGAGCAAACCAGCTGCCCACGGCGGCCGCAAGAGGCAAGACGCTGATCTCTCTGGGGTGAAGCCCATCAGCCCTGGTGAGAATTCTTTGGACGGTCCTGTTTGGATTTTCCCCTTTCATCTCCTCTCCTCCCCGTCTCTTCGGTGTTAGCTGCCTGCAGAATCCATAGAGGAGAAATTGCCACTGGGCAGCCGAGTTCACTGGTTTGAGCAGACCTCCCGCCTCTGACTTGCAGTCTGAATAGTCGACATTTCCTGACCAGGGCGTTCTCCCACTGCACAGCTCTGCTTAGAAGATGCTTGAAGGCCGAGGCGCCTTGTCCTGAGGGGGGAGATTTAGTGTGCTCACAGCTTTCTGAGACAGGCAGGATGGTGCAGGGGTTAGGGGCAGATTGCCTGGGCTCACATTGTCTCTGCTGCCTATGGGCTGTGTGACTCTGGTAAAAGAGAGCCCCTCTCTGTTTCTTCATGGTTAGAAAGGGGTAGTAATGATACCTACCTCAGAGGGTTAGGCCAATCTGAGCAAGTACTGTCTTTTCCACCTTCCCTCCTCTCCTCCATAGAAGGACCACAAGATAAAGGCAGGGATTTTTTTGTTGTTGCTAACCTTTAGATCCTTCTTGTTTATTTTTTATTTACTTATTTTTTAATTGAAGTAGAGTTGATTTACAATATTGTGTTAGTTGCAGGTGTACAGCACAGTGATTCAGTTATACATACATATATATATATATACATATATTCTTTTTCATATTCTTTTCCCTTATAGGCTGTTATAAAGTATTGAGTCTAGTTCCTTGTGCTATATAGTATAGGTCCTTGTTGTTTATCTATTTTATATCTAGTAGTGTGTGTGTGTGTTAATCCCAAACTCCTAATTTATCTCTCCCCCCTTTTCCCTTTGGTAACCATAAGTTTGTTTTCTATGTCTGTGGGTCTATTTCTGTTTTGTAAATAGATTCATTTGCATCTTTTATTTTTAGATTCCACCTATAAGCAATATCATATGATATTTGTCTTTGTCTGTCTGACTTACTTCATTTAGTATGATCATCTCTAGGTCCAACCATGTTGCTGCAAATGGCATTATTTCATTCTTTTCTTATGGCTGAGTAATATTCCATTGTACATGCATGCTTTTTTGCATAAGCTTTGCAGGGTTGGTTTGGGGGTTCCACAGATTTCAGAGACCCATGCTCCTTCTTACTTTCTGCTTCATCATCCCTAGGGTGTGGCTGTGTCCTCAAAGTCCAAAAGGAGTGTTGGAATTCCAGCCATCACATCTACCTTCCAAAAAAGCAGGTAGAAGAGGGGAAGGGATCTAATTCATCACTGTTCTTCATGAGCTCGAACTTAGTCAGATGACCACATCTAGCTGAAAGGAAGGCAGGGAAATGTATTCTGGCATCATGTATTGGCCCAGATAAAAATTGGAGTTCTCTTGATTTGAGAGAGGCAATGGATATTTGGTAGGTGGGGTAGGTAGTCCGCTGTCCCCACTATACTTGGTTTCAGACCACAAGTTAATCCTAGCTAGAGCTGAGGTTGCAGCCCCTGGTTTCAACCCAGAGATCCATCTTTCCACTGTTTCTAGTAAAAATGGAACATGAGTATTGGGAAACAGCTGGTGGACTCAGTACATGTTTGGAAGAAAAGAGAAGTTCTTTTCTCTTGGGCTTGCACACCAACGGGAACTGATTTGCTTCACAATAAACTTAGGGTCATGGAAATCCATGAATCTTTTTTTTTTTTTCTTTTTTTTTTTTGTGATACGTGGGCGTCTCACTGCTGTGGCCTCTCCCGTTGTGGAGCACAGGCTCTGGACGCGCAGGCTCAGCGGCCATAGCTCACGGGCCTAACCGCTCCGCGGCATGGGGGATCTTCCTGGACCGGGGCACGAACCCGTGTCCCCTGCATCGGCAGGCGGACTCTCAACCACTGCGCCACCAGGGAAGCCCCATGAATCTTTAAATATGCAAATAGATCATGTATGGTCACAAAGAAGACATGTTTCAGTTCCTATCTTACTGACATTTTGTTAGCATTTGACACAGATGATTACTCCTGCCTTCGTGAACGTTCTCTTTCTGGGGTTCTGGTTTTCCTCCTACCTCTCTGTCTTGTTCTGTCCGCCTCTTTTCCTGCTTAATGTTGTAGTTCCTCACGTCTTGATCCTGGGCCCCCTCATCCCTGCCCCCCTTCTCCTCCCTGTATTCTCTTTCTGTGCAATCTCACCTATGGCTTTGGCTTCCATGGCTACTTATTTTTAGATGATTTCATCTTTATATTTCCAGCTCAGACCTTCTCTGGGTTCCAAATCCATTCATCCAATTGCTAGTCAACACCTTTTGGAAGTTTTAAAGGCGTGTGAAGTGCAACAGTCCCCCAACGGAATTCCCAGTTCATTATCAGGTCTTGACAGTTGTACCCCTGCAGTGATTCTGTCACCTCCACCCTGGTCTAGGCTATTGCCAGGATTGTTGACGTTTTTTAAAAACACCTTTATTAAGGTATAATTTACACACCATAAAATAGACCCATTGTAAGTATACAGTTCAGTAATTTTTAGTTAATTTATATAGTTGTGCAACTATCACCAAAATCCAGTTTGAGAACATTCCTATCAGCAAAAATAATTTCCTCTAGCCAGTGTGTAGTTAATACTGTTCCCATCCTCAGCCCCAGACAGCCACTCATCTGTATTTTGTCTCTATAAATTTCCCTTTTCTGGACGCTTCATATAAATGAAATCATATAATATATAATCTTTTTGCATCTGGTTTCTTTCATGTAGCATCATATTTCTGAGGTTCACCCATGTAGCATGTATCAGTACTGTGTTCTTTTTATTGCTAAATAGTATTCCATTGTATGGATGTAACACAGTTTGTTTAACCATTCACCAGTTCATGGACATTTTGTCTTGAGAAATGAGGCTCAGCACAGCTATAGTCACACGTTTATTTTTGTAAATATTTTATTGTCTGTTGGCACCATTTTTCCAAGCCCCCGTCAGATCAGGGACCTTGTTGCCCCCCCCCCCATATATTTTTAGCATTTAGCATATAGTGCCTAGCAAGGTTGGTACTCAGTTAAAATTTTTTTTTTTTAAGAAATGTGGGAATTCTTGGAAATAAAACTTAGTTTTGGAACCAAAACTAAATTCTTTAAAAATAGCCGGGCTTATGTAGATTCTCTTTTGTTTAACCATAGAATGAGTAAATGTATCCACAATGCTTTACCCATATCACAGAACATGGTACAGCTGACCACACTGAGAACCTTGCCAAATAATATTGCCATGGCACCTCCAAAAAAGAGCAAACACTGGCTTGTGTTTTAAGTTCTGTCTTGTTGGCTTTGTAGGCAATTAACTAAACTGCTGTTGCTGATAGAATGCAATATGAGCATTGGATCCGACTCACTGTCTGCATTCAGAAATGTGATGTGGACTTTTGGAAGTTCTGGTTTTATAACCAGACAGACCTTGAGGCACAGCGATGGTGGAATGGTTCCAAAGAGAATGAGCCAGCTTTGTGCTTTTGCAGGCATGGGCATCGAGGCTCAGGGTGGATAAGTACCGTGGCCAAGTTCACAAAAGTGAGAATTCAGTGGCTCTCAAAGTGTGGTCCTACCTGCAGCATCAGCATCAAATGGGAACTTGCTGGAGTTCTCTGGCTCCACCCAGACCTCCTGAATCTGGGGGAGGGGCACAGGAACTTGTGTCTTAACAAGGTTCCAGGTGATTCTGATGCAGCAGATGTTTGAAAACCACAGGTCTAGTCAGGCCTTTTGCTGCCAGATCACACCTCTTTCCTATATGCCGTGTAACCGTAGGGAAAAATAAAGGACGCTCTGATCCAGGGACAGTGGGGCTTAGGGCCTGACTCAGTTGGATATTTGGGGCAGAATAGCTGAGCCTAGGGGCCTGCTTCTGCTCCTCACTGCTTCCCTGGTCTCCACAGGCCAGCTTCCCATCTCTCTTCATTTTGATGGGTACCAGGCCTGGGCTTCCCACTCGTCTTTGTCCCGGGGCTTTAGCCAGTATCAGAATCCTTTTCACTGTGACTTGATGTATATGTTGAAGCTCTTAGTGATAGGCAGAGACTTGATTCAAGACTCGGTCCATCTCAAGGATTCCCAGGTAAGTTCCATGTGTTGTTGATGGCAAGAATGAAAATGAATTGTGAGCGTTAAGATGGGTCTCGATATTTTACAGTTTAGTTAAAGTAGTAGTTGAAGTTCTTACCTAATGTCCTTGGAAACCTAAGAGTTAATAGGAGTTCAGAAGGTGATGGGGCAATATTCTGAGAGCCTGTACTAACTTGTGTTAGAAAGCTCTCAGTTCTTGCTCCTGGTATTAAATCACCTGGTCTTTAAAAGCAGATGGAGTGTCATGATAGATCAAATCCAAGTGCAGTACATCAGATCTTGTGTTAAGAGTTCACTGTGAGTTATGCTGGTCCTTTGTCAGGTGAGGCGGTTCCCAAGGCAGCAGCCACTCGGGCTGGTGGCCCTTAATCTTCAGGTGCTTCACTTGGGCTGGTCCTGGGGCTGCTCTGCGCAGGTGGGCGCCTGCGTGATGCTAGTTGATGATCCGATTATACAGGAACTCCAGGCCTGGTGACTTCGTAACTTTTCTTTAAATCTTTCTCAAAAATACTTCCAATGTAACAGAGCCAAGATACCTACTGCCTGAGCTGTGGTGGTTTAGGAGCAGGGCTTTGGCTTTTTCAGACCAAGACAAAATGAGGTCAGCTCACGCTTAAATAATATGTTCTGCTTGGTTGCATGGGCCCATAGTGCTGAGATGTTTGTTGAATGAATGCCTAGGGGTAAAAGCTTGAACGACCAGAAAAAAAACAGTGTGTGAGTAACACTCTAAGGTTTTATCCTGACTCGATTTTGTACTGGTTTTTCTACTTGGATGATCTAGGCAAACTTTGAAATTCAGTTTCCTGATTTCCTGATCTCAGCCACAAAGAATCTGATTCTTTTTTTTTTTTTTTTTGCTGTACGCGGGCCTCTCACTGTTGCGGCCTCTCCCGTTGCGGAGCACAGGCTCCGGACGCGCAGGCTTCTAAAAAGAAGTTATATTTTTCATTGGAGTATGTAATTATTTGTAACATTTGAAATAAAACTTGGGAATATATTGTTTTGAATCTATATATCCCCGTTTGTTTTCTGCATATCTGTCCAACTCTGGGTGAAAGGAGAATTCTAAAAATCTCCCAATCTGATTGTGTTTAATTTTTTTTTTCTTATCTGCCTGTCCGTTTTGACCCTATGTTTTTGCATCTTTGTAGTGAAAACGGTATTTTAATAAACACAAGGTATCTTAGTTTTGAGCCGTGGCCTGTAAGGCTAGATTCCCTGGTTAAAGTCTACCCCATAACTTCCTCTCTGTAAGATCTTGAGTGTGTTTTTTTTACCTTTCTGCACTTGAAATTTTCATCTGTAGAAAGAGGTTATGGTCACATCTACTTCCTAGGACTGCTGGGAGGTGTAAATGAGATAATATGGCAGCACAAATGCGTGACACATAGAAAGTGCTCTGTAAACATTAGCAATCATTTTTATCAGTGGTTCAGTTTATATATTTTTAAGACATCTGAAGACCAGCATAATGGTTCTGCTATAGACAGGCCACAGTACATGACATTTTTCTGATACATTTGAGGTTGAACTTGTATTGCATGCCTGGATATTTTTAATAATGGCTGAGTTATGTGACAGAGTATATTTATCCCTGAGTTGGTGATGTGCCTTAGGGCCCTCTGACAGTTTAGTACTTTCTGGAGTGTGTTGGAGTCTCTCACTTAGTGCTTTTGGTGGGGGCTGGTGGCAGTTGTGGAAGTCTCTGATGACAGGTTGAATAGTAGGGATTTGAGAGATGTAAGAAGGCCTCTCTGCTTTTCTCTCACCATCGCCCCAATTTCATGTGTTGAGAGGATTCCAGACTTTAACACTTGGCTGGGATCAAGGTTGCCTGCAGGTGCTGTGCCTTGGAACCTTATTGTGAGGTTTTGATGCTTGGATCCATCGTCTGTCCTCTCCAGGAAGTTTGGTTATCCTGAGAGAAATTCTGGAAGATTTATCCTTCTTTCTCAAGCCAGAAACTCTAAGGGTTTTGAGTGTGAACCCTTCTGAGGTAAGGAGACCACAGTGGCCAACGTGTCATAGGCCCACCTGGAGAGGCAGAGACACCCTCTCTTATGTGAGACAGGCAGCTCCACGGAAGTAACTCTGGGGAGAACTTTGATACATTCATCTCTGAAGATGAGAGGTGTTCAATCAATGATCAGCAGCTGATAGTCCTTTTGAAGACTTAAGGTAAACTTAGGTAAATACACCCACAATTTGAAATCCTCCTTCCCTTCACGAGTATGCTTTGCTTTGCTGATTTTCCTTGAGTTTTTATTTTCTATAAGCAATAGGTTGGAAGTTGTAGAAACGTGGTGATACTAGATCTCAGAAATGGTGCTGTTTCGGGTGGTTGTGGGCAAGAGGGAATTGGAAGGCAGGTGAAACCTGGAATATGGGTGTGTAGTGCCTGCACCGGGCAAGGCCTCCCTGGGACTGTGGGGAGAGCAGGACGCTCCAGGCCGGCAGGACCAAGCCGCTGCCATTTTGGTGTGTTGCTGGCGTGTGGACTGGGATTCTGGAACAGTTAGGCAGTCAGTCACCCAACCCAGAGAAGGGTCTTTAGCTGAAGAACAAAGGTCACTGTTGTCATGGCCAGGACAAGGCACAGGTGGCCTCCAGCAGGACCTTCTCAGAAGACAGAGGGCCTGGCATATGCAGATTTCTTCAGAAATTATGAATCCGTGAAAGAGTTTGAGGCAGTGAAGAGGGTTGGCATCTTTCAGAGTGCAAAGTATTTTGGAATGTAAAGAATTTCTTTGGGTTCAGTTCCATGGAAGTTTGTCACTGAGCTGTGTTCTTGAACTATGAAGTGTGAATATTTGGGCTAAAGAATAGCTTCTCTCTCTCTCTTTTTTTTTTAACATCTTTATTGGAGTATAATTGCTTTACAATGGTGTGTTAGTTTCTGCTTTATAACAAAGTGAGTCAGTTATACATATACATATGTTCCCATATCTCTTCCCTCTTGCATCTCCCTCCCACCCTCCCTATCCCACCCCTCTAGGTGGTCACAAAGCACCAAGCTGATCTCCCTGTGCTATGCAGCTGCTTCCCACTAGCTATCGGTTTTACATTCGGTAGTGTATATATGTCCATGCCAGTCTCTCACTTCGTCCCAGCTTACCCTTCCTCCTCCCTGTGTCCTCAAGTCCATTCTCTAGTAGGTTGACGTCTTTATTCCTGTCCTGCCCCTAGGTTCTTCATAACCATTTTTTTTTTTAGATTCCATATATATGTGTTAGCATATGGTATTTGTCTTTCTCTTTCTGACTTACTTCAGTCTGTATGACAGTCTCTAGGTGCATCCACCTCACTACAAATAACTCAATTTCATTTCTTTTTATGGCTGATATTCCATTGTATACATGTGCCACATCTTTTTTATCCATTCATCTGTCGATGGACACTTAGGTTACTTCCATGACCTGGCTATTGTAAATAGAGCTGCAATGAACGTTGTGGTACATGACTCTTTTTGAATGATGGTTTCTCAGGGTATATATCCAGTAGTGGGATTGCTGGGTCGTATGGTAGTTCTATGTTTAGTTTTTTAAGGAACCTCCATACTGTTGTCTATAGTGGCTGTATCAATTTACATTCCCACCAGGAATAGCTTCTCTTGATAAATAGTTAATAAATACTGTGGGGGCGAGGGGGGAAAAGAAGAAAGAAAATAGAGGGCCTGGGAAGGTGAGGCAGATCCCAACAGGAAAAATGCCTGTGCGAGCTGGGGGCTTGGTCCGCTTTCGCGCGTGGAGGGTGGTGGACGGGGCCTCATGCCTGGTGTGGAGCGAGCGGCAGAGCCCCATGGAGAACGGGAGGGGTCCTGACTCCCTCCTGGAAGTACTACCGTGGGTGTAAAAGGTGTCTGCTCAGGCATCACGGGCCTGGCCATCACCTCCCTTCTCAAGCCCTTTCCTCTTGCTTTAATTTTCACTTTTCAGTTTAGATGAAATGATTTAGCTTTTTGTCAGCAGCAAGCCTGTCTGGCAAAGTTCCTGTTCAAAAGATTTTTTTTTCACTGCATTTTTTTCCTCTTTGTAACCCTCTTGTAGTTTGCTTGTACCTTCTGCTTCTTGGCATTAATGAACTGGTTCCCCCATGTCCCTCCCCACCATCCCCCCAATCCTTTCCCTTTATTTTTCTGCTCCTAACTGGATGCTAATGGCCATTGGTGTGCCTCCACCTTCTCAAAGTAAATATGTCTGGTTTTCAGCTTCTAGATCCTGAAGTTGAACCTTCATGAAACTATGTCAGGCAGGTGGGGGTGGGAATTAAAAGGCTACAGGTGTTGACAGATGACCCTCAGCGAGGCAAGGCTTGGAGAGCAGTGATGGGTAGGGGCAGCTACTTTGTGTGTAGGCCCGCTCAAGTGAGCGTGAATGTGTATGTGCCTGTGAGTGTGTGTGCATGCAGGTGTGTCTACGTCTGTGCACATGCTCACATGTTGTTTTCGAAGCAGTGGCCTGTCCTCAGCCCTCCTGAGGCAGGCCTGCCACTCGCCGCGGGTCCCGGCTTTGGGACGAGGTGAGGCTGCCACCCCGAAACTGGCCTGATCGGGACTGATGGCTCTTTTCATGGGTTGGTTTGATGTCTCCCCTCTTTCTCTCTTTTCTCTCTCAGCACCCTCTTTGGTCTGTTAACATAGTCCCTAAAATATGTTCCCTCCGTATACAGTTAAGTTCACCTGCACATTGGTTAAGTTGCAAACTAAAGCTCGAGATGCTAATTAGAAAAGAACCCACTAGGAATTAGGTTTGTCTTATTCATTTCTCCAGAGGGAAAAACCTTAAAGAATGTTTCAGGATTTTATCCGGCGTTTGCACCTCATTTAATGAAGCCTCATCCAGGAATACGGTTAACTTTTCCATTTAGAATGAAAGCTGTGAGTTTCAGATACAGCAGCGAGCTTCAAACAGCAGTGCCTGACCAGAGCCCTGACCCTGCGGGAATCCAAATGTAATTTCTTTCCTCCCAGGGGATGTGACCCCCAGGCAATGCCCTTCTTAGTGCCGCGTGGACAGCTCCTACCTGCATGGGCCACAACCTAAATCAACTTTCAAAGACCATCCTGAAAGAACACTTGATGTTTAGTCTGTTGTAATTTTTAATCAGATATTCTCCTTTCACTCCCTTCCAAATACGATCGAATTTTTAACTGTCTTTAGAAAAGGAGTAAATTATTGATGACCTTGCTTAGTGCACATGATTCAAACCTGTGCATTTGCATTAAAACTATTTTAGGAAGCAGTGGAAATATGTTTTTTTTTCTGCCTGAGGCAGGGGGTTAGAATTAAGTTGTCATTTTGAAATAGGTAATGTGAAAAATCATTAATGTGTTCCCGTATTCTGCATAATGTGACCTCAACTGGTTATTCTGTCATCCTTATTGAAAAAAACCCCCAGTATTCAATTCATTTCTTGGTACCAGCTTCTTAACAATGTCCTTTGCAAATATATGGTTGGTCTGAGCAGGATGCGTTTGTGAAGCTGCTTCTGGGAGCGGGGAAGGCTGATGGGGGCCTGGTTGATGAGTGGGCAGAGCAGAAAGGGGAGAGAGGTGTTCAGCCCTTTCTCCGTTCCAGCCAACAACACAGGGTGGATGGGGGGTGGGCAGGGGAGTTGAGGGCCACTTGCTCTTGCCTTTTCCTTGAAGCCTGTTCAGGTTATGCGATGCAGTACCTTTCCTACTTCCTGCTGTGTAAAGGAGGCATGTTTATGGATGGGGGACACTGCTGCTCTGCCAGAGCGGTTTGGGGGGTGCAGGGGCGGCTGGAGACACAGAATGCTGTAGTCGGAGCCGAGGTTCCTTCCCTACGCTTGTACGGATTCTTGCTCTTCATCCTGTGATTTGCCAGGAGCCGTGTCTGCACAGCTGCAGTCACCATGACTGTGCTGACATTAAATATAGGTCACGTGGAAAACATTTGCTCTTTTTTTAATAGATCTTTATTGGAGTATAATTGCTTCACAATATTGTGTTAGTTTCTGTTGCACAACAAAGTGAATCAGCCATATGCATACACATGTCCCCATATCCTCTCCCTCCTGAGGCTCTCTCCCACCCTCCCTATCCCACCCCTCTAGGTCATCGCAAAGCACCGAGCTGATCTCCCTGTGCTATACTGCTGCTTCCCACCAGACAACTATTTTACATTCGGTAGTGTGTATATGTCGTTGCTACTCTCACTTCGCCCCAGCTTTGCCCTCCCACCCCATGTCCTCAAGTCCGTTTTCTATGTCTACCTCTTTATTTCTGCCCTGCAACTAGGTTCATCAGTACCACTTTCTTTTCTTTTTTTTAGATTCCATATATATGTGTTAGCATATGGTATTTGTTTTTCTCTTTCTGACTTACTTCACTGTGTATGACAGACTCTAGGTCCATCCACCTCACTACATATAACTCAATTTCGTGAGAACATTTACTCTTAAAGAGAAGCGCAGGGTCAGCATTTGAACAATGTGACCACTGGCGGCTCAGAAATCACCCCAGGTATTCTCTCGTTGACGGAATTTGGTCTTCACGTCACAGAAGGGAGGAGAGGAGCACATTTCAAGTAGAAGGATGTGAAAATAGACATTTAAAAAATATTTTTTGTGAATTTGTCAGGCTGGCTTCTTTAACTGATCTTAGTGGCCTAATAAGCAGAAGCTTCTTTCTCATCCATGTAGAAATGAGGTGACTCTCTTCCAGGTGGTAATTCGGGGATCCAGGCTGCTTCCCTCTTGTGTCTTTGCCACACCTGTTGTGGATCCCGAGTTGCCCTGCAGGGTGTCTCCATTCCAATCTGTATGTGTGTGTGTGTGTGTGTGTGTGTGTGTGCGGGCACATGTGTGCGCACATGTGCATGCGTCTGTCTGTATGTTATAGGCCTGGCTTGCATTTCTTCTGCTCACATTCTGTTGGCTACAGCTCAAATGGCCACACGTCCTTACGAGGAAAGCTGGGTAATGTATTCTGCTTGTGTCTCCTGGAAATGGAGGGTAGGGATTGGGTGATGAGCTATTAGTTTAGGCCAGTGCTTCTCAAATTTGAGCTGCATCAGAATCACCTGGAAGCTTCCTGGCTGCCCCACACCCCCACCCGTTTCTGATTCAGCAGGTCTTGGGTGGGGCCAAGAATTTACGTTTCAGATAAGCTCCCAGGTGATGTTGATACTGCTGGGCGAGGAACCGCACTTTGAATAGTCCTGGTCCAGGAGCACACTTTTGTGTCTTGATTTATCCATGCTAATCGTGGATACCAGAAGTATATCCTTATTATTGTGACTCGAGAGATAGGGAAGGAGAGGGGTAAAAAAGGTAAATAGCCTTGGCCAGGACATTTGGAATGTTACAAATAATTAATGTTTCTTAGAGGAATTGGAGTTTTGGAGGGTTGAGACCTGGGTCGTCAGGTGCGCCTGCTCTGTGGGATGGGGATGAGGTGGGACCTCTGTGACCAGGCAAAGGTGCTTTCAGCCCGGCTAGCTCTGTTGGAGCAGGAAGCTTTGGAGAATAAAGTACCTAAGTGGATACAGGAGAGGTGACACGGAGCAAGCGACAAGCGGGGGGACTTGCGTGAGACTCGAAGGAGAGTTTGTGAGTGCTGGACTGAACCAGGTGTGGATTTGGACACAGACAAGTGGGACTTAGATTTTGAGTTTCTTTGAGTCTTAGTGCCTGTAAAATGGGGAATAATGATGGCTGTCTGTTGGTTACTATGAGAATCAATTAAGTCAGAATTTTGTAAACTTTCTTGGTTCGTGGTGCTTAGAGGTTAAAAAATATCCTACAGTTTCATTTATTATGAAAGCAGTCAGCTTTTTTTTTTTTTGCGGTATGCGGGCCTCTCACTGTTGTGGCCTCTCCCGTTGCGGAGCACAGGCTCTGGACGCACAGGCTCAGCGGCCATGGCTCACGGGCCCAGCCGCTCCGTGGCATGTGGGATCCTCCCGGACCGGGGCACGAACCCGTGTCCCCTGCATCGGCAGGCGGACTCTCAACCGCTGCGCCACCAGGGAAGCCCCAGCTTTTTAAAAATTATTATTAAAGCAGTCAGCTCCAAACAACTTCATGTACATTGATGTCCTAACAACTCAGTGGCCTTTTGAAAAAATAATCAACATAAATGTTTATGTTTCTACGTTATGAATATGTTTCTCCATTAAATAACTGCAAGTGCTTGTTGATGGACTGTGTGTGTCTGCGGATTCTGCACAGCTGCTCTCTCAAACCTTGGGATTTTGTTGGCATCGTTGCCCTCTTCCTATTCCCTGTCGATGTTTCCTTGTTAACCCAGCAACTGCTGAAAACCCAGCTTTGCAAAGATGCTATGTCTTTGAAAGGTATGCAGTGCAACTAGTATCGAAACTGTGAAAACTGCCTGAGTTGTTCGTATGCTTTATATCTGACCGATGTTGAGCATCACTCTATATCCCTCAAAAGTGTGACATATTTTCCAGTGCCTCTGCAAGTTCACAGTGGTGACCCAGCTGCTTTGGTGCACGGATTGAAAAGAGTGGAATTTGGTAGTTTTTTCCCTTTCATTCATTCACTGAATAAATATTAACTGAGTATCAGCGAGGTGTCGGGCACTGTCCGCCTCCGAACAGCGTAGAGTCTGGGGGGAACCAGACATTGAAACGCATAATCCTGCAAATGTAGACACCCGATGAGGCCAGGGCCGTGAGGGGTGAGTTCAGAGTGAGAGCTTGTGGAAGGAAGATTTAACCTGGTCAGGAGACGCTTTCTCAAGTTGGTGGCACCTGAGTTGTTCCTGAAGTTACCGTGCAGTTAATAGGGCAGGGAACCACGTTTTAGCCACAGGGGTGGCAAGTATATCTCAAGCTGATGAAGAACTTGCTTCCTCCCACCCCCCAATTGCGCCGTGGTTGGTTTGAGACTGGTATTGTGGCTTGTGTGCGCCATGTGTGTCAGACAATGTCTGGACTCTTTCTTTAATGAGACAAACCTACTGACGTGCAGTTGGATGGTGATGCGAAGCCCAATTGTGGGAAGAGTTTCGATGTTGTGGATTGGTAACGATCTGTATCACTTCGAGTAACTGCTCCAGGTGGGGGAAACGGCATGAGCAAAGTGGTGGAAGGCAGCTGGGTGAGCCAGCGTGGGTGGAGCAGAAAGTGAGAGGCTGGGAGAGTCAGCAGGGGCTGTGGTGAGCCTCTGGGTCGCAGGGGGCATGTGGGTCTCACGTGAAGACAGCTCGTCCTGGTGGAGAAGGGGAAGTGGTCTTGATTGCTTCCTGGTGATAGATGGTGACTATCAACAGGCCAGGTTCTCGGCTACCAGATTTGTTTGAGTGATTCAAGCAACTAGCAGTTTCCCTGTTTTCACCCTGAATGTAGACTCCAGTGGCATTACAGCCTCCCAGAGCGGAGGGAATCTTGTCCCTTTGTGTGAAAAGTGATCCACGGAAGGGCCCGCTGGAGGGTGCCCAGGGGGCTGTGTGAGCACCTGCAGTTGGCTGGATTGACCAGCTCTGGAGCTCAGGCCCCATACAGTGTCCAGGCTGTTGGCTGGAGTCTGGCCCAGTTTGCTGCTTCTGGGCTGTGAATTTCAGCTGTTCCTGTGAGGTCACGTGGAGCCTGTTACCAGAGTCTGTGTCCCAACGCTTCTCTCTTCTTTACCATTCTGAGGCTTACGTATGAATGGGCATTGCATCGGATCGAGAATGGGCCTGGCCCTTGCCCTTGCCCCGGGGGCCATGACAGGTTCTGCTTTGACTTAAGAATTGGGTGCTCTCTCCCTACATGGGGATGACTTGTGTGGGTGCCTGGCAGGGACGTTTAGCTTCCAGCATCCTGGATTGGGAACCTTGATGTCAATTTAAGGATTATGTTCTTTTTCTTCTTTGCTTGGAGAGAAAACTGATGCACTGTGGTTTCTCCACACAGGTACTTTGTGCTGGATTTTGAGGCTGGTATCCTGCAGTATTTTGTGAATGAGCAAAGCAAACACCAGAAGCCCCGAGGGGCCCTGTCTCTGTCTGGCGCCATCGTGTCCCTGAGTGACGAAGTGCCTCATATGCTGGTCGTGTACTCTGCCAATGGGGAGATGTACAAACTGAGAGGTACGTTCTTCTCCCGGGAACTTTTCAGATGGGCCTCTTGGGTTCACAGTTACCATGGTGATGGCTCTCTTGTTTTTTGATTTTTTTTAAAAATCACCTTTAACAATTTGCCGGGTTTGCGGACTCTGGTGACAGATGCTGCTTCTCCTACCCCTGGGGTGGGGAGAGGAGCTGACATTAGGAAGTGTTTGTCCTAATTAACTGAGCAATTAAGGACAAACAAAAGGTGAGTGATCGCAAACCTGGCTGAGCCTCAGGACTTGGGCAGATTTTTCATATTAGCTCAGTATATATTTTCCTGGACCGTATACTGTCAGTCTTTCCTCCAGTGCCCGTGGGGCTGTGATCTGAGCACAGGTCAAGCCTTTTAAGGGTCATGGTGTCCTCTGCTCAAAGTTCCTCTAGAACCAGCTCTTAGTAGAGGCCCCTTCACTTGTACTTTATTTAACCCATTGTGGCCCTAGAGCCTGGTGAAAAGCCAACTGGTGTTATGTCCTGTTGTCCACTTTCTCCCCTTCTCTTTGCTTCTTGAAAGCTGAGGTCTGCTAAGCATTCTCCTCAGGTCTCGGGGGAGCCCAGCATTTGGCCAGAACTGTAGGTCTTGTCGCCCCCGAGGCATATCCACCTCGCAGGTTTTCTGATGGGCCAGAGTTGTCTGCAGCGGTGTGATTTGATCGCTAGATCATTCTTCCAGCATTCTGTCATGGGCACATTGCTGGAAAAATTGTCAGTCTTCTTCTAACAACATAACAAAACCAAACCCCAAATGCACACGTTTGCACGCTTGTGCATGTACACACACACAGAGTCAGTTTGCTGACCTTCCTCCAAGCTTTGCTACCCAGAGGCGGGCTAAGCTGAGGTTCCTTTATTTTTATTTTTTGGCCACGCTGTGCAGCTTGTGGGATCTTAGTTCCCCAACCAGGGATTGAACCTGGGCCTCTGGCTTTGGAAGTGCAGAGTCCTAACCACTGGACCACCAGGGAATTTCCTGAGGTTCTTTTATTATCAATATACAAGTCATATCTCAGGATCTATAAAACAATCCACAAACCTATGATATAAAATTGTCTATAGTTGAAGAAAGTTTTTTGTTTTTTGGGAACTGTGAGAAGATTCATGTTCTCTTTGGAGATTCATACAGTGTGTGTCCCAGATTTATATGGTCCTTGGTTTCTCTTTGCTCTTTATTGCTTAATAAAGTGTCAGAGCAGAAACAATAGCAGGTGAAAAACTTAATGCCCCACCGCCGCCTGTGGTTTCGTTTTCTTTTCTATTGAATTTTATTTTTTTATACAGCAGGTTCTTATTTGTTATCCATTTTATACATATTAGTGTATACATGTCAATCCCAATCTCCCAATTCGTCACACCACCACCCCCCCACCCCCCCTCGCTTTCCCCCACTGGTGTCCATACGTTTGTTCTCTACATCTGTGTCTCTCTTTCTGCCCTGCAAACCGGTTCATCTGTACCATTTTTCTAGGTTGCACATATATGCGTTAATATACGATATTTGTTTTTCTCTTTCTGACTTACTTCACTCTATATGACAGTCTCTACAAATGACCCAGTTTCATTCCTTTTTGTGGCTGAGTAGTATTCCATTGTATATATCTACCACATCTTCTTTATCCATTCGTCTGCCTGTGGGCATTCAGGTTGCTTCCATGACGTGGATATTGTAAATAGTGCTGCAGTGAACATTGGGGTGCATCTGTCTTTTTGAATTATGGTTTTCTCAGGGTATATACCCAGTAGTGGGATTGCTGGGTCATATGGTAATTCTGTTTTTAGTTTTGTAAGGAACCTCCATACTGTGCTCCATAGTGGCTGTATCAATTTACATTCCCACCAACAGTGCAAGAGGGTTCCCTTTTCTCCACACCCTCTCCAGCATTTGTTGTTGGTAGATGCCCATTGTAACTGGTGTGAGGTGATACCTCATTGTAGTTTTGATTTGCGTTTCTCTAATAATTAGTGATGTTGAGCAGCTTTTCATGTGCTTCTTGGCCATCCTGTATGTCTTCTTTGGAGAAATGTCTATTTAGGTCTTCTGCCCATTTTTTGATTGAGTTTTTTTTTTTAATATTGAGCTGCATGAGCTGTTTATATATTTTGGAGGTTAATCCGTTGTCCGTTGATTCATTTGCAAATACTTTCTCCCATTCTGAGGGTTGTCTTTTCGTCTTTTTTGTAGTTTGCTTTGCTGTGCAAAAGCTTTTAAGTTTCATTAGGTCCCATTTGTTTATTTTTGTTTTTATTTCCATTTCTCTAGGAGGTGGATCAAAAAAGATCTTGCTGTGATTTATGTCGAAGAGTGTTCTTCCTATGTTTTCCTCTAAGAGGTTTATAGTGTCCAGTCTTATATTTAGGTCTCTAATCCATTTTGAGTTTATTTTTGTGTATGGTGTTAGGGAGTGTTCTAATTTCATTCTTTTACATTTAGCTGTCCAGTTTTCCCAGCACCGCTTACTGAAGAGACTGTCTTTTCTCCATTGTATATCCTTGCCTCCTTTATCATTTAGTTGACCATAGGTGCATGGGTTTATCTCTGGGCTTTCTATCCTGTTCCATTGATCTATATTTCTCTTTTTGTGCCAGTACCATATTGTCTTGATTACTGTAGCTTTGTAGTATAGTCTGAAGTCAGGGAGTCTGATTCCTCCAGCTCTGTTTTTTTCCCTCAAGACTGCTTTGGCTGTTTGGGGTCTTTTGTGTCTGCATACAAATTTTAAGATTTTTTTGTTCTAGTTCTGTAAAAAATGCCATTGCTAATTTGATAGGGATTGCATGAATCTGTTGACTGCTTTGGGTAGTGTAGTCATTTTCACAATATTGCTGCTTCCAATCCAAGAACATGGTATATCTCTCCATCTGTTGGTATCATCTTTAATTTCTTTTGTCAGTGTCTTATAGTTTTCTGAGTACAGGTCTTTTACCTCCTTAGGTAGGTTTATTCCTAGGTATTTAATTCTTTTTGTTGCAATGGTGAATGGGATTGTTTCCTTAATTTCTCTTTCTGATCTTTTGTTGTTAGAGTATAAGCAAGCGATTTCTGCGCTTTAATTTTGTATCCTGCAACCTTACCAAATTCGTTGATTAGCTTTAGTAGTTTTCTGGTGGCATCTTTAGGATTCTCTATGTATAGTATCATGTCATCTAAAAAGAGTGACTTTTTCTTCTTCTTTTCCAATTTGCATTCCTTTTATTTCTTTTTCTTCTCTGGTTGTCATGGCTAAGACTTCCAAACTATGTTGAATAATAGTGGTGAGTGTGGACATCCTTGTCTTGTTCCTGATCTTAGAGGAAATGCTTTCAGTTTTTCACCATTGGGAATGATGTTTGCTGTGGGATTTGTCGTATATGGCCTTCATTATGTTGAGGTAGGTTCCCTCTATGCCCACATCTGGAAAGTTTTTATCATAAGTTGGTGTTGAATTTTGTCAAAAGCTTTTTCTGCATCTACTGAGACGATCATATGGGTTTTATTCTTCAGTTTGTTAATATGGTGTATCACATTGATTGATTTGCATATATTGAAGAATCCTTGAATCCCTGGGATAAATCCCACTTGATTGTGGTGTATGATCCTTTTAATGTGTTGTTGAATTCTGTTTGCTAGTATTTTGTTGAGGATTTTTGCATCTATGTTTATCAGTGATATTGGTCTGTAATTTTCTTTTTTAGTAGTATCTTTGTCTGGTTTTGGTATCAGGGTGATGGTGGCCTCATAGAATGAGTTTGGGAGTGTTCCTTCCTGTGCAATTTTTTGGAAGAGTTTGAGAAGGATGGGTCTTCTCCAAATGTTTGATAGAATTCACCTGTGAAGTCATCTGGTCCTGGACTTTTGTTTGTTGGAAGATTTTTAATCACTTTCAATTTCATTACTTGTGATTGGTCTGTTCATATTTTCTATTTTTTCCTGGTTCAGTCTTGGAAGGTTATACCTTTGTAAGAATTTGTCCATTTCTTCCAGGTTGTCCATTTTATTGGCATAGAGTTGCTTGTAGTAGTCTCTTAGGATGCTTTGTATTTCTGCGGTGTCTGTTCTAACTTCTTTTTCATTTCTAGTTTTATTGATTTGAGTCCTCTCCCTCTTTTTCTTGATGAGTCTGGCTAATGGTTTATCAATTTTGTTTATCTTCTCAAAGAACCAGCTTTTAGTTTTATTGATCTTTGCTATTGTTTTATTGTTTCTATTTCATTTATTTCTGCTCTGATCTTTATGATTTCTTTCCTTCTACTAACTTTGGGTTTTGTTTGTTCTTCTTTCTCTAGTTCCTTTAGGTGTAAGGTTAGTTTGTTCATTTGAGATTTTTCTTGTTTCTTGAGGTAGGCTTGTAGTGCTATAAACCCGCCTGTGGTTTCTAAAATGACACGAACCCATACAAAAGAACAGCCCAACCAATTAACCATTTGAGCCATCTCATTTTGCCTTTTAGTTGTTATTTGGGTTATTAAACCCCAAGTTTGTTTTTTTTAAGGGTTGTTTTAATAGCAAACATAAAAGTTTTATTATCTGCGTGAACTAATCACAAGGGATAAATTTAGCTTAAACTTACCCACTACAGCAGAGGGAGGACACATTTCTGCCTCTTTCTGGCTGGTCCTTGGTCCATCCCAAAGAATCTGGGCATTGGTTTTCTCATTTCACGTCTCGCTACATGTAGAGATGAATCTTGATGTTAATAGATGAACATCTTTGGGAATGTTTTTGGAGCCTTTGGGTACTGCCACAAAGCAGCAATTCTTCATGTTCCTAAGGAAAATGGCTCTAGTTTCTGCAGAATCCTTTTATTCTTCGGAAGTAGGGTTCACCTAGTCTTACGCTGGTCTGCACTTCCAGATTTCTTCACCAGAAGTTCAAGCTGAAGTTGGGTTTTATTGACAGATGACAGGCTCATTTTTGTAAATGATACAGATTTCTAGGGGAATCATTTTGTTTTCTGCATATTTAACATTTATGCAGTATATATTCTGTTAAAATATTTATGCAGTGAGTTATGCAATTAAATTAACTTGGATTTTATTAGAACCTATTATGTATCCATGATCTTTTAAGAAAATAATTTTATATATTTGAGAGATGGGGGTGTAGATGGAAGATTGTGACTATGCAAGTGACTGGTACTGTAATGTCTCTTTGGGGGACATTTGAGGGTCTGTAAGTCAACATTTTGTACCTTGTTCTGTTCAGTCATAATAAGAACCCTTGAGAACATATATTAAAATGGTAATTCAACTGAACGCTAATTTTGTAAAGGCTGATAGATAACTCCACATTACAACTCCGGTAGTTAACAAAGGGGCCTTAAACACTGCACTTTGATCCTCCTTTTAGCCACATGTGGTAGAGGCATTAAAAATAATCATGTTTTCTCTTCCCTGCTGCTTTTTAAAGAAGTAGAAATGACTTTTTCAGAAGAGTTTAAAAAATTGGCCAAATTGTTCTCATAACAGACATTTCAGAATAAGTTAAGTTTTTAACGTGGTTTAAGAGGGAATTTTTTTGTCACTTCTTCAGGGAAACCTTCATTAAGCACCTGTCATAGGACTATATTAGGTGCCCCCACTGTGTACTACACAGTAAAGCAAAGTGCTTTAACAAAGCATGTTTGCAGTCACTTAGATAATGCCCCACTGAAAAAGAAATTCCACCTCTAACTCCCTTCTAATGACAAGAAACTTACTTTATTCAGTTTTGTTCTGTTTGAAGTTTCTGAGTTGGTATTTATAATTTGAAAAGAGAGATTTAAAAAAAATGTGTTAGGGGCAATAAAAATGCTACAATGTGGATGAACCTGAAAAACATTAAGTAAAAGAAGGCAGCCACATACTGCATGGGAGCATTCATATGGAATGTCTAGAATAGGCAAATCTATGAGGCAGGAAGCAGATTAGTGGTTGCCTAGGGATGGGAAAGGGGGTGGGGAGAGAGAAATGGGAAGTGACTGCTGATGGGTGGAGGATTCTTTGGGGGATACTGGAAATATTCTAAACCAAGATTATGGTCATGGTTGTACTATTCTGTAAATATACTAGAAATCACTTAATATTAAAAACAGGTGAATTTTATGTATGTAAATTCTATCTCAAAGCTGTTAAAAAATCTGTTAGAAATTTAAAGAAAGAGAAAGAATATAAGTGTATTGATTACTTTCGGAGAAATTGATCTGTATGTGTTCAAGTGATTCCATCCAGGAAGATGGAATTCTGAAAATCCCTTTAAGTTTCTCAAAACTTTTTAGATTTGTTAAAAAAAAAAAAGGATTTTTGATTGAGATTTGGTGTCGTCAGATTTTTGGCATGAGTACCATCTGCATTTGCCTTTCGCTCCTTCATTCCCAGGCCCCCAACCCCTCAGGTGCGTGTAGAAATGGGTTGGATGTGTTTTGGCTCAATTGCTCCAAGCCTTTCTTTCTCTATTTTAGCTGCTGATGCAAAAGAGAAACAGTTCTGGGTGACTCAGCTTCGAGCTTGTGCCAAATACCACATGGAGATGAATTCTAAGGTAAGTCACTGCGGGGTGGGGTGGAGGGGGGGGCGTTGCATCTGCTGGGATCAGCCTTCAGCCCAGTGATTGGCTTCTTGGGGGAAGCTGTTTTCCATAGTATCTTTAAAGTTCTCCACCATCGAGGAATTCATACTTGTCCTGTGACATTTACGTTTAAAGCCAAGAGAAAGGTGAGAGGATTTGCTTGTAGGTAGAGTGAAGGGGAATGCAGACACTTCATTGGAACTGATTCTGGAAAGACACTCCTGTGTCTTTCTGTGTTGTCCATTTAGGCAGCTGGTAACTGGTCTGCGGAGAAGCTTGAGCAGATGGTGTCATTGTGGCGGCGGCAGAGGAGTCAGATTTACTGTTCACGAAGACTCCTTGTCACAGACCCTTAAATAAAACGAGACCCCAGCTCGACGAAGCGCTCTGTAAGGTGCTTCTGCATCTAAGTGTGTCAGAATGTTCTCAGGTAGTTTGGTATCCATGTATGAATTAGCTTCTCCTCAGGATTCAGTCCGAGATCTTGGTACAGATGCGCAGGGGATAGGAGATAGGAGGTAGGCATTTTCATGGATTATTTGGAGGATCTCCTATCCTTAAATACAGGAAATAAATAAGTCAGACAGAGAAAGCCAAATACTATTTGTTATCGCTGATATGTAGAATCTAAAAAAATAATAGAAATGAATGCATATACAGAATGGAAACAAACTCACAGACATAGAAAACAAACTTGAGGTTGCTAAAGCGGATGGCAGGGGAAGGATAAATTAGGCGTATGGGGTTAACAGATACAAACTACTATACGTAAAATAGATAAGCAACAAGGATTTGCTGTGTAGCACAGGGAATTACCATCAATGTCTTGTATTTTAATAATCTATAATGGATTATAATCTGAAAAAACCCCACAACTGAATCACTTTGCTGTACACCTGAAACGAACACAATATTGTAAACCAACTGTACTTCAATTAAAAAATTGTAGGGCTTCCCTGGTGGCGCAGTGGTTGAGAGTCCGCCTGCCGATGCAGGGGACACGGGTTCGTGCCCCGGTCCGGGAAGATCCCACATGCCGCGGAGCGGCTGCACCCGTGAGCCATAGCCGCTGAGCCTGTGCGTCCGGAGCCTGTGCTCTGCAACGGGAGAGGCCACAACAGTGAGAGGCCCACGTACCACAAAAAAACAAACAAACAAACAAAAAATTGTATAGGAAATAATTGACCAATGAATTTATTTAGGGCAATAAATGTGTGTTAAAATTAACGAATTAACGTTCAAAGGGCTACCCCTTTTATGTCATTAGTTCAAATTTAGTTACGATATCCGTTTGCATTCTTTTTCTGTATTCCATGTATCTGATAGGAAGACCCACACTTCAGACTTCTTAGGCTTCCATTTACTGTAACCTATCTGCTGTCTTGCTCAGGGAGGACATGGAAATGTCTTGCTTGGTTATACCTCCCTGTTCTGCTTCCAAATACAACCTGAAATGATTTCTTCACAATGATTTTGTTTATGTTTTTCTTTCTGGAGACATCTTCTCTCCTTGACTCACTTACGACAGTTGCACTCACTGTAATGCCCCTCTTGACTTGCTCCAAATGTGGTCTTTAATCATAGGTAGGGCCCCGCTTCTTTTTTTTAAAATTTATTTTATTGAAGTCTAGTTGATTTACAGTGTTGTGGTAATTTGTCCTGTACAGCAAAGTGACTCAGTTATACATATGTATACATTCTTTTTCATATCCTTTTCCATGATGGTTTATCCCAGGATATTGGATATAGTTCCCTGTGCTCTACAGTAGGACCTTGTTGTTTATCCATTCTGTGTATATCAGTTTGCATCTGCTAATCCCAAACTCCCAATCCATCCCTCCTCCCCCACCCCTCCCCCTTGGCAACCACAAGTCTACTCTCTGTGTCTCTGAGTCTGTTTCTGTTTTATAGATAAGTTCATTTATGTCATATTTTAGATTGCACATATAAGTGATATCATATGGTATTTGTCTTTCTTTTTCTTCATTTACTTCATTTAGTATGATCATCTCTAGGTCCATCCATGTTGCTGCACATGGCATTGGTTCATTCTTTTTTATGGCTGAGTAGTATTCCATTGTATATATGTACCACATCTTCTTTATCCATTCATCTGTTGATGGACACTTAGTTCTTTCCATGTCTTGGCTATGAAAAGTGCTGCTATGAACATAGGGGTGCACATGTCTTTTTGAATTATAGTTTTGTCTGGATATATGGGTAGGGTCCCACTTCTAAAGCTTTCTTCCCTCTGGCCTGGTTTATTTTCCAGGAATTATAGTAGGAGTTCTGGACATTACATCAGTATTTTAGAAACAGCTAGGCAGGGCAGTATAAAATTGTTTTCTTTTTATATGTATTGTTTTACTTTTTATAAAATAGAACAGAAGGGGATCAAATAAAAAGGACATATCTTCACCTGTTGCCATAAGTGCTCCTTGGAGGTGACTGCTCTTTGGTACATCAGCCTAGTAAATTTAGGCGTGCATTAGTGTGTATGTATCTGTAGCTCTACGTTTGGTTTTTACACAAATGGATCGTTTCACGCACACTGTTCTATCCTTTGGTTTTTTTACACTTATTAATGTATCTTGTAGATTTTTCCCTGTTGGACATCTAGATCTACTACACTCCTGTTAGGATGACCAGATGCTGTTCTAACGGGTGGATGTCAGTGCTTTATTTGAGTCCTTCACTGACAGACGTTTAATTTGATTGTGGTGGTTATACATGATGCTATAATAAACATCTTTGAATACACATCTTCTGGTACCTCTAGGTGTGTATATATATGAATCTATACCAGCAGAAGTACTGGGTTATAGAATAGAACATGAAAGGTGGATTCGCTTGTGGGGTTGACTCGTATACTAAGTTCACAAAGTCTCTTCTACTTCTAAGGCTACTTCTGCTAAGTCTCTTCGGATGCTAATTGGGCGTTAGTACCTTCTCCCCTGCCTTTCAGCCCCTAAAGGAAGAACGTGTGACAGGAGGGGATGATTATCGTTGCCTCTGGAGGTTAAGTCTCCAGCCAACCCCACGATGGGGAGAGAGGCAGTGGGGTTCAAACTCTGGTGGGGCGCCCAGGACCCCCTTTCGGCTCAGCTGCCTCCTTTCTGACTGGCGCCCCCATCCCCACCACAAACATAACTCCTGTTGTGAGTTCACTGCTGACAGCTTGTGAAGGCATTTTTTTTTCCTGTAATGGAAGTAGCATTGTTTTTAAAAAATTGCGAACATTACCTGTACGCAATGCAAAACATTCAGAAGATAGGAAAGTATAAAGAAGGAAAAAAATCACCCCAAATCCCAGCCCCAGACCTAATCTCTGATGATACTATTTGAGTATGCATCCTTCCAGAGCCTTATCTGTGTAGAGAAATAGCAACAGAAAGAGGTCACGTGACCCCACGTGGGGCCCATCCTTCCAGTCTTTTCCATACAAGCATGGGGGTGTGTGGACTATTTCTGGGAATCAGAAGGCTTGTCTGTTGTGGGGAGGTATGGGTGGGGAATTCTATCAGGCTGTGTGTTATGCCTTGTGTGAAGAGTAAGGAGATGTGTAACTGCTGCTTAATTGATTCTCCCAGGAAACTCGGTTTCTGATGGCGAATGACTACAGCTTTCCTGACTGTCTGCCACCCCGGGGTGTGAGCCAGAGGGCTTTGGAGAGGTGCTTAGCTGTCTTGGCTGTGCGGCATCACAGCAGGGAAGCACCTGCCACCGGGACTAACCCAGTGGTGTCTGTGGAATCTGAAACCACGTGGTTGTGAGGGACTTCAGATGTCATCCAGTCCTGACCCCACCGCATCCCACCATCCTCACAGCAGCGCATACCAGAATATTTATGGTCATAATGAAAACATGTGGGCTGATTCTCTCAAAACAATCCCTGGTTTTATTCACCTAGAGGGGGCACTGCTGGTACCTCACTGAGTGAATGCTAAGAATTTGGGGAGTCATCTAACAAATGACGTCGAATACCTCTCTTTTATGACTACACAAATTTAAGGCCCCTCAGAACAGTTTGGAATAGCTCAGAAGTAATAGAGTGATTGAAAAGTGGGAAGGGATCCCAAACTCCCTCTGTTCCATGTGTCTAAAAACAGTAGCTGTAAGGAATAGGACAAGAGGTAGGTCCTAAAACTGTGTGGTCCAATATGGAGGCCTTGGGGCACGGGAGGCTGTCCAAACTGAAATTATTTGAAATTAAATTTGAAATTCAGTTTCTTGGTCATGCTTAGCCACATCTCAGGTGCTCAGGGGCCATGCTTGGCTGATGCCTGCCGTACTGGACAGCACAGGGTTAGAACATCTTCCATAATCACAGAAGGTTCTGTTGGAAAGTGCTGATAAAGCTTCCATTACGGCTTTGTGGTTTCTAAGGAGGGACTTGCCAGTGTCCGGTTTAATCTCCTCTTGCGCCATGGACAGTGTTTTGCTTTCTTTAAATCTGCAGAGGTTGACTGGTGCTTCCCACCCATCTGTCCTTCCTTCTGGGCTTCCCCTGCTTCTTTCTGAGCTTCCCCTGCATCCTTCTGGTGAGGAGTTCTGGTCTGTGCCACAGCCTTGGCGTTGGACATCCTGCTTACTGTTACTTCTCCCGTGGCCTCATCTGTGCAACAGGGACCCTGACCTTACTTGTCTGAAGTTAGGAACTGGTGTTCTCATGTGGTCAGATTCCACTACATGCTTACTGCGGTGCAGCTGTTTGCCAAGAAAACCAGTTTGAGGTGTTTTTTAAAAACTTTTATTGGCATTTTTTTTTTGCAGAATTTATTCTCGGGCCATAAGTTTTTGTTTCTTCAGTTTCTTCTGGGGTATCTTTTTCTTCTGTGCAACCGCCTTTCCTGGTTTAGGGACAATCTGCTCTTTTTTTTTTTTTGCGGTACGCGGGCCTCTCCCTCTTGTGGCCTCTCCCGCTGCGGAGCACAGGCTCCGGACGCGCAGGCTCAGCGGCCACGGCTCACGGGCCCAGCCGCTCTGCGGCATGTGGGATCTTCCCGGACCGGGGCACGAACCCGTGTCCCCTGCATCAGCAGGCGGACTCTCAACCACTGCGCCACCAGGGAAGCCCCAATCTGCTCTTTTTCAGTGAAGATCATCTCAGTGTGGCCGGGAGAGCTCATGCACAGGTTGATCGGACCATGGGCTCTGCTAAGTCCTGAGCCGCATTTTGGGAGCTGTATTCACCTGAGTGTGCTCAGTGATCAGGGGATCTACATCTAGGCCCTAAAGGTCAGCATCCCTCTCTGCATTTTTGAGCATGTGCAGTAAAAATTCAGCACTCCTCTGGGGCCATCGACCGTGCGTCCAGCCCCACTGTTTGGCCTGAGCACACCTACTAACCTCACCACTGGAATGATGGAATGGCACCCATCACTTCTGTAAAGGGACATCCTTCAGATACTCGGTAGCTTTTTGGATGTGCATACCTTTTATGGCCTGGGCAGTTTCACGAGTGTTCTTAGAATGAACGTGAAGATTTGAACCTCTTGTTTTGCATGATTTTGTGAGGTTTTCTGGGTCAAGTGAACAGCAAACCATTTTCAGAGGTCACCTCAAGGCTGCTTACTGGAAAAGCTAGTTCGAGCTTTTGTGAGCAGCAGAGGAGCAAGGGCAGGTTGCCAGTGGGGCTGCTCCCTGGCTCACACAGCCTTTGCTAGCACCCGCTTCCTAAGACAAAGTCTAGAGCTTTACCTTGGCGACGGCTACCCCTTACATGCCAGGTCCGGTTTCTCCACCTTCACTCTCGGGTACCCGTGTGTTCCAGACACACGGCACACTGTGTACTTTTCCTGCGTTTGTGCTGTTTGCTGGGCTAGGAGTGCCTTTCCCTCTCCGTCCTTCCCGGGGCGAATACCCATGTGGTCTTCAAGGCTCATAGAGTTCTGTGATGCCTTCCTGACCTGCCTGCTCAAGAGTGGATCTGCTGTCTCCTGTGCTCCCGTTTATCCCAGGACACACCTGTATGACAGCACTTTTCATGGTGTGTGTGTGCATGTGTGCACACGTGTCAGCCCTCAAGGCTGACTGTGTCCTTATGCCCAGGACTGTGGGGAAATCATAGCTGTCTCCTCCATACCTGCCACTGTCATGACAAGTCGCGATGGATATGAAGCATTTGAAGCAATGAATGTCAGCCCTGCTTCCTCTTCCTCACTCCTTCCTGTGTGTGTTAGTAACAGTAGTATTAGTAGTGGTAGTGGTGCTGGATTTGGGTTCCCTAAACTATACCCAAGTTATCATATTTTAATTTTCGTTGAATACTGTTGTATTTTATATTAGATCAAGTACTTGAGGATTCTATGTAGAGAGAGCTCTGAGCTTCCTGCAGCCAAAAATCAATCAGGAGTAATTTCAGACAAAATGTATCCTGACTTTTTTTTTTTTAATTGAAGAAAATAGCAATCAAAAGGAACACATTTTGGGGAAAGGAAGTGATAACAAATGGTCTCTATCAACACATTTCTACATGGCAGATACTAAGAGAGGTGCTTTTCTTGGATGATCTTAGGTGTGTCTCACAACAGCCCTACGAGGCAGGTACAACTATGACTGCGTTTTTTGTTTTTTTAACATCTTTCTTGGAGTATAATTTTTTTTTTAAGATGTTGGCGGTAGGAGTTTATTAATTAATTAATTAATTTTTGCTGTGTTGGGTCTTCGTTTCTGTGCGAGGGCTTTCTCTAGTTGCGGCGAGCCGGGGCCACTCTTCATCGCGGTGCGTGGGCCTCTCACTATCACCGCCTCTCTTGTTGTGGAGCACAGGCTCCAGGCGCGCAGGCTCAGTAGTTGTGGCTCACGGGCCCAGTTGCTCCGCGGCATGTGGGATCCTCCCAGACCAGGGCTCGAACCCGTGTCCTCTGCATTGGCAGGCGGACTCTCAACCACTGCGCCACCAGGGAAGCCCTATTGGAGTATAATTAATGACTGTGTTTTATAGGTGAGGATGGAAAGAATAAGTAATATGCCTGCCCATGCCCGCATAGCTAGCAAGGGCTGCCATCTCTTTAAAAAGATTTGAGATATAATTCACAAACCGTAGAATTTACCCTTTAAAAGTGTACAATTCAGTGGTTTTTAGTGTATTCACAAAGTTTTGCAACCATCAGCACTGTCTCGTCCCAGAATCCTCGATCACCCTCAAAAGAAACCCCTCCTGTGCCCATCAGCAGTCCCTCCTCATCCCTCACCCACCTCCTCTCCCAACCCCTGCCAACCCCAAACCACTGCCTCTGAGAAGTTGCCTATTCTGGACATTTCATGTAAATGGAATCATTAAGTATGTGGTCTTTTGTGTCTGGCTGATTTCACTTAGCATAATGTTTCCAAGCTTCCTCCATGTTGTAGCATGAACCAGTACCTCATTCCTTTTTATGGCTGGATAATCCCATTGTATGGATATGCCACGTTTTTATTTTTATTTTTTGCCTTGGCCGTGTGGCATCTTAGTTCCCCGATCAGGGATCGAACCCGTGCCTCCTGCAGTGGAAGCATGGAGTCCTAACCACTGGACTGCCAGGGAAGTCCCCATGATATGCCACCTTTTTTTTATCCATTCATCAGTTGATGGATATTCGGCTTACTTTCACTTTTTTGTTATTGTGACTGATGCTGCTATGAACATTTGTGCACAAGTTTTTGTGTGAATGTATTTTCTCATTTCTTTCGGGTATATACCTAGGAGTGGAATTGCTGGGTCACATGGTAACTCTGTTTAACTTTTGGAGGAGCTGCTCTTTTCCAAAGTAGCTGTGCCATTTTACATGCTCAGTGAATGAGGGTTCCAGTTTTCCTACATCTTTGTTAACGCTTGATCTTGTCAATTTTTGATTGTAGCCATCCTAGTGGGTATGAAGTTGTATCTCATTGTGGTTTCGATTTGCATTTCCCTAGTGACTATTGATTTGGGGCATCTCTTCATGTTCTTATTGGCCATTCATGTATCTTCTTTGGAAAAATATCTACTTAAATCCTTTGTCATTATTTATTTATTTTTAATTGTTGAATTGTGAGAGTTCTTGATATATTCTGGGAACTAGACACTTATCAGATACATGGTTTACAGATATTTTCTCCCATTCTGTGGCTTGTCTCTTCACTTTTCTCATCTTTTTTGACATAAACAAAAATTGTGAGGACAAATGGGACATCTGGTATAATGGAGTGGGGATTGGAGTCAAAAGACCTGGTTTCTGGCTGTGCCTGGACCACTCACAGCAACTAACTAGTCTTGTTGTCTAGAGTAACAATCTCTCTTAACCCCTGTAAGTGGGGCAAAATAATGGGCATCAACCATACAGGATGGTTTTTAGGATGAAATGACATTAAGTACTTCACAAACATCAGTTCTTTTTATAGCACGAACTCTTCCAGCTCTGCCAGAACATCTGTGTTGACAGGTAACTTGGTTGTAGAGCTGGGTTCCACCTGAAGATGGATCACTCAGGGCTAGAAGCTAAGAACCTCCTCCAAAACCTGATTGTAATGACGCTTTCCCCGACAAGGTTGGCTAGACTGCCCAAAGGATTATATTCCCCATGCATCAGAAAGTTCGAGAATAATCCCGACTGAACCAGTTTGGCATTTTTCATATTGTGTGGTCTCGTGGCCAGTGGTTCCAGTCTCATTTTCTGAGGCTGTGGGGTGGCCCGCCACCTGCTTCACAACCTGTCCTCTAGTGCCACTTGGGACGAGTTACTGTCTGAGCCTCAGTGCCTCATCTGTGAAAGGGGGATGACACTTATCGATGTGAAGATCAAACTGTGGGTTGTGGTGAGGTTTCAGTGAGTTAACGTCTGTCATCTCTTACTGTAGAGCCAGATGCTGAGTTAGTTTCCATAAGGGGTGCTGGGCTGGCAGGAGGACCCTGCCAAGTTGGACCTCATGAGGCAATCTCCCTGGGAAAAGACCAGGACCAGACTGCCCAAGACTGTAAGCACGGCTTGCAACACGGGTATTTCTGATAAATGAGTCTCTAAGATAATCAGAAGAGAAATTTTTTTTTCTGGGTGCACCACACAGCTTGCGGGATCTTAGTTGCCTGACCAGAGATTGAACCCGGGTCCACGGCAGTGAAAGCGCCGAGTCTTATCCACTGGATCGCCAGGGAATTCCCAGAAGAGAAATTTTTTACCTGTCTAAATAGCCAACATTAAAATAGATGAAAAGTTTAAGGGGAAAAAAGGGTGGAGAAGGTGTACCATTGTGGAACCAGTCAACCGGTCAAAACAAACAACAAACAGAGCAAATAGAGATACACACCACACACAGTCTTTGGAAGGAAAGATAAGGACCTTGTAACAGTGGTTGCCCCTGGGAGGGAAGGGGGAAACTGGGGATTTAGAGTTGAAAGAAAGTAAGGGTTTAGCTGTACCCTTTGATACTTTTTGAAATTTTCATGTTGTGCATTGACATATACACATATAGTAGTTACTCAAATGGTTAACATTTAACTTTGTAAAATTTTTCCTTTTTAAAAAGCATCGCTGAGGCTGTTTGGCAAAGTGCTGTGCTCTCTCAGGCTACTGTCAAGTTGGCCCTTTATCTGCAGACAGAAGCTCTTCCCCAGTCACTGATTAACCTGCTTCTCTTTATATTCTCTCCTTGAAGGTCTTAAAACCAAATGTCCTTAAAGATATTCAATAATTCCAGATTCCTGCCAGTTCAGATGAAGCTTCTAGTCTTGTTTCTCAAAATTGATTTTACTTGATACGGTTTGGGGTGTTTAAAGTTTAATGCTCTTTGGGGGAAGTGTTCCTTCCCCCGCCCCACCCCCCTTATTTGAATCGAACAGTGATGAAGTGTGAAAGTGGCTCCCACTTCTTCGGCTGAAGCCTTCGGTGCTGGGGCGATTGGCTGAGGATCAGGGAGCCTGCATCTGGGTGTGGGGTTCTGTGAGCAGAGCTTCTCCACTGGAGGTTGAAGGGGGTTTGTGCTGCCTACCGGACAACATCTTTAGAAATTGCCTGTGTCTCAAAAAAATTCAGCTCATCCTTCTTACTGTACAATATACTAGCCTGATTTAATATTTTAAATGTGTTTTATTTCTTTACCCAAATTGTTGGGTAAAGACCAAGATATCTGGGACTTCCCTGGTGGCGCAGTGGTTGAGAATCCGCCTACCAATGCAGGGACACGGGTTCGAGCCCTGGTCCAGGAAGATCCCACATGCCGCGGAGCAACTAAGCCCGTGCGCTATAGCTATGGAGCCTGAGCTCTAGAGCCTGCGAGCCACAACTACTGAGCCTACGTGCCACAGCTACTGAAGCCCACAGGCCTAGAGCCCGTGCTCCACAATAAGAGAAGCCTCTGCAGTAAGAAGCCTGTGCACTGCAACGAAGAGTAGCCCCCGCTTGCCGCAACTAGAGAAAGCCCATGCGCAGCAACGAAGACCCAACGCAGCCAAAAATAAATAAATTAATTAATTAATTAAAAAAAAAAAGCAAGATGTTCATCTCCCACTGAGACCCTCAGGTAAAAAGTGCCCCAGGTTGAGAAGCAGAGCATCACAGGGTCCTATCTGTGTTCCTAAGTGGCAAGTCTTTGGGGGAATCTCATACAATGGGTTTGAGCTTCCTAAACACTCCCCAGTAAGTAAAGCTGGACAAGCCCATCGGAGGATTTACTCTTCTTGGCTCCGTCTTCCTGTTTTCTGTTGTTGGGCAATTTTACTTTCATGTTATATTGAGCGCAGTGCCATTGTTCTTCTAGAATTTTTCACAGATAATTACCTTTTGGGTACTTAAAACTAAGTGTAAAACATCACTCTCTGAAAGGCACCATCAAATTAAGTAAATAAAACACAATTTAAAAACAGTCTTTATTAAAACGATAGTTCAGGGAGTTTTTATTGCCTTAATAAAGTGCAACAATTTTGCATACATTCTCAAGCATACTTTTAAAATTAGGCTGCCTGCCTTACCCAAAAGGGAAGTATTAGTGCTACCAAGGAGGATGATCTTAGGCCAAGGGGACCTTCAGATTTTTAAAATTTTTTAGGAAAAAATAAGGGTACAGTTTTGATTCAGTTGAACTCATTTATTCCACCTTTTATCTGTGTGTGTGTGTGTGTGTGTGTGTGTGTGTGTGTGTGTATATATATATGGCTTTGTTCTAGACTAAGTAGTTGAGTTGCTGTTTCTGTCTAGAATATTGGTGGATGGTTTTATATTGTGAGGCCTCTTTGAGAAGTTTTGATTGGAGGCAGGATAAACAAGTCTTGGTCTGAGGACATTTCCTACACTTCATCGTAGGCAAGTACGAATGAACACACTAAGGACAGGAGAATCCAGGCATACAGTTGGGGTCAGCTGTTCACGGTCTGGTCACTGTTTTGCTGACATTGGGAGAGAAGTTTAGAAGGAGGCCAACTTGGGAAGAGTATTCAACAAACCCTGAGTGCTTGGGTGCCATGACATTCTGGCTCTGGGGACATGGTGATTCCACGGAGAGTGGCTACGTGGAGCTTACACTTTTTCGGGGAAGACAGTCAACAGGTAGGTACTGTCAGGTAGCCATAAGTTCTAGAAGAAATAACAAGGTCAGAGACTAGAAAACAATTGAAGATTTTAAGGTATTCCTACTCAAAAATATATCCCATGTATGCTGTATTCTTTAAAAATGTCAATATCTTGCAAGATCAAGAAGGCTGTGGAAATATTCCAGATTAAATGAGCCTAGAGACATGACAGCTCAATACAATACCTGACCTTAAACTGGATTTGAGTCTGTATTGACAAAATTAGATAATGGATTGTGGGTTAGATAAAGGTAGCTGATAAATGTTTTGTGGTTATGTAAGGAAATATCCTTGTTTTTAGGAAAGACACCCTGAAGTAGTTAATATCTAAGGGCAAAAGGCCATGATGCATGTAACCCTCACTCAAATGGTTTAGGAAAAATTTTTAATATGTCTTATAATTACACTTGTGTGTGTGTGCACGTGTGTGCATGTGCGTGCACCTGTGTACTGGGGAGAGAAAAGAGAGGGAACAAATGATAAACAGGATAAAATGGTAATTGCTGAAACTGACTAAAGGGTACACAGGAGTTTTTCTTTTGGTGTGTGCAACTTTGAGTTTGAAATTATTTCCCTGTAAAAAATTTTTAAAAATCATGTATAGTCTAACACTTTTGAAAACAAGATCCTATTCTTAAAAAAAACATATATTCCTTGGGAGAAATTTTTCATAAATCATTTATATATTAGTATGACTTTTTCATTCTTTTTTTTTTGGCTGTGCTGTACGGCATGTGGGATCTTCTTTCCCCAACCAGGGATCGAACCCGCGCCCCCTGCAGTAGAAGTGCAGTCTTAAACATTAGACCACCAGGGAAGTCTCATTTTTCATTCCTTTTTTCTTTTATTTTTAATATTAGTATGACTTTTAAAGAAAGTAATTTTTCACTTGCTATTATCTAGCTGAGACTAGCTACCAAGGAGCTTGGTGGTTTTCTGAGAATTAAAGATAATTTGGGGAAAGGAGGCATGATAGGGTCATTGCAGTCAGGCTAATATGGAGAACTGGTTAGAATACTGGGCTTTGAAGAGCGGGGAGGATGATGAGTTATGGGTGACGGAGACTTAGAAAAGAGGGAGGGGGGCAAGCCAGTGATAAACTACCCCCGACTGAAGGTGGGCAACCTCTCTAGCCCCTTCTATGTGTAACTTTGGCATTTATCTTTAAAAAAAAAATTTTTTTTATTGAGATATAATTTACATACCATGAAAGAAGGTTGTGGATGACTAATAATAGTGATATTTTATTTTATTTTTTTAACTTTTTATTTTATATTGGAGTATAGTTGATTAGCAATGTAGTGTTAGTTTCAGGTGTATAGCAAAGTGATTCAGTTATACATATACATGCATCTATTCTTTTTCAGATTCTTTTCCCATTTAGGTTATTACAGATTATTGAGCAGAGTTCCTTGTGCTATACAGTAGGTCCTTGTTGGTTATCCATTTTATTTTTATTATTTTTTACATAAATTTATTTATTTATTTTTGGCTGCGTTGGGTTTTCGTTGCTGCACGCGGGCTTTCTCTAGTTGCAGCGAGTGGGGGCTACTCTTCATTGCAGTGCACGGGCTTCTCGTTGCGGCGGCTTCTCTTGTTGTGGAGCACAGGCTCTAGGCACGCGGGCTTCAGTAGTTGTGGCACACGGGCTTAGTTGCTCCGCGTCATGTGGGATCTTCCCAGACCAGGGCTCGAACCTGTGTCCCCTGCATTGGCAGGTGGATTCTTAACCACTGTGCCACCAGGGAAGCCCTCCATTTTAAATATAGTAGCGTGTACATGTCAATCCCAAACTCCCTAACTATATCCTTCCCCACCACCCTTCCCCCCAAGTAACCATAAATTTGTTCTCTAAGTCTGTGGGTCTATTTCAATAACAATATTTTATATCACTATATTGTAAATTATTATGCCAGTAGCTATCACAACTGATCAAAATGCTAGGCACGGTGGTAAGTACTTTAATAGACATTATTTCATTTATTCTTTAAAAGATGCTTACAAGGTCGTTTTAGTTTCCTAAAAGAGAACGAGGATAACAAAACCCTGAGAGATTATAAATAACTCCCTTGGGTCACATATCTGGTAAAGGGCTGGATTTTGAACCCATGTCTCTGATACCGTGAAGCCGGTGGACGAGGCTGCCTCGCCGTGTCCGGGACCCCTGCTGCAGGAATTGGGCTGGCAGGGTGAGCAGAGATGTTTTACTTGTCTCTGGTACCTAGAAACAGAACACGGGGTACTTCTTGAAATGTGGAAGAAGAAAATTGATACTTCTCAGCCCAAGAAGGGAAGAAAGATTTTGTAAGTAATAGATCTTTAATGTGTTAATGTAGGGAAATGAAAATACTTGGAAAGTTAATTGAGTGGTTTTGGGTTAGTATCAGTGGAGTCAGATCTGGGCTGAACCCCTCCATTTACCCACCCACCCATCGGACTTGGGTCCTCAGGTGACTGTCTAACACTGATCTGTAGTTTTATGGTTCTGCCAGGCACCTACAGCCCCAACCTCTCTTGCCCGTGCTGCAGGTTTGATGATCCTATTTCTCTACCACAAACTTTACCCTCATCGTCTTCTACCCTTAGCTGCTTTTTTTTCTGGCCACGCTGTGTGGCATGCGGGATCCTAGTTCCCCGACCAGGGATTGAACCTGTGCCCCCTGCACTGGAAGCATGGAGTCTTAACCACTGCACCGCCAGGGAAGTCCCGTACTCTTAGCTGCTTTTAAAGCCCCCCATAGACTCCTTGACACCCATCTGGAGAGGTTATGATGAAGCCCTCTGGAGTTAGGACACAGGGGCATTTTCAGTGAACCCTGAGTTCCATTAGTAGGTTGGCATCTGCCTTCAGGATCTCTCTTCCCTCTGAACCCTCCTTGGCCGGGTCGGCAGCTGGAAAAGTTTGCTGATGCTGACACCTGTATTTAAGGTATTTCTTTTTCGTTCATCTACTTGGTAGCTTCTCTTTATGGCATCTTCATTTTTTTTTTTTTTTTGCGGTACGCGGGCCTTTTCACTGCTGTGGCCTCTCCCGTTGTGGAGCACAGGCTCTGGACGCGCAGGCTCAGTGGCCATGGCTCATGGGCCCAGCCGCTCTGTGGCATGTGGGATCTTCCCAGACCGGGGCACAAACCCGTGTCTCCTGCATCGGCAGGCGGATTCTCAACCACTGTGCCACCAGGGAAGCCCTATGGCATCTTCTTTTTATCCCCCTTCAGCCCTGCTACTTGGCAGGCCTGCATACCTCTCTGGATTCCAAAGCTCTTTGTGCACTAGACAGCAGGCATTTATTAACCACCTACTGTGTGCATTAGACTCTCCCTGGTGCTCTCTCCTTTACAGCTTATAGCATAGGAGCTCGAAGTTCCTCGATCCTCATCATGTATTGAGGTAAAAAAGCAAGAATGACAACAGGAAACTGTTTTTGTCCCATGGAAATAGTTTGTTCAGGTGCCACAAGAACATGGTCTTCCCTCATAATAACAGTGATAAGTGGTGCCCTGTAGTTGCTAAGTTCCTTCCGTGCAAATCATGTGGTACCAGGGTTTCTCAGCCTCAGCATTGTCGCCATCTCTGGCTGCATCATTCTTCGCTGTGAGCGTGTCCTGAGCATCGTAGGACACTCAGCAGCATCCCAGGCCTCCACCCACTAGATGCTAGAAGCACCCTCACCACCAGTTGTAACTCCCAAAAAACTCTCCGGACTCTGCAAATGCTTCTTGGTGGGAGAGGGGGGTTTGGGGGGGCATCACCCCTAGTTGAGAACTATTGCCTCGTGTAATTCTCACAACAGTTCTATGAGGTAGGTGTCATCTCCACTTCACAGATGAGGAAACTGAGGCTCAGGAAGGTCCAGTGGCTCCAGGGCTAGGACATGACAGAGGGGAGACCAGAAGCCATCCCCACACCTTTGCTTCTTCATCTGAGCCTCTTTTGGACCCGGGGCTGCTGGGAAACTGCTTCAGTGGACAGGGAGCGGCCAGGCCAGCGGGGCTGCTGTGCACTTGAGCCTTTGCTTTTGGGAGAGGCCTTGCTCTCTTGCCAGGTGTGAGACAGCTCATCGTTCACGTCTTGAGATTCCTGGGCCGCTCCCCCCGCCCCCTACCCCGTGAGGGAGGCAGCGAGGAACTGAGAGAGGTTTTAGCAGTGGAGCAAGGATGCATTCGCTGTCCTTCTCCACCGAGCCGGTCCCCAGGCCCAGCCGTAAAATGAAGGGGACCCCACACTTTGCAGCCTTGGACCCCCTTAGCCAGGATTCTGCACGAATCTGAGAAGAGGCGGTGGCACCTGGCACGTGTTTCTGAAGTTTAATTTCCCCCACGCACTGTGCTGCACTGATGGACAGAGAAAAGACAGAATGTTTGCTGGAGGCTGAAGCTTGACGGCCTGTGTGTGAGCCGTGCTGGGCACTGGCTGGGGGCTCTGGGCCTCCTGATGGGCTGCAGCCACTTGGCCGCCGTGAGGACCCCCAGTGGCACATCTTCCTGCCTCATCCCACTGTGGGCCGAGGCAGAGGGAGGCCCTCACCTGCCCCCTCACCCCTGGTCATCAAAGGTAAATGGGGTCCCAAGAACTGAGGAGGGGGGTTAGGGATGCATTTACTCATCAGCTCCCCTTCATGTCTCCCTTGGGACAGTGTGGTCTAGGCTCCCAGGGCACAGGGGTTTCTGCACATTTTGAAGCCATAAATATTCTTTCCCCCAGTGGATGCACAGTCCAGAACAGCCAAACTTGAGGAGGTCTCTCTTTATTTTTATTTATTTATTTTTATCTTTTTTGGTTGGGGCACGCGGGCTCTCATGAGGACTTGCCACAGCTTCAGCTACTGACCTCAGGTGGCTGCTTGGATTTGCTGGCCTTTGAAGCCCATGTGAGTCATCATGTTGTTAGTTTCCCCTCATCTCACGTATGGGGATGATGTGCAGACACAGCCCGTGAGCGGGGGCAGCTCAGCTCTGAGAGTCAGGAGACGGGGTGGTGGGGTAGGGTGGGTGTTTTGGTGGTGCTGCTGTGGGCCTTGACCTTGAGCTGTTTGCTTTCTTTTGTACCTCGGTTTCTTATTCTGTAACATAGGTGGAGCCCTTCCCCTCTTGTGTTTTGCAGAGATTTTGCATGATAAGTAAGTGACTACTTTGAGAGAGGCTTAATGAAAGTAGCTATTCATATCATAATTATGAAGATGATGAGTAGAATAATTGCCAGCTTTCTGTGCTCAAGGTGCCATGAGGGTGACCTGGGGGGAGGTCCCCTGTGGACCTCCGTGTGTTTCTGTGGGAAAAGAAGGAAGCACATTTCTCTCTCGCTCACACTTATTTTAATTTGGGAATGGACAGAAAGTAGATTTGCTTTTTGATGTGTTCGAAGTTCTCTGCCGCCCCCTTGCTCTCTGCCCTTCCGTTCCGTTCTGATCCTGCAAAGTCAACATTTTAGGCACCCTTTTCAACAAGGAAGGGAAATGAGGCCCTCTTTTATAAATTGTTTTGAGTTTTACAAAGTTGCTTTTGTATTGTTTTGTTTGTATTTGTCACATGATAGTCTTGGAAATCTTTCCATGCCACTGGGTGAATCTGTCTTTAAAAAAACCCAGCTGCATGGCATGTAATGAATGCATTTGTCATAATTCTGTTAATAATCTCCTGGTGAGCATTTTTTGAGTACATAATAGACCCTTGGATGTAGAGAAAGGCCTGGTGTATCTGTGGTATGAAGTGGTCAGGCCAGTGAGACCTAGAATAAGGTAGCCTCCTAGTCTTGGCTCTGTGTGCTTGGAGTTAATTGTTCAGCTTCTCTGAGCCTCGATTTTCCTTTTAAAAAGACAGATTTGGACTAGAAGGTATTCTCAGATCCTATCCAGCTTTCAGTGTTACAAATTCATCCTCAGATCTCATGTACTAGTTGTCTCCTTCTGTGTAACCAATAACAAACATCCTGAAACTTCATGTCTTAAAGTCACCACCACTTTATTCAGCTTAAAGTTAGGCTGGGCCTTTCTTCTTGTCTGAACTGGGCAGCTCAGTGGCTCTCCTTGGGCTTGTTTATGTGTCTGCAGTCACCTGGCAGGCGGGTTGGGCCTGGTATTCCTGGATTGCCTTACTCACATGGCTGGTGGTTGGCTGACTGTTGGCTGGGCAGTTGGGGTGAGGGTCAAAGAATATATCTCACCCTCTAGCAGGCCACTCCGGGTCACACGTGGCTGGGCAGGGTCCCCAAAGTAGCAAGAACAGAAACTGAAAGGCCTCTTGAAGCCTGGGCGTGGAACAGACGCAATGTCATTTCCATTGTGTTCATAGGTCAGAGCACATCACAAGGCCAAGCAGATTCGCGGGGCAGGGAGACAGACCCCTCCCCCTCCTGATGGGGGAAGTGCCAAGGATCGTGGCCATTTTAACAGTTTAACGTGTCCTGTGAACCGAGCCTTTGAATAGCAGTGAAAGACTGTAGAAAGGGAGGAAGAAACAGAGAGAAGCTGAACATGGAGATTTCAAGAACTTCTTCTGGTCAGCGGTAAATACCCTTGATGTAAAACAAACAAACAAACAAAAAAAGCAAACAAAAACACTTCTTTGGACTGCTACGGTATATATGCTAGATGTGTCTCCCAGCACCAGGGTTAAGAAGATAAATTCCACGTGGCTGCTGTTTTGAGACAGTTTAGTGTGGGATTTGATGGCTACTCCAATAAACTATAATCCAGAACAAACATTTCTGGTTGAAATACAAAACCAGTGCTGTGCAATCCCCAAGAAGGGACCCACCTAGTCTATCTGGGGGGTCAGAGGAGGTTTTGGGCATCTGATTCTAGCAGGATGAGTTGGCATTTAGTGAGCAGAGAAGGGCCAGAGTGGGCATGGGAGGAGGGTGGCAGATAAAGGAAACAGCGTGAGTGGAGGTTCTGTGCCCTGGAAAGACCAAAGGACTCAGAATCAGGAGGCTATGGGGTCAATAAGGTCTGAGCTTAGGGGGCAGATATGGTGGATGTCACAGATGTGATGCCAAAAATGCTTATCTCATCACTGAGGAAATGGAGCCAGACAGGCTTGGGAGCTCTTTTAACTTTTTCTGAGATGGTGAAAGTGAACCGGAAGTTCAACATTTCCACTGAATTTGTCCTTGTATGTTCTGGAAGACAAGAAGGTAGTGCATTTGTTTTCCCCTTCCTTTATTTCTGAGGCATTTGTTGAGTCTAGTACATGCCTGTCATATACCAGGTCAATTAAATGAGGGAATAATACTTATCTCTTGTTTAGCCCTGGCTGCTTCCTCGAAGACTTTGAGGTAGGTGAGAATAGCCGTGAAAGCCCAACGAAGAGAATTCTGCCATCCTGTTCCGTACTCAAAGTGTGTTCTTTCTTTCAAGCAGCCTAGAAACATGATTCTGGGGAGACTGCCTGTGACAGTAGCTGTTGGATGCCAACCCAATAGCCATTCCTTGTTTGTTCTTGCCACTGGACCCCTGATTTGCTCCACAGCCAGTGGTCTTGGGCCCAGGGATGAACTGTGCTTGGTCTGAGCCACTCATGGCCAAGTACTCGCCCACCAGCCCCTCCTGTTGCTAGGGATGGTCATGAGACCCATTCTGACCAGTGGGGCTTGGAGAGGGGGCTGCTGGGGGCAAAAGGGGAATGTTTTGATTCTGGTAAAAGGAGAAAGCTACAGAAGGAGGAAGTCCCTTGGTCTCATTTCCCTGGATACCCATGTGTGTTGACATGGCACCTGGAGTAGTGGCAGCCAGTTTGTCACCATGAGGGCTTGTGCTTTGGGCCAAAGCCACTACACAGAGAGTGGCTGAGCAGAGGTGTGGACTCTGGGTCCACCCAACTCTGAACTTATTGCTAAATAGTAAAAAGGGTTATAAAGTTCAGGCCACTATCAGTTTTGTTACCTGCAACCTTTCCTAAATGATAGACTGTCTATATCATGATCAGGGATATGATGAAAAAAAGAAGAGAACCGGGGTGTACCTTTTATCCAGCCCCATTTAAATGTGGGAGGAAATATTGCAGACCATTTTGCCATGCTTTTAGATGGACTGGCATCCTTGGCTTTTGGCTAGAAATGCTCCCCAGCTTTTCCTGTGTTAATCCTGAAACCTGGGCAGAGAGGTGACAGCACGCAGTGGGCATGTAGTGGGGGCAGGCGTTGCTCCCACTGATTCTGGGACAAAAGCACCATTAAGAGGATGGTCTTTGGCATGGGAACTAGTTGTTCTTTAAAATGTAGGCTTCTTTTTGTTTTAAACACAGTAGGAGATTTGAGAATGGTGGAGCGTGAGTTTTAAAAAAGAACTGAGGAAAAAAGTCTGTGGGTGGAATTGGAACCAGCCTAATGGAACTTGTGATCTTCATGTTTGGAATGAGAGTTGTACCATGCTTTTAACCATGACCTTGTACCTGCCCTATGTCCATATTTGAACAAGGGGTTGGGGGTATGTGAAATTCCTGCAGGAAGAGCAAAGAGCAACAGCGGGAGACAAAATGAAGTGTGACCCTGAGAAAGGGCAGGCGGTTCAGCAAGAGGTAGGATGGAGGGTTAAAGACCTGGAGAAAAAAATAACAGAGAATTATGCCAGAGTCTCTAGAAGGACACCATGCTCAGGGCCTAACAAGCAAACACCAAACCTTTAGGGCAGGTGCCCTGGCATGTAAACCCTGGTTCTGAATAATCTTGTAGTGCGCAAACTTGCCTGTTTGGCTGTGTGTAAGGAAGGCCTTTATGGGATGCCTTGCTCTGGGTTCCGTGGGGCAGGTTCAGTCCGTTGTGGGGGTTGGGGTGTGTGTGGAAGCAGCGTGGGCGGGGGCAAGGAGGGTGGGCGTGGCTGTCCGTTTCCCTCCGCCTGAGGTGGGCGTGGGCCCCGGCCAGCCCCACCCACCAAGTCCGGCCCCTTCCGGGTGCTGCTTCCACCCCTCTCCCCAGGATCCCTTCAGCCCTAGAGGTAACCTAGAGATTACACGGACCTCCAGGAGGCCTCACCCTTCCCTGGTGGTTCTTTCTGTTCTTCCATCCTGTGTTTAACCAGTTTTCCACATAAAATTTCCCGTGAGAGATTTCCACTTTCCTGACTGGACACAGTTTTGTTATCTCAGAATGTGCACAGTTCCGTGTGGGAGAAGCCCAATTCTGATCACCCCTTTGGAGGACTTCTTTGGTGGCCAGCACGGACGTGGACTGGGGTGGTGGCCGGGAGTGGGACAGGAATGGTCAGCTCTGAACAGGGAAAACTAGACAGGAATGGTTACCAGAGTGTGAGAAATAGAGTGGGGAGGATTTAGAATGACTTGTGAGTGGGGTTTGGGCCGGGAGAAGCCAGCCTGTGGGCAGATGATGTAATAAGAAAGCGGGGGGGGGGGGCTGAGCGGGGGAGTACTTCCCTAGTAGTCCAGTGGTTAAGACTTCCCCTTCCAATGTAGAGGATGAGGGTTCGATCCCTCGTTGGGAAGCAAAGATCCCACATGCCTCCTGGCCAGAAAACCAAAACATAAACGGAAGCAATATTGTAACAAATTCAATAAAAAGACTTTTAAAATGGTCCACATCAAAAAAATCTTAAAAATAGGGGTGGGGGAGGAAATGGGGCAGGGAGGGGGTCCTTTGAGTGAAAGCATTTTTAAAAAATTAATCTTTATTGGAGTATAGTTGATTTACAATGTTGTGTTAGTTTCTGCTGTACAGCAAAGCGAATCAGTTATACATATCCACATATCCACTCTTTCTTAGATTTTTTTCCCATATAGGTCATTACAGAGTATTGAGTAGAGTTCCTTGTGCTATACAGTGGGTCCTTGTTGGTTCTCTATTTTATATACAGTAGTGTGTATATGTCAGTCCCAATCTCCCAATTTATCCCTACCCCGCCTCCTTTCCCCCGTGGTAACCATAAGTTTGTTTTCTACATCTGTGACTCTGTTCCTGTTTTGTAAATAAGTTCAAGGGAAGGCATTTTATAGATGATTGGAAGTCTGTAGTTTGAGGGCTGACAGTGAGCATTTGTAATTCCTCTGAGAAAAGGCAGCAATTGAAGACACAGTGAGAAAAAGCCCTTTGTAGACAAAGGTACATGCATAGAACTGCGGATTGGCCCTCAGGGTTCACCCACAGCTGGGTGGTGAAAGATAACTAGAAGACTTTGGTGAGAAAGACGACATGTGCCCTGCCGCAGATGCAGGAGGGGCCTGGGGAGGGTTCATCATCCCCGAGGCTTTGAAAGGTGGGAGTGCTCAGTGGCATCAGAAGCTGCAGGAAGAAGGGTGATTGGGAAAAAGCATTGAGATTTGCCCCGAGGAAGGTGAGAGAGCAGGATGTTTATATTTAGCCACGAGCATTAGAGGAATTGTTTCAAGTAGGATTTTAAAAACAGCCATTTCTCACTGTATCATTGTTCAGTGGCCTCAGATTTGCCCTCTGCAAGGGGCACATCTCATCTTCCCAAGGCCTTGACCTCAGGTGTGCAGGATCCTTCTCGAAGTCAGTAAGTGATGCTCGGATGAGCCATGCAAACTGTAAATGGGGCAACAATGGGACTGAGAGAGCCTGCCTGCGGCACTGACAGAGGTTTGCCCACACCTCCCTCTTTCTGGGGCACCTGGACCAGTAGAGAATTTCACATCTGGACTTGAGGGAGTGATTGTGTGGGCCTGGCAGCATCTCTGGGTGAAGTGAGAACTGCTTCCTACTGAGTTCTGCTCTGTGTGTAATACAGTCTACCTAAGAAGGCAATTCCAGAATGATATAATTTATTTGTTAGTTTAACTTTTTCGATTATAGAAGTAATGTAACAGGATGTGACAAACTTTGGAAAATAGAAGAAAGAACAACGTGGTCTCACCACTGTAGAACTTCCGCTGTTAACAATTTGTGATAGTTTGTGCAAATAGTTTTTTACTCCTGTGTTGGTTGACTGACTTCCTATTTTACTAAGAAAACTTGAGCTGTTGTTTAGAAATGCCTCCCAGTTTTTAGCCAGTGGCCCTGGGTGTATAGTTCTGCCTGCATTAAGGGGAAATAAGACCAGCCTTATAATAAAATAAAGTTCCATATACATGGAAAAAAGAGAAGAATCGCTTTCAGGATGTGTAGGAGGACGTGGGGAGAGACACAGATTATGTTAGAATTGTCTGTGGAGGGTTCTCTGATTCTTAAGGCATTAATCCTTTTTTTTTTTCCTTCATTTTTTAAAAACTGAGGTGAAATTCAAATATCATAAAATAACCACTTTATTTTATTTTTTTAATTTTATGTTTTTGGCCATGCCTCGAGGCATGTGGGATCTTAGTTCCCCGACCAGGGATCAAACCCGCGGCCCCTGCATTGGAAGTGCGGAGTCTTAACCACTTGACTGCCAGGGAAGTCCCTAAAGTAACCATTTCAAAATGGACAATTTGGTGACATTTAGTACTTCCACAATGCTGTGCATCCACCACTTCCATCTTCCATCTTGTTCCAGAACATTTTCATCACCCCAAAATAAACTCCTGAAGCACTTACTTCCCCGAGCCCCTGGAAACCACCAATCTGCTTTCTGTTCTACGGTTTTACCTGTTTTGGGTAGTTCTTACAAGTGGAATCATACAATAGGTGACTTTTGGCGTCTGACTTCTTTCATCCAGCATCATGTTTTTGAGGTTCAACCACATTGTAGCACATCTGATCATTTCTTTTTATGGCTGAATAATATTCCATTGTATGTTATGCTGTAATTTGTCCATTCATCTGTGGATGGAGATTTGAGTTGTTTCTACCTTTTGGCTCTTGTGAATAGTGCTGCTGTGAATGTTTGTGGACGTGGATGTGTATTTGTTTGAGTACCTGTTTGCAGTTCTTCTGGGTGAGGCACTACTGATCTTAACTCCTCACTCCCTAGGTTGTAAAACACCTAGATTGAGGCAGACCACGTGGACCCTGGCAGCTCTCTGATGGAACCCACACATTTTGCTGCCTGCATAGCACTGCTCTGCTTTATATTGATTTTGGTTGCAATCCCAAAGATAATACATGCGGCCTCTTTTGCCCAATAGAGGGTGATTGCTGCTTTGTTACAGGAATCCTAGTTCAGCATCTTCTGTGTATGGTGTGAAATAGAAGGCGGAATCTCATTGCTCTTGTCACAACTGCTCATGGGGTAAAACAGTCTCTTACTGCTCTGCCTGTCAGCGGATCTTAGTTCCATAGCCCCAGACTCTAGAGTCCCTGTCATTGCCTCAGAGAGGGGCTGCCTTCTTTGTTTGGCTCAGATCTGAGGGTCCAGGGCTGCCGGCGACTGTGGACCATTAGATGTGTGACTCCCCATGTCCTGGAGATACCCCGCCATGAACTTTTTAATCAGTTATGTTCTATTCGCAGTGTCTAGATCGGGCCCTTGTCTGGAAATTTCTCTCTCTATTCCTCGATAGAACTCTTGAAAGATTTGAGGAGGAAATGAAATTTGACATCATGCTTATGGAACTTCAGCCTAGAAGAGTGAATCTGGATGGAAAAGAAAAGAGGAGGGACCAGCAAATAGCTCTGATGACAGATTAAAGCAAGTGTACCATTTTGGCTACTGTCTGGCACCCTGTGTAACAGTGCGTAGTACCTATTGTTTTAGGTGGATTCTCCCAGAGGGCAGAGCCTGAGAGATGAAGGCTTGGGTGCAGGATTTTGGAGTTAGGGAGACCAGCAAGAGGGAAATATGGAAATTGACAAAGGCAACCAAAAGGGCAGGTTTTTGTGCTGGTTACCGCCGTGGGCGATTAAACAGAATCACCGTCGCCCTTGTAGGAATGTGCTTCAGAATTCTCTACCCCAGGTCCGGAAGATGGGATTATTTATCCACTGGCTGCCAACCCACTGATCAAGGGTTGCCCCATGGGCGTGTTAATTCTCTCTTGTACTTCCAAGTTTGCTCTTGAACCTGTCAAGACAGGTACCTGTACCTCTTGAAAGTTCGTTCCCATCGACTTTTTGAATTGGCTCCCATAGAACAGCCCCAGGTCAGAAAGTAGGAGGTTTTAAATAGTGCAGCCAAGGCTGGTACTAACTTCTGTGCACAGCTGGTCGCCTCAGAAACTGCTGGAATCGAAAGGTGGGCTGGGAGGATGTAAGGCAGGACACACCTGTATCTGACACATGTCACTTCCACATCCCCTGTCTCTCTTTTGGTCGCCACTGCTTCTTTGTCTTTCAAAGCTTCAGGAATATCCAGAATTGATGGTATCTGATCATAGGGGATTTTCTCAGCCAGGTTCCAAGTGAAGGTCATGTATTTTTCCCAGTGCCCTTAACCTCTTTTTTCTCCTCTATTATTCATTTTGATGGAATTAAGCCAGTTGATCTGTTAAAGTCACTAAGTCTGTTAAAACTGTAGGAATCCAATTAGATTTTAATACAAGAGAAAACCGTCTTTTAAAAAATGAGTGATTTGGACTCTTCAACAGGTAGTGGAGTCTCTGGAGACAGTAAGGAATGAGGAAAAATCTCTCGAGTATTATCATGCAGGGAGCGATCAGAGTTTAACTTTCCCCTTCATGTGCCCTCGAGTCTGTTGTAACAGTGACATATTAGCTCAGAAGCATTTTGAGTCCTAGAAGGACCTATTGTGTGTCTATAACACCCAACAGCTTTGCATCCACATTTCCTGTGAGGATCAGGCCATCTTCCTCCCTGTCCCCTGAGTATTAACATACAACTGACCTGCCCAGGTATAGAAACCTGGAGCCAATACCACCTCCTCTGTGATGAGCCCAGAAGCTCTTGGCCGAGCCAGTATTTGCGCTGGTGAATTCATGGAAACTGCTATCTTGCAGCTCACTCATTAGAGAGCAGGGTTTCACTCCAGGGCTGACACTCCAGGAGAAGTTCTCTTAGCTGATGATTTGGAGACACTGTCCCTTGATAAAAATCAGTTGGCTAACTATGGAGAACAGTATGGAAGTTTCTTAAAAACTAAAAATAAAGTTACCATATGATCCTGCAATCCCACTCCTGGGCATACATCTGGAGAAAACTATAATTTGAGAAGACATCTGCACCCCAGTGTTCATTGCAGCACTGTTGACAATAGCCAAAACATGGAAGCAACCTAAATGTCCATCGATAGATGAATGGATAAAGAAGATGTGGTACATATATACGATGGAATGCTACTCAGCCATAAAAAAGAATGAAATAATGCCATTTGCAGCAACATGGATGGACCTAGAGATGATCATACTGAGTGAAGTAAGTCAGAAAGAGAAAGACAAATATCATATGATGTCACTTATCAGTGGAATCTAAAAAATGACACAAATGAACTTATTTATGAAATAAAAATAGACTCACAGACTGCGAAAACCAACTTATGGTTACCAAAGGAGAAAGGGTTGGTGGGATAAAATAGGAGTTTGGGATTATTATATACACACTACTAAATATAAAATAGATAACCACCAAGGACCTGCGGTATAGCACAGGGAGCTATACTCAGTATCTTGTAATAATTTATAAGGGAAAAGAATCAGAAAAAGAATACATAAAATATATTTATATATAACTGAATCACTTTACTATATGCTTGAAACTAACACAGTGTAAATTAACTATCCTTCAATTAAAATAAACATTTAATTTACAGTATCAAAAAAACCCCACCCAAACCAGTTGGCTAAAGCTAGGAATCATAATCTTAAGCATGTATGTCATTTTAACTTAAAATCCTCACTCACCAGTCTCTGTGGGAGGGAATGAGCTTCAGGTTCTACTACTCCACCATCTTGATTGTTCTCCCTCACTCACCAGTCTTTAGATGTAGGTGCAAGGCCCTTTCACCAAGCATGGGTTTACTGGTGGAAAGTCTGCATCTTCTCCCCTGTAGAAAGCATATCTGTAATGTATCACCTATAATCTTCTGTTCTGGTTTCTTTAAAGAACAGGACAAACTGGTTACAGAATCCTTCTAGATTTTTCGAAATGGTTTCTAGTCTTTTACAGTTATCATGACCACACCTAATTGAACAGCAGTTTTTAGCAACTCAACTTTTATTGACATTTTCCAAGTCATCCAGCTTAGTTTCATAGAGACTTTATGATTTCATAAAGAATTCATCACACTGATCTTGGAGAGGCAGCAGTGTGCGGTGGCTTGAAGTGAGATCTTAGTTCCCTTCCCAGCAATTGAATCTGGGTAGCCTGGATGAAAACCAGAAATCCTAGCCACTAGACCAGCAAGGGCTGGAGGCTAGAAGCAAATTTCCCCTGGCTCTTGCCTCCATTGAAAAATGCATTTCTCAAGGAGGCAGAAACTGTAAAAACAGGTACAAAGTTTATTGTTAGAAACAGAGCACAACAAGTGGGGGAGCACACAGAGAAACAGTTTCAGTTAAGACAGAAGCAAGGCAGAGATACACACTGGGAGAGAAAGGGTGTGGGTGTGGGCATCCCCCCCTAATCAGGAGGGGTGCAGTGAAGAGGCAGTTAAATCATTTATATAGGGCAGTTCTTCTGGGTCTTTGTTTACCTTTGGCCAATTATCTGGTTTCTTTTTCCACACGTGACCTGCCCTAGGACCCTCCCCGACGTGTGTGCAACTTTTTTCCAAGATGGATTCCAGCCCAGAGGCCTATGGGGGGCCTTGGCATCACCTATTATGGGGTGGCGCCACCTCCTTTTTGACCCCCAAGGAGGCTTTCTGCACACGTGCAGTGTCTCCCTTGACCCTAAGGATGGGAAGTATGTGACCTCTTGATCTTTTACTCAGACAGGATTTAGCCCCTCTCTGTCCCTGCCATGACTGTTACCTTAAAGTGTCCACAGGAGACAAAGTCCAGCTATTTACCCTGCTTCTGTTGTTATTTCTATTTCGCAGTGCAAACAGGAGGCTGATTGTAAATGTCTAACCTGGAGCCCACCTATCTCCTGTCTCAGGAAATGCAAACAGGAGGCTAGTTGTAAGTGTCCAGACTGAAGCCCATCTTTTTCTCACCCCAAAAAATGTAAACAGGAGGCCAGTTGTAAATGCCTAACCTGGAGCCCACCTATCTCCTGCCTCAATACATTGGAATTATTTTTCGTAGTTATATTTTGTCAGTGTACTATGTAAGTTAGGCCGTTAAAGTAATGCGTACACCAACATCAACAGAGTAGGGACTAAATCCACGTGGCTCCTTGTGGACCCCCAGCTCCGCTGGTGGGCGGAAGTGTGCAGGCATCACTGCGGGGGTGGGTGGTGGACTGTGCGCCATGAGCAGGCTTTACCCGCTGTGCTGGACGGTGGATGGAAGGAATGGAAAGTGGTGGGAAATCCGATTACTTGGTTAAATTGAGGACATTGAGAACATCCACTAGAGCTTTTCTAACTCTGCTACCTGATACCCTAAGGCTGGACATTGCAAAAAATCCTCATGTATAATATGACATTTACAGCTGGCCTCCTGTTTACATTTCTTGGGGTGAGAAAAAGATGGGCTTCGGGCTGGTCACTTACAACCTTTTCTGGGCTGTTTCTAATGACTCCATCCGCAGACTTTCTGCATGGAAATTACTGGCACCCACTGGGAGTCCTACGGGCTTTTTTCTCTGCCAGATACTCATTTGCTGGGCCAGCTTCTGCAAATTTCAGTGATTGGAATGACAGGGCCTAGTCCTTAAACCACTTATACTTCTAATGACTCCCGTCTTAAATTCTTGGCTAAAAATTGAGAGATCTGAGAGTGAGTCAGGTTCTTTGCGGTCCAGAAATCAGTTGTAGGGGAAAAAATAATCTTGTTGGCTCTGTATACTTGTCAAGTCTTGTGTCTGGATTGTTAGAAATCCTAGACACAGATAAATTCCTCAGTGTTTTAAAAATAAGCTTAGCTTAGTTTTAGCATAAGCTTGTGAACCTGTGGTTTGTTTCTCTTCAGCAAGAAGTGCCTTAGGGAGAATTAGGGAGGGGTTACATAGGTGCAGAATACCTACCTGTGTGTGTTACATGCAGAGAACAAGTCCAGCAGGAAAGAGGAGGGCAGATATCAATAGCTTCGAAGGTTCTGGTCAGATATAAAATTTTAGGAAAATTGCAGCTTCCTGTTGCTACCACCCCACCTCCCACCATGTGGGTTGGTAAGTTGTTATTTACCCAGATTCCCTGAGTTATTAGCAAGTCCTGCATTTCTGTCTTAACTTCATCAGTAATATGAAACTTGAAATAAGTCATTTCAACTTGAAATAAGTCATTTCAAGTGGGATTTATTCCACGGATCCTGTAGGATTCTGCATGCAGCTGAGGCATGTTGACAGTGGTGTGATTTAATTTTTTTTCTGTGGAAAGCATCTTGAAACACAAGTAAGAGTTGCCCTTTTGCGCTTCCTGCTTTTGTGCCTGAGCATTTGGGGAGGAGATAATGATCTCTAAGTAGATAGGAGTGGATCTGTCAGAGATGAGTTATGGATTGTGGGAAAATCACATTTGCTTCTTAAAATGTTCTGTCTTAGAATTGCACTGGACTTTCCATCCCTGTGGCTGCGTTGACCCCACTGGTAAGTGATGGAAGTTTAAACGTAAAATAAGAGCCCCCTTTCTGCCATGTTATGGAGTGATCATTTATAGAATCCCTTGGCGTGCAGTCTCCTTTTGTTCTGTGATTCATTTCTGGCATAAAGTATCTTCTAGTTCGATGATATTGAGATGTGAGAGGAAATAGGGAAGGGAATAAATCGTGAAGTGCCCATCTGCAGGGCAGTACAATTTAACCATGAAAATGATCCAGTAGAGATGATCTGTGCTATGTAGACATATCTAAATTGTATGCAAATAACAAGTTAATGCCTGAATATGGCCCTGAGGAGGAAAGCTTGCTGGAACCCATTGTTCTCATTTGCTCATCTTTCTGAGCATCTGAATCAGCCCCAGGTTATACCAGGTACTCTGGCTTGCCTGGCCATTGTCTGTAATGTCTAATTCAGGAGCTCATCTTTCCAATCGTTACCTCTCTGACCTCATCTCTTACTGCTCTGTACCTTGCTCATTTCACCCCAGCTATGCTGTCCTCCTTGCTCAAATGTGCCAGGTGGACTCCTATCCCAGGACCTTTGCACCTGTTGAGTTTCTACCTAGAATGCTGTTCCCCCGTTGTCAGAGCATGGCTCACTCCTTTGCTTCACTCAGGTCTTTAAATCAAATGTCACCTTCTCATGAGGGCTTCCCTGGCCACCTATCTAAAATTGGTAAGCCCTCCTACTTTTGTCTATCCCTGCTTTGTATTACTTTTGTCTATTATTCCTGCTTTAGATTATTATATATTATCTAAAACACTTTATATTTTAAGTCTATCTGTCTCTTTGCCTTCCCAGAATGCCACTTCCATAAGGACAGGTATACTTGTCTGTTTAGTTCACTGTTGTATCTCTATTGCCTAGAGCGGTGCCGGGCACATAGTAGGTGCTCAGTAAATACCTGTTGGATCTCTCAGGTATGTGTGTTGGTTGAAACTGTACCAGGTTGCTTTTTGAACATTTCGGGCTTGGATATAATTAAGTGGGGGTGGTGTGTCTTTTCCAGACTCTTCTGCCTCTTGGAAAAGGAGAGGGATATCTCCCTTTCCTTTGAGTCATTGTTGGTATTTTAAAAATTAGGTTTCCAGGGAGGGAGCAGTAGTGTAACCAGCAGTTAAAACTTAGGTTGGGGGGATTCGTTGCTCTCATTTACTGCATTCGTACCACTTGCCAGGTGAGGCCTGTGTCAGATTCCACAGGGTACACAGTGGCTGGATACAGTCCCTCGCCTGGGGGAGGTCACAGTCTAGGGAGGACAGTGAATCATGGACAGACCACCCATGGGTAAAACACACTAAGTGCTACGAGGGGTGTGAGCTGCATTTTATTCTTGATACCATTGCCCCTATTATTATGGATGATTGATTAAAAAAATTTAAATCCATGTATTTTCACCTTAAAGAGCTTATTGTTTGAGTATTTGAGAACTGGCACGCTTACGGGGCTTTGATATTATGAAGGATTTTTTTCCCTCCAAATGCTAATTAAGCTATTAGTTATGGTTATAAAGAGTTGTGGTGACTTTTTCAGACCTCAGTTGAAGAGAGTGGGTGAATCACTCTAGCAAGTGCAATGTAATGGGCCACGGAGGCAGCTCGCTTGGACTTGACTCCCAGCTCCATTGTTTACTAGCTGTGTGACCCAAGGAAAGATGCAGAATCTTTCTGTGTCTTATTTCTGAAATGGAAACAATAGATCTACCTCATGGTATCATACAGATTTATTATAAATTTTTATTTTAAAGACTTACATTATTTAAAGATTTATTACATCTTTTATTATAAATTATAAAAATGATTTAAGGTGTGTATATAATACTTAAAACAGTTCATGGTACATAGTGGGTGTCATGTAAGTGTTAACTATTATAAATATACTTGTAATTAAAGTTATAACCATCATTACAGGATCATGGTAAACTCATCAGTCCAAACAAGTCCTTCTCTTAAAAATTTTTTTAAGAAACTCTTATAATTATTTTTCTTTTTTCCTGGCTCCCATTCCCCAGTCAGCATTAATTCCTGGCATACGTATGTGTCTTTGTTTGCCTTGTTGTATGCGTTTTGAACTTACCTAAGTGGTATTGTCCTGCTGGTCTTATCATTTTCTTCTTAAACTTTTCTAACTCAGCAGTATGCTTTATCAGTGTTGCTCCACATACCTCTAAGTCATGACTTCTACTTGATGCATGTGTATTATTGTATGAAGGAAGAGTCTGCTTTTTATTTATACAGACTCTTACTGCTGTACACCTACATTGCCTCAAACTCCCCACCTTCATCACCTGGGAGCATCCTTGTATCTCTCCCTCTGTATACATGTGACTGGGAGCATATTTGTTGGGTACCTGCCCAGCAGAAAGTTTGAGGTTCATAGGGAACATACGTATATATTTTCACTAAATTCTGCTTTACTGCTACTAAAATGGCTGCCCCAGTCTACCCTCTCACTAGCAATGCAAGGGGTTCCAGTATCTTTGCATCCTTGCCATTATTTGGGGTTGTTTTACTCTTTAATTTTGGCAAATCTGGTGGGTATACTATCTCCTGGTGATTGTAATTTGTATTTCTCTGATTACCTTGATATATTATTAGCCATTCGTGAATCTCCTGTAAATTGCCTATTCTATCCTTTGCCCATATTTTTTGCTGTGTTTTCTGACTTCTTTTTCTAGGAGCTCCTTTTATAGTCTAGATATTAATCTGTCTTCTCCCAGTCTCTACACACTTGTGATTTTTGTCTACAGTGTCCTTGTTGAATAGAAACTCTTACTTACAATGTAGTCAAATCCATCAAATTGTTCAACTTGTGATTTACACTTTTGGTCTTGGTTAAGAAATGCTTTTCTACATGTTACATAACTTTTCTCCTACCTTTTCTTTTGTTAGCTTGTAGTTTTACTGTTTACATTTAGATTTTTGCCTTTGTATATCCCGTAAGACAGAAAGCCAGCAATATTTTTGCTTTTCCCAATAGCATTTTTTCTCTCCACTGGTTTATGGTGCCGCCTCTGTAATATACCAAGTTCTCATATATACTTAACATGTTCTCACACCCTCTTTTCTAGTTTTTAGTCCAATTGCTAGTTTCTGCATGAATACCATGTAGTCATCGTGGCTTTGTTGTTTGTTAGTATTTGTATCTGGTGGGAGGGTGAGCCCCTCTCCTTTTTCTGAATTAACTTGGCTCTTCACAGACCTTTATTCTCCTATTTATATATTGTAATAAATTTGTTGAGTTGCTCAAAAAATCCTACTGGAATTTTTTTTTTTTTTTTTTTTTTTTGCGGTACGCGGGCCTCTCACTGTTGTGGCCTCTCCCGTTGTGGAGCACAGGCTCCGGACGCGCAGGCTCAGCGACCATGGCTCACGGGCCTAGCTGCTCTGCGGCAGGTGGGATCTTCCCAGACCGGAGCACGAACCCGTGTCCCCTGCATCGGCAGGCGGACTCTCAACCACTGCGCCACCAGGGAAGCCCCCCACTACTGGAATTTTTATTAGAGCAATTATATAATAATTCGGGAGAAATGACATTTTATAATAAGTTGTCCAATTCATTCACCTGGGTGTGTCTTCATCTTCTCAATTCCTCATTGATTTATTTTCACAGATTTAAAAAAACTCTTCTCCACAAAAGTCTTATGTATTCCTTATTGGATTAATACCTGTACATCATAGTTTTATTGTTATTTTGAATATCCTATTTTCTACTGTATTTTCTAGTTGGTTATTGCTGATACAGAGGAAGGCTGTTGCCCTTTCTAAGTTCATCATATATCTGGCAACTTTGTTGGACTCACTAGTGTGCTTGCTTTTTATTTTTTTGTAAAATGGTCACACCTACAGTCAATGCCATTTTTGTTGCTTCTTATCCTTCTACCTCTTTTTCTTTTTTGTTCCTATTTTGTTGGCTAGTGCCTCTAGTACTATGTTAAACAGTGATGATATTGGAATCCTTATCTTGTTTCTAAAACTAAAAGCAGTGAAACTAAAATTTCTATATTAAATCTGGAGGTTGCTCTAGGGTTTTGGTGGTTGTTCTGGGTTTTTGGGGGTTGCTCTGACATAACTAAGTTAAATTAACTTCTTTCTAGTCCTTGTTTTCAGAGTTGTTTTTTTCCTATTGAAACAGCTATTCAGCATTAAAAAGTCTTTGTTTCATGTTATTTACAAACAACATATATAAAATAAAATGACTTTCTTTGAGGATCTGCAGTTCTAAGAGAATATAGTACACAGTTATCCTGCTTTCAAAGGAGTGTTGCATGTGTATTTTTACAATAGGTGAATGTGCAAGAGGAAAGGTGAAAATGGATAAACTGGTATCAGCTTTCATCCTTTCTATTAAATGTTTTAATGTCAACCTTGTGTCAGACACTGTTTCAATGACTAAGTCCTCATTTAATTGAGAAGGACCAGCTGGAGGGCCTGAGTCTCTCGTCAGGCTTTTTTAGTTAAATCTTGAAGGAGGCTCGTAATTGGCTCCTCTTTTGGTATATTTCACTTTATCTTTTTGAGGCTGTAGTTTTTAGATCTATAAAGTGGGAGGACTAGACTCGAGATTTCTTCTAGCTCTACAATTCTGTAATTCCACAGCAGGAGGATTGGAGAGAATGGGGCCTGGACAATCGAAAGAGGGAACCTTCACACTTTCAGAATAAAGCATAGAAAAGGAGTCTTGGTACGTGGAATCACAAGGTCCCAAGTAAAGGATGTGGATAGAAGGTGCAGGAGGTGAGAGGGTGGGTGTGTGGAAGGTTTTAAAATTGCACATGACCACTTCTAGGTGGATCTGCAAGATGGTGGAAGCTGGGGGAAGTGGGAAAAAATAGTAGTGTGTGATGTGCCAAGTGCATGAGACCAATGCTTTCAGCCCAGTTGTTTTCTGTTTTTTGTTTTTGGCCTTGCCATGGGGCATGCAGGATCTTAGTCCCCGACCAGGGATCAAACCTGTGCACCCTGCAGTGGAAGCACAGAGTCTTAACCACTGGACCACCAGGGAAGTCCCTTTCAGCCCTTTTGGGACCTTCACCTTGACCTGGACAGAGGCTGGGCCAGAGTATGGGTTAGGGATTCTGGAGCAATTGGATTAACTGTTAGAGAAGAGTCAGCAGAATTTATTTGGTGGATGAAAATGTTGGGAGAACAGGCAAGCTGAAAATGTCAAGATTTCTATCCCTCTATTTGCATAAAATGGAAATATATGCATTTTGCTTGCCCTGATTTTTCAGAGATCTAGCATTTGCATATATAATCAGGATGATATGTTTAGAAGCAAGCTAGAGCCTTCCTCTCTGGGGAAAACCACAATTTTTCCTTTGCAGACATGTTTGTATGCATTTGTTTGTGTGTATTTTAACAGAATCTTGGTGTAAAGTTAGTGGAAAGTGTTTAAGATGTATTCAAGATTCACATATAACAATGGAAGAAATTTCCTAGGCTTGGTAACTTAGAGTTGAAACTATTTCTGTAAGAGGACAGGAATTTGGAAAAGTAGAGAGAGCTGAGTATAATTTTGGGAAGTTAATCATGGCAATGAACTTGGAAAATGTCCAAGTTTTAAGCTGAGGTAACCGAATATTAAAAAGCAAAAGCAGGGCTTCCCTGGTGGCGCAGTGGTTGAGAGTCCGCCTGCCGATGCAGGGGACATGGGTTCGTGCCCCGGTCCGGGAAGATCCCACGTGCCACGGAGCGGCTGGGCCCGTGAGCCATCGCCGCCGCTGGGCCTGCGCGTCTGGAGCCTGTGCTCCACAACGGGAGAGGCCACAACAGTGAGAAGCCCGCGTACCGCAGAAAAAAAAAAAAAAAGCAAAAGCAAACAAATAAAAAGCAGGGCTAATGAAAAGGTTCATACGAAACTATTAAGCAAAATAGTAGGATAGATTCATTTTAAAAACACCCCACATTAAGAAAAAAAAAAAACTCCACGTTTTATTGAGATGTTGACTGCCAAGAAAACAAAAGTCTGAATAATTTTGAGGCCCTGAATGTAATATTTAAAAAACTGTTATGCTTTTCCCTTTTGGTTGATTTTGAGGTATGTTTCCTTTTGGAAGAAAAGGAATAAACCACAATTTTTATGATTAGCTTTCACATATTTAGAAATGGCACATTAATTTGTTTTTTTAGAGGAGAGAGAAGGAATGTGATGAAATGGTTTTAGTCAGTTGAATTTATTTTTCACAAAACTTAACCAGGCCGGTTTGATTTTTCTGCCTCCCCTGGGCTATTTTATTCTGAAATATAGTGTCTTTTTTCCCGTTGCTGTGAAAGAATTCAAGGAAGTGAGGAAAATATGCACCAAAATTAAATGGCATTTGAAGGCTGTTATAATTGACTCTCAGCAATTTTTCCCATCAGAAAAATTTTCTACAGAAACAGTTGCCATGAATGTATATTTAAGATATTCCCCTCCCCTACTCCTTTTCAGCTTTTTAATTTCAGCTGCAGCAAGCTTAATTATAAATTTCTGATACAAGTTTTAAGACGTTTTTATGACCAGCTGATGATCTTTGCAGTTTGAGGGTTTGTTTGTTCTAAAATCCTAATGGGAAATAGCTCATTACTTATTTATACTAATTCTTTGCTTTTGGTACCCATGCATCATTGGAGCAATCTACAGTCACTTCGTGTTCTACAACAGATAGGTTTTCAAAAACGTGCAATCACAGTAAATGTACTTTGTACTTTTTTCTCTGAAGCAAACTTTTTTAGTAATTAGGATGATTACTCTTAATTTACCTTTTTTTTTTTTTTGTAGGTTAAGGAAGTTAAGGTAAGGCTATGTCTGCTTAAGGCACTTGGATGAAAACAACCTTTAAATCCATATACTTGACTCTGGGCCCACTTAACAATCATTCACCTACTCAGTACCCAAAGGCCTCATTTTTCTTAATTTTTGAATGATAATGATGACATTTATTGCATGCTTCCTATATGGCATGTGCTTTACCTCTGTCTTTTCATGTTACTCTCCAACAACCCATGAGGTAATATTAACATTTTAGAAATTAAAACACCACGTTACTTTACTAGGCCACACAGCTCATGAGTGGCAGAGCGCAGATTTGAACCCAGACCCTCAACTTGAGAAACTGTGGTCTTAACCACTCACCCACACTGTCCTGTGGGGCTAGGTTCTCTTGCTGCTCGTCCTGTGATTCTCTTCTAAGCTTCCCAGACTAGACTCTCTCTCTCCGGCTTGTTGCTTGGTTTCCCTGCTGGAAATCTTCTTTCTAGCTAGTGCTGCTTCTCCCTTTACAGTCACACCTTTCCTTTATGCCAGTTTGGGCCAGTAAATACAAAAAGGACGTCTGTGTGTCCCTGCCTTGAAACCTTGGGAAACGTAGAAGTCCAAGGAAGAAAGTAGGGAAAAACCAAGAGGTTGGTAAATATAACACCTGATTACAGGTGGAATTCTGGGTGGGGTCTGAGCATCTGTGCTGTGTCTTACCTGCTACCTGTTCTCTTCTTTGGCATCACCCCATTTGTCAGGCAGGAACCCCACTTACCTACTGCTACTTGCTGAGGGAGGGGACACAGGGGGTGACTCTCCTAAGTAAAGAGTGGATCTCATTCCCGGGTAGGAGCCATTACTCTTGCCTCAGAATTTTCTGCAGACGTGGCACACTTGGCATTTCTAGTTGCTCCCTTGAAGTCAATATTTGGAGCAAAACCTTGACATGTTGTTCCTCAAACTTTGATAATATCTTGTTTTAAATTAGTAGCAGAGAGGTGTGTGTATGACATCTAAGTGTAATTTTCATTTTTTTCCAATATAGCTGTGCCACGCAGCTTGCAGGATCTTAGTTCCCCAACCAGGGACTGAACCCACGCCCTTGGCAGTGAAAGCGCTGAGTCCTAACTACTGAACCGCCCAGGGAATTCCCTAAGTGTAATTTTCTTTTTTAAATTAATTAATTATATATCTTTGGCTGCGTCGGGTCTTAGTTGTGGCACGCGGGCTCTTCGTTGCTGTGCGCAGGTTTCTCTCTAGTTGAGGAGCATGGGCTCAGTAGTTGTGGAGCGTGGGCTTAGCGGGGGCCACTAGTGGCAGCATGTGGGATCTCAGTTCCCCGACCAGGGATCGAACCGGTGTCCCCTGCATTGCAAGACCGATTCCTAACCACTGGACCACCAGGGAAGTCCCCCTCGTGTAATTTTCAAACACAACCTGGACATTTTCGACAGGCCACCTTTTTTTTTTTTTTTTGTGGTACGCGGGCCTCTCACTGTTGTGGCCTCTCCCGTTGTGGAGCCCAGGCTCCGGACGCGCAGGCTCAGCGGCCATGGCTCACGGGCCCAGCCGCTCCGCAGCATGTGGGGTCTTCCCAGGCCGGGGCACGAACCCATGTCCCCTGCATCGGCAGGCGGACTCTCAACCACTGCGCCACCAGGGAAGCCCTCGACAGGCCACCTTTTGGAAAGAGCCGCTTGTTTGTAGTGGTTGCGGTTTGCTGCCTTTTCTGCCTTTTCCTCAGGGTGCCTGATGACCTACGGGATTTACCGAGACTTTGTTTGCTCATATTTGCCCTGAGAGGAGACATGAGTGTGAATTAAACCACGAGAAACATACAGTGAATGGGAAATTAAAGGTTTTTCGACTCAAATTTACTGCTTGTGAATTGAAGTGACAGCCGTTAAGTAATGAGCGTGGGGTTTAGACATCCACAGCAGAATCCTTTGGCTCCTGGGTGAATTTCCTGACTTATTGTCGTTTACGTGATAGTCCTTCAGGTTTCAAAGGCGCCCCTTACCAGAGAGGTCTTCCTTTCTGATTTCTGATGGGTTCTCATTCTGCTCAGAATTTAGAAGTGTGGTTCCCCCTACAGTCTTGCTGACCATGTAGGTTCTCCAGTAATTATTTAATTACATTTTGGGCTTCATCACGACTTTGACCCTATAGAAAATAAGGAGCAGGTCAGTGACTGCTTACAATTTTGTGCTAAGCGACTTCTTAACATTTTAAAAATCAGTAATGCCTTCATCGATCAAGTTTTAAGGGCTATAAGGGAAGAAACGAACTTTGGCCATGCAGCTCCTGCACGGGAGGTGCTGTGCTAAGCATTTTTTGTGCATGATCTACTTTAATCCTCATGATGGCACTTAAGGGTCAGTATTATGATTCCTTTTTTAAAGATTAGGAAATTGATGCTTAATAAGAAAGCTTAACTCACTTGAGGTCACATAGCTAGAACCTGGTAGAGCTGGGGGTGTGAGCGAAACCTGGCTATCTGGCTTCAAAGCCCAGTGAAAAAATCTGCCTTTTCTTGGGTTGGAATAAGGCTTCCAAACAATCAAAATGTATTTCAGATTGGAACAAAGGGTGAATACGTTGTTCAATAAAGTTCTTGGTGAAAATGAAAACAAAACAAACCAGAAAAACAAAATGTATTTCAGTAGATTAATGCTTAGGCAAATTTGTGTCTTTGAAGAATTAACGACATAGCTTCTTTCCTCCTCTTCACTCCAAGGGAAAAGATTGAAGCTGAAAGTAGACGATTGTTGTATTTCATTGTGATCAAGGTATACTTAATTCTTAGACCACAGGTTTCTCCAGTTACCTGTATATAAGCTGACATAAAAGCAATACACTGCCTCCTGACTTTATCTGTCTTCCTATTAATTCTGTTCAAGTTCACGTCCAGAGAAATTTACAAGCTACCGTGGTACTGCAGGCTAACACAAAATTCTGATTTCTACCCTGGCTCCCACCCTGCTCCCCAACCCCTTGGAGATTTGTAAAATTGTGGATCATTAATTTTTAACAATTTTTAGACCTGTGACTGTTATCCAAGGCTGGAGGCTTTGAACTTCCTGTCTGGGTTGCTTTGTACGCCACCCGTGTCTCTTTATCTCCCTCAATTCTACTCAGGCTTCAAATTCTTTGCCCTCAGAACAGTCTCCTGTGATGAGATCAGCTCGCCTTGATCTTTCTGTTCCTCACTTTGACATTTTCTGGCTGTATTGCCAAATTAGTATCTTGTCATGCCCTTCCTTACTGTGTGTGTGTGTGTGTGTGTGTGTGTGTGTGTGTGTGTGTGTGTGTGTGTGTGTGTGTGTCTCGCTGTCTCTGTGGCTGTGCTCTTATATCCCCAGCAGTACTATAAAGCATCTATGGCGAAAGATGGCCTCATACATCTCATGTTTCACCTTGACATCACACATCAGATATTCTCTTTGGCACATAGTAGGTATTTGGTAGATATTTGATAATTGAAATAGAGAAACTAGCATGAATCCAAGCATAGCATCTAACTGCCTTTTGTTCTCAAGCTGAAATGAAGTATAGAAACATTTAGAACACAGGTTTTTATGTAGAATGTAGAAAATCTTGGATCGATAATCCATTCACATGGTTCAGAATGAAAGAATATGAAAACTCTGCAGTGAACAATCTCCCTCCCTCTCTGTTCCTATTCTCTCATTCCTAGCTTCTCCATGAATAAATAACCCACTTTGAGTTTCATGTGTATCCTTCTAGAGTATTTTTTGTTTTAAACAATGATTATAAACAAATGATAAAAACACTAATTTTCCACATTTTGACACAGAACTTTGCATACTATAGAACAGTTAGGAACCTTGCTTTTTTCACTTAACTGTATAGTTTAGAGATTTCTTTTTCCAGACCAGTTCACGGAGACCTTTCTTATGATCCTATTATGTCCTGGTAATGTTCCATCATGAAGGTGTGCCGTGTCTTATTAACCTGTCCTGGACGGAGGGACGTTTGCATTGTTTCCCATCCTTTGCCATTAAACATATGACTTTGGTGACTCCTGGGTACAGATGCCGTTCCACCTGCATGCAGGTGTATGGAGGAGACATTCCCAAACAGGGCATTGCTGCATCACAGGGAAGCGAATCTGTAACTGGGACAGGTCCTGCCAGATTGCCCTCCTCGGGCTTTCTGCCACCTTATACTCCCACAAACCCATCTCTCTAAGGTCCTGTCGGTAGACTGGGTACTCATACTTTAGGATTTTTGCCAATCCAGTGGGTGAAAGATGGTATATCTAAATGTGGTTTTATTGTATGAGTACAGTTGAACATGTTTTCATATAATTTAAGGGCCATTTATATTTCTTTTTTTTTGGTGAATTGTCTGTTCATATCTTGCCCTATTTTAATAGTTTGTTGTTCTTTTTAATTCCTAGGCATTATATTCCTATTTACAAATTAGAATGATGAGCCTTTTGTCTGTGAAACTAGTTGAAAATAATTTTCCTAGTTTATCAGTTGGCTTTGTCAGTGGCGGGAGTGGGTTTTTAAAATTTGTTTCCCATGAAGAAGTTTTCAACTTTTAGGGCATCAAGTTTATTGAGCTTTTCTCTTATGGCTTTTGGATTTGGAGGTGTTAGGTCTTCCCTACCCCAAGGCCACATGTTTTATTCTAGTGCTTTTTTTCTTTTTTTCCCCTTAAGCCTTTGATCCATTTGGGGGTCTGTGATCTGAGAGGTAAATCCAACTTTGTTTTTCAGTTGGCTGCCCAGTTATTCCAACACCAGTTATTGAAAAATTCATCTCCACTAAGTTTGTGATGCCGTCCTTATCATATACTCAGTTGTTATTTGGATGATACGTTACAATAGGATGAAATACCAGCACTACACTAACAAACGGGGATTAATTGGTGGATTACTTGGTACATTCATTCCCTTATGCAGCAAACATGTATTAAGTACTTAATAAATAAGAATCATGATGTGCCAGGTCTTGGGGATATAAAGATGAGTTTGAAAGAATCAAAGTTTAGCTGGACAATGAATATAACCTCGATGTAGTGGAATAAGGGCACAGAAGGGGCTGAGACAGACAGGGGTTGCTCCATACAGCATAGAGCGTTGAACTGGCTTCGCCAGCAGGAGGGGAGGGCATTTAGGAGGAGGAGCACCGCACCCCGAGAGCCCACGGTGTTGGGGGGCTCAGAGTAGATCTCCATGGCCATATTTTGAGGCAGGAGACATGACTGGAGGTGAGACTAGAAGCGTAGTTAATGGAGACAGTCTCTCTGGCCTGAGTGAGTGTGGGATTAGAGCATGTCGTGCTGGGCACCTCCCCAGCCCCTCATCCCGCTAAAGACAAAGGGGAAAGCCTGAGAGGTCCAACATAAATGGAAGCCAACACTTGGTTGTGTTCTGCAGGTCGGTTGTTGAGTTTTGACGCCTGTTGCTTATTCTAGACGACTCCAAGCTCCCGAAGCCGAAGTCTCACTTTGCTCCCCCATGGAACACCCAATTCTGCATCTCCCTGTAGCCAGAGACACCTCGGTGCGGGGGCCCCCGGCGTGGTCACAATCACACATCACAAGTCGCCTGCTGCCGCCCGAAGAGCGAAGAGTCAGTATTCCGGCCAGCTTCATGAAGTCAGAGAGGTATGTCTTGTTCTTCTCCTAGGTTTAGTCTTCTGTGGGAGATGAGGGCTGTGATGTTGCTCTGCCAGCTTCTCTTCCTTTGTACCATCTTGACTGATGGAGAGAGAGGACCAGAAGCAAACCTCCCAGACACGGCCATGACAGTCCCTCCTGGTTTAAAAAAATAATTATTTCTGGGAATTCCCTGGCTGTCCAGTGGTTAGGCTCCACGCTTCCACTGCAGGGGGCATGGGTTGATACCTGGTCAGGGAAATAAGATCCCGCGTGAAAAAAAAAAAAGATAAAAAAAAATTATTTCTGTTTCTTGGGTTAAGTGAGTTTTAGGAGACCTCTGCCAGAGCTCAGAAAGCAGAGGACACCAGCCCATAGTAACACGGAAGGAGATGGAAGGGCCATTCGTTAAGGCCTCCATGCTCATAGCAGAGAAGAGAAAGAACAAAAAGACGGTAATTAGGAAATAATTGAGGGCATTTTGAAACTCAGGAAGTGGTGGACCTAAAGCTGGTTTCCCCTTTTCTGCTTCACTTTATGAAAGGCTTACCTGCTCTCACCATCACATATATACTCCAAGGAGGTGTGGGGCAGTGAAAAGAGCACTGTCCTTGGAAGCAGAAGACTGTCGCCTTAAAGCTTGGAACCCAGGTTTCTGCATCCATGAAATGGAAATAACACAGGCCCTACCAGCCTCTCAGGGGAGATTTGAGGATCACATATGATAGTGGACATGAAAGCCCTTCCACTGGATATGCCTTAGGGGTTATGCTTTGTTTTTACTTCTGATTCACTGGGAGGTCATCAGTTTGGGGCTCCCAGGTCCTTAGTATTCGTATCATCCTTTGCGACTGTTGCCAAGAACAGACTGTATAATATCACTTATATGTGGAATCTAGAAAAATGGTACAGATGAACTTATTTGCAAAGCAGAAATAGAGACACAAATGTAGAGAACAAACGTATGGATACCAAGGGGGGAAGGAGGGGTGGGATGAATTGGGAGATTGGGATTGACATACATACACTACTATGTATAAAATAGATAACTAATGAGGACCTACTGCACAGCACAGGGAACTCTACTCAATGCTCTGTGGTGACCTAAATGGGAAGGAAATCCAAAAGGAGGGGATATATGTATACGTATAGCTGATTCACTTTGCTATACGGCAGAAACTAACACAACATTGCAAAGCAACTATACTCCAATAAAAATTAATTAAAAATTTTAATTTAATTTAAATAAAAAAAAGATTGTATAAAATAAATGATCTTCATGTTAGTTTTCTAACTTGTGTTGAGTGCTGAGGCTTTTTGCCCTGCAGCTGACTTGTGTAGGCACCAGCTTGTCCTCTTAAAGAAGTAGCAGAGTCCTTACTCCGTGTCAATCAGGAGAATGGGGCTCCCAGAATAGGGTCTTGCTATGGCTTGAATCAGCATGCATCTTGTTTTATTTTATTTTATTTTATTTTTGCGGTACGCGGGCCTCTCACTGTTGTGGCCTCTCCCGTCGCGGAGCACAGGCTCCGGAGGCGCAGGCTCAGCGGCCATGGCTCACGGGCTCAGCTGCTCCGTGGCATGTGGGATCTTCCCCGACCGGGGCACAAACCCGTGTCCCCTGCATCGGCAGGCGGACTCTCAACCACTGTGCCACCAGGGAAGCCCGCTTGTTTTATTTTCTAAATGTCGCGAGCCAAGTAGTGCTGTGTCAGTCGGCTATCTTGTTCTAATTCTGGCCCAGGACAGAAAATCTGAAATCTTCTGACTCAGATCAGTAGATGCATATGAAAGACATTTTTGAATATAGATTTACACATGCATATACTCTTTATTGCCTGATAAAGAAAAGGTACAGAGTCAGATGCTCCCTTTGAGATAGTCAGCCTGATGTGAAAAAAAAAAAACAAACCCCAAAACTGTTTGGCTGTGAGCTTAATTTCGCTACCTTGGATGATATACGAGCAGTGATTGTGGTGCACATGTGTATATGGCTTTTCACTTGTCATGGTACCTTTTCAAAAAGCTATATTATGGAAAAACTTTGAATGTACACAAAGCAGAATAGAATAATGGTCCCCATCACCCAACTTAAGTAATTCCAACCCTCTGTTGTTCTTTTTTCATCTATTTTCCCCCATCCCTTTCTTTGGGGTGAGTTGAGTATTTTAAGGAAATCTTAAATATTTTATCATTGCCAGTAAATGTTTCAATATATATCCAACAGATAAGGACTTTAAAAAAAAAGCAGGAAAACCGCAATACCATCATGTTGCTGTTATGTAAACCTCATTGCATATATTTTTTGCAAGTACTTTAGAGACTTTAACCTTAAAAAAAAAAAAAGAGAAGAGTAAGTTCATGGTATTTTGAGAATTCTTTTAATTCTAACGAATCTGTGATAGACTTACTATTCTAAGTGTTGATAGGAGGCCTGGTACATATGAAAACAAAAGGAGGAGGGGGGTGCTTGTGTTTAGTGAGCAGTGGCCCAAATAAAAGTTGGGGGATCTGGCTTAACTTTTAGTAGCATTTGATTTCATATAATGCCAAGATCTGTTCTACATCCATTTTTAAGAATTCAAGTTTTTAAAAGGATAAGAGTATGTTCTTTGGGTATGTCTGTATAAAAACATTTAATTGTATGACGCATATAATGCAGAAGAAATCTACAGAAGAAGATCAGAATAACCCATGACCCTACCTCCCTTCACATAACCACTGTTAACCTTTCAATAAATTTACTTCTTTTTTTATTTTTTTTTGCGGTACGCGGGCCTCTCACTGTTGTGGCCTCTCCCGCTGCGGAGCACAGGCTCCGGACGCGTAGCCCCAGCAGCCATGGCCCACGGGCCCAGCTGCTCTGCGTCACGTGGGATTCTCCCGGACCGGGGCATGAACCCGTCTCCCCTGCACCGGCAGGCGGACTCTCAACCACTGTGCCACCAGGGAAGCCCTACTTCTTTTTTTTAAACTTTATTTTGTGAGATTCCAAAGAGAGAAATACTCATTTTCTTTTTTTACTTTATTATTTTTTAAAAATTGAAGTATAATTGATTTACAATGTTGCATTAGTTTCAGGTGAATTAACTTCTTTTTTTAATATATAAGTTACATATGTAGATATGTAAAAATTCTATAGTATAATCTAAACTTTGTAAATGACTTTTTGCTTTATCGTATTGTTTTCTCTCCATTTTCCATCAATGGTGGGAAATATTGAAATTTCCCAGGGAGTTTTCATTATATGACAAATAACTAGGTGACATGCCTCCATAGCTGTTTTGGTTTGGTTGTTGTACTCCAGGGCAACAGCCAGGTATCTTCTTCAGGTGATTGCTTTTGTTTGTGATGACCTTCCTTGCTGAAAATTAATTGTAAGTGAGCTTGTCGAGATATATACAAACACTGGCAGTTGAGGGTTGCAGGGTGGTGGACATCTTGAAGAGAAGGCAGAAGTTTTGATTCTCAAATTTCATGCCCAGCTTCCCTCCTGACTGAAGAAGGGTGACTGTTCTGTGACATCTGTCCTTTTATGATATGGACCAGTCCACCTTGGGAACTGAGAAAAATTCATCCTGACCAGAAAGTTCTGCAGTTTTAAAAGTCTATTAATCTCAAAGTATAAAGGTACCTCAGCTTTTGAATGCCACTGTATTTATTTATAAAATAACTAGAAGAAAATGGAATAGGGTTTTTAACCCAGCCGTACAGGGAAGATAAACTTATGGCCACTGAAGCAAGGTAGAAAATCATCGTCCTCAAGACAGATGTGCTGGAATATCTGAAGAACAAAAGAAAAATAGCCCAGCCACAGGCAACAGAATCGATATTAAATGGAATGCCACAGCATGGGTGAAGATAGTGAGACAGTTTAAAAGATTAATTGGTTATTATCCAAAATATAAAGAATTGAGATCCCAAAGGTCAGTACCCAAAGTCATCTCTGGAAGTGGCAAGGAGAGATGAATATAGAAAATTCAAGACGTGATATCATCGTGAAGAACAGGTGTATCCTCCTTAGCAATTCAAGAAATGGAAATCACGACTACTTCATCTATCAGATTACCAGAAATAATTGCAGGTTACGGTGGTAAGAAATATTGGCAGTGCTGCATATTTTCTTTTTGCTACAGTCTGGTGTTATATAATAAGAACTAAACATAAAACAAAGCTCTTCATTGCCATTGACCCGTAAATTCCCTGTTGGGAACTATATTCTGAGGACATCCATGGAATTGGGGGTAGAGGAGGAAAGTTAATCTGGGTTAAGGTGTTCATACTAGTAAAGTGAAAGATTCAACACAGAGCATTCTGGGAATGACTGAATAAACAATAATACACTTAACATGCTGAATTACTATATAGCAATTCAAGAAAAAGTCTTGTAAGTATCATTTCTACTTGGACATGTGTATATAAAATAAGAAAATCAGAATAGAGAATATTGTACACACATTGGCCCATATGTTCATATTAATAAAGTCCAGAAAGTGTTTAAAAGAGGTGGTTCCAGAATTTTGGATTTTACTTGCGTTTAAAATTTAGAAATAGAATTTTCGGAGAACTTAGTGTTGCAGATTTAAAAATTTGCCTGGTACAGATTTTGTTTTTTGTTTTTTTTTTGGTACGGATGTTTTTAAAGCGCAGTGACAAACTGTGGTTACCACCAAGTCATAAAAGCACATTTAATCCCCCCGCCCCCACCAAGGCATATAGTCTTAGAATAAAGGGCCATTTATTGCATTGAATAAGTTTAGTTTTATGAAAACCATACTGCATTTCCCTTGTTTTTAATTTTTTATCTTATATTGGAAGAATGTTCATCATGGATTGATTCTGGCCTATGAATCTGTGTTTTTAACCACTGATTAACACTGATTTTTTTTTTTTTTTTTTTTTTGCGGTACATGGGCCTCTCACTGTTATGGCCTCTCCCGTTGCGGAGCACAGGCTCCGGACGCACAGGCTCAGCGGCCATGGCTCACGGGCCCAGCTGCTCCACGGCACGTGGGATCTTCCCGGACCGGGGCACGAACCCGTGTCCCCTGCATCGGCAGGTGGACTCGCAACCACTGCGCCACCAGGGAAGCCCAACACTGAATTTTTTAACTGTCTCACCCTTATGCCCCGCTGTCCACAGGGTAAAGTTTGCACTCTTCAGTGTGGCAAACAAGGCCTTCTGAAGTCTGCCCATCTCTGCCTCTCTGTCTGGCTGCCTGGCCTCAGCCCTCCTCCTCCCCACCCTGCACTTCCCACCTCCCTCTGTTGGGAGGTACATTGTGCAATAGAACTTTCTGCCACCATGGAAATGTTCTGTCACTTTGCGCCCCACTCCCCGGGGAGCCATTGCTTACATGAGGCTAATGAGCTCTTGAAATGTGTGGGCCTGAAGTGAAATGTACTTTAATGAACACTGCATGTGAAAGTGCATGTGAGATTTCAAAGACAGTACCCCAAAAAGGTAAAATGTGTCATGAATAATGTCTTAATACTCATGGCAGGTGGAAGTGAACATCTTTTCTATATGTTAGGTTAAATTAAGTATATTAAAATTAACTTCATCTGTTCCTTTTTATCTTTTTAAGTGTGCCTACCAGGAAATTTAAAATTACATATGTGCCTCCCATTAGTGGCACTGCAATTGTTTTATAAATAGAATCTAATATATTTTATTTTTATTTATTTATTTTAAAATATTTATTTATTTATTTGGCTGCGCTGGGTCTTAGTTGCAGCACGCGGGATCTTCGTTGCTGCCTTTGGGTTCTTTAGTTGCGGCTTGCGGGATCTAGTTCCCTGACCAGGGATCGAACTCGGGCCCCCTGCATTGGGAGCGTGGAGCCTAACCACTGGACCACCAAGGAAATCCCGAATCTAATATATTAAAAAAAATCAATTTGAGCCCCTAGCTGTTTAAGCATTTGAGGATTGAAATGTGTGGTATTCACTTGTATTCTAACTTTTACACTTTTAGTGGCATTATAACAGGTTTTAACGTTATTTAATGTTATTTAAATGGACACAAGTTCAATTGGTACAGGTATAGTGTAATTTTTATAAAATTCCTGTTCACTAGATGCTTTCTGAAAATATATACCCCCATACCTGTTTATATGTGTGTGCTGTATGTGTGTGCTGTGTGTGTGTGTGTGTGTGTGTACACGCCTGCATACATGAATTGAAGAGCTTAAAGTAGGAAAGTCAGAGGTTTCTTCCTTTCCTAATTTCATTGCTGTTTCCCAGGAGTGGCTACTGAGGAAATGATCTGAGTGTCTGCACACATGACAGCACATGTCTGTGCACAGAGCTGTGTGTATGTGTGGGACTATTTGTGGTCTCCAACAGGTTTTAACTATTTTCTTCCTGAGATAGTTAAGAAAATTCTCTAAAGAGAGTCCCTACTAAAATTTTTCTCTAAGTCCAAATATGGTAACAGGCATGGGCATAATAAATATTTCAGCAACACAATAAGCTTTGTAGAGCCCGGGTTCTTCTGGCTTTGACCACATAATTTTTTGTAGCTGTGACATTTGAGAATTAAATACACTTAATTCAGTAGAGAGACTTTGGACTCTGTAGCTTGATGACAAAAAAGGTCATGTTATTGCACTGTAATAGGTGTAGGTGAAGCATAAATGTAGATTTAATTAAGCATTCAATGATCATTTATTGACAAATAGCAATTATCCTTCTGTTAAACTTTTTAAAATTGTTAAATAGCCTGCTTCCAGCCACATCACATCACGTACCTTTTTATTTTTTGCCCGTGCTGTGCAGCATGCGGGATCTTAGTTCCCCGACCAGGGATCGAACCCGTACCCCGTGCATTGGAAGCGCGGAGTCTTAACCACTGGACCACCAGGGAAGTTCCCAGGCCACATACCCATTTGAAGAGAGGGCTGTGTGCTGCCCTGGTGTATAATGGGTAGATAAACTGTATTGTGGCCATGTCCTTTAATATGGTTTTAAATAAACCTTTCACAGAGTATAATGTGTGGAGGAGAGTGTGTTTATGTGGTTCCAGCTGTGTGAATTTATATGTATGTTTCTTCACTTAATGCACTGTCATGTTTACTTAATGCACATATAAGGAGAGATGCTTTAAGGAGGTGCCACCTTTTTTTTTTTTTTTTTTTTTGGTACGCGGGCTTCTCACTGTCGTGGCCTCTTCCGTTGCGGAGCGGGCGCGCAGGCTCAGCGGCCATGGCTCACGGGCCCAGCCTCTCCGCGGCACGTGGGATCCTCCCGGAACGGGGCACAAACCCGCGTCCCCTGCATCGGCAGGCGGACTCTCAACCACTGCGCCACCAGGGAAGCCCGCGGTGCCATCTTTATAAATGATACTGATTCAGTATTCTCCCTTCAGGACGGTTTGGTTTGATTCTGGTACACGCGGCTGTAGTGAATGCCTGGTTAGAAACCTTGATTCATGTATACAGCCTTAGCTATGGAAGCAGTAGCTGTCAGTACCCTAACGAATTTTATTAGTGGATCAGTGTTAAGGTAGTGGTCAGTACCGGCAGCACTGAATACAGCCCATCCTGTCACCAGGGAAACCGCATTTAGGGTATAAAGTGCATTTATCCTTTGTGTAAACAGAATGATTATTTTAAAAATGTCCCAGATTAATTCTCCTGTGTACTTTTGGATAAATGATGACCAGTAACCCTCAAGTACATTGGAGTGGCGATTTGCAATCTCTCAAAATATGTCAGCCCCAGACTTCAGTTTTCGTTTCAAAATTCAGTTTTCCAAATGTTTTTAAAGCAGTAGAGTATTATTTTCAAATAAAAATATTATAGATCCCTACTATATAAAAACAGTGCCTTATTAGTGCAGATTTACTTTAGAAGGTGGAATTTACTGATTGATTCCAGGTTGACTTGGAATAGTATTTATGACCACCATTGTGATCTCTTAGTTTCTGTATCCATGCAATTTGAAACAAACATTTGGTGGTGCATGGAACCTCTTGGAGATCCTCTGAGAACCCAGTTTGAGAGTCACTGGATTTTGGCATTAGCAGTATTTCAGGTGAATAACAACAATAGCAAAGTAGTGAGGTCATGTCCCCTGTCAACCTCCAACTTGCTGTCTCTCAAATTGCTGCCCTGGGGGAAGGAAGCTCTGCCTGCTTAGGGCACCGCTGGGGGCATGCGGAAGGTGGGAGAGGCTGAGGGTGGAATTAACCACAAAAGGACTAACTGCCTGGTCTCCCGGAAAGCTGGGGTTGCTCACAGCTTTCTGTTCCTCACCTTGGTTGAATGATAGGTTCTGGCCTTGCTGGTTATAATTTTAATCCCTCTTTTCCCACTTTTATCCCAACTCTTCCCAGAATTCCTTTCTTACCCTCAGTTGCTTCTCTTGCTAGGCTTGTTTTTCTTTCATTATTCTGTTACATTTGGAAATGAGGCGTTTATTTGTTTAATGTCTGAGCCCTTTTGTCCATCAAGAGGTTTTTTTAAAAAACCTCTTTATTTCTCAACCTTTAGCACAGTACCTGGCACGTAGTAGGTTCTCAATAAAAATTGGAGTAAATGAGTGATTTTTCATGAAGGGGATCATAGCCTTTGGGAAACACTTCTCTGCAGATTTGGCTAAAAGCTTTTGGTGAGGAAGGGGTTTCTTGCCCTGTAGCATATTTTTAGGAGAGTTATGGTCCCAAAACAGAAGCAGTGGGGCTCTTGGGCCCAGCTGTATTATGTATTTACAGTGGGCCGCCTTCCACTCTGCCCCAGACATGCTTAGGTCTTTCTTTTCTTAGTTCCTGGTACACTTTGTATCTACCTATATTTTTAGCAAATATGTCTTTATGTTATAATTATCTTTAAAAATCTCCCTACTAGTGTGTAAACTTCTTCCCCAAAGGCATGGATTCATTAATAACAATAGCGACTGTTACATGAACAATAATATTTCATACTTGTTGGGGTCTTACTGTGACCCGCATACTGTGCTCAGCTTTACTTGTGTGATCCTCAGGTCAGCCCTGCAAGGCAGATATTATTATTGTTATCTGTTTTACAGATGGGAAACTGAGGCATAGAGAGGTTAAGGCAAAGAGAGGCATATCAGCCAGGGTTCCACCAGAAAAACATATGCAGCGGAAGATGTATGTGAAGAGATGTATTGCAAGAACTTGGCTTATGTGCAGTTGTGGGACCTGCCTCTCAGCTATGCTGGGAGTTGTGCAAAAGATGAGATTCCTGATGCATCGTCAGTCTATACAGGAGATACTAGGATTCATGCCTGGGAGTATAGTGATTTCTCTGGGCAACCCCTACCCCTGTCACTAGTGATTAAAAAAAAGGGGGCGGTTGAGTGGTTAATGATGACCAGCCTATTGAGTTTTGTGCCATGTGACTCTATCATCCTGAACCAAGCTGTCAGACCAGCTGTCGCTGCCTTGTCCTCTAGCCCGGCCTTTGGACTCGAGGTGGTCTTAAGTGGGAACTCTATAAAGAGATTAGTTGCCCCTTTAGAGTGTGAATGGGAAGCACACAGATGCCAAGTGCTGGAGAAGAAGCAGTTAGTGGAGAAATGAACTGCTGTCAGTAGAGTGTAAGCAGCTAAGTCCCAAACTGGTGGATCCCAGAGGTTACCATTGTATTAGTCAGCAGGCTTCAGGGAAACAGAACCAATAGGGTTGGGGGTGGGGCAAGGGAGAAGGTTTATTTTAAGGAATTGGTTTGTGTGAGTGTGGAGGCTGGCACGTCCAATAGGTAGGCTGTAGGGTGGTCAGGCAGGCTGGAGACCCAGGGAAGAGCCAGGGCCACGGTTCACGTCTGAAGGCTGTCTACCAGCAGAATTTCCTCGTGCTTGGAGGAGGTCAGTCTTTTGTTCTATACAGGCCGTTGGCTGATTGGATGAGACCCACCCACAATACAGAAGGCAATCTTCTCTGCTCAGAGTCCACCAACTTAAATGTTAATCTCATCCAAAGGCAACCTCATAGAAACATCCAGAATGATATTTGTCCAAATACCTGGGCACCATGGCCCAGCCTAGTTGACACATAAAATTAACCATCACAGGCACCCTAGACTGTTGTATTCCCCCTGTAGCCTTCCTGTATGTGTCTGCCCTGAGGTCTTGTTTCTGGAAAGCTCACAGGGCTTGACTGTCTTCAGTTAAACCAGGCTCGGGTCCAGTGCTGGCCTCTGATGTGGGCTTGGAATGATGTCTGCAGCCCTGGCTCTTGTCCAGGGACTGGATAATCTAGGTGGTTGGTTAAACTAACATGAAAATTATTTGGTGCTACAGTGGTTAATGGCAGTAGGAATTCACTGGAAAGTGAGGCCAGTGTGGGCTGGCCATCCCTCCACATGAACCCCGTACCCTTTGGGCTCCACAAGTCACTGGGACCCCTGGAAAAATCAGACCCCTGGATTATTAGACTGTTGCTGAGAAAAATGATGTATATGGTGAGGGAACCTGTTTGCCCCTCTCTGGCTCACAGAAAATTCATGGTTCAGACACCTTTGAAGCGTTACACTCAGAAGGAAGCTAAGTGGCAGATTATTTTACGTCACTTTTCTGTGACAGAAAAGACTAATGCACGTTTTTACCCTAGGTGGCAACTTAATACAAGGAACCTTCCTATCAGTGCCCTTGGGCTAAGAGATAATAACGTATTTTGGATGTTGACAAGGAGGGAAGTTAGACAAGTTCGTCCTTTGGCGCTCAAGCCACCCTTGGAACTTGTGTCTCATGATCTGATTCTTGGTGATTTTTGCAGAGGATGTTGTTTTGTTCCTAGTGGCTCATAGTAGCATTTCAGGATAAGACAGGGATCCTTCCTCATTTAAAACCCAGTCATCTTGGTCTGTTTTCAGCAGAGGCACTATTCCTCTCTCCCACTCACACCGGATGTTTGGGCACAACAGACTTGCAGGTGAATTACAGCATTCCCTTAACTACCCACCTTCCTTAGCCACCTCTTTGCCCCCCTGCTGGGACCATGATCATTTTCCATTGCTTTGATCCGAGTTTTCTCTAGTTCATTTTTAAGGTGTAGCATCTTTTGCTTCTATTATACTTTTGTGTTAGAGATGGAGCAGCATAAACAGTCCTGATTGAAAAATCAAAGCCCGATTGGACTTTGATTCCTTTTTCTACCAGGGCAAGCAGTTTGCAAATGGCTGTGAACAGGTCACAGTCAGGGAGTAGAAAAAAACTTCTGAAGTTTTCTAAAAGCGATAGAAGACAATTCACAAGTGTCTTTAAAGAGGATACAAAGGAAACCAGTTAGAGAAGCAGTTGATTTCCGGTGAAAAATCAAAGGATATTACATGGTGCCACAGAATTCCTATTAACCTTAATCTATTACTGTATTTCTTGACTTCTTTTTTTTAAAATAAGAACTGTGTCATTAATGGGCATCACTATTTTATATGAAGTTCTGTTTTTGTACGAAGAAGCATGTTCATGTCTGGAAATGTGTACTAGATGCTTGGAGTCTCCGCTAACCAGGCTTAAGGCATATGTGTGCCTGTGAAGCTTACAGGACTGTAGTCCAGTTTTCTGCAAACATACTTAATCACCTACCCTTGTCAAAAAATGTATGCCTCCCATTACATATGTATTTATTTACGAAGTATTACATCTAAAACTGATTTGATATTTTATGAACATTAATCAAATATATAGAAACAGAAAGAAATAGATTAAAAAACCAATAAACAGCCCTGATTATCTATTGCTGTATCACAAAGCAGCCTCTAACCTGACAGCGTGAAACTACAACAATCCTCACATTTGTTCAGGAATCGGCCATGTGGGCAGGTGTATTAGTATGACGTGGCCTCACACTGAGGGTGTCTGGGGTCCTTGGGGAATCCTCTGTCTGGGGCAGGCCGGGCTCCTCCCTGTCTTTGCGTCCAAACAGGCCCTCCAGCTCGGTGGCTTCCGACTTCTTAGGTGGCAGCTCAGGACTCAGGGCAAGTGTCCTGGGAACAGGAAGTGAACGTTGCTGGTTTCTTGAAACCTGGGCCTTAAATTGGCACTTTGTCACTCATATTTTAGGGCTCACAGAACACAGATTTAGGGGGAGGGGACAGAGACCCTGCCCCCTTGATGGGAGCAATAGCTAAAACCATTTTTCGTCTACCAAATAAGCCATTTATGTGTTTTATGTATATTACTGTAACCGAAATAGCCACATATCTGTTTCTTGCTCCTTTGCTTCCAGAATTTAGATCCTGTATTAGTTTCCCAGGGATGCTACAACCAAGTACCCCAAACTGGGTGACTTAAAACACATACATTTATTGTCTCACAAACTGGAGACTGGAAGTCTGAAATCATGGTGTCTGCAAGGTTGGCTCCTTCTGGAGCCTCTGAGGGAGCCTGTAATTCCATGCCGGTCTCCCGGCTTTGGTGGTTGCCAGCAATCTTTGGCTTGTAGGTGCATCCTTCCACTTTCTGGCTCCTTCATCCTGTGGCCCTCTCCCCACGTCTCTACCTCTTTCCCCCTCTTATAAGGCTACTAGTTATTGAATTTATGGTCCACCCTAGTCCAGCATGACCTCATCTTAACTAATTACAGTTGCAAAGACCCTATCTCCAAATAAGGTCACATTCTGAGGTTCCAGTGGACTTGAATTTTGAGGAGCACCATTGAACTCGGTACAGAAGACCCCCATGAAGTTAAGCTCTTTTATGTCACAACACTTGAAGACTGTTCTTCCATTTGTCACTGTGTGATAGTGATTTAGTACAAAGAGTTGTCCATATGGGCTTTAAGCTCTTGGGTTTGTTTTTCAACATGGCAGGCCTGGCTTGGAACCATAGTTCTCTTGACCTCACAGATGGGCTGCCTGGGATAGGTCTGGGCCAGGTGGAGTTTGTCAGGCCCCGGGCAAATGTTGCCTTGCCCCTGGGGTTCTTGCCTGTGCCATGAAGTGAGGGGAGGCTTTGAGGGTAGGATGGCTGATGGGACCAGGCTCTGTTGGAGATTCCAGCTCCGGCTTATTGAAGCCTTGGACAGTGGCAAGGCCCAGCATGTGTGCTCAGGGCGTTCCTTCTTTGTCCTGATTCTTCATGCGGACAGTGGGGTTCAGTACGTACATGCATCCCTACTGCAGGGAGCTCACGCCTATCAGATGCTAATGTGTGTCTTCTGCATCCTGGCACTGTCAGATGGGTTTCATTCCCACTGTACAGATGAGGACACGAGGCCTCGAGGGCCCAGCCGTGTGCTCAGCTCCTTCAGAGAAGCAGCTGTGCCAGAATTGGAGCCCACGGAAGCCTCATCCTGGAGCCCTCCCGCAGCCAGGCACATGGAGTCATCTGCGCATGCTCCTTGGCGCCGCCCACAGCCTTGGAATCATGCCTGTGTTTCTACTTAGCGACAGGGCAGGTATAGCGCTCACAGCACCTAGACAGCTTGGCTCAGATACCTTCTTTTACATGTCATTCCCAGCTTACAGTTGGTGCTAAAGGCAACGACAGGAAGTTTGAATTTTTGTAGCTTTGAGGTATATTAACACTTTGTCCCACATGTCATTTCATAGAGAAAAAAACTGCCTGTGTAGGTGATAAGTAAGTGGTATAGGCTGTGGGGCTGGCGGACAGCCTTGTGAGGGCGTGGGTCTCTGTTCTGGGCCCGTGAGCTGCTCTGTGACCCTTGGGTGGGTTATCTGACCTTTGCCCCCACCTGTGAAATGAACGCACCAGGCTGGGTCGCCAGCTCAAAGATGCTTTGGTCGTTTATAAATCAGAACTCGATGTCACAGTGAAAAGGACATGATAGGATTTCTTTCTGAAGGTTGTTCATCCCTCTATTTTACTTTCATTCTTCGATGTTTACTCTCCCCAGTGCAAGAATATAGTCTTAAAATAGGTCTGTGAAGAAACATTTCTGTATTTTCATTTACAGAGAAATTCCTTATATAATATATTCTTTATTCCTTGTATTGGAGAGATCCAATGTAAAACATATGTGATTTACACAGGTTGTCCACAAGGGATGAAATAAGAATCCTAAAAGTAAACAAAAACTTCTGCCCTATATTTAGGGAGAAAAAAAAAAAAGAAATTACATCATTTTAGTACAAATTTTTATCTCCAACATAAATATAATTGTCCTTCTGACATGCTATTGGGTAAATTTTTTTTTTTTTTTTTTTTGCCTGTTGTATAAACTGTTCCAAACATACCTCAGAATAAACATCTATCAGCTTAACACTCAGGAGATGAGAAGGTAAGGTGAAGATTTCTCACTGGCAGAGAAATTATCACAGGAAGCCATGTTATTTAGAATTTACTAACATTGGGGCACGTAAATCACAGCAATAATACTTCATAATTACACAGCACCTTTCATTTGAGATTCTAGAGAGAATTTACAGACCAAGTTGGGAGCTGTGACAGTCGTATTAAGCTTTGTGCTTGGAAGGAACTGATAGATATAATTCAAGAACCAGAATCTAGGTACCAGGGAAGGTGCTCTCCAGCCCTGCCAATGGGGAGGTGAGCCAGGTATTGAGTTGTGTTGGTTATAATAATCTTGCCACTTGAGATTGGCAGTTATCTACTTTTGTTCAGAGGTAACTTCCATGTTAACTCTATTTTGTTAAACAGATTAGAGTTTTGAATTGCTAGTAAGTACACAGGAGATCAGAAGGGACCTGTGTGTCTGTGGAGATGGGTGTTGGCCATCCGTTGACAAAGGGCTTTCTTTCTTTCTTTTTCTTAAATTAAAGTATAGTTGATTTACAACGTTGTGTTAACTTCTGCTGTACAGCAAAGTGATTCAGTTATACATATATATATATATATATATATACACATTCTTTTTGATATTCTTTTCCATTATGTTTATCACAGGGTATTGAATATAGTTCCCTGTGCTATACAGGAGGACCTTGTTGTTTATCCATTCTATATACTAAAAGCTTACATCTGCTAACCCCAGCCTCCCACTCCATCCCTCCCCCAGCTCCCTCCCCCTTGGCAATCACAAGTTTGTTCTCTATGTCTGTGAGTCTGTTTCTGTTTCATAGATAGGTTCATTTGTGCCATGTTTTAGATTCCACATATAAGTGATATCATATGGTATTTGTCTTTTCTCTTTCTGACTTACTTCACTTAGTATGATCATCTCTAGGTCCATCCATGTTGCTGCAAATGGCATCATTTCATTCTTTTTTTATGGCTGCGTAGCATTCCATTGTACCACATCCACATCCATTCATCTGTCGATGGACATTTACGTTGTTTCCATGTCTTGGCTATTGTGAATAGTGCTGCTAGGAATATAGGGGTGCGTGTATCTTTTCGAAAAGATAGAGTTTTGCCGGGATATATGCCCAGGAGTGGGATTGCTGGGTCATATGGCAACTCTATTATCAGTTTTCTGAGGAACCTCCATGCTGTTTTCCACAGTTGCTGCACCCATTACATTCCCACCAACAGTGCAGGAGGGTTCAACAAAGGGCTTCCTGCCTCCCCGTTCCCAGCCTGCTGCCCTGACCAAAGGCAGCCGCCGCCATTAGCCTCTTGTGTGCTCTATACATGTGTCGGCATGTATGTTTTATGTACCTGTACGTATATGTATAAAATATTCTTATTTTTAAAACAATAGTCTTGTTTTAAAAAACACCAACTGTAGTGTATTATACACATTGGTATGTACTTGTTATATTCTGTTATGAACTTTGCTTCTTTCTCTTGGAAATGGCTCCTTGTCGATCACATAAGAATTCTTTCTCTGTTTGATACCAACAGAGTGCTCTTCTGTACAGATAAACCATGGTACGCTTCAAGACTCCTCTCTTTCAGAACTGCTACGGGCCAAAATTACATGTGTGATCTTTTGGGCTGAGCACAGGCAATTACGAGGGCTTTACCTGGCAGACCTCATAAGGAAAGCTGCCCTCCTGGGACCAGACTGGATGTGGGATCTGGAGGGAGTTACAGTCCCATGCTCTTCTGCGTGTCTGCATTGCTAGCCTTGGCGCCTCTCTCCGAGGCCTCGTTATCCAAGGGCCCTGGCCAAGACCCTTCCCCGGCACCTCTGCTGACATCTCCTTGTGAGAGGAGGGGGCTCAAAGACACTTTTCTCCACTCTCAGTCCTCAGTACTTTCCCCTTTGTAGCCCTCTCCCCTCTCCCTTGTCAGCGAGAGGATCGCCTCCCTGTCACGCCCACCCATAGATCTGACCCTCCCTCACCTTCTGCTGTTTCGTAGGGGAAAATGACACCTTTTCCCTGTTCTGCCTCTTGCTTACACAGTAGTCCTTCTGTATCAGCAGGAGATTGGGTCCAGGACCTGCTGCAGATACCAAGATCTGTGGATGCTTACGGCCCTTGGTTGGCCCTCGGTATTCGCGGGTTCCGCATCCGTGGCTTCACCCAACCGCGCGTGGAGTACTATTTACGATCTGCTGTTGGTTGAATCTGCAGATGGGGAGGCAGTACTATCACAGTAAGTAAATAAAGGCTTAATTGTTACTTTCAGTTTGGCTTCTTGTCCTAATTGACGTCCTCCTCACCAGGCAACTCAAGCTCTTGACACTTTTAAGGAACAATTTACAGTATTTCTAATTTTTTACTGTTATAAACAACACTGTAAGGCAGCGGTCCCCAACCTTTTTGGCACCAGGGACCGGTTTCGTGGAGGACAATTTTTCCATGGACTGGGGCGGGGAGGAATGGTTTCAGGATGATTCAAGCACATTACATTTACTGTGCACTTTATTTCTATTATTATTACATTGTAATATATAATGAAATAATTATTCAGCTCACCATAATGCAGAATCAGTGGGAGCCCTGAGCTTGTTTTCGCTTGCCACTCACTGATAGGGTTTTGATATGAGTCTGCAAGCAATTGATTTATTATGGTCTCTGTGCAGTCAAACCTCTCTGCTAATGATAATCTGTATTGGCAGCCACTCCCCAGCACTAGCATCACCGCCTCAGCTCCACCTCAGGTCGTCAGGCATTAGATTCTCATAAGGAGCACGCAACCTAGATCCCTCGCATGCGCAGTTCACAGTAGCGTTCGTGCTCCTATGAGAATCTGATGCCGCCACTGATCTGACAGGAGGTGGAGCTCGGGTGGTAATGCGAGTGATGGGGAACAGCTGTAAATACAGATGAAGCTTCACTTGCTTGCCCGCCATTCACCTCCTACTGTGTGGCCCGGTTCCTAACAGGCCATGGACTGCTACCGGTCCGTGGCCTGGGGGTTGGGGACCCCTGCTATAGGGAATTTCTGTGCCTGTGTGCTGTTTAATAAAAGGAAGGATTGTGGATGGAGAATTGCTTGATGGAACCATTTATACAACCCCCAGTGATGTTAGGGAGAGGGAGTTTCTCTACACCTTTGTGGACTCCCTGGGTTTTCAAACCTTTTGCATTTGCCATTTGGCTAGAAGGAAAATGGTATCTCAGAATTTTAATGTCATTTTAAGTGAGGCTGAGTATCATTTCATATTTATAAGAGTGGTTCATGTTTTTTGCCCATTTTTGTTTAGTAGGTATTCCTTATTTTGTTGATTTCTAGGAGTTTTTTATATATTAAGGAGATTCACCTTTCCTAATTTGTCAGTTGCCCTTTATTTAGGGTGTTTTATTCTGTGTTGAAATTTTTTATTTTTATGTGGTCAAGTTACCAATCTTTAAGGATTTGGAGTTCTGTATCATACATAATTAGAAAAGTTGTTTTCCACTCCAGTATTATTTAAAAAGCACCCATATTTAAAAAAATGTTATAGTTTCATTTTTAAACAGCATTATTGAAATATATTCCATACCATAAAATTCACTCATTTTAAGTTTTTTTGTCTTTTTTAACAGCTTTATTGAGATATAATTCATATACTATATAATTTGCCAATTTAAGGTATAAAAATCAGTGACTTTTAGTATATTCACAGATATGTATAACCATCACCATAGTCATAGTCACATGCTCCTCGGCATGTGGGATCTTCCCAGACCGGGGCTTGAACCCTTGTCCCCTGCATTGGCAGGCGGATTCTTAACCACTTCGCCACCAGGGAAGTCCCACACATTTTGTTTTTACATTCATCAGCTGATGGACATTTGGGTTGTTTCCATATTTTGGCCATTATTAATAATGCTACTGTAAACATTTATGTACAAGTTTTTGTGTGGACATATGTTTTCATTTCTCTTGGGTATATACCTAGGAGTAGAATTGTTGGGTCATGTGGTAATGACTCATTTGAAGTTTACAGTTCAATGAGGTTTAGCGAATCTTTATAGTTGTGCAGTATGGCCACTGTCCAGCTTTAGAACACTTCCATTGCTGTTTTATTTTTATGTTTTAAGTATTTCAAAAATTTGTTCTGTTTTTGTATTTGAATTTTTGTTTGATATGGAATTTCTTTGGTGCACAGAGTGAGAACAGCATCCATTTGCATTTTTTTCTTTGTGCCTATTTATTTTTCCAACACCGTTTATGGAATAGTCCATAATTTTTCTACTGATATGGCAGTGCCACCTAAACTGCATACTAAGTTAAGTGTTTGGGTCTGTCTCTGTTCTTTCTTTTCTTTCTTGTTGATTTGTCAGCCTGTTAATGTGCCAGGACTATAATATTTTATGTACTGCCACTTTAGAATATGCTTTAGTATCTGATGAGGCCAGCACACCTTAGCCACATTTTATTTCAGCCATTCCTGGATGATTGTTTCCATAAGAACTTTAGAAACAGCTTGTTTAATTTTTAAAAACTCCACGGCCGCCATCACCTTACGGGCTTTTTTATTAGGCTTGCATTAAAGTTATACATTCCTTGAGAATTGACATCTGAATGATATCCTTTTCAAGAATCAGGGCATAGTTATTCATCTTTCACCTCACTTCAGCATTCTTTTGTGTCCCTCAGGAGAATTAAAGTAACATTTTTTTGGCCTCTTGGCTTGTGGGATCTCAGTTCCCCAACCAGGGATCGAGCCCCGGCCCTCGGCAGTGAAAGGGTGGAGTCCTAACCACTGGACTGCCGGGGAATTCCCCCTACATGGTCCTTTTAATTGCTGAGTATCTTGTCCCTTTTATTGCTACTGCAAATGGATTTTTTTCATTTATATTTTATAACTGATTGGGCGACTTGATTCGGTGGCTTGTTATAAGGAGGCTGTTGTTTTCTGTGGGTTGAATTTATTCCCAGAAATCTAAATACCTTGTGTCATTTTGTTTGTTGTAGTTTCTCTGTTGATCTTCTCTGGTTTTGCAGGTGTACAGTCTTATCTGTTACAAATAGTGATCATTCACCTCCTTCTTGATTTAAAAAAATTTTTTTTAATTAATTAAATTTATTTTTGTGTTGTCTGTGTTGGGTCTTCGTTGCTGTGCGCGGGCTTTCTCTAGTTGCGGCAAGCGGGGGCAACTCTTCGTTGCGGTGCGCAGCCTTCTTGTTGTGGTGGCTTCTCTTGTTGCAGAGTGCGGGCTCTAGGCGCGCGGGCTTCAGTAGTTGTGGCATGCAGGCTCAGTAGCTGTGGCTTGCGGGCTCTAGAATGCAGGCTCAGTAGTTGTGGCGCACGGGCTTAGTTGCTCCGTGGCCTGTGGGATCTTCCCGGGCCGGGGCTCGAACCTGTGTCCCCTGCATTGGCAGGCGGATTCTTAACCACTGTGCCACCAGGGATAATTGTGTTGGCTAGTGTATCCAGACAAATTTTTTTTTTAATTGTGGTATAGTTGATTTATATTATCATGTTAGTTTCAGGTATACAGCATGGTGATTCAGATATATATATATATATATATATAATTTATTATTTTTCAGATTATTTTCCCTTATCGGTTATTACAAAATATTGAGTATAGTTCCCTCTGCTATACAGTAGGTCCTTATTGGTTATCTATTTTATATATAGTAGTGTGTATATGTTAATCCCAACCTCCTAATTTATCCCTAAACAAGTTTAAATTGTAGTGGTTATGGTGATAGTTTGTGCCTTCGTCCTCATTTTATTCAGAATGCTTCTAGTTTCCCCATTAAGATTGAAATACATGTATATGTGTTATATATAAAGTATATTATATATAATACATATATGTATTATATAAAGCATATTATATGTAATACATATAATATGTATTATATAGTATATATCATATAATGTATGTATAAAATATATTTAAAAATATATATATACATTAGGGCTTCCCTTGCGGCGCAGTGGTTGAGAGTCTGCCTGCCGCCCTGGACTGGGAGGATCCCACATGCCGCGGAGCGGCTGGGCCCATGAGCCATGGCCGCTGAGCCTGCGCTTCTGGAGCCTGTGCTCTGCAACGGTAGAGGCCACAACAGTGAGAGGCCCGTGTACTGCAAAAAAAAAAAAAAAATACATATATATATATATATACACACATTATTAAGAGCTTTTTAGAAATCTAGAAGAGATATTAATTTGCCCATTTGATCAATATTATTGCAGGTCTAAGATGTTCCAGGAAGGATTCTAGTTCTGAGGATATAGTAGGAAGTTAAACAGAGACAAAGCCTTTGTTGTCACGAAGGTCAAAGTCTAGTGGGACAGACAGGAAAGAAATCAAATAATTAATAAATGTCGGGTTCTATGAAGTCAAGTGAGGAGAGAGAGGGAATAATATGGTGAATTTAGTTAGGCCGGTCAGAAAGGGATTTAGAATTGTTTCAGGTGTCTTTTCATTAGCTTTGTCTTTTTCTTTTTATTTAATTTGAAATTCTGGGTACACTTGCCCCCATCCCAGTCTCTAGCATTTTCGCCGGGGCTGTGGGGACTTCAGAGCAAACCCAGCGCGAGTGATGTACCCTCTCCATCCACTGGCTGGTATTTGCTTGTGCTCAGCTTATTTCTAGGATACTGATTGTTTAAGAAATGAACTGAATTCGTTAGAGAGTGGGGTAATATATCACTACATTCCGGGATCACAGTCTGCAAACTCCGCCACCCACAAGACCTTGGGGGCCCTGGAGCTTCCCTGGCCGCCAGCCCTTCCGTGTTGCTCGGACCGCTCCCAGGTGGCTTCTGTGTTCCCTCTCCTCTCCCTGCTGGCTGCTGGATGCCTACCTTTGCCTTTTCTCCTGGCTCCTCCCTCTTCCAACTTCCGGTCAGACCTGCTGGGATGACAGGAGTAAAATGGGAATGATTTTAGGCTTACAGGGTGAGTGTGGAATCTTGGCTATTTTTCTTCTCAGGGATCCACCAGGCTGTAGGTGACTGATCCTGGGTGACACTAAGGTTATTGTAGCTAGTTGCTCATTTGACAAAATCAGAATAGAACTGTGGACTGTGGAACTGTCTTCATGCTATGTAATTCCACCCCCTTTTTAAATTGAGGTATAATTGACATATAACATTATATTAGTTTCAGGTGTACAGTATAATAATTCCATATTTGTATTGTGAAATGATCACCACAATAAGTCTAGTTAACATCCGTCCCCATACATAATTACAAATTTTTTTTCTTATGGTGAGAACTTTTAAGATTTACCCTTTCAGCAACTTTCAAATATGCAAGACAGTATTATTAACTCTAGTCACCGGGTTGTACATTACATCTCCATGACTTATTTATTTTGTGACTCCAAGTTTGTACCTTTTGACCCCCTTCATCCCTCCCCGCCCCACCGCCTTTAGCAACCACCAGTCTGTTCTCTGCATTTATGAGTGTTGGAGGATGGAGGGAATGAAAAGTGCCCACTGAACTGAGAAGGCATCTTGAGACAGAAAAACGAGGCAGGCAGCTCCATGTTATTAATGGACCAGTTTATCACAGGATAACTTACAGTGTGGGATCTGGATCAGGACAGCAACCTGGAAGCATTTGCAGCTGCACTCCACACCTCCGAGGGGCCACTGGGACAGTTTTATAGTTAACCTAGGGTATGGGGGTGGGTGCTCGGAAACAGGACGTGCCTTCCTAAGTCAAGTTTATGAATGGGTAACTGGTTTCGTGGGTGCCTGGAATGTCAGCGAAGGTCTTCATCATTGTTTGGGGACTAACAGAGCATGGAGGCCACCTGGTCCTAATGATTATTAAACAATGTCTCTTAACTAGAAAGGCCCTGATGACAGAGAGGCGATTTACTGCACAGTACGGTCCTGGGTAGGGTCAGCGGGAGAACAGGAGGAGCTGCACGGGCCAAGATGGCGTCAGTTATGCTAACAGCCATACAATGAGCTTGGTGTGTTTTTTCCTTTCTTTAAGAATCCACATGTAAGTGAGGTCATGTGGTACTTCTCTTTGTCTGTCTGATTTATTTCATTTAGCATAATGCCCTGTGTGATGTTCTTTATACAAAACGATAAGTTTATTAATGCATCATGATATCATGGCCCAGCATCTGTATTCTACTTCTTAAATATTTTCCGTTTCTTAAATAATTTCTTATTTCTTACAGAGTCCTCAGTGCCTGTGTCCTCGAGGCGTTTGGTTCTAAATTCAGACAAACCATATCTCACTCACCACCTCCACCATTACTGCTCTGGTCCAAACCACCATCATCTTACCTTTTAACTCTCCCTTTTCCTGCCCTTGGCCCCCACCCTGTATTTTTCCACACGGTAGCCAGAGTGATCTTTTCATGGCCATGTCAGATCATGTAACTGTTAAAGAGCTGTGATGGATTTCCACTGTACCTACAGTAAAACCCCCTATCTGATCTGTGGCCCCAAGCTCTATACGTCCAAGTCCTTGGCTGTGTGTGATCTCATTTCTCAGACCTTTTTCACCCTCCCCTTTCCTGGGTTCCAGCCGCCTGGCTGCTGCTGTTCCTGAGCCCAGACACCCCCCATTTCGGGGCTAAAAGCATGTAGGACTGAGCACTGGGTGATGGTGGGAGAATGAAGCATGCGAGGCAAGTTACAGTCACGTTGATTAATTTTCTTTCAGCTCATAACAAGAATCACTTCTGTATTTAGTTAGCACTGTGGGCTTCTGGAAAGGCACCCTATAGATGAGGGACCAGGGGACGTGGCCAGGTTTAGTAGGTACCTCTCTGGTGCGTACAGACCTCAGTCACATCCTCGTGTGCAGAGAGAGTGAGCGAATCCCCAGAAAGGCTCAATGTCTGTCGTACTTTGGCTGATTGGGGATTTTGTTTGAAAGTTCATCTGAAAGGAGGAGTCTGAAATACCTTGCCTGAAATCACTTGCCTAGTTCACTTTTAAAAGAAAATAGAAGCCCATGCTGATTCATTTAAAGCATGAGCGAACAATGTCTTAAAGCTGAGAATGATTCAGCAGACCCTGCACACATTTTAGATTAAATAATAATAATTATTATTATTATGAATTTCGTCGGTGATGTAGAAAACCAGAAGGAAAGTTGGGCATGATAGTGGAGATGTTAAAGTCATCAGGCAGTAAGATGCTCCTCTGGGCATAGTTTGCTTGTTCGAATTAAAATCTGAATCATTCCACTGAGCAGACACACAAAGTGAGAACCTTGATCCTTTCAACAGGCCCAATAAATTGCAGACCACAGCAGATCAGGTAGTTGGGAAAGCGAAGTGTTATTAAAGTGGAATAACCTCTGAAACAGCTTCATTTAGATCACTAATGTTGCTGTTTATTGCTTTGGCAGTCAGCACTTGGAGTGTGGGTAGAATTGCCCTGAGTCCTTATGAAGTACCTTCGGTGGGCTCTGTCCACCATGGGGTTGGGGTGCTTGCTGGGAGAATAGCAAGTAATTTGGGGGTAAATAATTCTGCTTGTTAAGATGAAGAGCTTCAAGGTGTGTTTTTTTTTTGGTTATTCGTTTTTTTTTTTTTTTTTTTGCTCTTCTGTCCTAAAGTATGATTTCTAGTTAGTGGATCACAATTTGCTCTTTTGCTAATTGAAATGACCTCTCTGTTTACCCTAGAGGCTGAGTCATTTGCTAATGGAGAACTTGAACTTGTCACTCAGTCCTACTGGCTTTGCATCTTGGCTCCTGACTTGCTGAGTAACCTTAGGCAGGGTCTTTAACCTCTTCCTGCCTCATTTTCCTAATCTGTACAATGGGGGTAATATCAGAATTATCAGGACCAAAAATCCATTATGTTGAGAGTATTGGGTTATAAACCTTAGAATAAAATAAGTATCCATGATTCGTGCTGCTGTAAATAAATAACTGAATAAACAAACAAATGGGGCAGAAGGAACAGCTCTTCCTTATGTAGAATTCCAATTAATAAATGTAGAAAGAATGAGCAATAGAAGATCACTACTGGGCACCATAATAATCATTGTTGCAGGCAAGAACTATCAAAGTATACTAAAATTAGTGAAGGTATGATGAGAAACAGGATATTTCCATTATCTCAAATTATCTCCCCATAAGAGACTTAATAATTAAAAAGAAAAAATAGTACTTGATAGCAGAGTGACACAGCAGACACCACCGTGACCGAGTGATCAAAGTTAACATCACCAGTAATAAGATGTCCCGAACCCCCAAATATGATGCATTGAGAAGGCAGAATGGCACGTCTGTGGTATTCTTGCCAAAAATGCATCTAATAACCTCACTGTAATCATTAGAAAACCAGAGGGACATTTTGAAAATAACTGGCCTGGACTTTTCAAAAGTATCACAGGTTAGAGGAAGTGAAGAGAGCTGATGGCTAAATGGGATACGGGATCCCGGATCCTGGACCAGGAAAAAAGAACTGAATGGGAAAGCTGGTGAAATGCAAACAGGTGTGAAAATTCAGGTGCTAGCCATGTATCAGTGTGAATTTCCTAGCGTTGCTAATTGTGCTGCTTTTATGTAAAGTGTTAACCATAGGGGAAGCTTGGTGAAAGGTATATAGAAACTCTCTACAATTTTTGCAACTTTTCTGTAAGTCTAGAATTATTTCAAAATAACATGTTTTACAAAATCCATTATGCATGTGAAGCACCGGACAGAGAGTCTGAGGAAACACAACAGTGATTGCTGATGCTGCTTTTGGTTTGGAGGAAGGTGGTTACAGATGTTGCCGGTTCTGCCAGGGACTCAGCGTGGCTCTGTGACATGGAGAAAATGTCCTTCTGTTTTGTCATAGGGTTACAGGCTTGGGCTGTGGTGTCCCTTGACGGCTGGCTATCACTGACCCTCCCTGGAAAAGCTGAGGCCATCAGGCTGACCTTAGGCCAGCAGTGCCACTCTGCAAGAAGAAGGGCTATAGCTGGTCACTGGTCCAGTGGAGCTTTTCTTGAAAGCTGGGAGTGGGACCACCAGAACCTGCTTCCTCATTGCCTTCTTCCTATGACAGCATCGTATCTGGGTGGCAGCTGGTGTTTATAGACAACTCTCATTGATTCAGGAAAAAGCATTTGGGGGGGATGCTCACGGAGTCATGTACGATTTTAGGAAATCCATTTTGTACACTGGAAGAGTGTATTAGTCAAGCCCGGAGGCTGTAACAAAGAGACCCCAAATACCATAGTTTAAATAAGGTCCAAGTTTGTTCTCTCTTAGAGGGTCCAGAGGTTACCAACTGGAGCTGGTTGGGTGACTCTTTGATCATCAGCACAGGCCGGCTCTCCAGTTGTTACTTTTTCCAGCTTGTGGGAAAGGAAGGGAGGGGCCTGGGCTCTGAGTTGGCTTTATGGTGAGATGGAGAATGTAGACCTTTTGCCTCTGCTCATGAATCATGTGCAGGAACTTGGTGGCGTGGTCATGCCTCTCATGCGAGTGAGGCTGACAATACGGTCCCCAGCTGGGCAGCCAAGTGCCCTGCTGAAGCCAAGGGAGGAGGCAAGGGGGGATGGATACCAGGGGAGCGGCAGCATCTTGCCCTAGAGCCCCTTCTGCTCTCGGTCAAATTCAGAGAAGTCTTTGTAGAGCAGCTTGAAAAGTGTTCCCCACGCCTGCAGCCCTGCCCTTTGCTACCAGTCTACAGGTAAGGTCTAGGCTCTTACAAGCAGAGGGGGTGATAATCTGATCATAACCCCGTGGCATGAGAAATTGATACGGATTTCCTGGCATAACACACCACTGAGGGCATTCATGGCTCTTAGGTATCTAAGCTGCTCCTTTTCTTTCCTTGTGATGGAATTATGTTTGCTGTCAGGTGAGAAGCCAGGATCTGTAGAGCTGTTGAAGGTGGGGGGTGGCAGGAGGCTAGAATCCACCCTCTCAGATGGGGCCAAGGTCCCCTTTTCACATCTCGTCTGTCCTTCCTCCACATACGTGATGCTAAGAGCAGCTGTTCACTGTAGGAAACTTTCTGAGACTCGGGGACCATAGCAGCCCCATCACCGCACTGCAGAGATACCATGCCGCCTTGTGTGGACCAGTTTAGTTCTACCTAGAGAGTCCCCATCCTATGACCCTGGAAGGTTGCTGGTCCTCATGCCTGACACCCAACATCCAGGGACCTGAAAGAAGTTTGGGGTGGCAGGGCCCTAAACCCCTGACTCCCACCCCCTTGGAGACATCCTAGCTCTGAGAATATCAGCAAGGTTATCTTTATCTAGGAAGAACAGAACATTTGAGAGGTTAACTTTTTCTCTTTTCTTGGTGAGAGAACAGTAAAGCATTATATTGTCGCTGAATTAAAATCTAAGAAGATAAAGCCTGAAACACAGTCCCTGTTGTAGGCGTATTTCAGAAAAGCTTCAGAGAGAAAGCCAAAGGACGTTACAAACTGAATAATTCTGATAACACTTTTCTTCTTAGGGACTCATATAATTTCGAAGTTTCCTTCACTGTTATCAGTACAGTTTTCTTTTTAAAATAAAATTTAAATGTGTGTACCATAAGTTTTTATAGCATACTGAATTTCATGGTGTAGCTATGAATTTTAACTTGCCCCAAAATATGGCTCATTAAACGCCTTTTCTTGCCATCAACCGCATGATTTTATGCTGATTGTTTATCCCTGTAAGCAGTGGTGTTTTGCCTAGTTATTTGCTTTCAGTGAAGGAAGGTGGTTGGAAGGATGGAGAAGGAAAGCACCTCTTCGGGAGAAGGGTTATTAGCAGGAGTTGATGGTCTGTGGGCTGAAGCTCTCCTTGTTAGGATGCCCAGGAGGGGCTGGAACGCACACACTTTGATGACCCCATCAGCCCTGCAGCAGGCTGGTGTCAGCACTGGGCCTGGTGGCTTACTGAGACTCGTCATTAAAACTTCTCTCCCCTCTCCAAGATGAGCTTCACTTTTACCCGAGTGTAATGGAGACAGCAGGGTACAACCATCTTGAAGTGAAATGTTGCTGCCTGCCTGTGGTAGACCAGCATGAGTTCATTGACCTGGACTGTGATTGAGGATTTTTTTAATTTTTTTAAAAATTTTATTGGAGTATAGTTTACAGTGTTGTGTTAGTTTCAGGTGTACAGCAAAGTGATTCAGATATACATATGTTCATTCTTTTCAGATTCTTTTCTCATATAGGTTATTACAGAATATTGAGTAGAGTTCCCTGTGCTATACATTAGATCCTTGTTGATTATCTACGTTATGTATAGTAGTGTGTGTATGCCAATCCCAAGCTCCTGATTTATCCCTCCCCCCATGTTTCTCCTTTAGTAACCATAAGTTTGTTTTCTAAGTCTGTGAGTCTGTCTCTGTTTTGTAAACAAGTTCATCTGTATCATTTTTTTAAAAATTAGATTCAACATATGAGTGATATCATATGATATTTGTCTTTCTTTGTCTGACTTCACTTAGTATGGTCATCTCTAGGTCCATCCATGTTGCTGCAAATGGCATGATTTCATTCTTTTTTTATGGCTGAGTAATATTCCATTGTATATATGTACCACATCTTCTTTATCCATTTGTCTGTCGATGGACATTTAAGTACAGCAGAGAATGTGGGGAGATGGTCTGTTTTAGAAACATCTGTGGTTTCTGCACAAGAGTACGTGGCCCCTGAAGCCATGTCATCAACATGATACAAGTTCACGTGAGAAGTTGGACAATCCCTAAGATCATTTTCTTCTCAGAGCGTCTTGTCCTTTTACCCACTGGCCAAACTGAACCCAGACAGAGAGTATTAAATGTGCACCTTTCACTTGTAAGGTTCTGAAGGTGCTGCACTGGATTCGTGGGATTTGGAGCAAGCAACTTCTGTTCCTGGTCCCTTCATTTTCTTACCTGGTAAAGGAGGTTGATCGATGGCTTCTGCCATAATTTCTGGAGTGTTCACCATGTACCAGGCACTGTGCTGAGTACTCATTCATCTTCACCAACAGCTCTGTGAGCTCTGCCCCGTTATGGTCATCATTTTACAAATGTGGTGCTGGAGACACAGAGGGTAACTTGTCCAAGGTCAGATAGATGACAGATGTGAGGCTGGAATCCAGACTGGCCCATCAACTCCCCACTCTCTGAGTCGTGCCTATGCTTTAGTCTTCTTCTCTCTCTTGGCGTATCTGAAAATCAGATCCAGAGGGTTTGCCTGGCAGACAAACCCCCACGAAGAATCAGATGAGATCTAGTCCTGGAAGGGCCTTGGGTGTAAAAGACTGACTGACGTCTGCCTTAGAGTGACAGTTTTCTGCACTCCAGATTCAAACTGTATAGAGGACTTGAAGAAACCTGTTTTCTAACATTAAATAAAAGCTTACCTAGGGACTTCCCTGGTGGCACAGTGGTTAAGAATCCGCCTGCCAGTGCAGGGGACAAGGGTTCGATCCCTGGTCCGGGAAGATCCCACATGCCGCGGAGCAACTAAGCCCCTGCGCCACAACTACTGAGCCTGCGCTCTAAAGACCACAAGCCACAACTACTGAAGCCCGCCTGCCTAGAGCCAGTGCTCAGCAACAAGAGAAGCCACCGCAGTGAGAAGCCCATGCACTGCAACAAAGAGTAGCCCGCACGCAGCAACAAAGACCTAGTGCAGCCAAAAAAAAAAAAAAACTTGCTTAGTTGCAACTGAGTATGGCCTTGGGGGGCAGGGGGAGGGGCAGTTAGGTTATCATGGTCCAATAGAAATATAATGGAAGCCACATATGTAATCCAAATTTTTCTTTAGCCATGTTAAAGGTAATAAGAAACATGTCAAATTAATTTTAACATATTTAACTCAATATATTCAAAATTTTACGATTTCAACATGTGATCAATATGAAAACATAATGAGATACCTTATATTTTTTTCCATATCAAGTCTTTGCAATTCAGTGAGCGTTTTACACACACTGCACATGTCCCAACTGGGTCTGGTCATGTTCCACATGCTTGTAGCCACTTGTGGCTAGAGGCCACTGCACTGGGTAGCCTTTATCAGTAGATGAATGTATTAAGACAGCCTTGCAGGCAGCTTCTTGGGCCTGGACCCAGAATCTGGAACAATTTGTACAAAAGTGATCATTACTGTTCCATTTTACACCACAGCCTATGAATGTATGTGGAGTCTAGGTTGAGAGTGCTGGGTAAAACCATAGCTGTCAGTTTTGTTACTGGGTCCAAGCTTGTACTGCTTGCTGCACGACAGACCAATAAATTGAGAGACGAGTTGTTGGGGCCAAGAACAGTGACTTTATTCGGAAAGCCAGCAGACCAAGAGATGGCGGACTAGTGTCAAAGAACCATCTTCCCTGAGATAGAATTCAGGCTTCTTTTATACTAAAAGGGGAGGGGTTGTGGTTAGTTGCTGCAGACTTCTTGGTGTCCGAATCCTTTGTTCTTGCAGTTGTCGTGGTAGGTCAGGTCACAATGTTAAACCTGCAACAAGATAAATGTTATTCATTGTCCTGCAACTTTTTATCTCTATATGAATGGAAAAATGTTAAGCCTTTAAAGGTCAGAGCCTTGAGAATGGGCTGTCCTGCATATTTCAGGCTGTAGGCAACATTCTTAACTTGTAGCCAAAGCAATAGAATACAAAGGTTAAAGTAAAAGAGACAGATCCGGGCTTCCCTGGTGGTGCAGTGGTTGAGGGTCCGCCTGCCGATGCAGGGGACACGGGTTCGTGCCCTGGTCCGGGAGGATCCCACATGCCGCGGAGCGCCTGGGCCCGTGAGCCATGGCCTCTGGGCCTGTGCTTCTGGAGCCTGTGCTCCGCAACGGGAGAGGCCACAGCGGTGAGAGGCCCGTGTACCACAAAAAAAAAAAAAAGATTAATGGGAGAAAAACAAAAGCATATGAACATGTATACCTCATGTAAACATGGGAGATAGCCAGGGGAAAATGACTCAAAGAAGTGGCTTAGAATTCTGGTTTATTCAGCATCTTCAACAGAGGAAAATAAATTTGTGGAGAAATGACAGGACAAAGGAAGTCAGTTTTGGGGTTCCCAGGGCGAAGATGAAGGATAGGGAGTGAAGTTTGTTTTGTAGGTTCCTCTGGTGTCACCAGGCGGATAGGGCCTAAAGCTACCTTAGGGGGTTAACCTTTGTCCTTCTTGGTGGAGGGGGAGGAGGAACACCTTTGTAAATTTATGGCCTTCTTGGAAAACAGGAGGGCAGAGGGTTTTTCTTGTATCTGCTTCTTCCCAGTTGCCTTCAACTCATAATAATCCTTACAGCGAAGTGGCATATTTGGGGGCAACACCATCTGCTACCCTTCAGAGGCCAGGATACTGAGGAAGATGTCTGGGGTCACACAGGGTTATTGGCTTTGCTGGCTTTGTGATATATTGTATTGTGGAAAAGGCGTAAGAGACCACGCCTTTGTGTGTGTTTGATATACCCCCTTTTATGTGAGAAAATAGCTGTGACCTTTTGCAGGGTTCACAGAAACCCTAGATTGGAGAAATGGAAACGTTCTCTGAGATCAGCTGGTTCAACTTCATTTTCTCTACTGGGCCCGAGGGTCAGAGAGGTTAAGTGGTTTGCACAAGGTCATAGAGGTGGGTCTCTTGCCTTGGAGCTGTTGTTTTGCTGTTACACTCGGAAGACAGTCGCAAGAATCCATGGCTTTAAGACAACACAGAGCAGAGGAAGGAAAGTCCAACTAAGTGCTAAGGATCTTACCTTTCTTCAGACATTCAGCTTGTTTCCGTGTAGCCCTGAAATTGCTGGTGAGGTTTGTGAGTCTCTCTAGAAGGAACGTGTGTGAGGATGGGAGAAAATGCTTCAGTTGGGGAGAAAAGGGGTCAGTGGCTGCTGGCAGAGATGAGGGATGAGGTTGACACCTCCTGAGTTTGGACATTGGGCGGCCTTCCTTAGCCAGGAGAGGGTCAGCTGTGAGCAGTCATTCACAGCAGGGGTTGTCAACCCTGGGGTGTTTGACAGTGCCTGGAGACATTTGCTAACTGGCACCTCGTGGGTAGAGGCCAGGGATGCTGCTAAACATCCAACAGTACACAGGACAGTCGTGTACAATTAGCTGGACTAAAATGTCCATAGATTTGAGGTTGGGAATCCTTGACTTAGGGAGGGGCAAAACTCATATATTGGAACTCTCTGTATTTTCTTTTTTTTTTTTTTTTTTCTTTTGCGGTACGCGGGCCTCTCACTGCTGTGGCCTCTCCCGTTGCGGAGCACAGGCTCCGGACGCGCAGGCTCAGCGGCCATGGCTCACGGGCCCAGCCGCTCCGCGGCGTGTGGGATCTTCCCGGACCGGGGCACGAACCCGTGTCCCCTGCATCGGCAGGCGGACTCTCAACCACTGCGCCGCCAGGGAAGCTCCTATTTATTTATTTTTGACTGTGTTGGGTCTTCGTTTCTGTGCGAGGGCTTTCTCTAGTTGCAGCGAGCGGGGGCCACTGCTCATCGCGGTGCGCGGGCCTCTCACTGTCGCGGCCTCTCTTTTTGCGGAGCACAGGCTCCAGACGCGCAGGCTCAGTAGTTGTGGCTCACGGGCCTAGTTGCTCCGCGGCATGTGGGATCTTCCTAGACCAGGGCTCGAACCCGTGTTCCCTGCACTGGCAGGCAGATTCTCAACCACTGCACCACCAGGGAAGCCCTGTATTTTCTTTAATACATCTGAACAATATTGTTTCTTATGAGTCTGAATTTAATTACAGTGACTTTTTTGCTTGGAAAGCTTAGAAAGTCTTCATAATTCCTTGTTATTTTTCATGAACCAGAGGAGCTTTTTAAGGAGAAATTGTCATAGATAACAAACAAGGAGCTCTGTATAGCACAGGGAACTCTGCTCAATATTCTGTAATAACCTAAATGGGAAAAGAATTTGAAAAAGAATAAGTACATGTATATGTATAACTGAATCACTTTGCTATACACCTGAAAGTAACATAACATTGTTAATCAACTATACTCCAATATAAGATAAAAATTTTAAAAAAGGAGGAGGAATAGTTATATTTGTGAGATCATCTTATTTCAAAAAGGCAAACATGTATTTGGTGCTGGGTTTGGGGTTTCTTTAATTCCCATACCTGATCCCCTTCGTTAAACCCACATTGTGTTGCAGACTAACAGCCTGATAAATAAGCAAATATCGTCTATATTATCCGACATTTATTGCTAATAAGAGTACATCTAAGTTTAGAAATTTAAAAAAGAACTCTGTACGTTTTCATTTTCTGCATAAATTATTTGTGCTGCAGGGGTCCTACAAATGGGTCCTTGATTGTGGTGCTGAAAACTTCAGCAGAGCCAGGGGAAGTGCAGTGTCTGGCTGCTTATGTTGTAACTATTTTAGGCAGAGAGACAGTGACAGGAGCTTTCCTAGTCTGGCTGGGAGTTCACAGGAGGTACAGATGCCATTGGAAGGGGGAGGAGGTACAGATGCCATTGGAAGGGGGAGGAGGTACAGATGCCATTGGAAGGGCTCAGTCAGGACCAGAAAGTGATGAAGGGATTACGAAGGCGTTTCTGCTGCGTTTGGTTGGTTTGTGAATAGGGAGGACTGGTGGAAATTGGGGAGCTGGTGAAATTGACTAAATCGATACCTATTTTCTCTCTTCCCTTTGAGGGTACAACAAAGGGAATCTAAAACTTGTTTCATGCTTCCCTTCCAGGAAATCCAAATTGTGTGAGTTCTTGGGGACAGAGCCAGCTCCTGTCACTTTCTGGACCATCTGGTGTGTCTGGATGGCTGAGAGTTTAAAACAAATGGATACACATACACAGACACACGCATGCACAAAAACAAAGCAAAACTGCTGTGGTGGTGTCATTTTTAGGTAATTAGAAGCCTTTCAGACATCTCATATGCTGAGTGTGGGGGAGGGGAGCTGCTTTGCTCCTTGCTTAACCTGGGGTGTTTGAAAGCCACCCTCAGCTTTCTCGAAAACTTGCAAAAGCTTCATTGAAAGGATCAATTCTACAACTTGATAATGATTTTTTCTCCTTCCTGAATGTTTATTGAAAGTGACGCATAATGTCTGATTGCTTGAAAGCTCCTGGAATGTTCTTTGAGGTTCCAGATGATAATCTATCTTGCTCATCATGCTTTAATCCCTTAAGTCACCTATACCCACTGTGTAAACCTTGGATGGCTCAGTCAATGTTGGATTGAACTGGAGTATACTGGGTTCTCTTTTTTCCTTCTTATAAATATAACCTTTGAAATGCAATTTTTCATTTAAGCACTGGGTGCTTTTAAGATCATAATCACACAATGATCTGTTTTTCTCAGTTGGTAGTAACTAGCTCTGTTACTTTGGCCTTAGGCAGCTCAGCTCAGCAAGGCTTTGTGAAGTAAAATCAACTAGTGTGCTCGCTTCTATGAACCAATACAAACTCAGGCTTTTGATCCATGCACACTAGAATATAAGTAGAGTGAACTCCTTCCAGAGTGTAAGACTGAGTTTATCCCGCCATGCATGCTCATACAAACATTTTTCTGAGGCTGTCAGAAAAGTGTCAGAACCTCAGGGTGAGTGCATCTATATTTTTATTTGCTGTTAATCCTGCTTTTATAACTCTGTCCTGGAGACTCCCACCCCCTTCAGATGTATACTAAATACTTTGGCCGACAGGCTTTCACTAAAAGGGAGTTTTGAGCCCGAGAATGTGCCCTGCACATCACTTCTTCCTCTCAAAGCCACTGTGCATTTTATCCCAGTCTCTGCGGTCTGCAAAGATGCATTATGGTTTTTCAACGACAAGATTTTTCACCTTGCTTCAGAGCCAAATCTTTAGAAGAGCGGGCTGTTCCAGCGTGAAAAATGACACTTCTATTTTAAAACAAAAATGTTTTGTTTTGCAAAAAGGTCACACAGGTATTTTTTTTTCCCATGACATTTATTTTCTTGATCCAAGTGCACCAGACTTGAGCCTTCTCCATCCTTCTCTCCTTCTGCACTTGGTAACTTGTTTATGAGTCTCAGAGGCCCAGTTCCTTATGCCAGCCAGCCAGGGAACCCTCGACCATCTGGCCTAGGTTTGGGGGATAACATGAAAACGAATTCCAACAAGCAGAGCTGTGTTTCCTGCACCATCTGGCCTTTAGACACGTATGTGGTTGATCTTTCCTGCCTGGGCTGGGGGATCTGCTTTGGATGATGTAAGCCTATTACTCAGGAAAGACGCTTGTGTAGAGCACATCTTGTGGGTGAGTGTGTCCTGTTTATTGCAAGGGTCACCAGGAGGCAGGGGGTGCTTGGGGCTTTCAGATCTTCAAATTCAAGCTTTGGGGTCGGACCCCAGGGACTGGTACCAGTTCTAAGGACCTTCGCAGCTCTGCAAGCATCTCAGTGACATCTCTGCCTGCAGGTGGCTAGGAGAATGCTGTCCTGTGGCCTCTTAATCTTTATCCTCCATCAGTATTTAGTGATTGGCAGATGGCCGCTCCTAACATCTGTGATTTGGAGACATAAGAATTTGATACATATGACATGTAAATCAGCCCCTGACTATTTGGGGGTAATTCAGGACACGTTCCTCGTTGAGCACATACTCAGGGGTTTGCCAGTACCGCCGCACGCAAATCGTCTTTGAAAGGCTCCGGGAACTTATTGCCAAATGGCCCAGAGAAAAGTCATCCTAATTTACAGCCTTGGCCAGCAGTGGGTGTGACTGCTCACTTCCCTGAACTCTTGCCAACACCGACTTTTATCATATTTAAAATTTCTTGCCAACTTGCCCAGTAGACAAAAGACGGCATCTGATTCTTCTGCTCATTTGCATTTCTTTAATTACTTGTGAGATCAAAAAATGTCACATGCTAATCGATCATTTGTAATTTTGGTAATTGCATTGCTCACAGTTTAAAAAATATTTTTAAATTTTTAATTTATTTTATTGAAGTATAGTTGATTTACAATTTTTTGTGTTAGCCGTTGCTTACAGTTTTATCTCACTAATTTCCGCTTAGCTGAAGAAAGGAACACCCATGTGGTAGGATACCAGATAGTCCTTAAGCTTATGTTTTGTTTTTTTAATGTAAATTTATTTATTTTGGGCTGTGTTGGGTTTTTTTTTAAATTTATTTATTCATTTATTTAATTTTTGGCTGCATTGGGTCTTCACTGCTGCACGCGGGTTTTTCTCTAGTTGCTGAGAGCGGGGGCTACTCTTTGATGCGGTGCGCGGGCTTCTCATTGTGGTGGCTTCTCTTGTTGCAGAGCACGGGCTCTAGGCTCGCAGGCTTCAGTAGTTGTGGCTTGCAGGCTCAGTAGTTGTGGCGCACTGGCTTAGTTGCTCCGCGGCATGTGAGATCTTCCCAGCCCAGGGCTCGAACCCTTGTCTCCTGCATTGGCAGGTGGATTCTTAACCACTGTGCCACCAGGGAATCCCTGTGTTGGATTTTCATTGCTGCATGTGGGCTTTTCATTGCAGTGGCTTCTCTTGTTGCAGAGCGCGGGCTCTAGGTGCACGGGCTTCAGTAGCTGTGGCACACGGGCTCAGTAGTTGTGGCTCACGGGCTTAGTTGCTCCACGGCATGTGGGATCTTCCTGGGCCAGAGCTCAAACCCGTGTCCTCTGCACTGGCAGGTGGATTCTTCACCACTGCACTACCAGGGAAGTCCAAGCTTATGTTTTTAAAAAATATTTAATATTGTAGTGAAGTATTCATAATCTATTAAGCGAAAGAAAATCAGTAGTAAAAATGTGTCTCATGATTCCAATTTAATAAAACATTAATAAGGTATATGACTATGGCACAGAGATTTAAGAGTCGCAAATTTATATACCCTTCAACTCAGATTCCAAGGAAAAAGCACTCTATTTTTGGTGACTGGTCCAGCCATCTCATGGGCCTCTACTCTGGGAGGGAGGAAAGAACTTTCCAGAGTGTCTTAGTCTCTCCTAGCTTGTGCTTTTGGTTCAGCCAGTGCCCGATGATCCTCCTAGACAAGACCTGGCTTCAGTTCCCCACGGTGCTGCCAACCCCTGACCCTTGGCCGCATCCTCATCCACCCGACTGGGCCCGAAATTTCCCTCGTAGCATCCTTCCTGAAGCAGCATCCCTTCGGGTGGTGCTGCTGCCTGTCAACTTGGCCCCACCTCTCCTCCCACCGGCAGGTGCTAGGTTCTTGGCCTCTTGCCTTGCAGGGCTCATCATCCCCCTGGTCCTCTCTGCCCTGTAGCCTATGGGAAGGGTCTACAGTTCAGACTTCGAAGCTGTGTTTTGGAGTTTCAGGATCCGTTACTCTTACAGTAAAGCCTGACTACACCACTGTCTCATGGGAGACTCAGATAAGACCTGAAGGATGACCCCTTTGTGGTGTCTACCCCATCCCCTCCATCACTCCCCCTTGGGTACCTTCCACTGAATCCATTGATGGGACATTTTAGGCCCGCAATTTATAGGATATGAAAGTACATCTGACAATATTTCGTTAAGACTATATTTAAAGATACTGGGAGGAGATATACCAACATGATTTTTCTCTGGATTAATGGGGTTATATGTGAATTTAATTTTCTTCTTCATGCTTTTCTGTATTTTCCAAATTTTTTCAATGTCTATACTATGTTTTTATAGTTCTCTAAATCCATTTTTAAATGAAGTATTTTTTTCTTTTTTGTTTCCTTATAAATGTTAAAGAAAGGGGGCAAATGAGTCATTAAATATAGTATACTTTTTGGATTATGCACAATTTTTAGTCTTTCAGACTTCTTTTTCTTCCAACTTTCTTTCTCCCCCTCACCCCAAGTTTGCAAAACAAGATTAAAAATTATATGCATGCCTGTCACCAGCAGATGGAACCAGGCAAAGGGCTGAGTGGAATTAAGAATTGAGGAAAATCATTGTTTATCATTTTTTTTATTTTTTAAATTGAAGTATAGTTGATTTACAATGTGCTAATTTCTGCTCTACAGCAAAGTGATTCAGTTATATATATATATATATATATATATATATATATATATATATATATATACACACACATTCCTTTTTATATTCTTTTCCACTATGGTTTATCATAGGATATTGAATATAGTTCTCTGTGCTATACAGTAGGACCTTGTTGTTTATCCATCCTATACATAATAGTGTATATCTGCTATGGTATTTGACAAATACGGTATTTGTTGTTCTCTTTCTGACTTACTTCACTTGGTATGATAATCTCTAGTTGTATCCATGTTGCTGCAAATGGCATTATTCTGTTCTTTTTTATGGCTGAGTAATATTCCATTGTATATATATGTACCACATCTTCTTTATCCATTCATTTGTCGACGGATGTTTAGGTTGTTTCCATGTCTTGGTGAATAGTGCTGCTATGAACATGGGGGTACATGTATCTTTTTGAATTAGGGTTTTGTCTGCATTTATGCCCCAGAGTGGGATTGCTGGATCATATGGGTAATTCTACTTTTAGTTTTCTGTGGAACCTCCATATTGTTCTCCGTAGTGGCTATACCAACTAACAGTCCCACCAACAGTGTAGTAGGGTTCCCTTTTCTCCACATCTCCTCCAGCATTTGCTATTTGTCGAGTTTTTAATGATGGCCATTCTGACTGGTGTGAGGTGGTACCTCACTGTAGTTTTGATTTGCATTTCTCTAATAATTAGTGCTGTTGAGCATCTTTTCATGTGCCTATTGGCCGTTTGTATTTCTTCTTTGGAGAAATGTTTATTTAAGTCTTCTGCCAATTTTTTGATTGGGTTGTTTGTTTTTTGTTGAGTTGTATGAGCTGTTTCGTTTATTTTGGAAATTAAGCCCTTGTTGGTTGCATTGTTTGCAAATATTTTCTCCCATTCTGTAGGTTGTCTTTTCGTTTTGTTTATGGTTTCCTTTGCTATGCAAAAGCTTGTAAGTTTGATTAGGTCCCATTTATTTCTTTTTGTTTTTATTTCTATTGCCTTGGGAGACTGACCTAAGAAAACATTGGTACGATTTATGTCAGAGAATGTTTTGCCTATGATCTCTTCTAGGAGTTTTATGGTATCATGTCTTATGTTTCAGTCTTTAAGCCATTTTGAGTTTTCTTCTATCATTTCTTTAATTCCTGTTTTGACATTTGTTTCACATCAATAAAAGTTATCTTCTATTAAATAACATTGTGGCAAGTGATCCCTTTATAGGATAAAACTTGGTGCAATAACTTCTTTCAGTGTTTTTTGGTGCACGTTGATGATCTAACAAAATAATTTCTGTAACCCTGCCAGGGTTAGATTGCTGAGATCTCTGCAAGTTAGAGATAGGCTGATCCCTAGACAACCTTAAAATTTATTCCAGAATCATCTTTTTCTTGGGGAGAAAAAAATTATAATAATGTGAAAGCAAATTAAAAGAAAAGAACCCTATTTTAATGGTTTTGTAACATTTTCTCATCTTTGTCAATTTGCACAGATATTGTTCATACATTTATTACAGAAAACATATGGTCTTTTTCACTTAATGTATTTATTACATTTATATCCTATTTATGTATTTTAAGATAAATTATATATTTACTTAAAAATGCCTAAATTTCTCTATAATTTATTTAAATAGTACTCACACACACCCACAGACGCACACACACACACGTCCTGGGAATAACGGCTCAGCATTTGCTAATTCACTGTTCATGGTGACTCTGTAGAGCATATTACTGCAAATAATGAGAATCAACTATACCTGCTAAGTGTTCTACAAGAAAAGGATTACAAGGAAAAACTGGGCTTTGATACTAATTGAAACTAGCTTGTTTTACAAGGACCTTGGCAGACAAACCTAGTGGTGGACCAGAATGTCACTGCAGACTCACGGGACCCTCATGCTGTATTTCCCTTAGCAGTGATGGTACAGTATTCCATAATGAAGCATCCATGGCCACTTCGTGGACTGTAACTACTGTGAATAATGGGACCCGACTGCAGTCGATTTGGTGAGATTATTTTTTAAGAACAGGGAAGTCAACTCCAGTAGGGAAGGAAATGGTTCTGCAAGAGATGTGTAATGTATTTGACATTGACTGTATTGCTTTTGAAACAGGTTTCATGATGGTCTGGTGAAAACCACAGGATAGAAAGATTCCACATCTGTGTTTATTTTCCTCTGGTGCTCACCATCACCATGGTTGCTGACGTGTTCAGTGTTTCCTATTTGCCTATCACTGTTTTCAGCTTGTTACACGTAATCTAATTTAACCTGCAGAATAACAGTTGCGGTAGTTATAGCAGGAGTGGAAACAGAAGCAGCTGCAAACACTTGTGTGATGCTATGTCAGGTTATGGACTAATTCACCCCTCACACATGCCTCTGCCATGAGAACTGTTATGAGCCCCATTTTACAGGTGAGGAACCTGAGGCCCAGAAACAAGTAAACCACATACCCAAGGTCACACTTAGTAAGTGGTCCTGAGTCTGCACGCTTAGACCCTAATTAGTTCTGCTGCTTTCCAGGGTGGATGTGTTGGAGAAGGCGTTTTCTCCACCAATAAGCAGATTCACTGGATAGGAACTTGTACGCGCTCTCCACTTTTTATTTACGTATTATTAACTTTCCATGCCCTGAGCTCAGATTAGTGCCTGCAGGCTCTTCAGCTGATCAGTTTCTATAGGTTGTGACATAGCAAGTGTCAGATGATTAACTCCTGTTTCTCAAACCAGCCTTGTAAACAGAGGCTGACCTGTTTGCCAAGGAGAACTGACCACACAGGATAAATGCTTAAGAGTTATGGTCTGTTGTGGTTGCCATTCCTTTTTTTTTCAATCTTTAAAATTTGTTGACTGAAAAAAAATGCACAACGTGAGAGTTGTGAGTTAAGTTTTATTTGGGGCAAAATGAGGACTGTAGCCTGGAAGACAACATTTTAGATAGCTCTGAGGAACTGCTCCAAAGAGGTAGGGGGGAAGGTCAGTATTATATATAATTTTAGTGAAGGGTGGGTACGTGCAGTCAAGCACCCCATTGTGGCCGAAGGTTGCTGCTAGGCACGAGGACCAGATGTTGCCGTTAATGATTTTAGTGCTTTTCTAGGTATAGGGAGATGCCAGAATTGGGCTTATAAAATCTTCCCCTGAAAATATCTATCTGAAGACCTGTTCTGCCAGTTTTTCCCAGCATACAGAGGGCCTTATTCCTGATCTGCACCCTGAACTCCTTTCAGGGTGTGTTGAAGGTCAGAGTCTGCAGTGGCTTGTGACTTAATCCTTGTAGAGGCAGATGGCAAGTGCCAATTTTTAGTAGGCAAATTGTTGAAGTGATGTGGGGTATAAGAGTTTGGTGGAGTTAGTTTGGAAAGGAAGAATAGATATTTTTTTTTTATTTTGAGAAAAACAAATAAAGGCCAAGATACATTTCTTTTTTACTTAAAAAAAAAAAAGAATAGATATTTTTTCTTCAATTTAAATCTGAATGGATGCCTCTCAGGATAGGAACCGGAAAGCATGGCATCTCCCCTGGAATTGCTCTCTGCACCCTTCACGTTATCTGAACCGGGAGTTCTTAGCCTGACATCATAGGCCTACAGATTTTAGTTTTGTTTGTTTGTTGATTGATTTACTATTGGCCACAAGTGCCTTTGAGAGTCTCATGGAAGCTAAGGACTCTTTCCTCAGGAGCAAAATGCTCACAGGCATAAATAACCCTGTCACTGAATCCATTTTGTAGGCACCAGACCTCCTGAGAAGCCCACTGAGAAAGCATCTTAGGGTTCATGGATTCTAGAACCTTCTCTCTTAGGGGATCTGTGAGCTATTTTCATCATTGTAAAATTCCCTAACTGAAGCCAAGCACTTATTTATGTTTCTTTGCTCTTGGCTGGATATAGATGAACGTTTGCTGGATACTCTGGTTTCCTTACGTGCAAGGAGTCCATGCAGAGTGAGGTGGGGTTCCTTAGCGTGAAAGATTGGGAACCACTAGTATATATGGGGCCTTTGTCTTCATCGACCTCACCCTTCGCAGAATCTTGTTCGTCTGGACAGCCCTTACTCTATAACTTAACAGTATAGTTTTATACTGTTTTGATGGTTTTGTATGTACATGTTTTGTCTTCTCTGTTCATTCTTAGAATCCTGAAGGAGCTGTGTCTCTTGCCCCTTTCTTCTTCTCTGTGGGGCTTGGTACCCAGTAGGCCAGTGGGCTTATTATTATTATTTTTTGCTTATCAGTATTATTTGTGTTTTTTTAAAATTGAAGTATAGTTGATTTACATGTTGTTAATCTCTGCTGTACAGCAAAGTGATTCAGTTATATATATATATATATATATATATATATATATATATATATACATTCTTTTTTAATATTCTTTTCCATTATGGTTTATCATAGGATATTGAATATAGTTCCTTGTGCTACACAGTAGGACCTTGTTGTTTATCCATTCCATATATAAAAGCTTACATCTGCTAACCCCAAATTCTCACTGCATCCTTCCCCCAACCCCCTCCTCCTTGGCAACCACAACTCTGTTCTCTGTCTGTGAGTCTGTTTCTGTTTTGTAGATATGTTCATTTGTGTCGTATTTTTTTTTACCATCTTTATTGGAGTATAATTGCTCCACAATGGTGTGTTAGTTCCTGCCGTATAACAAAGTGAATCGGCTATACATATACATATATCCCCATATCTCCTCCCTCTTGCTTCTCCCTCCCACCCTCCCTATCCCACCCCTCTAGGTGGACACAAAGCACTGAGCTGATCTCCCTGTGTTATGTGGCTGCTTCCTACTAGCTATCTATTTTACATTGGTAGTGTATATATGTCCATGTCACTCTCTCACTTTGTCCCAGCTTACCCTTCCGCCTCCCCGTGTCCTCAAGTCCATTCTCTATGTCTACATCTTTATTCCTGTCCTGCCCCTAGGTTCTTCATGACAATTTTTTTTTTTTTTTTAGATTCCATATATATGTGTTAGCTTACAGTATTTGTTTTTCTCTTTCTGACTTACTTCACTCTGTATGACAGTCTCTAGGTCCTTCCACCTCACTACAAATAACTCAATTTCATTTCTTTTTATGGCTGAGTAATATTCCATTGCATATATGTGCCAAATCTTCTTTATCCATTCATCTGTCAATGGACATTTAGGTTGATTCCATGTCATGGCTGTTGTAAATAGAGCTGCAATGAACATTGTGGTACATGACTCTTTTTGAATTATGGTTTTCTCAGGGTGTATGCCCAGTAGTGGGATTGCTGGGCCGTATGGTAGATCTATTTATAGTTTTTTAAGGAACCTCCATACTGTTCACAGTGGCTGTATCAATTTACGTTCCTACCAACAGTGCAAGAGGGTTTCCTTTTCTCCACACCCTCTCCGGCATTTATTGTTTGTAGGTTTTTTGATGCTGCCCTTTCTTACTGGTGTGAGGTGATACCTCATTGTAGTTTTGATTTGCATTTCTCTAATGATTAGTGATGTTGAGCATTCTTTCATGTGTTTGTTGGCCATCTGTATATCTTCTTTGGAGAAATGTCTATTTAGGTCTTCTGCCCAGTTTTGGATTGGGTTGTTTGTTTTTTTGATATTGAGCTGCATGAGCTGCTTGTATATTTTGGAGATTAATCCTTTGTCAGTTGCTTCATTTGCAAATATGTTCTCCCATTCTGAGGGTTGTCTTCTCATCTTATTTATGGTTTCCTTTGTTGTGCGAAAGCTTTTAAGTTTCATTAAGTCCCATTTGTTTATTTTTGTTTTTATTTCCATTTCTCTAGGAGGTGGGTCAAAAAGGGTCTTGCTGTGATTTATGTCATAGAGTGTTCTGCCTATGTTTTCTTCTAAGAGTTTTATAGTGTCTGGCCTTACATTTAGGTCTTTAATGCATTTTGAGTTTATTTTGTGTATGGTGTTAGGGAGTGTTCTAATTTCATTCTTTTACATGTAGCTGTCCAGTTTTCCCAGCACCACTTATTGAAGAGGCTGTCTGTTCTCCATTGTATATTCTTGCCTCCTTTATCAAAAATAAGGTAACCATATGTCCGTGGGTTTATCTCTGGGCTTTCTCTCCTGTTCCATTGATCTATATTTCCGTTTTTGTGCCAGTACCATACTGTCTTGATTACTGTAGCTTTGTAGTATAGTCTGAAGTCAGGGAGTCTGATTCCTCCAGCTCCGTTTTTCTTTCTCAAGATTGCTTTGGCTATTGGGTTCTTTTGTGTTTCCATACAAATTGTGAATTTTTTTCTAGTTCTGTGAAAATGCCAGTGGTAGTTTGATAGGGATTGCATTGAATCTGTAGATTGCTTTGGGTAGTAGAGTCATTTTCACAATGTTGATTCTTCCAATCGAGGACCATGGTATATCTCTCCATCTGTTGGTATCATCTTTAATTTCCTTTATCAGTGTCTTATAGTTTTCTGCATACAGGTCTTTTGTCTCCTTAGGTAGGTTTATTCCTAGGTATTTTATTCTTTTTGTTGCAATGGTAAATGGGAGTGTTTCCTTAGTTTCTCTTTCAGATTTTTCATCATTAGTGTATAGGAATGCAAGAGATTTCTGTGCATTTGTTTTGTATCCTGCTACATTACCAAATTAATTGATTAGCTCTAGTAGTTTTCTGGTAGCATCTTTAGGATTCTCTATGTATAGTATCATGTCATCTGCAAACAGTGACAGCTTTACTTCTTCTTTTCCGATTTGGAATCCTTTTATTTATTTATTTTTTCTTCTCTGATTGCTGTGGCTAAAGCTTCCAAAACTGTGTTAAAAAATAGTGGTGAGAGTTGGCAACCTTGTCTTGTTCTTGATCTTAGTGGAAATGGTTTCAGTTTTTCACCATTGAGAATGATGTTGGCTGTGGGTTTGTCATTGTGTCATATTTTAGATTCCACATATAAGAGATATCGGGCTTATTTTGTTGCAGCCGCCATTTTCAGGGATGGGCAGCAGTGTCCGGCAAAGGTGTGCATCCCTTGTCAGCAGGGGGCAGCACTGGAGAGGGTAAAAATGGTCATTGTTCTTCAGATTAGCCAATCTCAAAGCTGGGGAAATTGTTCCCCAAATAAATGCAGCTCTATTAAAATCTAGCATGTATGTCAGTTTGAAGCAATACTTTAAACTTTTACTAGAGGAATGGCTCTACTTTAGATAAGTAGTTTTTGTTTGTTTGGCCATGCTACTCTGCTTGTGGGATCTTAGTTCCCTGACCAGGGATCGAACCCGGGTCCCCAGCAGTGGAAGTGCCGAGTCCTAACCGCTGGACCGCCTGGGAATTCCCAGTTCTTTGTTTTTTTTTGATGCTTTGGAGTGGGGTGGAGGGTAACACACACAGTCAGAAACATGAATATTTCCTTTTGCCGAGGGTTACGTTTTATTGCTACTAAATTTACATGAAGATAAAGCCAATTTATCCCTGGGGTAAAATATGTATTTACATTGTAGTTGTGGAAAGAATTACAGCCTGTGTTTATTTTGCATTTGGGGAACAGGAGACAGTATCTGGAAGAGTCGCTAATAGTATACATTTTCTAAAAGGTTAGGTTAAAGCTGGTGAATTAACAGGACACAGGTGGGCCTAAGGGGAAACAGTCATTTCTAAGTATTTTCTGAATTGAAGGAGAAAATGCATTTTTTCTTCTGTAACTGCCCGGCTTAGCCCAAGTTAGGCAGCCCCAACTACTGACACAAATATAACAATGGAAGCAGAGCATTTTCACTGGGAAAGAACAAACCTGGAACCTGAAACAGTGGCCCAAAGCCTAGGAATGCATCTAGTGAGAACATCATTGAAAACTGGTCTCCCAGCCAGGTGCTAGGGGCACACGGGCGTGGGGCTGCTCCCCTGACCTCAAGAACTTAAAAGAAAAACGGTGAGCACTCATGGGGGGTTGGAGGGGCTGGGGTTGTGGTGACTGCTGACTTCTGCCTGGGAGCGCAGAACTTCAGGAGCTGGGCATTGGAAGCCTAGTAGGACTTGACCATGAGGGGTGAGGAGGAAAGGATTTCCAGGTAAGATGTAACCTAGAGAAAGTCAAGGGGCGCAGGGCGGGCTGAGGAGGTAGAATATTCACGAGAAGACAGGGGCATGATACACAAGCCACCTGTGAGAATTACACCTAGTTCTGTTTTCAGATCCTGTACTTTCCAAGGTCATTGCCAGGGCCAGACATTTTCTTTTTCTGTCTCAGGTTGGGTGATGGGAAGAGAAGAATTTATTCCCATGAAAAAGAGAGCTGTTTTCATCACAGCTGCATAGGGGAAACTCCAGAGGGCTCTTGAGGGAGCGTTGGCTAATGTCAAAAACCCAGAGCGGGGCTTCCCTGGTGGCACAGTGGTGGAGAGTCCGCCTGCCGATGCAGGGGACGCGCGTTTGTGCCCCGGTCTGGGAGGATCCCACATGCCGCGGAGCGGCTGGGCCCGTGAGCCATGGCCGCTGAGCCTGCACGTCCGGAGCCTGTGCTCCATGGCGGGAGAGGCCAGAACAGTGAGAGGCCTGTGTACCACAAAAAACAAACAAACAAACAAAAAACCCAGAGCTCCTTGGTGCTAATTTTAATTTACACAAAGTTAAGGGTGGCGTTAGACCCGTGAACCTGATAGGTACCACAGCTTGGGGGTTGTCATCTAGATGTTGGAAAGTCTCAGGAGAGGTGTGAGCTGAGAGAGGACAGGGGACTGAGTCCCTGTCTCTTCTTAAGCCCCCTTTAGCCTGTGGGACCCTATTGACCTTGCGTTATGAGGTGGTATCACAGGTAAGAGAGCAGTGAGGGGGTTTGAGCTCAGTTAGAGTTGGGTGTTTATCATACACATTTATAAGAAGTTAGTAAACTTCTAGAACCCTCGGACAGGAGGCTGTGCGAGTGTGGCATTCATGTTTAGGGAAACACCTCACCACTGAACTAAGTGTTTTGGATGAAAGCGTTGACTGATGTTCCAGCTGAGACATACGTCTTCCTGTGAAGTGAGTTTTTAAGGTATTTGTAAAGAGTGTGCATCCTTGTATCTCATGCATGTCAGAATCCTGTATCAGGTTAAAATCACAGTCAAAGAGAAGTGGGTGGAGGGGAAACCCCATCCTGAAGGGGTTGGTCTGTGTGTGCAGGGCTGTGGCATCACATGACACCATTCTTCACATCCCTGGTGTCAGCTGACTGGACCAGGGCAGGCATCTGGCCCATGACCAGCCCGTCATATTCACTTTCTCTCAAATTTGAAATCAGACCTGTGAGATGGGGTCGATGTGGCTCCAGGGCCTCTGCTGGGATTTGTCCAAGTGCAAGAAGTTTTCAGGGGAGTAAAATGAGAGAGAGAAGTGCCGACATCAGAGACCACAGAGACCGGAGGGATGGAGAAGAGAGACCGTGGTATCACTGCAGGACAGAGAGTGGTCCTTTCTGGCAGATGCTAGGCACCTCTGTCCCATATCCGTGAAGGGATCCCCTTGTCTTTGAACTTGCATGGGTCCGGTTTACACTCTTTGCTGCTAAACACTCTCTATGACCACGATCAGCTAGACCTGGGAGGCACGTGACCACTGCAGTTTTCCGACGAGATGTGGCAGGAAAACAGTTAACCTGCTCCGTTCATCCCCAGAACTGGCACGGTGCCTCCTTTCCTTGTCAATTTTGAAAGCCCATGGCTGTCACTCAGATGGTGTTTGGGCCTTTTATTCATCTGGATGAGTCTCAGGTTGCCCCGTCTTTTTTCATGCCTGAAGGGAGGAGAATGGCTGTTCCCAGCTCTTAAGAGATGCCTGGGTGCTCCCCTTCATCTATTCATTCTCTCATTCTTTCCACCAGTATTTTTTGCCTGCAGTTTCCCAGGCCTTGACCTAGATTCTAGAGAAGCAGCAGTGAACAAAAGAGCCATGGTCCTTGTCCTCATGGAGCTCAGAGGCTCATAAGGGCGAAAGAGAGGAGCCAAGTAATAGCATAACACATCGCTTAATTACAACCATGATGTGTTCTGTGGGTGACGGGGATCGTGACCTTTTTGGGAGATGGTGGAAGGCTGCCTGGTGAAAATAACGTCTAAGCTGAGTCTGAAGAAAGAGTAAGACTTAACCAAGAGATACGCTTTTGGTGGGAATGTAAATTGGTGCAGACCCTATGGAGAACAGTGTGGAGGTTCCTTAGAAAACTAAAAGTAGAGTTACCATATGATCTGGCAATCCCACTCCTGGGCGTATATCCAGAAAAGACTAAAACTATAATTTGAAAAGGTACATGCAACCCAGTGTTCATAGCAGCATTATTCACTATAGCCAGGACATGGAAGCAACCTAAGTGTCCATTAACAGATGAATGGATAAAGAAGATGTGATACACATATATACAATGGAATATTACTTAGCCATAAAAAAGGATGAAATAATGTCATTTGCAGCAACGTGAATGGACCTAGAGATTATCATACTAACTGAAGGAAGTCAGACAGAGAAAGACAAATACCATATGATATCACTTATATGTGAAATCTAAAAAAGTGATACAAGTGAACTTATTTACAAAACAGAAATAGACTCACAGACATAGAAAACAAATTATGATTGCCAAAGGGGAAAGGTGGGGGGAAGGATAAATTAGGGATTTGGAATTAACAGATACACCATTTTATATACTACTATATATAAAATAGATAAACAACAAAGACCTACTGTATAGCACAGGGAACTATGTTCAGTAGCTTGTAATGACCTATAATGGAAAAGAACCTGAAAAAGAATATATATGTATGTATAACTGAGTCACTTTGCTGTACACCTGAAATACTGTAAATCAACTGTACTACAAAAAAGGACAAAAAAGACAACCAGGAAGCAGATATTCCATGGTTGAGCCTAGAGCCCATTCAGGTAGGGCTTTGTTTTTCCTAGGAACATACAGATTAATTTAGAGGCTGTAAGAAATGTGGGGTTGTTGTGTGCCTGGAGATGTCTCATGTGCAGTTAAAACATCCCATTCCCTCTGTCCTCCAGGGAGGACTAACAGTTAAGGCTGAAGGTCTAAGGTCACAGGCTACGGGAGGAAATATCATTTATTCCTTGAGTGGAAGTGGCAGCTCCAGACTAGGGGCATTGGAAGGGAGTTCTTGGATTTGCTAGAGGACCTTGCCAGCTTGTCTACACTTCCCGAAACTTTGGAGCTGTGTCCTTCCTTTCCCCCTTGCTTTCTCGGTAGTCTCCCCTCCTCCCCTCTCCTTCTACCTTTTCTCCCCCGCCTCCATCCCCTTCCTTTCACTGCCCTCTCTTACTTCTTCCTCCTCCACCCATCCACCCATCCACCCAGCATTTGTCAGGCATCTCCTGTGAATAGAGTCTTTTGATGAATTAAGATCCTGTGGGCCCTTCTCACAGTGTGTGTGGTCGTAGATTAACTGATTGATTCTGTCAGTAGGCTGGGCCCTGGAGATGGACATGTATGGAAATCATTATAATAAATTCCCTTTGCATGTTTATTCATGTGAATAGTGGTGATGGACTACACACTCTTATACTTCCTTAAAAAGTGGTTGCCAGAGTCATGAGGAAGAGTGGAGAAGATGTAGGAATGGGTCCAGGGCAGTTCATTTCCATCACACAAAAGCAATTTCCAGTGCAGGCACCTGTGAGGGGTGTTAGCTCTTTTGTAAAGCACTGTATATCACTATGCTAGCTTGTATTTGAGCACCTCAAGGATTACATTGTAAGCAGTTTGTGTGCAGGAATTGTGTTCTCTGTTCTGTAAAATGGTGACTGCAGTGTCATTTACCCAGTGGGGATACAATAAATATTAATTACTGGTAGCTTATCCCTTACCATAATTTTCCCTTTCAAATTAATGAAGCAGATTCCTGATAAATGCATTTGTCTCTCCAGAGTTTCATTTGCCAAGTCTCAGATGCTGTAAAGGATTTGCCTGGAGATGTGACTTTCTTGTACAATTTTGCCCCCCTCTTTCAAGTATCCTTTGGAGATGCATTTCTTTCCTGAAAATAATTGGCACTAGTGAAATTAATTTTAGCTGGAAAAGAGAACTATATTGTCATGTTCTTGTCTGCTGCTTTGCATAGATATTTGAACTAAAAACAACAATTAAGTTTTGAAAGAGAGTAACAGGCATTAGTAGGTAGAGCTACGGCCCAGTGGGAGATAAGAACGTGCTACTAACCTGAAGTTAGATATAGATGTCTACTGGCTTTTTTTTTTCCCCCAGGAATTCTTAGAACAACCTTCGAATTTCCCCAAATGGAGATTACATCTCCAGAAGCTTAGAGGTTCTCTGAGATAGGCCAAGCATGTACGTGGAATATGAGTGTGAATAAAGGTAAAGCAGACTCAGGAAAGTGGTTTAATTTCATACTTGTTGATCTTTGGTTTGTAAGGTTCCGTTCTGCAAGAGATAAAAACCTGATATACCAGCCAGCATCTGCTGAGAGATGGCAGGTCGACCAGAAGGCTTCTGACATGGATCAATAAAGCAGCATTTTACTTTTTGTTTTATACATGATGTATATTTAACAGTTTCTGATGAGGGGACTTCTGAGAGATACTTAAACACTTGAGTGAAACTTCCACACCATTTGCAGGACAAATCCTTACCCTTTGTTGTTCAGGCTTTGTTTATGAATCAAGATTTCTTTCTGGGGATTTTACCCAGGAAGACTTTGTGGTCTAACTTGTTCTCTTTCAGTTCAGAGTGAATTGCATCTTAATTCCTTTTAGGCGGAAGGCCTTGCCAGGTGAGCATCCCTGTGTGTGTGTGTGTGTGTGTGTGTGTGTGTGTGTGTGTGTGTGTGTGTGTGTGTGTGTGTGTGCGCGTGCGTGCTGTGATCACGAATCGTCTAGGGCAGTGCCGTTCTGCGTGCCTCCTGGGAGTGAGGCAGAGGGGCAGAGAAGTTTGGGTCCAGGACACTGCACTTCAGTCCTCACATCTCCACTTGCACGGATTATGATTTGGGCCCCAGGGTCGTGTAAAACAGGAATCACGATGACCAGCCTGCCTTGGGAGCAGGGCAGAGCTGGGAGAGTGAGAGATGATGAGTGTGGTAGCACTTTGTAAACTGTAAGGCTCCCCCTTGGTCCGGACGTGAAATGGCCCTGCTTCTATTATTCATGTCGATGGCTGTGACTGGTGTGACTGCTGTACCGGAAGTTGATGGAGAAGTTGAGACGGAGGAACGTGGGAAAGCCAAGAGCCAGTTTCTGCTTTCCTCTTCAGCTTAGATGCTGGATTCAGATCAGACACAGGACCTTGCTTGGCGAGCTTGGCAAAGGTGGACAGTCCTGCCCTTATCCAGTGGGTCCTGGGGGCAGAGCAGGCAGTAGGACAGGGTCCAGGTAGACGCTCCCTCTGGCATGAGGAGGGTGTGGGCACCTCGGGCATTGTTTCCCATTGTCTCTTTGTCCTTGGACCTTTTAGGAGAGAGCTATGGCTTCTTCATGAGCTTTCTGAATCCAGTGGGTTCTCCTGGTCATCCTTCCCCTCCCAGCCAGGGCTGTGTAGCTTTCCTTCCATCGCTGGGGCCCCCTTGTCCCTTGCCCTACACCTACCCCCCCATCCACATGGCTGCTTCCACCCTGATGAAAGAAGCGTGCTCTCTGGACTCCCTGTAGTCTTATATGCTTGAACTTTCTTTACTGGATATGGAAACTTCTTTTTTGTTAAGTATATTTTACATGTAACATTCTGTAAATTTAAGGTGTACCGCATGTTAATTTGATACATATACACAGGATAATAGGATTGCACCTCTGTCACATTACATAATTATCCCTTCTTTTTAGTGGTTGGAGTAATTAAGTTCTAGTCACTTAGCAAGCTGGATGATTTTAGTACAATATTATTGTGTATATTCATTATACTGTGCATTAGGTCTCTAGGGCTTATTTACTGCTCGTTGTAGAAATTTCTTAACCTTTTTTTAGCCCCATAGTATACAGGGACATGTGCAATGAATTAAAATTTTAAAAAGATACTGGTTTTCATTTTTTGAGTTTTTTTGTCTGTGAAATTGGTTATGAAAAAAAGATGAGTTTTAGAGAGTGCTAATAAGAAAGAGGACAGCTCACACACTGCTGAGGGAAAACAAATCGATAACAATTTTTTTTCGATGGTGAGCTGGCAGTATTTCTCAAAAGACTTAAAAATTAATGTTAAATACCCTTAAATTCAGCAACTCCTCTTCTAGGAGTTTAAGGAAATCATTACAAATTTATGCTGAGATCTACCTACAGAGAAGTTTGTGGAATTGTAATTTGTCGCAGAGAAGAAAGTTAGACCTCATTGTAAGGTCCAGTGATAGAGAATTGGGCAATAAATTGTGGCCCATTTATGTGCTGGAATGACCTGCAGTATCGTAAATAGTATTGTTACAATTCAACGTGGTATATGGAATTTTAAAAAAAGCAATATTATGATGTGCAACCACTTTCGTAAAAAGTAAAAGTACATATTTGTGCATAAAACTGTTGTATGTATACCAAAATTTTAATACTTATTTCTCTAGTTTGGGATATGTTATGAGTATTTTTTTCTTCTATTTTACTATGTGTGGTGTTTTTTTCCGTGATAAGTATTGTTTTTGTTTAAAAAAAAAAAGAGAGAGAGAGATTTATAATGAAAACCAGCAGTGGGTGGCACTTCCACCAAAGCCCGGGTCGTGGGTGTCATGCGGGGGAGGCCAGCCTTGTGCTGGTAAGGGTGAGCGCCTTTATCGCATCCAGCACCCTGCCGGGGCTGTGCCTCTATGAGGGAGGCAGAGGTACAGAGCGATGAGGGATGAAACAAGGCGGTGATTTCCTGACTCCTTACCTTTTACTCACAGTCCTTCTGTTGGCCTATGGTGTTTTCGTTGAGAACAGGATAAGAGACCATTCCTTTTGTACCTGGCACCCCTCATTACCAACTTAACATTCAGTACAGACAGGTGGAGTGAAAAAATAATACTTAAAAAAATTTTTATTTATTTATTTTTGGCTGCTTTCGGTCTTCATTGCTCTGTGCAGGCTTTTCTTTAGTTGCGGCGAGTGGAGGCCACTCCTCTTTGCGGTACGTGGGCTTCAGTAGTTGTGGCACGTGGGCCCAGCAGTTGTGGCTCGCTGGCTCCAGAGCACAGGCTCAGCAGTTCTGGTGCACGGGCTTAGTTGCTCCATAGCATGTGGGATCTTCCCAGACCAGGGCTCGAACCTGCAACCCCTGCCTTGGCAGGTGGATTCTCAACCACTGTGCCACCAGGGAAGCCATAATAATACTTTTTAACATTTGTGTCAGCATCTTCTGTTACCTCATTCTGAAAATGCATTCTCCACCTCAGTTTTCCTTTAGCAAAAATTCCATGAGAAGATGTGATGGTGACATTGCAAGCAAGGAGCTTCTGCTCCAGAGCCAGGGTTGACTTTGCTTGGAGTGAAAAGCTCTTCCATGATGCAGCCACTACAGTGAGATCTGTGGAAAGATGTCTGTGATGTGTGTATTAGCTTTCTGGGGCTGCGGTATCAAAGTACCACCGACTGGTACTTTGTCTCCCAGTGATGGATGCTAGAAGCCCTCAGTCCAGGCATTGGCAGGGTGGTGCCTTCTGAGGACTGTGAGAGTCTGTTCCAGGTCTCTCTCCTTGGCTTATAAATCAGTCTTCTCCCACGGCTTCTCTCATCTGCCCTCTGTGCGTGTCTGGGTCCTAATTTCCTCGTTTTCTAAGGACACCAGTCATATTGGATTAGGGCCATGCTAATGACCTGATTTTACCCTGACGACCTCTGCAAAGAACCTTTCTCCTTGATTGCAGCAAGGATTGAAACTCCTTGGTAACAGCCAGTCATACTTTCTTTCCTGAGAATTTGAAAAAATGTGATTGGAGTCATGCACACGTGCAGCAAGTGTGGAACCCTTCATGGCAGCCCCTAGAGAGGGGATCCTCAGGTTTCTGCTACTGAGAGTCCCCAAATCTCAGCCCTGTTCTTGTCCTTTCTGAGAGTTGGTTGTTCATCATCTTTAATCCTACAAGAAACTCCTATATTTTTCTAATAATTTTTTTTATTGAGGTATAGTTGATTTACAATGTTATATTAATTTCAGGTGTACAACACACCTGATTCAATATTTTTGTAGATTATATTTCATTTCAAGTTATTATAAAATAAAGGCTATATTTCTCTCTACCAAAAAAAAAAAAATCCTGTCTCCAAGTTAGGTCACATTTAAGGTACTGAGGGTGTGGGATGTCAACATATGAATTTTGGAGGGACACAATTCAACCCATAATGATGTATTTCCCCCCTATTAAAAAAGACTCATTATTTTGAAAAATTTCAAACCTAAAAACATTAGAGAAGATAACATTAAACCTCCATGTCACCACCAACAGCTTCAGCATCCCCAAAGCCAGTATCATTTCATCCTATCCCCCACCAACACCACTGGAGTATTTTGAAGTAACTCCCAGCTATAAGAGATGATGCATTTCAAGTGGTAAAGGTTATACAATTATATATAAGGGATATCCTGTTAAATAAAATAATACTGTGTGTGTGTATGTGTGTGTGTGTGTGTGTGTGTGTGTGTGTGTGTGTGTATGTGTGTGTTTGTATAAATTGGAAGAGTCAGAGTAATACCAGAATGTTAGGGCTTATCTCTAAGAATTAGGATTTCAGGTAATTTTTACTTCCTTTCTTAGAACTGTATTTACTTTCTGATTTTGTTGGGATGATTGATGGTGTGAGTCAGCCTTTTGTAATCAGAATAACGAAAACAAGTTGTTTCCAGGTGGTGAGAAAAGGTGGGGTGAGGGACAGTGGAAGAAACGTCACCGTCACCATAGTTGTTTTCTGAGGCAGAAAGGGTATTGTGCTTCCCGAATAAGAGAAGGAAAGAGGAGGAAGTATATCAGATCGTGCCTCGGAGTGGAGCCGCCCCACTGTAGGAGGAGAGTGAGGGCTGCCACTACAGGTGAAGCTGTGTGTGACCTCAGCACGGACTCCTGGCTTCTCTGAACCCAGATTTCCTGCTTGCAAAATGAAGGAGACAGACTTGACAGCCATAGGTTCCTTTGCCCATGAATGCTATGATCTCATAGTTCTTTTCTCTTTTTTGACATATAGTTGATTTACAGTGTTATGTTAATTTCTGCTGTACAGTAAGGTGACTCAGTTATATATATATATATATATATATGCACACACACATACACATTCTTTTTTATATTCTTTCTTATTATGGTTTATCTCAGGATATTGACTATAGTTCCCTGTGCTATACAGTAGGACCTTGTTTATCCATCCTGTATATAATAATTTGCATCTACTAACCCCAAACTCCCACTCCATCCCTCTCCCGCCTCCCCACCCCCCAGCAACCACAAGTCTGTTGTCTGTCTGTGAGTCTGTTTCTGTTTGTAGATAGGTTCATTTGTGACATATTTTAGATTCCACATATAAGTGATATCATATGGTATTTGTCTTTCTGACTTACTTCACTTATTATGATAATCTCTGGTTACATCCATGTTGCTGCAAATGGCATTATTTTGTTCTTTTTCATGGCTGAGTAGTATTCCATTGTATGTATGTACCACATCTTCTTTATCCATTCCTCTGTCAGTGGACATTTAGGTTGCTTCCATGTCTTGGCTTTTGTGAATAGTGCTGCTATGAACATAGGGTGCATGTATCTTTGTGAATTAGATTTGTGTCTGGATATAGGCCCAGGAATGGGATTGATGGATCATATGGTAGCTCTATTATTAGTTTTCTGAGAAACCTCCATACTGTTTTCCACAGTGGCTGCACCAGCTTACATTCCCACCAACAGTGTAGGGAATTCCCTTTTCTCCACACCCTCTCCAGCATCTATTATTTGTAGACTTTTTGACGATGACCATTCTGACTGGTGTGAGGTGTGGTACCTCACTGTAGTTTTGATTTGCATTTCTCTAATAATTAGCGATGTTGAGCATCTTTTCATGTGCCTATTGGCCCTTTGTATTTCTTCTTTGGAGGGATGTTTATTTAAGTCTTCTGCCCATTTTTTGATTGGGTTGTTTGTTTTTCTGTTTATGATCTCATAGTTCTTGAACATTTCAGTATGGGTTTGTCTTTTGGGAGTTGGTAAAGATAAAATGTGCATTTCATATTTGAGCAATGTGGAGTTATTACTGGGGGTGGCGAGGAAATGATTGTAGAAAAGCCAAAAGTGAAGGTAAGACAGAAGAGAATCCGTTTTTAAGAAATGTGTGGACCCATCCCCATATCTTCAGAAAGTGTTTCTGAGTATGTGCATGTGCAGTTCAGAATTTTGCCTTTGCCTTTTGCCTTTTACCTTGGGTGGCATGGGCTGCTGTATAAATAGCACTGAGACTTCTTGGTAACACTCACGTTCTCATATTGAAACTATGGAGGGACCAGGATGGATGTCCTTCATCTCTGGATTGGCCTTTCAACCACTCTTTTCTTTCATTTCTATTCCCCTAGTCTCACATGATAAAGGCCACGTGTCAGAATGTTGAACTAAAAATGCCAGTAGCCTGTCCTGCCTCCCAGTGGTGGGGGTGGACAGAGAGATCTGGAGTCAGCGCGTAAGTCATCTGGTAACAGTCAGCCTCAGTCGTACCCCCTGAGGTCCAGCAAAGTGGGTATAAATCCAGAAAGTAGGTAAAAATGTAGAAATGATGAATGCTTCTCTTCTGTCAATTTTCTAAAAGAGAGAATAAATTCTGTAACCAAAAAAATGAATGACTGGTGCTTGACAGTCTTCCATCTGGCTAGTTAGATCTGCTTAGGAAGCAGCCTTCAACTTGGAAGTGGAAATAATATGTATGCAGTTACATACCTTTGAGAGGAAAGCAAACTTTTCTGCCCAAAGGCATAAAAATGACTTCAGGCCTGAGATTCCCCTCCCCCACCCAGAGCTGAGGGCAAGGGGGATCCTGCCAAAAGAGGCACCTGTCCCCTGTGTGGAAGGTCTGGACTCTCAGGTAGACCAGCAGGGACCAATGGAGACCCCGGGACAGGAGATAAACCAAGCAGATCAAAATAGCCCCACAAAGTGTCTGAAATTAGATTGTCATTGAAACCACGGGCCATAAAAGTAGGCTAGGGCTTGTGTGCTCAACCTAAACATGTGATTGCCTCCTAAAAAAATTCACATTGGACCTGGAATCTCCTAACACGATAGCCAAAATGTCCAGGATATGGTCAGAAATCACCAGTCACTCCAAGAACCAATAAAATCACACATTGAATGAGAAAAGAGAATCATCTGACGTCCAAACCGAGATGAGTCAAATGCTAGTTGTATGTGGGCACAGCCTCACCCAAGTGTTCACTCGGGGACTCTGCCTGCCTTCCAGCCGCAGGGGCCAGGCTGAGCAGTCAGAGATCCAGTGGTTTGCCAAGCCTTAAATATTTACTCCCTGGCCTTTTATAGAAGTTTGCGGACACATGTAGTTAGGTCATCAAAGATCTAATGGTCAATTTTGGGGAGATCTTTCCTTCTTTCTCCCATTTTTTTTTTTCCAATTAAAATTTTTATTGAAAGTTGAATTTCAGAGCAATATCTCTGAAGAAATTTTCACTACAATTTAGGCTTCCAAATTAAATTTAAAATTCAACTGCCCATGTTACTATTTATTTGAAAAACTCAACAAAGATGACAAGATGATTAAGGCCTGTATTTCAGATGGTTAAATTTACATATGCCCAGGCAACAGTAACTCCGTCATAATTCACTCCTCTGCCTAGAAGACAGTAGGTTGTTTTGATGTTGGATACTTTAAAAGGTGGAATTTTGGTTTCCCTTGGTTTATAGTTGGTTTCTTACGTTGGTTTCTCTATTCTCTTCCTGTGTTTTGTCACCTGTTCTTCCTCTTTATCTGTAACCTTATCTGTGTAGCTGGCAGCCTCACCCCTGGAGAGGGACCCTGTTTCCTCCCGCTCATCTTTGTTCCGTATTGTCACTGTCACTCTCTTACTCCTATCAAGTAGTGTGGATTTGAAGATCTGCCCACTCGATGGGGTTTTCTTTGTCTGCTCACCGGATGAGCCTGGAGAGAGATTTGGGAGTCCAGGAGATGTTTAGGACTGGCCTCCGTGGGGTCGTGCTTGGGACCACGGAGAGCGGTGCAAAGGGACCCGGGACCCTGCTTCAAGGAAACTCTTGGCTTGCTAACATTCCGGTTATGCCAAGAGCTGGAACAACAGACAAAGCCCAGGGAGTGCAGGAGGCAGGCTGAGGGTCAGGGAAGCGACTCAGCAAGAGGGAGAAATTGTTCAGGTGAGGCCAGGCCTTAACTGGGTTCCCAACACTCAGAAACAGGGAGAAAGGCTGTAGAGGTTGGGTTGTTGCCTCTCCAGATGTCACCACCACCCTCTGATGACAAGGCCAAGGGACTTTATTGTTCACGCTGTGGGAGAAATGCCACCTCCATGGGGCAGCATCTCCCAGCCAGGAGGGCAGCGTCTGGATACAGAATTAGAACTTTGGTTGACAATACAGGGACTTGATTGGGATCAAGAGACAATGGCTCAGGATTGGTGGAAACAAGGCAAGGACTTTGAGACAAGGCGTTTTACAAATTTTAGGGTGCACACTGTTATGTTGATGGCTTCCATTAAAGAGCTGATGGATATTTCAGGAAGCTTCTGTAAGGAGCCGTCAAAGCCATTTCTGGGGTGGGGAGTCTGGAATTTTAAAGTAATGCTAATGAGGGTCGTTGAATAGTAAATCTGTGTTAATGGAGATAGTAAGCTCTGTGTGTGTGTGTGTGTGTGTGTGTGTGTGTGTGTGTGAGAGAGAGACACAGAGAGAGAGAGACAGAGAGAGAGAGAGAGAGAGAGAGAGAAGTGTTAGTTTTAGTTAGCTGGTTAGTTAGTTTTGGTTCCAAGGTCTTTGAAGCCTGAGTTAGCCAAGGAGTGATCCCTGACCCAGACGGGAGACTTAGAAGGGGCTCTGGAATTCCACCAGGCTGAGGAGAAATGTCAAACCAAGGCCACCTTGAAGTTGGCATCGAATTGTTTGTTCTCCTTCCAGGCAAGAGGGATTGACTTACTGAAGGTCCCAGGGAGTCTGTGAACCCAGAAGGCTCGGCCAAGCAAGGCTGGCAGCCCTGGTGACATTCGGATAAGAAATCCGAGCCTGCTGCTGCTGCTTTGGTTACTGACGGACGGATGAGTGAGGAGCTGGTATTCGTTGATGTCTAGCCTGTCAGGACTGGACCTTTCCGGCGCCTCTCAAAACCTACACCAAGCTTTGCAGGTCAGAATGGTCTGAGGCCATCAAGGCGAGCGAGTGTAGCCGCTGCCCCCTTGCTGCCCCCTCCTCAGTTCCCTCTTTAGCAGGATCTCATCTTGTTGAGCTGATGTCACTGGGTTTTGGTCTTTGCCTTCAGCTTTGGTTTCAGCTTCAGTGAAATAAAACCGTAAAATCTGCAGCCACTGACTTTCTTAGCTTTGATTTTGCAGTGCACATGCCATTGTTTGTGCTAGGAGAAGTGGACCTTTTTTCTTTCCCTGTGAAGTTGGATTTGACCTAAAGTTAGACTACTTCACAACCTCAGAGTTGACATTCCCAGGGGGTGGATCTCTGAAATTTCACGGGGGTCCCATTTTGCACCTGTGTTAACAAGGTGGCGATACCCCTGATTGTAGAAGCCAAACGCCACAAGAAATGAAATGCGTGCTTTTTTTTTTTTTTTTTTTTGGTTTTTAAACACCACACATTGTTGACGTTGTGCTTCAGAAGAAGTGTTTAGAGCTCTGACTTGAAACTTATGTAATTAGTGGTTCAAGGAGTTCAAAGGCTGGTGGCCGTCACTGGCCGTGCTTTGCTCTTGTGTTGAGGGTGTGGGAACCTTGCAGGGCAGAGGGAGCTGCTTTGGGACTTTGTTGTTGGTGTTTTTGTCATGTACAGCTTTGAGACATCTTCTCATATGTGCCCTTCATTAAAATTAGATATGGAAAAAACAGCTAAAACTTGTTCTTCCCAAGTCTGATGAAGGTTCTCCATCAGTGCCTCCCAGTGTGAGAAAAGTTAAAGCAGTGATAAGCGTGATATACAAGCGCTGAGGCTGGGAGTCCTGTGTTGCTTTCAGGGTTCGTTCAGTTTCTTTTGGAGCCTGATGATGCTAATAGAAAGTGAAGGTTGGCATCGATTGTGTGTTTAAAGACTAAAGTTCTGTTTTGCGTCACATGGAAAAGGGGAGAAAATGACTCTCGGTGTCTCCTGTGTGTCACGCGCTGTGCTAAGCTCGTTTTAGTGCTCAGTGTACCAAGAAAGAAGCTGAAATCCGTCCAGTGTCTGGTCCCTGGTAAGTCTGTAGCACAGGGTCACTCAGGGAGCGCTCTCGGCATTTTGAGCAGGAAAGGTCTGCCTTGACTTGTGGGGCGTGTGGCACCCCTGCCCCCTCCCACTCAGCACCAGCCGTTCTGCAGTCATTGTAAACGTCAAATCCATCCACTGCCGGTTCAGACGTCCTTTGCTGGAGGCTGTCCTGCCTCTTGGCGCTGGCAACAGGCTCCGATAAACCCTGTTGAATGCTTTCTAGAGAGCAGATACGTGCCTTCCATCTCTGGGAACCTGCCTCTGTTGTAATAGGGTAGAAGATTCTGGAAGTCACTTTTGTGTTTTTATTACCTGAGATTCGCATCATATTTTATGCTTGTGAAATAACAAGTACTTATCCTATACTATATAATTGGAATACAGTTCTCCTTTTCGTTGATTAAAAAGGAGTATATTCCATATTTAATGGCTTCATTTTACTCACCTTTTAAGCATTATGTTATCGTCCATAGTAGTCAAGAACATAATATACATTTATACATATACATACATAATATACATTTACATTCCATCATTATATTTGCTTCTTCCCTTTCAACACATCATTTTTCTAAGACAAGATTTTATGGTAGGAATTTACAGAAATGCTGACTACAACAAGTAGCTTGAAATCAACTTCTCCCTAAATGTTAGCAGTTCTACATAGAGTTGACTGTCGAAGAGTATAAAAACATTTTCAGTGTTAAATTTAACCATTTTCTTGGCAAACCTAAACTGATAACGGAGGTATTATTTTTACTGAATCTTCAGCCATGTTGTCCTAATAGACTATAATGATTTGTGTAGACTTTGTGTCATAAACAGACTCTCTTGCGCCTCAGTGAGAAAAAAGGGACCCTGGGGTTTCGTTCATTCTTTCAACAGATCCATCAGTGAACATCACAGATAGAATGGTCCTTGCTTTCACACTAGTACAGATGAACATAAGAAATAAGTAAATTACAAGTTGGGTTGGAAGATGGTAAGTGCTATGGAGAAAAGTAAGTTGGGAAGGAGCACAGGAGTGCCAGGGTTTTGGTTGGACATATGATTTTATACTCTCTATTTTTTTTTTTATTTTAAATTATGTGGTTCAGGAAGCTTTCCTGAGAAGGCAGCTCTTCAGCAAAGACCTGAAGGAGAAATGAATTCTTATTGAGCTCCTATTATGCCCCAGGTACTGTTTTAAGAGCCAGAATGGCTAGGTATAAACTCTGTAATCTGCAAAAAATAATTTACATGGCCAGAGGATGGGCATGTAATATGTTTAATGTCGATATTTTAAAAAATCTTTTTGAAGTAAGGGCACTGATATTGGTAAGTAGGATTGCAATGGGGGAGACTTTTTTTTTTTTTTTTTTTTTTTTTAAGGAGATGACTACACAGAGTGATAGGAAATAGCAGAAAGAAAATAGAAAAATAAGCCAAAGCATGGGCTGAGTTTTGTGTCCAAGTCCAGCAGTGCTTACAGAGTATTGCTTCTTCCCAGCTGGTGGCATCTTGATGGTAACAAGGATCCTCCTGGGATGACAGTGACAAAGCAGGAGCGATTGCTTCAAATTAAAGGATGGCTTTTGTGAGGGATGCTTAAGGAACAGTGAACCGGAGTCCAGAGAACAGGAGTTGGTTCCTGCCTCTGATGCTGACCTGTGACCCTGTGACCTTGGGCAGGCTGCTTTAGTTCCTCCATGTATCAGCTCGACTGTTTATTTGTTTGCCATGCAATTTATGCTCATCATCTTGCTTAGTGAGATAAGTTGTAAAACAGGAGAGGCATGAACTTCACAAGATCACCAGTGAAGTCCTTTTCTAGTTCTTGAGTTCCTTTCTCCTTCATTTGTCCAAGGAGACACTGCTTGTCTATAGCTTACGAACTGAAGCCAGGCCAAAACACAGGGTTACTGGTTTGTCACAGCTTCAGCCATGGAGCAGGGCTGGCTCTAGAACTCCCAGTTTTTCTCCTCCTCCTGTCACCCTACACACGGTGTTAAGGAAGTCGCGGGCTCTCGTAGCATTTTGGGGTCAGAGTGGGTCGGCACTGGCCTCGGTCTGATCTCACCCCCACAAATGCCAGCCCCAGATGTCACTTCTATTTCTTGAACTTCGAATAGGACTGCCAGGGAGTTAGGGATGGATTGCAGCTGGAAGGAAAGCATGGAATTAACCTTGCTCTGAGGCAAAGCCACACGCTTCCACCGTCTCAGATAACCTTCCGTGGTCCAAGGACCTTAAAGTTGGTCACAAGACTTCTATACTTTTAGTATATTTATTATTACCTTCCAAAGATCTGTAAACCGATACACCCAGGTGGCCCCGATGGTCCCTTTCAGCTCTAAAGTTCTAAAACCCTCTTGTGATCAGAGCTCTAGAGGCGTGCCTTTGCGTGGATGGACCCAGGTAGATTTCACCCAGGCCTGCATCATCCCAGGAGGGCTGTGCGCCGAGCACCCTCCGAGCTGTCTCCCACGCAGCTGGCAGTCTGGGTGGTGATGCTGTCTCTCACCACTTCCCCCGCACTTTCATCCACTCCTGTGGTTTAAGCGCTGGCTCCCCGCCTGTGGAAGAGAGGACTTCAACCCTCACCTCCTCGCTGTCTTCCCGTTCCGCAGATGATGACCCAGGTGGAGGGACAGCAGAAGAACCTGGTGCATGCCATTGAGTCTCTGCCGGGGTCCGGGCCCCTCACTGCCTTGGACCAGGACCTGCTACTCCTGAAAGCTACCTCTGCTGCCACCCTCAGCTGCCTTGGGGAGTGCCTGAGCCTGCTCCAGCAGAGCCTGCACCAGGCCGGTCAGCCCAGCCACAGGCCCGGGGCCTCGGGTAAGACCTCCGGGGGCCCGCCCGGGGCTGCAAGTGCACGCTCTCCGATGTACGCATGCGTGTGTCTGTCTGCCATCGCCTTCCTCCTTTAAATCCATCCATCTCGCCTTTTATCCAAGCGCTTCTCCATTTACCCCTTCTTCCTTCCCCACCTCGCTTGGGCTATATTTTTATTTCTGTTTTACCCATTAGCAATTGCCATCCTATGCACAATTTAACGTGTTTCCATGAATACTCTGAAACTACTTTGAGACGTGCTGGCACCCTGTTCTCCGTTGCATTGCGTTTGTGAATTTTGCACTCAGTGTTGTGTTTGCAAGACTCATTGCTATGCAGCCTCTAGTCCACTATTTCTTTTTTTTTTTGTGGTACGCGGGCCTCTCACTGCTTTGGCCTCTCCCGTTGCGGAGCACAGGCTCCGGACGCGCAGGCTCAGCGGCCATGGCTCACGCACCCAGCCGCTCCGCGGCATGTGGGATCTTCCCGGACCGGGGCACGAACCCGCGTCCCCTGCATCGGCAGGCGGACTCTCAACCACTGCACCACCAGGGAAGCCCTAGTCCACTATTTCTAACTGTGCCTGTGGAGTGTGTCCCCCAACACTTGGCTCCACACCTTCTCCTGATGGACACCCGCCTTACCTCCTGCTCTCTGGACACCCGCTCCCCCATCCCTTTCCTGTCCCCTCAGGGCCCGGTATGAGAATTTCTCTGGAATACATAGCAGAAGCATTTCCAGTTCTTTATCAAGAAGCTAGATATAATAATAACCCCCCTTAAGATGCTCCAATCCTTTTGAAGTGTTTAATCGATAAGCACATAGAAAGATATTAGGGAAGATTAAATTAAATGATAAAGGTGAAAATGGCTTGAGATTGGTCATGTCATATAGAATTGTAAAGTATTAGAAATAAGAGACGAATTGAAGCCTCATGGAGCTTTGTTGCCCAGGGTTCAATTAATTAATGAGAAATGAGGCAGTTCAGGTGATGGAAAGTATAGCTGGGTTATGACAGATAGTCTGTATTTCACGCTTCCCACAAGCCACCTTTGCCTTCCTCTTTCAGCAAGGTTAAAAGCGGGATGTTGGTTTCCTACAGTAAACCGTATAAGGGTAATTCGGGTTTCTTTCTGTAATACCCACCATCACGTACTAAGCGCTGATTCTGTCAGCATCTGGCTTTTGCTACACATTTTCTGAAATCTTCACCAAGTAGATATTATTATGCCCATCACGTGGGTGAGATGCTGAGGCTCAGAGGGGTTAAATGACCTGCCCGAGGCCACCCAGCTACGGCAGAGCCACATCCAGAGGTGGGCTCTTCCCACTGTGGCAGGTGCCTGGGGTCCTTTGTTCAGTCCAGAATGGAACAACCAGCGGACTCTGGGTTCCCCAAACTGGGGCCAGGGACACTGTCCTGCTCACATCATAATTTTCTCAGGGCAGGTCTATCTTCTTTTTCTTTACTTTTTTTTGGAAATAATTTGAGACGTCTAGAAAAGTAACAAGCATAGTATGAAAAATCCTCATATCTCCAAATACTCTGAATGCCAACATTTTCTGACATTTGCTTCATTATCTTCTGTCTGTATATAGAAGCCTATTATAATATTCTAACCACTTAAGAGTAAGTTGCAGACTTGGTATATATCTTTACTCTTATATACCTCAGTGTAAATTTCATTAAAAGAAAGAAAAAAAAAAGGACACTCTCCTATGTAATAACAGCGCAGTGGTCAAACTCAGGAAATTAACATGAATACAATCCTCTTCCTAATCTGCAGACCTTACTAAATTTTGCTGATGGCTCCATCACTGTCTTCTGTAACAAAAGGAAAAACATTCAGGTACAGGATACAGGCTGGGAGGGGCATGTATGTCAAGGCACAGAGTGAAGGCACCCAATCTGCTTTTCTCCTTCCTTCTTCCTTCTCCACTTGAAAAGTGGGACTCTGATGCTGAGTCTCCCTGACTTTTCCTGATCTGGATGGAGCCTCGGTGAGTGCGTCGGGGCTTGGGCACAAATCAGTGTTAGACCGGATGCTTCTCAAGATTCCTAGGATCCCTCTCACACCAGATTGTATGTCCAGCCTCTGGAACAGGCTCATTCCGAGAATGAGTGGATAGAAGCTTGACCCATTTTCTTATTCCTAAAATTCATCCTTTACATTTTTCTTCAGGGTGGCTTTCTAGCAAATTTCTAATTTTTGTTCCTGATTTTCATTGTGTCTCTGGGGTTTTTAAGGGCCTGGAGGGACAAAGCTCGCGGTGGAATTTCAGATGTGGTGACAGGTGGAAATGAGGACTATTGGGGTGGGAGGAGGGGGAGACCGAGCAGTGTTGCCGACACTATGCCACCCACCATGCTGCCTTCTGCAGCTCTTCACTGTCCCACCCCTGGCCTGGCCCCGTTTGTCCATCCTCCCTTCCTTTTAGCCATTTTTTTTTTTAACATCTTTATTGGAGTATAACTGCTTTACAATGGTGTGTTAGTTTCTGCTTTATAACAAAGTGAATCAGCTATACGTATACATATATCCCCATATCTCCTCCCTCTTGCGTCTCCCTCTCACCCTCCCTATCCCACCCCTCTAGGTGGTCACAAAGCACCGAGCTGATCTCTGTGTGTTTTTAGCCATTTTTACCAAAGAACTTGGCTGAAGATTGGAGAATAGAGCATGAAGCATCATAAGAGTTATTTTGTTTCTTTGTCTTCTTAACCCTTCCAAAGTTACATTCCATATAACACAACCCCTTAGGTTTTAAAACATTCTGCATGTGTCTTTTAAATCTGTGCCACATGCAGTGGTTAAGAATCCGCCTGACAATGCAGGGGACACGGGTTCAATCCCTGGTCCGGGAAGATCCCACATGCCATGGAGCGACTAAGCCTGTGTGCCACAACTACTGAGCCTGCACTCTAGAGCCCGCGAGCCACAACTACTGAGCCCGTGTGCCACAACTACTGAAGCCCGCGTGCCTAGAGCCAGTGCTCTGCAACAAGAGAAGCCACCACAATGAGAAGCCTGTGCACCACAAGGAAGAGTAGCCCCCGCTAGCCACAACTAGAGAAAAGCCCGCGCACAGCAACAAAGACCCAACGCAGCAAAAATAAATAAATAAAGCTGTGCCACACATTTGGGGGAAGAAATGGAATCACTTCCTGCATCCAAAGCATCTCAGTTGCCTGCAGTTAAAATGGATTTCCAGACTCTCAAGCTAGCAGAATAAGAGAATCTGACAACCCTGGGAGTGTCACCACAAAATGTGTTTGTTTAGAATCTCAGGGCTCTTGAGGTTGATAGTGGCTGTAGCAGACTGACTCCCGCTGATAAAAACATAATGGTTATATCCAAGGAGTGCCAGGCTGGGTTGATGGAAATCAAAATCTCATTAAAGCCAACCTCTGTCGGGGTTTCCTCTAGATGTTCAAGGGGCCTGGGGCGGGGGGTGCAGATCCCCTAGCACAGCCAGTATCCATGGGCATTGTTCTTGAAATTTCTATGCTTTCTGACTCCTGCACTGATTTTTCTTCCTTCTGCCTCTCTTCAGAATCAAAAATTAATTTGTGGTCTTGCAGCATTTCATCTTCCGTAGCCTCTCATTGCATCTTCTGGGGAATGTGTCGGCTCTGGAGCCTTTGTCTGCAAATGTTGCTCCCTGATCCTGATTTCATTTCAAACACGCAGAGCAACTGGACCAAGGTCCAGAATTACCTGAGCGTTCACCTGCTCCCACCTATGCATTTCAGGCTCTAGGCCTGTCTCTGATGTTACCTCTAAGATACGCGGGACTGAAATGCTTCATTTAACTTCTGTTTATGAAGAGGTTTATAGCTAAAATTAATAAAGTAACTTGGCTTTGTGACCAAGGCTTGTGTTGTGCAGCTCTCCTCTGTCCTGTTGACTAGATCTCCTCCAGCATCTTGATGGAGGCAGTTGATTGACGGGGTGGGGCAGGTGGGCATCTGGTTTCCTGAGTCTAGATGTGCGCCTCTGATTTTACGTGGAGAGGCAGGCAGGGCTGCTCCAGAGATGGCTGGGCTGCTTGGGAATCTAGGCTTGAGGGGGGTTCTGGAACCTTAAAGTGGTCTAGGGGCAGAGTAGTCTGCTGCCTGTGCTTTTGGGTAGTTCCTCAATTGCACCCTTGATGCGGAGAACTTGCTTCAAAGTCAGTGCAGGCACCTGTGACCAGGCCAGCACGTTCTAGTGCGAGGTCAGAGCTGAGTACCAACGAATGGTGGGTGCAGGGCACGTTGGGAGAGAACATTGGGGTCAGAGCTGCTGGAGCGAGGATGGCAGAGCCTCAGGGAATAGCCGGATGATGCCCATGCCCTTGGACATAAATCAGGGCCAGAGATCAAAACAAGTGTAATTGAAGAGAGGAGAACCGGAGCGGAATTTAATATGTGCTTCTTAACTTGCCCTTCCAATGACTTTTTCATTCTCTTTTAAGATTTGTGGGGATTGTCAGTTAATAAGCCAGTTGCATTGGTTCCTCCTATTTTGGGGTTTGGCCAACAGGGTCAAATTGGTGATACTATTATTATAGGTACTCTTCTTGGCTTTTCTGGCCCGTTGCCGTCTTCCTTCTGCTCTGCTTCGCTTTTTTCCAGAAACAGCTTCAGATTCTCAACCTTCATCTCTTTTCCCCACTCAGAGATTCTCTTTGCTTTGCCCTGTCTCTTATACCTTCTTTCTCAATACCTGCTGCTTCTGGTGAAAATGAGTCCCACATAAGTCACCTTCCCTTATTTTGTGATTAAAAGCCAAGATAGAAATGTGACGATTCCTTCAGTAAACAGCATATGGAGAAAATGGAAAAGCTAGCATTGCAGACTATTTCAGATGGTAGTATTTTTTTACAACTGTATAAACAGATTTTTTGAGTGGCAGCTCCTCCGTAAAGAAAGCAGTTAGATCCTAACATCCCAGCTTTTCATCATAAATATGCCTATGTTTTTCCCACGTTTGTAAATGTCAGTCTTATTCCATTTGGGAAAACCCCTCTCAGGTTGATTGAACCTGGGAGGCGTGAATTCACTGTGTTACAGGAAGAGGCAGGGGACCTTCCAGGGACCTTCACCTGTCACTGGCCTCTGAGCAGAGGTGTCACAGCCCTGGCACAGGCACTGCAGCTCCCAGCACTCAAGCAGGGTGTAAACCGAGGCTAAGGACAGAGGAAGACAGTTCCACGGTCAAACCTTAAAGCCCACAGTTAAATCTTCTGTAGCTTTCTTTCTGCTTCTGGTTGGTTCAAAGAACCAGAAACCCTTTTTTTCCTTCTTCCTGGCATTCTTCTGTCTACTTAGGCATGTGGTGTGAGGAGATGCAGGCGTGTGTCAAAGCCTGGTTTAAGGACTGGGTTTGCCATTTGGTGGACATCCGATCCTTTGTCTTCCTCCTCTCTTCTGTTGGATCATCTTTGATGGTCTCCTGCTCACAAAGGTTAAGGTGGACCAGAAAGTGGAAGGTAATTAACATGCAGTTACTGATTGACCACCAGCCAGCAGCCACATGGTAATATTTGATCCCAGTCTTCTTTGCATTTGTACTTGCTGGTGTGTTTGTGATCTTCTGAGTCACTTTCTATAAGTGAGGCATATTTTCTCATCTGTCAAACACATCAACAGTAACACACACCATTAGCCTTTGTGCCACTAAGAAAAAGCTGCCAATTAAACTATGACACGCCATTGAGTGTAAGATGAACTCCAACTTCAGAGTCGTCAAAATGTGAAAATTGCTGTGTCTTCCGATTAATGAAATATGGTTTAGACTTGCATTTTGTTTTATGACACAATCTTGAGAATCTATCTTTCAAAAGAATAACGCAGTCCATTTATTTTTTCCCTTACACTGGTGGTTGTTTTTCTGTTGGTCTCTGTTACACTTTTTTTTTTTTTTTAAATAAATTTATTTATTTATTTGTGGCTGTGTTGGGTCTTTCTCTACTTGCGGTGAATGGGGGCTACTCTTCACTGTGTTGCATGCACTTATCATTGTGGTGGCTTCTCTTGTTGTGGAGCCCGGGCTCTAGGTGTGCAGGCTTCAGTAGGTGTGGCTCGCAGGCTTCAGCAGTTGTGGCTCGCGGGCTTAGTTGCTCTGCGGCATGTGGGATCTTCCCGGGCCAGGGCTCGAACACGTGTCCCCTGCATTGGCAGGCAGATTCTTAACCACTGCGCCACCAGGGAAGTCCCTCTGTTATGCTTCTTGTTTTCATGTTTCTATGCTGCTTTTCTTGTTTCCTCTTATTTTGCTACACAGATTGTATTCCCTTTTCTTTAGTGTTTTGGGAAAAAATATGTACATAAATTCTAGTAGTAGTTACAATGCATTGTTCATAAGCATTCTTTAACTTGTGTTTTTCTAATCATCAAAATCAAGAATGACACTGTGTCTTCACTCTCTCCTTTAGTGCTGAAGACTTAGAATACTTTAACTTCCTTTGTTTCTCAGATAGACTTCCCAATTTTTGGTAATATAATATGGGGGCTATTGTTATTAGTATTTAAATATTAATTGAATACTTAATAATGTGTGATAATGATTAAATCTCTTTAAAAGAATTTTAACTTCATAGTTGTGTAATCACGTTTATAAAAAGTATTTAGGGGCTTCCCTGGTGGCACGGTGGTTGAGAGTCCGCCTGCCAATGCAGGGGACACAGGTTCATGCCCCGGTCCGGGAAGATCCCACATGCCACGGAGTGGCTGGGCCTGTGAGCCATGGCCACTGGGCCTGCGTGTCCGGAGCCTGTGCTCTGCAACGGGAGAGGCCACAACAGTGAGAGGCCCGTGTACTGCAAAACAAACAAACAAACAAACAAACAAACAAAAAGAAGTATTTAAATTCAGTTCTAGGACTGGGACAGGATGAAATGAAGTGAGGCACCCACCGTGAGCACACATTTAAGGGTGCCAAAGTAATTAAGGTAAATGCTATTTTAATGCAATATCTTTAAACCAAAATTATTGCAAAAAATCCAGGATGAACAAAATATCAAAACCTTAAATAAAAACAGGATTAGATAGTGTGAGGCAGGTGAGACTGAGTCCTTTAAGACATTTTTTGTTTTGGCATTAATTTTGATTTAAAAAATATTGCGTGAACATGTCATTTATCTTGACTACTGAGTGTTTTGGCGCCTCTTTAAATCTTACCCCTGGGCAAGTGTCTTTTTACTTCCCCTGAGTCCCAGCCTTGCTCAGCTCTATGTTCAATTGGGTTCATTGCTCACTGCCAGTCCTTTTATACAGCTTCTCCAGTCTTGAGTTCTTAATTCTGCTTCTTTTCTTCACGTATTGGGATATGTCCTCAAGTCGTTTTTTTCTCCCAGAAGGTAGAATATTTTCTGAGTCTCTGCAGCACTGCTCAGAAGGCATACAGTGCAGAGTTTAAGAGTCTGGGCTCTGGAGCCAGGTGGCCTGGGTTTTCATCTCCCTTGTACCCTGACACTTACCAGCTCTTGTGCCTTTTTGTTTCTTTACCTGTCAAGTGGACATAACAATAGGACCTACCCATGGGTCGTCATTAGGATTAGATGAGTTCACGCACATAAATTTTATATGGTAGTCCTTGGCACCTAGCAAGAGCTCAATAAATGCTGACTCTTTTTGGCAGAGGAAAGATAATTTGTCTGAAGATAAGCATCATCCCCCCAGCGCGCACCCACCTTCAAATCTGTAGACTTTTATTTGCATTATTCTCTTCATCTACTCACCTTCTGGTGTTTAGTGTTGCAGCAAAATCCAAGACTAGCTTGATTTCTTTTTTCCTTTAGGGCAGGTCTAACTTTTCTGCCTAAATGCTTGGAAAATTTTTTCTCATGATTTTTTTTAATTAAAAAATGTTGCCAAACTTCATGAGCCAGGCAGTCATTATACTACTCTAGTTTTGTATGTGTTTGAAATTTCAGTGAGGAAAAGCCTAAGAAAATATCGCCAAGCTGTGTCTAGATGTGAGTCTTTTCCTATTGGTTTTGCTGGACTGAGGTGGGCTGTTTTCAGCAGAACCCACAGCCCTCTCTTCCGCTCGGGCTGTGTTTCTTTACTTCTGTCACTGTTTATTGTTTCTGTCCCACTGATCTGATCTCTTTACTTTAGGGTCTCTGTTGTGTATCTTCTGTCTTATGTTCTGTCTCATTGCTGGGCTTGTGCCCTTTGCAGCTGCTCACTGGTAGAACTTCATCTTCTTGACACACTACTTACTCGACTTTCTACATTGTAGATTCTACTTTTTCCTCGTTTCGGTATTAACCTTAATTCTGCTAATGTTGACTTTGTTTCCTTATAATAATTCCTTTCTGCCTCTATCTCCTTCTTCACCTCAGTCTGTTTTCTTCTTCTGGCTCTCTGTTCTCGTTTCATATTGGCTACTTTATTTTGTATTGTTGCAAGGATACACCTCTCCTGATGTTTTCTCTGACACCTTATGTTAGAAATTTCAGAGATATATTGTTCCTATAAGCCTTCTGAGTATCCTTCTGAGGATACTGTTTCTTTTCCCAAGCACTATATGGTCCTTTTTTTTTTTTTTTTTTAACTAGTGAAAACTTTTAAATTTAAAATTAGCCAGCTGGACTCAGTTTAGATGATCCCAGTTTTGTTGGCAACATCCAAAGCATCATAGTCAGGAGCCAGTCGAACATATGCCTTCTTCTCTCCATCAGGCCTGATCAGGGTGTTCACCTTAGCCACGTCAGTGTCATAGAGCTTCTTCACAGCCTGTTTAATCTGGTGCATGTTGGCCTTGGCATCCACAGTGAACACCAGTGTGTTGTTGTCTTATGTTTTCTTCATGGCTGACTCGGTGGTGAGGGGGAACTTGATGATGGCATAGTGGTCAAGCTTGCGTCTCCTAGGGGTGCCCTTCCTGGGATATTTGGGCTGCCTCCTGAGCTGTAGTGTTTTGGGCCGTTGGAAGGCGGGTGACATCCGGATCTTCTTTTTTTTTGTGGCCGTGGACGCCTTTCAGCACTGCTTTCTTGGCCTTCAAAGCCTTTGCTTTGGCTTTGGCTTTGGGAGGGGCAGGGGCTGAGAGAAGGAAAGAAAATGAGGGTGTGGGGGTGCTCACTACTGGTCTTGAGGCTGGAAGTGATTGATTTATACACTCGTTTTCATTCACTCTGTATTAGAATTTTCCTCCTTTATCCTCACATGAGGCAGCTCTATCCAGACTCCCAAAGCAGTGGCTGGTAATTAGAGCAGCTAGACTGGTCTGAGGCGGTCTTCTCTCCTGTCCTCCCTCACTGGTTCTTTGATGCTCTGACTCCATAGAATGTACAGAAAACCGCATTAACCAGCATGCATTGCTACCCCCACCCTTCCTGTCCTGGTCTTTGTCTCAGGATGCTGTGTATCACAAGCAGGCCAGACTCTACTTCCTGCCCTGTTGTCTGTCTCCTGGTTATCATCTCTGAATGATGGTGGTGTGGAGGGGAGGGAGGGACAGAGTTAAGGTATGGGAGTGATGGACGGAACATTGTCCTGATTGCCTAGGAGAGCAGATTTCATTTTTTCCCTTAGTGCTTTTTTAAGTTTTCCTAATTATTCTAGAGGACATTTACTACTTGCATAATAAAATAAAATGAAAAGAAAGTAGTACCCCTGTATTTATGAGACAGCTGTCCAGTATTTAAGATATGAATCCAACTTCAGGTCTCTGAGGAGGAGTTGGTCAACAGGACAGGTAAGAAGTATCTTTCCACCTTTCTTAGGGAAGATTCTGGGTCTTGGAACCCTGGGTTGGTTTTCTTAGTCCAACCCCATCCACCTTATTATTTATGGGGATTCTTCATAAACCTGTCCTTAGTTCATCCTTCAGCCTTTGATTTTAGTGTTGTGAGTTTCTAACTTTTTAAAAATGACATCAAGGACTGATATATGGATGCCTTTTTGCCATTAAAAAAAAAAGTTGTGGTAAAAATACAAATTAAAAAAATTTGGATTGCTTCAAGATGGTAGAGTAGAAGGATGTGCTCTCACTCCCTCTTGCGAGAACGCTGGAATCACAACTAACTGCTGAACAATCATCGACAGGAAGACACTGGAACTCACTAAAAAAGATACCCCACATCCAAAGACAAAGGAGAAGACAAAATGGATGGTAGGAGGGGCGCAATCACAATAAAATCAAGTCCCATAACTGCCGGGTGGGTGACTCACAAACTGGAGAACACTTATACCACAGAAGTACACCCACTGGATAGAAGGTTCTGAGCCCCATGTCAGGCTTCTGAACCAGAGGGTCTGGCAATGGGAAGAGGAATTCCCAGAGAATCAGACTTTGAAGGCTAGCAGGATTTGATTGCAGAACTTCGACAGGACTTGAGGAAACAGAGACTCCACTCTTGGAGGGCACACACAAAGTAGTGTATGTATCGGGACCCAGGGGAAGGAGCAGTAACCCCATAGAGGTTGAACCAGGCCTACCTGTTAGTGTTGGAGGGTCTCCTGCAGAGGCGGGGGGGTGGCTCTGTCTCACCATGAAGACAAGGACACTGGCAGCAGAAGTTCTGGGAAGTACTCCTTGGCGAGAGCCCTCCCAGAGTCCACCATTAGCCCCACCAAAGAGCCCAGGTAGGCTCCAGTGTTGGGTCACCTCAGGCCAAACAACCAACAGGGAGGGGACCCACCCCACCTATCAGCAGACAAGAGGATTAAAGTTTTACTGAGCTCTGCCCACCAGAGCAACAGCCAACTCTACCCACCACCAGTCCCTCCCATCAGGAAACTGGCACAAGCCTCTTAGATAGCCTCATCCACCAGAGGGCAGACAGCAGAAGCAAGAAGAACTACAATCCTGTAGCCTGTGATACAAAAACGACATTCACAGAAAGACAGACAAGATGAAAAGGCAGAGGGCTATGTACCAGATGAAGGAACAAGATAAAACCCCAGAAAAATAACTAAATGAAGTGGAGATAGGCAACCTTCCAGAAAAAGAATTCAGAATAATGATAGTGAAGATGATCCAGGACCTCGGAAAAAGAATGGAGGCAAAGATCGAGAAGATGCAAGAAATGTTTCACAAAGGTCTAGAAGAATTAAAGAACAAACAAACAGAGATGAACAATACAATAACTGAAATGAAACTACACTAGAAGGAATCAATAGCAGAATAACTGAGACAGAAGAACGGATAAGTGACCTGGAAGACAGAATGGTGGAATTCACTGCCACGGAACAGAATAAAGAAAAAAGAATGAAAAGAAATGAAGACAGCCTAAGAGACATCTGCGACAACATTAAACACAACAACATTTGCATTATAGGGGTCCCAGAAGGAGAAGAGAGAGAGAAAGGACCCGAGAAAATATTTGAAGAGATTATAGTCAAAAACTTCTCTAACATGGGAAAGGAAATAGCCACCAAAGTACAGGAAGTACAGAGAGTCCCATACAGGATAAACCCAAGGAGAAACATGCCAACACACATAGTAATCAAATTGGCAAAAATTAAAGACAAAGAAAAATTATTGAAAGCAGCAAGAGAAAATACTTAAAGTGCTGAAAGGGAAGAAGCTACAACCAAGATTACTCTACCCAGCAAGGATCTCATTCAGATTCGATGGAGAAATCAAAAGCTTTACAGGACAAGCAAAAGCTAAGAGAATCCAGCACGACCAAACCAGCTCTACAAGAAATGCTAAAGGAACTTCCTTAAGTGGGAAACACAAGAGAAGAAAAGGACTTACAAAAACAAACACAAAACAATTAAGAAAATGGTTATAGGAACATACATATCGATAATTACCTCAAACGTGAATGGGTTAATGCTCCAACCAAAAGACACAGGCTTGCTGAGTGGATACAAAAACAAGACCCATATATGTGCCGTCTACAAGAGACCCACTTCAGACCTAGGGACACGTGCAGACTGAAAGTGGGGGGATGGAAAAAGATATTCCATGCAAATGGAAATCAAAAGAAAGCTGGAGTAGCAATACTCATATCAGATAAAATAGACTTTAAAATAAAGAATGTTACAAGAGACAAGGAAGGACACTACATAATGATCAAGGGATCAATCCAAGAAGAAGATATAACAATTGTAAATATTTATGCACCCAACATAGGAGCACCTCAATACATAAGGCAACTGCTAACAGCTGTAAAAGAGGAAATCGACAGTAACACAATAATAGTGGGGGACTTTAACACCTCACTTACACCAATGGACAGATCATCCAGACAGAAAATTAATAAGGAAACAGAAGCTTTAAATGACACAATAGACCAGATAGATTTAATTGATATTTATAGGACATTCCATCCAAAACCAGCAGATTACACTTTCTTCTTAAGTGCGCACAGAATATTCTCCAGGATAGCTCATATCTTGGGTCACAAATCAAGCCTCAGTAAATTTAAGAAAATTGAAATCATATCAAGCATGTTTTCTGAAAACAGTGCTATGAGATTAGAAATCAATTACAAGGAAAAAAATGTAAAAAACACAAACACATGGAGACTAAACAATACATTATTAAATAACCAAGAGATCACTGAGGAAATCAAAGAGGAAATCAAAAAATACCTAAAGACAAATGACAATGAAAACACAATGTTCCAAAACCTATGGGATGCAGCAAAAGCATTTCTAAGAGGGAAGTTTATAGCTATAAAAGCCTACCTCAAAAACAAGAAAAATCTCAAATAAACAATCTAATCTTACACCTAAAGGAGTTAGAGAAAGAAGAACAAACAAAACCCAAAGTTAGCAGAAGGAAAGAAATCAGGACTATCAGAGCAGAAATAAATGAAATAGAAACAATACAACAATAGCAACGATCAATAAAACTGGTTCTTTGAGGAGGTAAACAAAGCTGGTCCTTTGAGGAGGTAAACAAAATTGATAAATCATTAGCCAGACTCATCAAGAAAAAGAGGGAGAGGACTCAAATCAATAAAATTAGAAATGAAAAAGGAGAAGTTACAGTGGACACCTCAGAAATACAAAGCATCATAAGGGACTACTACAAGCAACTATATGCCAATAAAATGGACAACCTGGAAGAAATGGACAAATTCTTAGAAAGGTGTAACTTTCCAAGACTGAACCAGGAAGAAATAGAAAAAACGAACAGACCAGTCACAAGTAATGAAATTGAAACTGTGATTAAACATCTTCCAACAAACAAAAGTCCAGGACCAGATGGCTTCACAGGTGAATTCTATCAAACATTTAGAGAAGAGCTAACACCCATCCTTCTCAAACTCTTCCAAAAAGTTGCAGAGAAAGGAACACTCCCAAACTCATTCTGTGAGGCCACCATCACTCTGATACCAAAACCAGACAAAGATACTACAAAAAAAGAATATTACAGACCAATATCACTCATGAATATAGATGCAGAAATCCTCAACAAAATACTAGCAAACAGAATTGAACAACACATTAAAAGGATCATACACCATGATCAAGTGGGATTTATCCCAGGGATGCAAGGATTCTTCAATATACGCAAATAAATCAATGTGATACACCATATTAACAACTTGAAGAAGAAAAACCATATGATCATCTCAATAGATGCAGAAAAAGCTTTTGACAAAATTCAACACCCGTTTATGATAAAGACTCTCCAGAAAGTGGGCATAGAGGGAACCTACCTCAGCATAATAAAGGCCATATACGATAAACCCACAGCAAACATCATTCTCAATGGTGAAAAACTGAAAGCATTTCCTCTAAGATCAGGAACAAGTCAAGGATGTCCACTCTCACTACTGTTATTCAACATAGGTTTGGAAGTCCCAGCCACGGCAATCAGAGAAGAAAAAGAAATAAAAGGAATACAAACTGGAAAAGAAGAAGTAAAACTGTCACTGTTTGCAGATGACATTGATACAGGTGACATCTGATAGGCAGATGACATAGAGAATCCTAAAGATGCCACCAGAAAACTACTAGAGCTAATCAATTAATTTGGTAAAGTTACAGGATACAAAATAAATGCACAGAAATCTCTTGCATTCCTATACACTAGTGATGAAAAATCTGAAAGAGAAATTAAGGAAACACTCCCATTTACCATTGCAACAAAAAGAATAAAATACCTAGGAATAAACCTACCTAGGGAAACAAAAAACCTGTATGCAGAAAACTATAAGACACTGATGAAAGAAATTAAAGATGATACCAACAGATGGAGAGATATACCATGTTCTTGTATTAGAAGAATCAATATTGTGAAAATGACTATACTACACAAAGCAATCTAGAGATTCAATGCAATCCCTATCAAATTACCATTGGCCTTTTTTACAGAACTAGAATAAAAAATCTTAAAATTTGTATGGAGACACAAAAGACCCCGAATAGCCAAAGCAGTCTTGAGGGAAAGAAACGGAGCTGGAGGAATCAGACTCCCTGACTTCAGACTATACTACAGTAATCAAGACCATATGGTACTGGCACAAAAACAGAAACATAGATTGGTGGAACAAGGTAGAAAGCCCAGAGATAAACCCACACACCTATGGTCAACTAATCTATGACAAAGGAGGCAAGGGTATACAATGGAGAAAAGGCAATCTCTTCAATAAGTGGTGCTGGGAAAACTGGACAGCTACATGTAAAAGAATGAAATTAGAACACTCCCTAACACCATACACAAAAATGAACGCAAAATGGATTCAAGACCTACATGTAAGACCGGACACAATAAAACTCTTAGAGGAAAACATAGGCAGAACACTCTTTGACATAAATCACAGCAAGATCTTTTTTGGTCCACCTCCTAGAGTAATGGAAATAAAAACAAAAATAAACAAATGGGACCTAATGAAACTTAAAAGCTTTTGCACAGCAAAGGAAACCATAAACAGGACGAAAAGACAACCCTCAAAATGGGAGAAAATATTTGCAAACGAATCAACAGACAAAGGATTAATCTCCAAAATATATAAACAGCTCATGCAGCTCAATATTAAAAATACAAACAACCCAATCCAAAAATGGGCAGAAGACCTAAATAGACATTTCTCCAAAGAAGATATACAGATGGCCAAGAAGCACATGAAAAGCTGCTCAACATCACTAATTATTAGAGAAATGCAAATCAAAACTACAATGAGGTATCACCTCACACCAGTTAGAATGGGCATCATCAGAAAATCTACCAACAACAAATGCTGGAGAGGGTGTGGAGAAAAGGGAACCCTCTTGCCCTGTTGGTGGGAATGTAAATTGATACAGCCACTATGGAGAACAGTATGGAGGTTCCTTAGGAAACTAAAAATAGATTTACCATATGACCCAGCAATCCCACTACTGGGCATATACCCAGAGAAAACCATAAATCAGAAGGATACATGCACCCCAATGTTCATTGCAGCACTATTTACAATAGCCAGGTCATGGAAGCAGCCTAAATGCCCATCAACAGACAAATGGATAAAGAAGATGTGGTACATATATACAATGGAATATTACTCAGCCATAAAAAGGAATGAAATTGGGTCATTTGTAGAGACATGGATGGATCTAGAGACTGTCATACAGAGTGAAGTAAGCCAGAAGGAGAAAAACAAATATCGTATATTAACGCATGTATGTGTAACCTAGAAAAATTGTACAGATGAATCGGTTTGCAGGGCAGAAATTGAGACACAGATGTAGAAAACAAACGTATGGACACCAATGGGGGAAAGCAGTGGGGCGTGGAGGTGGTGGTGTGATGAATTGGGAGATTAGGATTGACAGTTATACACTGATGTGTATAAAATGGATGATTAGTAAGAACCTGCTGTATAAAAAAACAAAATTCAAAAAAAAATTGGGGGTCCTAACCATTTTTAAGTATACAACTCAGTAGTGTTAAATACATTCATATTATTGTACAATCTCCAGAACCCTTTTCATCTTGCAGAACCCTTTTCATCTTGCAAAACTGAACCTCTATACCCAGTAAATAACTCTTCCCCCCACCCCCTTTTCCCCACTTTGTCCCCTGCCCTTCTCCACCATGGACATACAGACTTTTTGAAACATACACTCTTCTTGAAATTGACCATCTCTGAAAGTCTTAATGGTCATCCATTCATTCAGCACAGATTTAAGGAGCTCACACTCCTTGCCAGACCCTGTTCTAGGTTCTGGGGATACAGCAGTGAGCAAGGGCAGTATTGTCCCTGTTTTTAAGGAGCTAATGTTCTAGGGAGAAGAGGAAGGCAGACAATAAACGAATGAACAGGGTGAGTTCAGAGAGTGCTAAGAGCCGTAAGACAGTAAACCGACAGCTGGGACAGGGGGTGCCTCTGGGGTGCTGCTTTGGCCAGCGAAGTCCCCCGGGGCCTTTCTGAGCGCGTGATCGTTGAGCAGACCCCTGGATTTACTCAGGAGATCTCCTCCCCCAGGTAGAGGAACTAGAGGCTGGCAGTCTGAGCAGGGAGACAGCACACACAAAGACTCTCGTCCCTTTGAAGAATGGGAAGAAAAAAAAAAAACAGCCTCACTTGAGCGTTGTGAGCAGTGGGAGAGAATGAGGAGATGCCAGGCAGCATCTGAGGTGCTGAAGGGCGGCTGAGTTCTAGTTCACGTGAGGTTGTCTGCACTTGAGGTCACCTTTCCTTCATCACTCACTCCTGTGCTCAGGCTGAGAACAGAAGCTCCAGATTCAGCTGAGTTTGAAGCCTATTTTTTTTCTAATGGCAGAATTGCTACAGGGTAAAGAAATCTACCTCTGATCACTCCTGTCCCCCTTAGCAAGAATATATACAACTATTCTGTAATAACCCATTACTCTTGGAAAGATCAGTATTAGAAAGTTTTTTTTGCTGTTCCCAAGGGTTGAGGGAAAATTTTTAAAATGCTTTATAAGGAATCCCTGGTGGTCCAGTGATTAGGACTCTGCATGTTCACTGCTAAGGGCCCGGGTTTGATCCCTGGTTGGGAAACAGATCCCAAAAGCCATGTGGCGTGGCCAAATTAAAAAAAAAAAAGAAAAAAGCTTTATTAACAGCAATATGGTAGCTAGAATGGCATGACCGCATCCATCCTCCATACCCATGTCTGTCCATGATGTGGCTTCCTGACTTCTGCCACCCGAATGGACTTCGGCCACATCTAATGGCCGATCACACGTGACGTGATCACACCACAGGCGTCTTTTCTCAGCTGTGGTCATCATGTCAATGGGCATTCAGACTGCATTTCAAGCAGCCCATACCCAATTTGACTTTTGTTTTTTATTGTAAATATTTATAAGTATTTTTGAAAAGTTAAAAAAAAATAAGAAAAACACCCTCAAGGAAGTACGGCACATGCGAATTGTTTTTGTCCAGGGACAGGGAGAGACACAGCCTATGGTCATTACGCAGAAACTCGTTTATAAATAGGTGACCTGAATCTACACTTAAATCCACTGAATCAGCTTAAATCCTCTATGGTCCACTTAAAATTGGACCCACTTCAAGTCGGGTTTCTTCAACAGCATGGTATGGCTATTTCTTGAGCTCTAAATGTTGGATTTGGAAAATACTTGGCATCATTCTAGGTCTTTATTTCAGAAAGCATCCTGGGATGGCACGGGCCTAAGTCACACTCCACAGAGCAGCTGAAAAATGGGACACTGGGCTCTTTGCCATCGGCCAGCGCCAGCATAACCTGGGCCATTTTACCCAACTCCGTGGAGGATGAACAAACCTGCCCGCCAGAGCCAGAGGTAAGCTCGCCAGCCTCTCTTCGCACCTTTCATGGCTTGTGTTAGCGCTTGTTCAGAAGTAGAGTAATTATATTTGTAACTTGCTCACCGCTGGGTTTTAAGAGGAGACAAATTATAAAATGGAAGCATCGCCCAGGGAGACAAAATCAGCTCCGTGCACGCCTGGCGCTCCTGCTCTTGTGCCTGGCAGCTGCCGTGGGCGAACGGTGATCCAACTGATGCGGAATCTTCCATTTTCACTGAAATGGGAGTCGTTTTCACGTCATGTGGGAGAAACTAACACGCCCACTAACGTGATGCCTGTTGACATGATGGGAGTGGTTACAATATATTATGTCGCTCCCCTCAATATTGGCTTCTTCGTGTGGTTGTGCTAATAATATGAGCTCCTTCCTCCTATGCTTGATCCCCGCATGCTACACAACCGGGCCAGCCCAGGGGCAGTGGCTGGGACTCTTCTAGGCGTTGCACTAGCCCAGGTCCAGGGAGGAGCAGCCCTGCAGACCTTCGGGGCTAGCCAGGCCCCCACAGGCTCCCTGGACCCAGTCATCTGCCCACGCAATCTCCGTGACTAACTGCGCCTCTAAGTGGCAGCTGGAGGGAAGCCAAATGCAGCCTGCATTTTGTCAATTTCCCCAGGCGTCATGAGTGAATTTCTCTTTCTTGGTTGCACGTGTCCTGTTGACAGGATCTCGTGAACTGGGCTGGGACCTACTTTAACCATGTGTTAGAGGTGGTTCTTCATTTGAATTGAAATCACTTTAGCCTGAAAATTGTGCAGCAAAATCTATTTTGTAAGGTTGCAAGTCCCAAGGCAGCTTCTTCAGTCAAATGGTCTTGGTTATCCATTGAAATGTTTCTCCAAGCTTCACGTGATTCTATTCTCCGAGGGCCGCTTGAGGGCTCAGGTCTTCCAGAGGCAGGATCGGCCTGCCTGCAAGTATTTCATCAGCATCTGTAAGGTGACTTTGCAGGGTATGAAACGATAGGGGATGTGAGATTTTGAAAGGTATCTGCCTCTGCCTGTACACCGAGTTTCAGGGGGAAAACACTTGTAGCTGACGTGTGGGTGCCTCGCAAGGTAAGTTGGCAACTGAGAAGATGTCGGAGCTTGCTGTCAGGTAGTTTTTTTGAGAGCCTCGGGTGGGGTCACGTTTGAGGAGGTCGTGCTTAGCTGCTAAGGGGTTGAGAATTCCAATCACCTCCATTCTGTTGGAAAAGAACCTTTGGGAGTTCACACCATAATACACATACCTAAATCTTGCTCTAGAAAGAAATTAAAAGAGAAGTTCTTAGATCTTTAGAAATAACTGTTTAGATCCTCATCCCCAGCAGCATCACGGGGAAACCCTAACAGAGGCTGTCACCTAATAAGCTTTTTTTTAAAAAAATGATTATTTATTTACTTAAGTGTAGTTGATTTATAATGTGTTCATTTGTACTGTACAGCAAAGTGATTTAGTTACACATATATATAATTATTAAATATTCTTTTCCATTATGGTTTATCACAGGATATTGAATACAGTTCCCTGTGCTGTACAGTAGGACCTTGTTGTTTATCCATTCCATACATAAAAGCTTACATCTGCTACCCCCAACCTCCCACTCTATCCCTCCCCTAACCCCCCACCCCCTTGGCAAGTACAAGTCTCTTCTCTATGTCTGTGAATCTGTTTCTGTTTCATAGATAGGTTCACTTGTGTCATATTTTAGATTCCACACATAAGTGATGTCATATGGTGTTTGTCTTTCGCTTTCTGATTTGCTTCACTTAGTATGATAGTCTCTGGTTGCATCCATGTTGCTGCATATGGCATTATTTCGTTCCTTTATATGGCCGAGTAGTATTCCATTGTATATATGTACCACATCTTCTTTATCCATTCATCTGTTGATGGACATTTAGGTTGCTTCCATGTCCTGGCTATTGTGAATAGTGGGGCTGTGAATATAGGGGTGCATGTATTTTTTTGAATCAGAGTTGTGTCTAGATATATGCCCAGGATTGGGATTGCTGGTTCCTATGGTAGCTCTAATTTTAGTTTTCTGAGGACCCTCCTTACTATTCCCAATAGTGGCTGCCCCGATTTACATTCCCACCAACAGCGTAGGAGGGTTCCCTTTTCTCCGTGCTCTCTCCAGCATTTATTGTTTGTAGTTTTTTTTTTTTTTTTTTTTTTTTTTTTGCGGTACACGGGCCTCTCACTCTTGTGGCCTCTCCCGTTGCGGAGCACAGGCTCCGGACGCGCAGGCTCAGCGGCCATGGCTCACGGGCCCAGCCGCTCTGCGGCATGTGGGATCCTCCCAGACCGGGGCACGAACCCTTGTCCCCTGCATCGGCAGGCGGACTCTCAACCACTGCGCCACCAGGGAAGCCCTATTGTTTGTAGTTTTTGATGATGGCCATTCTGACTGGTGTGAGGTGATACCTCATTGTAGTTTTGATTTGCATTTCTCTAATAATTAGTGATGTTGAGCATCTTTTCACGTGCCTGTTGGCTGTCTGTATGTCTTTGGAGAAATGTCTACTTAGTAACCTGATAAGATTATTATTAGGGCTGCTGATCTTCCCTATTCTGAGTCCTTCCTAGTGTACGTGCTGCCTTTCCTGTGGATGCTTTTTCTAACCCTGAAGTTTGAAAGGGTTAGTCTGTTCTTTTTACATAAAATTATTGCCCACTTTGCTTTGCCAGTCAATAGCATTGGCAGAAGATAGTATATCATTGTCCAGACGAAATAACTAGCTCCCAAGTTCAACTTTTAAAAAATACTTTGAAGGAGAAGAACTAGGGAGAGCTTTTAAGTTAGGAACAATCATTAATTTCTGATTGTCGTTTTTGCTCTTACTCCTTTTGTCAGAGTGATAGGAGGTATTCTCTGGTACTCTCTTGCAGCAGTGAGAGGCTTATGGGGTGTGATGCGGGTGTGAATGTTTTCTGAGAAGGAAGGATTAGAGCTCTTTTGCAAAGACGTCCTTCATTTTTTTCCAGTGACAGCTCTGGTAGATGATTCTCACAACCCAAACAGCTCGTGTTGGTTGGCACTATTTTTATTTTAGGCCATTGTGCTTTGTCACTTTTTTTTTTTTTTTTTTTTTGTCCTAACAGTTGAAGAAGCTAGCCATAGCCACCCAGTAGTTTTCTTGTCAGAAAAAGGAAAATGTTTCCATTGCCTCCCTTTTGTACAATTTGGAAAAATAACCCAAGAAGGAATGAAGTGAAATTCCTTATGAGAAGGTTTCTTATCCCTTTTGATGTGGAGAATGTAGTTACTATGTGATCATTGGGAGACTAGGAATTGTAGTTATTGTGGTGCTTTAGCCAAATATTTTCTTCTGGCTTATTGTTTTGATCATATTAGGTCTTTAGGAGCATAAATTAGGGTATAAAACATACCACATCCTAATGTATATATATTTTTTAATGCCATCAAGCAATTAACTCAATCCAATTCCCATCAGACATAGACTGGGTATCCTACAATTCAACTCAATTCTGATACTGTCCACCTGGAAGGAGCGTCAGATCTCACAGGTGAAGGGCTCGGTCCTGCAAGACTGAGCACCCCATCAACTTCAGACGCCAGTCACATATCCAGGTTGTCACCTGTGCTTCTGACCAGCTGGCTGTGGATTGGAGGTTCCCATGTCCTCTTCCTCAGGCTTGATTAATTCGCTAGGGTGGCTCACAGAACTCAGAGAAACATCTACTAGTTTGTTACAAAAGGATGTAATTCAGGAACAGAAGGAAGAGATGCATACAGCAAGGTCTGTGGGAAGGAGCTCGGAGCTTCCATGCCCTCCTGCCCTCTCCGAGTGCACCACTCTCCCCACCAACCATGAAGCTCTCTGAACCCTGTTCTTTAGGGTTTTTAAGGAGGCTTCATTACATAGGCATGGTTGATTAAATTACCCTCCAGGCCCTCTCCCCTCCCCGGAGGTCAGGGGTAGGACTGAAAGCTCCAACCCTCTAATAACCGGGGTTGGCTCCACTGGCAACCATCTCCCATCCTTAGGGGCTTTGCAAAAGTCATTCCTTAACATAACAAAAGACACTTTAAAGCTTTCATCTCTTAGGAAATTCCCAGGGTTTTAGGAACTCTGTGTTGGAAATAGGGACAAAAAAGCAAATATATATTTCTTACCATAAATCACAATGTGACACTCCCCTCCGCTGTTTCTGGCTTACCATAAAACAACTTACAGATACCTGGAAAATGAATGCATTTTCAAGCTTAGTCTGTTTCATTCTCAACAGAATAGAGCTCAGAAGAGCAGCGTGTATTTAATATGTGTGTTACAAGAGAATTGTGGTTGGCTCTGTTATCAGATGCAGTGATCTCAAAATTTTATTCGGCTGGGGCTGGGGCTGGGAGCCACTAAATGTGAAAATGAAATATTCTTCCATAACAAAGTGAGTTAGGATCTTGGGACCTAAGGAGAACGATATCTCCGTTAGGAGAACGATATTTCAACTCTCTCAGCACGGTTTGAAATTTAAGTTTAGACAGAAAAGGGTTTTGGCGGTGCTTTCTTTGTCGAAGAGTGCCTTGTTTTAGGACAGGAGGAATGGTGACTGGGGAGATGAAGTACTGGGCCTGGCGCTCTTGACCTTCCACCCACCCTCCGGATTGGAAACCTACCAACGCAAGTCCACGTCGCAGGCATTCTCACAGGGAGGTTTCTAAATGCATGACGGTTTCCTCAGTGCATTTGTGTGAGAGCTGGAAGCTGAGGCGGGGACCAGATTCCTTCTGCTGGTGCTGCTGGCGGACAGGGTCAAGGGGATGTGAGTATTTAGAGGCAGGTGCAGTGGCCAGACTCGTTGTTCTGGGGCCTCTGTCCCCCTGCGTTGGCAGGAGAGGCTGTTGTGGCTGCAGCGCCGGCAGCATCCCGACACTTGGATCAAGGATACCTGCAGTGGTGTGTCCTTGCATGAAAAAGTCTAAGGGGGCCTTCTGTTCTGGCCTTCCGCCAGACCAGTGATGCTATAAGCACCTAATTCCCATATCAAATCCCTTCCTGATTGAAATACCTGGAGTGGTTTCCATTCCTGGCCCTGGATCCTGACTGGTTGGGCTGTTGGCATAGGGAAGCAGTGGGTGGCATGGGGACAATCCTCAACGGCAGCTCACATGTCACCATGTTTACCCACCTTCCTGGAGGCTGTTTCTGAGAGACAGAAACCCTAATTTGTGGTAAAAGTCAGGGTTATCGAGGTAAATTCATAAATAATGAAATTCACCCCTTTAAAATGCAATTTTACCACTTCTGAACTTTGATCTGTTACAACAGTTCCATCGCTTTCCAAGATTCCCTTGTGTTCCTTTGTGTTTAACTCCTCCCCTAGCCCCTGGCAAGCGCTCATCTGCTTTCTGTCCACGTAGTTTTGTCTTTTCCAGAATGCCATGTAAATGGAATCACGCAGTGTGTACACGTGAGCCCGGCTTTCTTTGTTTAGCATAATGTGTGCTGTGTTAATTGTTGGAGGCAGTTATTAGGTGCCCGGACACCGACCCCTGGCCTGGAGGGAAAAGATGGAGAGTCAGTCCTGTTAATCCCTCTCCACTGGGGACCTGCAGCAGGGGGTCTTGAAGCCGCGTCTCAGGAGTACGTCATCAGCTCCTATCAACCCCTGGGTTGACTGTTTCACTAGAAAACTTTGCCTGGTGACTTGTCTGCATCGCAGTGGCAGTAATGCCATCAAGAGACCACATGACCTACACTCCCCAAATCTAGCAGGTTCAGAAGGACTTCTCATAATGTCCCTAAGTACTAAGGACTCGATCCACATATAAATTAGCCAGTGGGCTTTGGTTAGAAAACTGCAGAATTTAATTTTCAAGTAAGTGTGTCAAAATCCCCACTTCCCCAGGGAGGGCATTGTTTTACAAATAAGGGAAAGAGACAGATATAAAGATTTAGCTGAATTTTGCCTCAAGAAGAATTTTCAGGCTCTTGGTTGAATTGTCATCTTTAGCACTGAACTTTTGAACCACTTAACCGCATATAAAGCTGTTAGTTTTGAAATCCTCTGACATTCAAGTTGAAGCCTGACCAGTGTAATCTCAACCCATTTTGATCCTTTTTATTCTTCATCTCCACAGTACATCAATGTATAGGTAGATGTTAACTGAGCATGAAGTGTCAGGCATGGGATGGTGATAGAGTTTTTCAAGATAAGGTAATATGCTATTTTGATCCTTTGGATAATTCTTTTTTTTTTTTTTTTTTTGCGGTACGCGGGCCTCTCACTGTTGTGGCCTTTCCCGTTGCGGAGCACAGGCTCTGGACGTGCAGGCTCAGCGGCCATGGCTCACGGGCCTAGTTGCTCCGCGGCATGTGGGATCTTCCCGGACCGGGGCACGAACCCGTGTCCCCTGCATCGGCAGGCAGATTCTCAACCACCGCGCCACCAGGGAAGCCCTGGATAATTCTTTTAACACGCATTTTCAACCTTACTGATTTGTTCAAAATATTTGACATGTACTTGTTGTCAGCTGTTTGACCATGGAGTGGGTCAGCTAACACATCCCTATAATGGTTGAAAATCAATTTAGTGAATTCTGTGATAGCTCCACAAAGTTAATGGTTGCTACGTAGGAAATGTTGTCGATCACATTTGGGCTTTGTAACAAGTAAGGTCGTGGGTGATATGATTAACCCCTTCCTACCCCACTCCCCACCCTGTCATTAGAGAGTTTGATTGCCTCTTCTTCCCAGATCCTGTAGGACAGATGTTTTTTCTCTTTGAGCCATGGCCTTTGAGTCACTACATCTTAGAATAGTCTTTAGGGGTCCAGTGGCCACTCCCCAAACTGGAGTGACTGACTGACTTGCCAAGAGTCACAGAACTGGCCAGTGGTAAAGGCAGGATGGACATCTAGACTTCCTTTCTCCCCAGCCAGTGCCCTTCTGTATATACCACACCATCTCCTGTGTCTAGGAGGATTCTTTCAGCTGCAAATAACAGAGAACCCAACAGTTAGAAGCTCAAGCAATAACTACATTTAATTTTCTCACACAGTGAGACTTCTGCCAGTGAGTGGCCATGGGTTTGTTGCAACCACTCCCGATGGCCTCGAAGATACAGGCTCCTGGAAAATGGTATGCAGTTCCTGAAAAAAATTAAAACTAGGACTACCATATGATCCAGCAGTTCCACTTGTGTGTATTTATCCAAAAGAATTGAAATAAGGTTCTTGAGATATTTGCACCCCAGGGTTCATTGCAGCTTTGTTCCTCGTAGCCAAGAGGTGGAAACAACCTAAATGGATGAATGAATGAAGAAAATATGGTATATGGATGATATGATGGATTGTTCTTCAGCCTTGAAAAAGGAATGAACCTTTAGAAACATTATAATAAGTGAAATAAGCCAGTCATAGAAGGACAAATACTGCATGATTCCACTTATAGGAAGTATCTAAAGTTGTCAAACTGATAGAAACAGGAAGTAGAATGGTGGTGGCCGGGGCAGTGGGGAGGGGATGGGGAGTTGCTATCCAGTGAGTGGAGAGTTTCAGTTGTGCAAGATGAAGGGTTCTGACGGTCTTCTGTGCAGCCATCTGCGTGTAGCTAACACTACTGTTCTACGCACTACCACATTTGTTAAGAGGGTAGATCTCATGTGCTTTTTATCACACAAAAAATCGATCACTTCTCTCTTAAAAAAAAAAAAAATGAAAAACCGGTTTCTTCCATTCTTCTTGCTGTTGGCTTTTCATCCCCATGCTTGTCATGGTGGCAGCATGCCAGCTACAGTCCCAAGCATCACCTGCTCACAACATTCTTTCAGAACGTGGGACGAGATGAGAGCTCTTCCCAAGACGCTCTGTGTGGGAAGGGAGGTCCCCGGCACACTTTTCTTGTTATCTCATAACGAGAACTAGATCCCCCCCAAGACCCAGCAACTGGGTTTCCATGACTGCTTTAGAGTTACCACAGTCACCCTCCATGGCTTTGGAGGAGGGTGCTAAATCACAGGGATCTCGAGTCCTGGGGGGACCCACATTGGGTCCCCATTAGCCTTGGGGAGTAACAGAGAGTGTGGCTGGACCCCCATACCTGCCCCAAGCAGGTTTTCTTCCTGCAGTGCTCATCTTCAGTTTCCATAGGACTTTTCTAGTGGGGAGGGAGGGATAAATTGGGAGATTGGGATTGACACATACACACTACTGTATCTAAGATAGGTAACTATTAAGGACCTACTGTATAGTACAGGGAACTCTACCCAATACTCTGTAAAGACCTATGTGGGAAAAGAATCTAAAAAAGAGTAGGTATGTGTATATGTATAACTGATTCACTTTGCTGTACAGCAGAAAGTAGCACAACATTGTAAATCAACTATACTCCAATAAAAATTCAAAAGAATTACAGATTCCCAGATCCCAACCCAGGAAAAAAAAGGCTTTTCTAGCCCGACTGTTTCATCTCATAGACCAACTTTTTTGAGTGTAGACCTCTCTCTGATCCCTCATTGAAGACTCCAAAATATTTAGGAAAGCACCGTGGGCATAGTAGACACTCTGTAAATATGTGATGAATGAATGGACATGAATGATAAAGTCCATCTGTACTGTTCATAGCCTGAGGGCATCCTTCTCCCCGTCTTCATCTCTGTCCCTCTCTCTTTCCTAGGGGTAAGTCTAACCTGTTGAGTGGCAGGTGAGTTATGTATGCTGCTGTGACAAGTGATTCATTGATGGCCAGTGTCCTGGACCTCCCTAGTCAGATGGCTTTCTTACTAATTAGTCCATTTCTGGTCGTTGGCCTCGACCTATCCAACAGGTACTAGGTGGTGGTGGTGGTGATGTGTGGAACTCTTATTATAACCTTTTCAGAAGATCCACAGAGGGCATTCCATTTAGGTTCTGTCATTATGGAATGGGGAGTGTCTTTTAATCATCTGGGTTTTTTCTTCTCCTCTTCTGGCTGTTGGTTTGGAGAGAAAACAGTCCATCCACTGTGCAAATGTAGAAGAGACACCTCCTGGCTACCAGACCCTTGACACTTAGAAATCAGAAGGATCCAGGTTGTTGCTTGTGCTTGAAAATAGACTGCTCTCTCATAAGTATGTTCTGTGTTCCCAGTATAGTAAGATAGCAATTATTCATCTTCTCAGTTATTTGTTCATTCATCAAACATTCATTGCGCTACTATGTGATGGACATGGAATGGAGAACTCCTTAGTTTAGCAGATTTTCATAGCTCCGTACTATGAGATGAATTATACACTCACCTCCCTGCAAATTCATATGTTGAAGCCCTAACCCCTAATAGGACTGTATCTGAGAGTTAGGGTCTTTAGGAGGCAATTAAGGTTAAATGAGGTCTTAAGGGTGGGGCCCTAATCCAATAAGACTGTAGCCTTGGAAGGAAGAGGGAGAGAGATCTCTCTCTCTCACTTTCCACCCTGTGAGGACACAGCAGAAGGCAGCCGTCTGCAAACCAGGAAGAGAGCTCTCACCAGAACCCAGCCATGCTAGCCCCCTGATCCAGGACTTCCAGCCTCTAGAACTGTGAGGAAATAAACTCCTGTTGTTTAAACCACCCAGTCTATGGTATTTTGTTAGCCTGAGCTAAGATACTCAGCTTATTAACTCTGTGCATTTTTCACAATAGTTATTTTTTTATAACTTGAGATTAGAAGCAGGAGAAATGGTTTTTAGCCAAGTGATGTTTCCAGGTTATGGTGCTGGTTGTCTGTGGCTGCAGGCCGTGGTAGTTAAGATGACCGTCTGTGGCATCTGGCATCATGGCATTTGGAGACATATTTCTGCGGTGTTCTCACAGGCTGTGATTGCTGAGAACAATCTCTCTTCCCATGGCCGAGAGCTCCTATCTGTCAAAAAGAGCGTTTTTCTGCCCTCTTCTCTTCTTAACAAATGGACAGCAAACATAGCCATCACACACAAACGTAAGCTCTGTGTGCATTTTTCAAGGGCTTCTTGAACTTGGTTTCTGGCCACATTAATGAGCTCTCAGAGGCACAACAGTGTCATTTCCTGTGCAGCTTTGGGGGATTCATTTCAATTTTTGCTACTTTTTTCAACGACTTGTTCTTCCCTTCATTCCTTTTCCTTTTTTCGTATCCCTTTTTGTGGGTGATAATAAAGTTTTGTTTTCTTGGCTGGTGTTGCTTTTATAAGAGCGAGGTGGAGTATAGTCATAGGTCCCCAATCACACCTGCTCAGGGGCCAGTAGGGTGTGTCTGGGGCTTCCAGTGGGTTCAACCCTAGAACAGGCCAGTCTTCGGGGAGGCTTGGGGGTGGTCACCGTGTTGCCTCCCTTTCCTCCCCTCCCCCCAGGCCACTGTGGCTTTGTGACATAAACACCCACCAGAGTGTTGGGGACACAGCCATCTTGGATTTGCCAGTTGTGAGCTGGAGCCATATGAAAAAAAATCAGCACCAGGTGGTATAATCTCTTCTATCCCGCCGCAGTCCCCAAAGGATTAAGCACTTTGAAACTGGTGAATGAAGAGGGCTTAAAGCACTGCAGTGTTTAGTATGGGTTTTCCCTCCCCCCAACCCCCTATCCTGAGTCCTCTTCTCTTTGCCCTGATATCAGTTCTTTGGCCATAGAGGGAGAAAGTCAGATCTGAAGCATTGGTGAAGAGTTGAAGAGATTGTAGCCATGTGGTAGGATAATGTTTAGTGTCCTGTTGTTTTGGGTATTTATTTTCTTCCTATCCCTGTGGCCCCAAATTTCACAACCCTGTCTGCTTTCCCCCTAGCCTGCCTCGCCCCATGGGATACTACCAGTAGAAACGAGCTCTTCACCATCTGCCCGGCTTACATTTTTATTTGCCCACAATGAATAACTCTTCTCGAGGTGATTTATATGCTGTCTCAGATGCCGTTCACTTTCCAGAGATGTGAAGTCGATGCTCAGAGATTTATGACCTTGGGGAAAGAATGTTATGGAAGAAAAGAGGAAAATCTTTTCTCACATATACTTCGGGCTCTGCCTGAATTAATCAATGAGTTCTCGGATCCCTTTTGCAATGTGGATTGAGTTTTGTAGATGGATTATGGGGTGCGGTGCAGGGGCTGCCTCTGTGCTATATTATAATTGTAAATTTAAAATTTTTTGGTAATGGTGATAGATGAGCAGCTCAGCAGAATGGAGATGGTATGTGTATGTGTGAATGAAATTGTCTAAGTTCTGATAAAGATTTTACCCCCTCTGGATATAGGACTCAAACAACTGCCCCTCTGATACTTGAACTTACCTTACCAGCAGCTGTCTGGCTGTCCATCCTGTCCCCAGTCACCCCAGCACCAAAGCTCTCCTTGCCCCTGCAGATATTAGAGCAGCAGGGGCCAAGCAGGTAGGCTTTGTGAGGTGACAGATGAAGTCAAGTGTCATGTGACACCCTGTCACGACCGTCTTCTTTCTCCTCTGAGGACAACTCATAGCCATCGCTTCCCCAAAGCCCCGGGTCCCTTTTCTCTGCCATTCACCATCTGCAGCCAGCTAATGAGACATCGGACTGTCCTATGTCATTTGTGGCTCCCTTTATTAGCTACAGTAATCCCGGCAAATGACCTCATCACAAATAAGTATAAGAAGATGGGCAGAAATACAGCCATTTGGAGGAAAAGGAAACCATAACTTTTTTGGAAATGAAATTAAACCTAACTGAGAACAGTATATCAATCCTTAAAGCCATGGAAATGTCCTTCAGATTGCCCCAAATCTCTCTTCACATTTTCCTTGATCTCATCAGAATTGCTTTCCTTGAAAAAGAATAAGAAATGTATAGAACTTGATTGTTTTATAGTTAAAGTAATACTGCAAGAGTATCAGATCTTCCTACAGCAAATGTATAGTATTTAATCCACATTCTGAGTTTGAAAGAGCTTTGTGGGTTACTCTGGAAATGCACCTACACCATGAATGACATTCTTCTTTGGAAAATGTGTTTCAGATCCCAAATATCTTCTTTTCAATGGCTTGTGTACTAAAATGCAGGGCCAGTTTGTAGTTCTGTCTTAAAAAAAAAAAAACATGTAATTTGGGGAGAAAACAACTCCTTTGGGGAGTGTGAGGTTTTCTTATAGTGACTGAAACCAATTTCCTGCACTGAAGTGAGAAAAGAAATGCAAGCAAGAGAAAGGGACTATTTTTATGTTTACGTGCCTTTTAATTTCATTATGATGCATTTTTAGAGCTAAAAACCTTATTTAGAATGGGATCTTACATAGAAATTCCCAGAATGAGGAAACACCTTTCTGTTTTAGATGCTGCTCTGTGAGATCAGTGGTTCTTCACTAGGTGAGTAGAAAAGTGGGGACAGATGTCATAACAATTCCTTCCTGAGCCTCAACAGAAGACCTTTATAAGCATCAGAGTGCCCACCTCACAAAAGCAAGCTTTTTGTTTATATTTTTTTAGCACACAGATTCCTTAAAGAAGCAATCAGTGGAACATAAGATACAAAACAATAACAAAGCAGTGAGAGATCCTCTTTCAGGTAGTTTGGCTCTTGAGATGAGTAAAAAGGTGTTTCAAAGCTACAGGGGTATTTTGGAGAGGTGAGGTTAAATGATTGCATTTCTAGATCATAGGAATGAAGCTGATTCTCTTTCTTCTCTTGGATCTGGTCTAGAGTAGATGTCAGTTTAAGTTGTCCCTCGATGCGGGGGTTAGCATGATGTCTCTAGGGTTCCAGCTGTGGAGGCTCACAGAGTTGGTTGGACCCCAGCTCTTGGATTTACTGTCTGTGAGAACGTGGGCATGCGAATTATCAATGGTAATGATCGTAGTAATTTCCTGATGGAAATGTGATGAGAACTCGATGAGACGGTGTATTGTCAGTGTTCATCTCGGTGCCTGGCACATAGTAGGTACTCAGTAGTCAGAGTCTTATTCAAATTGTCTTTGACCTGCCTCTCTTACCCCAGTCTGTAGATAGTAAGTTGGTTGAGGAAGCCCTATGAGCATTTGTTGTTAAGCTCTTCTGGGTTCCTCACGCGAGATTCATTTCTCTTATGTAGGCTTCCAAAAGAGTATTCTGGGTATAAATGATGACAAATGTATATATTTATACGCTGGGACCTGATTCACAAAGGGCTTCCATTAATAACTTACTCAAACTGGGCTTCTCCAGGTAGAGCTGATTTAAGCATTATCAAGGCAGTTTTGTTGCAAGGTAGGTGTCTTGCCTGGCTTCTCTCTGAGGAAGTCCTAAAATCACCCAGCCAGCTGGCAGGGTGGGCCCAATCCAGTGGGCATCTCTAAGGCAGGCTGCCCAGGTGGGTTGATTTTCACAGCACACCCCAGCTTTGCCCACAAGAGGAAGTCTGGAGTGTAGAGACATAAAGGAAATATCAGGTAGGTTGTATTAGTTTCCTGTTGCTGCTGTAACAAATGGCCACAAACTTCGCCTAAAAGACACAAATTTATCCTCTTATAGTTCTGTAGATTAGAAGTGTTACGCAGGTCTCAGTGGGCTAAAGTCCAGGTGTCAGCAGAACGGCATTCCTTTCTGGAGGCTCTGGGGTGAATCCATTTCCTTGGCTTTTCCAGCTTCTGGCGGCTGCCTGCATTCCTTGGCTTGTGGCCCCTTCCTCCATCTTCAGGGCTAGGAACCTTGCATCTCTTTGACTCTGCTTCCATAGTCCTGTCTCCCTGTGATTTCTCTCTTCTGCCTTCCTCTTCCACTTTTAAGGATCCTTGTGGTTACACTGGGCCCACCCAGATAATCTAGGACAGTCTCCCTACTTTAAGCTGATTAGCACCCTGAATTCCCCATTGCCATATAGCCTAACCCAGTCACCATCCTGGGGATTAGGACCACACATCTTTGGGCTGTTATTCAGCCTACATAGCAAGTGAGTTGGTTGGCAATCACAAAGACGTTAGATAAACCATGAAAATAAAAGTGGGATGGACCTCTGACTTGAAAGAGAGCCAGTGGTTCCATTGCTCCCTTGGAGGAAAGCAGTCAGCTCAGCTGGATGTGTTGTCGGGAGGAAAGTAACTGGCTGTGCCTTTTGTCCAGAGTGAAACTTTGCCAAGCTGACTTTTCCCAGCCTGCTGCTGCTCCTCACCCCTCCATCCCCTCTGCTGCCCCCAAGAGCCTCAGTATTAAGCCAGACGTGACCCATGAGGTCGTCTCTGACAGTTCACACAGTTCAGATCTTGGCACCGGGAGGAGGAGGACCTGAAAAATTTTTGCAGAGTAATTGTCGCGTAAACACAGCATAGGACTTATAGGAAGTCAGAAGTAAAAGTCCACTCTTTCTTCCTTCCAACATACCTCCTACAGGGAGCTACTGTATCTCTTCTGGGGAGTCTGTTTGCATAGCAAACATATATACTTTAAACAGTTTTTACAACAGTGGTATCACACTATAGATAATGTGGCTCTTTAATTTACAATAGACTTTAGGTATATTGTTTGCATTCCTTTTAACAGCCACAAAGCATTCAACTCTGGGTGTATCATAACTCGTGGAATCATGTACCGTAATTTATTTAACCAGTCTCCATGAGAGACTTGTAGATAGTCCAGTTTTCTTTTACAGGTAGTGCTCGACATATATTTGGCATACTAATGCACATATGTCTTATACAGGGAAACTGTCTATCAGTGGAATTCAGGCAACGTACGTGGGAATTTTAAATTTTGCAAAGTATTACCAAATTGCCCTCCGAGATTGAGCCAAATTTATACTCTCAGCAATGTGTGAGGACTGCTGTTTCCTGTTCTTTTGCCATTAAGAATGAATATCAAGGTCCTCTGGACGCGCAGGCTCAGTGGCCATGGCTCACGGGCCCAGCCGCTCCGCAGCATGTGGGATCCTCCCGGACCGGGGCACGAACCCGTGTCCCCTGCATCGGCAGGCGGACCCTCAACCACTGCGCCACCAGGGAAGCCCAAGGTCCTATTTTCTTACCAGTGCTTTTTAAGAAGAAAAATGGTATCTTGTTTAATTTCTCTTTTTATGATTATGAATGAAGTTGAGAATATGCTTCACATATTTATTAGCTCTTTGTATTTCTCTTGTTTTCAGTGTCTTGTTCACAGCCTTTGCACATCTTCCCATTCAGTTGGACTTTCTAATTAATGTTTTATAAGAATTCTTTTTATATTAAGCCAATTAGTCCTTCATAGTATGAGGAAAATATTTTGTCCTCTTCTTGGGTGTACTTTCCCCATGAAGGAGCCCTTCGCTTGAATTGGTTTGAGTCAGATTCCCCTTACTTACATCCTTTCAAATGAATTTTGTGTGTTGCTGTCTAGGGCTGCCCACTGAGATGAGGCACGGTGTTGCTGTGATTGTGGCGGCTGTTTTATAGGGAGGTATCACACTGTGGGAACGTACAGGAGCTAATATGTACACCCATCCCTCCTGGAAACATCATCGGCACGAATCAAGCATCCTCTCACTGAGAGCATTGGTTCTCCTACCCTCAGCTTCTCCCTCAGGCAGATGTCAAACTGTGTAGTGACTCATTCTCTGGTGGTTCTGGTTTGGACACTGTCTCCATCCAGGGTCTAATGTTGCTGGGTTTTAAGGCAGTTTTAAGCAGGATATTTATCAAATTGAAAAAAAAAACCCCAATAGTTTTATTTCTCAAAAATGAAGTACTTAATGTCAGAAGTTAAATTGTTTTTTCGTTTTAAAGACATTGGATTATAGCATGGTAAAATATTCAGTTAAATATCACCTACCATGGGGTATTTTCAAACTCACAAGAGGGCTGTGTTTCATTATCACCCTTTATGAATGGGATGAAGATTTATCGTTCAGGAACAGAGCATTTTTCAAATGTCTAGCCAGGTGACAGAAAGCCTGGCTCTGAGAGTCATTGCAGGACTGTGTTATACTGGAGACATGGAAATTCTGTGCATCAGAATGATCTAGAAAAGGAAGAGACAATTGAATATTTAAAAGAATGTGGGTCCTACCTGAGACAGCAAAGTGATTCAGTTATACATATATATATTCTTTTTCATATTCTTTTCCATTATGGTTTAGCATAGGATGTTGAATATAGTTCCCTGTGCTGTACAGTAGGACCTTGTTGTTTATCTATCCTGTATATCAATAGAGTAGTTTGCATCTGCTAATCCCAAACTCCCAATCCTTCCCTCTCCCACCCTCCTCCCGCTTGGCAACCACAAGTCTGTTCTCTATGTCTGTGAGTCTGTTTCATAGTTAAGTTCATTTATGTCATATTTTAGATCCCACATATAAGTGATATCATAGATATTTGTCTTTCTGTGTCTGACTTACTTCACTTAGTATGATCATCTCTAGGTCCATCCCTGTTGCTGCAAATGACATTATTTCATTCTTATTTATGGTTGAGTAGTGTTCCACTAGTAGTGTTCTACCACATCTTCTGTATCCATTCATCTGTCAGTGGACGTTTAGGTTGTTTCCATGTCTTGGCTGTGGTAAATAGTGTTGCCGTGAACATTGGGGTGCATGTATCTTTTTGAAATATGGTTTTAAACCCACAGGTCTGATCATTAATAGTGCTCACTACACAGTGTTTTCATTACCCTGGGATGATTACAGCTGTCTCACACATTTCCCCTTGACGTTTTCATTGAATAAAGCATTTGAGAGTGGGGCAAAGCAGAGTATGATACTGTGATGGTTTTTAACGTAGAAGGCATAGTAAGCCTCATCTGGATTTTATGGCCGTGAATAATATGAAAAAAAAAATTGCTGCAATTACCCTCTTAGATCCCGAGTATCAATTCCCATTTGAATAAATGTACAGGGAAAACTTCTTTTAATATCCGCTATCACAGTGGCTAGAAAAATGGTTGCGCATGATGCAAATTAAAAAGCAGAGAGGGCTTCCCTGGTGGCGCAGTGGTTGGGAGTCTGCCTCCCGATGCAGGGGACGTGGGTTCGTGCCCCGGTCCGGGAGGATCCCACGTGCCGCGGAGCGGCTGGCCCCATGGGCCGTGGCCGCTGAGCCTGCGCGTTCGGAGCCTGTGCTCCGCGTACCGCAAAAAAAAAAAAAAAAAAAAATCCACGAAAAAGCAGAGAAAATGCCAGCTATTTGAGCCAAAATGTACTGAGTGGGATTTAGAGATTGTAGGTTTAATGGAGCCTTATTGGTGCTTCCTCATTGTAGAATTAAGAGCTGTGGTGGTTTTCTTTCTGGTTTATTTCTTTTTTCTACAAGACACTAGATAGAGCCTGTTTTCTCTGAGGTGCTTTTCCCTAAGTTTGTTAGTTTTTACTGAAATCAAGACATGATAGACAAATACCAGAGAGTTTTTAAGAGAAGTTGAAGAATCTAAAATTGTCCAAGCTTGGGGTTGTTTCTAAAATTCCTAGCTTTTGATCTTCTTGTGGTACTAAATCATTGGATCTTCTGAGAGTCAGAAATTCCCAAAGGGGATAGTAATCCAGAAACTCTACCCCTTGAAGTGAAATGGCATAGATTTCCCTGATTTTGGTCCTTAAAGGCTGGGATGCGTCTGTGTGTGTATTGATATGTGCCTGGCACACAGGAGTCCCCTGTGAATGATGTCCCTGGTGGCCTGGACAGAGCGTTAAGAGTAGCCCCCGCTTGCTGCAACTAGAGAAAGACCACGCGTAGCAATGAAGACCCAATGTAGCCCCCCCCAAAAAATAAATAAATAAAAACAAAAAAAAGTTTGTAGCTTTCTGATCCTGTTTTTGGGCCATCAAGTGAAATTTCCAGAGCCTGGTCTAATGTTGAGAAATACAATTTCCTTCTTCAACTTATGCCTACACAAGATTTTGATAGAAGTTGTCCATTTGTCCATGTTTGACTCCCGTGTCCACACTGGGCACTCAGGATTGGGTTTGGGGAATCAGAAGAGGCCAGTGACACATTTCCTGCTACATCTTTCCTGGGTGCCAGGCCTCTAACACGCCTGCTGCTTTTCTGGGCTGTTCTCCGGAGCCCCTATGGCCTGGGATCATTAGAGCAGCGGTTTCTCAAGTGCATCCCAAACACCTGGGGGGCTTGGTAACACTCAGGTTCTCCAGGGGGAGGGGAGGAGGTGGGCTGGAAGCCTACAGTGGGCGTAGAGTTTCAGTTCTGCAAGATGAAAAAGTTCCAGGAATCTGTTGCCCGGCAATGTGAATAGAGTTGATACTACTGAACTGTACACTTAAAAATAGTTAAGGTGTTAGAAAAAAAAAGTAATTGAATATAAAGTGATTTGTCATAACTCATGGAACTACGCACTAAGGCCTGTACATTGCACCATATAAATTCTATTTCGATTCAAAAATAAACACAAACATAACACAGGTCTGGGCCCCTGTCCCCACAAACGTAACACAGGTCGGGAAGTCTGGGATGGGGCCCAGACTTTGCATTTCTGTCAAGTTCCCAGCGATGCTGAGGCTGCAGGTTCGGGACCATGTGTTAGGCCTGATCCCGAGCTTCTCCCTGCTCCATTCTTCATCCCCTCCTTGCTTTGCATCCTTTTTCCCTGTGCCTGCCTCTGAGTATGAGCCCATGTCTGCATAATGTGTGGAAGAAGCAAGGTGGTCTAGCAATTAGCGGCATCAAGTGTAGACTCTGAAAGGACCACTAAGGGGGTACCATCGACTTTAGTCTCCTTGTGTTTATTTTCTGAATAGAGGCATTCACCATCTGCAGAATCAGAAGAAATCTATCACCCAGCACAAAACATAAATCATTAACAACTGTGGATATAGAAAGCCAGAATTCTGTTCTCGATGCGCATCCATGGTTACAAAAGAAGCAAATCACAGGGGGACCCTCCCCCCCGATATATCATTCTGTCGTCTTTTTGTTTCTTCGGTGAAGGTGCTTGTAAAATGGTTCATCTGTGGTTCAGTAGGAATTTTAGAGTTTTAAAATGATCTGTTCTCACTGAGCTTTTTATTGCCAAAATGTCAGGAAAAGATAGGCAAGGCAGTAACCTGTGAGCGACCCTGGCGAGGCTTCCATGTGGGGTGTTAGAGGAGGGAGGGATTCCCTTTGCCCCGGGATCATCAGAGCCTGCATCAGGGCATCGGTGCTCTTTCTGCAGAGAAAGTGTAGAACTTGGGACTTCCCTGGTGGCGCAGTGGTTAAGACTCCACGCTCCCAACGCAGGGGACCTGGGTTCCATCCCTGGTCAGGAAACTAGATCCCACACGCATGCTGCAACTAAAAGTTCACGTGCTGCAACTAAGCAGCCTGCGAGCCGCAACTAAGAAGCCCACAAGCCGCAACTAAGACCCAGTGCAACCGAATAAATAAGTATTAAAATAAAATAAAGTGTAGAACTTGTGCGATGATGAAAATATTTTCTTTGCCAACTGACCAATATGGTAGCCACCAGCCACCTGTGGCTGCTAAGTACTTACAGTGTGGCTGGTTAAATTGTATTTCATTTTAATTAATTTAAATAGCTACTTGTGGCTGGTGGCTACTGCGCCGGGCAGGGTAAGTCTAGGCTGCAGGAGGATTAGGTGAATAGCAGGAGGGGATGTGACAACAGGGGTCTGGGGGACAAAAGCCCGAAATGCTGGGCTGAGTGAGTGGATCGTTTTCTCTGGGCTGTGGGATGGCCTTGAAGACTTTGAACAGAGAAGCGGATGTTTTGGGAAGAACATTCTAGTGGTGCAATATGAAACAGAGCATAAGAGGAGGGGTCTGCAGCAGATGAGAATCTGGGAAGTGTTCGGATCCTATGAGATGTGCCCGAGGCCCAGCGTGTGATGGCAGAGATGGGAGAGGGAAGGGATGTGTAAGCGGGTGGGTGTCGGGGTGCTGGGGCACTGGGGAGGCGTCTGTGAAGCTGCAGGCCTCAAACCTGGGTGACAAGGAGGATGGTGAGTGAAACAGAGGAGGCGGGGTGCTGCAGGGGCCCGTTGAGGTGTGCGAGGTGAGATGCTAACGGCTCTTTCCCACTTGAATGATGCTGCGTCTGAATCTCCTGAGCTCTCTCCTCTGTGGCTACATTTGCTCCCTCCAGAGCTTGCTTCTTCCTTCTGAACTGCCTGCCGCCGCCTTGCTGCTCCCCCGTGGCTCCTGCGGTGCTCGCTGTTGACCCTGCAACTGGGAGCCCACACCAGCCACTGTCTGCACAGAGGCTGCAGGCCCAGGGGGACCCAGGCCGTGTCCTACACTGTCTGTGCTCCTCTCCTGTGCCTCACACAGAGCCTGATGGGTCTGTTTGTGCACGCCGTTCTCCCTCACGCTGAACCGTGGCTGCAGGAAGCTTCCAGAATGGTTCTCAGTGCCCGTCACCCCTGCGACAGTCACATCGTAGCTTAATTAACAGGCCATTCCTTGGGGCCTGGGTTATATTCTTCAGCCTCTTAGTGATCGTCCGTAGTTGCTCACTTCCAAAGGGGAAAGCCAAGTGTGTATTTACTCATTCAAGGAATATGTCAGTGTCAAGTCCTATCTTTGTTGCTAGAGACACAACAGTGAACAAAACACAGCCTGGTTCTCGTGAGCTGACCTTCTCCAGGGGACAGAGGTGATCAATCAGCATATGATACGATCAGTGCCAGGAGTGAAGGAGCAGCTGGGGGCGGGGCATGATGGAGAAAGTGGAGAGGACGGTCAGGTGACACTTGAGTAGAGATCTGAGTGAAGGGAGGGAGGAAGCCATGCAGGAATCCAGGGGGAGAAGGGTGGTAACAGCAGGTGTAAAGGCCCTGAGGTAGATGTGCACTTCATGTGTTCTAGGAACAGAAAGTGGCTGGCGGGGCCTGAGGAGGGTGTGGGAGGGATGCGGTGGGAAGGAAGGTAAGAGAAGCAGTGGGGCGAGATCACATGGGGTCTCCTGGGCCCCAATAAGAACTTTGATTCTGAAGGAAGTGGGGAGTGTTTTGAGCATGAGTTAGAGGATCTGCGTTATGACTGAAGATGCCTGCTGGTTGCTGTGAGGAGACCGAGGCCATAGAGGGGGTGCGGGAGACTTGCTGGGAAGCTGTTGCAGTAAATAAGTGAGAGCTGACGGTGGCCTGTGCCAGGGAGTGGAGGTTGTGAGAGTAATTGGATTGTGGATGCAATTGGCAGGGTTTGCTGGGGGCTGTGGTGTGGGTGGAACGTGAGGAAGACTGGAGTCAGGGGTGGTGCTGAGGCTTTTGGCCAAGTGGCTGGAAAAATGAAGTTGCCATTTCCTGAGACAGAGGATCACGTATTGGAGGTGTGAGTTGCAAGGTGTGTTTTGGATATATTATGTTTAATACGCCTATTAGGTAGTGTGTTAATTTTCCATTGCTGCTGTAACAAATTGTCACAGACTTGTTGGTTTAAAACAGTGCAAACTGATCGTATTATAGTTCTGTAGGTCAGAAGTCCGACATAGGTCTCATGGAGCTAAAATCGAGGTTTTTCTTGGAGGCTCTAGGGGAGACTCAATTTCCTTGCCTTTTCCAGCTGTCAGAGGCTGCCTGCTTTCTTTGGCTTGTGGCTCCTTCCTCCATCTTCAAAGCCAGCAATGCTGCATGTCTGACCAGTTTCCATGGGTACATCTCCTCTTCTGACCACAGCCAGGAAAGAGTCTCGAATTTTAGGGATTTCTGTGATTCTGTTGGATCCATCTGGATAACCCAGGATACTTGCCCTGATTCCAGGCTTTAATCACATCTGTAAAGCCACTTTTTCATGTAAAGTAACATATTCACAGGTTCCAGGGATTAGGACGTGGGCGTGTCTGGGAGTCCGTTGTTCTGCCTAATAGCTTAGGGGGTGTGGATAGACAGTTGGACACACAAAGCTGGAAGTCAGGGGAGAAGGCTGAACTTGAGATATAAACTTAGAAGCCATCAGTGTACAAATGGTTTAAAGCCACGGCATCAATCACATGGGCTTTCCAAGGGAGTGAGTCTAGTCCTAAGGGCAAAGCCACATACAGTCTGGCCTGAGCCACACCTCCCTGTCACGTCACTCTGGTTGGAAGGGCCCCGCCTTTCTCTGCCACCTGAAGCGCGCTGCTCCTGGGTGAGACTCAGGCCGGAGTCTGGCTCTGCACACGTCACCTTCCTTCTGGCCTTGTTTGACTTTGCATCATGTGTGCATTTATTTATTTGTTTTTAATTTTATTGAGATATAATTCACATGCCATGTCAATTCACCCATTGGGAGTGTGCCATCCTGTGGATTTGAGGATGCTCCCAGCTATGTACCACCAGCGCTACGGTCAGCTTTAGGATATTTTCATCACCCCAAAAGGAACCTTACCTCTTAGCTGTCACCTCAAATCCCCCCGTCCTTCCGTCCCCCACCAACCACTAATGTACTTTCTGTCCCTGTAGATTGGCCTGTTCTGGGCATCTGATATAAGTGGGATCATGTCATGTGTGGTCTTCTGTGACTGGCTGGCCTTCTCATTTTAAATCTGGATTTTGTCTTGCACGCTCCAGTTTTCCCAATTTTTCTTTAGTTTTATTCATTCAGTCCTTACAATTTTTTTTTTTAACTGAGCAGCTATTATAAAACCAGGCTTTGTGTTGGGATTCTAGAAATGAAAGCCTGAGTAAGACAGGCTTCCCATCATCACGGAGCTCTGAGGTGGGTAAGCTGACAACGCCATGGCTGTCACTCTCCCCTCCTGAGCTCCCGGCTGGTGTTGCTGCTGGATCGGGGCATTCTTCCTCCCAGATCCTGGAGGAGGCTTCTAATCCACATCGACCCAGAGCCCTAAGCAGCCAGCCCCGATCATCAGTGTTCCTGTACCAAAAGAGAGCTGACTGTCTTGCTCCGACGGGAAGGCAGATAGATGGGCAGTTGCATAAATACAGTTGGGTAAGTGCCGAGCTGGGCACGGACAGGGTGCTTAGGGATTCCTGGTTAGGATGGAGGCATCGCCTCTGCCCCCGTGAAGCATGATTGAACTAAGTGTCGAATGATGAGTTGGGAACTTACCAGTCACACCCAGGGCTGGAGAAAGAAAGGTCCTCCAACAGATCCCCTCTGGTTGAATGCAGAGACCGTGGCTTAAGACCGCATCCTTCTGTCTTCAGCATCTCACGCGGTGCTTTGAGTTCGAGGCAGCTGGTGCAATGGTAACTCATTCAGGCCTGGTGACTGCTTACCCTTCAGCCCACCCCAAGTAGGAGGGGGGGTCCTTTTATGTCTTAAACCACCACTTTTCCTCTTATCAGAGGCCAGGAAGGCTAGGATGGGTCTCAGGGAATTTCTTCCCTACCTTTCCTGGGTAGCCTTGGATGGCAGACACCCCTGTACTGTCACTCCCTGCAGACCACAGCAGGTCTCCTGAGGCCAGGGGATGGCCTGCACTGTCCGATTCACTGTCCTGGCTACTGTGTATTTGTCCCATGTGGTTCCCGGATCTGCATGTGACTCTAGGCTGAGATTTGTTGGAGGATGGATTTCTATGAATCCCTTCCTGCTGCAGCCCCAGGTCCAGGAAGTGATGCTACCTCATGGTCAGGGCCATGGACTATTTGGGGGGCCTGGACCTTTGCAGCTCCAGAACCCTCGGTGTCATCATTGCTGAGGAGGGCCTGGGAGACAGCATGGGCGGCATCCTGCAGCTTCCAGAAGGATGCTGCCGGGACGGGAACGAGCGCAAGCAGGGGTGGTGGGCACTTCAGCTGTGGTTTCTAGATCCCCGTGGCCGCAGGTCCACCATGTGCCCATGAGGATGCTCACGAGAGCAGCAGGCTTTTGCTCAGTGTTCCCTCTGCACCCACTTCCCGTGCCCTGACTTCCCTGGGCCTCTCAGCAGCCCTCCAGGGGGTGGGTGGTACCATCTCCACTTCACAGGTGAGGAGACAGCCTGCCAGGTGGAAGGTGGCGGATTCAGGATTTATGTCCAGGGCCGTCTCTCTGCAGCCACCGCGCAGAGCTCTCCCTGGATGCTTTGCTGCCTTGCAGAGCTGTGGTGATGCATCCCCTTTCTTCTCCTTCTCATGACCTTTATCCCCATCCTCAGGGGCTTCCTGTGAGTTGGGAAGCATGACCCGTGCTGCTGGTGCCACCCAGGACTAGGGCGCGGTGGGCGTGCCCCTTCACCCTGCAGAGCTTTGCTGAGCCCTCGGCCCGGCTGTGAATTCAGTGCTGGGCTGGGCTGGAAAGGGCTGGACTTCTGCTGATGGAGAAAAGGCCGTAAAGCACTGGATGCGGCGCTAGTACTTTGCTTGACCCACCATGCTGGCACCCTCCCCGTGATTCCCGGTGCCCACATGCCAGGGCCAGGGGTCCTGCTGATGTGCTTCCAGAACCTCAACTGCAAAATAATCACCTCCCTCTTTGTTTGCAGCTGCTGCTTCCTTTTTCCTTTGCGGTGCTTTCTTGAGGTTTCCTTTGCTCCTTCGCAATTCCTTTCTTTTCTGCTTTCGTTTAAAATGATTTTCAAGTAGACGCATGGATGCTGGAAAAGGGCTGGCGATTCTCCTCCCTCTGAATGCTTATTACCTCACGTGTCTTGAAAGGAACGCTTTTTAAACCTTCTTGGTGTGATGTTCCCGATGACCTTGGCTGATGACGAATGTACCCCCCGCTCCACACCCCTCCCCAGAAGCAACTTCCTTCTGCCTTCCAGGATGTCTTTGATTTAAAATTAACCTTTCTGCAGGTCGGCCCCTTTGCTCAGGACGAGCATCTGTGCTTGCAGTCTGTGAGAGCCAAGTGTGGTAAATGTGTATGTGTGTGTGGGTAGAGCCAGAAAGCCAGCGCATCCACTGGGAGGCGGCAGAAGGACTATGATGGCAGTGGCAGCCAACTCAGTGCCCCCCAGACGGCAGCTGGGACCAGCAGGCTGCGTGGACATGCTTGTACTTGAACCTGTCAAGGATAAGAGCCAACTTCTCCGTCAGGTCCCCCCCACCTCGCCACGGTGGCCTCATTGTACCTACCTCCAAATGGCCAGATGAGGTCCCCTAACTAAGGGGGTGCCCTCCGAGGCCCAGTCGGTGGCCTGGCTTCGACGTGGCTCCACAGAGAGGACGGTACATGTGAGGAGCCTTCAGCTGGCGCCCTGCATCAGGGCCGAGGGCCGTCAGCTGGACCAGACACCATCCGAAGACGTGTGGCCGACGGCAGGCCTCTGGCATGACTTGTGACCAGAGACAAGCATCCATCCGTTCCGACCGAGAGCCCTTCCACCGAGCAAGGATGGCCTACTTTTGGGGAATTAGAGAGACTCTTCTGGAGGAGAAACCCCGCCTGTGCTGAGCGTGGGGAGAGCAGTAGGTCCCCAGGAGCAGCCACTGCACGTTCAGAGGACAAACTTCACGTCTGTGTCTGTCCTCGGGAGATAATTCTTCCAAGCGCGTGGTAGGGAGGGCCGTGCACTTGACAGTCACGGGGTAGACGTTTCCTATTGGGGAATGAGGGCCAGAAATTACTGGTGGAATTTGCTGGACGTCTGGCTGTCTTTGGGGGCTCCAGGCTCTGCTGATGCTTGCTGACTTGAGCCCCAAGTTGGACCAGCTCCTCGGATCCAGCTGTGCCAGTTCTCGTGACCTTGGGCTGTCAGGCGGGGCTTCTTAGGATTTACTGATAAAATGTTACTGATGTGAAGATGCGCTCTGAGGACCGAGTCATGGTTGTGATAACTTGGTTAAATACACTGTGACTATTGAGATGAAAAATGACTAGAAATTAAAGAGACAGTAATACCATTTATCATTAGAACCAAAAAAAAATTGATTTGGTTGTTGGTCCGTGGGTACTTGTACCTCTTAGACACTCAGACCCTCTTGCTTTTCTTCCAGTATTCACTGAATTTCCTTTTTTTTGTCCCCTTGGTCTGTCTCCATGTACCCACCCTCCCAGTCTCTCTGACCCCCTAAGCTCTGTCCATGTTTCACGTTCCTATTTTTCCTAAAACCTCTTATTTTCTGGAAGACCAGCTTCTCTTGACTTTTATCCCCTGGTCAGCAAAAGCAGACTCGCCCTGGTGGCCGCGATTGCATGTCATTGCATGTTCTGTGTAGTTGTGGGCTTGAGAAGCGCGTCACGTAAGAGGACACGTCATTTCCTGGTTATTCTTCTGCCTGCCGCTGTGATACAGACGTAGCTCTCATTTGAGGGTATCTGAGGGCGGTGATGCTCTGGGTCTTCTTCCCCGCTGCCCACCTTTCGCTGGCCCCCAGAATACCAGAGAGTCTTCTTGACACGGCTGTGTTCCCCCCTTTTCCTGTAAGGACGATATCTGGGCTACGTTGGGTTCTTGCGTTCAATGCCAAGGTTCTTTGGGATGGCACAACCCACCCGTGCCTCCATGCCAAGGTACCAGCGTGCGGGGAGAGATGCCAGGCTTTAAAAATGATTGAGCTGAAGTGTGTTCGCTGCCAGAGGAGAATGTTCATTCTCTAGCCGGCTTTGTATCTTGGTCCGGTAGAATTTCAGGAGGGTGGTGGCTAACATGAGCTCAGTGGATTATGTTTTTCTGCTGAAGACGTTGTTTAGTTAAGAATACCTCTTACCTGGCAGAAGATGGCTATAGGAGTCCATCCCGATCCTTGCTGGAAGAGACCCCTCACACCTGCATGTCTGGGTTTTCAGGGCTCTTTGTGGAGCTGCTCCCCACCCAACAGTGAAAAGGCTTTTTGGAAGGCTGCGTAATGCCCAGGCCTCTCTCTAATGCCTTGAGTCTCAGGGTTCAGCCCTTTAAGACATTAGGTTAAAGAGGATGTTAGTACAATAGATCCAACTGCTTATACTGGCCCCAGCTGTCTGAGGGCCAGGTCTCAGATAAGAAAGAAGGAGAGATCATTGTGAAGAGAGAAGTACACCGTCTGAGGAAGGGAAAATAGGGAGCGAGGCCTGGGAAAGGGGGGTGGGGTGGATTTGGGAGCGTGGGGGTGGAGTGAGGCCTCCGACAGGGAATTGAATGGACTCTAAAGATAAATGTCTGTTTCCTGGGGTTTTTTTCCTGGAACTGACTCCAACTGTAATTAAATCACGTATGTGTATTGAATAAAAGAGGTTGGAATTTCAGTCTTGCTTGGAATTTGCATTTGTATTGAAGAATTAAAATTTTGTGAAAAAGAAGAGACGCTAAGAATGTTCAGTGTCTCCCCTACACCGGTGTCCCCCTTGACAAGACTGCTGGACCCACGTAAACCTAACTCAAGTCACGGTGTTGCTTCTGGCTTTGGTCCTTGGCCCGTGGAGGAGCTGCCTCCTATCAGATAAGGAGTAGAGGTTGGTGGTAAAGCAGGGGCACGTCTGCAGGTGCTGGGACCGTCTTTGATTCAACCACTTCCCACCCTGAGAGCCCATCTCTGTTCCATGACCCTTCAGACCTTGAGATCCTGCAGACCTTGCGAGGCCTGAGGTCAGCCCTGGACAGATACCCTTCTAAGAATCCATGGAGAGCAGGACCCTCTCTCCGTAAAATGCCCAGACACACAATTTGTATATGAAATGTCAAGGGTATGGGTAGGTATCTTAACGAGTGTCCATAGGGCCCAGATTAAGAATCCTTGCTTTAGGGCCCAGGTCACTGCTGAGCTACCAGGGGTGCCCCTGGACCCCAGCTGCCAGGTGGCCTTTTCCTGTCCATCACCTTTGCTTGTCCATCCCCCCACCATTTGCTAACAAGGCAAGAGTCACTGGATTGTTGTAGCACCCCATGTCCTGCGGTACTCATGTGGTAAGCAATACTGAGTCATAATTTTTTGTTTTTATTAAAAACCTCTTTTTTCCAAAGCCTGCTTCTCTTTACAACATATTCTAATTCCATTTTATCTTCACGTTTGTGTACATTTTTACGGTTCAGGCTGGCTCATTTGCAAAGCTCTCTGGGGAACGGCAGTATTTAAAGATTCTTCTTGCTTGAGTCTTAGGAACTGTCTCAGTCTTAGGAACTGTCTCAGAAAATAAGAAAAAGCCATTTCTTATTTTCAGTTTTCTTCTGAGGTGGAGAAAGACCGTTCTGCCACCTTTGATCACCTCAGGACGGTTGTCATCACTTTACAAGCAGAAATCCATTGGTATAGGAGGGCGTGGGCATACAGGGGTACCCAGGAGAGGAGCAGAACTTGATGAGCTGGGGTGTGAGGATGTGATGAGCATGTGGGCCTGACTGTGGAAAGCAGACTTGGATCCACTGACCGTTACCGTTGTTGTGGATTTCACATCAGAACAGCAGAATCTGCAAACCCTTGACCCTAAAAGGGAAGGTTTTCTGTCTTTAAAACTCCATCTAAGCCTGGTTCTTCGAAATCTCCATTTCTCAGAGCCCCTGCTAACCATGGGTGCTTTGCGGGTGCCCACAGATTGGTGTTTACACGGCCAGTTGACCTCCTTCAGACCGACGTGCCCTGTTGGGAACCCCTACCCTCCATCCACGTGCCCCCATTTTGGACCCACACCAGAGGGTGGTCTCACCTTCTGCATATGGACTTGAGTTCCAGTGTGGGTGGAATTGGGGGTGTCCTCTAAGACGTTCACTGACAACGTGATGAATGAAACCAGCTTTATTTTTAAACCCTGATCTATTTACTCAAGGCTGGATAAGAGAATTTTTGCAAGTTTTCCAAAGCTGCAGGAGACAGAAATGTTGCTGGATCCTTGTTTAAGCTTAGCGCACCGTCTGCTAAGGGTCTGTGCCAGTGAGGGGATGTGTGTCAGGCTCCCCGTGGCCTTTCCTCTCTTGGCGGGACTTCAGGGTCCCCAGGAGCTCTGGCCGCCATTCGCCCTGGAGTGAGTCAGCTTCTGAGGCCTGTGCACCAGCCTTAATTCTCCTTGCTGGAGCCAGTGTCCCTGACGGCATCACCAGACACAGGAAACGTGACGTTGATTGAAGTGGGACAAGCTGGAGAGGTTTGTGTGCACAGTAATGTATGTTCTTCGTATGATGTGGCGGGAGCTTGCAGAAGGCGTCTTGGCTCCTGGAAATCAGGGACCAGCTGCGTTTGGTTTCCAAGGAAGGCAGACAGCAGGAGACGCTTGGTCCCTGTGGTTCGTAAGCATCTCCCTGCGAGTGTGGCAGTGGGTGGGAGGGGTGCACTGGCTTGTGGGCAGATGGGAAAATCACACTTTCAGAAGAAAGAACAATTCTTCACTTCATAAAACTTACTTGAGCTATTGATTTGCTTAGTTTACAATCAGTGCTTTGTGAGAGCAGCTAATTTCAAGCAGGAACAATTGCACTCCAGGTGGAGCTCCTTTTCTCTCTCTTTTTTTTTTTTTTGTTTTTGTTTTTAACTTTTATTTTATATTGGGTATAGTTGATTAACAATGTTGTGTTAATTTCAGGTGTAAAGTGATTCAGTTATACACATACATGTATCTGTTCTTTTTCAGATTCTTTTCCCATGGAGCTCCCTTTCTTGTTGAGATGTATAAGGACCTTGAAAGCTATGCCCACCCCCTTGAGTGCAGGATGGTAGCGTGATTTGCTTTTGATTGTCCTTTTTCCTGCCACACAAGATACCCAGGCCTTGCCCTCTCCTGCCCCGCTGCCCTGGGTGGAGGGGATGTCTGCTAATATAGGTGACCACCCGGCACGTTACTGCAAAGGAAGTAGCAGCTCCATCACCTTGGCATTGAAGGGAGTGTGTCTGAGCTCTCTGGCTTTGGTGGCAACTGACGGGAACTGCAAACTCACAGTGAATGGAGACAGCCACCCTTTAAAACTTGCCTGAAACCCAGAGGAGGGGGAAAGAGCAGGGAAGGTCAGGAGGGCAGGTATATGGGACGGTGGCCCTGCTTTAGCCCGTCAGACTCGTAACCACAGTGACCTTGGCTGCCATGGGCACTGCAGCACAGGAGCTGAAGCTGGAGGAGAGGTAGGCGGCTTCCAGGCATTGACAGCAAGTGCTGGCTCCTGTCCCTCTGTCTCTGATTTCCCAGTGTGGAATCAGGGTGGCCCATGGCCCCAGACTCCCCCTCTGGTTAGTCTTCTCTGGACCATGGTGGGGGTCAGGGGCCCTCAGTTATTTCAGTATATCTAGCAAAGCACCTTTCCAGTGATGTCACATAGCACACATGACATGAGTCTAGGGAACCAGGCACATGATGGAAACTTGACTTGTGGCTGGAGGAAAGCCCCATGGCCTTGGGAATAATTTGAGCAGTATGTCTATGGTAAATGTCCATTTCAACTGAAATCTTAAAAATGCTACCCCAGTGGAAAGAGCACCATATTTCCTCTGGAGTGTTGGTGAGGAAGGACAATTATAAACACCTTGATCGCTAAATAACTTTTGTGTTTTGGAAGTAGATGAGATGGTTCTGTGTAATGAGACTGAAAATGATTAGTTTTTGCTTGGATATTTGGGCAAGTCTGTATCCTTTTATATTAAAATGTTTGGGCTCCCCTGTTTCTGTATGTTAAGTTCATTAGTAATTACCAGTCAGCAGCAATTAGAAACAATTACGTAATGTTTTGTGTAGAGTGCTTTTGCTGACATAGAAACAAGTACTATGAGAACATACATAAATGAAGAATGGTGAATAGGATTATTTCTTTCAACAGAATTGTGAGGACAGCTGTAATTGTAGCCAGAGTTCTTGGTAATTAGGTATTGGAAAATTATGCGCTCAGCAATCCACCTTGCATATTTTATTAACTTGCCTGCTTCCTCTGTAATTTGGAAAACTGGAATCAAGCAACTGAATGAATAAAACTTGCATCAAGGAACGTGCAGGGTCTGTTAGCCAGGTTGAAGCTTAGCGTTATTATAAAATTTCAGACTTTTTCTTTACATTTTCATTTTTGTTTCCCTCCATAAATTAATGCCAGCACTGAGCCTTTTTTTTTTTTTTTACTTGCTGTAGTGATATTCACTAATGGGAATAGAAATAATTTCAGAGTAAATTTTCCCATAAATAAGGTAATGTCAGTTTCTGGGGTGTCTGACTTTTGCTTATAAACAGAGAAATTTACGTTTGCTATAGTGCTCTGGGTTGTACAAGTTAACAGAATATTATTTGGGAATAGCCAAGGTGAAGGGACTCACACTTGAATATTATAGTTAGTTTCTTAGAGGGCAGGAAGCTTTCTTGTCAGGGGAGGTGCTTAGGCTAGAAGGCTCACTCACAGGTGAGGGGAAGATGAGAGGGCTCCTCAGGTGCTTAAAGGTGGGGCCTGCACCCCAAAGATCGTCTTCTGGGCTTCCCTGGTGGCGCAGTGGTTGGGAATCCGCCTGCCGATGTAGGGCACGCGGGTTCGTGCCCCGGTCCGGGAAGATCCCACATGCCGCAGAGTGGCTGGGCCCGTGAGCCATGGCCGCTGGGCCTGCGCGTCTGGAGCCTGTGCTCCGCAGCGGGAGAGGCCACAACAGTGAGAGGCCCGCGTACCGGGGAAAAAAAAAAAAAAAAAAAAGATCGTCTTCTGCCCACGGCCGGGAGGACCAGTTTATGGAGAAACTCTATCTGGGCAGGCTTGGGCTCTCTGCCCTTGCTAAGCACATGGGTTCGGTGCTGTGCTTCTAGCTTCTCAGGACCAGGCTGGTGATTTTTACTGATGATCTCGTTTTAGCCAAACTCAGGCCCCGAATTGGTTTTGTCAGAAGATGAGAAAAGTGACACTGAAGATCAGGAAGAGACAGAAGTGGGTGTCATGGAGGATCAGCGCAGTGTAATCCTTCACCTCATTTCTCAGCTCAAACTTGGAATGGATCTGACCAAGGTAGGTGGGCGTGTCCCCTGGGGCTTGTGGCCAGTCGTCTGGGTGCCTTCTGTCCCTCACAGGCTTTCCCGCTCGGGAGACTGGGGATGCAGAGTGGGGAAGGGTCAGAGCTGCGGTCAAGTACGGATGTTCCGGGGATTATTGGAAAGGATATTTTATGTAAATGATCATCCCCAGGGCATGAGCCTTGCGTTTGCTTCTCTGGAGGAGCTGCGATGCTTCAAGGGCAGGGAAAGCACACAAGATGATAAGGACAATTCAAGATGGGATTTCTTTGTCTCCTGCTGTGTCCCAGAGAGGATTAAAGGTGACCTAGAGAGATGGACGTGGCGCATTGGCCACAGAGAGAAAACAGGAGGAAGGAAATGGTGTGGGCAAGAGTGAGGCTGCCTCCACCTGCACCACCACCACCACCACCCCGGCCCCACCCCCCCACCCCGCCTCTGGGCACCTGGCCTCCTCCTGTTGCTGGCTGTCATTGGCCTTAACCCCATTGATGATCCAGACCTCGCTGCCCACGTGGAGAGCTGTGTGCCCGCTGGTTGGTAGACGCACAATAACTCTTGTTGGTGCTGCGCCCATCCCGGGAAACCTCATCGAGAGGACCCAGCATCCTCCATGCTGGTGGACGGGCGATGGCCCCCGTGGAGCCTTCCCCGCCTCCGGGCAGTGGCTTCGTTCTGGAGGAGAGAGGGAAGGCCGCTCTGCGTGCAGCTGAGAGGTGTGTGGGCATGGGGAGCGTTGTGGGTGGTGGGAGTTACCTGGACTCGGCTGTCCAGCCCACCTGGCTTCCCTTGCCCGTCCTGACGCCGATGCCGAAAGCTCGGCTTCTTTGCACTGGTGCCAAATCGAATCTTGGAGACAGAGTTTTGGGTGAAGTAGAAAAGAATAGCTTTATTGCTTTGCCAGGCAAAGGGAGACACAGCGAGCTCCTGCCCCACAAAACTGTGTGTCCCAAACCGGGAGGTAAGGAGTTCAAGGGTTGGGTTGCTGATAAGGATCAGGGTGTGTGTGTGTGTGGGGGGCCTGCACTCCTCCAGTCTGGCCTCAGGTGGTCTTCTCTGGAATGAAGAATGCTAACATTTTCCATTTGTTGAGGGTTTTCTTTCTGCAGAAGTGTTCAAAGACATTGTTAATGTTTATCCCTTGAGGCTGAACGGGGACCCTGCCCCAAGGCTGCACTATTGTTTCCTGACTGCTCCTCCCTTGTCTCTGCTTCCCCTCCCTTCCCTGATAAGCAACTGTTTGAAAGGCTTCCATGCCCTGGAGCCCCACAGGGTCCTGCTCAGTTTCCGTAGGTGCTTCGTGATTAGGAGGGAGGGACGTGACCATAGGAAGGGTGTGCTGGCAATGAAAGTTCTGGATCCGGAAGGCCTACTTGAAATGGTTGGAGCCCCTGAAGGCGCAGCCTGGGGAAACTGCCTTGAGGGTCGTGGGCTTGTTTGGCTGCAGGGAAGGGGCTGGATTCCACAAGCTCAGCTTGGCCTGGAGGCCAGACCAGCGAGAGGGAGGGGGCGGGTGAGACAGGCTCTTTGAAGAGGAAAGCGACAACAGGGAGCCTCAGAGGGGACAGAAAAGCCTTTTCTTGGGGATGTTCTCATGGGTTTGATCATGAGGGAGTCTGACGTCCTGGGAACCTGCACTACTTTCCATGGGATTGGGGCGCATGCTGAGCAGTGTGACCTGGAAGGTTCCCTTGTCTCCCCTTTCCCTGCCCTCTGCTCAGGGGCTCCACACACCAAGCTGACATCCTGCTGCCTTCCCTTAATTTCTGTCTCCTGGCCATGTAATTTGCATCCTTTTTGCTAGAAGAATCCTTTAAGTGCTTGCCTTTTAAAAAGCCCCCCCTCTGATTCCTGTCTGAGTGTAGACCACTCAGAAGGAGCTTTGAGTGAAGACCTGGGGGCTGGAATCTGGGCTGTGACATCACTAATTTGACCCCAAACCATGTTTCCAAACTCTGGTTCACAGCCCGTTTTGTGGGTTGTAAAACCAGTTTAGTGGGTCAGATGATCATTTCTAAAAAATGAAATAAAATACATTAGAAAACACCAGAGTGTACAGCAGGTGAAACTTTTTAGTTGTGTTGATACGTGTGTACTGGGTCACCATGTGAAATATATTTGCATCGTGGATCATATTCTATAATTCAATGTAGACTCCTGAGTGATACAGGAGAGACACTGTCAGAGTAACCGAAGTTGCCCAGGTCAGATGTGGAGAAACCCAACAGCACTGAGGGGACTGCATGACGGCAGGTGGAGTGTCTCAGAGACATCACCTTCTGGCTCCTGTGTTTTATTTTTTAATTTTTTTATTTGGCTGTGCCGCACGGCATGTGGGATCTTAGTTCCCTGACTGGGGATCAAATCTATGCCCCCTGCAGTGAAAGCTCGGAGTCCTAACCACTGGACCGCCAGGGAAGTCCCTCTTGTTTTAAAATATGGAAATCATGAGAAGTGTACATCGCCTTTTCCTAAAAGAGCAAACGTGTTTATCCAACAGTCAGCTATCAGAAAGAAAAACTTTTCTAATCTATTGTTCATTAACTTATTTACTGGGAAGAAGCTGTTATTCAGAAACCAAGGGAACATTTGACAAGCTGAAATACTTGTGAAAGGAAGAGGGAAACCTTTTATTGTCCCATGAGGCTTTTGGGCTTTCGTTGCCCTGCCCTGTAAAAATGTTGATGAAATTGTATCTTCCCCTTTTTAAAAAAAATTTTATTGAAGTATAGTTGACTTACAATGCTGTGTTACTTTCTGCTGTACAGCAAAGTGATTCAGTTATACATACATATATATTCTTTTTCATATTCTTTTCCATTACGGTTTATCATAGGATATTGGATATAGTTCCCTGTGCTATACAGTAGGACCTTGTTGCTTATCCATCCTATATGTAATAGTTTCCATCTGCTAATCCCAAACTCCCCCTCCATCCCTCTCCCACCCCCTTCCCTTTGGCAACCACAAGTCTGTTCTCTATGTCTCTGAGTCTGCTTTGTTTCATAGATATGTTCATTTGTGTCGTATTTTAGATTCAACATATAAGTGATATCATATGATATTTGTCTTTCTCTGTCTGACTTACTTCACTTAGTATGATCATCTCTAGGTCCATCCATGTTGCTGCAAATGGCATTATTTCATTCTTTTTAATGGCTGAGTAATATTCTATTGTCTACATGTACCACATCTTCTTTATCCATTCATCTGTCGATGTACATTTAGGTTGTTTCCCTGCCTTGGCTATTGTATATAGTGCTTCTGTGAATATAGGGGTGCATGTATCCTTTTGAATTATGGTTTTTTCCAGTTATATGCCCAGTAGTGGGATTGCTGGATCATATGGTAGCTCTACGTTTAGTTTTTTGAGGAACCTCCATACTGTTCTCCATAGTGGCTATATCAATTTACATTCCCACCAGCAGTGTAGAAGGGTTCCCTTTTCTCCACACCCTCTCCAGCATTTGTTATTTGTAGATTATCTCTTTCCTTACTGTCTCTTCTTGGCTCTTGTCTGTGTCATTCAGTTAAGCTTGTGCTAAGCTGGCAGTGGACGAGCTTGGCCTGAATGGCACTCGGTTCGATGAGCAGGCACCCTGGAGAGGTTACCTTCCACGACTTGAGGATGAAGCTTTGATCTCTCCGTAAAATAAGTGCGCAGCCCCATCTTTGTGGAGGTGTCCAGCACAGCTGCATTCCCAGGTCACCAGCCTCACTGGGCCTTGAGTGCTGTATTTTGCTTTAGTTCATTAACCGTGGTCAGCAGTTTCCTGGGCAAGTGACCAGTGGGGTGGTATAACATCCCATGCTCAGAAGCATCCCAGACTTGGTTTACTGGTCTGCTGTTGCTGTCTTGAAATTCTTAATCATTTCGAACAAGAGGACTTGCATTTTTGTTTTTCACTGGGCCCCCCAAAGTAGGTATCTGATCCTGCCTCCAGAAGCACCTTGGTCTGTCCTCCTTCCTCAGTTGTGGTTCCAGAAGCCCAAGTTGCTGGTGAATTCCGCCACTGGATAACCTGCTACAATTGCACAAATCATGGGTAGCCCAGGAAGGAAAATGAGGGGAAAAGGAGGAGCCACAGAGATGGAGGGCACAGAAGGGCTCTTTGACAAAGGGACATGTAGGTTGAGCCTGAAGGGTGAGTGGGCAGTAGTGGAAGGAACTAGAGGAAGGGCATTCCTGGTGGAGGGAACAGCATGGGCGAAGCCAGAGAGTGAAGGCGGTGAGGCTGGGGGGAGTGTGTGCTGGCGGGGCATGGGGGAACCTGGAGTGGGGGCTAGGGTTAGATCTGCAGAGCCTTGTGGGCCGTTGAAGGAGGGTGAACCTGATCCTGAGGGTGATGGGAAACCTTTGGAGGCCTTGGAGCAGGTGGGAAACATGTGTTTTTCAGAGTTGCTGCCCTGATAATTTGTGGGCTTCAGGGAGGGGGTGCCCACAGGATGCAAGGTTGAGCTTGGGGGTTTATGACGATTTTTACTGTGTTTTCAGGGCTATGAAAGGCAGCTGTCAGTAACGCACGTGCTCTCTCATCTAACAAGTACTTATTGAGTACTACACCTGCCAGGTACTGTTCTAGGCGCTGGGAGTGCAGCAGTGAACAAAACAGTTAGAATCCACGCCTCACGGAGCTTGTGTGATGGTGGAAAGAGACAGACAAACTAGAGAGAGAAAAGAAAAGAATATGGAGATGCAAACACAGTGGAGAGACACAGAGCATGGCGGGTGGGGATGGAAAGCTGATGGGGCCGGTGAGCCTCTTAGATGAGCCATTCAGCGCAGGATTCTCCAGGTGTCACTGGAGTACAGGCAGGTGAAGATGAGGAAGCCAGCCAGGTGGCCATGTAGTGGAAGGCTGTTCGGGCCAGCGGGGGCAGTGAGTGGACAAGGCCCAAGGTGGCCCTTGCCTGGCATTTTGAGGACGAGCAGGGAGCATTGTGTCTGGATCAGAGTTGACCCGCGTGGGTTGGCAGGAAATTAAATCGGCAAGACAGCAGGGGCTGGATCGGAGGGCCTCGCCGGACATCGTGAGGACTTGGGGTGTTGCTGTGGATGTGGGTGGCTGTCAGAGAGTTGTGAACAAAGGAATGCAGGGCTTTCCTTGTATTTTAAAAAGATTGTTTTGACTCTTTTGTAGAAAGTAAACTGGGACAGGGCAAGTGGGGTGCAGGCGGCAGGGTCAGGGTGGGCATAGAGGAGGTGACAGACAATGGCAAGGGCAGTGGCAGTTTCTGGATGTACTTAGAAGACGTGCCAGCAGGCTACAGGTATCCTTTTTGCATGTGGTTTGGCTGTAAGGTATGAGCAAAAGAGGAATAAGGAATGACTCTAAGATTTCAACCTGAGCAACTGGAATAATAAACATTAGAGCTGCTGTTTGTTTCAGTGACCTGTTGCTGAGGGACTGACCCCTAAACGAAGTGGCTTAAAATAACCATTTTATTTATGTTCACAGTCTGGGCTGGGCTCAGCTGGGTGGCTCTTTTGCTGGTCTTGCCAGTGGTCACTCATGTGCCTGTCGTCAGCTGGTGGGCTGGTTGTAGGCTGAACGTGGCTGGGACAGCTGGGCCTCTCTCTCCTCATGAAGTCTTGTAACCTTTCTGTCTCCATGAATCCTTCCCACATGGTCTGTCCAGCTGGGTTGCCAGACTCTTACACAGTGGCTCAAAGCTCCCAGGAGGGCCAAACTGGGTGCTGATAAGCCTTGGGCCCCAAACTGACACTGTCACTTCCACTCTGTTGATTAAAGTGCCACAAGGGGACTCTTCAGGGGTGTGAATTCCAGGGGCTTGGGTTCATCGAGGGCCACCCGTGGAGCAGACCACAGGCCCCGCTTACCAAGGGGGGGAGAGGCTATGGGAAGAGGAGGTTGGGGTGATGGGGGGATATCCCAGATTCAACCTTGGGTCTCTTGGGTCTGAGGGATCCATTCAGTTCTGCATCCAAATTGAGAGGATGTGTAGGCAGCTGAGTATAGAAGCCTGGGGTTTGTGAGTGAAGCTTGGGTACCAGTTTGAGAGTGAACAATCTGCAGAGGGTGGTCCAACTCAGGAGATGGTAACCCCCCTTTAGGGAGTGAGTAGAGATGTAGGGGGAAAGTCCAAAGGCCGAGTCCGGGGAATCTCCAGTATGTGAAGGCTGGAGAGATGAGAAGGGTCCAGCAGAGGAGACTGAGGAGGGTCAGCTGGGGGGAGGGGGGGTAGGAAGCAGAGGAACATGATGACATGAAGTCACACACAGGCAGTGTTTTAAGGAGAAGGGAGTTCTCCGCTGCGAGGCACTGCTGCCAACACGCCTGCAGAGGGACCACTGCCTTTGTTTTGGTCAAAGTTTGATTAGGTGGCTTCAAGGGAGGATGGGGAGAAAAGTGGTGACAGGGAGTAAAGATGGAGTTTCAAGGAGCTTTGATGCAAAAGGGAAGCAGAAAATTGGGACGAAGCTCTGGAACAGAGAACTTTGGTTTCTGAAGATGTTTGAATGCTGATGGGAACGGTAGGTCGGGAGAGAGGGCGGGGATGCCTGCGGGAACTTGAGAGGGGAGGGGTTCTGGGATCCCGTGCGGTGCGGAGGGTCTGTCCCTAGCTAGGACAGCCCACCGTTGTAGCAGGAGGCAAGCAGCAGAGCGGAGGGGCGGGGACCCCGGGGGACCCTCAGCTCTGTGTTTACGCACGTGGTTCTGAGCCGGGACGCGCCCCAGCTGTTACCTCACTTCTGAATGTCTCTGTTTCCTTGCCTGTAAAGCAGGGATAATCCCGTCTTGCTCCCACATCTGCACAACCACGTGTCAAGGATTCAGAGCAGTGAGGGTGATGAAGAGGGAAGGTCTGTTAGAGATTTGGGGAGGGAGGAGGCAGCAGGGATGAGTGGCCCTCTCAGGCGGAGGAAGGAGGTGGCAGGATTGCCCCTCGCCCCGCCCCGGGGCGGGGCACGTAAGGATTCTAGGTCGCGAATTTAAAGTGAGACCAGCGAGCATGTGTCTCTTTTCTCCAGGTAAGTTGAGCTGCCAGGTTGAGGCTCGGAGAACGTGAGGAGGTGGATTAAACCAGGGTTGGGGTTTGCTGGCTGACCCCCCAGAGGGAGAGAGGGCCGAGGGGCCACAGGGTGGTGGTGGTGGCAGATCAAGGGAGTGAGTGTCAGGTGGGGCAGGGATGCCATGCTGGGCGTGGAGGGAAAGGAGGCGACAGGGGATGGTGGACGTGATGGGGTCGTGGGGCTGGGGCTGTGATGGAGTGAGCTGGCCGTACCGGGTGATGGGAGGAGGGGGGTGCTTGAAATTGAGATTTCGGGGGGTGGTGGTTGTGGGGAACAGCAAGGTCCAGGGTGGGCCTGTGACCTCTGTGGATTCCTCAAGGGATTTGGTCTAAACTCAAATTTTACAGATTCAGATGGGACAGAGATCTGCTGGAAGAGGGGATCGTGAGCCCTTCCAGAAGGCATAACTGATTCCATAGAGCAGGTGGGAGTCTGGGGCTGCAGACTATGGTTGAAACTAGTGCAAAGCAAAGGTGGATTGAACACTCCTTGGGTGCCCCGTGCACATCCTGTCCTCAAGGATGTTAGACAAGATTTGTACATTGAGAGAGAAGCTTGCTGAGATCGTTGTGAAGTTTCTATGATTCTTAAAGAATTATTTAAATGGTTCCAGTAGAGCTGTTTGTTGAACCAAGAGGAGACGTGGTTTGTGGTTGCCGTTTGTGTGCCCCCGGGATAGAGAATTGCCTCACGACAGACACCACGTGCCCGCCACTGGGTTCAAGGATGAGAACATTCCCATGGCCTGCGTTCCTGCTCACGGATTCATAACCCCCCCGCCCAGGTCACTGCGTTGTCTTGTACTTCCTCCACCAGTGGCTTCTGGGTGTTATAATGATACAGTGGACATCTTGAACTCACAGCTTTTTCCTTGATTGAATTATTTTATGAGGCTGAATTTCCAGCGTCAGTCACAACAAGCACGGATTAACAGTGCTGTGCTTAAGCTCCTTCTTCTAAGGGGGGAATTTGCCCAGGTCCACGTGGTTGTCGCTGCCAAGAGATGAACCTCGGCTCACGGTTTCTGACTCTCCTGCAAGCTGGGCCATTTATTTATTTACTTACTTACTTACTTATTTATTTATTTATTTATTTATGGTACGCGGGCCTCTCACTGCTGTGGCCTCTCCCGTTGCGGAGCACAGGCTCCAGATGCGCAGGCTCAGCGGCCATGGCTCACGGGCCCAGCCACTCCGCGACATGTGGGATCTTCCGGGACTGGGGCACGAACCCGTGTCCCCTGCATTGGCAGGCGGACTCTCAACCATTGTGCCACCAGAGAAGCCCAGGGGCCCTTTTTTAAAAAAAAATATTTTTATTAAAAATAAATTTTTATTGAAGTATAGTTGATTTACAATGTTCTGTTAGTTTCAGGTGTACAGCAAAGTGATTCAGATATATATATATATATATATATATATATATATATATATATATATATATATATATATATATATTCTTTTTCAGAGGGTTTTCCATTATAGGTTATTACGAGATATTGAGTAGAGTTCCCTGTACTATAACAGTAGGTCCTTGTTGTTTATTTTATACATAGTAGTGTGTATCTGTTAATCCCAACCTCCAAATTTATCCCTCCCACCCACCTTTCCCCTTTGGTAACCATGTTTGTTTTCTATGTCTGTGAGTCTATTTCTGTTTTGTAAGTAGGTTCACTTGTATCATTTGTTTTAATGAGTGCCTTTCCTGGTGTCCCAAGCACCATGAGATGCACAGGAAGGGAGCTGGCCCTTTAAGGAAGCCAGGGGGAGCATTCCGTGGGCCTTCGGCAGTGTGAATCCTCTCCTGCTCATTTTGTAAGGCTGGATTTTTATGTACTTCCCCTGGTTTCCTTAGAGGATTGCACAGGTCACTCTCAGGTGGTTTTGGCCTCCCTTCCTTGCTTGTTTGCACCCGGTAGGTTTCCCAGACTGAGACCAGAGTATTATGTAGATGACTCTCAAGGTTATTAGGTTAACCGATGTTTCTTTGGAGAAGTCGCACCTGCTCTGGCCTTCCATATCGGAGGCCCGCTGTGCTTCCCTTTGTGGGGAAGGGACGGACCATTGCTCTTTCGGGGGACCCTTTGACTTTCTCGATGGGTGATCAATTGTTTCCAAATTCTAAGATCCCCATCCAAACGTAAGTTATTTACTTCTAGATTGATGCAACTTTAGCCGTAATTAATTGTTCTCTCAATCCTGAGTGCAGATCTTCTTCTTTTTTTTTCCTTTCCCCAAAGTAGTTTATCGTCTTAATTATGTTAATGGCAGAAAAGGCAGCCCTGACTGATGGCTCAATAAATCTGCAGTAGCGATGGCAGCCATTTGGCTGCCATAAGTCTCAGCAGCTGGGCCATCGCTCCCCGCTCAGTTGGAGGCAGACAGTCCAGTTAGTCCTCACCACTTTGTGGCTCCCTGTCTGCAGTGTCCACTGCCCAAGAAACAGATGATTAAGTGACTTATTGGCAAAGGGACCAACAAGAAGTCAGGGAGATCACAGAAGAGAGAGAATCCACTTTAATGAAATGTCTTGCCCACAGTGGTCAGTGTGCTGGCTTGAAAGGACATAGGTTGGGTATTCTGCACAAACACCAGCAAGAGATGAAAGGGGAGATGGTCACCCCACTCCTGCCCATTCTCCTCCATCTCTCTGGGAATTCTACTTTTCCCAGCACGGACAACGCCACAGCATCACTGTCAAGTGCAGAATACATGCCTCGAGGGTTGAATCTGTTGTTGGCTGTGAGACCACATTCCCTGTGTCTTTCATTTCAGGAGGGTTGTCTTTGACAGTAAGTTCTCAGGTATTGCATCCCTAGTAGAGCCTTTTTTTTTTCTTTTTCTTCCAGCTCTTTATTTAGCACATCTTCCAATCTACGGTAGAGTTGCAAGAGTAGAACAATGAACTTCCACATATATGCTTCGCCTTTATTGGCCAATTGTGAACATTATGCCGCTTTGTATTTTTCTTTCTTCTTTCCCCTCTCCCACTCTCTCCCTGCTTCTCTCTGTCCGCCACACAGCAGGTACACACGCACATGTATGTATGTGTTTATTTTTTGATGAGCCCTTTCAGAGTAGGTCGTAGACATGACACTTTTCCCTGACATCCATCAGTGAGTGGACCTCAGTGGGCCATCAATGACCTAACAAGGTCATTCTCCTACATGACACATTTGTCACCCTGGGGAAATTTAACATGGCTTTGATACTGTTTCTTACACGCCCATAGTAAAATTTCCCCCCAGTTGTGCCAATAATGCTCTTTATAGCATTGATAAGAGCAAAAAGAGCCCTGTGGATGCTACAATGTGGGTGTGTGATGGGTACAGCGAAGGGGGGGGTTGGATGTAGGAGGGGGTGTCAGAAAAGACCTCACGGAGGAGTTTACCTCCTATGAGCTGAGTAGCTGTTTCTCACTTAGACGAGGGCAGGAGGGAGGGCAGCAAAAGGAAACAGGAGTGAACTCGTGTGTGTGTGTGTGTGTGTGTGTGTGTGTGTGTGTGTGTGTGTGTGTGTGTGTGTGTACATACTTGGGAGGGCTGGGGCAGAAAGTGAGGGATACTGTGGGACTGGAGGAGGTGGGGGCCAGGCTGGACTTTGTGTCTTACAGAGATTTTAGAAAGATGACTCCAGCTGTGGTGTGGAGAAGAAATAGTGGCAGGCGTGACAGCTGGAAGGCGGGTTAGGAAGCGTCAGCTGTACTTTTCCAGACAGGGGGCACCGTGAGTGTCCTTAGTTGCCTATGGTCTCCCTCCCATCTGCACATTAATGACAGTCTTTGGGTTGGTGGATTGCCTTGTCATCCAGGAAGAGTAGAACGGACTAGAAGGTGGGGCTCTCGTCCCACCTTTTCCCCCTGGGCTGCCTCCTGACCCCTGCATGTTAGGGACAGGAGAGGGGGTGGCACAGCCGTCCCGGTTCTGACGTCCAGTGACCGCTCACCTCCCTCGTCCTCTGAGGGAAAGAAGATGCTCTCGTTGGCCCGAAGCAGAGAATTGTGATGTGTCAGATGATGGACAGAACTTGGGGGGCAGTTGAGAGCCCTGAGGTTCCCCACATTCTCCTACACCTTCCCTGCCTTCTCCCCAGTCTGTCCCCTCACCTGTGAGACCAGGGGCTTGACCTGCAGCATCCCGAAGGGGCCTTCGGGTTCTGATGCTGAGCGATTTGGGATTCTGCGTGGGGTTCTTTTTTCTATTTGTTTTGTTTTAATCCTTCAGCTTCTGAGTTCAGAAATGCTAAGTTAGGGGAAATGCCTAAAACTCTTGCTCTTTTCCAAAGTACCCCAAGAGAGCGTAAACATCCACGCGATTCTTTCCTTTTAATTTCAGTCTCGGGTGCAGCCCTGACCAGAGGTGGGATTGTTGTCGGAGACGCCCCATCCCACGCGGTTGGGGAGGAGGAACCCGGGTCTTGGGACCGTCTTCACGTGGAGCTCCTCAGTGTAACTCTGCACCCTACCCCTGCCCTCTATCAGAGGGCCCCCTGCCCGGGAGGGAGCGCAGGAATGCAGTGTTTCAGGGAGGTCTGGAGATGCGGACCTTGGGGGCTTCTTTTCTTTTGCAATTGATTTGGTCGCATTGGCCGGGGGGTGGGGGGGGGTGGGGGGGTGGGGGGGGTGGGGGCGTGGGGGGGGAGTTCCAAGGTTGCTGAACTCCACAGCCTCAACCTGCACAGCCTGGGTGGGGAGCATTCCTGGGGGGACCTTGAGTGGCTCTGTGGGGGGCAGGCATGGGAGGCACAGCCGGGCCCCCGTGAGGCTCATGAGAAGGGCAGGCCTCACAGGGCACGGGGACGGCAGCTGAACTTGACCTGTTCCCACACAGAGACGTAGGAGGTCATAGCAGTGGCGTCTGAAGGCGGTTCTGAGCCAGGATGCACTTTTCCCGGCCATCTCAGATCCTCAGATACTCAAGTTTGTCAAGTTGTGGCTCAAAGAAACTTAGGAAATCTCCATTAATTTGCATAGCTGTGTTTTAAATAACGTTTCTTCTTCTAGTTTATTATAAAAGTAAAGCAGGAAGATACTCAGAAGGAATGTAGAAATCACTCACTTCTGACACCCAGAGAGACATGTTAGATTGGGAGTGTCGCTGTGATACCTGGGTTGTGTGACATGCTCATTTTATATCTGGCTGCTTTGCGACCTAGTGAGGGTGCATTGTCCTCTGACATAGTTTTCAAGTGGGACAGAAAAGCATTAGAAGGGGTACCAACCTCACCTCCCCAGCGGGCTGGGCTTCCCCCAGTTTCCTCTGAAATCTCTGTGCTTTGCTGCTCTCGTGTCCACCTGTCTGTCTCATGTCTGCCTGTCTGTCGGGACACCTCACTTACACGGTATCTCCATCTTTCCCCGGGAAGGGTCCCAGCAGGCTGAAGTGGGGGCCAGGTCACAGATCTGTGTGTGGTATTATTGGTTAGCAATGCTTTCGTGGGAGTTGAGGCCTATGATGTGACAGAAGGACAGACCTGGCCATGTAGGGAGGAGTGTAAACCGGCTGCGTGACCTCGGTCGACCCCTTCCCTCACCCGGACGGTTCAAGGGGGAGCCAGCGGGTCAGGGCTGGGCTTGCAGCTTCAGAACCCCGTGACTGCCACCACGAGAAGCAGAGTGAGACGCTCCAGGTCAACGCAAGCTTGTCTTGCAGCCGAGGGGTGGAATGGTAATACGTCATCAGACCACTGGGTGGGGGGGTGTGTGATAGCATATCAGGGATGGTGAGGGCTTCCCAGCTTCCCAGAAAGTCCATCATTTGCTTTAAGTGACCTAATCCTTGGGTTCTAGGCACTTGGGTTGTATGGTGCCTGAGGGACCACTGGGATCCACTTTGGACCAACGAGGAGTCCCTTAGTGCCTGACAGAGCATCCAAGTTTCTACCTGTCTTCAGTAACGGGGCCAATGATACACTGAGGGAGTGGCCCCTGTGCCAGTCCATTTACCAGAAGCTTCAGTATTAAGTACCAGCCTACTTCTTTGTAACTTCTGCTCATTTCTTCTGACCCAGCCTAGGGGGCAGCCTCTACCCATGGCCCCTCTTCTCCGTGGCAGCCACTGTGGACACTGCCCTCTAGCTGGCCTTGCCTCCGGAGACGTTTGTCGGGCCCTTTCCACATTCCTTCCCTGCCCTGATCCTGTGAGGGTTTATACGCTGCTCTTCCTACAGAGATCTCCAAACAGATGTTCTTAGTGGTGGGTCCTGCTCTACCTGGGCCCCGCTTTGACGCAGCACCAACGAGCCCCCGTATCTGTGTTTGTGGGAACACACTGAGCATCCCCCTTGGTCGTGCCCGATGGCAGGAAGGATATGAAGAAGCCCTTTGGAGCTATTTGCTTCACGTCTCTAAATGATGGGGTGTGAAAGAGGGCTGCATGTTAGCAGGGCGCTGGCCATGGAGGGAGGGACAGAGGCTGTTGTTTCAGCCCAGGTGAGCAGAGAGGAAGATGGCTCAGAGCAGTCTAATCCATGAAGCTGGGTCGGCGTTGATGCCACCGCTGCGGCCACTTCCAATTTCTTGGATGTTCTTTCCTCTGATGTGTCACGTGTGCGCAAATCAGAGGAACTGGTCCCTGGTACCTGCCCTTAGGACCTTTCTTTTTTCCTCTCCAGCTTTCTCCTGCACCCACAGGGCTTGCTGTCTGACTTTGTCTCCTCTGGTCGCAGGTGGTGCTTCCCACGTTCATTCTCGAGAAGCGGTCCTTGCTGGAGATGTACGCAGACTTCCTGGCACACCCAGACCTGCTGCTGGCTGTCACCGCAGGGGCCACGCCACAGGACAGGGTCATCGGCTTCGTGGAGTATTACCTCACCGCCTTCCACGAGGGCCGCAAGGGCACCCTGGCCAAGAAACCCTACAACCCCATCATCGGCGAGACGTTCCACTGCTCCTGGGAGGTTCCCAAGGACAGGTTCAAGCCCAAGAGGACTGCCGCCCCTACTCCCTCCGGCCATGAACACCCGATGGCCGACGACCCTTCCAAGAACTACAAAATGCGGTTCGTGGCCGAGCAGGTGTCCCACCACCCGCCCATCTCCTGCTTCTACTGTGAGTGCAAGGAGAAGAGGCTGTGCATTAACACTCACGTATGGACCAAAAGCAAGTTCATGGGCATGTCCGTGGGGGTCTCAATGATCGGGGAAGGTAAGCCAAATCGCTGGGTGGAGTTGGGCTCTGACCAAGGGACATTTGTGTACCTGATGGACACTTGAGGATTTGTGTGTGGAGGCCTTTGTTTTTATTTCGTTACGGAATTGGGAGTAAGTGGGCGGGTTGGAAATATGGATGGGTTTTGCTGTTTGGGAACCAGGTTCTGGTCATTTCCCAAAGCGGCCGAGGCGATGGGGTAAGTGGGATGCAGCTGTTTGCCTCTTAGACTGCCCACCTGGATCTTCACCTGCTGCTCGTGTGTGAGCCGCCTTACAGATCCTTTTCTTTCCAGCTCTGTGTGAATATTAGAGTTGGCTTCAAATCTATGAAAACACATTTTTCTTCATTCTCACCAGTTTCTGGCTTACAGACAATGAAGACCATAGTGCTGCCTATTCAAAATCTGCTCATAAATAATTCCCAAGGCAAATCTCTGGACGCTGGGCTTGCAGTTCTGAAGGGAAAACCCGGTATAATCAGACCACTCGTGGATCACACGTTTCTCTGTTAGCAGATAGCTGTGAATGAAGGTTATTCATTGTTTGAGGGAAACTGTAATCATCCTTGTCAAATTCAGGAACCTGTGTTCGTGGTTCTTCAACTTCTTTTGAGTCGTAAATCCCTGTGAGATTCTGGCTGTAGACTCTCAGGAAAAAGAAAAATCCAGCACAGAATGTGGCTTTCAGTTTCAGGGCACACACGGCTCCTTGGAAGCCCTTTCCAAACCCCAGGAGATGAGAACACCTTTCACTGACTTAGCACGCTCTTATTGAGCGCCCACTGGTTGCCAACCCTTGCCTTGGGAGCCATGGGTACTTGAATGAGCAAAGCAGACAGAAGAATCTCTGTTCTCACAGAGCTCTCTCTTCTGCTGGGGAAATACAATTGTGTAGTGCTTTGGAAGGTGTGAAGTTCTATGGAGAAAAATGAAGGCGGGAAGGGACCTGGGAATAAAATAAAGGATCTAGGAATGGTGGGGAGAGAGCAGTGGGACTTTGGGATGGGTTGGGGTGGCGGCTGGGAAGACGTCACCGAGAAGGTGACAGTTGAGCAAAGACCCAGGGGGGGATGAAGGTCCCAAGAAGGTGATGATGGACAAGCTTTGTCGATTACCCGGGGAGTGTGTCTTGGTGGAGAGAACAAGGCCAGAGGCAGAGGGGCCAGAGGCAGGGGCATCCCTACATGCTGGTCTGAGACAGGAAGCCTGTGTGGGTGGAGCCGGGAGAAGGGAGGTGGGAAGGAGAAGATGCCATCGGAGAGGTGACTGGGTCCAGGTCACGTGGGGCCTCGGGGGGCCACCGGCAGGGGTGTTGGCCATCCCACTAAGTGAGCTGCCAAGTCTCTGTGGGCTTTGAGCAGAAGAGTATCATGATCTGACTTTCAGTTTAGAAAGATTGTTCCAGCTACTTGTTGAAACTAGACCATAAGAGGGGGAAGGCGACGCAAGGAGACCAGTTTGGAGATTATGATAATAATCCAGGCAAAAGGCGATGGTGGCTTGAACCAGGGCAGGAATGGTGCGGAGGCAACACAGGCTGGGAATCTGGATGAATTCTGAAGTGGAGAGATCAGATGTGGGGTATGAGTGAAAGGTGATGCCAAGGCTTTTTTTCTTTTTTTTAAAGATATTACATAATCATTGACGCTCTTCCCTACATTGTGCACTGCATACCCATGACTCATTTATTTTGCAACTGGAAGTATGTACCTCTTAATCTCCCTCATCTCTTTCTCTTCTCCCCTCTGGCAACCACCTGTTTGTTCTGTGAATCTATGACTCTGTTCTGTTATGTTTGTTCATTCGTTTTAGATTCCACCTATAAGTGAAATCTTACAGCATTTGTCTTTCTCCGACTTATTTCACTTAGCACAATACCTTCTAGGTCCATCCCTGTTGTCACACATGGCAGAATTTCATTCATCTTTATGATTAAATAATATTTCATGGTGTATTTATACCACAATTTTTTTATCCATTTGTCTGTTGATGGGCACTTAGATTGTTTCCATATCTTGGTTATTATAAATAAGGCTGCTATGAACATAGGGGTGCGTATATCTCTTTTAATTAGTGTTTTCATTTTCTTTGGATAAATACCCAGAAGTGGAATTACTGGATTGTATGGTGGTTCTGTTTTTAGTTTTTTGGGAACCTCCGTACTGTTTTCCATAGCGGCTGCAACAATTTACATCCTACCAACAGCGTAGGAGGGTTCCCTTTTCTCCACATGCTCTCCAGCATTTGTTATCTGTGATCTTTTTGATGATGGCCGTTTTGACAGGTGTGAGGTGATACATCATTGTGGTTTTGATTTGTAGTTCGCCGATGATTCGTGACGTCGAGCATCTTTTCATGTGCCTCTTGGCCATCTGTATGTCTGCTTTGGAAAAATGTCTGTTCAGGTCCTCTCCCTATTTTTCAGTCGGGCTGTCTGGTTTTTTTTGATGTTGAGGTGTATGCATTCTTTGTATATTTTGGATATTAACCCCTCATCGGACACATCTGGATTGGATGTGAGGTATGAGAGCAAGGTGACATCAGGCTTTTGACCTGAGCAACTAGAAGGATGGAATAGCCATTAACTAAGGTGGGGAAGACTGAAGAGGGGATTAGTTTGGAGAGAGAGCACAGGAGCCCAGTTAGGTTGTGTTGGGGTTTAGACATTTGAGAGGGGGACTTGAGCAAGCAGTGTCTCTACAGGCCAGAGTTCTGGGTGAGGTCCCGGCTGAGGTTAAAGCTTGGCATGTAAAGCCTGGAGACTGGTATGTGTTGCGTGTCTGTGTCGCGTGAAGGGTCGGCCTCTGATGTTCGGGATCTCGGCTGCCCTGTTCCTTCCAGGCAGCCGGTAGGGGTTGCAGCCTTCATTCACTCTGCACAGCCCTGGACAAACTCTTAAGGCTGTGCGTGTGTGGGACACCACGTAACACCCTCTGCTGAGACCCTCGGCCGTAGCATCCCTGGAGCAGAGCTGGCATTTGCTGCCCTCACTTCTTCTCTCTGCTTGAAAATTCTACTTAGAACTTCTCAGTGAAGAAAGCAGAAGGAAGATTCTGGAGAGAGACTGTGGAAGGCCCCTTCCTGGCCATTCCCCACCCCCATGTATTCCTGCTGTCGACGGGCCTGGAGAGGGTCAGGGGACCATCTCTCATTCTTGTGAGGCTTTAAGTTTGTCTCAGTCCTTTCAGTAGCTACGTCCCCCTTTCTTTCATGCTAATTAAATGTGAGCTCTGTAACACACAATTTTTCTGATTTTTCACACAAAATGCTTCTAAGAATCCCCAGACTTCGAAGCCAAAGGTTCTGGTTCCTGTCCTCAGGGCTCCTTTGGGGTGTGGGTTATGGGGAGGGCGGGTGGGGGAGGTGGGATGTTTTTCTTTCCTCACTCCATTCCCTGCACTGATCCAGCACCTTCCATGCATTTGTTGATAGGGCATGAAGTGACGTTTTTTTCCCACCTTTCATTTTTCTTTTCTTTTTTTTTTTTTAACTTTTGGCTGCCGTGCAGCGTGTAGGATCTTAGTTTCCCAGCCAGGGATCAAACCCGCGCCCCCTGCATTGGAAGCGATGAGTCTTAACCACTGGACTGACAGGGAAGTCCCTCCAACCCTTCATTTTAAACATTAGATGAGTCCACTTGAAATTTTGTATGTAAATACATGGGCTTACATTTTAAATTATTGCCCTAAGGCTGTGGCCTATTTGGCTATGATAAAATGCCATTATCAAGTGCTTCATTATGCCTTGAATTCCCCGAGGTTGTAGCTCAGAGACCTCCCCCGAATGGTCCCTCAGCTCTGACACTGAAAGTACCTAAGCGTGACACTGTTGAGCCAACCCCGAGATGACATCCATCCGTGGATGGAAGCAGACGCGCCTCTGCTTGGTACCCACCCTCACCGCTTGGGACATAGCTCGTCCAGCTTCTCTTGAAACCCCTCCCCACCAGAACTCCAGACCAGCGCCCAGTAAATGGCACAGCCTCTGAATTGGGTCTGTGGGGACAGGCAGGGACCCGTTTGCCCATGAATGCCGGCACTGTGGGCCCTGAAGACCAGTTCCCCGGAGTTGCTTTCCGTGATTCTGTGCTTTCTTTCCAGAGTCAACGCCCTGTCGGAATATTTTGGTTCCTCAGAGTTATTTTAAATTTATCAGTTTCAAAATCTTAATGCTTGGCCTTACGTTTATTGATAAATCAATTTGTGGGATATAAAGCAAAAATCTCCCAGCATGAGGACTAGCTATGTCCCGGAAAGATGGATTATTCAGTGTTTTTCAGCTTCTCTCAGCTCTTAGGCTAATTAAAAAGGAGCTTTCATTTGTGAGCCCGTTTGCGGTCTAGTTTTAATATAGTCTTTTATTCATTATTAGGGACAGATTTTTGTATGCAATCCTGAAAAAAAGAGTCCTGGGAAGGCATAATTGCCGGTGATTTAATGAGTGAGTGCACATTTATGGATTTTCAGAAAAGAGCCTGGGAGTGTGGTCTTGCCAGTGCTTTAAACCAGCCTTGCTCTGGGGCTCACCTTTCTGATTTCTGTGGACTTGCAGGAAGTTTCACCTTGGTTTGGAAGAGGTTTTTCTGAAGCTGAGAGGGAGGAGGGATCCCCCGTGTGCATCAGCCGTCAGCAGATTTTGTGATTTCTTCTTTGTTCCCAAGTACCGCTGCTGAGAATTCACCTGCCAAGAGATGGGGGTGTGATCAGGATTCCAGCGGTGTAGCAGGCTGCGTGCCCTTAGCTGAGTTTCAGCGTTGCCTTTTTTACAGCCCCGTGAGGTGCAGGTACCATTATCCCTGCATCACGGAGGAGGCAGCCGAGGGGCAGAGAACTTAAGGTCACCAGGCTGGCGAGGGACGGAGGAGTTGGAATGATCCTCTAAGATCTCATCTAGGGCTTTTAAAAAATGGTGGCGTATGCTCCAGGTAAGTATGTTCTGAAGAAAATATCAGTGGCATGATCCTACCTCACCACGTTTATATTCGTGGATGAGACCAGGAAGACTCAGCACGTGGCGCTCGTGGCTGTCGCGTGGTCCTGGCCCGCTGAGAGAGGCCACTGCAGGATGTGCAAATGGGTGGGGGTCCCCAAAGTACGGCAGGTCAAAGGCTGGAAAGGCTGACAACAGAGGGGGACATCATAGACATCGGGGGTGGGGCAGTGCTGTCAGGGGACATTTGGGCCCCTGGGAGGACTTTACTGCCACATAGTCCATCCGCATGGAGGGTGAGGATGGGGGACAAAGAGCTGCCTTCTCTGGGCCCTTGAAGGCAGGTGACAGAGGGACCAGCAGCCTCCTCAGGGTCTCAGGGCCCCTCCCGCTGCCACAGGCCCTGAGGCTATGAGGATGCGGCTGGCACTCAGGGAACCGGAGGCGAGTAGAACTGGGGCGGAAGGGTGGGTGGGGAGTCTGCTGGAGCCTCTCTCTTTCCAACTTCCACTTCCGGTTCCTCTTGACTGTTGGTGTCAGACCTATTCGGCATGAACTTTACCACCTGCTTCGCTCTCTTCCTAGCAGCGTAATTCTAGGAAAGACACAAAGTACGCTTGGAAACAAAAATTATACCAGGCCTGGCCATTCTTCTTCCAGGGTCCTGAGCACAAGCTGTAAGAAGCGACACATGGGTGTCGAATCCTCCTTGCAGACACAGGTCCACCCTTGTGCATCACAGGACAGGGCCTCAGCGGTCACCTGGGGCAGCTCTGCCCCCTGAACTGCGGGGAGGGATAAGTGACAGAGGGAGGGTGTTCGGTGGCCCAAGGCTTGGCTTTGGGAAAGATGGTGTAATTTCATTGGGAGCTCTGGCGAGTGGGGAGGTGGGGAGAAGTCAGTGTGCTCTGATATTCGGTGTATTTGGTGTAGTGGAGCCGTGCTGTCTGTCCGTTTATGTTACATGTATTCAATTCTCTTCCTGGTTAAGGAGAGAGATGTAAATGTTGCTGCGATCTCTGCCCCTTAGTCCTGCCCGCGCGATTGTGAGTGACCTGAGTCTGCTTTTTCTCGGGGTGGGGGGGTCTTCTCTCCTGCCTGTGCCCATGTGTGAGCATCCTGCCTCCCTGGGGGAGGTCATGACCCCCAGACGCACATGGGCCCGTCCCCTGGGGTTTCCACACCGGCCCCCTGTGTCTGTGGGTCAGCAGGTGTAACTTTGCTGGACTTACCTGGGGGTGAGGTTGCGGGTTCTGGACAAGCCTGGTTTATTCCAAAAACTGTGGCTCATGGGCAATGCAAGGAGTTTTTAAGGGTAAATTGAGTGACTCCTGAGTACATCTTCATATTGACTTTGGAAACTCAGCATTCTTGATCGCTTTGTACCTTTAGTCCCCTCTCCTCAGACTCTCCTGGCGAGCTCCCCAGGGCTGAAAGGGACACACACACATACACTGTCTCTCTGCTGGGCAGATTCTAGCTCTGTTGATTGATTGATTTTTTTAAATTTATTTTAATTTTATTGAAGTGTAGCTGATTTACAGTGTTGTGTTAATTTCTGCTATACAACAAAGTGACTCAGTTATAAGTATATGTGTGTGTGCATGTGTGTGTGTGTGTAGATATACATTCTTTTCCATATTCTTTTCCGTTATGGTTTATTGCAGGATGTTGAATAGAGTTCCCCGTGCTATACAGTAGGACCTTGTTGTTTATCCATCCTATGTATAATAGTTTGCATCTGCTAATCCCAAACTCCCACTCCATCCCTCTCCCAACCCCCCTCCTCCTTGGCAACCACAGGTCTGTTCTCTGTGTCTGTGAATCTGTTTCATAGATAAGTTCATTTGTGTCGTATTTTAGGTTCCACATATAAGTGATATCATATGATATTTGTCTTTATCTGACTTACTTCACTTAGTATGATCAACTCTAGGTCCATCCCTGTTGCTGAAAATGGCATTATTTCATCCTTTTTTAGGGCTGAGTAATCTAGCTCTGTTGATTGACATGCTTATCTAGTCTCAGAGAGAAGTACCGACCAGTCAAATTACTTAACCCCTCTGAGTTTCCGTTTCCACCTCCTCATTTAAAAATGATAATAATTGATGCTGCGTTGAGTAGTTGTGAAGCTCACAGAAGACACTGCACGTGAAGCCCCTGGAAGTGCTGGGTGGCCAGGAAGGGTCCCCCAGGGCACATGGAGCCCCCTCCTCGCTCTTTCCAGTGGAGGAACCAGGGGCCCAGGGAGGGGACATCACTAACACCTCCAGTCACATAGTTCTGGCCGAAGGACAGAACTGACCTTCCTGAGGCTCTTGCTGCACTTGACCATTGCAGGCCCAGAGTGGGCAGGAAGAGAGCTGGGAGGGCTTTTCTACAGGGAGCGAAGCCCCACTGCGGGGTGGGAGGCCGAGAAGGCCCCTCACACAGAGCAAACCTCAGTGAGCCAGGCATGTGGGTTCCCAGGCCTCTGCCGGCCCAGGAGGTGCTGCCCTCAGCAGAGGGGGCCCTGTGGGTGCCCGACCGGACAAGCCAGAGCAGGGGCTGGGTGTCAATGCACCAGCCGTACAGCAGCCCCGGGAGATGGCGCCTGTCGGGGTAGTTCACGGCAGCCTTTGAGAACTTGTTCAAAACTGTGGTTCCTTTCCCTAGAAAAAGAGACAAGCCCACGTCATTTTGCATTGTTTCAAGAGGATCAGATCTCCCCGAGACTAGTACTTGGCTCCCAGCCTGGAGAACCTCTGATCAAGGGGTGGGTGCCCCCCGGGTGGTGACAGCAGCTGTGCACTCTTGCTTTGTAACTTCCTGAAAACCTTTGAGGTTATCTCTGCTGCTCTCAGGATAAAGGCAGAACTCCTTACAGGCTTTTTCGAAGTTTAAAGATGAGGCCTGGCCCCTGTAGACCTGGGCAGCCTCCATACCTATACATACCACTTCCCTTTCTTCCCTGGGGCCCTTTTCTCAGACCCCCGTGCTCACCCGGCTCCTTCCCACCACAGGGCCTTTGCACATGCCTCCCCCTGCTTCTACTTTCCCTCCCCTCTTCCCCAACTCAACTCTTACCCAGCTCGAGTGTCCCTTCCACCAGGAAGCCTCCCCTCCCAGCTCAGCCCCTGCTGCTGGAGGCCCCAGGCACCTCCCCCTCCCACCCCATCACAGTCACAGTTTTGTGTTTGCAAGTGCTTCATTCACGCCCACCTTTCTCTTTGGCTCCTTGAGGTCAGAGAGCGGGTCTGTCTTGTTCACCATGTGTTCTCAGCATCTCTCATGCAGTAGAGATGCAGCAAATAGATAAATGGCACGTGGGTGGCCGGCCTCTGTGGAGGTGGGAGGCGTGACGTCTGTTGCAGGAGTGTGTTTGGTTTCTCATCTTTGCATCTTCTGGTCCCCAGTGATGCCCAAAGCTCAGCTTCTCTGTGCACCGGTGCGGAATTGAATCTCGGAGACATAGTTTTGGGTGAAGTAGAAAAGGACAGCTTTATTTCTTTGCCAGGCAAAGGGGGACACAGCGGGCTCCTGCCCTCGAAAACTGTGTGTCCCAATTGGGGAGGATTTGATGAGGAGTTTTATAGCAATGGTTCAAGGGTGGGGTTGCTGACAAGATTAGGGTGTGTGCAGGGTCTCAGGTGCTATTAGGTCTCCGTGGTACACGGGGCCTGTCACTGCTGTGGCCTCTCCCGTTGTGGAGCACAGGCTCCGGACACGCAGGCTCAGCGGCCATGGCTCACGGGCCCAGCCGCTCCGCGGCATGGACACGCAGGCTCAGCGGCCATGGCTCACGGGCCCAGCCGCTCCGCGGCATGTGGGATCTTCCCGGACCGGGGCACGAACCCATGTCCCCTGCATCGGCAGGCGGACTCTCAACCACTGCGCCACCAGGGAAGCCCAGGTCTCCTAATCTTGATGAGCTTCTCTGTTCCTTTAATCTTTTGCCTCCGGTGGTTTCTTGGCTCCACCTCCCTTGATTAGCAACTGTTGCAATCTGCCCTTTGGAACTCAGGGAAGGTCATGGAGGCTACAAGAAACGGAAGACAAAAAGGCCTCCGTGCCCTGGAGCCCCTCAGGGTCCTCCTCGCTTTCCCCGTGTGCGAGCCTAACCTTTCCCTCCTGTCTCCCTCAGGTGTGCTGCGGCTCCTGGAGCATGGGGAGGAGTATGTGTTCACCCTGCCCAGTGCCTACGCCCGGTCTATCCTCACCATCCCTTGGGTGGAGCTCGGAGGAAAAGTCAGCATCACCTGCGCCAAGACTGGGTACTCAGCGACAGTGATCTTCCACACAAAGCCTTTCTACGGGGGGAAGGTCCACAGGTAGGAGGGGCCAGGGAGAGTCCATCTCTGTCCGATCACGATGCCCCAGGTTTCTTGTCTGCATCAGAAGACTGGGTTCCAGCCGTGGGATGAGTTGAAAAATCAAGATCAATTTAACAGACCTGTTTCAGATGACATGTCTCACCAGCGGCGTCTTGAACCCTCCCCAGTCTGGTGATGTGTTGGCGGAACATATGCCCCAGAGAACAAAGGGCTTCTGGCGTTATCGTAACCTCTGGCTTCCGAGGCCGGAGGCCTGACCTGCACTGATGCAGTTGTTCTGTGAGCTCCATGTAACATCCCGAATCCTGCATCTATGAGAGCAGGACCGTTTCTCTCCTTTTGGAAGCTGGGAAGCAGTCCTAAGAAACAGAAGGAGAGGCCCGCTGTTTGAGGGGAGCATCACCTCGTTTTTATGGCTCTAATTATAAATTTCCCCCTTTGGAGCAGATCACTGGATAATAAGCAAGCCCCCATCTTTGACCTTTTTCTTGGAAAGCTTTTCCGGATGGCGTTCATGTGGGGTGCTGGAGTGTCCCCTGGAAAGTAGGCACCTTCAGGGGCCGTTTTGGAGCCAAACATACCAGCCCCCAAGAGCTGATTATGCGCGTTTCTCCCCAGCTCCGCAGCCCCTCATGCCCCAGTGGTAGCTTGAGATCCGCTGTGGGTGGGGCAGCACAGAAACTGGCAAAAGCTGTAAACCAGGCGTTTTCCCTCCTGGCGAGCCCGTTGTTAAAGCATTACCAGCACAGCTCGGATACCCTTCCGCTGTGTGCCGTTGGGAGGATTCCTGATGCCGCCTGGGCTCCCGGCGGTGTTCAGGCTCAGGGAGAAAAATTCCAGACCTAGGTTTGAAAACACCAAATTCATGCCGAGCTTGGCCATTAGGAAAAGAAGAACCGGGGCTTCCCTGGTGGTACGGTGGTTGGGGATCCGCCTGCCGTTGCAGGGGACACGGGTTCGTGCCCCGGTCCGGGAAGATCCCACATGCCGCTGAGCGGCTGGGCCCGTGAGCCATGGCCGCTGAGCCTGCGCATCCGGAGCCTGTGCTCCGCAACGGGAGAGGCCGCAATAGTGAGAGGCACCCCAACAAAAAAAAAAGAAAAAGAGGCCCCGGGCTCCTCCACCTCCCGTTTCTGCTGTGTTACTCTACCTGTAGCAGGCTCCTGGGGAGAGGGAGGTGGGCTCTGCTTTCACCCAGAACTGAGACCCGGAGCCCCCGGGCCGGGTCGGTGAGGCAAAGGGCCACACATCTCCACCAGGGGCCCTTGTGAAGCCAGGCTGGAGGGGTTCGACCTTGTTTAGTGATTGAAAAGTTCCCCCCAGACTCTCACACTATTTTGGTGGTTGAAATGTACACTGTTAGTTGCTATTTGAGGGAGGAGAAGGGTATATATATATTTTTAAGTTTTATATATGTGTGTGTATATATATATATATATATATATATATTTTTTTTTTTTTTTTTTTTTTTTTTTTTTTTGCGGCACACGGGCCTCTCACTGTTGTGGCCTCTCCCGTTGCGGAGCACAGGCTCCGGACGCGCAGGCTCAGCGGCCATGGCTCACGGGCCTAGCCGCTCCGCGGCATGGGGGATCCTCCTGGACCGGGGCACGAACCCATGTCCCCCGCATCGACAGGCGGACTCTCAACCACTCCGCCACCAGGGAAGCCCTAAAGTTTTATATATATTTTTTATTGGAGTATAATTGCTTTAGAATCTTGTGTTAGTTTCTGCTATACAGTGAAGTGACTCAGCTATATGTATACATATATCCCCTCCCTCTTGAACCTCCCTCCCTCTTCCCCCCTCCCCCTCCCGTCCCCTCCCCTCCCCCCTCCCCTCCCCTCCCCTTCCCCTCCCCCTCCCCTCCCCTCCCCCTCCCCCTCCCCTCCCCTTCCCCCCTCCCCTCCCCTTCCCCCCTCCCCTCCCCTTCCCCCCTCCCCTCCCCCACCCCCCTCCCCCCCATCTAGGCCATCGCATAGCACTGCGCTGAGCTCCCTGTGCTATACAGCAGCTTCCCACTAACAATCTACTTTACACATGTTGTAGTGTATTTATGTCAAACCTAATCTCCCAATTCATCCCACCCTCCCCTTTGCTCCCCGCATCCCGTGTCCACACATCCGTTCCCTATATCTGCCTTTTCTATTCCTGCCCTGCAAATAGATTCATCTGTACCATTTTTCTAGATTCCACATATATGCGCTAATATACGATATTTGTTCTTCTCTTTCTGACTGACTTCACTCGGTATGACAGTCTCTAGGTCCATCCACATCTCTACAAATGACCCAATTTCATTTCTTTTTATGGCTAATATTCCATTATATATATGTACCACATCTTCTTTATCCATTCACCTGTCGATGGACACTTAGGTTGCTTTCATGTCCTGGCCATTGTAAATAGTGCTGCAGTGAACATTGGGGTACATGTGTCTTTTTAAATTATGGTTTTCTCAGGGTATATGCCCAGTAGTGGGATGGCTGGGTCATATGGTAGTTAGTTCTACTTTAAATGACACAATAGACCAGATACACTTAATTGATATTTATATTTTGTTTTTACTGAGTTTTGTGATTTCCACCCCAATAATAACCTCTTATAAAACCTTGGCATTTTTATCAAAACTAAGAAATTGATGAAATTCAACTAAACAAATCACAGTATATAGTGTATACAATATAGTGTAAAACATGTATAATTTTCAACCACCTATCTAATTTATTGTCAAAAATCAATAAAACAATATTAGTTGAAAAAAACTAAGAAATTGGGGGCATAAATTAGGACTTTGGGATGGACATATACACACTACTATATATAAAATAGGCAAACAACAAGGACCTACTGTATAGCACAGGGAACTATGTTCAATATCTTGTAATAACCTATAAGGGAAAAGAATCTGAAAAAGTATGTGTGTGTGTGTGTGTGTGTGTGTGTGTGTGTGTGTGTGTGTGTGTAACTGAATCACTTTGCTGTATTCTTGAAACTAACACAACATTGTAAATTAACTATACTTCAATTGAAAAAAAACTAAGAAATTAACATTGCTGCATTCCTATGAACTAATTTACAGACCTTATTCAGATCCTACCTGTTTTCCCACTGATGCTTTCTTTATTCTGCTCAAGGATATTAGATCACATTTTAAGAGCTAGTCTTTGAGCAAAAGAGCAAAAAGCAACCCCATAAAAAAAAATCTCTACATGTGAGGATGCCTGTTGAAGTCGGTCTCTGTTCTGATAACCTTGCAAAGCGTGTTTATTCGATACTTACATTAATTCAGGGTCACAGCAGAAGTGAAGCACAACCCGACCAACACCATTGTGTGCAAAGCCCACGGGGAGTGGAATGGGACCCTAGAGTTCACCTACAACAACGGGGAGACCAAGGTCATTGACACGACCATGCTGCCAGTGTACCCCAAGAAGATCCGACCCCTGGAGAAGCAGGGCCCCATGGAGTCCAGGTGGGGACCAGGCCGTGTGCTCCTCTCCAAGCTTTGTTGTCCTCAGCACTTGACCCAAGGGGCAGAGAGGAAGCCCAATGCAAAGGGGCCAGGAATCATTCCTTTGGAAACTTGAATTGTCCTCTGTGTGTCACTTAGGTGTGTGTCACTTTGTTTAGTTGCTCTGCAGTCATGGGGTGGAGTGTGAAAACAGCCCGCCCAGACTTTAATGCCTGTCCTAAAAGAGTTTGTCAACTCTGTGGGTCTGTTACTTAATTGGAAAGTTAAATACAGAGAGATGCTAGTAATCAAAGAGCTGTGCAGCAAAGCAATGAGATACTTGTTTTTTTCTTACCAGATTAGCAACATAATTCAAAAAAATTCAGTACCTGCAAGGCTGTGATAAAATTAACACTCTCTGCCCTGTGCCTCCAGTAGGAAGGTGTGCAGGTTAGCTGCGTGGATCAGTAGCTTTAAATTTGTGAGTTCACCTCTTGTAGTTCATTTCTGGGAATCTCATCTAAGGGAGAATTCTTCGATTCACAAAAGGTTTTAAATATGAAATTTGGGTATTTAAAAAAAAACTAAAACAAAAGGAAGAAAAAGAAACCATCTAACCGTGCAACAATTGGAAAACAGTTAAGTGAATTATGGTGAATTCACTCTATCATGTGACTATCCCGCAAGCCACTTAAAGTGATGTTTATGCAGGTACAGAAGCAGAATCTTCTGGAAATATGCCATTTTAATTTTTTAATCCAGGAGGTCAGCCAGCTATGGCCCATGGGCCAGATCCCATCTCTGGCTGATTTTTGTAAAATTTTACAGGAACGCAGCTGCATCCATTTGTTTGTATCTCGTTTGTGGCTGCCCTCTGGCTACAATAGCAGTGAAACAGTTGCGACCAAGACCAAGTGGCCTGTAGAGCCTAAAACGTTTAGTCTCTGGCGGTTTGCTGGCCCCGCTCTTATCTAAAAGCATGCTGCTCTGTAGAAAGAGGATATAGGGTTAAAGTGAAATGACAGATGATTCTTTGAAAGGGTTTGCCATTACAGGAAGAGTTTGTAACGAAATTGGAAAGGTGCTTTTTATGTGGAAACAAAGCAGGGATACCAGTGTGTATAAATCATACATTATCACCGAATTTAATAGAAAGAGGGCTGCAGTGTCCTGGAAACTTGGCTTTGTGGTAGGATTAGTCCACTCGTTCTTGTTGATCAGAATGTAACCTTCTCTGAGTCCAAATGGAGGGCGTGAACCCAGCCCTTTGGACTGTGACAGGAAGGAATCCCTCCCCTGGCCTCTGACGACACCACCCCAGAATCAGGAGCCCTGTGGTTGCTGTCACAGCACCGCTTGTTTCTGGTATGGCTGTTGACAACAAAACTATGATTCCTTTGAGCTGTTATTCCAAGACTGTTGAGTAGGTTAGCTGCTCCTCATTAAGCCTTGCTGGGAGTGGAATGGATGGAGGATGGAGTCTGCAACCAGAGAGAGGGGCGTATCGCCTCTTCTCGTCTCGCATACGTGGACCTTACTGGAACCTGGACCTGGGCTGTTGACAAACCCAGCAGCCCACCTTGTTCTCCGAGGCGGGAATGGCCTTGCTGAGCCCAGCCACCTGTGCCAGGCCTCACCTGAGGAGGCGAAGGAGGGCCCGCCTAGTGGTCTCAGCCCCACAGTGGCCCGGCCCCCACCAGCCCCTGTGGAGGGGAACCCCTGCCCCATGAAGGGGAGAGCGAAGCTGCTCTTACATTCGCCCACTGCTGTCAATGTGTTCGCGATGCTCAGAGCCCGACCCGCGCAGGCATCCTGCTCGGGCTGGAGCCCTCCACACGGCAATGCTGGCCACACCCGGCCTAGCCACCACCTGGCCCTTGGCCACCGGGACCTCCGCTTCTAGCAAAGGCTCCCCTGGGCTTCCTTTTAGCTTTTCTTGCCGACTTGCCCCCGCCCTCTCTGCCCTGAAGGCTTTTCCGCCTTTCCCTTTGTCCTGAAGTTCAGAGCCTTCCGGAGCAGAGCCCCTCCAGGGGGTTCTTGGTGGGTGTCTGGGCATAGCCCTTGACCTGTGGGCTGGCTCTTTGCTCACCACCCCATCTGCAGTCCCTGGGGCTCTCTACCCTTTAAATTTGGAGCCACTATTTTATGATGGGCCTTATCAGGGGAGGTCCTGCCCTGAGAGCACCCCGACCCTGGATGTCCGGGCACCCAGTCCTTCCCTCAGCGCCAGGTGTGTGTTGAGGGTTCAGGTGATGGAAAAGACTGATTTGACCAGGCACCAGCCCTCCCTGTCTGTTTCGCCACCTTCCTTTCCTGTTTTAGGCCATCTTTTCCCCTCTTAAGTCAGCTGTCAGGGCGTGGTGGAAAGAGCAAGGGCTGTGAGGCTGGTAGGACCTGGCTTTCTCCCACCTTCCAGAGGTTTCTCCTGTGTAAGTTCGGAGCCAGGGTGCCACTGTACCCTCTGCATGGTGGGGTGCTGGGCGGCGGTGGGCAGGCTGGCCTTGCAGCCAGAGCCCGGGCCCCATCGGTTCCTGGGCTCGGGTCCCCCAGGAGGGCTGCTGTCCTGGATGCACTGGCCACTCCCCTGCGGGCTCCTGGCCCAGGATCTAACGGGGAGCTTCTGCTCGGCCCCAGCTGCAGAGACATCGTGCCCCCAAAGCCTGGTTCCCTTGTGCGGAATACCGACTGGTCCTGATGTGCCGAAGTGAGGAAGTGTCCCCCTTCACCTCAGTGCTGGTCCCCTCCCTCCAGCACAGAGTGGGACTGGAGGGGGCACCCCGGCTTCCTGAGGAGGGAAGCTGCCGCCTTCTCCAGTGAATGAAGGAGTGAGTGAGTGAATGAATGAATGTCTAACTTTGCGTGTAGACACGGGGAGGTGACGGATCCGCCAGGGTCTGTAACCCCTAATATGGGGCTCCCGGTGGGAGAGCAGCCACTGTTCACATCCATCAGCCTGCTGACCTCTGGCAGGTCACTTCACCTTACGTGGATCTGTTTTTCTCCCCTTTACAATGGGGCGATAGTATCGCATCTATATCCCTGGGGTGTTGTGTTGATGAGGTGAGTTAATCCATATGTAAAATGTTTAGGAGTGTGGTGAATGCCCCGTGGCAGGGTCTGCTGTAGATTTTGTCTGTAGGAGCAGTTTGATTGCTCCAGTCTTCCCTAGATTGGTCTAGACGCTCAGAGCCCGGGAGGGGAGAGGGGATTCAGATCTGGGTGCAGGTGGGGCCCTGGGCCTGTGGAGTGAGCTGCTCACCCCCTCCTGCCCCACAGCCCAGCATCCTCGGCTTGGGCCCTTCCTCGCCCAGGACCGCAGCCTCAGGCTGCTGGCCCTGCCTGACTGTTCCCTGTCCCCAATGACCCCTGCCCCCAGGAACCTCTGGCGGGAGGTGACCCGATGCTTGCGGCTGGGGGACATCGACGCTGCCACCGAGCAAAAGCGGCGGCTGGAGGAGAAGCAGCGCACAGAGGAGCGGAAGCGGGAGAACCTCCGCACTCCCTGGCGGCCCAAGTACTTCATCCAGGAGGTGACCGTACCGGGCGTCCTGGGCGGGAGGACGGGCTGTCCCCTATCGCGGCCGCCGGACGGGCAGGGGGGGCCTGGGAGGTCTGGGCATGGTGGCCGTGGCTCCCCCATCAGGGAGGCGTACCCGCCCGCGGGGAGGCATGGAGTGGGGCTGCTTCACAAAGACCACGGCCCAGCTACTCTGCCTTCAGTAGCAGATTGGTCGGGAAGCCCCTCCCAGACCAGCTCCACACCTGGGTGGGTTGGAACCTTCTCCATGACAGCACCCTTTCAGAGCTTTGCCTCCCAGGGGCCCAATGGGGGATGGACGTGCCGGGGAGGCCCGCGGGGGTCTGCGTCCCGGCGCTGCTGCTGGAAGTGGTGTTGGAAGGGGACCCCCACACACGCCCCTCACCCCCTGACTGGGCAAGGCGCCCTGTGCCCAGTTGTTTGTGGCACAGCCGGGCAGCATTCTGAGAACAGAACTGGAAATGACAAAGGTGTAGGAGACACCATTTTTTTTTTTTTTTTTTTTTTGCGGTACGCAGGCCTCTCACTGCTGTGGCCTCTCCCGTTTCGGAGCACAGGCTCCGGACGCGCAGGCTCAGCGGCCATGGCTCACGGGCCCAGCCGCTCCGCGGCAAGTGGGATCCTCCCGGACCGGGGCACGAACTCACGTCCCCTGCATCGGCAGGCGGACTCTCAACCACTGCGCCACCAGGGAAGCCCGGAGCCACAATTTTTAAGGCAGGCTGGTCAGGAGCTTGGCAGCATCAATGAGAGAAACAGGCTGGTGAGGGCAGGGCAGACCCAGGGTCTGTATCTAAAAGGGTGGATGCCACTGACCTCCAGGCCGTCACAGGCTGATGGCCCAGTTCTTCAAGAGAAGCCAGAAATCAGAATTTTTATGAGATCTGATATTCACCTGGTGTCAAGGAATTTTTAAAAGTTTAAACACTAAGGGCCAATTGAAGTCTGGGCTTTCCTTGCCTAGGCACTGCTGGTGTCTGACTTCTGCTCCTTGGAAGGATGGCTCCCTGGAGCTGGAGGTCTGCGGGGAGAGTTAGTGACCTTGAGCTGGGCTTCTGGTCTGGGCAGGAAGCAGCCACGTGTCTCCTAGAGGCAGGAACTAGGGCCGTGGGCTGAGCACAGATGTCAAGGTCAGATGCTGGTTCAGACAGGAAGCCTTCTTGGGGAGACTCTGAGTGTATCCCTGTTTGGAGGCCTTGCCCAGGGGAGGTGACTCTGTATTAGTCAGGGTTCTCCAGAGAAACAGCACAGAACCAACAGAAGATAGAAATTTAAATAGATTTATTATGAGATCGTGGAGGCTGAAAAGCCATGGGATCTGTGGTTTGCGAGGTGGAACCGCGGGAAAGCCAGTGGTATGATTCAGTCCAAAGGCCTGAGACCCAGGGGAGCTGACAGTGTGAATCCCAGCCGAGAGCAGAAGTCAGGATGAGTGAGGCAGGAAAGAAAGGGCCAGTTCCTGCTTCCTCCACCTTTTGTTCCATTCAGGCCCTGGGCACATTGCATGATGCTCACCTCATGGGGGTGGGATATCTACATTACTCCACCCACCAATTCAAATGCTACCCTCATCTGGAAGCACCGCCCCCTCCCCTGTGCTCAGAAACAATGTTTAATCCAGAGCCAGTCAACACATAAAATTAACCATCACAGAATCCCCCAGGGATCCTTCTGCCGGATCTTGTCTCTCTGAGACAACTAGGTTGCCCGGCTTCTGTGGAAAGTTGCACAGTAAAAAGTAAAATGGGGCTTCCCTGGTGGCGCAGTGGTTGGGGGTCCATCTGCCGATGCAGGGGACGCGGGTTCATGCCCTGGTCCGGGAAGATCCCACATGCCGCGGAGTGGCTGGGCCCGTGAGCCGTGGCCGCTGAGCCTGCACGTCCGGAGCCTGTGCGTCCGGAGCCTGTGCTCAGCGACGGGAGAGGCTGCAACAGTGAGAGGCCCGCGTACCACAAAAAAAAAAAAAGTAAAATGACAACAACCATAAAACATCGTTTTCCTCCCATAGGGTGTAAGAAAAGCCAGTCTGTTTATAACAGGAGGCTTGAGGATATTTAAAGAATACAAATCATCCCCGCACCAGCATGATTACCATTCAGTACATCCTTCTAGTCTAGCACCAGATTGCATACCATTTTGATTCTTGCCTTTTTCTCTCTGGTATTTGACTGGTGTCCTCTCCTGTGTGTGCTGATGTCTTTTGACTGCGGCCTTGCGTGTGCCCTTTGTTGGGCACTCCCCTCCAGCCTGGTGGGTGGTAAAAGTCACTGGTTTGGGCAGATTCCTCCTATTCAGGCCCTTGTCTTTTCTCTTCCCTGTCCATTTGTCCAACTACCCTCCTTTTTCTCCTGTCCCAAAGGCCTTTTTTTTTTTTTGGCCAACTAATCTTGATGTAAACCAACAAAGCCCTCCCCCTCGTTACTTCGGTCGTTTTGTGGGGTTTCCTCCCAAAATGCCAGATACGAAGATCCCATGGGCTCTAAAAAGCAGCCGGGCTGAGGAGGGGTGGTGAGACCACCAGCATGGCTTGGCTGTGAGACATCAGGAGAGGCCGGCACACAGGTTGGTGGTCCCGAACAGATAGATGGTAACCAGCACTGCATGGTACTGTGTGGTACTAGCGCAGCAGGGGATACCCTTGCTTCTCCCCTTGTCTCGCCGACAGGTCTCCATGTAATGATGTGTCCTCCTCTCTCTTGCAGGGTGACGGCTGGGTATACTTCAATCCGCTTTGGAAGGCACACTAATGGGTGGAGATGCAGAACTTTCAGAAACGGTCCTGTTTTTGGAGGAATTAAAGTGGTACAGTATCAAGGTTCTTCTGGTATTCCCTGAGACCTCTTGCGTTCAAGACATGGTACCTGAGAGGGAAATTATGTACTGTGAAAAATGCACCCCCAGACTCTACTATGGGATTGAATTTATTCAAGAGCCATTTGGGGCATGCGTGTGCACACACGTCTGTGTGCAAGCTCTCGGCACACTGTATGTTCACACGCATGCGCTATGTCTGCTGGATATTATTACACATGTAAATAGTGCACTTAACAATATTGAAGTGGGTAATTATGAGCTCCTTTTTATCAATGAGGTTTGAAGTTTTCTACTTTTCACTTTGCCAAATACTTTTGCACTCACAAAGTATCCTCCAGTTGACAACTCCTGTTCAAACAAAGGTGAACTGGCGTGGCCCTACTGCTGTCCATCTGGTAGAAGGTGGTTGTCATTTCAGAATAATCGCTGTGCTTCCCATTCCCCTCCCAAGTCAACATTTGTTTGTCCATATGCAAGACAGATCAACTGCCATTTCCTGCTGGATGGGGAGCGGGCAGGACGCTGTTAAAGGTTTATGCCGGAGCCTTCCAGGATGGAGCACCCCTGGGAGAGCCCAGAGCCAGGCCTACCTTGGAATGTTCCTCCCACCTCCTTGCCCCAGAAGCTTTCTGATAATTTCTCACGCTCAAAGCTCTAGTCATACAATTTTCAGAAGCTGCTTCTTTCATGGTAGAAAACAAGTCATATGGAGACTGCACTACTTTTATCTTGAAAAAAGGGCTTTAGAAATGAAATACACGCATTGCAAACATGCAGTGTTTGCAAAGGTGCACCACCACAGCCTCAATCTTATATTTCATTTGGGGAAAGAGAAAAGAATATCCTGTGGATTTTTTTTAAAGTGCACCTCTTGTTTGACCCGAATTCTGCAAGGAAACCACTGTGATTAAAACATCCATAAAGCCTGCATAAGTGTTTCATGGTTTCAGTTCAGTTTCAGTCTTCAGCCTTTACAAATGAGGTCAAGACATGACCAGAATATAAGAAAGCAAGGAGAAAATGAAGTATTTGATCTTTGCTCAATGCTTAATTTATTTTTTACTGTGCCACTCTAATGAGAATATTTATACAATCCAGTAGCATGAATGCTTCTCTGTAGTAATACTAATTTTGTGCCTTTTGTCTGCTTTCTTAAGACCAATTGTTCACACTTTGTAGATATTAGACAAATATATTTCGATTAAATACTATACTTATCTGTGTGTCTGTATTTTCTCTTTAGGGATTCCTAAGTTCTGTTGGAATTGGTGGCTCTGAGTGAACTCAAATTTTATGGATTAGTATTAATTTGATATGAACAGCAATGATATTTTCATCAAAACATCATGTGTGGATATTTTGTGACAAGGTCATAAGGTCACATCTAGTGAATAGTCTTGTTTTGAGAGAAGTGACTTACCAGGCAAAACCATAATGTAGGCTTGTTCTAGTCCATCGTCTTAAAACATCCAGGAGAGTAAAGTGTTTGGAACCATTTTATTTCTGAGAGGGAAAGTGGAATAGGTGCTATTTTGAGAAGAAAATCCTCAGTGAGAAGACCGAAAAGTAATCACTGGTGTTTTTAGATTTTCCAGTCGTATACCAGAGTATAAACCATCTGGGTAGTAAAAAATGGAGAAGGGTCACATTTTTTTTTTGAGGGGGGGTTCATTTTGCCTTTTTAAAAATTGTGAAATATATAAAAAAGATGTACACGAAACATAATACTGTTCAAGAATAATTATAAACACCCAGGTACCCACTGCTTAGGGAAAGAAACCTGTTTGTTCATACCTTAAAAGCCACCTTTGTGCCCCGACAAAATTGTGCCCCTACAAAATTCTGCTCCTGGACCCCAGAGGTAACACTGTCTTGACTCCTGGAGTAATCATCCTCTTGGCTTTTTTTTTAAATTTTTGAATTTTATTTTATTTACTTTTTACACAGCAGGTTCTTATTAGTTATCCATTTTATACATATTAGTGTATATATGTCAATCCCAATCTCCCAATTACACCAAACACACACACCACACACACACACCGCCAGTTTCCCCCCTTGGTGTCCATACGTTTGTTCTCTACATCTGTGTCTCTATTTCTGCCCTGCAAACTGGTTCAACTGTACCATTTTTCTAGGTTCCACATATATGCGTTAATATACGTTATTTGTTTTTCTCTTTCTGACTTACTTCAGTCTGTATGACAGTCTCTAGGTCCATCCACGTCTCTACAAATGACCCAATTTCTTTCCTTTTTATGGCTGATTGTATATATTGTATATATTGTAAATATTGCATTGTATATTTGTACCACATCTTTATCCATTCGTCTGTCGATGGGCATTTAGGTTGCTTCCATGACCTGGCTATTGTAAATAGTACTGCAATGAACATTGGGGTACATGTGTCTTTTTGAATTATGGTTTTCTCAGGGTATATGCCCAGTAGTGGGATTGCTGGGTCGTATGGTAGTTCTATTTTTAGTTTTTAAGGAACCTCCATACTGTTCTCCATAGTGGCTGTATCAATTTACATTCCCTCCAACCGTGCAATAGGGTTCCCTTTTCTCCACACCCTCTCCAGCATTTGTTGTTTTCTGATGATGCCCATTCTAACTGGTGTGAGGTGATACCTCATTGTAGTTTTGATTTGCATTTCTCTAATAGTGATGTTGAGCAGCTTTTCATGTGCTTCTTGGCCATCTGTATGTCTTCTTTGGAGAAATGTCTGTTTAGGTCTTCTGCCCATTTTTGGATTGGGTTGTTTGTTTTTTTAATATTGAGCTGCCTGAGCTGTTTACACATTTTGGAGATTAATCCTTTGTCTGTTGATTCGTTTGCAAATATTTTTTCCCATTCTGAGGGTGTCGTCTTGTTTGTAGTTTCCTTTGCTTTGCAAAAGCTTTTAAGTTTCAGTAGGTCCCATTTGTTTATTTTTATTTCCATTACTCTAGGAGGTGGATCAAAAAAGATCTTGCTGTGATTTATGTCAGAGTGTTCTTCCTATGTTTTCCTCTAAGAGGAATACACACACACACACACACACACGCACGCACATACACACACACCACATTTTGTTTACCTGTCGAACATTTGGGTGGTTTCCATCTTTTGGCTATTGTGAATAATGCTGCAATGTGCATGGGAGTGCAAGTATCTCTGAGTCCCTGCTTTTAATTATTTCAGGGCTGTGTGTGTGTGTATGTGTGTGTGTGTGTGTGTATAGTGTTGTATCGTATGAATATTCCACGTTTAAGTTTTTTGAGGACCTGCCATACTGTTTTCTACAGTGAGTACCCCATTTGGCAATCCCACCAGCAATGCACAAGGGTTTGATTTTTTCCATATCCTCCCCAACACTTGTTATTTTCTCTTTTTTGTTTGTTTTTACAACAATCATCCTAATAATGGGTGTGAAAAGCTATCTCACTGTGGCTTTAATTTGCATTCCTCTAATGATTAGTGATGTGTTTATTGCCCATTTGTATATCTTCTTTGGAGAAATGTCTATTCAAGTCCTTTGCACATTTTCTAATTGGGTTGCTTTGTGTTGATTTGTAGGAGTTCCATATATATATATATATATATATATATATATATATATATATATATATATGATTTGCAGATTATTTTCTCCCATTCTGTGGGTTGCTTTTTCACTGTTGATAGTGTCCTTTGATATACAAAAGTATTTAACTTTGATGAAGTCCATTCTTTCTAATAGCTTGTGCTTTTGTTGTCATATCCAAGAAATTATTGCCAAATGTAATTTCATGGGGCTTTCCCCCTATGTTTTCTTTGAAGAGTTTCAGTTTTAGCTCTGATGTTTAGGTTTTTGATCCAGTTTAAGTGAATTTTTGTATATGGTGTTAGGTAAGTGTCCAGCTTTATTACTTTGCATATCGATATACTGTTTTCCTAGGACCATTTGTTGAAAAGACTTTTCCCCATTGAATGGTTGTCTTATCAAAAACCATTTGACAATTCCTGGACTCCCTAGTCTATTCCATTGGTCTACTATGTGTGATTTTATGCCAGTACCACCGTTTTGATTACTTTTGCAGTAAGTTTTGAAATCAGGAAGTGTGAGACTTTGTCTGTTTTCTCTACTTTATTTACCTCTATGCTAATCTTTTATTATTTCCTTCTGTTAGCTGGGGGTTTAGTTTTGTTTAGCTCATTTGTTTCTTAAGGTTCAAAGGTTGCTGATTTGTGAGCTTTGCAAATGTAAGTAATTATAGCTACATATTTCCCCATAACACTGCTTTTTGCAGCATCCCATACATTTTGGTATGTGTTTTTATTTTCATTTGTCTTTAGATACGTTCTAATTTCTCTTGTGATTTCTTCTTTGATCCATTGGTTAAGAGTATGTTGTTTAATTTCCACATATCAGTGGATTTCTCAGTTTTCCTTCCACTATTGATTTCTAATTTAATTGCACTGTGATTGGAAAAAATACTTTGTATGATTTCAGTCTTAAAATTTACTGTTCTATGGGCTAACATAGGGTCTGTCCTGGAGAATGTCCCATGCACGCTTGAGAAAAATGTGTATTCTGCTGCTGTTTGGTGGAGTGATCTGTATGTTAAGTCCAGTTGGCCTACAGTGATGTTCATGTCTTCTATTTCCTTATTGATCCTGTCTTGTTGTTTTTATCTGTTGATAGTGGGGTATTGAAATCTCCTACTATTATTGTAGAGCTATTTCCCCTTCAATTCTGTAAATGTTTGCTTCATACATTTTGGAGCTTTGATGTTTGGTGGATGTATGGTTATAATAGTTACATCTTCTTAGTGAATTGATTCTTTTATCAATATATACTGTCCCTGCGTCTTGTAAGTTTTTGAGTTAAAGTTTAGTTTGCCTGATATTAGTATAATCACCCTTGCTCTCCTTGGTCACTCTGCATGAAATATTTTCCCCATCCTTTGACTTTGAATGTACACCGTGTTCTTAGATCTAAAGTGAGTCTCTTATAGAGAGCATACAGTTGGACCTTGTTTTAAAATCCATTCTGCCAGTTTATGTCTTTTGATTGGAGAATTTAATCTATTTACATTTAAAGTAATTACTGATAAGGACTTACTTTTGCCATTTTATTTGTTTGCTGTGTGTCTTATAGTTTTATTGTCCTGCATTTCCTTCATTATAGTCTTCCTTTGAACTTAGTTGATTTTTTTTCTACATTTTGATTCCCTCTCATTTTCTTTTGTCTTTATTCTATAACCATTTCACTTGTGGTTATTAGAGGGATTACACATAACATCCTAAAGTTATAACAATCTATTTTAAATTAATACCAACTTAACTTCAATCACATAAAAAAACTACTCCTCTACAGCTTCACCCACCCCCCCCTTTTTTTTTTTGAGGTACGCGGGCCTCTCACTGCTGTGGCCTCTCCCGTTGCGGAGCACAGGCTCCGGACACGCAGGCTCACCGGCCATGGCTCACGGGCCCAGCCGCTCCGCGGCATGTGTAATCTTCCCGGACCGGGGCACGAACCCGTCTCCCCTGAATCGGCAGGCGGACTCTCAACCACTGCGCCACCAGGGAAGCCCTCACCCCTTTTTATTGATGTTACAAATTACATTTTTATATATTGTGTACCCATTAACAGGTCTATGGTTATTTTTATGTGCCTGTCTTTTAAATCACATAGAATAAGTTATAAAATTATACGAAATTGTATTGGTTTACATATTTCTCCATGTATTTACCTTTATATTTTTATAGCTTTGAGTTATTGCCTAAAGCTTTTCATTTTAACTTAAAGAATGACTTTGTGTAGTGGTAATAAACTCTCTCAGCTTTTGTTTATCCGGAAAGCTCTTAATTTCTCCTTCATTTTTGAAGGGCAGTGTTGAAAGGTATAGAATTCTTGGTTTACATTTTTTCTTTCTTTCAGCACTTCGAATGTATATTCCTACTGCCTCATGGCCTTCAAAATTTCTGAGAAATCCACTGATAATCTTATTGAGGATGGCTTTTATGTGACAAGTCACTTTTCTCTTCCTGCTTTCAAGATTTTCTTAGCTTTTGGCTTTCAACAGTTTGATTATAAGGGGTCTCAGTGTGGTCTGTGGGTTCCTTTGGGTTTAACATACTTGACATTTGTTGAGTTCCTTGAATTTGTAGTCATGTCTTTCATCAAATTTAGGAAGTTTTCTGCCATTATTTCTTCAAATCACATGGGCCATTTCTCTCTCTTCCTTCTGGGACTCCCATAATGTATATCAGTCCGTTTAATGGTGTCCTGTGGGCTCTTTTCACATTTCTGCAGTTTTTTGCTTTTTTATCTCTTGAGAGCTAATAACTTCAGTTGACCTGTCTTCATGACTTTTTCTTCCTGTTAAAGCACTCTACCCAACTTTTCATCTTATTTGTTTCAGTTTCAGAATTTGATTTTTTCTAAAAAGATAATTTCTATCTTAGTTGATACTCTAATTGTATGTTTTCTTGAGTTACTTTAGTCCTTTGTGTTTTCCTTTATTTCTGTGAGCATATTTAAGACAGTTGGTTTAAAGTTTTTGTCTAATACATCTGATGCCTATTTCTTAAGGACAGTTGCTGTTACATTATTTTCTTCCTCTGCATGGGCCATGTTTTTCTGTTTTTTTCTTTTTGTATGCCTTGTGATATTTTGTTGGAAATCGGGCATTTGAAAAAAATAACCATCTCTCCCAGTGTTTTCATTGCTGCACCCCAGGGAAGACCTTCACTGATGTGCAAGGTGTCTGAGCCTTGGGATCAGCCCAGCGTGGAGGCTTAAGGTTCTCTCAGGTCTTTTCTGGACATGTGTCTTGCCTGGGGCTGTGTGCCGTTTTTGATCCCCCCTTACACATGACTATTTTTTACATATCTTAATTCTTCAGAGAGTTTCCCTTCAGCTTCTTCTCAGGACCTTAGGTATTCTCTTGTTCCTCTATCCATAATTTCTTGCCCAGGCATCTCCAGGTCTGTAGTCTCCCTGCAGCCTTCTTCTTCTTCTTTTTAATTGGAGTTTAGTTGATTAATAATGTTGTGTTAGTTTCAGGTGTACAGCAAAGTGATTCAGTTATACATATATCTATTCCTTTTCAAATTCTTTTCCCATCTAGATTACTATACAACATCTAGCAGAGCTCCTTTGCTGTGAAGTAGGTCCCTGGTGGTCATCCCTTCTAAATATAGTAGTGTGTATCTGTCAATCCCAAACTCCCAATTTATCCCCCCTGCTTTTTCCCTTTGGTAACCATAAGTTTGTTTTCCAAGTCTGTGAGTCTGTTTCATACAGAAGTTCATTTATATGTTTTTCATATAAGCGATATTGTATGATATTTGTCTTTCTTTTTCTGGCTTCCTTCACTTAGTATGATCATCTCCAGGTCCATCCATGTTGCTGCAAATGGCATTATTTCATTCTTTTTTTATGGCTGAGTAGTAGTCCATTGTATATATGTACCACATCTTCTTTATGAACATTGAGGTGCATGTAACTTTTTGAATTAGAGTTTTCTCTGGATATAAGACCAGGAGTGGGATTGCTGGATCATATGGCAACTCTATTTTTAGTTTTTTGAGGAACCTTCTTCTCCATACTGGTTGTACCAATTTACATTCCCACCAACACTGTAGCAAGTTTCCCTTTTCTCCATATTCTCTCCAGCATTTATTGTTTGTAGACTTTTTGATGATGGCCATTCTGACTGGTGTGAGGTGATACTGTAGTTTTGATTTGCATTTCTCTAATAATTAGCGATGTTGAGTATCTTTTCATATGCCTCTTGGCCATCTGTATGTCTTCTATGCAGAAGTGTCTATTTAGGTCTTTTGCCCATTTTTTTTTTTTTTTTGCAGTACGCGGGCCTCTCACTGTTGTGGCCTCTCCCATTGCGGAGCACAGGCTCCGGACGTGCAGGCTCAGCGGCCATGGCTCACGGGCCCAGCCGCTCCACGGCATGTGGGATCTTCCCGGACCGGGGCACGAACCCACGCCCCCTGCATTGGCAGGCGGACTCTCAACCACTGCGCCACCAGGGAAGCCCTGCCCATTTTTTGATTGTGTTGTTTTGTTGATATTGAGCTGCATGGGCTGTTTGTAGATTTTGGAGATCAATCTCACATCATTTGCAAGTATTTTCTCCCATTCTGGGTGTTGTCTTTTCGTTTTGTTTATGGTTTCCTTTGCTGTGCAAAAGCTTTCGAGTTTAATTAGGTCCCATTTGTTTATATTTCCATTACTCTAGGAGATGGCTTGAAAAAGATATTGCTGCGATTTATGTCAAAGAGTGTTCTTCCTATGTTTTCCTCTCAGTTGTGTAGTATCAGGTCTTTCTTACATTTAGAGCTTTAATCCATTTTGAGTTTATTTTTGTGTATGGTGTTAAAGAATGTTCTAATTTTATTGTTTTACATGTAGCTGTCCAGTTTTCCCAGCACCATTTAATGAAGAGACTGTCATTGTGTAGCCTTGCCTCCTTTGTCATAGATTAATTGACCATAGATGCATGGGTTTATTTCTGGGCTTTCTATTCTGTTCCATTGATATTTGTGTTTTTGTGCCAGTACCATACTGTTTTGATGACTAGCTTTGTAGTATAGTCTGAAGTCAGGGAGCCTGATTCCTCCAGCTCCATTGTTCTTTCTCAAGATTGCTTTGGCTATTCGGGGTCTTTTGTGTCGCCATACAAATTTAAACATTTTTTGTTCTAATTTTATGAGCAGTGCTTCCCTCTTTCTGTAGCTTTCCCCAGCTATACTACTTTTCCCTGAGACTAAGTTAGGCGAAAAGTTGTTTTTTTCCTTCAGGCAGCCCTAGACACATCAGAATTTTGCAGGTGAGTTCTGCTTTGTTCCCTCCTATTTAGGAGAGGTCATTGAGAGCTGGGCTGCTGCTTTCTCTCAACCATGCCACTGTGGAGAGGTGGGGCCAAGGGAAAAGCACTGTGAGATTTCATACTATTTTTAATGTGACTTTTTCTTGATTGGGCATTCGATCAGTGCTGTAGACCAGTGATTGTTTTCCAGAGCCCTTATAATGGTATTCTAGCCAGTCTCTAGTTTGTTGTTAGTTAGAGTGTTTCCATGAAGGAATGATGGCCTGGAGCTTCCTAGTCTGCAACCTTGCTCTCATGTGTGTGGTATAAGCACAGTGCAAAAATCTAGTGTGCAGTGTAATGAATTAAAGTAGAAGCAGACACATGTAATGAATTATTTTAAAGTAGAAGCAGACACATGTAACCACAATCCAACTCCAAAGAAACATTGCTATCACTCCAAAACGTTCTTACATGTTCCTAGTCAAATTCCCCATTATTCTCCCTCTACCCCCACAAAGTTGACCATTAATCCAACTTTGTGGGTGAATCACAGCCTGGTTTGCTTTATAGCTTTAACACTATGTATACATCCCTAAATGATACATAGTTGCCTGTTTTTGAACTGTATATAACTGGAATCATGTTATATATCCTTTGGTCTGGCTTTTTAACTCAAATTGTTTTTAAGATCACCAATGTTATTCCTTATGAATGTAGTTCATTCTTTTTCCTTCAATACTATTCCATTATATGAACATACTGCTATCAATGTTTATCTTAGCTACTTCTGACAGACTTAGAATTGCTGGGACATGGGGATATGCATCTTCACTTGCATCAGCTAATGCTGAGCAGTTAAGTTCTCACCAGCAATATACACGTTTTTGTACATCTTCTCACTTATTTGCACATTTTAGCTAACCCTGGTGGGTATGTTCCTTTTCATATATTTATTTCCTATTTGGTTTCTTCTGTTAAGGACTAATCAAAATCATCTGTGTTTTTTCCTAAGCGTTCTTTACCCAGTCTGGATATTAATCCTATGTCAGCTGCAGGTTGGGTGACAACACATCCTCGTTTGCCCAAGATGCCCAGTGTATGCCTGTGGTCTCAGGGTAAATATTAAAAGTCATTGAACAAAGGTGTAGAACTCACATTACCCGAGTTGAGTTCAAGACTTACTGAAAAGCTACAGTTAATCAGTGTGATGTTGGTGTTGAGGACACACACAGATCGAAGAAACAAAATAGAGAATTTTGGTCAGTTTAGTTTCTACAAAGGCCAATTAAATGGGAGAAATAGGTCTTTTCAACACATGGTGTTGGCCCAACTGGATATATAAAACTCACACCTTGTCATACACAAAAATTAAGTCAACAGATTACAGACCTAAAAGTTAATTCTGTGTGGACCAAAGATACGAAATGGGAGGTTTGCTCACTGACAAGTGTGTTTTTCATATTCCTGGCAGAAGGGAGGTGACAGAAGCTTGATTAGTGCCCACCTTCCTCATAAATAGCTAGGGCCATAAAAACATTAAAAAAAACATAGATTATATGTTTATATATAATATATATTAAAAGATACAAAGTATTATTTTTTCCTTCAGCAGGATACAAGCCTGAGCTCTGATTCATGTTAATCTAGTTTTGTTAGAAGAGAGAGATGATGTTTCATCTATTTATCTGGCTTGTTTGAATAATTATGATAGTGTGCTGAGGTTACAATGCACTGTTGTCAGTCAGTCTGGCTGCAACTTGATCTTGAGTTTTCATTCACTCATTAGCTTCAGCTTTCACTGAAATCCAATTCAACAAAAGCAGACACTTGGTATTCTAATCAACCTGTCACCAGGATTTTAAAATAAGACGACTCTCCAAGAATATTCCATATTCTCCAAGTAAATAAAATACTGAGATTGTGACTATCTATGGGATGCACAAAATTTGGATTGCCAAAGTCTAGCTGTTACACAGCAAGAGAGAGGTGAAAATGTTAAGAAACAAATACTATATCTGTTTTAGGATCCAAAGGACCACAGGTAACTTTGTTTCTAATATTCAACTTCTGACAGTAGTGGACTGGGGAAGTTTGGACCAACTCTTTGGCTAAGGACAAGTAGTAAAGCTGGACAAGAAATAACACCTGTTTTAAGACTTCACAGAACCAAGACATTATCACCACGCTAGAACCCAGGAGAAGATGCAAATCCTGAGAGAAAAGCTTGGCATTTGAGGCCATTTTCCCCTGGAAATTGGCAGAGACTGAACTGCAATTTCAGTAACCTTGTAGAACTAGGAGGACAAATGTTGGTATTGAAACCTGCATATGGATGAAGTCCTTGCAGGGTTTCAGCCTAGAAATAATGAACCAGCCCTCACAGTGATGGCAGTCTAGCTCTGTGTATCATATAGCATCCCTTAAATTCGATTAATGTGACTCTGGCTTGCTAGTTTCACTAGGTACCTAGCAGAAACAAAATCTTCTAGAAAGGAAAATATCCTAGGCCTAAACTTACTTAAACAATTTCTTAAATATGTGTCCAGAGCACACAATCTGCCCCCTCTCTCCTCCACACATTAGGAGGAAACACACACCAGAAACAAAACCCACATGAGCTGAGTTAGCGGATTATCAAACACACTTTAAAATAACTATGCTCACTGTGTTAAAGGACTGTCAGTGGGTCAGCTGTAAACCATAAAAAGAAACAGCAGATTTGGCATGGTAAGAAAGATAAACTCCAAAATTGAAAAACAATAAGTAAAAAGAACTCAATGGATGGGTTTAAGAACAGATTAGCCATAACTGATGAGAGAGTTGCGTCGAGAAAATACACAGAATGGAGAGGCAAAAGGAGAGAGCCAATAAAGAAGGCTTAATTAACTATGTTCAATTGGAGTCTTGGAGAGCAAGAGCATATGGGGCAGAAACAAGATTTAAAGAGATGATTTGGGAACTTAAAAAAAATGATGAAAACCAACAAGCTACAAGGCTGAAAGCCCAACAAATCCAAAATAGGGTACACTAGAAGGATTAAAAAGATACATCATGCAAACATCTTAAGAAAGTTGATATATTACTTACTAATCAGACAAAATAGGCTTTAACAAAAAGCATTACCGAAAATAAATCCTGATATTTCCAAAAAAATTGAAGCTTCAATTTACCAAAAGTTCTAAATACATATACACCTAATAATCTGGGTTCAAACAAAAAAAATTAACAATTCAAAGAAGTATAGGCAAACCTATAACAGTATACAATTTCAATACATCCTTCTCAGAAAATAACAGAACAAGCTTCAGGAAGATTTTACACACAAACACTTTGGACCACAGAGCAAATTGCAAACATCTTCAAAGGATTAAAATCAGAGTATCTGATTACAATACAATTAAGGTAGAAACTGATAATAAAAGGACAACTAAAAAACCACCATATTTGAAAATCAAGAAATGTACATCTATATAACCCACGGTTCAAAGAAGAAAGTACACAAATTATGCATTAAACTCAATGACAGTTCACATCAAAACTTGGGAGAATGAAACAGACTATGATTGGAGTAAATTTATAACTAAATTCATGTATCACACTAAGGTAAAAAGAACAACTCTCTTGCAAGCAAACAGAAGTAAATTAACACTAATGAAATAAAAACACACTGTAGAAAATGTCAACAAAGCCATAAGCTGGTCTTTGATTAAAAAACTAAAGGAAAATGAGAAGCAAGGTAATGAGAGAGAAGAGACAGAAATAGGGATGCAACAAGAAAAAAGAAAACCAGAAATAATCATTATTCCAGGAATGCAAATTTAGTTCAACAATGTAAACAGAAAGTCTCTGTAATTCACTATTAACAGAATAAAGGAGAAAAATCAGAATCATCTTAATAAACAAAGGAAAAAATCACCTGATAAAACAACAATCATTCATGATAACTCAGGAAATTGGGACAGATATGTACTCAATCCGATCAAAGATACCTAAACTACAGTAAACATAGTTAAAGGAAAAATATTGAAAACTTTGTGTGAGACAGGAGCAAGACAAACATGTTACCTTTTCTATGCAGTACGATGCTGGATATCCTGACCAGTGCAGCAAAGGCAAGAAAATCAAATGTATAACCACCAGAAAAGGAGAAATAAAACTGCCATTATTCCCTAATTATGATGGCATATGTTTATAATAATCTGAATTATTAGGATGAGTTTAACAGGTTGTTCAGTACAATTTCAACATATAAAACCAAATGTTCTATATACTGACAACTGGAAAATAAAACTTTATAAGACAGTATTTATCAAAACATATACCTTGTAATAAAACTTATGAAAATGTGCAAGACCTATTGAAAAACTACAATGCAGACATTAAAGATGACCCAGACCTTTATAAATTGAAGGATATGCCATGTTCACAGACAGAAGACTCAGTATGTCAAAGGTGTTAATTTTTCCTAAATTCATCTATAATTTCAATGCCTAATGCCCAGTCAAGAGCCCAACAAGGTTTTTCTTTTTTTTCTTTTTTGGTGTTATTTAATAAACTGGTTCTAAAATTTATATGGAGAAACAAAGGGCCAGAAATAACCAAGCAAAGTCTGAGAAGGTGGGGATGGGAGACATTACCATATTAATTATCTTAAAGCACATTAAATCAATACAGAAAGGTAAGAAATCTATGGATTATAACATACAGCCCAGAAATATTCATGTATGGATTTACTGCAAAAGGAGAACTGCAGAACTTTAGGAAAAGGACAGTCTTTTCAATAAATGGTGCACAATTAGATTTGCATATGGAAAAAAAACAACCAAAAACCTAACGAACCCAAAACAAAACCCAAACAATTCACACTGTACTCAACAAATGAATTCTGGGCAGACTGCAAACCTAAGTATAAAAGATAAAACAGGGCTTCCCTGGTGGCGCAGTGGTTGAGAGTCTGCCTGCCGATGCAGGGGACGCCAGTTCGTGCCCCGGTCCGGGAAGATCCCACATGCCGCAGAGCAGCTAGGCAGGTGTGCCATGGCCGCTGAGCCTGCGTGTCTGGAGCCTGTGCTCCGCAACAGGAGAGGCCACAACAGTGAGAGGCCCACGTACCGCAAAAAAATAAATAAAATAAAATAAAGATAAAACAATATTTCCTGGAAGAGAATACAAGAGACTATCTTCACACCACAGATTAGGAAAATATTAAACAGGGTACACAGAAAGCTACAGTCACATGGAAGACTGAAAAATACAACATTAAAATAATAAATTCCTAGGCAGTTTGCAACACAAATGATGAAGAGGTTATATACAGGATATGTAAACAACTCTTACTAATACAATTAAAAAAAAAAGAAAAACCAAATCCTTATAAAAAGGGGATTGCCAAATGACCCTCATTAGCAACCTGGAAATGGCAAACTAAACCACAATGGAAAACCATCATTCACCCACCATAAAGGCAACATTAAAAAGCCTGACAAGGGCTGATTAGGATGTGGGAGTAACAAGAACCTTCATACCCTACCCAGCAATTCTACTTTATTAGGTAAATACCCACTAAAATGTGCGCATGTAAGCTCCATGTGAGTTGTAAAAGAAAATTCCTATAGCCTTAACTGTAATATCCTCCAACTGGAAACAACACAAATATCTATCAATTGAATGGTGTGTGTGTGTGAGAGATACACACACACAGGAATACTATATACCTCAATGAAAATAAATCTACAGCTGCATGCAACATTTGGAATTTCATAAAAACTAAGCAAAAGCAGCTATATAAAAAAATACATACTTTGATTCCATTTTATTGTTCAAAGAACATGTACAATTAAATATGTTTAGAAACAGAAATTACTGTAAAACCTAGGAGACTGATTACCTCCTAGAGGGGCAAGTAGGACAGGCCAGTGACCAAGTGGGAGCATGAGGAAGCTTCTGGAGTCCTGGCAGTGTTGTTCTCTTGATCTGAGTTGTGGTTACAAAGTTGCTTGTCTTGTGGTAATTTGCTAAGATGTACATTTTTGTCTTCCCGGTGTCATACCTCACACCAAAAGAAGGATTACTTTTTCATTTCAGACACCTGCCATTTCTAACAGAGAGCTGTTTCTACATTCATTCATGACTCCACCTACCTCAGTGAGGCCTGGGTAACAAGGCAGGGGGTCTGACAGCACCCACATCCAGCAGCACCCATTCCAAAGGAGGAAATTCGGAGAGGGTTGCACAACAATGGGAATGTACTCAACACTACTGAACTGTACATCTTTAAAATGGTTAAGATAGTAAATTTTATGTTATATATTTTACTACCATTTTTAAAAAGTGTGCAGAGGCTCCAGATTTCATAATCTTATGACCTTAAGCTATGGAAACGATAACACCCTATAGGCTGCTTTTATACCATCTAGTTCTCTGGCCTTTTGGTCGTGGCCTGGGGACTCGAAGTTAAAACTCTACAAATGCAAACTCAAGTAAGTAGATAAGGACGTTAAGTTTGAAAAATAAACTTTATCTTTGGACTTGCTGCCTCACTGCCTTATTTATACTACAAAGCACTCAGCTTGTTCGATTCTAAGATGTGGAATAAAAATAAAAGCTGTTTTACTGTCTATAATTTCACTTTTCTGTTACAATAAAATCTCAAGTGTGGTTACAATATAGTTTTTGCTGAGGCAATCCACTGAACCAAAATGGGGTTCCCTAAAACTGGAAAAGGTGAGAGATCATTCCTGCTCTTAATGAGAAAATTATACAAGACTTGGCTGATTAAATATCGGAACTTACAGAGCAGGGCTTTTTTGTTAGAGTCCTAGCCTCATTTACATGGAGATTAAATTCTTATTTGGCTAGGTGTCTTCCCCTCACTCACCCATAAAAAGTCAAAATGAAATTTTCACTCTGGGGTGGAAAGGAAGGCAAAATAAATAATAGATTAGTTCAACTTAGACCTTAGACCTAAGTTGAACTAATCTAGCACTTTTCCTACACGTGTTCTCTAAAACCTTTGTAAAAGTGAACAAGAAGGAAGTATGTGTTCAATACTGTTAGTCCTTTCAAAAATAAAAGATGTATAAAAGACAACACTTAACACAAAATTTGAATTAACTTTATTTTCCCTACAGTCAGCAACTTCTCTGCACTGAATTTTAAAGCAACAAAGTAAAATAAAATCCTCCAAATGACAAGGTATCAGAAATCCAGATTTAGTTACACTTTTATTGTGAAAAGGTTCAACCATTTTATTGGTATGTAAAAGAACCATCATCTGGGTCAAAAATGGATTCTATAAATCAAAGAATATTCTACACTTTGGAAAAGAAAATCAGCAGTAACATTCTCAATGAATATTGTAAATTACACTTTTCTTCATAAAAGTTACATACTATTCTGCACTTTTCCACCAAAAGCAGTGGTGTAAATTATACTTGTTTATATAAAAAAAAGATATCCTGTGGCAGGAAAAACCCTTTCTCTTTCACTTTTACTAAACAGGAGAAAATTTTCAAGTGTATATAAAGTTGCCTATGAGACGGAAAGTGAACATGTTCAATCTCCATTTATATTTTAGTGCATTTTTTTGGACAATTGTCACATTTTTAATAAAAATAAGAAAATGCATATAGCATTAAAGAGTGTTTCATCAAATGCCTAAGGGACTAACAAAATATGGAGCAGAGGACAAAATCACTGTGATGGATGAAACTGTTATAAAAATGAGAGAAATCCAGGCGAACTTTACAAATCCTTTGTCATTTTGAAGAATCACACAAAATGAACTTTGGCTACCTGTCCACTTTAAGGGTTTCTTCCTTAATCTTTTGCATGTAAACAAAGTGCTAACCTCAGGACTAAGATACCAAACCCAATCCTGGTAATTAGCAACATCCTGTGCAGTTGCCATGATTTCCAAAGGATATAAATTTAGCCCTTGAATGAACAACGTATGAGATCTGCTCTGTAAGTACCTGGTGAAAACAACTGCTAACAGCAGCAATAATGTTTCAACATAAAAAAAAAAAACTTTGAATCGATTAGTTACAGGTCCATCTTTGAAACAGCAGCTTCTTCTCAGAGCAAACAGTAAGCAATAGAAAATGTACATTTGATGAAACATTCTTTGCACTGGAGAAACATGAAAATAAATATAGTTCAAGGAAGTATAATTATTTTTCTAATACCTCTTTCTCAGACCGTACTAGTTTACTGGTTCAAGAAGCTTGCATCATATTTTGTCATTCGTATTTTACGTATTGCTATCTGGGTAATTCAAATAAAATCTTGTAAAAGAATAAAAACATTGACAAGTATGCATGTGCCAGGGACCAAATTAGAGGGTTCTTTGGTGCCATTAGTCCAAATTCTCAGATTTGAAGGATAACATGTACCAGTAAAAAAAAAATCTGCTGTTAGACATTTACAGCAGTGCTCTGTCTTGCTTCACATTACAAATCAAAAACAGCTGTTCTCAGTAAGCCAATTTTATTTTTTAAATCAGGCATTGCCAGAAAGTTTTGTACATTAACCTGGACCAGTGATGGTTCCAGCGATGGTTCTGTACCCTCCGTCGCTGTGAAACATGACATGAGCTAAAGGCAAAGACCGGTTCTCACAAGGACATCTGCTTCAAGTTAGGAACCAGAACAGTATATTTAAACAGTCTTCTTAGATATTTTCTTGCCTTTCTTAAAAACTAGTTTATTCTTAATGTAGCCACGCTTCCTTTTCGCAGTCTAAAAAGAAAACAGAACACATGGTGTTAGTGCAGGTTTCCTACGGATTAAAACTACAGATACACACATGGTTTACTGCAGAATGATGAAGACTGTCTTTATAATCCCTCAGATCTTCCTAGGGCTGGACTCCTTGAAACAGTCAATGAGCACCATGAACTGCTCTATGCCAAGGATGCTGAGATCCAAGATGAACTGGACTAGGTCCTCACCTTTAAGATGAAGGACGACCACAGCAGTCCTCAAATGCCTGTCATACATTCCTCACCATCAAGTGAATGAATCCCCACCTCCCCTCTCAACCACTAAATGCTCAGGTGTAATAATTACTCACATTTCCAGGCATGATAGAATATATAACTAGACTAAGGATTCAGAAAATGTTAATGGTGCTCCTAGTTTAGTTTCCAAGAATTAGCTGTGTCAGAAATACAAATTAACTTAGTAACTTTTGGAGCCCCGATTTTCTTATCTGTAAAAAAGGAGGATGATTACACCTATCTACAAAAATAAAGAGAAATAAAGTTACTTGGCACATTCTCCAATTTAGGTAGGAAAATAAGCACTTAAATATTAAAACAAAACCCAAACACCAAGAAAAAAAAACCCATAACATTCCTTGAGCATCACAGATCTTTAAAAAACTAAGATATTTTTCATTTTTCTTAACACTTCAGGATTCCACTTAAAATACTGTCAACTGATGTCTGTGGTGTAAGAAATAAATTACTACAAATGTGGTGATAGAAATTACTGCAAAAATGTTTGCTATTTTAGAGTCTCACAAAGATAAATCAATATAGGACATGGATCTGACAATCTGACATATTCATAGATACTGAAAAAAGCAAATTTCTTGGAAATTAGTACTTTAAGGCATCAGTCAAAGCACTGGGTTAGCAGCAGGTCAAGACTCAGGAGATTGACCCCTCAATTCAATTCTCACATTTAAATACAACTTTTGGAGGTTTCAGAAACTCTGGCAAATGCTATGTCGTGTACATATATATTATGATGTTCAGTTTAAAACAATTTATAATTTTTTTCTAACAGTGACAAAAATACAAGGCAGAATGCAATCCTTCTTAAGGTCACAAAAATTAGCTACTGCTAACTTGCCCACAATATGTGTTACCTTATTATTAACTTACTTTATTAGGGCAAAAAGTAAAGAATTTCAGAGGACACAATTTGTAAAAATTCAAACCAGGCCAAGGAGTTGGTTTCTTTATCATCATCACCTACATTATTTCTAACTTGAAACCTTTTCTATGAGATCCTGTAAAATGCCCCAGGTCTCTGCACGTATGTATCTAGGTCCTCAGGGTGTTTTCTCTCTAGGAGCAGGTGAGCCATGCAGCCCTGGACTACAATTCCCAGTGCCTCAGCCATGTCAGCTTGGCAGTGGCAGGAAGTGGCTGCTGTACTCACTCACACCCCCTTCAACCCCCAAAATAAAAACTGGGCTGGAGAGAGGAAAGCAAAACAAATAAAAAGCATTCCTGCTACTACAAAACTGAGTATAAAGCCATGGAAACCAGAAATACTAGATCCAGGTTGTTGGCTAATAGAATATGTTTTTGGCATACAAGACAGATGGATTTTTATTTATCCATTCACTTATTTGGGGGAAATGATGAGAAGACAAAGAGGTCAGATTAAGAAACTTCACTATCAACAGTTATACAGCAAGTTCAATGCCTTGTTTTCATAACTGGGCTGAGATGTCTTAGGAGTGACTGCCTTCAGACTGTCAGCATTTGTTCTGACTTCTGCACTGATGTGACTCATCAGTTTCTCCTACCACGTGCCTATGAGACACCAGATCACTTGATATGACGACACAGTGAGTGCCAGCTCTCTGTGACTTATTTAAATACGTTAGTCTAGATATGGTAACCTATTCCTGGCACAGAAAGTATTCAGTTAAAGTTTCTATTTACATACCATACAGTTAATATTCAGCACTTTATAGTACAAATTGAAATGATCTGTATTCTGAATATATTTGTAGTATATTTTAAGTAATACAAAGGGATAAGACAATTCCTTCAATGATTTAAAATAACTGATCTGAGCAATGTACACCTAAGTATCTTTCAAGATTTAAGACTGAGATCAGTCTAATAACAATTAGTATTATAAGAGTAGTACCTTAAAATACAATCTTAATATTTCTTCTAACTGCTCATTATTTTCCATCTCCCACAGAGGGCCAACCATATAAATACTCATTTTTCAGTAGCTTTTATAGCAAAGATTAGATCTATTTGGCTTAAGTGAGCCATAATGACCTCCAGTAAAAGACTTCATATCTTATTATTTATTACAAAAGGACTGCCAATAGTCTCATCATCATAATTCTACCTACAAGCTTTGTCATGACAATTACATTTAAAAATAATTATCTTAAGATAAATGATTTATTTTCATTCAAGACTCAAACCAACTCAAGTTTATTTTTTATTCAATGAATAATACAGTAACGTCGTACTAGAACGGAACATGAAAATGCTATATAAATTTGCTTTGACCAAAAGATGATGAACGAATCACAACTGTTATTACTTGTTTGGCATTTTTACTTTCACAAAGGTTCAGAAGCCACAGACACATCTCACTTTACAAACAAGTCGTACTAATGGGAGTGGCACAAGCTAAAGCCAGAATGCCTCTGGAAAATCTTAGCTTGGTTCACTGATAACCACTCTTCCCTATCAAGAACTATCCAGAACAGTTGCTGCTTGGGGTACCTGAAGTGCTGAGTTTGCAAGGACTGCCCTCAGCAGGTTGGCTTTATATCTACTTTGTATATAAGCCTTGGTCTTTATTCATCTGGCAAATGAAAATTTATTCGCAATTTTCAGTAATTATTTATCAGTCAAACCAACCAATCTTGAGTTACCCTTTTTTTCTCTTTTATTTGAATTTTATTTATTTTTTTTTTATACAGCAGGTTCTTATTAGTTATCCCTTTTATACATACTAGTGTATATATGGAGTTACCCTTTCATAAACATGACTTCATTTGGCACCCACCTTCTTTGACAAATACTTCTGTTTTGGGAAAATGTTGGTTACTCGAGGTTTGTGGTCTAGTGTCTCCCTGTTATCGGGTGCTTTCACTTTATATATCCTTACAAGCCAGTGCTCTGATGTAAAGGCCTCCTCCAAATGCTTGAATTTAATGTCCTTGTTTCCAATCTCAGCATTACGTGTTCGATCAAAACCTGGGGGTGTACGGAAATCCAGCTGCAAAAGTGACATTAGTATTGGATGTTAACCATATTGGAAAGCTTGCAATATTAGAAGGTAGTAAATGTTAGCAGCAGAGTAAAACTTTCTCCTTTTAAACTAGGAAAACACAATCAGAGCAATATATTGTAACAGTTCTTATATGTTGCTAACCAGATAGGGAAAACTCTGCAAGAGAGAAACTAAATGAACCCTTAGAGTGGATGAACAGCCCACAGGCATAAAAAAACCAATAGCAAGATAAAATCCATTAAAGCCCTTCTTATAGGTATTCAGAGAAAACACACAGAAGGGCCTGCTTTTCTGCCCCAGGGCCTTGCACTATACTATCTACTCTTTCAACCTCAAAGTTCTTCATTCAGTGATTTTGCATGGCTGGTCCCCTTTCTATCCTTTGGTCTGAGCCCAAATACCATCCCTTCAGATAAATATTTTTTAGATTGATGGTTGCGAAGTCTCCTCCATTGATTCCTTATTCTTTTACTCTATAGTGTTTGTTGCTAAGGTTTTTATTTATCTTTAAAATTACCTATATCCTCCAACAGGATGTAAGCTGCATGATGACTTTACCTTATTCAGTGTGGCTCTATCTTACCAGCATTACTTGTTAAATCAATGCACAAGTAAAGCAGTGATGCTAACCAACCTGAAATTGGGAACTACAAAGGAAGTCAGACAAGCCAAACCATGGGAAGATTAACCAAGAATGAAAGGAGGAAAAAATGGAGGGACGGGAGAAGATTTTAAGAAATTCTCAGACTAAGTTTATATGTTGCCACACAGAACTTAAATGAATTCAACTTAAATATAAATCCAAAAACCAAATCTCCTCCAGTGCGAGAATAACTTGTTATTGCACATCTATACAAGAGCAAAGTTATATACCTCATGTCTTAAACATATTATTCTCGAGCAGGGAAAGGCATCAAAATGAATGCATGCTACAGGCATGGCTTGGAGCTCTTGATAAACGTGACAGAAAAAAAAAGTCCCTCAATGCTCTCATTAGTGAACAGAGAAACTAATCTTTCACCCATTTTCTGAGGTAGCTAATTATTATGGCTTAAGTTGCTTCTTTCTTAGCATGAGTTTAGAGACCAGGCAGTGGCCTTCAAAGAAAACACAAACAAAAACGTAAATCTGGTAGTAAAATTTTTGTCTGTTTTTTCAGAGCCACCTGTAGAGTAATTCCAAGCGAATAATGCTGAAACATTATCTCGATCCCTGGTATTTGTATAAAATTAAACAAGCAATTTTTCCTCTGCCATTGATGTGACCTTAGTATGAAGGTGTAACTTGGTATGACAGTCACGCAATCTGAGAGCTATGAAGAATCATAGAAGCCATCAGTCCAACCCCCATTATACACAGACAAGGAAAAAAACAAGTCCAGAGAGAATGTGACTTGTCCAAGGATTATGTGACCTGACAGAGCCAGATCTGGAACCCAGGTGTTGTGACAGTCCATTATCTGTTCTTTTTGCCACGATGCCTCTTTGCCCATTCACTCATTTTTGTTGACTCTTAATCTTTTGTACCATATCATTCCAATTTTCTGGGAAAACTCTGACCCAGAGAGTCCTAGCTCTCTGTGGTAATGGAGAACAGGGAAACAGTGAATATATGAAGTGACTAAATAATCCATCTCTTTAATTTCAAGCTTTCCCCCACTAGGCAGCGAAGTTAAACTACTTAAGATCACACTGCTTCCCAGCTGGAAGACCTCTCCCTGGTCTTCCAAAAGCATGAAGTTGAAAAGTGAGATGGCAAACAAAGAATGGATTTGAGCCTATGTTAATTAACAATTTTGGAAGGAAATCTTTGATCTAAAAAATATTTCCTCGTTTTTTACATACAAGTTTCAGAAATTAAATTTAATAGAGAAAAGAATCTTTAGATGAGCACATTTTTCTTTACAGCGCAACCAAAACATCATTATCCTGTTTTTTAGAGTCAAACAAGGCTACTTAATATTCCTTTGAATAAAGATTATAGAAAAATTGATGTAACTAACCTGCATTTCTCCAAATCTGTAGTACGACATTTTATACATAAGGCAATTCAACAAAGTAGGGGATCCTGCTTTGTCTACACGGAATTCTCCTTGTGGGGTGAAATAGTCACTTTCCTACAGGAAAGAATCCAGAAGTTTGTGTCAGTTTAATATAACCAATTCAAAGCTACAGGTTCCCCTTTTCATTTCCCCATAAGAACTAACTTTTGAGGTATCTTCATAAAGCCATATTTAGTTACATCTCAAAAAAATACAGTATCAGAAGACGAATTTATAAATTTAATGTCATCTCTTAAAAAACCCACAAAACTATCATGGGTGTTTTTTAAAGCTCAGTATAGAAATCATTTATAGGAAATAAACAAGAGTATCCAAAACACAGAGAAAAAGAACAATAGTCTGTTAGAGTGAGGGAGGGTGATTATTAATTAATTCTACCAGATTTTAAACCATGTTATAATAAAACCTCAATAATTTAAGGAAAAAAAAAGGTACCAATACCATGATTTAATATCAGGTAGGCCAACTAAATTTGTTCTTTATTTTTCCATATGAACTTTTAAAATCAGTTCTTTAGTTCAGAGGGGAATGTTTAGAAAACTTCTGTAGGAATTTTTATTGGGAGTTCATCAAATTTATGAATTAACCTCTAAGAGGGCTAATCTGACACCATCGATAGAAATTCCTCATCTAGGAATTTATCCTACAGAGATACTTATACGTGGGCAAAATGATGAGTGTAGAAAGTTATTTATCGCACCACTGTTTATGAGATTAAAAAACCGCAATCAACCTAAATGTCCATTAACAGGGACAGGTTAAATAAATCATGGTGCACACACACAATGGAAGACACTATGCAGATATAAAAAAAAAGGAATGAAGAAGCATCCCCATAAGATCTCCATAATATATTGTGAAGTAAAAAAAGCAAGAACAAGGTGTATATTTTGCTACTAGTTATCTGCTTCAATAAGAATCATAAGAAAATAGTAAGAGACTACCATGGACTTTTTTCTTTTCCTTTTCTTGGGGTGGGGGGTGTAAACTTTTACTGTATATCCCTTTATATTTTATTTTTTGAACCATGTGAATGTGTAAATTACCTATTCACAAAGCATAGGAATTTAGGATTTTTCTCTATATAAATGGTTCAAAGCACATATCTGGATCTACCACGTCAGTTTTAACACTGCTAAAGCAAATGCACAAATGAAAATTATATACTAGGAGGATTAAATTAAGACCAATTTAACATAAGGTAATACTGTTTATTAATCGTAGTTAAGGGGAAATGTCACAACATTTACACTTAAACAAGAAATCTGGGGCTTTACTCGACTTCATCCCTGTCACATAAAACACATTCATACATTTTCCCAAAAGGTTCTTTTATTCTGGATCAGCAGTGAATCTTACTCTCATCTTTTGTGCCTTCACCACGTAAACCACAGTGCTGGGTGCCCAACCTCTCTGAGCTCACAGCTGAGTGGGAGAGATACAACAGAATCTACCTACAAACCAGGCTGGATGTGATCTGATAATGCACCAGAGAAGGGCTTCTGGAGAGGGGACTAATCTGTGGTAGGGAAGGTACTCCAAGAAGAAAACTGTATAAACACGTGTGTCAGATGAGCCAAGGAAAGAAACCACGAGGCAAGTTTCACGGGCTAGAGTAGATCGACAGAGTAGAAAAAGGTGATAGAAGGACAAGAGGCCAGCAAAGGAAAGTGAAGTATTAAGGGGTTGTGCATTCTGAGCTAAAGCGTTTGGATTTCATACCACTGCTTCATTATTTCAATCATCATTATGATTATTTCAAACCAGCCACTAGGCTGAGGTTTCATCTATGTTACTATAAATTCTCATAACAGCAGTACAAATGAATTATTCCTGGCATCTGTTAGTGATCAACTGAAACAGCCGTAATCACAATTATAACACTAGAACCTAGAACAAGACTTAGTGCTCAAAGCATATAATGCTGACTGGCTGAAAAACAACTTGCCCATAGCACCAAGCTGGCAGTGGCAGGGTTTAGTTCCAACTCATGTCTGTCTGGTTTCAAGGCCCCTTTCCTTAAACTAATGAAGGATTAAAAAAAAGAAAAAAAAAGCTGGGAAGTAACACGATCAACATCATGTTAGACTGGGAGAGGGAACAAGACTAAGGCAAAGATAGCAAGTTCAAGGCTACTGTCCTATTTCAGGTTTACGAGCATAGGGGTCAATGCCAGAGTGGAAGCAATGAAAATGGAAGGAAAGGGCAGAAGTGACAGGCTGTAAGGAGTAAAGGCAAGAATTTTGACAAGGGATTGCTTTGTAGGGGAGAATGGAAGTACCAGGTATGAGTTTCCAAAGTTTTAAACCTGGGAAAATGCTTATGGTATCTTTAATAAACAGTAAAGTCAGACTGAAGAACTAATTTGGGGGATAGGATAATGAAAACAAACACAATGCAATTAACAAGGTAAGAGGGCTACTGGGAGCTGTCTTTCACACACCGAGAACGACCTAGTTTCTTACCCGAATGTCTTTTGGATGTTCCCCTTCAGCTATCCTAACCATCCAGAGAAATTTGTTGATATCATCACCAGAATACCCAATAACCCCTCCAAAAATAACCAAAACATAATCTACATCCAGACTCCTCATGATTTTATAGGCTGCTGTTTCATTTGAAGACATGGCTTTTCCCACCTACAGAATAAAAAATGAGAATGGGTGTACTTAGTCCCAAAATACACTAAAAATAAAAATGGACGTACATTTTTACTTTAAGATGGAATGCATCTCAAGAGTTTGATTTACATGGACTTTTTTATAAAAATGATTTGCTATGAATTCAACAGATTTACTGAGATTTATAAGCACCTCACTTACTACAACCAATTATAGCAGAAATGTCAAAATCAGAAATACATGCTCTAATATTTTGCTAATAATTAGGTCTCATGAAATTAACATTTTAATATGAAAGCAGGCAAGCTTAAAAGAAGTAGAACTTCTCATAACCTCAGGCCGAGGATGACCATCCATCTAGCTAGCACAAATATATTCTTCTCTTCAGTTTACTAAACATCTAATGATTAGTTACAACACTAATACAAAGAGAATTCATTTGGCTAACGCCCAGTTATCTATTTAAAATCTTTAAAGAACAGAGAGGTGATTACTTTAATTAACGTAAATTAGTTATTTAATAGCTAGAGTGAACATAATTTGCATGCCCATAAAACACAGTGCATTTGTTTTACATATTTGCAAATACTTTTCTTAACTTATGAAATGGAAAATACAAGACAAATATAATATTTTAAGTTTCAGATTTTGCCTATTCTCCAGCAAACAGCCTACAATTCTGAATGATACTTAAATAAATTCTATTCTTAAAAACAAAATAAGCATACCTTGAACTCACTTTGTTGAATAAATATGTAGAGAAGTATGTTCAAAATTCAGCAAGCAAAGAGTACTTTCACCCACATTTTTCCTACTTAATCACAAGTGAAGTCTGATTGCTAAGTAGTGAATAAAGGTTTGTAACTTTTGATCTTTTGTTGATCAAATTCTTACCAGTGCTATGTGGCTGTTATTCCAGGTGTTATTATCCACCAAAGTAGTTCTATTAGCCATCCCAGCTATTTGATAGCCATAATCCCACCAAGACATCACTCGGGCATGTTCATCTGTATTTTGCCTCAGCCAAAAGTAAGCTTCTCTAAAATCATCTAAGATATTCCTGGTGCTGAAAACAATCACAATATTCTTTTAAATGATATCTTGGAAGTGTGAAGATGGTAACTTAAAACCTTGAGGTGCCAGGCCACTAAGTAATTTCATATTTTAAGGATGGTAGTTAAAAGCCTCCATGGTAGGGAGAAAAAAAAAAAAATCAATGGAGAGCTAGACTAGTGCTTCTTAGACTTTAATATGCATACAAACCACCAGGCCATCTTGTAAAAAAGCAAATTCTGGTTTAGTAGTTCTGGGGTGGAGCCTGATACTGGGCAAGTCTAATGAGCACCCAAGTGAAGCAGAAGCTGGAGTGGGAATGCGGGGTTGCAGTACATAAACCAGCTGTTCTTAAACTGTAGCTGTATCAGATCACCAGGGGGGCTTATTAAACCACAGATCACTGAGTCTCACCCCCAGGTTTCTCATTCACACACTGGGGTGGGGTCAAGAATTTACATTTCTAAAGGATTTCCTGGTAATGATGATGCTGTGTCCAAGCACAACACTTTGAGAAAGACTAATGTGTATGTTATATATGCAAAGATATTTTGGAAAAGAGCATGAAATACAATGATTATTACCTACTTCTACCAAAGGGGACGGGCAGGGGAAAGGTCACAAGAAAAGCACAGCATATTCAAATGCAGAGCTTCACAAACATCTTTGAATTCTATCTTTTGAGACAGGAAAAAAGGGTAGGTATAAAATCCTCTTGTAGTCAAGTTGTCTTCTTACCCGTCATGATTGTAAGAGGCCAGGACCACACTTGGGCTGGAGTAGGCATTGCTTGTGACCCAGGTACAGTGGACTGCAAACATCATCAACAGCATCAGCATCAACATGGTAACAATGCTTTTTATATTAGGACCTAATCCCTCTTCGGTTTTTTCCTGTTCAGTTACATGCTTCCTCACTTTACCTGCCTGAAAATGCAAAAAAAACTGATGAGACAAATTCATCATTTGACTTGCTTTCATTAAGACACTCAAAAGGGAGAAGGTTGGGAGAATGTTATCTATCAATTTAATTCTTTCAGAAGGAAAATGTATAACCATCAGGAATTCTCGTGTGGGTCATACAACATTTTCTAAAAATTATCAAGGTGAATTCTAAAGTCAAATGTGAATGAGAAGGCTTCCTGGAACTAAACCCAATCCAGGAGCAGGTTGCAGAGCAAAAAATCTCCAGTAAGAAGCTGCTTTCAAACTCAACTGTCCTTATGTTTTATGTAAATACAAAGGAGATAACCAAATGGTCTCATGCTGGCCACCTTTTCTTATAAAAAATCTGAATTCCTCACCGTGAAAACAGCAATATCCGGCTATAATCCAGACCATGTAGGACTTTAGTATAGGAAAAACCTGCATTATCAGAATCAGTTTTCTAATTTCCAAACCCCAAACCAACAGACTTGTTAAAATCAAGATTACATTTTTGAAAACAAAACAAAAACCTCACGGAACAGAGAACAGAACCGTCAGAGGTTCTAAATTGCAAGGCTAGTTATTAAGAAACCACAAAACAAAACATCACAAACACAAAAGCAGGTATGTGCCTTATTAGCACTAATCTGTATGAATAATACTGGACCTATCATAGTAAAGAAAGAAAATTTCAAAATTAATACATATACTGCGAAGTTCTTCATTGCTTATTGCTACTTAAAAATCTAGTTAATAAAGTTTACTATGTCATCCAAGACAAGTGCTCTGATTCTAAGTCTTTTCCACACTTGCACCAAATATAATCCTGCTCTGTTAGCTGAGAAGTTAAAAGTGAATTACATTATTATATGGGCCAGCCACCTAGTGCTAGCGAACTGGAGACTGTTTTTTTAAGGCACTTATTCCCCTCATGAATCACTATTCAGTCAACCAAATATTTTAAAAGTTTACAGTGAATATGGACCTCAAGGATAAGCACTTTGCACATTGTTTCAGAAGGATTTATAGCGCTAAATTTTATGTAATTTAGTAGAGCACCAGCTTTCTGAGTGAAAAGACCAACCAGGATTCAAAATTTGAGGCAAGCAGTAAAGACCAACTAGAAATGTCATAGTTTGACTAAATTCTTGTTTAATCACCCTTCATAATATATACAAGTTCTTACTGTGGTGGAAAAATAAAACACGTAAAAATTTTAAAGGCCTTACTTTAGATTTCCCACCTTATCATACAAATTTCCTGGGTTTCTCTTGTCATCCTCATCACTGCTGTCCTCCACAGGTGGGTTTTCCCTTTTCATGTCATCCCCCAAATAATGCTCAAAAACATTTGAGAATGCAATTGCAGACAGCATACAGACGACTGGAGTCAAGGTCAACATCAGCCGCACCATCACGCCAGCAAAGTAGACAGCACTGATGGCATACAGAGCAACTGCAAAGACAAGTTCTCTCGTAACACTTCAGAAGAGAAAAGGGTCCCTGGAAACTCCACTAACTATTTAAAACAAAATCTAAAAACAGACAAACATCTCATAAAAGGGCTGTTTTATTTATTTATTTACTTAAAGAGGAACTTTTAAAAAAAAATAAATGTATTTTATTTATTTTGTTTTTGGCTGTGTTGGGTCTTTGTTGTTGCACGCAGGCTTTCTCTAGTTGTGGCAAGCTGGGGCTACTCTGTTGCAGTGCACAGGCTTCTCACTGCGTTGGCTTCTCTTGCTGCAGAGCACAGGCTCTAGGTGCGTGTGCTTCAGTAGTTGTGGCACGTGGGCTCAGAAGTTGCGGAGCATGGGCTTAGTTGCTCCAAGGCATGTGGGATCTTTCTAGACCATGGCTCAAACCCGTGTCCCCTGCATTGGCAGGCGTATTCTTAACCACTGTGCCATCAGGGAAGCCCTAATTGTTTTTGAATTGATAATGCTAACCAATTTAAAAGTCATATTTAGAAATTATAACTAGTGTTGACAAAATAAACACTGCATATCAACAGTTTAGAGAAGCGTATCATGTTTCAAGTTTAATTATAGCTACTATGGGGAATGAGACAATTATTTGTCAACAGCATCACATATTAGAAAAATACATTAACTGACAGATGAAAACATGTTTGGTGAATTGTATTATTAGGCACAGTAAGTTTATAGAATCAAAGTCTATGAAAAGTCTGTGCCAGTATCTGGCATAAAGCCTGCTTTAAAGTAAGAATGGGATGAGAAGAATATAATTTATTACCAAAGGAGGAACTTATAAAGTTATTGCCAAGAAACTTAAAAAACAAAAATTGGAAGTAATTTCCAATAGTCAAAGCTTTCCAGATAATGTGCTCACCACAAGGAAAGGCTCTATCATTTCTGGCTAGAGGCTATATGACTTTACAAAGTTAATGAGTCATTTGGGTGCCTATCTCATTTGAAGCTAATTCACATTTTTTTTCCTGACTAAAAAATACATTTATTATACCATATTGTTTATCTCAATGGATTTTTATATATGCACACACCTATGTAATTACCACCCATATCGAAATACAGAACATCTGTATACCTCCTCAGGAGAATCCCTCATGCCTCTTCCCAGTCAATAACTGCTCCCCTCACCCCCCACCCTTTTTTACCTTAAAAGTCCAAAAAGGTAATCACTATTTGGACTTTTAAAGCAATAATTTAGTTTTCCTTATTCTTAAACTTCATAGTAATGAAATTATATAAAAATGTTCTCTTTTGTACTGGTTTCTTTTAATTACCCATGCTATTCTTTTATTAATTGTTGTGTTGTATTCTACTGTACAAATACATAATCTCTTTATCCTACTGCTGATAACCTTTGGAATGTTTCTAATTCAGGGCTATTATGGATAAAGTTGCTATGTATATACTCTTAAACATGTCCTTTATGGGACACATGCACTTACTTCTCTTGGGTATATACCTAGGATTGGGACTGCTAAGTCATGAGTGGGCAATATGTCTAAGCTAAAATCTTTTTGAATGATGCAATATTAACATGGCCTTATCCAGAGTCCACTGACCTATAGAAACCAGAAAAGAAGGAGTGTCATCCTTTGGTTAGAACCTATGCAGATGCTATTTTATCTCTCCTGACTTCACTCTGGAACAGTAACTTTTGAGTGTCTCTAATGGTCCAGGACCCCTACTTGCACAAACTATTTGCTTGTGTGACCCTGTGCATATTACAAAGCTTTTTCAGTTTCAGGTTTTATCAAATGCAAAACAGCCACAGCATACTTCTTGTGATGACTGAATTACATAAAAGTGTTTGGTATCTGTTTATTCTGTCCATTTATATTTTGAATGTCAGATCCTAAACACTGCCTTTAAAATAGTTTGTATATCTAAGTCTTGTAAGTTGGAAATTACACAAATCAGTCAAGAGGGTGTTACTTAAAGGTGATTCTTATTCCATTACAAAATGTACTTTTGCACTGAAATTTGGATCATGGATGCCCCTGCAAACTTCTTCCTACTTGATTGGATTTAACTGAGAAAATAAAGTCAAGTCTATTCTGTCAACAGTTATAATTTCCAATTCTCAGCCACAGACTATAATTACATTAACCTCTCAGAAAACAATAAATTGAATGAAAAATTTATATACCAGTCCAAAATGAAAAGTTAATAATTAGAGTATATATAATGCAAATTCACTGAATTTTTCTTAGTTAAGCACTTATGCAAAGTAAGAGCAAAGTTTATCTTAAATACGCATAGAGTCAAGCAAAGAAAAATAAAACTTTAAAGTGCAGTGATAATCTCAACAAAAATAAATAAATCAAAGTACTTATTAAAAATCTCTTACCAAATACTCTTTCATCGTTGATATTTTTAATGCAGAACCACAGGCCTGCTGGGAAGGTACACACAAGAATATGTAGATCAAAGAAGAAAGATACCCAAGTTGTAGGTTGATGCTCAGACACTGACGCAATAATTGGAATGTGTATTTTTGCATACCTGGTATTAAAAAAAGTTAACATTATTTAAAAGTAAATGATAAAACAGGAGTTCCTTTTAGATGACTAAACTTTCTCTGATTGTAGATATGGTTCCTATCCCTACCTCTTCTTGCTTAAAAGTATATTCCAATGTAACCAGCTAGAGTGGAAATAATTCTGATATACACTGATAAAACCAAAACCAATATGCCCCTCCTAAAATCAGAATTATCTAAGGCCAGTTATAAAAGTGTTGGCTCTGACTTCTAACACAAAAATCTTTGCTCAAATAGGAATTTGTTTTGCAGTTTTAACTTAGTACTTTTCTAAGTTTGCATCAACGAGTTTCACTATCTTCTGGACTTATTACTAGCAGAAATACCTTATCCGATAACATATCATATTGCCACAATACCTTTCTTAACAAGGAGATGGCACAGAGGCTGGTGAGGGAAATGGAAAAGACAGGACAAATTTTCCCTGAAATTCCAAAGTGGTCAGTTAAAGTCTGAAAGCAAGAATAAGTATGACTAAGAAAAATTTAACCTAGGATTTTAACCTAATCAGAATAACTAACTTCTACAACTGGGGTTTTCCCTCAAACTTTGGTGATGCAAAGGCTGATCTCTGGAAGTTTGTGTCTATTAGCTTCAGCCATTCATACATAATTTGCTTATGCCCTTTAATCAGTCATCGGCAGGAGCCCTTTTGGTATCACACCAAAGGGCAGGCCTGTTCAATAAATTGTGGTAGGTTTTTTATTCGGCCACATGAAGAGTAACAAAAAAGATGGAATAGCAGAATCAAGGGAGAGAAGTAAATTATCACCAAGAGATATTTTCTTATCCTTAGGAAAACATTTCTAGAGATAAAAAATTATTGAGCTAATTTAAAACTAATTTTTTTTTACTAACTCTTTTTATAATAGCACTCTTAAAAAGCATGACAAATATTCTCTAGTATATTTGATAGGTTAAAAAATATCAAGAAACTTAGATAATGTGGTATTAAAAAGAAAGTTAAATTTTTCTTCATATCTACGGCATACAGATGCTATAACATAGCATCTATCCTTAATGATTAAAAATTAAATATTACTAACAGATGGAAACTTTGAATACATTGGTAAAAACAAAAATCAATTACTAAAATGGCACACGTTACCTGAAATGTTTTAACAAATAAAACTAAAATAAGGAGTTGCCCATGAACAGAAATGTGACTTACATAATCACACTAAAGGTGAATTCCAAACAGGTATTATAACAGACAAAATACAACATTTACTAAACTAGTACATGCTAGATACTTTAGAAATGTTGCCCAGGTATTGACAGAGATACTAATAAAGAACAGACAACAAAAGGAAAATAACATGAGGGCAAATAACTTATCTGCACTTACCCAGTATCCCACAATGAGTAAAACCTGCCACTCCACGGTGCAATGTAACCTTGGAAGGAAAAGTGTAGAGGAAATTAATCTGCCTTTTCACTGTTTTTATGTTTATTGATTATTATGGATTAATTTAAGCTAATATTAAAAGAATTCTTGTTTTTAAAAAAATAGGTGACAAGGTATTTCACACAGCTGGCAGTCAGATAAAATAAGATTAGGGATCAAATAAAAAAAAATCCATGGACATTACATTTCCAGAGAAATACAACAAGTTGACAGATAAAATTGTAGAACGTTTTCCAATTCTCTCTTAAACCTCTAGTTGACTAGTAAAATAAAGCTAAGGTATTAAGATAGCATTGGATAATTTTAAAAAGTGAGGTGTCCAGTATGCCAAATTTAGATAAATTACAAAGATGATTTTAATTTTTTAAAAAATTTATTTATCTTTTATTTATTTTTGGCTGCGTTGGATCTTCATTGCTGCGAATGGGCTTTCTCTAGTTGTATCGAGCGGGGGCTAATCCTTGTTGCGGTACACAGGCTTCTCATTGCGGTGGCTTCTCTTGTTGTGGAGCATAGGCTCTAGGCACGAGGGCTTCAGTAGTTGTGGCTCACAGGCTCCAGAGTACAGGCTCAGTAGTTGTGGCACATGGGCTTAGTTGCTCCACAGCATGCGGGATCTTCCTGGACCAGGGCTCGAACTCGTGTCCCCTGCATTGGCAGGTGTACTCCCAACTACTGTGCCACCAGGGCAGTCCACAAAGATGATTTTAAACATTCGTGCCTTTTATTCCTGTCAATTAATTCTTCATGATTTTATGACGTAGGCTGGTACATTAATTTGACATACCTTCAGAAAGATTTGACTTATTTCTAGGGACTAGTAGAGTCAGGATTAGAAATTAACTCAGAATCCAGAAGCAGACTGAAACTTATCTGGTTGACTGTTTAAAATCAGGAGATAGAGTATATGTACACAAGGGAGGGTAAACCTGCACTGTTAATACTGGAAGCTTTGAATTTTATACATTTTGGGTCTATTCATCCATCAAGAGAAGGATGTTTGAAAGTGGATTTATCAGAACCTGAAGCAGCAAAATTAAGATACTGTTAAAAAAAAAATCAAAATTTGTACTGCTATTCACATTTTAGAACCTTTGACTATTATTTTCATACAGTTTGTAAAGAAACCACAATATTTGAACTACTAGGATAAATGCAACATGTACAAAATTTGAAAAAGAATTATCTTTTGCAATAACCTAGAGACAAGATTCATATCCTACAGGTGATGACACCTACCTGTATAAGTCAAATAGATGACACTAAGGAACACAGCACCTGCAGCTAGTGATACACCCAAAAAGAACAGGGTCTGGAACTCTTGTTTTGTTAATCGGTCTCTCAGATACTGCAAGAAAGCATAAGCTTGCAGCAATGCAAAGACACCTGATTAAAGAAAAGGTTCATATAAGTAATCAACAAAGCATTTTTACCAAGGACATTTACAAACGTTAATTTGGAAGACCTTCTTAGAATACCTTGTACCATTCATATATCAGAGACTAGTCATTTGATCTGACATTTCCTTTGTCAAATGACAGTTAACCGATTAATACACCCAAAAAATTGTGTTACATATTTTTTCCAAAATGATCAGACTCCCCATACATGGACCAGGCAAGAAAAATCTCATTTCAGTAACTGAAGCCTATTCAGCACATTAAATTCCACCCTTTGTCCCATATTTTAGCAACATGTTTTCTAGGAAAAAAAATTTAAAAAATAAAGAAACATCATTAAAAAAATAATTATCAGATTTACTGAAGGATACAACTGACCTGGATCAGAAGAATCCTGATATATGGTTACTGTTTATAGTTGGGTGGGGGATGGAGATGGTTCAAGATTCTTACTGAGAATCTGATGATAAAAGCTATGGAACATCATCTCAGAAAGTTAAATATACTGATATTTATAAAATGCTACAAACAAAATAACTACCCACAGACTTCCTATGGATCATGCACCTTGTGTGGAGAATCTCTGATAAAGTTTTATTCACAGATCTCCCACTGTATCTTGTTATTTGTGACCGAGATTAATGATGGCAAAATGCTCTGCTTTAGGGAGAGAAATTATATGACCTTATAATCAATATGAAAGCCATTAATTCCAGTTAGTAGATATGGATAAAATATTTTAGTGAGATGTATGGAACATAAAAATGAAATGTTCCATCTAAATTTGGTAAAATGAAAACTCAGTGATACAGTAACTCAGTGTACAGCTACACTATTTAATTTATACAAAGCAAATGTTATTTAGTGTTTGCAAAAAAGGATGTTTTGCTTTTTCAAAACAGTCACAGCTGGCAAGATAAGCACTTTTAGGCGTACAGTATCAGAAAGTCTCGATAAACTCTATGATATTCATATTTTATAGTGGTGATGTTTTAGAACCAATACGATGAAAATTAAAAACAACGACAAAACCCCAAAAGAACCCTTCATTCCACTGAAGATCGGCCAGTCATACCTTCACAGATTCCTTAGAAGAAACAAAATAAATATTTTTCATACCTGCAGCTGCCATGTGTTCACTTGTTCTGATTGGCTGGAATCCCACAAAGGGTATCTGCATGGATAATATTAAGCCCACAATATAGAAAGTGCTATATGCTATAAAGACAAAATAGGAAACAAGGATAATTTACTACTACCAATAAGTACTTCAAACATAAATATATACACAACTCATATATTTTTAGCAAAGTTTTAACTGAACTTATTTTAAGAATAGAATACTGAAGTGACTATTGTATTTGATACATATTTGATGGTTAATCATACATTATAAATCGTGAAATTCTTTCTGCCATTTTAAAAAATACTATTTTAAGGAGACTGGTGCTGTTTTACTCTCCTGAAAATGGAATCAAGTTTTTTTTCAATCTATCATTAATAATCAATGACATAACCCAAGAAGCTATGTAATATATAAGTAAACACCATTCCTATTGGCATTAACCCATAAATAAAGTATGCATGACCAAATGAATACTTATCATATTACGAATAGCTGCTATTGTCTCAAAAGCTTTTAAGTATTCACACCCTATTTATAATCTCCTAACACTTTTGTACAGTACTTAACCAGTTTAAAAAAAAATCTTATGTCTATCCACTAAGTTTTATGTGATTAAAGAACAAAAGAACTAAGTACACAGAAGTCAAGCCATAAAACAGACTAGTTACTGAATTTATTAGGATCTAATAAAGGAAACTTATTTGCTCTTGGCACTGAATATACTATATATTATTCTCGGCTTATATCAACCTAAGTGTATAGGTAAATTGGGGAGGGGCTACAATTTGTATAACAGACTTATTTTTGCATTTAGGGGTTCACAGATCACTACCAGACAAGCTGATTACAGTGAAAGTATTTGGAATCACTGTAATTAAAAATTATTTAGAAATGGAGTTAAAACTCATGTAAAATAGTTAATGTGAAGATTATTCCATTTATAAAGCTTACTCACATACTTTATGAAGTACAGTCAATATTTAGTTGTTGGCAAATAAAATACTCTATTAGAAAAAAAAACTGCAAGAGAACTGTTATAGCAGGCATATCTGTATGCTACACATTGTACAGCACAGCATATGCTTCTCTTCACTCAACTCAGCTGAGAAAGAATGCTTATTTGCTTTTAAAAGAAATCCATTTATAGAAGGTAAATTATGTGTTAATGGTTCAAATGTTAAGTTGCCTTCCAAGCTGTCTGATGAGAGATGACTACAGTGTTAGGAAAAGGATAAGAAGCTTAAGTAAATGTAATAGGAAGGACCAACGTATAAAGTTTCTGATGACCTAAAGCTAATAGAGAACCAGTTGTCTAGAGGACGCTGCAGAAGTAACACATCCAACAATGTACTTTCCGGACATATTAATGTTGGAATACAATTTCCCTCAATAAGACAGCTGAACACAAATGCAATAAAAGTTAAGTAAATATAAATAAGAATTTCTATGTCACATATATTTGAACTGCCAACCAATTTGGTTGATGGGTTATCTAATAACAGTATGTTTCTTTAACAAATCAGTCTGTGTAGACACCCAGACGAAGAGTCACAGAGGCAGAATTAGAAAAAAAATGGGAAAAAGGTCATTGTGTGACCTTGAACAACTACTTAAAACAAAAGTTTGTCTCCTCGCGACAGAATGAGGAGTTTAGACAAGATTTGTAGATCCCTCCCCTCTTCTGCCCCAATAATAATAAGCTAAGATTCTATGATCAACAGGTCTTTTAGACACCTAGAGCTGAGAAATTAAACCCTGGAGAAATACTGAACACACAAAGGCACAATTAGAGGGGCTTCCCTGGTGGCACAGTGGTTAAGAATCCGCCTGCCAATGCAGGGGACACAGGTTCGAGCCCTGGTCCAGGAAGATCCCACATGCCGCGGAGCAACTAAGCACGTGCGCCGCAACTACCGAGCCTGTGCTCTAGAGTCCGTGAGCCACAACTACTGAAGCCCACACGCCTAGAGCCCATGATCCGTAACAAGAGAAGCCACCGCAATGAGAAGCCCACACACTGCAACGAAGAGTAGCCCCCGCTCGCCGCAACTAAAGAAAGCCCGCGCACAGCAACAAAGACCCAACGCAGCCAAAAATAAATAAATAAATAAAATAAAATTAAAAAAAGAAGTAGGTACACTAGAGTTCAAGTTAATAAAAAGATGAAGATGAGTTCAAGAAAAAGAAGTTCAATCTCGGCAAACATAAAAAAGGCCAGGTGGGACTTTAATTTGTAAACATTACTTTGTAAATATAGGTTAATGTCAAATAAATCTGAACTAACAGAAACAGACAAGTTCTCAACAATATTTTACCTATAAACATTCCTCTATCCAAATTAACCTCATTTATACCTACTTACATGCACCAATGATACAAAGCTGATAAATGTGCTATATGCAATAATCCAAAGATAACCATTTCCTTTTCAGAGAATTGGATTCATGTCTTCCCTATTTTTATCTTTTTTGGGTCACTGATACTGAGATGTTTACATAGGGGGATATATGTTCTACTTCACAGCACTCTTTAACACACCAATATTTCCATTGTTAAAGAAATGACAGGCCCCAAATGGAGTCACCTGGGCTAAAATCAAAACTTAATTCATAACCTTAATTGCAGTCACAACCTTCCCCAGGAATGCAATCCTAACTGGTCAATGTGGAATTTTCTGGTCAGCACCAATGAGGTAATTCTTTCTAAACCCCCCCGCACCAAAGAAAGATGAGGTAATCTGACACATAGACCCTTCCCTCCCCAAAAGGTAGGTTACCTAAGCCTGAAAGGCATTTCTGTTTGTGAATTTCCTTGTCTTGCCTATAAAAATCTTTCCCTTTCTGAGGCTCTTTGGAGCTCCTTTCTACTTGGCTAGATGTGATGCCACTCAACTTATGAATCATTCATAAAGCCAATTAAATACTTAAAATTTACTCAGTTGAATTTTGTTTTTCTAACACTATTAAATTCAGGACTGCCTGCCAAGTAAAATAAAATGTCACAAGCTCATCTTGCTTTTTTTAATACTGCCCTTCTTCTTGAACCTGTAAAATTAGATATACATCTCCATACCTCAGTTTAAATCCCATTTACAAACCCATGTTTTAAAACAAAGAAAAAAAGAATTAGATATACTTGAGTATTAAGAAATAGTGAAGTAACTTTCAATTCTTAAAAATAAACACAATCTCCACTGCAAAATGAAAACAAGTTTTTCTCCAGTCTTTATACCACAGCATCAAACAGTGTGTTTAAAAATTATCTCTTTAATTAATTCATTCAAATATTAAGTTTATGTCTATCATGGTCAAGACTTTCTAAAAATACAAAATCTTATTAAGATCAAACCTATCGTCTAAGAGTTAGATATGTAATTAGGAAAATCAGAGATGTACACAAATAACCACAATACAATGAAGCAAGTACATGTGACATTAGTGGAAAAACCCCTGGCTCTATAAAAATTTAGAGGGAGAGAGCTCCTCTTCTTGACATGGGCATTGAAGAGGCAGTTGACAACACCCGTACCATTCTCTAATGTTCTCAAAAGACCTCAACAATACAAACACATGGCAATCATTCTCCACCAATTCTTCCTCCAGATTCTTTATGAAATTTGACCAAACTACTATCTACATCTATCACAACCTTCTATCCATCCATCTTAACCTACTTTTCTCACCCTTTAAAGCAGATGAATAAAGCTTTCCATCAAAGTAGTAAGCTCTAAGAAAACGCACAAGACCAATAATGTAGTAAATCATTTATTACATCACGACAATGTTTATCACACTGCCATCCTGTGGAAGTACAGTTACTGGCCTTTGCTACAGCAGACCATACTTCCAAAGTGTCAGAATTCCCCCCAAATTACCATTAGGAAGATATATACAAGGTCTGTTATTCTGTTTGGTTATTTTTAACCAAAGAAAATCTCTTGGGTTTGGGACAAATAGTAATCTTCTGAAACAGAACCTAAACATATTTTCACTCTTAAAGTACTTTATGTTTTTGGGGACTTCCCTGGTGGCGTAGAGGTTAAGAATCCGCCTGCCAATGCAGGGGTCATGGGTTCGAACCCTGGTCCAGAAAGATCCCACATGCTGCGGAACAACTAAGCCCGTGTGCCACAACTACTGAGCCTGTGCTCTAGAGCCTGCCAGCCACAACTACTGAGCCCGTGTGCCACAACTACTGAAGACAGCACACCTAGAGCCCGTGCTCCACAACAAGAGAAGCCACTGCAATGAGAAACCCACACACCGCAAGAGTAGCCCGCTCGACACAACTACAGAAAGCCTGTGCACAGCAACAAAGACCCAACGCAACCAAAAATTTAAAAAAAATTTTTTTAAAGTACTTTATTTTTTTTTTAATCCAAGGGTATGGGGTGGGACCAGACTGATATAGAGAAGAAACAAACCACTGTCCTTGACTTAAGGTGTACAAATGAATTGTTCTATTAAATAAAAGGCACTGAAAGACCTGATTCGAGTTCCAAAAGAATGTCAAGTTTTCAAGAAGCACCTGCTGTTCCCCAAACTAACCTTTAAGTACCTTCTTAAACAACTTACGTTGACAGTACCCTTCATGCTTTTAAAGTACTGCTATACTTCCTTTTACTTAAATAAAGTTAGAAAAGGTTTTGTGAATATTATATTCCTGTTAACTTTGATCCACCATTAAATCACCTTACCATTTCTGAGTTGCTTTATCTCCTGGGTGATAATGAAAGGGCTAGCAAAATATTCCTTTGCCACCCCCTGTTTCTCTCAACCAAAACAGTACTAACCAAAAGAAACATAGTGAGGAAATACTTTAAAATTCAACCAATTTTGCTTTATTATTAACAAATACGATTAAAGGCTTGTAAGACTGTTGAAGCTTTTGACTAATAAAGATACTTTATTACGGCTTGATTACTTGACTACTGTGAATGCGGGTAAATAAGCAGGGTGAAAAATGCTAAGAAACTTGTATGAAATTAAAGCTCACAAGATTCCCCCCCAACACCCCCCAAAAACTAAAAATAAAAAAAACCCTCCACGGATTCTTCTCGACCAGCAGAGAGAAATCCAGTGACTAACTTAACAGATATACATAATGAGAAAAATAATTTTTCTTTTTCCAGGATGCTGTTCATTGCAAACTATGTAGAGAATGAGTCTTGTAAACTATTATTTTATAAGCTCTATTTGTAAAAGCAGCAAGAAGTGACTTGTTCAAAACACCTGAGTGGAGAGACACACAACTTTTAAAAACAGCAAATATACTTAATACTGATACCTAAAATGAAATCAAGGATAGTACAGCAGAAAAAAAACAAATAAATATAATTTGAAAGTATAAGATGATGTTCCTTGGTAACTTCCAGAGCTAAATAGAAACAAGGAGGGCGGGGTGGAGAATTTGAACACCATGAAATTATCTAAGAGTTTGCTAATCTAACTTCATACACATCCATAACATCCCTAACCCATTTTATTTTTCTTCCCTCTGAAAAGCTCTTCTAATATTCTTATATTCTCAAGAGCCAACCAAAGCAATGTTAACTGTATGCTTTTCTAAAGTGACCAGAGAAATCCTATTCATCAAATACAAGGTCTTTTCTCAACTCTCATCCTACTTGATCTTAGTGCTAACACTTAAGAGGACTTGGTCACTGTTCATGCTTTAAACTTTTATGTAGAAAATACTCCCATTTGACCTCCTTAACAATGTATTTATCTGGCTACTTCTAACTCTTCCTTTAGTTCTTCCTCTTCCTGATTCAGGGGCATTTCACAAAAGTCTATCCCTCAATCTTCTCCCTAACTCTGTTCTCCTGATCATTACATTCTCAGGACCCCAATTTTTGAAATTAAACAAAGAAACTCTTAGTTCTTCCCCATAAGCATTTAACTTAAAATGTTTTTCCTTGTATAGTTCCAAAACAAAAAGCCAAGAGTTATTGTTTAATCTGTCATCTTCTTTTCTGGATTCCAATGATTGTTTACAGTGTTTTCAGGGTAAAGAGATTTATCATAGGTTGATATATTTCCCCAGTAAGGTATTTATTTACATGGCAGGCACACAGTTACAGTGATTTTTTTGCATTACGGGCTATGGAGCCAAAATATCTAAGTTCAGGCTTCAGCTCCATTACTAGCTACATGATTTTGAGCAAATTATGTCTTCTCTTGTTTCCTCATCTGTAAAATGAGGATAGTAATAGTACCTATCCTCACAGTGTGGTTATGAAGGCTAAGTGAGTTAAATACATGTGAAGAATTTAGGACAGTTTGTGCTTATATAAGAATAACTTGATACATACAGATGTACTATTTCAGTGGTGATTATTATGAAGTATGCTGAAATGGCTATAAATATAATTAATATACTCTTTTAAAAATTGATATAATTTGTACTAACAAAAAAAACCTTATCCTTTTAAAATGTACCATCGAGTGGTTTTTATTATATTCACAAAGCTGTGTAACTATCACCACTGTCTAATTCCAGAACATTTCCTCACCCCCAAAAGAAACCCCATACCCATTAGCAGTCACTCCTCTACTACCCAGACCCCTGGCAACCACTAAATCAACTTCCTGTCTCTAATCTGCTTGCTGTCTTTATGGATTTGCCAGCACTGGACACTTCATACGAAAAGAATCCTACAGCATATGGCCTTTTGTGTCTGGCTTATTTTACTTAGCACAATGTTTTCAAGGCTCATGATGTAGCATGTTATCAGTACTTTATTCCTTTTCATTGCCAAATAATATCCCATTGCATGGATATACCACACTTTATTCATTCATCAGTTGATGGACATTGGTTTGTCTTCACTTTTTGGCTATCATGAATAATTAATGCTGCTATAAATGTTACAGTACAAGTTTTCATGTAAATATATATTTTTTCTTTTCTTTTAGCTGTGGCCCACTGGCTTAGTTGCTCCGTGGCACATGGGATTGAACCCGTGTCCCCTGCATCGGCAGGCAAATTCTTAACCACTGGGTCACCAGGGAAGTCCCAGAGTCACAGTCTCCCTTTTAATATACCTTAAGCCCAAAGAATCCATGGAAAATTGTTACAGAAAATAAGACAATAAAATATTGTAAGGACTATAACGGAAGCATATAGTACACAGTTCATATAGACACATCCTAAGCAGTTACAAAGTAAATATATATTTTCAATTCTCTTAGGTATATACCTAGGAGTGGAATTGTGGGTCATATGGTAACTCTATGATTAAATTTTTGAGAAATTGCCAAACTACTATGTTTTTTAATCAAGTAAATAAGATTTATATCTTTTTGTTACTGTTTTCCAACATTATAATAATGGAATTATATTATTTTACTAAGACACTGGTTTCAGATCATAACTTCTCTGTGATTAGTTCAACCCATAAAAGTTCTGTCTCTCTCATAGAAAATGAGCTCTAAGATTTGAGACATCATCTATTATTAAGCATCTTATTCAAAAGATATGTTTTAAAACCTGCAGAGCAAATTAAAATCGTGCAGAGAAAATACGCAGTCTCTACTATGGTCCGAATGTTTGTTTCTCCCCAGAATTCAATGTTGAAAACCTAATGCCCAAGGAAATGGTATTAGGAGGTAGCCTTTGGGAGGTGATTAGGTAATGAGGGCTCCAAGGGAGCAGTACCCTTTTAAAAGAGGCCCCAGAGAGCTTGCTCATTCCTTCTACCAGGTGGGGACAAAGAAGGTACCAGCTGTGGAACAGGAAAACAGCACTTACAAGAATGTGAACATTCTGGTTCCCTGATTTTGGATTTTTTAGCATCCAAAGCTGAGAAATAAATTTCTATTGTTTATAAACTACTCAGTCTCTGGTATTTTGTTATAGCAGCTCGAATGGACTAAGACAGTCTGTTGTATATTATACAGAAAGAGCTTTCAAAAGTTCATTAAACTGTTAAGGATCCTTATCTCTTACAGTAAGCTGAATTTGAATAATATGTATATGTGAATGATAGAAATGCCCATACCCCCGAATTAACAAAAAAGGTTGACAAATATTAAATCTAGACTAATTTCAACAAAAACTCATTAAGGGAAAGTTGGTAACAACATACTTAGTAAAAATGCCTGACCCTCCTTAATACAAAAAGCAAAAAAAAAGCAAAATAACTCTAAAATTATTTTTACCTCCTCATGAATAATACTAACCTAACAGAAATGTCTGTTCAATGAAAAGAACGTATATGAAACACCTCTTAGAAGTTGACAGCTATCAGAAGTCAAATCACTTACCTATGTAGACTCTTTTGCTGTATCTCTGCATTAGTAACAACACAAAAACATGCAGTGGAATAAGGTTGATAATAAACACATAACCACCCCAAGCAGAGACCTATGAGTAAAGAAATGCTAAGTTAAATAATTTATATATTTGCTTTTTAAAATAGATAAGTTTTGTGATGACATGTCATGACAATCTAAACATATAATAAGCAAATATAAACACAAGGATTTTTAGCAATTTTGAGATGCTTAAAAATGGATTTGTAACCTACAAATAACCTATTTTTCTTTATTTTTATTGATAAGTAAAACAACACAATACCATAAATCCAATACACTTTTATATATTCACTGGAGAAATGGTCAAATTAAATTAAACTTATAAGAACACTGAGAACAATATAATTTGTGAATTGGCAATAAAAAGACTGTCATGGAGATAGACTTTTAGAATATAGATCATCAATTTTTTAAAGAAAAAAAACCCTTTTACTCCCTCCATTTTTGATGATAAATACATTGCAAGAAACTTCACTAAGAATAAGAACAATGGATGTTAGCATTAGTCAACAACTAAAAGGAATACTCAGATGATCTGGATGTGCTTTGTGATCCTCAAGACAAAAGGTGCTACCTTGGGTATAAATTTCTTCCTACCAATGGATACAAATCAAGATCCCAGTTTAATGTTTAGCCTGTAGCACAAAATTAGAATAATTCTATTTACCAGACAATTGAGTATGTTATGTTCTGGTCTAAATCAATAAAGGTTCTAAAGATAATGTTTATTCCAAACCAATAGAATTTATTAAGTACATTCAGTAATAGGCAATAAGGTCTGTCAAGATCAAAGTTCTTGCATGTTCTCTAATAATTAAAAGCTTAAAAGAACCATTTGTACCAACAGTCATCTTAGGAGACTATATGTTAACATACATGTTCTAACAATGCTGCCCTTGTCTAAAACGTAGAAGAACAATTTGTAAGAAATGGTCTTCAGTTTACAGTTCATATAAGAACACCGGTTTACTGCTTCAGTCATATGCTATTTTTCACCAAAGACAACATTACTTCGGTGGAGTTCCAGTTCTAACTGAAGGACTTCTGGTTATTTCCAAAATTTCAGTCTAAACTTGAAAGAGAATGGGTTTGCTATTATTGAGTACAACTGCACAGAATGTGCCCTAACCTTTAACCACTTTAAAAGGGGCATGGATAATATGGAAGTACAAATTCCATGACATTTGTTTAAGAAACAAAAAAAGTTACTTAAGATTATCATTAATTTTCAGCATAAGGCTACTATATAGGCTGTGGTGTGGGAAAGAAAGGCAGGAGATTAAAGAGGTAATACTGAACCCCAATTTTAAGTAATCTGTTGAAAAAAATTATGTTAAGTAGTTTACAGGTTAACCTAGAGAATGTGATCATTATTTAGGAAAAGTTGTACATTCGAAAGAAAAGTTTTTGTTTCACTTGCTGCAAGTATTACGTTTGAGGGGTTGAGTATTAACCCTCCCCACTAAAGTAAAAGTCCATACCAGGCCCTGAAGGTGGGAGTAGGGAAGAGAGTGGTAGTAAGGAAAGAGAATACATTAAACAAAAGTTCTTAAAGACTGCAGGAGAAACGAAGTGGGGAAGTAGCCCTGGCTGAGAAGGGAATGATGAAGAGTCACTGATCCAGCTGCCAAAGACTTGTTTGCCCTCATGTAGTTTCAAACATGAAATCTTACCATATAGAAATATGACAAGCAGCAGCACATCGTCCAAAAAACTGACCCAGTTTTTACAGATTTTACCTAAAAAACAAACAAGCAACTGATATAATAAAGTTTATAAATGTTCCTGCTGAATGAAAAAAGGTTAAATGTTTAGTAAACTTGTATTACAAAAAGCAAAGATTATTTTTAAGAAAGAGTAATGAGGTTATACAGATACTTGGATCCACTTAATATATATTACATTTATAACACTGGACAGTAGTCAGACATTTTAGGAATAGCTTTGGTTTTTTTTTTTTTATTATACAGTTTTTAGTAAAAAGAATCATCTTAAAAGGAACAACTTCTATTTTTCCATTTGTAATAGTTTCTATCGTAAGATGATTAATATCAACAAACTAAGATTTTTAACTAATTTTTAACTAAAGAATAAATTTGCTCAGTAAGTCTACATTTTTACATGGTAGGTCTGCTTAGACATAACACCTTAATCTGTAGTTTTTCTTCATCTGAATGTGATCATCTATATCTCAATTATGAGCATCCATTTTTGAAAACTTATCATTACCTAGAAATTTTCAGATACCACAATCATATCTTCAATAAATTTATATTCTTAAAATTTCTAGAAGGCCTAATGATATGTCAGTAAAATTCTCAATTACTCTGAACTGGAAAGACAACGTGCAATAAATGAAGGTTCAAAAAGTTGAGAAATCTCTATTGTCTTAAAAAAACTAATCAAAGAGTTTACATGCTCATTTGAAAAATCAAAATATATTAGCACCTTCAGAAAACAGAATTTAAAATTCTAGAAACACAAGCTCTAAATACTTATGCCAAGAGCAAAGGGTCATCTTTAAGATGAACTGAGTAAGAAATGATAGATGTAAGTCCTATTATAGGTAATTCTGTATTAAACATTATAGGTAATTCTGTATTAAAAGAGTTATCTCCATGTTCAAATTTAACAGTATGCTTTCTATAGAGCTTATTTCAAGGAATTCTTTACTTTCAAAATGGGCTTCTATTTCTGTTAGTACATTAAAACAAACTACAAGTGACATCCAATCTTTGGGGAAATTGTAAAACAAACAAACAAACAAAAAAGGAAGGGAGGGAGAGAGAAAGAAAAGAAAACACTCTTAGTTTTACAGCACTTAGAGCTGTAAAAGACTTCTAACAGACTATGAAACACTGCTTTGAATTCAATGTTACAGTGCACATGTGGGACAAAATACACTCCAATCTCCTCCCCCAAACCATGCCAACTTTGAAAAAGTTTACCTTTGAACAGGGTCAAATAACAAGGTGGGTCCTATTCTAAGATGTGAATAGGGGAGGGAGTATATTAAAATATTGAAAAATTTTAAAGTGAGAAAATTACAACCCTGGAATTTGTGTTATAACTTTATTCATAAACTAAAAGCCACTGAATTGTATACTTTAAAAGGGTAAATTTTATGGTATGCAAATATTATTTCTCAAAAAAAGTCTGTGCAGTGCAGCTAAAACAGTGCTTAGAGGGAAACTTTTACCTTTAAGTGCTTATATTAGAAGAGATGGTCTCAAATGACTAATTTATAATCTAGAAAAATTAAAGCCAAAACTGAGAAATAAAATAATGAAAAGAGATAACCATGTTCATGCATCAGAAGACTTCATATTGTTAAGATAAGAATTCTCCCCAAACTATGTATAGATTTAATGTACTCCCAATAAAAGCAGAAATCCCAACTCATTGGGGTAGATGTTGATAAGCCAATTTAAAATTTATATGAAGCAAAGGACTAGGAACAGCCAAAATAATTATGAAAAGAGGAACAAAGTTAAATCACTCACGCTACCTGATTTCAAGACAACATGGTGATAGATATATAGAGATCTCAATAAAACAGAAGAATCCCAAAATAGACTGACGTGTATACAGTCAACCTATTCTGACAAGGCTATCAAGGTGAGTAATTCAGTGGAGAAAGGAGAGTCTTTTCAACAATGATGTTCGAATGACAGGATATCAATATCCTCCCCAAAGAGAACCTCAGCCCTTTTCCTGCACCACAGACCATAATCAACTTGAAACAGATAACAGATCTTAATGTAAAACCTAAAACTATTGAGTTTCTAGAAGTAAAAACATGAGAAAATGTTTGTAACTTTGGAGTAGGCTAAGATTTCTTAGATGACACACCAAAAGCAAGATCCATAAAAGAGAAAATGGTAAAGTAGACTTGATCAAAACTAAAAATTTCTACTTAGAAAGATGTTAAAAAAAATAAAGACAAGCCACATACTGGGAGAAAATGTTTGCAAAACATACATCTATCTGATAAAGGACTTATTTCCAGAATATATAAAGAACTCTTACAACTCAGTAATAAAAAGCCGAACAGCCCAACCAAAACATAGGCAAAAGATATGAACAGACATTTCACCAAAGAAGAAAAGGAATGGGAAATAAGTACATGAAAAGATAATATTAGTCATTGGGGAAAAGTAAGTTAAAACCATGAGATACCACCACAAAACTGTTAAATATGAACAAACTATGTGCTGGTGATGCAAACAAAATAAATGCAACTCTTCATACTCTGATGAAGGGAATGCAAAATGATAGTCACTTGCAAAAACCATTTGGCAGCTTTTAATAAAATTAAACATGCAGTTATTTTACAAACCAGCAATCCCACACCTAGGCATTTATTCAAGAGAAATGCTAGTTTATGTCCATATGAAGAACTGTATGCAAATATTTATAGCCTCTTTATTCATAATTACCAAAAGCTGGAAAACAAAATAAATTACAGCACATCCATACAACAGAATACTACTCAGCAATAAAATGTTACAAACTACTAAAACATGCAACAACATAGATGACTCTCAGAAGTATTATGCTACATGAAGTAAGTCAGACACAAAAGGCTACCCCATACTATCTGCTTCTATAACATGGCATTCTGGAAAAGAAACTCCCAGAGTCATACAGACAGAAATCAGATCTGTGGTTGCAAGTAATACGGGTTAAGGAGAGGACTGATTACAAAGGCACAGGAGGAAACTTAAAAAAAAAAAAAAACCCACAACTATAGGAGGCAATATGGTAGTAAGTATTGTTCTAAGTACTATTCTATCTGCATTACCTCTGTTTTTGGTGACAGTAACAATAGAAGTAATAACAAACATGTACTCATCACTTTCTGTGTTCCTACAATGTTCTATACCTTTACATGCATTAACTTATTTAAACCATATGAGGTAGGTACTATTATTACTTCCATTTTATAGTTGATGAAATAGATATTCGGGAGGTTTAAACAACCCTGAGTGATAGAACTGGAATTCAAACAAACAGGAAGAGGATCCAAGAAAAACAAAACAGTGAAACAAACTAATATTTGAAACTATAATCAAAGACAACTTTCCAGAAATAAAAATGATCAATATACATGTTGAAAGGGGTCACCATTACCAGAAGTGTCAACTTTGGGACATATCCTAGGAAATTCATTAGACTTCAATGCTATAGAGAAAAAACTAATTATTACTTCAGGATAAAAAGATCATGTTTGTTATGAAACACATAAAATTAGGTTCTTGACAATAATAAGCAAAATGATGATAGTACAACAATTCCAAGAAATTCAAGTAAAGAACAAATGACCCAGATCTTTCTATCTAGCCAAACCCTCATAAATGACACTATAAAAAACAGATTTAAACATGCGAGGACTTCAGGAATATGATACTCATGGGCCTTCCCTGAGGAGTCCAATTAGAGGAATACTTTCATCCAACTGAGAGATATCATGTATAAAAAATGTATAAATAACATTAATATACAAAATACTATGCACGAGTATATAGTATAAAATATATTACATACTTAATAACATGTATTACATGTTAATATATAACAAAAGCCATATATGAAAAACCCATAGCAAACATATTCAGTGGTGAAAGACTGAAGTTTTTCCTCTATGATCAGGAACAAGACAAGGATGCCTACTTTCACCACCTCTATTCAACATAGTACTTGAAGTTCTAGCCGGAGCAATTAAGCAAGAAAAACAAATATAAGGCATCCAAATTGGAAAGGAAGACGTAACATCAGCCCTGTTCGCAGATATGATCTCATAGGGAGAAAGCACTAGATTCCACATACACAAAAAACTGTTAGAGCTAATAAATGAACTCAGCAAAATAGCAAGATAGAAAGTCAACACACAAAAATCAGTTGCATTTCTATACTCTAACAATGAACAATGCAAAAAGGAAATTACAAAAAAATTTCCAATAGCATCAAAAAGAATAAAATACAAGTCAACTAATGAAGTAAAAGACTTGTATGATGAAAACTATAAAACATTGTTTAAAGAAAACATAAACAAATGGAAACGTCTCATGGTCATTCATGGATGGGAGGATGACAATACTACCCAAATTGATCTACAGAGTCAATGCAATCCATATCAAAATCCAATGATTTTTTTTTTCTTTGCAGAAGTAAAAAACCCACCCTAAAATTCATATGGAATCTCAAGGGACCCCTAATAGCCAAAAGAATCCCGAAAAGAACAACAAAGACAGAGGACAAACACTTCTTGATTTTAAAACTTACTACAAAGCTAAAGTAATCGAACAGTGTGGTGCTGGCATAAAGACATACATATAATACACACAGGCCAATGGAACAAAATAAAGAACCCAGAAATAAACCTTTGCATATATGGTCAAATGATTTTCAATAAGGGTGCCAAGTCCTCTCAATGGGGAAAGGACAGTCCCTTCAGCAAACAGTGCTGGGGAAACTAGATATCAATGTGCAAAATAATGAATTTGGACCCTTACCTAACAGCATATACAAAAACTAACTCAAATACACCTAAATGTTAGACCTAAAACTATAAAACTCTTAGAAGAAAACACAGGGCAAAAGCTTCATGCCATTAGATTTGGCAATGATCTCTTGGATATGACACCAAAGGCACAGCAATAAAAAAAAAATAGACAAACTGGACTTCATGAAAAATTAAAAATTTTGTGACTCAAAGACAATATTAACAGAGTGAAAAAGGCAATCCATAGAATGAGAGAAAACATTTGAAAATCATGTAACTTATAAAGGATTACTATTGAGAGTATATTGAGAACTCCTAAAACTCATCAACCGAAAACCAAAAAATCCAATTCAAAACTAGGCAAGGGACTTGAGTAAACATTTCTCCAAAGATATACAAATGGCCATTAACCACATGAAAAGATGCTCAACCTCACTGATCACTAGAGAAATGCAAATCAAAACTACAATGAGCTATCACCTCAAACCTGTTAAGACGGCTTACTATCCAAAACAAACAAACAAACAAACAAGTGTTGATGTGGATGTGAAGAAATTAGAACCCTTGTGTACTGCTAATAAGAATGTAAAATAGTACAGCTGCTACAGAAAACAATATGGTGGTTCCTCAAAAAATTGAAAATAGAATTACCACATGATCTGGCAATTTCACTTCTGGATATATACCCCAAAGAATTGAAAGCAAGGTCTTTAAGAGATATCTGTATACCTATGTTCATAGCAACATACTCATAATAGCTAAAGCATGGAAGCAACCAAAGTGTCCATCAACGAATGGGTAAACAAAAGGTGGTATATAAATACAATGGAACATTATTTCAGCCTTAATAAAGGAAGGAAATTCTGACATATGCCACAGCATGGATGAACCTTGAGGACATTAAGTGAAATCATCCAGTCACAAAAAGACAAAAACTGTATGATCCCACTTACATGAAATACTTAGAGCTGTCAAAATCATAGAGACAGAAAGTAGAATGGTGGTTGTCAGGGGCTGGGGAAAGTTAAAATGGGGGATTATTGTTTAATAGATATAGTTTCAAGTTATACAAGATGAAAAACTATGGTGATGGATGGTGGTGGTGATTGCACAACATTATGATCTATTTAACAACACTGGACTCTACACTCACAAATAGTTAAGATGGTAATTTTTATGTTACATGTATTTTATCACAATTAAAAAAAACACACAAAAAAACAAAAGCAACAACCATGAGATACCACTTCATACCAACAGGCAAGTAAAACAAAAAAACTAGGAAAAAAAACAAGTATTGGCGAGGATTAGGAGAAATTAAAACCCTCGTACATTGCCAGTGGAAATGTAAAACTGGGAAACCACTGTGGGAAACAGTCTGGCAGTTCCCCAGAAAGTTAATCACAAAGTTATCACGTCAACCAATAATTCCACTCTTAGGTATATATGGAAGAGAAATGAAAATATATGTCCACATAAAAACTTGTACACAAATGTCATTAACAGCACTATTCATAATAGTCAATGTCATCAACTAATGGTGAATTTAAAAAATGTGGTATTGGGTTTCCCTGGTGGCGCAGTGGTTGGGAGTCCGCCTGCCGATGCAAGGGACACGGGTTCGTGCCCCGGTCTGGGAAGGTCCCACATGCCGCGGAGCGGCTGGGCTCGTGCACCATGGCCGCTGGGCCTGCGCGTCCGGAGCCTGTGCTCCACCAACGGGAGAGGCCACAACAGTGAGAGGCCCGCGTACCGCAAAAAAATAAAATAAAATAAAAAATAAAAAATGTGGTATTATCCATACAATGGATTATTCAGCCATAAAAAGGAAGTACTGATACATGTCAAAAATATGAATGATTATGCTAAGGGAATGAAGCCATACATAAAAGGTCACTTTTTTTAATGCGGGTTTTATTTACATGAAATGTCCAGAATAGGTAAGTCTTTAAACAGAAATTAAATTAATGGAGGAAAGGCATAATTGGGAGGTACAAGGTTTCTTTAGGAGGTGATAAAATGTTCTGTAGGTACACAGTGGATACTAAAAACCACTGAACTGTATGCTTTAAAATGGTTGAAACAGTGAATTTATGTTACATGAATTTTGTCTCAATTTCTTACAGTGAAATTTTAAAAAATGTTGAAAGGTAATTAACATGCCAGTTAAGGCACTCCTGCAATGATTCAGACTCATGCTATGTTAAAAGAATATAAAGAATAAAAAAACTATATATAAACAATACCAGTTTTGCATTTCATAAAAGCATACAAAATTTAAAAAATATGACAAAATGCAAATGTAGTTAACACCTGGGTGATGGCTTCTTTACATTAGTTTTCTATGTTTCTAAATTTCCAACATACAAAATATATTATTAAAAAATTTATTATAAAATGTTTCAAACATATATTTGCTTTGGATGATTTTATTTAAAAAAAAAATTTTTTTTTTTACTGACATAGTTGAATCTCCCTTCATACTTTCTTCCTCAATATCACCCACCCATACTCAGGAGTAGCCACTATCAAAGCTGGTATATATATGGATAAATGCCATATTTTTATACTTTAATTACAAACAGGTATAAACAAACAGTACACAATATGGTCTGTACTATTTAAAATTACTGTATGTATTCTACCTTAACTTATTTTTCCATTTGGCATTATACTGTCAAGCTCCATCCATTCATATGTATTGTCAAGATATATACTTAATATGTAATTTAAATACTAAGTACTAGTTAAAAGACCTCAAAAGGATATTCCAAATTTTAAGGGTTTTTCTCAGTTGTTTTTAAACATTTTTTGGTGAATACAACAGCATCAGCAGCATCCGGCTGCTTGTCATCATCTTCATCAGCATGGGTGCTTTTCTTTCTTCTCTCTTAAACTCAAGATCAAGCAACTGTCTATGTTGATTGACTGCAACAATTCTCCTCTGAAATTCCTTGCCAAAGCAAAAATATCCACAAGCTAAAGAGCTTTAAAAGATGTAAAATACAAAAGAGAAAAATGCTACCATTTTGCTACCATTCACCTAGCTACCTAAAAATATATGAGTATTCATATATTTTGGATCAATAAAAATTTGGAGCAATTTCCAACACTGAAATAGTATGAACATAGGCTAAAATAATAAAGAAGAAAACAATTAAATATATGCCAGGTTTAAATTGAAGCTAGTACTAAGGAGCATCCTTTTCCTTGCAGGAAAAACATTAAGTTTAGATAGCTTAGCAATAAATAGACTTCTGGTTTCTGGTTCTACATGTAAGGAGCTTGGACGTCACCACTCAGTCCTAACAAGTAAAAAGCTGAACAGACTGAAAAATCAACAACTCTTCCTGGATCTGTGAGTGAGGGAAAGACACAGGACAAACTGCTGCTCGCAACAATGGAGAGACACACATGCAGGAATCAATACTGCAAATAACTGGGGGCAGGGAGGTGGGTAGGAAAACCTCAGTCTCAGTGTGGAGACTTAAAAACTCCAGGATGGACTAAGTCATATGGTGGTCCCCACAATTATGCTGGACTTGCCTTGAAGATCTTAATCGGGTTCTCACAATAAATATATGGAAAAACAAAATCCCTTTGTTGCTTCTGGCACAGGGAGCGGAACAGAAACCATTTTGAAAAATGCAAAGGCATTCTGTTCTTAACAAGGCCTGTCCTCAGAAGAAACTATTAGCCAGAGCCTGACCTGCTGGGGTGTTATCAGAGCCTAACTGACCTGGGGAAGGGAAATACATAACTCCAGTCAGCTCTAGCCATCCTTTCCCACCTAAGCGGGGAGAGAGAAAAAAGAAACATTTGTAAAGTTCACAGTCCAACTTACTAAAAGACTTAGACCTAATCATAGGACTATACCTTACCTCCTGATTACTAAAGGCTTATTCACAGCAATTCCTTTTACCAAGTGTATCATGTCTGGCTATGAAGACAATATTGCAGGGCATACCAAAAGGCAAAAAACCACAATTTAAAGAAACAGAGGAAGCATCAGAACCAGATATGGCAAGGATTCTGAAAGTATCAGACCAGGAATTTAAAACTATGATTAATATGCTAGGAGTTCCAATGGATAAAGGAGATAGCATGCAAGAATAAATGGGAAATGCAAGCAGAGAGCTGGAAATCCTAAGAACCAAAAACAAAACAAAACAAAAAACAAAACCAAAAAACGAGGCTACAGGTGAAATGAAGGATGCCTATGCTGAGTTTATGAATAGACTGGCCATGGCTGAGGAAATCATCTCTGAATTAGAGGCTATATCAATAGAAACCTCCAAAACTGAAAAGAATGAAGACTAGAAAAAAAATAAAACAGAATATCCAAGGTCTGTGGAACAACAACAAAGGTATAATATACATGTAATAGAAATACCAGAAGGAGAGGAGAAAAAGGAACAGAATATCTGAAATGATAATGACTGATAATTTCTCCCAATAAAGTCAGCCATCAAACTACAGATCCAGAAAGCTCAAACACTAAGCAACAAATGCCAAAATAACCAACCACAACTAGGCATACCTTTTTCAAACTACAGAAAATCAAAGATAAAGAAAAAAATCCTGAAAGAAGCCAGAGCAAAAGACACCTTGCCTATAGAAGAACAAGGATAAGGATTACATGACTTCTACTCAGAAACCATACAAGCAAGACAAAAAGTGAAATATTTAAAGTATTGAGAGAAGAAAACCTCCAATCTAGAATTTTGTGCCCTGTGAAATTATCCTTCCAAGTTAAAGGAGAAATAAAGACTTTCTCAAACAAAAATTGAGGGAATTTGTTGACAGATTTGCCTTACAATAAATGCTAAAAGTTCTTTAACAAGAAGGAAAATAACATAGATCAGGATCTTAGATCTACATGAAGAAAGGAAGAGCATCAAAGATGAAGTAAAGGTAAATTTAAAACTTTTACTTTTCTTATTCTTAATTTATCAAACAGAAAAGTGTTGAAAATAATAATACCAACAATGTATTCTATTATGTATGCTCATATAAAAGTGAAATGAGTGACAAGTTATGATACAAGGGACAAGAGGGAGGAATTAGGATTATTTTGTTATTATAAGGTACTCACTGCCTATAAAGTGATACAGACAGACCTCAGAGATATTGTGGGTTTGGTTTCAGACCACCACAATAAAGTGAATATTGCAGTAAAGCAAGTCACATGAATTTGTTTCCCAGGGCATATAAAAGCTATGTTTCCACTAAATTGTAGTCTATTAAGAGTACATTATGGGGCTTCCCTGGTGGCACAGTGGTTGAGAGTCCGCCTGCCGATGCAGGGGACGCGGGTTTGTGCCCCGGTCCGGAAAGATCCCACATGCCGTGGAGCGGCTGGGCCCATGAGCCACAACTACTGGAGCCCACACACCTAGAGCCCATGCTCCGCAACAAGAGAAGCCACCGCAATGAGAAGCCCGCGCACCACAACGAAGAGCAGCCCCCACACGCTGCAACTAGAGAAAGCCCGCGTGCAGCAACAAAGACCCAACGCAGCCAAAAATAAATAAATTAAATAAATTAAACAAAAAGAGTATATCATGCTTTAAAAAACCAACACATATACTTTAATTAAAGAGTACTTCATTGCTAAAAAATGCTAACCATCATCTGGGTCTTTAGTGAGTTGTAATCTTTTTGCAATAGTAACATCAAAGATCTCTGATCACAGATCACCATAACAAATATAATAATGAAAAAGTTTGAAATATTGTGAGAAATACCAAAATGTGACAGAGACACAAAGTGAGAAAATACTGTTGGATAAATGGCACTGACAGACTTGTTTGATGCAGGGTTGCCACAAACTTTCAATTTCTAAAAAGCAGTATCTGTGAAGTACAATAAAATGAGATATGCCTGTATAGTATTCTTTGAAAGTGAACTTGGATTAGCTGTAAATGTATGTTGCAAACTCTATGGCAACCGCTAAAAAGTTATAAAACAAAGTATAACTGATATGCCAGAAAAAGAGAGAAAATTGAACATATAAAATGCTCAGTTAAAACGACAAAAGGGGGGCTTCCCTGGTGGCGCAGTGGTTGAGAGTCCGCCTGCCGGGGCAGGGGACGCGGGTTCGTGCCCCGGTCTGGGGGGATCCCACGTGCCGCAGAGCGGCTGGGCCTGTGAGCCATGGTCGCTGGGCCTGCACGTCCGGAGCCTGTGCTCCGCAGCGGGAGAGGGCACAGCAGGGAGAGGCCCGCGTACTGCAAAAACAAAAACAAAAAAAACGACAAAAGGTAGAAAAAAAAAGAGTATAGAACAAAAATAAAACAAAGAACTAAAGAGTTCCAACTAGAAGACAGTAACATATATGGTAAATATTAATCCAACTAATAACAGCCATCTGAACATCAATGGTCTAAATGCACAACTTAAAAAAACAAATTGTCAGGGTGGATCAAAATCCAAGACCCAACTATATGTTGTCTACAAGAAACCCACTTTAAATATAAAGATTCATATAGTTTTAAAATAAATAGATGGCAAAAAATATACCATGCTAACACTAATCAAAAGAATGCAAGAGTAGCAATATTAATCTCAGATAGAGCCGACCTCAAAGCAAAGAAGTGATCAAACAAGGGCATTACACAATGACAAAAGGATTAATTCTCAAAGACGACATAATCCTTAAAGTGCATGTGCCTAACAACAAAGTGTCAAACTACATGAGGAAATACTGATAGAGCCACGAGGGTAAATGGATGAATCCACTACCATAAATGGAGACTTAAACCGCCCCCCCGAGATGGATGAATCCAGCAGGTAGAAAATCAGTAAGATTTTCATGATTTAAGAAAATCATGAAACTCAACACCACCACCGATCAACTGGATATTGGATATAATGGACATCTAAACTCGATTTCATCCAAGGACAGCAGAATACATATTCTTCTCAAGCCTACATGGAACATTCACCAAGGTAGACCACATCTGGGCCATGAAACACATCTTAACAAATTTGAAAGAATAAAAATCATGTAAGGTGTTGCTCTCAGCCCACAATGGAATTAAACTAAAAATCAGTAACAGAAAATTAACTGGAAAATCTCAAAATAAATGGGGATTAAACAACATACCTTTAAACAAATATATGGGTCAAATAAAAAAATCTCGAGAAAAATTTTAAAATATTGTTAACTAAATTAAAATGAAAATACAACTTACCAAAATTTGTGGGATGTAGAGAAAGCAGTGCTCATAGGAAAATTTACAGCACTGAATGTATATACAGAAAAGATAGATCTAAGACAATTATCTAAGTTTTCACCTTAGAAAACTAGAAAAAGAAGGGCAATTTAAATCCAAAGGAAGCAGAAGAAAAGAAGTAAGAATCAGGGCAGAAATCAATGAAGTTGAAAACAGGAAATTTATAGAGAAAAATCAATGAAACCACAAACTGGTTCTTTGGAAGATGAACAAAAATCAATACACCTCTAAGCCAGGCTAAGAAAAAAGGAAGACACAAATACTAATATTGGAAATAAAAGAAGGACAATCACTACAGATCCCACGGACATGTATTAAAAGGATAATAAAGGAATACAATAAACAACTCTATGTGCACAAACTTGATAACCTAAATGAAATGGACCAATTCTGTGAAAGAAATCTCCCAAAACTCAAACAAGAAGAAATAGACAATCTGAATAGCACTCTATTAAAGAAATGGAATCAATCAATAATTAATAACCTTCCAAAACAGAAAGCACCAGGCCAAGGTGGGTTCACTCATGAATTCTACCAAACATTAAAAAAAAAAAAAGCAATACTCTACAACCTCTTTCAGCAAACAGAAGTAGAGGGAATACTTCTTAACTCATTCTACAAGGCCAGCATTGTCCTAACGCCAAAATCAAAGACATTACAAGAAAAGAAAACTATAGACCAAGATCTCTCTCATTAACATGGATGCAAAAATCCTCAACAAGACATTAAGAAATCAAGTCTAACAACGTATTATAAGAATTATATATCAATATCATGACCAAGTGAGATTTATTCCAGGTATGACATAGTGGCTCAACATTTGAAAATCAATTAATGTAATTCATGACATCAAAAAGTCAAAGGAAATATATCATGTAACTACAGTTGACCCTTGAACAAGGCAGGGGTTGGGGCAGTGACCCCCCTCACCCCCACTTGGTATCAAAAATCCACATATAACTTGACAGTAGGCCCTACATAATCTGTGGTTCCACATCTATGGATTCAACCAACCTTGGATCATGTAGCACTGTAGTATGTATTTACTGAAAAACAAACCTGTGTATAAGTGGACCTGCAGAGTTCAAACCCGTGTTGTTCAAGGGTTAATTGTGTATCAATAGATAGAGAAAAAGCATTCGACAAAATCCAACATCCATTCATGATAAAATCTCTCAGCAAACTATTGACAGAAATAGAGTGGAACTTCTTCAACTTGATAAATATTACCTACAAGGCAAGGATGTTTCCTCTCACTACTCCTTTTCAACATCATACTGGAATTAGTAGCTAATACAGTAACACAAAAAAAGGAAATAGAAGGTATACAGATTGGGAAGGAAGAAATAACTTTGCAAGAGTAAAATAATACAAGTTTTGCAAACATAATTCAATATCCTAAGCCACTGAACCACATTTCATTTTCTTAAGTATTTGACTCCTCTCTCCCTTACAAAAGAAACAAAATCAAGAGCTCATTTTTTGATAGCCTCTTTATTGGAGCTATGACTTACTTGTTACAAACAGTAACAGAGTTCTCTGTATACAACTATAATTGATAAAAGACAAATGCTGCACAACAGCATTTCAGCAGGAAGTTCATGGGTATTAACGATAACAAAACATTAAGTTTTACTTACCCACAAGTAATATGTAAACTGAAGTGCAAAAATAGCAATGCCTTCATTATCAAAGGATCCAGCTACTGACCGAGATATGTAACCTGGTACAATAGCAATAAAACAAGCAGCTAAAAGTCCTGCTCCTTGGTTCCAAAGTTCTCTGGTAAGCAGGAAAGTAGATATAGATGTAAGGCCGCTAAAAGTTGGTGCAAGGAACACACATACATCTCTTATGTGAACTGTTATGTTCAGTGTATTTAAAATCCAATGGATAAGGCCAGCTGTTATCATCAACCCTGGGTAAACCTAGGAAGAAAAAAAGAGGACAATTTAATTACATATAAAATGAGGTAGCTGAAAACACTAACATAAGCTCCTTTCTTTATTATTACATATTGTTTATAGTAAGTTTGAGAATAAGCTCTTACAATAGTTTGCCTTCACACATTACAAAATTAAATGTTCTTTTGGATTAGATACAAACAAAAATCTGATATTCAGAGATACATATTTAAGCAAAAGAAGAAAGATCATATTGAATGAATGATTAAAAGTGAAGAGGTTTAACAATGAAAAACTAGGTAACTTTCTTATTGATCCCACTTATCTTTTCACTATAAAACAGGGTCCTAATCTAACATATCCTTAAGTTTGGAGTTTTAATGTGCTCCAACATCGCCTATACTTGTGTTCAAGGGACTGAGAAAAGGATGGAAGATGAAAGAAAGTTATGTGCAATATTATTTAAGTGGTGTTTATAAATGATTTTTCCCTTCTTTCAAATTCAAGATTTGGAAAGTAAACAATTCTAGCTAGGAAAAGAAGGACTAGTTAGTTGGTGAATTCAGATATAATATTTTCAGACTCCTGGAAGGTTAGACCTTTTTACACTTCTTTAAATATTTAAGGATAGAAAGGAAATAATAAACTAGAATAGGCCAGTTAACAGTTATATTCTTCACCCTCCCTCTAAAAGAGAACATAAAACATTAAGAGGATTCAAAGAACAAGAAATAGGACATTAATTCTGAGCTCTTCTTCAGTGATTAAAATGTGTATTTATATTTCCATCCTTATCTAAATCCTAAAAGATTCTTTTTCTTTTTCCATCACTGAAACTACAAAGAATGTTATAAATTTCCTTTCCTAGCTATCCTATTTAAACTTGCGAACTCCCCATGGTCTTTAACCCAACTCCCTTGCTTTTTCTCCATAGCACTTATCACCATTTCACATACTATTTATTTTACTTATTTATTGTCTATTAACTAAACACCCTCACAAGAATATAAGCTCCAGAATAGCAAGAAAAATTTCCCCAGCATCCAGAGAACAATGATTGACACAAAATGAATGCTTGATAGAAGGTACAGAAGGCGAATGGGATAATGGAAGGGGGAAAAAGTATGGCAATCATCACCATTCTTAAAAATCAAAATTTTGTTCCATTTCATATACGATACCAGGCCTCAGTGTATGATTTTGTTAGCAATATTCAAAGAAAATGGAAATGAATTTGAAAGTACTCTAAATATGGCAGACTGAACTGGCATATGAAATACAGCCAAAATATGTAGAAGTACTAGATGAAAGGACCAAAAAACTCTAAACAAACAAAGAAAACCACCCAACAACAAAAAAGGCATATTTAAGCTCAAAAGGAAGGGAACCCTCCAGGTTCCAAACATAAAGAAGAAATTCAAACTAGGTACTGATGTCGTTGGAATCTAAAAAGAGAAAAAACAAAGCAGGCTTGATATATAGGTACTCGAGGTTGGGGGGTAGTTACTACTCACCACAGGGATCAAAGAAAAGGCCTAATTCCCAGCACAAAGCCAGGGCCCGTTTATGAAACTAGACTAGACAAGTTCTACCCATCCATCAAGGGAAACAGTAAGGAACTCTTGCCTTACTTCCAAAGCTTTGAATAGAAACAAAACAAGAAATAAGAAACTCATTCATCACATGGGTGAATATGGGTTCCACATTTGTAACAACTTCATGTATAAAAAACATCAAGCTGAGAAATAACCTCTAAAAACTGTCCTAAAAGCAGTAAGACCTCTAAGGGCTCCAGCAAAGGCAAATGAGAAAGATTTTAAGGATGGTCCAAACACCAAGTCTCAGAAAACAAGCCTTCACTGAGGGTGAATTCAAGGTAAAAATTTATAAACACACCAGGAAACAAACTATAGTAATCAAAGACTAGTACAATGAAGTATATGATAGCATTCACCCCACAAGAAGTACAGATACAGCCATCTACCACATCTCTCACAATTCTTTCTAATTCACCCTAATTCATGACTATTCTCCTGTATCTTTCTCTCTGTTTACATCAAAGAACTTAATGTGTGACAAGAGATCCACTTGTCAGAAATAGTGGCTAGTATGAGGTAATCCAAATTATAAACACAGATTATAAACACAACATCTGACTACCATGGAGAACATATTCCTTTCCAAACACAGAGGGAACATTTATAAAAGTTGGCTATATCTTGGGCCACAAATCATGTCTCAAATAATTTCAAAGATTAAAATTACAGAATTTGTTCTCTAACCATAATATATTGGAAGTATAAAGCAAAAAAAAAGGTAACTAGGAAATTCTATTATGTTTAAAACTTAAATACAACCCCAAGTAACCCATGAATCAGGGCAAATTATAGTGGAAATTAAAATACACTTTGACCTGAACAATAATGAAAATACTACATATCAAAACTTATGCAATGTAGTTAAAACTGATTATTGGGAAATTTAAAGCTTCAAAATGAATACACTAATAACAAAGAAATGTTGAAAATTACTGAGCAAACTGTATCAGGAAGACAGATAAAAACATCAAAACAAACTCAAGAAAGTGGGAGGAAGGAAATAAATGGAAATTAACATAAGAGAAAGCAAATATTTAATAATCAACAAAGTCAAAGTTTCTTTGGGTTAAGAAATCTACTAAAATTGATAAACCTCTGACAAAACTGATCCAGAAAAAAATACTACACATATATATTGCCCAAATAGGTGTCTTGTCTTTCATTTTCTCTTCAGGATTCTCCTTACATCCCAAATCCTAAAAATATTTTCTCTTATATCATCTTCTGGACATTATAATTCCCCATGAACTATGATCAATACTCAATTACCTCGAGTAATTGGGATCTGGAAAATTAGAATTATCTGATTCTTCTACATTTCTATTTCCTTCCAAAAATTTTTTTTCAATAAAGTTGTTATAGAACAAGACAAAAACATACAAATAATCTGAACTTAAATGTGTGACAAGAGATCCACCTGTCAGAAATAGTGGCTAGTATGAGGTAACCCAAAAACAGGTTGGGGGGTGAGAGTGGGAAGAAGAGGGTCAAGAAAAGAGATTTAGCAAGTTAAATACTAATCAGCCACAGAAAAATGTGTTAGTTAACTATACAAAGCTTTCAAGAATTGCCACCACCTTAGTGATTAATGATTTACTCAAATAACTGCAAGATTTTAAGATTAACATAAATAACTGCAAATATACTTACAGTACCACCGACTATTCTTCCTAGTGGATACCATGCTCTTTCATCAAACCAATTTAAAAATTCATAGAACCCATGAGATGCAAGATGATGTGTTGATCTATAATTAAACCTAGAGAAAACAGGAAAAAAAGAAACGTTATAAAACTTTACTAGAAAAAAATAGCTCTATCTTTCTAATATTATACTTTATATTTAACTCTTTATATATAGCTCTATGGCTACATAAATACATCTTTTATAACAATTTTCCTTAAACCTAAGTAACACATTATTTTCCAAGAAATAGGCAAATACCTCTAAATATAACTAAAAACAAAGTTCCCCCCCCCCCAAAAAAAACAACTCACCAAACCAGTAATGCTCAAAATTTGGCCACTGCCTGGGGTACAGATGGTAGACAGCTATGCATCTGAATTTTTAAAAAGTGAGGGTACATACAATTTACCAAATGGTCAAAGAAGTCAATGACTCTCAAAAGATTAAAAACCACTGACAGAAAATAGCATCAAAATGAAGGATGCACATTCAACATAATTGCCTCCAATCCTATAACCCTAAAAATTACAGAAATAAAGAATAAGTTATAATAGCACTAAAACCATGGGAGATGAACTGTAACAGCACTTTAAAACAAGAACATGACCTTAACGAATAAGAAATTTCATCAACGAAAGACAAAAAAACCAAATGAGAAGAAATGAGATGGAAGAAGCCACAGCCCAAACTGCAACCAGAAGTAAACTGCGAACTATGGTATGTGTGTGTGTGTTGGGGGGGTGGGGGAATGGGAGGAGTTTCCAGGATGTTCCATGTTTAGTATAAAGTTGTTATGGGGCAGGGGGGCAAGAGAAAATCCTGCAGCAATCCTCAGGGTAATGAGCATTAGGAACAGCCAGGGAGGTGGATCCCCTCGCCCTACCATTGCCAAGCAAGGAAGTGGGCCTCAAAGGTATCTGCAATACACGTAGACAAGTGATTCAAAAAGTGGAATAGTGCTTGACAGAAAGAAGATGAATAGGAATCCTCATATCCAAATTCAGCTTGATATATCCTTCCCAATAGCAAGCCATGACTCTCCCTCCCATAATCACTAGATACAAACACTGTAGTATTTGTAGACAGACTTGATCAAATACAAAAATAAGCACACATCCAAAAACCAAACATTTAAGAAAAGTAGACAATATGAAATCTAAGCATCGAAATCAATGAGTGGAAGAACTAATACCATAGAAAACAGAAATAGGAATATCTTCAGAAATAAGATAAGCCACAGCAGCCTGAAAGGAAGCATATCCTAGAGGTTAAGACTACAAGTGTTAGAATCATACTGCCTGGGTTTGAATATCTTAGTTCCATACTTATTTGCTATGTGACCTTGGTTTGGCAAACAACTCATGGTCTCTCTGTGCTCTAGTTTCTTCGTCTGTAGAAAAGGGATAACAATAGTACCTATGTCAATAAGGTGGCTATGATAAGTAAACAATATAATGTCTCTAAAGCACTCAGAGGCTACTGCTACTATCACTGTGAAATGAAGATCTACGATAAAAGCACTATTTAAGTTTTTGAATGTCAAATGACTGTTAAGATAAACAAAATAAAGGATGGGCTAAATAGTAAAAAGGTCAAAGATGCAAAGCAAATTAGTAACAAGACAGAAAGTATTCTGAGGGGTGGCATTAGAAAGATGGTGCAGTAGGAGATACCAGCCTTCATACCCCCAACAAAAAATAAGAAATAGACAACTATCCGTGAAGGAAAATATCCCCAGGAGGCTCATGCAGAACTGAGATCCTACAGCAGCACAATGAAGCAAAAAATGGAGATCAACCATACAGAAGGATCACTAGGGAGACAGGCTTAGCTGAGACATCTAGAGACAGCCAGGAACAAAGAAGGGTAGAGGCTATCAGTATCAGCCATGTGGTAGGACCACTGCAGCGCCCAGTGTGGTCTGCTCTGTGGAGGACCTAGGCAGGCTCTTCAACTGAGGACAATAGCACCCATGACAGCTTTCACAAAGGAGGACCCCATAAGTATTCATCAGGACAAACTCCAGTGGCGTGCTCTGCAGAGGACAACAGCAGCTTTCACCAAAAGCCATCACTGCCACAGGGCCCCTGGAGAGGGAGACATTGCTCTGTCCTCAGCAAGAAAGAGCTACTGCTGCACTGCCCCATGACCAGGGCTGCCACAACCCCCTAATCCCACAAATGTTCTGGACTCCAGAACCACTGTTGCTCTGTAAGTGTTTACACTTCAGACTCCAGCTCTGCAGCTGCTTTGTGTGTGCCTGAGCTCCAGACCCTAGCTCCATGGCTACTCCATGGGCACTCATCAGTACTACCATGATTAAGAGGACACCTGTGAGCTGAACCTGGTGCCAAGAGAGATCCCCTTGGCCACAACAACTCCTGTGGGAGAAAAAGAGACCAGAAGGTCCCCAACAGCCCTTAACAGCCCCATGGACACTTGCTGCCTTGGCCATTGAGGACCCCTGCAATCTTCACTAACACTGATCTCAGCTGTTGGAGCTACACAAAGACTACACCCCTGGATCTTCCCCAGAGTAAGAACTGCCACAGCCTATTCAGCTGGCACCCTCACACTTACCCACAGGTAAAGGTCTTTCCCGACCAAAACCACTCCATCAAATGGGCAGGCATAAATGCAAGGCTTCAACAAAAGTGAAAAAAATCAAGGAAACATGACACCACCAAAGGAACCCAATTATTTTCTAGTAACTGACCACAAAGAAACAGATCTATGAACTGCCTGACAAAGATTTCAAAGTAATTGTTTTAAGGAAGCTCAGCAAGCTACAAGAGAACCCAGAAAGGCTACTCAACAAATCAGGAAAACAATACATGATCAAAATAAGAAGTCCAAAAGAGAGATAGAAATTACAAAAACAACAACAAAAAAAACCCAAAGAGAATACTGGAGCTGATAAATACAATGAATAAAATGAAAAAAAATGCAGCAGAGAATATCAACAGCAGACATGAACAAGCAGAAGAAAGAATCTGAGAACTAGAAGAGAGGTTACTTGAAATTATCAGGGCAGAGGGGAAAAAAAAAGTGAAAAATAGCCTACATTAACTATGCATCAAGGGTAATGATGGCTGCATTATGAGAGTTCTAGAAGGAGAGAAAGGGGTAGAAAGCTTGTTTAAATAAATAATGGCTAAAAACTTTCCAAATCTGGGGAGAGAAATTGATGGTCATCCAGGCATGTGATGTTCATAGGTACCAATACATATTCAACCCATAGAGGACTCCACTGAGAGACATTATAATAAAACTGTCAAAAATCAAAGACAGAGAATTTTGAAAGCAAGAGTAAAAAACTTATACATGGGACCCACATAAGGCTATCAGCAGATTTCTCAGCAGAAACCTTGCACCAGAATAGCATATATATAGTCAAAGTGCTTGAAGAAAAAAACTGCCAACCAAGAATATTCAGCAAAGCTGTCCTTCATAAAGACGTTCCCAAACAAACAAAAACCAAAAAAACAAACACTGAAGGAGTTCATCACTATCACACTGCCTTATAAGAAATGCTAAAGGGAGTCCTTCAAGCTAGCATGAAAGGGCAATAATTCGTAACATAAAAACATATATAACAGTATAAAACTCACTAGTAAGATAAGTATGTAATCAAATTCAGAAGATTCTACTATTGTAATGGTGTATAAATCACTTAACTAGTATAAAGGTTGAAAGACAAAAATACCTATAGCTACAATAATTTGTTAAATACACAACATAAAAAGATTATGACATCTATAACATAATTGAAGGGGGGGTGTAAAAGAATAGAGATTTTGCATGCAACTGAATCAAATTATTAGCTTAAAGTTGACTGTTATAATCATAAAATGTTTTATGTAAACCTCAAGGAAGCCACAAAGCAAAAACCTATAGCAGATATAAAAAGATAAAGAGAAAAGAATCAAAGAATACTGCTAAGAAAAACTATCAAATCACAAAGGAAGACAGCACAAGAAGAAAGGAACAAAGGAACTAGAAAACAATTAACAAGATGGCAGTTGTTAAGTCTTTATCAGTAATCACTTTGAATGTAAATGGATTAAATTCTCCAATCAAAAGACATAGAGTGGGTAAATATATTAAAAACACAAGACTCAAACATATGCTAACAGAAAACTCACTTCAGCTTTAAGGATACACATAGGCTGAAAGTGGAGAGATGGAAAAAAAATTCTATGCAAACGTAAAGCAGAAGAGAGCAAGAATGGCTATACTTTTATCCAACAAAATAAACTATAAATCAAAAATTGTAACAGAGACAAAAGGTCATTCATTATAGAATGATAAATGGATCAACTGATCAACAGTATATAACAATTGAAATAGACAGCAATGCAATAATAGTAGCGGGCTTTAATACCCTACTTTCAATGAACAGATCAGAAAGAGAGAGTATGAATAAGGAAATACTGGACTTGAACTATGCTTTAAACCAAATGGATCTAACAGAGAACATTCCATCTAACAGCAGAACACACATTCTTCTTAAGTACATACAGAATATTCTCCAGGAGAGATCACATACTGGGTCACAAAACGAGTCTTAACAAACTTAAGACAGAAATTATACCAAATATCTTTTCTGACCATAATGATATAAAATTAGAAATGAGTAAGAAAGCTAGAAAATTCACAAATATGTGGAAATTGAACAGTATTCTCCTGAACAATCAATAGGTCAAAGAAATAAAAAGAAAAATTTTAAAGTATCTTGAGATAAACACAAATGGAAAAACAACATACCAAAAAGCAGCAAAAGCAATCTAAGACAGAAGTTTATAGCAATAAACACTGGCATTAATAAAAAACAGACCTTAAATAAACAGCCTAACTTTATACCTCAACGAACTAGAAAAAGAATAAATTATGCCCAAAAAACAGAAGGAAGGAAATAACAAAAATCGGAGCAGAAATAAATGAAATAGAGACTAGAAAAAAAGAAAAAAAATGAACAGTTTTGTTCAACTTTTTTTTAAAAAAGATAAGCAAAATTGACAAACCTTTAGCTAGACTAAGAAAAAAAAAAGAAGACAAAATCAGAAATGAAAGAGGAAATGTTACAACTAATACCACAGACACACAAAGGATCATAAGAGATTATTATGAACAATTATACACCAACAAATTGGATAACCCAGAAGAAATGGACAGAGTCTTAGAAACATACAACTTACATCAAAGACTGAACCAGGAAGAAATTTAAAAATCTGAACAGATCAATAAGAAGTAAGGTGATTGTTGGGGGGTTTTGATCACTGCTTCAAAGAAAAGCCTAGGACCAGATGGCTTCACTGGTGAATTCTACCAAACATTTAAAGAAGAATGAATGCCAATCCTTCTCAAACTCTTCCAAAAAATTAAAGAAGAAACCCTTTCAAAATCATTTTACAAGGCCAGCATTACCCTGATACCCAAGTCAGACAAGGACACAACAAGAAAATGACAGGCCAGGGTCCCTGATGAACAAAGATGCAAAAATCCTCAAGAAAATACCAGCAAATCGAATTCAACAGCACATTAAAAGGATCATACACCATAATTAACTGGAACTTATCCCTGAGTCAAGGACGGTTCACCATACGAAAATTAATAAATGTGATACCAAATTAACAGAATGAAGGATAAAAATCATATGATCATCTCAAAAGAGGCAGAAAGGGCCTCTGACAAAATTCAACATCCTTTCATGACAAAAACTAAAAAAATTAGGTATAGAAGAAACGTACCTCAAAATAATAAAGGCCATAGATGACAAGCCCACAGCTAGCATCATACTTCAATGGTGAAAAGTTGAAAGCTTTTCCCCTAAGATCAGGAACAAAACAAGAATACCCACTCTCACTCTTCTTTGCAACACAGTCCTAGCCTGAGCAATTAGGTAAGAAAAAGAAGTAAAAGGCTTCCAAATTGGGAAGGAAAAATTTAAGTTGTCTGTTTGCAGATAACATGATCTTATATACAGAAAACTCTAAAGGCTTCACCAAGGATACAAGATCAACATTTAAAAAATCAGGTGCATTTCTATACACTAACTGAATTATCTGATAGAGAAATTAAGATAGCAATCCCGGGTTCTCCCACCACCCCCTCTGTGGGTCCCAGCAGCTTGGGCAGCAGGAGGAGTGGCAGCAGCCAGGCAGCCCAGCTTCACAAAGGCTCTCAGCGTGCCACGGCTCGCAGGCACCCGGCACATGTCCACTCCACCGCCACGATGCCCAAGAGGAAGGTCAGCTCCGCTGAGGGAGCGGTGAAGGAGGAGCCCAAGAGGAGATTGGCAAGGTCATCAGCTAAACTGGCTCCTGCAAAAGTGGAAACGAAGCCAAAAAGGGCAGCAGGAAAGGATACATCTTCAGACAAAAAGTGCAAACCAAAGGCAAAAAGGGGAGCAAAGGCAAAACCACAGGCTGAAGTGGCTAACCAAGAGACTAAAGAAGACTTACCTGCAGAAAATGGAGAAACTAAAAAAAAAGGAAAATGGAGAAACTAACAACGAGGAGAGGCCAGCTTCTGATGAAGCAGGAGAGAAAGAAGCCAAGTCTGATTAATATCACACCCCTGGTCCTATCAGTGGTCCCCATCTCCCTTCTTGTACAATCCAGAGGAATACTGTTATCAACTATTTTGTAAATGCAAGTTTTTTTAGTAGCTCTGTTATCAACTATTTTGTAAATCCAAGTTTTTTAGTAGCTCTTGCATTTTGTAAAGGCAAATTTTTTAGTAGCTTAAAAAAAAGCATTTAGTGTAAATGCTTTTTTTTAAGAGGTGAAATCATTTGCTGGTTGTTTATTTTTTGGTACAACTAGAAAATACTGGGATATTGAATATGGGAGGCTTTGATTGTCTTGGGTGTCAGCTTAACACTCCACAGATGCGAGGGTAGCTTTTACATCTTATAATACAAAGCATACTAAATGGCAGTTTGGAGTCAGCGGTGCATTTAATGTCTTAAACACTTTAAATTACTTCTCTTCCCATGTTGTTTTTGGTATAATTGTTTCCTAAAGCAAACCACTCACCCCCTGGTCTTGCCTCTCCTGGGCAGAATTTTGTGCACTATGTAACATCTTTGGTCATGGTAGTCCGGTTCTTCTAGTAACTGTTAATGTGCTGTGAATGACTGACAATTTGAGTATGTAGGGTATATGACATTAAATTGTGAATTAGTGGGACTTACGATGTAACAGCATATCAATATTTGAAGATATTGGTATTTAATATCCAGTGAAGGAAAATTTGCCTCCAAATTTTAAGCTGGAAAGTCACTGGAATAACTTCAGAAAAGAATTACAACTACATGATTTTTTAGATTTTTGGTACGTATGTTGAGAATTGTGTACAAATTGAAATGTCTATGTACTGATTCTCAAAACAACCAATAAAATCTCAATTATGAAAGACTTTCTTGAAGCACATAAAAAGAAAAAAGCAATCCCCCTTACAACAGTATAAAAATCAATAAAATATTTAACAATAAATTTAACCAAGAAAGTGAAAAACCTGTACAGTGAAAACTATAATACATTGATGAAAGAAGACACAAATAAATGGGAAGATATTATGTGCTCCCGGATTGGAAGAATTATCAATAGTATTGTTAAAATGTCCATATAACCCAAAGCAATCGACAAATTCAGTGCAATCCCTATAAAAATTCCAATAGCATTTTTCACAGAAATAGAAAAATAACCCAAAATTTGCATGGAACCCCCAAAGACACTGAATAGCCAAAGCAGTCTTGAGAAAGAACAACAAAACTGGAAGTATCACACTCCCTGATTTCAAACTATGTTACAAAGCTATAGTAACAAAACAGTATGGTACTGGCATAAAAAAAGACACACAGACCTTTGGAACAGAACACAGAGCCCAGAAATAAACCCACACTTTTACAGTCAATTAATCTTTGACAAGGGCACCAAGAACAAACAATGAAGAAAGAATAGTCTCCTCAAATAAATGGTATTGGAAAACTGGATGTTATTAATATATGCAAAAGAATGAAACTGGACTCTTATCTTACACCATACACAAAAATCAACTTGAAATGCATATTGACTTCAATGTAAAATCTGAAACCATAAAACCCCTAGAGGAAAACAGAGAAAAATCTCCTTGACATGGGCCTTGGCAATGATTTTTGAGCATACGATGCCAAAAACACAAGCAACAAAAGCAAAAATGAACAACTGGGACTACATCAAGCTAAAAGGCTGTGCATAGCAAAGGAAAGAATAAACAGTATGAAAAGGCAACCTATGGAATGAGAGAAAATATTTGCAAACCATATATCTAATAAGGGGTTAATATCTAAAACACATAAGGAACTGATACCTCTCAACAGCAAAAAAAAAAAAAAAAGCCAAAAAACAAAAACCCACAAAAAATCTGATTAATAAATGGTCAAAGAAGTCAAAGAACCTGAAAAGACATTTTCCCAGAGATATACAAATAGCCAGTTAGGTATATGAAAGGTGCTCAATATCAGAGAAATGCAACTGAAAACCACAATGAGAAACACCCTCACATCTGTTAGTGTGGCTACTATCAAAAAGAAAAGAGGTAACAAATGCTGTCAAGGATGTGAAAAAAGGGAACCCTTGGTACATTGTTGGTGGGGATGTAAATTCATACAGCCATTATGGAAAATAGTGTAGAAATTCCTTAAAATTTTTTAAAGCAGAACTATCATGTGATCCAGAAATCCTACTTCTGGGTATAGAGTAGACCCTTGAACAATGTGGGGGTTAGGGGCATCAAGCCTCTGTAGTTGAAAATCTGCATATAACTTACAGTGAGTCCTCCATATACTTGGTTCCTCCACATCTGCAGTTCCTCTGCATCTGCAGATTCAACGAACTGCAGGTTGTATTTATCAGTGACAAATATCCACATATAAGTAGACCCATGTAGTTCAAACCTGCACTGCTCAAGGGTCAACTGTATACGTAAAGGAAACAAAATCAGTATATAGAAGAGATATCAGCACTTCCATGTTCACTGCAGCATTATTCATAATAGCCAAGACAGGGACTTCCGTGGTAGTCCAGTGGTAAGGAATATGCCTTCCAATGTAGGGGATGTGGGTTGGATCCCTGGTCGGGGAACTAAGAACCCACATGCCACGGGGCAACTAAGCCTGTGCGCCACAACTAATGAGCCCACACGCCTCAACTAGAGAGCCCACATGCCGCAAACTACAGAGCCCACGCGCCACAACTAGAGAGAAGCCCACGTGCTGCAACAAAGAGCCCGGGCGTGCAATGAAAGATCCCGCATACTGCAATGAAGATCCCGTGTGCCACAACTAAGACCTGACATAGCCAAAAATTAAAATAAATAACTACATACATAATAGCCAAGATATGTAAACAACCAAAGTGTCTGTTGATAGATGAATGGATAAAGCAAATGTCATTATACATTTATATAATGGAATACTATTCAGCCACAAAAAGGAAATCTTGCCATTGCCAATTTGTGACATGTATGAACCTGGAAGGCATTTACGCTAAGTGAAATAAGCCAGGCAGAGAAAGAAAAATACTGTATGGTATCACTTATATGTGAACTCTCTTTTTTAAAAAAAGTTTAACTCAGAAAGAGAATAGAATGGTGACTGCCAGAGGATGGGGGATGGGACAAATGGGGAGAGGTAGGTCAAAGGGTACAAACTTCAGTTATAACATGAATAAGTTCTAAGGATCTAATGTATGACAAGGTGACTGTAGTTAGTAATACGTACTGTATTGTATAATTGAAATTTGCTAAGAGATGAGATCTTAAGAGCTCTCACCAAAAAAAAAAAAAGGAAGAAAGAAGGAAAGAAACTATATGAGGTGACGGATGTGTTATGATTTCACAATGTGTATGTATATCTCAAATCATCATGCAGTACACATTAAATATACACAACTTTGTCAATTATATCTCAATAAAGCTGAAAAGTATGAAAAAATTAAGAAATCTAAAGGTAAATCCAGTTTTTACATTTAATCTTAAAAGAAGAATCATTATGCCCCACAGATGATTAGGAAAAAACACAAAAAACTACATACACCTCTCAATAAATTTCAAAACGCTAAGAATAAAGTGCAACTTAAAATCATTCATAGAAAATAAACAGATTTTCTCCAAAGGAATATATCAGTCAACTGGAATCACTGAATGCTATAAAGGCAATGGAAATAATATAAAGGCAATGGAATAATATACCAAAATTTCTGACTAAGGAAAAAGGATTTTAAACTCAGAACTTAAAACAACATTTGTTTTCCAGCAACAATTCTGGAAATCTAAGCTAGAAATGCTACACACCCTCTAAAAGAAAGTACCAGAGCTAATTTTAAAAGCGAAGCCTCCAAATGCTAGAAACAAAGTATTTATTGTACTTAAAGGCGGGACCATGGGAAGACTATCCCTTCAGAGATGAAAAACAATGTATCCACCAGCATGGAAGTGGCTAAATTTTTCTCCTCCCCAGGGAAGAAAGACTCCCATAAGAAAGGTAAACTCTTAACCTTTGTACCACTGCATGTTAATCTAAATTTACAAGGGGTCTACAAATCAAGAAGTTAACACTGAAACCAAGGTCCAAAAACTTGGATTAACAGTAAAAGCAAAAACCAAAAATAACTTGAGACTCAAATGAGCTTCATAAAGGACAGTTACAAACTATAGGAGGTAGAGGAGCACCATTAGGAAGTACACAACAGGAAAAGTAAGTAACATCCCCAAAACCTGTGAAAATAGTTCAAAGACAAAAGGCCTAGTATTTTAACAAGAATCAGGATTTTAAATTTTAAACGCAATTTTTCACTTAAAAAAATGGACTCCAAGAGATTAATATGTTCTTAAAACTAAGAAACATGGGGTTCCAACTTCATAATCAAAATTGTTCTGAGTGGTATTTTTCACTTTCCATTTCGCATAAATCTTGTCCTCTCCCTCTCTGTTCAATCATTCTCTTCCCTGGCTTCTATAACTACAATAGTCTCCTATTTTTTTACCCCACATCTCCAACCCTCTTCTCTGCTTTCTGTACAGGCAGCCTCCTCTACCCAAGATCCTCTCATTAACTGTAACTCTCCCCCAAGAGATGTCAGTCATACCTGGGCCTTCAATTACTATCAGTATGCCCACAATTTGCCAATGTTATCTCCCTGTCTACATTTTTTTTCCCTTGAATGTCACAAAGGCATCTCAAACTCAATATCCAACTAAACTCATGACTGGACACCACCTATCCACCCTCAAAACAAATACCTACACTGTGTCTGCTTTTAGTATTTTCTATCTAATTACCACCTAAATTGAAAAAGCCAAAAATCTAGGTGTCATCCTAGAGAGCTCCTTCCCTCTCACATCCTATACACAAATCATAACCAGGTTATTTTACTACTTAAATATCCTTGAAATTTGTCCACTCTTTCCTACTCTGATACTAGCACTGTAATCCAAGCTATCATTTTTTTAACTAGACTACCGCAGTAGCCCCTAACTCATCCCCCTACATCCATTTTGCCCACGTCCTAATTCTCCAATCTGTATACTGTTTCTCAACAAAGAACATCTTTTCAAAATGCAAATGTGATCATATTGCAACTCCCTGCTGAACTATTCAAGGGCTTCATCTCTTAAAATTAAAAGGAAGGAAACTTCACTTAACATAATCAAAGCCACACACACTCTAGCTCTTACATAACTCTAGTCTCATCTCACACCTTACTATCTCCCTACTTTCCATATACCCATCCTTCAGTCCTCCAGACTCACCTTATCCCCTCCGACCTCAGAACTTCAGACTGCCAAGTTCCTTCACTCTGGATCACTGCTATCTCCCCTCTTAGCCTAAATAACTCGTTCTTCAAACTTCAGTACATTTCTAAGGGATGCTGTTGACAGAAAAGGCTCAATGTACTTTTTTCTTCTAGCACTTGCCACAGGTGCAATTTCACATTAGTTTACTTGATTAATATTTACCACACTAGATAAATACTCCCACGAGGAAACCACATGTCTCCAACAACCTCGCACAGCACCTGGTACATAGCAGCCCCCAAATATTTGTTGAATGAATAACTGATTTCATAAATATGTTTTTAAATGGAGATGAAATACACTCTAGATAGCTTCCCAGATAGCTACCTAACGTCAATTTTAAATGGTATCCCCAAAGTAAAAGACTAAAACTAATTTAACTATACTTCCTGAGATCTAAGCCTGAAGGCAAAATTAAAGAGTTAAAACAAACAAGCAAGCTCATTAAGATTCTACTGAAAACCTAGTCAAAGTATTTAAAAACTAAACATAAATGGATGTAGAATGTGTTTAGTCCTATTTTATCCCCAGGATCAAGTCAATCCTGGTATGCAAGGCTCCCACAACTCCCTTAACTTTATTTTTTTTTTTTGGCCGCACCATGAAGCTTGTGGGATCTGAATTCCCTGACCAGGGATCGAAGCTGTGCCCCCCTGCACTGGAAGCACGGAGTCTTAATCACTGGACTGCCAGGGAAGTCCCAACTCACTCTTATAAACCCATTTTCTTTGATTTTCAGTTAACTTCTTCCTGTCTGATTTGCTGTTCATTTTTCTATCCTATTTTCCAGCCCAGTTTCCAACCCAGCACTGTGAATAGTTTACTGAATGCCCTTATGGGTTTCCCTTCTTATCGCCTGGAAGTGAAATAACAGGACTTTAGTAAAGGGCAGCACACTCTTATTTCACTGAGCACTTTGAAGGTAGTAGTAGTCACTATCTTCTTCTTAGGCCCGTAATACAGTACCTCCCCCCCTATTCCCCCCCCCCCATACAACACACCACTACCACTAAACTAATCAGCCCTGACAGCTAAATGAACTGACTGTAGAGATAAATAAAAGGTGGACACCCTACCCAAGAGTTCTTGCTGCTTAGTAACATTACCAACACTTAGGATTATCAAACAATTTTTGCCAACAATGGTAATTTGCATTTCTATGACGTCTTGTGAGATTAACACTTTTCATGTATTTAATGGTCATTAAATTTCCTCTGAAGTATGTATTGAAGTACTCTGCACATTTTTTCTAGTTAATTTGACTAAGTTCTTCATATTGTTCTTTTGTCAGTTATGTGAGTTGTAAACTGTTCTCATTCATAGCTTCTCTTCACTCATGATGGTATTTTTTAAAGAACAGAAATTCTTGACATAAAACCTAATTTATCAATTTTTTTTTGCTGTGAGTTAGTGTTTTTTTCTGGTTAAAAAAGTCTTTTACTGTCCCAAGGTCATAAAGATATTATTTTCTTTTTCATGATAATTTAGTTTAAACTTACTTATTCAGGTATTTAATATACCTGGAATCAATTATTTTATATGGTGAGAAATATTTATCTATTTTTATTTCCTCTGTATAAATAATTGTTCCCACATCATTCACTGAAAAATTATCTTTTCTCCATTGCTGTACAGTTCTACCTCTATCATACACTAAGAGTTCATTAATGTGCAGATCTGTTTCTGGACTCTATTCTGCTCAAGTGGTCTTTATGTCTATCCTTGCACCAATAATATGCAAACTTAATAACTAGAGCTTTAAATAAAATCTTGACATCTGCCAGAACATTCTAAAACTGTGCCTTGTATTTCGTCCTTTTGCATCTCCACATGAATTTTAAAATAAGCTGTCAATTCCACCAAAAAATCCATGTGGGGTTTTGACTAAAAGTCCATTAACTCCACATGCTGATTCGGGGAGAATTAATATCTTTACAATACTGACTCATCCAATCCATAAATAGAGTTATCTCCTTCTTATAGGTCTTCTTTAATGTCTCTTCAGAAAATGAATAATTTCAACCTTAGAGATCTTACACATATTTGCTTAGATTTATTCTTATTTTTAATAGTATTTTCATTTATTTTTTAAAAATCCTGTTTGACATACTGACAGGTATCTCTTTTTAAAAATCTTTATTGGAGTATAACTGCTTTACAATGTTGTGCTAGTTTCTGCTGTATAACAATGTGAATCAGCTATATGTATACATATATCCCCATATCACCTCCCTCTTGCGTCTCCCTCCCACCCTCCCTATCGTACCCCTCTAGGTGGTCACAAAGCACTAAGCTGATCTCCCTGTGCTATGCGGCTGCTTCCCACTAGCTATCTATTTTACATTTGGTAATGTATATATATGTCCATGCCACTCTCTCACTTCTTCCCAGCTTACCCTTCCCACTCCTCGCGTCCTCAAGTCCATTCTCTACGTCTGCGTCTTTATTCCTGTCCGGTCCCTAGGTTCTTCAGAAGCATTTTTTTCTTTAGATTCCATACATATGTGTTAGCATATGGTATTTGTTTTTCTATTTCTGACTTACTTCACTCTGTATGACAGACTCTAGGTCCATCCACCTCACTACAAATAACTCAATTTGGTTTCTTTTTATGGTTGAGTAATATTCCATTGTATATATGTGCCACATCTTCTTTATCCATTCATCCATCGATGGACACTTAGGTTGCTTCCATGTCCTGGCTATTGTAAATAGAGCTGCAATGAACATTGTGGTACATGACTCTTTTTGAATTATGGTTTTCTCAGAGTATATGCCCAGTAGTGGGATTGCTGGGTCATATGGTAGTTCTATTTTTAGCTTTTTAAGGAACCTCCATACTGTTCTCCATAGTGGCTGTATCAATTTACATTCCCACCATCAGTGCAAGAGGGTTCCCTTTTCCCCACACCCTCTCCAGCATTTACTGTTTGTAGATTTTTTGATGATGGTCATTCTGATACCTCATTATAGTTTTGATCTGCATTTCTCAAATGATTATTGATGTTGAGCATGCTTTCCTGTGTTTGCTGGCAATCTTTGACAGGTATCTCTTGATATTTTTACATTGATTTTATAACCAGAAACCTTGCAAATGCTTATTAATTCTAATAATTTACCACTAGATTCCTTCAGACTTTAAATTTGAAAATCAATAAACATTCCTGTGACTATGTTAAAATGAGAGAGATGTCTCAAAGACTACTTGACAAACTTCCAAGTTTTTAAAGCCCTGTTATCAGAGGTAATGTTTTGTTCCCACATCATTCTATCCCATTATCTATCCCTTATAATTGCCAATCTTTTCAATTATACAGAAAATACAGATAAATATTAACTTCATTCAAAGTAAAGACATTTAACTGAAATACTTAATTAAGATATATAATATGAAATTCCAAAATGAAATAAGCTACTGCATTTCAAACTTTAAAGGCTTGGAACCTTTATTCAAATAAAATCTTCATAAAAAAATAAAGGAAAAATAAAAGTATTTTTTAAATAGAAATTTAAGTCCAAATTTATAACATTTATTAATAAATCAATCAGTAAGAAGAACAATTAGGTTCTTTCAGTAAACACAGAGTCTTAAACTCGAGGTTATATTTCATAGTTGCAAAGATGCTAAACATCGTCTAATTTATTTTGGTATTTTGTTTTGGTTCACAAAGTTGTAAAATATTTGACTCAGAAGTAACCGTCAAACAGTCATCAGTTTTTAAAAAGTTTTTCTTGCTGTTAAAGATATTGCTCAATTAAATGATGCAGAAGTTTGTTTAGAGCCTAATAGAAAATTTTAGTAATGCTTGTATTTCTCATTGTTTGCATATAAACACACATATATAAATTAAACCAGAAACACCCAAATCTAAATTTGTAACACTGTGTTGCAGATTCAGTTGTTACTACAAGTATACTATAAGTATAGTCTGGTTATTTACTTTTACGTGAATTCCCATGAAACCTCAGTTGAAATATTAAACACCCAATCCAAACTGATTCAGACATTTTCCCAAAGGAAACCAAATACCAACAGGTACATGAAAAGGTGCTCAACATCCTAATCACCAAGGAAATGCAAAGAGGTTATCACCTCACGCCTGTCAGAAAGGCTATTACCAAAAAGACAAATATTGGCAAGGATGTAGAAAAAAGGGAACCCTTGCACACTGTTTGTGGGAATGTAAATTTATGCAGCCACTATGGAAAACAACATGGAGGTTCTTCAAAAAAACTAAAAACAGTACAATCATATGACCCAGCAATTTTACTTCCAGGAGTTAATCCAAAGGCATTAATCCAAATCACTATCCTGAATAGGCATCTGTACTTCCATGTTTGTTGCAGCATAGCCAAGACATGGAAACAAACTAAGTGTCCATTGACAAATGAATAGATAAAAGAAAATGTGGGGTGTACACACACACACACACACACACACACTCTCTCTCTCTCTCTCTCTCTCTCTCTCTCAGGAATATTACTCAGCCATAAAAAGAAGGAATTCTGCCATTTGTAACAACAAGCATGGACCTTAAGGGCATTATGCTACATGAAATAAGTCAGATAGAAAGACAAATACTAGACGATCTCATTTACGTGGAGTCTAAAAAAACCCCCCAAAACCAAAACAAACCAAAAAACCTAAACAACTCAGATACAGAGAACAAACTGCTGGTTGTCAGAGGTGGGGTTGCAGGGGTGGGGGAAATGGGTGAAGGTGGTCAAAGGGTTCAAACTTCCAGTTATAAGATAACTAAGTTGTAGGGATGCAATATACAACATGGTGACTACAGTTAACGATACAGTATTATATATTTGAAAGTTGTTTAGATCTTAAAAGTTCTCATCACAAGGGAAAAAAAAAGGTGTGGTAATAAATGTTAATTAATTAAACTTATTGTGGTAATCATTTCACAATATATACATATATGAAATCATTATGTTTTACACCTAAAATTAATACACTGGTATATGGTAATGATTTCTCAACTGAAAAAAACAAAAGAACCCGAGGCAGGGGGGGGAAGTTAATAACCAGGGGAAACAAAAAAAACCAATCCAAAACAAATATAAAAGGCATTTAGATTAATCATACAACTACTCTTTTCCATTACAGTAAATAACCAAAAAAAGAATTGTATCTATTAATCTTTTGTTTCACCTTCTTATTGAGCAATTTTAGCATGGTCTTTCCTAGCTCTTTGTTCCATCTACATAGAAACACACCACAGCCATGCATTTTATTCTCCTTTCTTCCTGAGATCCCCTCAAACCTGAAATTCATTCTTGAAGAAGCCTTCTCTAATACTCCCATCCTCCCCTCCCCAGTCCACTTGAATTTGTGCTTTGAAAACATCACGTTGGAACCTCTATTCTAATTTACCTGACAGTGGAATATTTTTTTCTTAGTGACTTTTGCATCCTTGAAGGTATCATATAGTTCCTGGCACTTCACTTATGAGGGTCAATTAATTCTTTCTGGCATACTAGTAATGAGTAGTAACACTGACTTAAATTTTGGCTTCTATTTTCTTCTTCATTAAATGCAAGCAATTGTGTGCACAAAAGCAGTCTTCAATTTTAGCATGTCCAATATACATATTAAAAAAATTTAAATATCTGGGGAGGGTGTTATAGATGAAACAAGATGGACCATAAATTGAAAACTGTTGAAGCTGGGTGATGTATACACATTCGGAGGTTCATTACAGTATTAACTCTACTTTTGCTTATGTTAGAAATTTTCTACGATACTGCACGTGTGCATGTGTATGTGTGTGTATACAGAGTTTACATATACATGCACACATATCTATATATGCAATTATAATACTTACCTATACATAGATAGATGATCTACATAATTATATATATGAGTAATACATATTGTTAAAAATGTTGGGAGACCAGAAAGGGGAGCTCTCATGCCCTGCAAGGACAGCAGAGCCCAACAGGAGGAAGAAAGGTTCCTCTCTTCTTCCCTGGCAAGGACTCAGCAGCCAATGAAAAGCCATAGACTCTGTTTAGCCCCTCCAACTTCCTTTTCCTCTCTATAAAATGGCATGCTGGGACTTGCACATGGCCTGCTGTGGTTGCAGATCCCTAATTGCAATTCTCTGCTGATCCCGAATAAACCCATTTTTGCTGAAGAAATATCTGACAGTCTATTTGTTTCAAGTTAATTATATGTAAACTTTATTATGGAAAATTTCACACACACACACACACACACACACACACTCTCATATATACAATTTACAGTTTTCATCAAGTAAAACTAGGTGAATTGACTGAGAAAAGACGTACTAAAGGTTAGGAGACACCAAAATAAAACTGAAATAAAAGAGAAAACACAAGTGGTAAAATAATATCTAACTCAGTCTGAGAAAACTACCAGATTTTACATATACTTTTATTAATATTGTCAGAACAACTTCTGGTATTTTAAATTCAATAAAATGATTTGTTTTGAAACAAGTGTGAAAAAAAGATGCTAATTATTGAATACTCTGTATAGTAGATACATGTGATTCATTGTGGTCTTCTCTACTTTTGGTTTATTTATTTTTCATAAAAGTTTTCTAAAAAATAAATGAACGCCTTCCCCCAAATTCTCTCAACCCAATCTCTAGAGCCAACCTGAAATTCCAATGTGGGAGAATGACTTATTAAGACAGACAAAATAATTCTCACATGAACTTTTTCATTCTAAAAGGGGCATATAAATAATTTTACTGCTTTCCAGTAACAAGCAAACTGCTTCAAGATGTAAGGAGAAACTGGGGATCACAGGAAAATGTGAGTTTTAAATCTGATAAAGAGAAACAGCCATATTACAAATTAAAAGAGGTCTTAGAGACCCACCTTTACAAAGAAGCTAAGATACATAAATTTAGTTTTCTTCTGCAATGTATATTCCTAAGACCTCCGTGTCCTTTGGCTATTCAAAGACACCGCATTTTATAATGGCCTTTCCCGATATCTATAAGAGACAAATGAAAAGTAACAAGATAGGAATAAAACATTTGCTTCTGAAAGCCACAGACTTGTTTTTAATCCTTATAAATTCCGTAGTATTAATTCTTCTTCATCCCAAGAAACCCTTCGAAAGCTAAGAAAAGTCTATGTGCTTGAAACAACCTCTTAAAGCAGCAAGATGAGATTAAATTATGGAAGTCCATTTATGGAAAAATGGTTACACCTCTTGGGTTCTAAGAGAGATTAGCACAATACTTGAATTCAGAACATTACAGCTTAAATAGAACTTTACAAACTGGTTTACGTCTTATTCAACATATACCATATTGTTTCCTTAGGAAAACAAACACTCAGTACCAACCCATTTGTAAACTAGGCCTGCCCTTCTGAACAAAGAGGGAAAGCGCTACCTCTGCATTTTCCTTCTACTGATCTTGTTGGAGACCTAACCACTTCATACACTTCGTTTTAGGTTTGTTATTTCACCTTATGTTATACTGAAACACTTAATGTACACTCAAAAACAATAACGAAATCTCACAATTAGGTACTGAAGCAAAATACAATATACCCTTAATCTTAAAGGTTAAAAAAAATTTATACCTCAGCTCTAAAGTTAATGAAAGGCTTTTCTATCTTCAAGAGGAAATTTTTGAGGTGCGAAAGCATTTTGTATGTTTAATTAACATTTCCAGTTCTCTATAAAAATATGGCACTGTATCATACAAAATATTAATTGGAAGATGTCTAGGAATAAGTAGAACAGTATATTCTTAGCCTTAAAGCTATGACCAACCTGAAGTCATCTAAGACCCCTGTGACTAGCTTTCGTAACAGAATATATGGTATGTGTAGAATATGAGCTAGAAAAGCTGAGAAATAAAGGTCTCAATTTATAGCTAAGAAGTAAAGATAGAGAAAGTTCCAGCCTAAAGAAATGGGCTACGGCAGTGCTAAAAGTAAAACACAAGCAAGTCTCCCAAGGGCCAGTTCCGTCCTCCTTTTCCCTAAACCATTACTTCTCTAAAACTATCTACCAAATGCATATAACTATAATTAAACCTTTAACTAAAGTTTGCTAACTGACATTTTCCAGGGCCTATGTCACTGCTTTTTTGTAAGACTGGCATCAAAATGACTGTCTCAAAATAAGCGCTTGCTGTAATAACCCCTACTCTTTTCACTTCTATATTAAATTCTTATACAGATTCAAGATTAACACACTTTTAGATGAACACAGTTGAAACCTCAGAAATTTAGAAACCAGGCTTTACATAAATAGATTCAAATTAGGAAGTAACCGAGAAACAATAGAAAAAGACTGCTTTTGGCAATGAAAGAGCAAGATAAACACAGAGGGGATGGGAGACAAACATGTCCCACACCCCACAAATGTTCAGTGCACAAATCTAATTTCCATAAGACAACACAAGTCTAGTTTAGCTTAGCCTTTGCAAATAAAATCTAAAAAGCAGAAGAATAAATCAGAAACAATGGAGGAAACAAAGGAAAGGCAAGTGGCTTTGCTCCATGATGGTGATAAAGAACAGCAAATATAAGTAGCAAAGAAGGGAAGGAGAGGAAAGAGATAGGGCAAAAGGGAAGAGAGGAAGTGGAGCTCTGTATCAAGTACTACCACATCTCAACATTCCCGTTAAAGTCAAAGCCTTGAATCATCCCACTATTTTATTTTATTATTATTATTTTTGTTTTGCGGTGTGCGGGCCTCTCACTGTTGTGGCCTCTCCCGTTGCGGAGCACAGGCTCCGGACGCGCAGGCTCAGCGGCCATGGCTCACAGGCCCAGCCGCTCCGCGGCATGTGGGATCTTCCCGGACTGGGGCACGAACCCGTGTCCCCTGCATCGGCAGGCGGACTCTCAACCACTGCGCCACCAGTGAAGCCCCATCCCACTATTTTAATTTGCTTTGTGGTGAAATACCAGGTTAACTGAAGTTTCTATCAAAAATAAGGATATGTGAGGGCTCATAGTTGTCTCCTATGAATAGAGAACCTATGTCAATTTGACAGCACATCTTTCAAAGCTTCCCCAAAATTCTTGTCTGTCAAGACATTATAATATGTGCCTCTAAGGACAGCTATTCTACATTGAACATTAGTATGGTTTTCATTTTTAAAAGGTAATAATCATTTACCATTTTTTTTAAAAAAATTCTAAGCAACTAATGTGTCCCAGGTTTCCATTCAGCACTAGAAAGAGAGCAGTGAAAAGGACAGGCAAAGTCTCTCTCCTGGAGCTTAAGTGCAATAAACACAAACCAGATAATTATAGGTTGAAGCAACAGCTTTGGAAGACACTAAAGGGATGGGATAAAAGAGTGAAATAGGAAGAAGGGGAGGAAAGGGTAAAGATGGCTTTAAGCAAGGTATAAATGAAGTCTTCTAACATTTGTGAGACCTTAAGGATGGGAGCAGCCAACCATTCCAAGAGGTGGGGAGAGCTGTCCCTAGGTAAAGAAACTAGCAGTGCAAAGACCTTGAGATAGGAGAGGTTAGCGTGTTTAAGGAGAGAAAGGGGTCCAAGAGGGGTAGTAGTAAAGAGATGCATTTTTAGCACTATTTATTTAAATACAATTATTCTTTTTTAAAAATTTTTATTTATTTTAGGCTGCGTTGGGTCTTCATTGCTGCATGCAGGCTTTCTCTAGTTGCAGCGAGCAGGCTTCTCACTGCAGTGGCTTCTCTTGTTGTGGAGCACGGGCTCTAGGCGTGTGGGCTTCAGTAGTTGTGGCACGTGGGCTCAGTAGTTGTGGCGCATGGGCTTAGCTGCTCTGCAGCATACGGGATCTTCCCGGACCAGGGCTCGAACCCGTGTCCCCTGCAATGGCAGGCGGATTCTTAACCACTGTGCCACCAGGGAAGCCCATAAGTACAATTATTCTTTTAAAAAATTGTTAACAGTTGTCAGGTACTGTTATTTAATCATCACAAAAAAAAGAAACCTTTGAGGTAGGATACTATGCCCAATCTATCAGACTAAAGCACAGAGATGTTAAATACTTATCCAAAGTCATACAGCCACTAAGTAGTCAAGATGGGATTTGAACCAAGCAGCTCTGACTCCAGTGCTCACATTCTTGAACATGATCACAAGATGATTCCAAACAGCAAGAGAGTAATAAATGCCAGTAATAATTTGCATCACCTTCTGGGCACTGTGAACCTTTTAAGTGGATCTTAAATCATTCCCTGTACCTCAGATTCCAAAGAACTCCTCTCATACTACCTTTTCTGACAGGAGTGGGGTATACATTTTCAAGTGAGTAGAATATATACTTTTGAAAGGAAGAGGGTACCATCCCATTTAATCCACACTTATCTGTATATTAGGCTCTTGTGTAAACTCTCATTTGAAGAAAGGGTTCAAGAGCTAAAATAAGTGTTTAAAAAACACTGGCATATGTTTAAAATTATATAAGCAAGACCATTAGGATAGTTCTCTTAAGATGTTTTAAGATGCAACTTTGAACTTTGAAGCTTTTGCTCTTTCTTAAGTTACTTTGGAAACAAAAGGACAGAGAAGTCCAATATACCTCTGACTATATCATTTCAGATTTCAACTCTGTGGTACAGATATTACCTTTTAAACAACCATGGCCCTAATAGTCACTACCTTGAATGTTGCAATCATTCTGCCGGAGAAAAGAATTTTGGAGGTTTAAGCAAAACAAATTTTCAGGTGGAAAGAAATACACATCATTTACACTCTTGATTCATTGGCTAGTACTAGTCACATGGCCCCACCCATGTGCTGAGAAAAGAGGGAAACCAGATACTGGTGAATAGCACTATCAGCTACCATATATGTCATGCTATTTTGTAGATGAAGCAAAATTCATTAGTCTGTGTAGTATGATCGTATTTATGCCAAAAACCTAAAGGTTATGTGTGCGTGTACACTTACATAAATTTCAAAAACTGTGTATCCTTTGAAGAAATCCTAGCAGAATATATAACAAGCAATTAATAGATTATGCCTCATTCTTTGATTTTTTTTAAACAATGAGCAATTTTTAACAAAAAAAGAAGAAAAAAAAGCAAAACCAAAAAGGCTAGGCAAAGAAAACAAAATCATAGCCAGAAAACTTCATTAAGTACTGCATGACCAAAAATAACAACCATCACTACTACCTACAAGCTTCACACATAATCTATAAAATGGTTTTTTACCAAATCCTCCAACAACTATTAATTATTACTCTCACAAAGGAGATACAAAGCAAGTGGTCCCCATCTCTGCCTCATATTTCTCCCCTTCTTGGCACCTTTCTCATATTTAATATATTAACCAATTCAACCACCACTGTCAAGCTCCAGATAACCACTCTTACCAGTAAGCTATACTTTCTAATCTTTACTCCCTCAAAGTTTATTTCTCATCTTATAAAGGTATGTGTAAACCTGGGTAAACTTCCTTTTCAAAAAGACTTGAAATCCCTCCTTCCACTTCTACCCAGTACAGGTTTGCTTTACCCAAACCAGTCTTCCCATCATAGACAAGCTTGCCACATAAATGTTAAAGAACTATTTTGGGAGAATGTCTCAATGATAACATGACATTGATGTCTGTTATCATTTGCATATTCAATGTCTCCGAAAGGAGAAAGGATGAGAAAAAAGTTTTTCTCATGCAGAAATTTTCCTTCAAGCTTTTAAAACTCTGTTTACAAAGTATAAAGAGGGAACTAGGAATTTCTATTTGATCTTAAAAAGCCAGTTCACTTTTACAATATACCTGTTATACATGGATCAAAAATATATCTGATAGAAAACAAAGTCTCAGTTCTCATGAAAAGAATGCAAGACAGACTTGTTAATAGGTTGAATCTATTGTCCATTATTGCAGCATCTTTCAAGAGATGTATACAACTTTCAGTATTATCACCACAATCATCTATCAGCATTTTGATTTGAACAGATTACTTATGACACTTAAAGTTTAACAATTTATTTTGAATCTCTTCCTCTTTCTCCTGTTATCAAGTATTTTCTAATTCCACAGGACTTTCAAATATAGTTGTTTCTCTTCCTTTAATGAATTTAAAAATCACATTTTACTCTTTATCCCATTTTTTCCTTAAATCTTTAAATAGTCTGGTTACTGACAAGTGAGAAAATTATTCATATACCCATTTCAGAAATGAAGTCTATGAGACTTATTTAGTCTGTCTTAAGAAGTCATTCTCCCTCTCTTCCTGAGGAAAAAATATCCAAAATGTGTAGGGGTGGGTAATTTTAGCTCCTTGTGACTTTAACTCTTAGATTATTCAAGTAATATATTACACTACCGAAAAGTAGAGTCTCTACCTTAAATGAAACAAGGGAAGCTCACCTTCTCCATTACATACTTCTAATACTTTACTTCAATTAGTCTCCTTTCTCTCTTGCATAAGTCTAGGTCTTCGATAAGAGAAAAAGACTTTTCCTGTTTCCTCAAATATAGTAGTAAAAACTGTAATATGAAAACATAAGAAGAAAAAGCACTGTCTTCTAAAAAAGATATTGGCTTTATGGAAAAGATCTATTTTTCTAATTTCAGAGTTCTACATTGCTTCCTAAAGAACACTGTTCAACCACCATCAGCTTTATTAGAGTAAGAAAATCTATGCTAAGCTATATAGAAGCTTGATCTGTCCTAAGGGAGACCATCTGTACACCAAAATTCCAAATGAGACACCCCTCACCAAAGGCAAGCATCTCAAGGTTTATACTGTAATTTCTGTCCCTAAAACTGACCTCTGTCCACTTTTTTCCCCTACTCATTAATACTGACTTTTCTGCTCTATTTCATGCTTTAGAATTAGTAGGATAGTGTTAATAAAAATTTTTAGACTTACCCTCACAAATATCTCAGGATATATATTAGTTCTTTCAAGATAAATTTGCTACATTCAATCTGTTTAGATTATGATCCAACAAATAAATTCCTGAAAACTCAAATTCTCAGAAAGAATCACAGAGCTTCCTCTGTGACATCTCCATGACAGATACCTGATTTGCTCTCTCTGGGAGAAAGGTCAGTATCTCCACATGAACATTGTGAACTGTGCTGTGCCTTCATTTGGAAACCTAGAGATTTTTATACCTCAGGGCAACATATAGGGACAGGTGAGTGGTATGCTTTCCTTTTGTAAAATGGGAGATGCATGACTGTGCAATTAGAGATGGGGAAAGTGAATCAGTATGATGCCTGGACCTCAGTTGTAAGAAAAAGTACATGAGGAAGCTAAGAACGTGAAAACTTATTCTCTTCCAAGGGCCCGTTCCCCTAAGTCCCTTAGATGAAAAAAATTTTTTGTGTACCATATACATTGATTTTCTTGGTCACTATGCTCCAAAGATTGATGTCAAGAGTCTGACTGATGCCAGACTCTTTTCACTGCTACCTCTCCTCTTTCCCTCATCCATTCCCTGAATTTTGACTACCGTGGATTATTCCTAAGTACGCAATTCCTTTTTCTAAATTCTAAATCCTCATATTGAACAGCCCACCAGAATAGCTGCTGAGATGTCTTCATGGGCACATCATACCTAAAACTGAACTCATTTTTACTCTGCTCTCCACTAGTAAAGTTGCTCGCTACCTTAGTTAAAAACTTTACCATTATCACAGAGAATCATCTTAGACTACCCACTCCCTAAACCCAGCTCCTAAAATTTCCCAATAAGAAGTCCTCTTCATATTCTATCTAGACTATTTCACTTGTCTCTACTGACTTCTCACCACCTCCCAATCCATCCTCCATACAATTCTCTCTTAAATGAACTATTAACCATACTAATCCTTCACTGTTTCCCAAAATCTATAGGACAAAGTCCTGATGTTTTTGAGACTCCCTTCCCCATCCCCACCCTGAAATGTCTCCTCCCTACTTCCTTCTCACCTCATATATTCCCAACTTTTTTTCCCCTAAATATATACTATTAATGCTTTTTCATACTTCTATACCTTTGCACAAGCTGTTCTTGTTTCCTGAAGAGCAAACCCTCTTCCATATCCTCTCACACTTGCCCTTCAGGACCTAACTCAAGAGATACCTCCTCCTAAGCCTTAACTATCCTTTTCAGCTAAGGGCTGGCACTCCCTCCGTTATGCCTCTACTGGATCTTGCACTTTGCATTTTATCTCTCTCCAACCAACATACTAAATAGCATAAATTTACCTATTAGGCTCCATCGTAAGTGAACAGTAACAAAATTAACAAACAGTGAACATTTAATAAGTGCTTATTATGAATTATATACTGTTCTAAGTACTTTTATTTGTATTAGTTCATTTAATCTTTATGGTAACTTACTGAGACGAGCACTATTGTCATTCCCAATTTACAGACGAGAAATCAAATGCAAAGAGGTTAACTTTGCTCAAAGCCACTCAACTAATGAATAGCAAAGCCAGGCGTCACACAATTTGGTTTCTAGGCAAAGATGAATGAATAGATCTTCCTACCCCTACCACCAAGCACCCAGCATATAGCAAGTTCAATAAATGTTAAAGCACCTCTGAACATTTTATATATGATCCAATTTTAAAACATTTTCCCACGAATGTCACCTGGGTAAGGTGATTTAATGCTAGTGTGAAGTTATGAGTTGTGTAAAATGTTTTAACTCCCACTGTAAGGTAAACTATTCTTTCTATAGAAATATACCATTCAGGTAGAAGGAAATAAAAATAGTGTAACTGGGTTAATCAAATTTTCATTGTCTGAACACTCCATAGTCAATGCTATTTCGGTCCCTCTTCATGTTCTGGCCTCTAAAGTCTTTCATCCATCCTTTGTATCACCCACAAAACCATTCAGTATTATATACAGAAATGAAAAACATCTGCTACAGCCAAATTAACTTCTGCTCCACTTATTTTTTAAATTCATCTGAATAAGGGTTTAACTCCCACAATTACCAATCTCCGTACTTGATCTGGCCTTATCCTATCCCTATCTACATTATATCCTTTCTCATTATATCCTGGCCATAGGGGCCTTATTTTCCTTCAGCATGCCAAACTTGTTCTTGCTTGGAGAGATGGTCTTAATTCAGATCTTCACAGGGCTAGCTAACTCCTTGTCATCCTGGTCTTAGCTCAAATATCACCTCAAAAGGGCCTCATTCACTTCCCTCTCTGAAGTGGTAGGCCCACAGCCACATCCTGGACACTAGGTAGCATGTTACTTTATTTTTTCTTTTTATTTGCTTACATTTTGCTTGCCAGAAAATATGTTCCATTACAACAGAGACCTCCGTATATATTCCAAACACTTGGTACAGTGCCTGGCACATATTCAATAGTTATCACACAGTAAATATGTTAGGTAATTTGAACATTGAAGGTACCATTTAGTACTAAAAGCATTTGCTCTACTATAATTCAGATATGCAATCAAAGTCTATGGGGTGGGGGGGGAAAACGCAATGCTTTTCCAAGTTCTAAGATCTGTAAGACGCCTTAACTTATCACCTTTTTGTTCCACAAAAATACATAATAAACTAAAAGTAACATAGAAAGATAAAAGACATGAGAAATATAGATTAAAAAATTCAAGACTAGGTAAAAACATACCAAAATGTAAGTCATAAGGGCCTACAAGTTCAACTTTAAATCTGACTTCATTTCCCAGCAGTCAAAGCCAAATAGGAGAGGCATGAGTAACATAACTCAACAGAAAGGATAAAAAATGTCATTTCCTCAATCAAATTAAATTTTGATTGAACGTATATCAATATGACAATGTTTTTGAACTAAGATAGAATACAGATATCAAAATGCAGTTAACTCTAACATGAATTTTCTTAAAATATGAAACTTATCCTAATTAATTTTTTGCAAGAATCATGCTATTTTATAGGTTATTATAGCTAGGTACCACCTCAAGGATAAGAGTAACAAGATTAGAAACAGGAGAGTCAGGACAGACTAAATTAACAAGTGACAGAACATGCATGTAGCCACAGATTTAGATTTTGACATTCCTGAACATCTTGCCAAGAAATATATATTTTCCCGCAAAAAACTGTTGTTATAATTGAGAACAAGCATTTCTGACCAGAGATTCCCTAACAAAAATCAGGTTTACTAATAGAAGTATTTCTTTTTCATCATTCTTACACCTATATCTGGATGGTTTGGAATGCAGAAGCAAAGAGGACAGTCTGTGGAACCCAGTAATTATGATTTAGTTGTGCAACCATTTTAAAAGGTAAGAAAAACAGTAAAAACAATGAAGAAATGAAGGGAACCACCAGACATATAAAATACTACACTTTCACAGTGTTCAGTACAGGTGAACACTCAATACAGAGTAATTTCTTGCCAACTTAGAGCTGGTTATGTTTCTGAAAAGTTGGCAAAACCATCACCTGGCAATGAAAAAAAACCTCATAAAAAAAGGAGGGAAAGGCGGGGTTTTAATCCTTCTGGATGAGAGCCTCTGAGAATCTTGATGAAAATATGGATTCTCTCACCAGAAGAATGTGCATAAAAATTTTGCAGAATTTTGAATTTATTTTTAGAAGACCCCCAACATATAAGTCACAATATAAAGTCATTTCTTTCCAGCACTGAAAAACCTACTCTGAGTTATCTTCTTCAAGAGTTCAGAAAAACTACACCTGTGATCTACCAGTTTTGGGAAATCAAGAGTATACTTATTCAAGTTTCTGACTCAGCCATTAAGAATCGTTTAAAATTTACTGTTATTTTCATCAGGGAAAAAAATAACACCATGACCACAAGGGATAGCACCAGTTAGGCAAAGTGCTATGTAACCACCTGGTTCTTTTTCAAATTACTGTGGTGCTTAAGGGCTTTTTGTATCAAAACAGTAAAACAATAGTGTCTCCATTCTTTGCTCCATCTCAAAAAATTAAAGAGAGGTGGCAGAAAGAGGAGAAAAAAGAATATTTAGTTTTCATTTGTTTAAGAGGAATATAATAAACTTCACATTTACAAAAAAGATCTGATTTTTAAATTTTGGTATATAAATAAAGCACCGTGCTATCTCAAACTGTGGTTGGCAAAGATGTAGTTGGTGCGAGATTACTCTACCAACACTTAAAACAGATGTCTTTTGTGCATCCTAGAAAAGAAAAAACTAGAAGCTACATAAAGAAAAAACACTGAATACAAGATTCTGAAATAATACAAATATTTTTCTTGAAAAAATGCAACCATGAAACATGGATACCAACTTATGAATAAACTATAGTTCACAAATAACTTTTCACTCAGAGCCAATAAGCCTGGGCATTATGCATACAAGTACACAATTCTAACTAAGAACCAGAGGCAAACTTGGTCCCTGACCTTAGGAAGCTGACAATCTTTGACAATCTTACAGGAGGGATAGTCAACAAGCAAATACAATCAGAGAATAGAACACACAGGATTCTAAAGAACATCTGACATTTTTTTCATTTTTAAAATCTGAAGTATAATTTAATGCATTAAAATACACTGATGTTATGTTTGATTCAATGAGTTCTGACAATTGTATAATCTCATCAACCATAACTATCACCCAAAACCATCACTGCAGAAAGTTCCCACATCACCTTTAAAGTCATTTCCCCCTCCCACTTTCTGAGTGCTTTCATCACAGATTAATTTTGCTTGTTCTCAGATTTCATATAAATGGATATTTTATTCTCTATAGGTGTCTGGCTTCTTTCACTCAACATAATGTTTCTGATATTTATTCTTGTAGGAGCAGTTTGTTCCTTTTTTCTTGCTGAGTAGTATTCCATTTTATGAATACTACAACTCATTCTCCTATTGAAGAACATATGGGTTGGTTCCATTTGAGGCAATAATTAATAAGGCTATAACATAGTTTTCATAATGCTAATAGAAAATAAAGCTAGATCAATTTTTGTGATGGCAAGAATATACTAAAAAGAGAGAGAGAAAAGCAACCTAGGAAGAATATTTTAAAAAGTTGAGTAAGTCCTAAAGAGATACTTGGTGTTTCATTAAGTCTGTTAGATGCTCTTGTGGTATGCATCTTCACAGCATTTGCCATTCTAAACTGTTTCAAATCTGTCTCCCCCACTAGACTAGAATCATGTCTATCTGGGTTCACACCATTGTATCCACAGCACCTGGCAAATAGGTAACATTCAGAGATGGGAAAGGTTTTTTTAAGGGTATTTGTATTCGTTTTCTATGGCTGTGTAACAAATTACAACAAACTCGATGGCTTAAAACAACATGTATCATTATCTCATGGTTTCAGGGGTCAAGAGTCCAGGCACAGCTTAACTGGATCCCCTGCTTAGTGTCTCACAAGGCTGCAATCAAGGGGTTACCAGGGTTGGACTCTCATTTGGACTCAGTTAGGGAAATAATTCACTTCCAAGCTCACTTAGATTGCTGGCAGAATTCATTTCCTTGAGGACCCTGGTTTCTTGCTGGCAGTTCTCTGGAGCCTCATAAGGGTCTGTCTGCAGTTCCTTGCCACATGGACTTCTCCAACATGGCTGCTTAGTACTTCATAATGCCAACAAGGAGAGTCTCTGGTGTGAGTCCAGTAGTAAGACAAAAATTTTATATAACGTTAACATAATCATGGAAGCTACATCCCAACCGCCCAAACTCTGTCCACCACTCTATTCTTCAAAGACTATCAATAGATAAGCTCTTTCAAAAATAAGTCATTCTGTGAAAAGATTCACAGTCAATTATAATTCTAAGAGGTTTTTTTTGCAAAGTGTAGCATAAGATTTTACAAAATTGGCTGGGTTAACACGTATTCACCTCGTAAATGAGAAGGCAACCAGTGCCACCAACAGAAATGATCAATTATGGATGCCAAATGTAAGCATAAGAGAATCGAGAAATAAAGGAAAGGAACAGAATTTCACAGAGATAATAAAAGTGAAAACCAAAGTGTTAGAACACCAATGATTACATCCAGGATTAAAGGTTTTCTGTTCCTTCTCTTTACCTTGTCTAAGAACTTTCAGGCTACACAAGGTACCAGATTTACATAAATCCCACTAGTTAGGAGACTACATATATACCCAAAATTCACACTAAAGGGAACAGAAAACAACCAAGGCAAGCGAAGAGTACAAAGCATCAGCTCAAGCTGGCATTTCAATCTACCTTTTATTATTCCTGCCATCTAGTGGCAGGATCAAAAACAAAAGCATGCCACAATGACATGCTAATAAATAAGTACATGAGAGGAAAAAAACCCCAATTTACTAACACTATTAAAATGAACAATCTAAATCCAATCCTACCATGTGATACATATAAACACTGTTTATATAATCATATTAAACACACAGCCAATTTTATAACTATGGAAACTCATATGTGAGGATATATTCAAGCCTAATACGATTATAGAGATTCATACCAATATTTAAGTAACAACAGCAAAACAATAAAATTTCAAAGGATTACTAATGATACAGAATAAAGAAGTCATTGTTTTTTTCCTTTTTTTTTTTTTTTTTTGCAGTACGCGGGCCTCTCACTGTTGTGGCCTCTCCCGTTGTGGAGCACAGGCTCCGGATGCGCAGGCTCAGCGGCCATGGCTCATGGGCCCAGCCGCTCCGTGGCATGTAGGATCTTCCCGGACCGGGGCACGAACCCGTGTCCCCTGCATCGGCAGGCGGACTCTCAATCACTGCGCCACCAGGGAAGCCTCAAAGAAGTCATTTTTTACTATTTTATTATTACTAGGTCAATTCTGAAGTTTGAAAAGACCCACAAATGCAGACTGACCACTACCACACCATCAAATCATGACTCATTTATGTAAAAGCAGTTGCTACTGGGTCATAAGAGAACTCTCACTAACCTCCCTGGCTCTTACAGCTGATGAGTGGGTCATTTTGACTCGAGGTATTCCATAAGCAGAGAGCATGCTGTATGTATCAGATGGACAAACTACCTGTTTCTCTACTCCTGAGCAACACATGGAAAAAAAACAAGGGTTGTTCAAAAGCTGGAAATGTCCTGCAGAACTTCTCTGTACCATCCCACTTAAGGTGAAATGCATTACAAATGAAAAAGATATCAGATCTCCCAAGAACACACAGAGCAAAACTACTTTCAAACATATATCCATATTTTAGTTCTCTCTCAACTTCTGCCTTAACTGGCAATGAGAGCTATCAGTTTTCTTAAGTATCCATGTGAAACAGGAGTATGTTGTGCTTTATAAAGGACACTTAATAAACTGAAAAAAAGAAAAAATGATGAGAAGCTGGCACCAAAAAATTATATCAAAATAAGTATCTTAATGCCATTTAAAAAATCTAAAAAAAATTTCTAGGATCACATATAAAAGAGTGTATTTGATAAATTAAAATTATCCAATGATACTTTTTGCTCAGTTAAATGCAATACAGACTGAAATCTAAAAAAACCTACACGAAAGGCAGATGCACACGCCTTCATGTATTCTTTCTCCCTACGTGTATGTGTAATACACATTTTAGTCAGGCACACATTCATATATAATTGCAACAAGATCTCCAACAAATGTTATATATATAAACATGTTGATTTACATTTATTTATTGTTATTAGATATTTCTAACATTGCCATTATATAATCATTATGTAATATACTATATAAATAAGATTTCCAGCTAATAAGCATTTGATATATAAATATGTATTATAATACATATATTTAAGTCAAGACACATATTCATATACTATAGAAATAAGATTTCCAACTAACAAGCACTATCTATAGTAGTAATATCCCATGACCCACAATTTGCTGTGATTAAAGAACCAAAGTGGTTTTGGTCAACTAATAAATTCAAAAGCTAAGCAAACATTCAGGGAGAAAGCAATACCAAGAGATAAACTAAAATAAAACGGCTACTCAAAATAAGCAATGTATACAGGCCTTCTCTGGACATCTTAATTTTTAAGACCTAAGGGAAGGCGTATTCATAAGCTATATTGCAATGTTAAAATCTGACAAATTTCCAAGTACTGAAGAGCTGGGTGTCAAAATACTCAACTTAGTCACCAAGACAAATCGGGGTGATGGTATAAATGAGCAGATACTTGTTTACTTATGAAAAAATATATACGCTCCCATTATAATGTGGATATACTCGATGGTCACAATGCAGTAATTCTTTCAAACCTGCAAGCCTGTCAGTCCTAGTTATAGCTCTGTGACTTTGAGAGAGTCACTTAGTATCATTAGGCCTCAGGTTCCTCATCTATCAAATAAAGCAACTAGATCAGTCTTTCCCAAACTGCATTGCACTGAACACTAATTAAAAAGCTACAGTGATTCCTAAATTAAACATGTAAACACTGTATTAAATAAAATCAATACTGTGTTCAAGAACTTCTCAGATTTTAACATGCATTGTTAAATAAGTGTATGGGGTATTCAGTTTTTTCCAAATTTAAATTATCATAGGTTATTTAGTTTTGAACTACAATTCCTGGGATATGTGTTCTGCAGAATACACTTTGGGTAAGTACTCTAACAAACAATTTCTATGTTCTCTTCTAGGTATGAAGTTCATTCTACATTCCAGAGGGGGGAAAAAGTGATCCAGTTTACCTAGTTTTAGTCACCCCATTTCCAAACAAAGTGTCAGCAAACATACTCAAGCAGTTATGAAAGAATAAAGGGAGAGTGATTCAATTTTCTCCTCCCTTTTGACCCACATTTCAGGCTTGAGGAAGAGGTGCTAGGAAATAGTGAACTATAAGAAAGTTTTAGTATCCTTCACATATCAAAGGTAATTTTATTAATTTCTATAAACTAATAACATGTATTGAACTCCTCAGAGAATAGAATGTTTTTGGTATACTCTTATTTTTAAAATGTGTTTATTCTGAGAATTACAAATGTTACAAATGCATTTATTGAATTTTAAATGAACTTAATTTTTTCCCTCTTTTCTACAAATGGTGTTGTACTATACTCAATCTGGTGGAATCTAGCTTTACACTTTTTGCCAAATTACCTGACACCTATACTTTATCATGGGAACATTATAGCAAATGTTATATGTCAGTTTACTTCTTGAGGAAGGGTAACTAATTCTCATGCAGGACACTGGAATTGGAAGAATATGGGGCTGGGAAAAATAAAAATGAATGAGAGGCTCAGCCTTGTGATGCTGGTATCACTGGTGGAAAAAAACACTTCTGCCTCACAGTCCAAAGATGCTCTGAATTCCACTATAGGTCAAAAATCCCTCCAGTTACGTACAACTACTATTATCACTTTCATTTCCGCCTTTGAATCTTGGACCCAAGAAACCTGAAGTGACATGAAAATAAGTCATGCTGCCTGAAGCATTGCTTTTACACTGGGGAGCTGTACTGAGGTGTCTGTCTTCAACATATAGAACTGTAATGATCAGAAACTGTACTTGTACAAAGAACAATTTCCCTAAATTTGAGGGTTGGGAAGAAGTGTCTACAAGTTTATTTCTGTATACTGTGCATTTGCTCAGGCATGAGAGAAAGTTGCCTCATTTTATTCGAAGTCTTACATTGTAGAATTCAGAATTGCTCTGTGGCATTTTCAGTTTTAAAGCAACTCAGCTGCGCTTGATGCGTGCCTACAGTGTTCTTTTTAAAGTACTTATGGCAAATATTTGAATATTGTGAATAGCTTTATTAGAATTATTATTAAACATTCTTACCACAACACTTATGAATCTTAATTTTCATGATAAACTTTTTAAGTAGGGTTAGTCAAGGAAATCTCCAATATCAGCCAATTCCTTTCCACTGTGTTCTGAGAACTCCAGCAAACCCTTAAAGTGAGAGACTGAGTGCAGAACTAGTTTGGCTATCAACACAAGTGTCTGAAATGTACTGGCAGATCGTGAATGAATGATCCAACTGAATAATTTAGAGGAAGAAAAGTGAGGACTGGGGAAGGCAGCAAGACTAGAGAACTTGGACCTGAATGTACTGGTTCCAGCTCCATCACTCTGGCACCACCAGGCCTGTATCCTAACAGAAGCCAAACTTTATCTAAAACATTATAATTGACCATAAATGAATTTTAAAAACCTGTAAATTTTTCCAAGCGTCAATCTTTTTTTTTTGGGGGGGGAGGTGTAACAAGCAGATTGATGTCATTTCATCATGCCATTTCATAATTGTACATGTTTGCATATGCTATTCTTTTTTTTTTTTTTTTTTTTTTTGCTGTACGCGGGCCTCTCACTGTTGTGGCCTCTCCCGTTGCAGAGCACAGGCTCTGGATGCGCAGGCTGAGCGGCCATGGCTCACGGGCCCAGCCGCTCCGCGGCATGTGGGATCCTCCCGGACCGGGGCACGAACCCGTGTCCCCTGCATCGGCAGGCGGACCCTCAACCACTGCGCCACCAGGGAAGCCCGCATATGCTATTCTTTATACCAAAAATATCCCCTGAGGCTGGCTGACTTCAAGGCCTACTTTCTTAACACACTAAGCAGTACTGACTCTTCTCATCTGTAAAATGGGGGTAATAAAATATCTATCTCACAGGACTGCTTAAGGACCAATAAGCCACAAAATGCAGCAAGATTTGCAACAATTTTAACCTCGACTTAGTATCACCTCCCCCTCACACACCAAAATACAAAACAACCCAGTAAAAAAACGGACCAAAGACATAACAGATATTTTACAGAAGAGGAGATAAAAATGATAAATACACTGTGGTAGCCAGTGTCCTAAGATGGCCCGAAACAATTGTCCCTACTGGTATATGCATCTTCTCCCTTGACTCAGAGATTGGCCTGGCAACTTCCTCTCTCGGGCCACTCTTTCTTAGAACCCAGCCACCATGCTGTGAGGGCAGTCCTAGCAGCGCCCCCCCCCCCAGGTATGTACCCTAGCAAACATGTACACATATGCATCAGAATATATAGTTTTTAATGTTCACAGTAGCATTATTTATTCATAAAAACAAAAAACAGGAAACCCAAATGTTAATCAACTAGAAAATGTAAAAATGCAAGTCAGAGAAGCTTATATGTAGGATACTATTTTTTAAAGCTCCAAACAAAGCAAAACTTAGGAATATACTGTCTAGAAATACATACATGAACTGTTTTTTTTTTTTCCCCCAAAGGAAATGTTAAATAGAACTCAGGATGATTGTTTCCTAGTGCTAAGAGGAAAACCAGGAGGATAGGCTAGAGAAGGAACATGAACAGATGTGAAATTGATAATGTTTTATTTCTATAGTTAGGTAAGGGTTTCACAGGTGTTTATCATTATGTTCATAATTACATATATGGGTATATATTGATACATTCTTTTATATGCAAGTTGCATTCTCAATATAGTTTGATTTACAAAAATTTTATTTATAATATTGTGGCCAATTCATATCGCACAATTATGACATCCAAAACTTATTACACACTTTTTAAAAGTCTAAATGATTATTTCAGAAGGAAAATCTTTTTTTGTTGTTGTTTTAAATTGTTTATATCAGATACTTCATTTAAATGCAGTAAATTATTTTAACAACCAAAATAAAGTATCTTAGAAAAGACCTCCCTTTCTAATGAAGTGACTGACTCATTTTTAACAACCTTCAAAAAATATCCTTGGGCTTCCCTGGTGGCGCAGTGGTTGAGAGTCCGCCTGCCAATGCAGGGGACACGGGTTCGTGCCTCGGTCCAGGAAGATCCCGCATGCCGCGGAGCGGCTGGGCCCGTGAGCCATGGCCGCTGAGCCTGTGCGTCCGGAGCCTGTGCTCCGCAATGGGAGAGGCCACAGCAGTGAGAGGCCCGCGTGCCGCAAAAAAAAAAAAAAAAAAAAATCCTTATATTTAAAAAGATTTTAGTTGCGCCTCAAGTTCATTTTTCTACTTTGAACAAATGACTGGGCTTTACACAGTTGTTTTTTTTAATTAATTAATTTATTTATTTATTTTTGGCTGCGTTGGGTCTTTGTTGCTGAGCGCGGGCTTTCTCTAGTTGCTGTGAGTGGGGGTAGCTCTTCGTTGTGGTGCACAGGCTTCTCATTGAAGTGGCTTCTCTTGTAGCGGAGCATGGCCTCTAGGCACACAGGCCTCAGTAGTTGTGGCACATGGGCTTAGTTGCTCCACAGCACGTGGAATCTTCCCGGACCAGGGATCGAACCTGTGTCCCCTGCACTGGCAGGCAGATTCTTAACCACTGCACCACCAGGGAAGTCCTTTTACAGTTTTAAGATTACAGTTCATCTGCTGTACATTGTTTCATTATCCTATTCTTTCAAGTGTCAGAAAGCTGCTTAGCATATTAAAACAAAAGTCTTCTTTAGCTAACTAGAATAAAAATACTAAGATTGAAATTAAACTTCCATGAAGCAAGTTTATTAAATTTTTAAATTTAACATATTCAATAGTTTAATTGTCAATTTATTCAACAAACCCTACTCACTATAACAGATTTTTTTTAAAGGCACACTAATGGATGAAGGCTAAAAAAAAACATTTTTAAGCAAAAACATCTTGTGAGATCATTACAGCACATCAGGTTTAGGACTCACAGGAATGCTGCTATTATTACATGGAATAATAGTATAATTAAAGAGCTGATTAGTCATTTTGTTAGAGCTCAATCCATAGTAAAAGAAGATAAATATATATCTTGGTTTACTTAACTCTTAAGATCTACAATATTCAATGATCCTCCCAATGACTAGACATAGACAAAACTATTTCCACTGCAGACACTTTAATGGAGACAAGCAACTTATTTCATCCCTAGTGAGTATTTTTATTTAGTATCCTTTAACCTCTTATGGTAAAGTTTAAATGAGATCAGAGCTGGGATGGCTTCCTAAAATGTTGCTTAATTTCCATATAAATTACCTATTATCATAAAGTTAAGAGCCAAGAAACTAAATGGATCATTAATCTAATCCCACCCAAACTCATCATTTGTATGATTTAGTATATTCTAACTAGTGCCTCTGTATACAATGATCATTTCTATTCTTCCACATCAAGATATTATTTCTCATGTTCAAACAAAACACCAGCTTGTGAATTTTACTTTGGTTGCTGATATCTTTTTTCATTTATCATCTCAAAAGTTAACAACACTGGAACTTTTATCATTCATATAGTTATTGGATATTAACTTGTCTGTCTTTTCTTATTCAATGTTCCTTAACTAGTGAGTTAAAACTTGAGACAGAGCTTTTACTCAAGAGTTGTTTGTATTTGGAAGAAATACTTCTGTAACTAAAATCTCCCTCCCTTAAAGTTCTTCCTAAGGTATCCATCTATCCAACTAGCCATCTCTCAATTGCTGATGGCAATCACTGATGCTCACATAAACTACTTCTATAAGCATTATCACCTCCTTTCTTCAACTCTTTCCTTCTTAAGATTAAAATGACACTTTTATTGAGAGCAAGATTTTGATGTTCACTATAAGAGGTTCACCATAGCAATTCCAGTGTGTGTGTAGGGGCTGGGGGTGGGTGGTGTTTTTCAACACCACCAAGCAATTCTCTGACACCATCTGCATTTTCTACAATTCAACTGACACTATCTACCTGGAGAGAGCATCAGATTCCACAGGTTAAGGGCTCAGTCCTGCAAGACTGTGCACCCCATCAACTTCAGATGCCAATCAGAAGTTCACGTTGTCACCTGTGCTTCTAACCAACTGGCTACAGATGGGAGGTCCAAGAACCCCTTGGGTTGGATTAATATACTAGCTCACAAAATTCAAAGAAATATTTTGTTAAGTACATCACCGGTTTATTATAAAAGGGTAGAACTCAGGAACAGCCAGATGGAAGAGATGGTATGTGGGAAGGGGTGCGAAGCTTCCATGCCCTCTCCGAACCCACCACTCTCTCTCAATCTCCACATGCTCACCAACCAAGAAGCTCTCCAAACTCTGATCCTTTTGGTTTTTATGGAGACTCCATTACATAGTCATGATTGATTAAATTATTAGCCACTGGTGATTCCAGTGATTAAATCACCTCCAGCTCCTCTCCCCTCCCCAGAGGTCAGGGGGTGGGACTGAAATCTCCAACCCTCTAACTGGGGTTGGCTCCACTGGCAACCATCTCCCATCCGTAGGTGACCCAGGGGCTTTCCAAAAGTCACGCATTAACATAACAAAAGACACCTTTGAAGCTCTCAACATTTAGGAAACTCCAAGGGGGATTTAGACCAAATATGTACTTCCTATTAAAAATCACAACATCCCAACTACACATATGATTTTCCTGACAGCACAGTCAAGTCCAAGGTTTATCAAGGTATTACACGATAAGCACTTCCTGTACTATTACTATCATCACCAAAACATAAAATGTGGTTATCATTAAGGATAAAGGATCCATGTTAATATAAATTGAACACTCACTAAGTTCCCAATATAATGTAGTTATTCTGGGAAGAAAATTTTCTTAAGGATCTTCCGTTTGTCTTTCTATAGTAACAGTAACAATAAATTGTTGTTATTATCATTCATTAGAGGGGGAAATGAGCACCATATCACCACAACAGTATCTCGCCAATTTAGGCAAAGAACGCCAATTTAGGCAAAGAACGAATAATAACTTAGTCTCCTTGAGTGTTTTTACATTACACGTGTTAAAATCTTCAAAATGGCTCTGGCCTATTTAGTTAAATGAACAGTCATAAAATTTAACTGAAGTAAGTCTACTTTATACTGGGATTAATAAAACTTGTACCTATACTTCACGTAAAGCAGATAAGCTATACTGGATTATTATTTCTGAAAGAAGTATGCTGGGCATGTTTCCTAATAGTTAATACATTTCAGAAAAATATCCCTACTTCCCTGAAGAAGTCACACAAGAGGAATACTAGCGGTGTTAAAATAGCGTAAATCATTAAGTTGGACCATTATCCAAACAGAGCCTAATTCAAAGTTTCTCTCTGGCATGTGGATTTGGGGGAGAAAGCGTAATAAGTATATCTTCCTTATGATACTTGATTTAAATTTTAAGTTTGAATTCTTTAGAAATATTGATTGACTACATTGGAAGTTTGAAGAAAGACAGTCCTAGATTTAAATTCTTCTTCAACTAATAATGAATTAACCATACAGTCTTTTATTTGTTCACAAACGAAATCGACGGTTATCCATTCAAGTAGCATGGGTTCCATAGTAATGCACAGCAGAAAAATACCAACCAATTTCATCAAAATCATTCTGACCAATAGACAGAAATGCATTAGAAGCATTCATGTTTATTTCACTTAAGAACTGCTTTCTAATTAAAAGCTCATAAGCTGGAATCACGTTTCCAATAGTATCTTTAAATCACTTGCTAATATATAATGACGAATTCTCATATCCTAATAGATTCTAAGTTCCTACCTAAAGATCAATGACCTTTTACCATTCTTTGAATACAACTTTTTATCCCCTCAAGACAGTTTCTGAAAGGATCCTACTACTATCATACCTCTCCTATTCTTCCTGAAGACTAAGACAACTACTAAATCAATAGAGATAAAGATATTGAGACAGGCTGGGACCTGGGACCCTTTATTGCAGTGCTTGCACCTGGACAAACATCTCCTGGAGCAACAGAATACAAAGAAACTGAAAAGGACTAAAAATAACGTGTGCATACTCAGTTGGGGCCAATTATGAACAACATGATACAAAACAGCCAAAACCCAACTGCCCTTTCTGAGGTGCCAGGACCAAAATCAGGTACTGCGAATGATCCCTGCACACAGCATCACCAAGGGGGTAGGAAGACCCCCTAAGCCACCCCTCTGGCCCGACCCACCAATCACCCCTACCGTCACCCCAAAGGGACCAGCTCGGGGAGCAAGAAGGAGCAAGCTCCCGCTCAGGGAGCAAGCAAGGGATCCCGTTACTTATTTTTGCTCCCTCCTGCTGCAGCACGAGTCCCAGTAAAGTCTTGCCTGAATTCCTCATCTGGGTCTGGCCTTGAACCCGTATCTACTGATTAAAGAGGCCTTGTATCAATTTCTACTGATTGAAGAACCCAGGTCGGTAACAATGTGGGAAAAGAACAGAAGTGGTGGCCAAGGAAGATTGGAAGAAAGCAACCAGAAAAACAACATTCAGAGAAACGAAAGCTATTCAGGAGCCCATGATATCAACACAAACAAAATCACACACAACCCAGGGTCAATAATCCTCTACAAAAATACCAATACATTAAACAGTCCAGTCTTAGGGTTTTCCTAAATTCCTATAGTTCAGATCCCCTTTCAACATTCTCTTTCCTTCTTTCTTTCAAGAACTAACTACAACAACTCTTTTCCTTGCATAAATTTTAATATATATTCTTTAAAACGAACAACAGTTGGTAAAAGCTTCAGTTTAAAATCCAGTAATTTTGCATTTATGATTACTTGATTATCATTTGGCTCTTGAAAGTGATGTCTCCTCCCCCCAACAACCCTCTTCTTTGCAGTCTGTGTCTGTTGAAAGATTACATCTCTCTGGCCAGTTAGTACCTTTAAAAAACTTGTCAAGGTTATCTAGAGACAAGGTTGACTAGAGCTCAGTGTTCAACCATGAAGACAATCTTTTTATCTCAAGTGAAGACAAGGATGCTTTCTCTTTCTAACAGATACTTCCTTCCTGCTGCAAAAGAGCAGGCAACCTCCTCGGTGAGTGAGAAGCCTGGTTAATGAAATTATTGCTAAACCTTATTATCCACATACACTCAACAACCCTTGATCAGTGAAGATGAATCTTAAAAACAATGATGAGCAAAAAAAGCAAGACACAAAAGTCACAAGTGCGTTTTTCTAAAGTTTTTTTTTTTTTTTTTTTTTTTTTGTGATACGCGGGCCTCTCACTGTTGTGGCCTCTCTCATTGCGGAGCACAGGCTCAGTGGCCATGGCTCACGGGTCCAGCCGCTCCGCGGCATGTGGGATCTTCCCGGACCGGGGCACGAACCTGTGTCCCCTGCATCGGCAGGCGGACTCTCAACCACTGCGCCACCAGGGAAGCCCCTCTAAAGTTTTTAAATAGGTAAAACTAAATTATATTACTTAGGAATGCACTCAGAATTATACCACCTAGGGGAAAAAGCAAGAATGTAATTATTGTAAAGTGTGTGGCGTGGAAGGGGATGGATTGAGAAAGCACACACCAAGAATTCTGAGGTCATGGCAATTTTCTTGATTACATGAGTGATGGTCACATGGGTGTTTATTTTATAATTACACTGTATATTAGGTTTAAATACTTTTCAGAATGTGTTATATTTCACCATAAGTGAAAAAAATTTTTAAAGGCTGAAACTGAACATCTTCTCACTGATAATAAAAAGCCTCTGTAGAATACATTTCTTTTCTCATTTATGTAAATATTTAAGACATTTTCAAAGAATAACTCAAAAACTACAAGAGTGCTACCTTCCAATAACTCTGTATTCCATTATTTTTCCTGTGGATTACACAAGTAAGATCGTATAATTTAGTTTAACAATAAAAACTTCTTAAATAGGGTGTATTTTTCTTTACAGGAGTTACGAGTGTTATAAGAGTAAGAATGAACTGCTTAAGAGAGTAGATCTAAAAAGTTCTCATCACAAGAAAAAAAAATTGGGGGTAACTATGTTAAGGTGATAGATGTTAACTAGACTTACCCCGGTGATCATTTCAAAATGTATACAAATATTAAGTCATTATGTTGTATATCTGAAACTAATGTTATATGTCGACTCTACCTCAATAAAAAAAAAAAAAAAGCATTATGGTCACAAGTGAGTTTCCAAGCATGATTCTTTTCACCAACTCCACCCATCTGGCCAGCAACAAACAATAATTTCAGCTGCGCATATACTGGCACTTTAGAAATTAATTATGAATGAATATATTTTAATTTTTTAAATAGTACAGAAAACAGTATGTGCTGTAATATTATCTATCCATCTATCTATAGAAAGAGAAGTCCAATAATTTAAGTTTAAAAATCAAATTCACTTGAAGTCATTTGCAGGTTGGAGAGTTTGCTAGATAATATTAAAGAACAGAACACCCATAGTATGAAGAAAAATCTTTACCTGAGAATAGCTAATAAACCTTTAAGGCATGAAAAAGATATTAAAAGGAAACCCCAAAAGAAACATTACCAACTTGGTTATCAGCAAATCGCTAATACTTTACTAAGAGAAACAAAATTTCTTTATGTTTTTATGCATTAGTATTTCCCTTGGGATAAGAATAAAGAAAAATTAAGAATGAAGGAAAAAAAGGTCCAAAAATAAAAGTTTGAAAATTTAAACTATGGAAATTATTAAGTTATGGAAATTACAGATAACTGATGCAGTTTTTAAAATCACTAGTTCTAAAGAAGCCAAACTTCACACAAAAGCTGTTTCCATGACTAAACTTGAATTGCCAACATCTCCCACACTGTCAATTTAAAGTGAACGGTAGGGGGCTTCCCTGGTGGCGCAGTGGTTGAGAGTCCGCCTGCCGATGCAGGGGACACGGGTTCGTGCCCCGGTCTGGGTTCGTGCCCCGGTCTGCCCCGGTCTGGACACGGGTTCGTGCCCCGGTCTGGGCCCCACATGCCACAGAGCGGCTGGGCCCGTGAGCCATGGCCGCTGAGCCTGCGCATCTGGAGCCTGTGCTCCGCAACGGGAGAGGCCACAACAGAGAGAGGCCCATGTACCGCAAAAAAAAAAAAAAAAAAAGAATAAAGTGAACGGTAGGGACTTCCCTGGTGGTCCATTGGCTAATACTCCTCGCTCCCAATGCAGGGTGCCTGGGTTCGATCCCTGGTCAGGGAACTAGATCCCACATGACAACTAAGAGTTCGCATGCCACAACCAAAGATCCCACACACCACGGATTTGATGACCTAAGACCTGATGCAGCCAAATAAATAAATACTTTTTAAATAAAGTTATCTCTAAAAAAATAAATAAAGTGAATGGTAGACACTAACTTCCCCTCATCTTCTGAAGTAACAATTTTCAAACAACTTCTCAAAAACTTCCTCTAATGCAAACACAGATGCAAAGAAAACAGAAAAGAATCTAGCCAAGCCACAACTGCACCACCTTAGAAAAAGTACTTCACCACTCTGGCAATCAGCTTCTTCACCCAGAAAACAAGCCAATCCAACCAACATATACTCTAAAAGTCCTTTACTCTATAGAATTCTGAGTCTACTCCAAAAGTTTAACTTCCACCCCATAATTCTCTAACTCAAATGGCTTAATATTTCCAACCTCATTACTCTGAACTTTTTACGGACAAATGTAAATGAAAACAACATTCAGTTGGATTCAATCATCTTTCCCTCTCATTCAGCTATTCCCTTAAAAGCCCGTCTCTGAAAATTCCCTAGTCATTCAGGTATAACAACTTTAAGCCACCATCAACTCTTCTCTCTTCCCTACATCAAAACAAACAAAGTAATTAGCCATCATCCAACTAATGAGTCTGGTTAGCTTGAGCAGGGACTGTGCCCAGGGCATTTTGATAGGTCAATGTGTTAAGACTTAAATCAGGGCCGCTGATTAAAAAACATTAAATTAAATGGAGGACACGTTCATTTAAGCCTGCCTTGGAGGCAGAGAATGCAATAAAAAGGACATAGATTTTGTAGAACAGGCGGAGACATAGATTTTGGAGAACAGGTGGACCTGTATTATTCAATCCTTGAGAGGAATACTGAATTGAAATATTTTTTATCTACAGAAATAAAAGATGTTACCTGATCTCTTCAATTCTAGGATCTAAAATCAAGTTATAAGACAAGGTAAAAAACTAAGTATCTACCACTATTTAGAACACATGTTAAAGTTACCCTGCAACACTAAGTTCCAAAGAAAGAAAAAAAGTCACAGATGATATGGTCAAGTACCAGTCACAATTTTCTAGAAATTTGTTTTCCTAAAAATAGTACAAACTTCTCCAACATAAAGACACCAACTTACATACAGGTTATACTCGAAAATATGTTTAAATGTCTTTCATTTAAAACTATGAAAGCACTTTTCCAAAGAAATAAAGCTCCAAATAGTAGTTAGGTTTCCTGGAATGTCTACAAATGCCAGTTAATGTACATTTATCAATACTAAAACATGAGAGCCTCGAGCAGTTGCTCCTATTTCTTCCAACCCTGACCTAACAACCATTTTTTTTTAATCTTATGGTATTGACACTTTCTATCAATTTCTAAATCCCTGGAAATTATTCATGTAAGAAAAAGGTAAAGTAAGGACACAGAAACCTTCTCAGAAAAGAGTAAGAGGTTTAAAAACAAAAAATGTCCACCCGAATAAGGTAAAGCAAATAAAGGAGTGAAGATGGAGTAGCAGGTTAACCATTTACATTTTTTTCCTTTCAACAGTATTAATTTGCCCATATAGTATAGTTGTGGGTCCTACATTATTTGAAATGTTTTCCTATCTTCCTATTTATTGTAGGGACTGACAGAAGCCACTTTTGCAATCATACATAAAACTCCATTAAGCAGGGCTTCCCGGGTGGCGCAGTGGTTGAGAGTCCGCCTGCCAATGCAGGGGACACGGGTTCGTGCCCCGGTCAGGGAAGATCCCACATGCCGCAGAGCAGCTGCGCCCGTGAGCCATGGCCGCTGAGCCTATGCGTCCGGAGCCTGTGCTCCGCAACGGGAGAGGCCACAACAGTGAGAGGCCCGCGTACCGCAAAAAAAACAAAAAACCCCCGAAAACTCCATTAAGCATTCCATGTGGATAAAACATGGCAAAGAAAGAGCATAAGACTCATCATAGTAAGCAACAGGCTGACCAATAAAAGGCTTCTAATAATTCAAAAGTTTAGGAGTTCCACATAAACTAAATCTAATAAAACCAACATCAATATCTTTCTAATAACTTCAGAGTTTCTCCTGAGACACCAGATTCAACAGTCATTTAACAGACTTGGGCTAATGCAATGACTTATGATGTAGGTTAGGTAAGTTACTAACCAAAACCTAGGATGATTGAATCTGGTTCTAACCTGCACTCCAATCAAAGACGATATATAAACAGTATTTATACTCATTATATTCAAGTATTATAGAAAGTAAGTGCTACCCAGAAATAAGAGCTCCTCTTTATCATGGAGTTGAGGAACAAAGATAACATTCATTACATTACAGTACACTATCGGTATCCTACAAGTAAGATTTAAAAACAGTAATGGACAGATAAAAAGATACGATAAAGCAAATAAAGTAAATACTAACCGTAGAATCTACATGTTCAGTATGAGTGTTCATTGTAAAAATCTTTCAACTTTTTTGTATGCTTGAAAATTTTCATAACAATTAGCATTATACAGGTCTACTGAATTGTAGGGTGCTTTATAATTGAAGTTAACTGCAATATTGTCTTTCTCTAATAGCACTAAGTTTGCAAAGTAAACAAATTGAGGAAAAAAATATGATTCAGTCACTGGATAATATTAATCTTTCCGGTATTTCTGAGAGCACATATGCACTGATTAATAAGATATCACGATGAAGAGAACTTTTAACATTTTCTCTCATACCCCAAAGCACCCAAAACTTATTGAGAGCATAAAAATCAGAGACAGATCATAGGCAGACTAGTAAGTTTCCTCATATTCATAATAACTGTGTCAGAGCCTATAATGCAATCCTTATTCTAAGTTTCTACGACCAATGTTGTCTTTATGCAAACTACTCATGGCAGTATGTCATGTGCAGTATTATTCAAGTTAGCCCTCAACGTATGAATACTCTAAAGCAAGAAAAAGTTCCAAAGTGGTTGCTGACAGAGCCTAACTCCCCCAGGACATGCCTCAGGAAACCCAGGATTACTACCTATAGGAGCCACCACACTCACCCAATGGGATGAGGTCCAATCCCATCATCCAACCCAGCAGCTCAAGGCACTCCTTTCACCTCCTCCCTGAGTGTTCCTACAACATAGAATGATCTCAAGAGCTCAAGGCTAGAAAAGTTTTAAATTACAATGAAATCAGTGACAGTATACAATAAGTCCCCTACATATGAACGAACAAGTTCGTTCCTCCAAGAGCACGTAAGTAAGTCTAATTTGTTCCTAAGTCCAACAAAGTTAGCCTAGGTACCCAGCTAACACAATCAGCTACATAGTACTGTACTGTAATAGGTTTATAATACTTTTCACACAAATAATACATAAAAAACAAACACAAAAAATAAATAAAACATTTTTAATCTTACAGTACAGTACCTTGAAAAGTACAGTAGTACTGTACAACAGCTGGCATACAGGGGCACGTTCCCATCTTTGAAAGTTCCCAACTTGAAGGTTCGTATGTAGGGACTTACTGTACCTATTCTGAAGTGCATTTGGACTGCTGTTGCTAGTGATTCCATAAAGTGCCTTTTTAAGATTTAGGGATGTTTCTGATCTAAAATTTGTTTTGTTACCCATTTTCTCTTCTTCAGAACTGAGGTGAATAGCCTCTTTTTGTCATCTGCAAAGTGAAGAAAAACATGGAGACCTCGAAGTACAGGAAGTAGTCCCCAACTTACAAACAGCTTATGTTCCAAAGGTTTATCACTCCTTTGAAAACATGTTTGTACTAATTAACCTATTTATACCATAGTTTCTATGAAAAAATGCATCCCAATTTTCAATTCTAAATTGCAGCTTTCTGCCCTGCAAAAAGGCATCTGCTGCCCTTTTACAGCTAACTGCAGCCAGAACTCAAAGCTCAGAGAAGTCTCCTTCTAGGGCTCCAAGGAGAACCCCCTACAACCTGTGCAGGCAGGGAAAAATGCAACTCTTTTATAGGGAGCTTTTCCATCGTCTCTGTGGGAAAAGCTACCACAATTTAACAAGATAATGGTTATGGGAAAAGCACCTGGTTAATATGAAAGCATTAATAGTTACAACAAAAATAAGTAGGAACTAGATTCTGCTCCAGATAAAAAGAAGATAAAATTAGGTGCTGTTAAACTAGTTGGTCAACCAAATGTTTGCCAAGTACAGACAACAAATTCTCAAACTGTGTCCTCATGTCTGATCAAGTCAACTGATAAGGGAGGAAATTACTAAAGTGAAGTGGTGGAGATCATTACCAAAAATGCGACGAAGTTCTAAAAAAGTGCAGTGTACTTTAAAATTCAATAAATACTATTGAACATCACATACCAACCCTTATAACAACTGGTAAGATTTATAAAATAACTTGAATGACAAACTTAAAAAACAAGTATAACTTTGTGACAATGAGTCACCTTTGGCAGCTAACTAGAGTCTTACGCAATTTAAGTACTAATGTTAAAATTTACAGAAATAACTCACAATCAAACAGAGAAAGTAAACTTTTCACTAAAAAGATTTCAGAAGTGAATCCAGTACAGAGACATGAGAAAAAGGGATCAGGGAAAGCCAGAATAAATTGGTTTGTGGATACACAACCTGAGAGGAACATTTAAACATTATTAAAGGTTCATGTTACTACTACATGTTAAAACAGTAATCTGAGAGACTCCCAAGATAGTATAACGCTAGAATGCTTGTAGAATCAAAGTGCTGGTACTATTAGTAGCTTTGAAGGAAAACCACTTTTAAAATTCAAATTTTTCAACAGGAATGGATTATAAAAATAAGATGCCTAACTGAGATCTTTGAAAGACATGAAAAGAAAAACATAAGTGAGCAAACACGGGATTTTTTTTTTTGACTGAAAATTCTCTCATTAAGTCACCTGAATTATACTTACGACATTAGATTTATACTGGCCAATCTCCATTCACAATAAAGGATAGGGACAATTCCTTTTTATAAAAGGCTATTTACTACTAATCAGAATTACCTAACATTATGAACATAAACACAAGCCGAAAACCTACATTAAGTAGGTCTTTAAGACTGAAGAGATTTATATACCTTTACAGTATATGAATTAAAATTCGAATGTAGAATGTCATTCATTCTACTAAAGGATGTTTCTGAAATGTGTTTTATGCACAGAAAGATGCAAACAGATTTTTGTGTGAGTAAAAAAGGGTTATGCTCTCCAAGCATATTCTTGAAACTAGAGAAGAAATCAACTTTTAAGTTTTTGCCATATTGAAAAAAAAAAAACTTCTCTGTGAAGCAATCCGATAAGACTTTTCATGATTATAATACTCAATTTTAGTAGAAACTCTTTGGCTCACTTGATGCAGATTTCTAATCTTCCTTCAAAATTAGGAAAAATATCAATCATCTCATCATTCAGTTGTGAATTTTTCTGCAATCCTTAATTTAAGCCTCAATGTTACTACTAAACATTATGCAGCCTTCTGTTTATAAAAATGATACTCTCCAGAAATATTATTCACAATTTTTGTTACCCGTAATGTTTGGTCAACCATGCACTTCTGCTCTTGTAAACTGAAAAAACACAACTTTCTCTTTTTACATGTTCAGCAAAACATTAGCAGTTTTCATTTTCTGGTTTCAATTTCATTTTTATCTAATTTGCTTATGTGTTTCAAAGCTAAGACTAAGAAAACTCTGTCTAGTTCATAAGCGTCACAGTAATTTATTTTCTTCTGTGATTCCAAGTAACACAGAAGTTGTTTTTTTTTAAAAAATCAAACCTCTAAAATGGAAAGGAAACGTTTCATGGAAGCATGTCACAGCTGTTAACTGTCTACCTAAACTGGATTCTCCAGAAGTGGACCCCTCTGGTGTTCAACAGATGATGCACTACCAATTTTTCTATCTGTAACAGAACTTCAATTGGTATTTTAATATATGGGTAACTCACTCCCCCAAATATTTATTATCCATATATTTAGTAACTCTCAAGAAGATTCTCTCTCTGTACTTCCAATGACAAATACCCTCAAGTTTAGTTGGGCCTAATTATAAGGAAGTAAGATGAACTCAAGGGTGATGGGTCAAGAAGATGAATTAAGTCAGTTTAAAAGGCATAGACTAGGGCTAAAACAAAAAACAAAGAAAACTTAACCCAGGTTGGTCAAGTTGGAAAAAAAAAATAAAGCACTCTTCCTATCTAAATAATTCACAGACCAGTGAATTAAGTTAGCTAAATTAGCTACTGCTCTTTATGTGGTAATTTCCTAAAACATTCAGGTCAGTCCCTGATACCACGTGAAACTTCAGTATTACAATCCAGCGCTCCCCATCACTATAGTACTGTTTGTTCTCTAATCCACAAACCTTCCTGCAAAGACCAATGAAGGAACTACTGCAACGCTTTCGGATATTGTGCATAACATACTGAGGGTGACAGTTTGGCTCACAGAGTAATGAGCCTGCTCTAAAAAGTAGCCCAAGATAATTGCGGACCGGTGAGGTGCAGAGTGCACTTAAAGACTTGAAAAAAAAGCCACTCTTGAAAATATCTAACATTAAATAAGCGTCCCTAGCTTTCAAATCACTTTTAGGGTTCTTATTTCCTTTCCTCCAACACCTCACTCCCTCGCTTTTTCCCTTCCCGTCTGAGAGCCAAGAGAAACGCGGTAAAAGCGTGCAACCGCGAGGCTGCGCCGACGAGACTCCTGCACATCTGGACTCACCTCCAACTGCAACAGGGCACCCCCTGGGCGAGCCCATCCCAACCGGCCGAAAACGCGCGCGAGAAGCTGAGAGCAGGCGAGAGCCGCGGGCGGGGAGGCGGATAGTCCGCCGCCCGGCGCGGCGGGTCGGACTCTGCGGGCCGAGGCGGCTACGAAGAGAAGCGTTCGCCCTCCTGGGAGTCTGCAGACTCGCCCGACCCGAGTCAAGGTCCCGCTCGGGCCCCGACGCCCCGCCTCGAGCGGCGCGGGGGAAACTTCGCTTGCAGGCGGGGGCGCGCCCGAGCTCGGGACCAGTGGCGGGTCCGGGCAGAGCGCGGGGCGGTGGGGGGGGGGAGGGAGGCGCCGGTCCCGGTCCCGGGCCCACGGCGGGGGAGGGGCGGCGGGCACTTACCACGGGTCGAACTCGTGGATGATGCTTTCGAAGCGGATGACGGCGAAGAGGCGCGAGCTGAAGCCAGCGAGCCAGGCCAGGAAGAGGATGGTGAAGGAGAGCAGCGACTGCCAGCCGGCCGGCTGCGACAACCCCCCGGACAGCCCCGCGGGGGCCGGCTTCGGTGCCGCGCCGCCCGCCGCCTTGTGCGCGCACTGGGCCCCGGGCCCGTGGTGGCCGTGCCGGCTGTTCCCCAGGGCCATGAGGCCGCTCCACGGGGATGAGTTGAGGGACGACTTGTGCTTGCTCTCCGGGGCCGAGGGCTCCGCCATGTTGTGCCCCGGCGGCGGGTCTTGCTCCGCGCCGCCGCCGCCGCCGCCGCCGCCTCCTGGTCCGAGGGGTGCTGGGCGGGGACCCGGAGGAGGAGGAGGAGGAGGAGGAGGAGGAGGAGAAGGAGGAAGAAGAAAGAGGAGGAGGAGGGAAGAGAGCCGCGCGCGCCTGCCCTTAGCGCCGCGAGGCCGGGGGACGGGGGGTGGAGGCGGCGGCGGGGAGTCTCCGCCTCAGCAGCGGCCGCGACCGCCGCTCTCTCAACTCGGATGGCCCCTGCGCCCCTCTAGCCATCCGTCTTCCCAGTGCAGTTGCGGCAGCGGCGAAAGCCGACGGGACGAGGGCGCCAGAGAAAAAGCAGGAGCAGACGGAGGCGGCACCACGACTCGTAGCAGCAATGACATTCCCCCCACACCCGCCGCCCGCCCCGCCGTGAGGAGCAGGAGGAGGAGTCCTGGGGAGTCCGGGCGGAGCTCAGGCTACCTCTGACTCCGCCCCCGACCCAACAGGAACTGGCCCCTACGCCTGTCACAATGCGACAGGTCCGTTAGGGGGCGGGCCCAGAACCGCGGTGCTGGCCAATGGGGGCGCGAGCTGGGGCGGGGCTTGGCCCAACCGTTCTCCCCTCCCCCTCCCCGCCTCGCGCTCGTTCGCCCGGAGCGGCCTGGCTGCGCGGTTACTGCTTCATTGTCAGTTGAAAGACGCAGTTTCTCGCGCCTGTATTGGCGGCCAGGAGGGGCGCTAGGCGACTCCGCGCGTTGCTTCGAGCTGAGCCGGGCCAAGGGGGCGGGAGGAGGTCGAGGACAGACGGGCGGCCTCCTTTAGAACCGGTTTAGGGAACGCAGGGAGCGCCGCGCCGACTGGCCGGGCGCTCGCGGGCGCTCCGAGGTCGTGACTTTTAACCCGCTTTGCGCGGAGCGCCCATCACGTGACCGGGCGCGCGGACGCGCAGGCGCGCAGTACTAGTGCCCCGCGCGTGGGTCTGGCGCGTAGGGATCTGCCGCCTGGGGCTCCCTGCTCCTGGCGCAGCGAATCACCAGCCAGCGGCCCCGCCACGACCAGCCCAGCGAGCTGCGCCAGGCGGCCTGCTTCCGAAGTCCCGGGCGAGGGCACGTTTGCCGGCGCTGGGAACTCGCCGGAGCCGGCAAACAAGCCCCTAGCTCGGGAAGGACCCGTGGGACAAGCGAAGTGCGACTTTCTCCGGCTTTTTTCGCTTCTTGTATTCTCCTGATTGCAAAGATAACGTGTGTTCACTGGAAATGTGGGCAAATGTAGGAAATTGTTAACAGTTGCATACATTCCATCGGACGAGTGAAACTTTCTGTGGACTTTAAGCTGTTACCCAATCCTCTCTTCATTAGGTGATAGCGAACTGCAGATCCCTGTACACGAATTTTTGCACGTCTAGTTTGTATTTTTAAACCTTTCTCCCCCTTTACCCAGTCCCCTGCCCCCCAAAAGAAAGTGCTACCCGGTAGACTAAACTCAAAGCAAAATGAGTTTAAGTATAAGTGGAGTAATCAACTTTATTTCAATAAAAATTTATATATATATATAATATATGGAGACTAGAAGTGCTCTGATATAAGCCCCAGGAAAGGCACGGAGCTTTCAGTATGATCAACACTCCGTAAATACTTGATTAACTTTTCATGTAAATTAATATTTACGTAAAATTGTCCATTTTGTTAGGTAAATAACATCTGAACTTAAAACCGTGTATTCGCGTAATATTATAAAGGCACTCAATTATTAAGTCATTAAAAAATTTAGTAAAGAAAATGTAAACACATCTAGAAGTTGTGTTTAAATAGTAGGTCTTTTCAAAATGTTAGCTAAATGAATAAGTAGCCTTAGTTAGCGGCTGCTCTTTGAAACAACTGGACCCAGCTACGTACTCAACCTGCTAGATGATTAACTTTTCTCTCATTTCCCTACAAAATTAAATAAATAAATAGTCTCATTAAGGAAAGGATGAAAAGATTTCCAGAAATAGACTTTCCCACTAATGATTTAATAGCCGACATTTATTGAACATCTAAATTTTAATGAGAATTATGATAGAATATTAACTGAGTCCTGTTGTACCAGAATTCTAGGTGACTTGCTCTATGTAAGAGCCCAAACATTCTAGGCTAAAATGCCAGCATTTAGAGAACTTGTGCCCGTATTCCATGAACCAAAGTTCTATCAACCTAAAATAAATCTTATTTTGTATTTTTATTTGGATATCTCTATTTTATTGCCTTTTGTGTAGATACTGCCTATTAAGTTGCACGTTATCTTCTTTTGCTTCCTTTTTGGTTGTTTTATGGCCACAGCCCTGGTCTGAAAAGTGACAAAGCTTGGTTCTGGTCCCACTTTTTTGCTTACTAGCCGTGTAACATTGGACAAGTCACCTGCATGGGTTACCCTTTCTACTCTTCGAGTCAATTGTTAATATCAAATTAGATCGCTTATCTGGAAATATTTTGAAATTTTGTTAAGGTACATATGCAAATACAGAGTAGACGCGAGGGTAAAAGCAGCAGGGAAAACTCCTGTTATTCTTTTTTTTTCCCCCCATTTAACATCTTTATTGGAGTATAATTGCTTCACAATGGTGTGTTAGTTTCTGCTTTATAACAAAGTGAATCAGTTATACATATACATATGTTCCCATATCTCTTCCCTCTTGCATCTCCCTCCCTCCCACCCTCCCTATCCCACCCCTCTAGGTGGTCACAAAGCACGGAGGGAGCTGATCTCCCTGTGCTATGGGGCTGCTTCCCACTAGCTATCTATTTTACATTTGGTAGTGTATATATATGTCGATGCCACTCTCTCACTTCTTCCCAGCCTACCCTTCCCACTCCTCGCGTCCTCAAGTCCATTCTCTACATCTACGTCTTTATTCCTGTCCTGCCCTTAGGTTCTTCAGAACCATTTTTTTCTTTAGATTCCATATATATATGTTAGCATGTGGTATTTGTTTTTCTCTTTCTGACTTACTTCACTCTGTATGACAGACTCAAGTCCATCCACCTCACTACAAATAACTCAATTTCGTTTCTTTTTATGGTTGAGTAATATTCCATTGTATATATGTGCCACAGCTTCTTTATCCATTCATCTGTTGATGGACACTTAGGTTGCTTCCATGTCCTGGCTATTGTAAATAAAGCTTCAATGAACATTGTGGTACATGACTCTTTTTGAATTATGGTTTTCTCAGGGTATATGCCCAGTAGTGGGATTGCTGGGTCGTATGGTAGTTCTATTTTTAGTTTTTTAAGGAACCTCCATACTGTTTTCCATAGCAGCTGTATCAATTTACATTCCCACCAACAGTGCAAGAGGGTTCCCTTTTCCCCACACCCTCTCCAGCATTTATTGTTTGTAGATTTTTTGATGATGGCCATTCTGACCGGTGTGAGGTGATACCTCATTGTAGTTTTGATTTGCATTTCTCTAATGATTAATGATGTTGAGCATTCTTTCATGTGTTTGTTGGCAATCTGTATATCTACTTTGGAGAAATGTCTATTTAGTTCTTCTGCCCATTTTTGGATTGGGTTGTTTGTATTTTTGATACTGAGCTGCATGAGCTGCTTGTAAATTTTGGAGATTAATCCTTTGTCAGTTGCTTCATTTGCAAATATTTTCTCCCATTCTGAGGGTTGTCTTGTTTATGGTTTCCTTTGCTGTGCAAAAGCTTTTAAGTTTCATTAGGTCCCATTTCCTTATTTCCATTTCTCTAGAAGGTGGGTCAAAAAGGATCTTGCTGTGATGCACATATGGTCACCTTATCTTTGATAAAGGAGGCAAGAATATACAGTGGAGAAAAGACAGCCTTCACAGTCTTCAATAAGTGGTGCTGGGAAAATGGACAGCTACATGTAAAAGAATGAAATTAGAACACTCCCTAACACCATACACAAAATAAACTCAAAATGGATTAAAGACCTAAATGTAAGGCCAGACAATATTAAACTCTTAGAGGAAAACATAGGCAGAACACTCCATGACATAAATCCTGTTATTTTATTTTATTATTTTTTTGCGGTACCTGGGCCTCTCACTGTTGTGGCTTCTCCCATTGCGGAGCACAGGCTCCGGACGCTCAGGCTCAGCGGCCATGGCTCACGGGCCCAGCCGCTCCGCGGGCACGAACCCGTGTCCCCCGCATCGGCAGGTGGACTCTCAACCACTGTGCCACCAGGGAAGCCCAATCCTGTTATTCTTGATCTTCACTCACTCGCGGATTCATTCAAGTATTCATTGAGCTCCTCCTTTATGCCAGACTCTATGTGGATCATGGGATGCAGGAGAGAACATGAGGGATGTGGTTCCAGCCCTAGGGAGGTGGACATTGAACCATCACATTACTAAGTACCAAAAATGGAATGTGGCAAATACAATGGAAGGGAGATACACAGGGGATTTGATCTGCAGAAGAGGAGAACATTACCCTTAACAAGCAGCACTAGGGCTGAGGACTGGGGGTGAGAATGAATGGACCAGGGGAAGAAGAATGGAAAGAATTATCCAGAGAGAGAAGCACATGCAAAGGCCCTGCCGTGGGGCTGGGTAGGCAAGTACAAGGAACCCAGAAAAGGGCCAGTATGGCTGCAACACGGATAGTGGAACAATGTGGGATAGGAGTTGAAGAAATGGCCAGATAGTGTGGATCATGTTAAGAGGTGTTTTTTGTTTTGTTGTAACTGCAGAGTAATATGGAACCATGAGGGCTTTAAGCAGGATGTGGTGTGTGTGATATGGCGTGAGAGATGATCATTGTGCGGTTTGAAAAGATTACTGGTGTACAATGTGGAAAGCACCTTGGAGAGGGGACCAGTGAGAGATCTCATCGGTCTATGAGGGCCAATATCTGAGATTTCCAAGGTTCCTTCCATGAGGAATGCATTACTGAAGAACTACTAAGGAACCCATAGACATAAATTGCAACACGGTTCATTCTCAGTTTCCAGCTCACCAATATAGAAAAAATGGTTTCCAGTTTGTGCATGAAGCTTGGGTGTACTGTTTTGCCTCTCTGCACTTAACTTCTTGATCCTGCTAGGTGCTTATAATGTCCTCCCTGAGTTCACATCTCCGAGGGGTTAGACAGTCAAACATAAGTGGTACAGCGTGATGAGTGGAGTGGTGAAATAACAGGAGCAAAGCAGAAATTCACCAAGACACACCAGGCAGAGGGATGCGGGCATTCCAAGCAGAAACAAGGAAGTCCTTGGAAGTCATACTCGAAATTCAGTATTAATGAAGGTGCGTTGAAAGATGAGGCTGAAAGGGAGATAAGAACCACATTATCAATGATTTGTCTGCCTGGTTAAGGAGTTGAGATATTAACCTTTAAGCAGCTGGGAGTCACTGAAGCATTTAGAACAACAATAAAAGCATCGGACTTGGTTAATGGAAAAAAATGTTTGACAGCAGCGTGAAGAGTACACAGGAAAGGATGAGAGTAGAAGGGTGGGGTCCAGAGAAGAAGTGCTAGATTGGAGAGCTATCAAGGGAGCAGAATCCAAAAATTGATGGTGGAAGTCAGGGTTAGGATGAGCCTGGGGTGGGAGGTGGTGTCACACAAATGGGGAGCACAGGACAAGGCACAGGTTTGGAGGGAAGATGATCAGATCAGCTTTGGACATGTCATGTTTTAAGTCTCTTTAGGATACGCAAGAGGAGGTGTCTAACATAGAGACACATAGATAAAGAGATCCGATGCTCAAGAGGTAAATGTTTTTCTGGGGATAAAGGTTGAGGACTTCTTGGCCATGGATGAAATTTTGGTGGAACCTAATTTAGAGAGAATGATAGAAGGGTTGAAGACAGAATCCTAAGGAACTCCCAAATTAAGAAGATCGAAAATGAGCCTATAAGGGAGGCGAGACAGGAGCCAAAGAGATGGAAGGACCAGCAGAGAGGGTGATGTCCCAGCAGCTAAGTGCAGAAAGGGAGAAAAAACGAGGCTAGCAGTGGCACAGAGTGGAGAGAAGTGCAGTGTGACACTGCTGGAAAGTGTGCCGTGTTTGGCAACCAGGAGTTGGCCAGTTCCTTTCGCAAGGCCGGTGTAGGGAAGCGGCAAGGAGCAGAAACCAGATGGCAGCGGGTGAGGGGGGATCGGAAGCAAAGGACGCAGAGGCAGGGAGTGTAAACCACCCTTTTTAGAAGTCTGGCTTAGAAAGCACACAGAGGATCAAGTCAGGTTAAGAAAAGACAAAATGACTGATCCTCAGGGCCTGGCATTTCCTCTGTGGTCAAGAAAGACCTAAGTGATGATTCTGTGTCTCGGGAGTGGCACAGGTCTTAGAGGAGTTTTCATCCTTCCTAGAGGAACAGAAATGGCATGACACACATCCTTGTACTAAACACACCACAGGAGGAGGTGGCCAGAGCCTGGTATTTAATTGGCATCTATAAATATTTGGTGACTGAGGGACTTCACTCTTACATCATCCCCTTCTGATAAGCATCAGTCAGAGTACCTGTCTGGTGACCTGCAGCCCCAGAGGGGAGAGGGAAGCAGAGAGGGAGAAATGTGGGAGAAAAGTGATGAGGTTGTGAGCTCCTAGCTGGGCTGCCTAGAAGCAGTGTTACGTGGTGGTTTAGAGAGCACAGGCTCTGGAGACATCCTGCCAAAGATCAAATCCCAGCTCGACTTCTGAGTCACGTGGCCTATGGCAAGTTTCTTCACCCTTCTGTGCCTTGGTCTCCTCATCTGTAAAGCATGGATAAGGATTGCACCTTCCTTTTAAGGGCCTAATGAGGAATAAAGGAAACAATCCAGGAGAACTTGGACCAACACCTAGCACAAAGGAAGCATGAAATCCATGTTGGGTTTTGACACTATTACTGGGACTACTTCTATATCTAGAACAATGACAGATGGGCTGTGAGACTTACCTCTGTGGATCTCCTTAAAATAATCCCCCATGACCTGAGCCCATCTCAACACTTCTCTGTTTCTTTAAACTAGGAAGTACTTGCCTCAGATCAACCACCACCTAGGAATGCTGTTTCACTGAAATACCTGCTAGATAAACTAGTGGGGAGCTAAGGTGGCAAGAAAACCTCAGAGGGCAGGTGTGGTAGGCAGCTTCTAGTGATCCTTGATTCCTGGTGTTCATACCCTGTGAATCTCCTCCATCGGGTATGGGCTGGATGGAGTGACTACTTCTAAGCAACAGAATATAGCAAAAGTGATGGGCTGTTGCTTCCAAAATTAGGTTACTAAAAACTAGTCTCTTCTTCTCCCCCCCCGCTTCTTCCCCCTCTCCCCCTCCCCGTCCCCTTTTCTCCTCCTTCTTTCCCCTCTCAGGAAAGCAAACAATAGTACTGTGAGTAGTCCCACAAAGGGGCCCCACGTAGCATGGAACTATTGTCTCTGGCCAGCAGCCTGCAAGTACCTGAGGCTGTGAACAGCCACAAGAGTTTGCTTAGCAGCAGATACTTCCACAGCCCAGCCTTGAGATGGATGTGCCCCCAGATGACACCTTGACTGCAGCCTAATGAGATACCCTGAGCCAGAAGACTCAGCTAGGCTGCACCCAGATTCCTGGCCCACAGGAACTGTAAGAAAATACATGTTTATTATTTTAAGCCTGTGTAATTTGTTACACAGCTATGGATAACTAATACAGGGGAATGATAAGATTATCAGCAATCTTTTGCATAATTTTCCTAAGAATGTACCTAAATAACCTGCAAAGATGAAAAGAAACAACCCTACTGTCACCACTTAACCACCCAAAGAATATTCTAAGGCACACTCATCCCATAAGATACTTTGGGAGAAAAAAAAAGTTTTCCCGGTCAAAATAACCAACATGCTTTATTTCCCCCTTGGAAATTTATGATAAATGTTGCCATACTCAATGCTCTGGAAAGTTCTGCAGTAACTCAATTTTACCTCTGCACTGCCCAAGCCTATTTGACCTGTTTCCTCATAACATCTTTTAACAGGCTATGAAACATCCAGTCTTCAGACATAGTTTGGAAAACACTGCATGAGATTAAAGTTGACACTTCAACCTCAGCTGTAGAACTACAAGCACCTTTCGTATGGAAGAGCCCTGGATGGGCAGCTGAGAGTTGCATTCTGGGTCAGGTCTTACCAGTAAGTCAAGTGACCTCAGGCAGGTCACTGAAGTTGCCCACAGGCACCTGTCAAATAACTAGAGCATCAGCATGTTTAACTCACCACAGCCCTGCAGGGTTGGTTTTCATTCTCTTGACTGCTGTCTCACTGTCATAAGATAGCTGCTGAAGCTCCAGACATCACATCAGCATTTGAGGCAGAATGTCAGGGGAACAGGAAGTGTCAATCATGTATGTCTCCCTTTTTTAGGAAAACAAAAATTTCCCAGAAATTACCTTAACTTACCTTCTCTTAGGTCATTGGCAAGAACCCACTACCACCCCCCCACACCCCTGTGATCACATTGAGTTTCTATCGCCCCAGGGCTCCAGCGTAACTTCTTCAGGCATGTCTGGCTGTGCTGATAGCTCAAACAAAAATCCTGGAATTGGGTTTCAGTGGGTCTGATTGGCCTGACTTGGATGAAGTGTCAATTCCTGACCAAATGCCTTGGCTAAGAGGATGAGAAACACTCACTGATATAAACAAATGAGGTGGCTGTTTTCCAATAAAACTTGATTTATCAAAACAGGTGTCAGGTCAGATTTGGTCTGCAGGTTGTAGTTTGCCAACTCCTGAACTAGAGTATTCCTTATCCCTGAAATGATGCAAACTGGAGAGCTTGATTTATTATTATTATTACTACTACTACTACTATTACTGAATGCTTTACAGAGGTAATACAGTTATGTGAAGACTCTGCCTCCCTCCCTTTGTCCTGAAGCCAAATTCCTTTCTTTTCTCCCTATAGGTAATCATTTTTATTATTTCCTTTTGTATCCTTTCACATACGAACATGTTTTCTTATTTTTCCATTCTTTTTACATGCTCTAAACACTTCTCTCTGTCTTGATTATTTTTTCTAAATATTTATCTTCAAGATCTTTCCACATCAGCTCATAGAGAAAATTTTTATTCCTTTTTATGGCTGCCTGATATTCCATAGGATGGAAGTATCATATTAATTTAATCAATAACCCATTGGTGGGTGTTTGAGCTGTTTCCAATCTTGTGCTACTACAAACAAAGATACAATGAATAGACTTATAAGGAAACAATTTTTCCCAAGTGCAAGTGTGTGGGTTGGAGAAATTACCATACATGAAATTTGGTATGAGTTTATTTGTAATTTCAATAGATAAATTGTCCTTCTATGGGTTTTTATCTATTGCCTTACCACAGTGTGTGAGAGACCCATTTCACAGGGCTCACCAACAATGTACATTAAGAAACGGTTGGTTTTTTGCCAACAAGTGAGATGCAAACTCATAGTTTTAATTTACATTTCCCTCATGAGTAAGGCTGAGGGTACTTGATTTTATATTTAAGGCAATCTTTTCACATCCTCAGTGAGGCAGAATTGCCATCACTGATTGTGTACCTTTAGGCATACTTATTGGGGTAGTAGCTCCAATATTATGGAGACCATTAACATGTATAGTTTTATTTGCTGGTTGCTCAGAAAACGAGGCCATCTAGAGTGAATTCATGCAAATCTGTTCCTAAACCACCCCCCCCCCCCGCAAACTCTTCTACTGTTCAATTTAGCATATCCTCTAGAATATCTATTCTACATCATGTACTTCATGAAAGTACCCCTGAGGTAATGACGGGATTTTTTACGGTGCATTAAGAAATTCAGATAGAATTTTTCTAAAGAACAAGTAACTGTTTGCAAATGCCTCCCCTGAAAGAAAGATGGTTGTTTCATTTTGTTTTAATGTCAGGAAGTTTTGTGCCTTCCTGATATGTAGCTAACTGTCCACCTCTTCCTGAGAGTCTTATAGGAGCAGATGAGTAAATAGTTTACTTTGGTAAAAAATATTTTCTTTTAATGTATTTCAGGTAAAATCACAGTGATCTGATCACCAATCCTTATACACTGGGGATTTTTTTTTTTACATATTGTAAAATGATCACAGAATCAATAACTGCATTATTTTTGTAAGACAATGTATTATATTCTTATATAAAGTAAGTCAGAGTGATGTTCAAAGAAGTTTATAAAATATGAAGTTGCTGTTATTTCACCCTACAGGTGTCCGGAAAACAGGAAAAATTGACATAAGGACTTTTTCTTGCTTAACCAGAGAATTTAATATATATTGAGCTGCAGAGTTCATGTATTCATTTTTTTTAAGTCTCCCCACTTCTTTCTATTGTAAATTGTTCATATCTCAAACACTTAATTTTAAAATTAGGTACAATAAATATTATGCTGAAGAAATGTCTTCCACTTAATAACTACACAAAACAAACTCATTTACCAAGGAGTTAGAGATTTTGTTGGTTATTAAATTAGTGACATAATGAAGAATGGAAGGCACATTAGCTGGAAGTTATAAAATTGAAAACTACATTATAATTTGTATAATAAAAACAAAATTAAAAGGAGCTGAAGGGATATATTAATTGTAAAAATATTCTGAACATCTAAAGCATTATAAATGCATTTACGATTGGGACGTTCATTTCATTTCTGATAATGTGGGTTTCTTAGGCTCTTTCAAGTTTTCAAAGAACAGAGATGTATTTGGGTTCCGGGTAATGGAACTTATTGAAGGGATGCACAGAGGATTAAAGAGAGACAGGAAGACTTCTCTGCAGATGCACAGCCAGACTGCAGAGAAAACAATAAGTTATTTTGGAATGCACAGCAATTCTAGTGTCTCAACAAAACTCTGCTAGGCCAGTCATATGACCTGTCATCTTCCTTGCACCATGTCCATATGCTGACGCCACTGTTCTGTCTTGGTTTCCATTGTGCTGCCTTTCCTGTCTTTACCCTCTAACACACTCACTATTCTTGTTCTCAAAGACACTTACTCATGCTTCCTTATGGCTCCTATTGCTCTGCCCTCTCTTGAACATCTTTCCGTTTTTATTTTTGAATTGTATTTTATTTATTCCTTTATACAGCAGGTTCTTATTAGTTATCCATTTTATACGTATTAGTGTATATATGTCAATCCCAATCTCCCAATTTGTCACAGCACCACCACCACCACCCCTGCCGCTTTCCCCCCTTGGTGTCCATACGTTTGCTCTCTACATCTGTGTCTCAATTTCTGCCCTGCAAACTGGTTCATTTGTACCATTTTTCTAGGTTCCACATATATGTGTTAACATATGATATTTGTTTTTCTCTTTCTGACTTACTTCACTCTGTATGACAGCCTCTAGATTGATCCATGTCTCTACAAATGACCCAATTTCGTTCCTTTTTATGGCTGAGTAATATTCCACTGTATATATGTACCACATCTTCTTTACCCATTTGTCTGTCTATGGGCATTTAGGTCACTTCCATGACCTGGCTGTTGTAAATAGTGCTGCAATGAAAATTGGGGTGCATGTGTCTTTTTGAATTACGGTTTTCTCTGGGTATATGCCCAGTAGTGAGATTGCTGGGGCATATGGTAATTCTATTTTTAGTTTTTTAAGGAACCTCCATACTGTTCTCCATAGTGGCTGTATCATTTTACATTCCCACCAACAGTGCAAGAGGGTTCCCTTTTCTCCACACCCTCTCCAGCATTTGTTGTTTACTGATGATGCCCATTCTAACTGGTGTGAGGTGATACCTCATTGCACTTTTGATTTGCGTTTCTCTAATAATTAGTGATTTTGAGCAGCTTTTCATGGGTTTCTTGGCCATCTGTATGTCTTCTTTGGAGAAATGTCTATTTAGGTCTTCAGCCCATTTTTGGATTGGGTTGTTTGTTTTTTTAATATTGAGCTGCATGAGCTGTTTACATATTTTGGAGATTAATACTTTGTCTGTTGATTCGTTTGCAAATATTTTCTCCCATTCTGAGGGTTATCTTTTCGTCTTGTTTATAGTTTCCTTTGCTTTGCAAAAGCTTTTAAGTTTCATTAGGTCCCATTGGTTTATTTTTGTTTTTATTTCCATTACTCTAGGAGGTGAATCAAGAAAGATCTTGCTGTGATTTATGTCAAAGGGTGTTCTTCCAATGTTTTCCTCTAAGAGTTTTATAGTGTCCGGTCTTACATTTAGGTCTTGAATCCATTTTGAGTTTATTTTTGTGTATGGTGTTAGGGAGTATTCTAATTGCATCCTTTTACATGTAGCTGTCCAGTTTTCCCAGCACCACTTATTGAAGAGACTGTCTTTTCTCCATTGTATATCCTTGCCTCCTTTGTCCATAGGTGTGTGGGTTTATCTCTGGGCTTTCTACCCTGTTCCATTGATCTATATCTCTGTTTCTGTGTCAGTACAACATTGTCTTGATTACTGTAGCTTTGTAGTATAGTCTGAAGTCAGAGAGTCTGATTCCTCCAGCTCCGTTTCTTTCCCTCAAGACTGCTTTGGCTATTCGGGGTCTTTTGTGTCTCCATACAAATTTTAAGATTTTTTGTTCTAATTCTGTAAAAAATGCCATTGGTAATTTGATAGGGATTGCATTGAATCTGTAAATTGCTTTGGGTAGTATAATCATTTTCACAATATTGATTCTTCCAATCCAAGAACATGGTATATCTCTCCATCTGTTGGTATCATCTTTAATTTCTTCCATAAGTGCCTTATAGTTTTCTGCATACAGGTCTTTTGTCTCCCTAGCAAGGTTTATTCCTAGGTATTTTATTCTTTCTGTTGCAATGGTAAATGGGAGTGTTTCCTTAATTTCTCTTTCAGATTTTTCATCATTAGTGTATAGGAATGCAAGAGATTTCTGTGCATTAATTTAGTATCCTGCAACTTTACCAAATTCATCGATTAGTTCTAGTAGTTTTCTGGTGGCATCTTTACGATTCTCTATGTGTAGTATCATGTCATCTACAAACAGTGACAGTTTTACTTCTTCTTTTCCAATTTGTATTCCTTTTATTTCTTTTTTGTCTCTGATTGCCATGGCTGGGACTTCCAAAACTATGTTGAATAATAGTGGGGAGAGTGGACATCCTTGTTTTGTTCCTGATCTTAGAGGAAATGCTTTCCGTTTTTCACCATTGAGAATGATGTTTGCTGTGGGTTTGTCATATATGGCCTTTATTATGTTGAGGTAGGTTCCCTTTATGCCCACTTTCTGGAGAGTCTTTATCATAAATGGGTGTTGAATTTTGTCAAAAGCTTTTTCTGCATGTATTGAGATGATTATATGGGTTTTATTCTTCAGTTTGTTAATATGGTGTATCACATTGATTGATTTGCGTATATTGAAGAATCCTTGCATCCCTGGGATAAATCCCACTTGATCATGGTGTATGATCCTTTTAATGTGTTGTTGGATTCTGTTTGCTAGTATTTTGTTGAGGAGTTTTGCATCTATATTCATCAGTGATATTGGTCTGTAATTTTCTTTTTTTGTAGTATCTTTCTCTGGTTTTGTTATCAGGATGACAGTGGCCTCATAGAATGAGTTTGGGAGTTTTCCTTCCTCTGCAATTTTTTGGAAGAGTTTGAGAAGGATAGGTGTTAGCTCTTCTCTACATGTTTGATAGAATACACCTGTGAAGCCATCTGGTCCTGGACTTTTGTTTGTTGGAAGATGTTTAATCACAGTTTCAATTTCATTACTTGTGATCGTTCTGTTCATATTTTCTATTTCTTCCTGGTTCAGTCTTGGAAGGTTGTGCATTTCTAAGAATTTGTCCATTTCTTCCAGTTCGTCCCTTTTATTGGCATGGAGTTGCTTGTAGTAGTCTCTTAGGATGTTTTGTATTTCTGCAGTGTCTGTTGTAACTTCTCCTTTTTCATTTCTAATTTTATTGATTTGAGTCCTCTCCCTCTTTTTCTTGATGAGTCTGGCTAAGGGTTTATCAATTTTGTTTATCTTCTCAAAGAACCAGCTTTTAGTTTTATTGATCTTTGCTATTGTTTTCTTTGTTTCTATTTCATTTATTTTGCTCTGATCCTTATGATTTCTTTCCTTCTGCTAACTTTGGGTTTTGTTTGTTCTTCTCTCTCTAGTTCCTTTAGGTGTAAGGTTAGATTGTTTGAGATTTTTCTTTTTTCTTGAGTTAGTCTTATATTGCTATATACTTCCCTCTTAGAACTGCTTTTGCTGCATCCCATAGGTTTTGTATCGTCGTGTTTTGATTGTCATTTGTCTCTAGGTATTTTCTGATTTCCTCTTTGATTTCTTCAGTGATCTCTTGGTTATTTAGTAACGTATTGTTTAGCCTCCATGTGTTTGTGTTTTTTCCGTTTTTCTCCGTGTAATTGATTTCTAATCTCATAGCATTGTGAACAGAAAAGATGCTTGATATGATTTCAATTTTCTTAAATTTACTGAGGCTTGATTTGTGACCCAAGATGTGATGTATCCTGGAGAATGTTCTGCGGCGGGCCGCTTCCGACCAGCAGAATAACGAGCCGCCACACGCAAGATTCTTCTCGTATCACACTTTATTGGAGCACAGCTTGGTTGAAGAAAGATGGAAGGAAGACCCCGCAATCCTATAGCAGTCTGCCTATATAGGGATTAAGAACATGTGTCGCTCTGTGATTGGCTTTCGCCGATGGTGCGATTTGTGAGCCAGCATCGGATAGGTCGCTACTTTAAAACCTCATTAGTATACTTAGCGCAAGCGCAGTGGCCACAGGAAGGATGACTCAGCTTATTTCAGCTTCCTGCCGCGTAGCAGTTAGCTGACCGCGCCCTACAATGTTCTGTGTGCACTTGAGAAGAAAGCGTAATCTGCTGTTTTTGGATGGAATGTCCTATAAATGTCAATTAAATCTATCTGGTCTATTGTGTCATTTAAAGCTTGTGTTTCCTTAGTGATTTTCTGCTTGCATAATCTGTCTATTGCTGTAAGTGAGGTGTTGAAGTCCCCCACTATTATTGTGTTGCTTTCCTCTTTTATAGCTGTTAGCATTTGCCTTATGTATTGAGGTGCTCCTATATTGGGAGCATATATATTTATAATTGTTATGTCTTCTTCTTGGATTGATCCCTTGATCATTATGTAGTGTCCTTCCTTGTCTCTTGTAACATTCTTTATTTTGAAGTCTATTTTATCTGATATGAGTATTGTTACTCCAGCTTTATTTTGATTTCCATTTGCATGGAATATCTTTTTCCATCCTTTCACTTTCAGTCTGTATGTGTCCCTAGGTCTCAAGTGGGTCTCTTGTAGACAGAATATATATGGGTCTTGTTTTTGTATCCATTCAGCGAGCCTGTGTCTTTTGGTTGGAGCATTTAGTCCATTCACCTTTAAGGTAATTATCGATATGTATGTTCCTATTACCATTTTCTTAATTGTTTTTGGTTTGTTTTTGTAGGTCCTTTTCTTCTCTTGTGTTTCCCACTTAGAGAAGTTCCTTTAACATTTGTTGTAGAGCTGGTTTGGTGGTGTTGAATTCTCTTAGCTTTTGCTTGTCCGTAAAGTTTTTGACTTCTCCATCAAATCTATGAGATCCTTGCTGGGTAGAGTAATCTTGGTTTTACGTTCTTCTCTTTTATCACTTTAAATATATTGTGGTACTCCCTTCTGGCTTGTAGAGTTTCTGCTGAAAAATCAGCTGTTAACCTTATGGGAGTTCCCTTTTTTGTTATTTGTCATTTTTCCCTTGTTGCTTTTAATAATTTTTCTTTGTCTTTACTTTTTATCCATTTGATTACTATGTGTCTTGGCATGTTTCTCCCTGGGTTTATCGTGCCTGGGACTCTCTGTGCTTCCTGGACTTGGGTGGCTATTTCCTTTCCCATGTTAGGGAAGTTTTCGACTATAATGTCTTCAAATATTTTCTCAGCTCCTTTATTTCTCTCTTCTCCTTCTGGGACCCCTATAATGCGACTGTTGTTATGTTTAATGTTGTCCCAGAGGTCTCTTAAGCTGTCTTCATTTCTTTTCATTCTTTATTCTTTATTCCATTCCACAGCAGTGAATTCCACCATTCTGTCTTCCAGGTCACTTATCTGTTCTTCTGCCTCAGTTATTCTACTATTGATTCCTTCTAGTGTATTTTTCCTTTCAGTTATTGTATTGTTCATCTCTGTTTGTTTGTTCTTTAATTCTTCTAGGTCTTTGTTAAACATTTCTTGCATCTTCTCGATCTTTGCCTCCATTCTTTTTCCAAGGTCCTGGATCATCTTCACTATCATTATTCTGAATTCTTTTTCTGGAATGTTGCCTATCTCCACTTCATTTAGTTGTTTTTCTGGGGTTTTATCTTATTCCTTCATCTGGTATATAGCCCTCTGCCTTTTCACCTTGTCTATCTTTCTGTGAACATGGTTTTTGTTCCACAGGTTGCAGGATTGTAGTTCTTCTTGCTTCTGCTATCTGCCCTCTGGTGGATGAGGCTATCTAAGAGGCTTCAGCAAGTTTCCTGAGGGAGGGACTTGTGGTGGGTAGAGCTGGCTGTTGTTCTGGTAGGCAGAGCTCAGTAAAACTTTAATCCGCTTGTCTGCTGATGGGTGGGGCTGGGTTCCCTCCCTGTTGGTTGTTTGGCCGAGGTGACCCAACACTGGAGCCTAACCAGGCTCTTTGGTGGGGCTAATGGCGGACTCTGGGAGGGCTCACGCCAAGGAGTACTTCCCAGAATTTCTGCTCTCAGTGTCCCTGTCCTCACTGTGAGACACAGCCACCCCCTGCCTCTGCAGGAGACCCTCCAACACTAGCAGGTAGGTCTGGTTCAGTCTCCTATGGGGTCACTGCTCCTTCTCCTGGGTCCTGATGTGCACACTACTTTGTGTGTGCCCTACAAGAGTGGAGTCTGTCTTTTCCCCAGTCCTGTTGAAGTCCTGCAATCAAACCCCGCTAGCCTTCAAAGTCTGATATCCTAGGAATTCCTCCTCTCGTTGCCGGACCCCCTGGTTGGGAAGCCTGAGGTGGGACTCATAACCTTCACTCCAGTGGGTGGACTTCCATGGTATAAGTGTTCTCCAGTTTGTGAGTCACCCACCCAGCAGTTATGGGATTTGATTTTATTGTGATTGAGCCCCTTGTACTGTCTCATTGTGGCTTCTCCTTTGTCTTTGGATGTGAGGTATCTTTTTTGGTGAGTTCCAGTGCCTTCCTGTAGAAGATTGTTCAGCAGTTAGTTTTGATTCTGGTGTTCTCGCAAGAGGGAGTGAGAGCACGTCCTTCTACTCTGCCATCTTGAACCAATCTCTTGAACATCTTTCTGCTTCTCATAAAATCGTTGTACATGAATTTTAGATCCGTTTCCCAGGAAGAAGTCCGTGAGATGGGCTTGTGTGTGATTTACTAAGGAAGTGCCCTCAGGAGAAATTGGCAAGGGAGGGAAAGGTCAAGGAAAGGGAAGAAGCCCAGCAAGGACGCAGCTAGAAAAAAAAAAAAGACCTGAGTGCAAAGGCAGCAGCCAAGCTAAACTGTGAAGCTAAAGGTGAAGGACTGGTAGAAGAACGTCATCAAGAGACTGACGGTCAGCAATTGTGTTCCAGACACAGTGCGAGTGTGTGTTTGGTGAAATGCTGACCAGTTCAGCAGTGCATACTTGGGCCATGTGGTATACTTGGGCCACGTGGTATGGCCAGGAATGCTGTCCTTGATGTAGGATAATCTGAGCATATCCATGGAATTTTGAAGTGTTACTTTTGACCCAAGTGAGAATGCAGGAATCAGATGGGACTGAAGTGCTGTTATATCCAACTTGTAATGCAGACCTCGCTTGCCAGGACTTGGAACCAGACTTCCTGTGTTTGTATCCTGGCTCCTTTTACGTGCTGTGTTTCCTCGAGTGAATTACTCAACCTCTCTGTGTATCAGTTTTGTCCATCTGTTAAAGAGAATAATAATGATATTAATAATAGGATCTACATAAGAGGGTTGTCAAGATTAAATGAGTTCGTTGAAGTAAAGCATGAGGACAGTACTTAATATGGTGAGTGCTCAATAAATCTTGTCATTATTATTACCAAACCACTTTGCTTTTCCCTGAGAAAAACTGTTTCTCAGCTGCAACATCTAACTTCAGCCAGAAATTTTGGACACATGTGCACTGGGTCACAAAGGCAAACCACATGAGAGGGAATAACAATGCAAACCTCAAACCACTCTTGGAAAAACAACTCAAAGGTCATGTTCAGTTGAAAGTGGTCGGGCAGTGTGGTATTTATGGCAAGAGCGAGGGCGTGTGCATGCAAAGTACAAAATGTCAAGCAGCGAGACGTTTGAGAAACCACACATGAAATTAAATCTTGAGAGTCCCTCCTCACGTATCCTGTACATAATATAATGTGTTTAGACAGGGTCTTGTTTTTTTTTTTAATTTATTGAAGTATACTGCATTTACAATATTGTGTTAATTTGTGCCGTACAGCAAAGTTGACTCAGTTATACATATATATATACATTCTTTTTCATATTCTTTTCTATTATGGTTTATCACAGGATATTGAATATAGTTCTCTGTGATATACAGTAGGACTTTGCTGTTTATCCATTCTATATATCATAGTTTGCATCTGTTCATCCCAAACTCCCAATCCATCCCTCTCCCACCCCAACTCCTTGGCAATCGCAAGTCTGTCTTCTATGTCTTTGAGTCTGTTTCTGTTTCATACAGAAGTTCATTTGTATCATATTTTAGATTCCACATATAAATGATATCATATGGTATTTGTCTTTCTCTTTCTGACTTACTTCACTTAGTATGGTAATCTCTAGCTCCATCCATGTTGCTGCAAATGGCATTATTTCATTCTTTTTTATGGCTGAGTAGTATTCCATTGTCTATATGTACCACATTTCTTTATCTGTTCATCTGTCAATGGACATTTAGGTTGTTTCCATGTCTTGGCTATTTTGAATAGTGCTAATAGTGCTGCTATGGACATAGGGATGCATGTATCTTTTTGAATTATAGTTTTAGACAGTCTTGTACATTCATGAATCAAGAATTAAAACTAGACTAAAACTATAGATTTTACTTAATTGACTCTCATCTCACGCACACACACACACAAAATGTATTCGATCTCTCCTTGGCTACTGAGACTGGAGAACATTCTAGAAAATCCCAGTACTTCTTGAACTTTTATTCCTTCTTTTCTAGACTGTCTCTGTGGGGAATGTGATTTCTCAGTGACTCTGTGAAGGATTCACAAGCATGATTACATCTTCACTTTCTCCGCAGGGATGTGAGACTCAAAACAAGCTACCAGGAGTTTGCCCACCCTGCCAGGGCAAACTTCTCCCACCTGCCAGCATCTCCTGGATGCACTCGACTCCCTTTCATTCCAACACTGAGAACCCAAACATTTGTGAGAATAAAATCTTATTCAGGTATACCAACAAAACTGGAGCATTAACTTTAAAACTAAATTCACTTCTGCTTGAATTCACGTTTTTTTTTTTCTCTACATCGACAGTACTCATTAAGTGTCTGCAAGCTTACTATGTCACAGAGATAAGAAAAACACTCAAGAGTCTGAGTACACTTCAAAAAAGTAAGTAATTTTGAAAGAAGACATTCAAGTCTCCTTCTCTGTACATTATTTAACAAAAATCATGAATGGTTAATGGTAACTTCTATGAGTATAATGAGAGCTTAATTTAGTTCTCTCCTATTTTCCCCTATTCATCTTTGTGCTCTTTAAATAAAAGAGATTTATTTTATACTCTACACATAATTATGGTTTTGTGCCTTGTATTAGTAGTAGGGAATGCCTTGTTCCATCTCTACTTAAAAAGAAGGTTTTATAATTTTAGAGAAATAAATAAGCATCTTAAAGGCAGAGCATGTGAGCACAGATTATAAAGTAGACACTGACCCAATACTCTTGATATTAAGATGTAGGCAGAAATTCATAATGCTCAGGGTAAGTAGCAAGAAACAGCCCTGAGAAGTCTCAATAAGTTTAAGAGGTTTTTAACTCTGCAGACCAGGATAAATGTAAGGAATATATTCAATGAATATTTATGCTCCTCTCTACCAGGTACAGGGCATTTCCACCAAGTCAATGGCGCATTTATTATTCTAGTTTTGTTTGGGTTCGGGTTGAACTATTCATTTTCCAAACAATAGCCTATAAGAATGAACTCTATTCTCTCTTTCTTTCTTCTGTTCTTTTTTTTTTTTTTTTAATTTATTTATTTATTTATTTTTGGCTGTGTTGGGTCTTCGTTTCTGTGCGAGGGCTTTCTCTAGTTGCGGCGAGCGGGGGCCACTCTTCATCGTGGTGCGCGGGCCTCTCACTGTCGCGGCCTTCTCTTGTTGCAGAGCACAGGCTCCAGTCGCGCAGGCTCAGTAGCTGTGGCGCACGGGCTTAGTTGCTCCGCGGCATGTGGGATCTTCCCAGACCAGGGCTCGAACCCGTGTCCCCTGCATTGGCAGGCAGATTCTCAACCACTGCACCACCAGGGAAGCCCTCTTCTGTTCTTTAATAACTGTTTCTGGTTCTCCACATCAATTTCCTTTGCCATGTTGTGTACCTGATCTACATTTTAAAAAGTGACTTCCTCTCCGAAAAAACACTAATTTGAAAAGATACAAGCATCCCCATGTTCATAGCAGCACCATTTACAATAGCCAAGATACGGAAGCAACCTAAGTGTCCATCAACAGATGAATGGATAAAGAAGATGTGGTACATACATACAATGGAATATTGGCCTTAAAAAAGAATGAAATTTTGCCATTTGCAGCAACATGGATGGACTTGGAGGGCACTATGCTTAGTGAATTAAGTCAGACAAATACTGTATGGTAACACTTGTATGTGGAATCTAAAAAATACAACAAACTAGTGAATATAATAAAACAGAAGCAAATTCATAGATTTAGAGAATGCACTAGTGGTTACCAGTGGGAAGGGGGAGAGGCAATATAGGGGTGGGGGAGTGGGAGGTACAAACTATTGGGTGTAAGACAGGCTCATGGATATATTGTACAACACAGAGAATGTAGCCAATATTTTGTAATAACTATAAATGGAAAGTAACCTTTAAAATTTGTATACACAATTAAAAAAAACTTTAAATGATTTCCTCTGAAGTTATAAAACCTGCCTGAGGTCAAGAAGGCACAACACCTTGGGCACATTTTACCCTGGGCTGAGATGCCGTTGTACAGGTTTAAGTAGAGAGATGAATTCTGGGTGGAGTCTGAGCACCACACACCTACAATTTTGAAGGAGTGTGGGTGGGTTTTGTGTTTAAAATACAGTAACACACCGGGCCCCATTGTTTCTCTTACCCTAGTAGTTCCTGTTCAACCTTTCTTAGAAATTCCAAACCATGTGAGGAAGAGATGTGAAGGGAGAGAAAAGAGGAATGGAAGGGAAAGAAAGAAGTGATGTAGTTATGGGAGCAGCTGTTGGAGAGACAGAAGAGAAACTTCTAGGGAGTAGGGAACATGGAGTTGGTGGGGGGAAAGATCTCATATAAATGCTGTTTTCAAATAATCATAGTAACTAAGAATAAAACCACAGCTAACTCTACCTGTGAGATGTCAAATGACTGAAAATAAGAAATTTGTGTGCCAAGGGAACCAAGGCAGCCCAGGTGCTGACACAGCAGACAAGCTTGGGCAGCAGGAGAAGCTGGGCATAGGACAGGGAACCATAGTGTCACATCACCCATGTCTTTCTTTTCCACCTTGATCAATATTTTGTTATTTTTCCACTATTGCTAATGGATAGAATCAAAGCTTATTTTTCACAAGAGGTGATTAATGTACTTTAAAATTTATTTGTATTTATTTATTTATTTTAACTGAAGTATAGTTGGTTGACAATGTCATGTTAGTTTCAGGTGTACAGCAAAGTGATTCAGTTATACGCACACACAAACACACACACACACATCTCTATTCTTCAGATTCTTTTCCCTTATTGGTTATTACAAAATACTGAGTACAGTTCCCTATGTATTTGTATTTATTTTTTAATTTTTCATTTGGAGATTCTAGAAGTGTACCACAACAGAGTTCCCATATGCTCTTTACTCAGCTTCCCCGATACTAGCATCTTACATAATCTTAGTACAATGATTAAATGAGTTCATTTGTACCATTTTTTAAGATTCTACATATAAGCAATATCATATATTTGTTTTTCTCCATCTGACTTGCTTCACTCAGTATGACAATACCTAGGTCCATCCATGTTGCTGCAAATGACATTATTTCATTCTTTTTTATGGCTGAGTAATATTCCATTGTATATATGTACCTATTGTATAGCACAGGGAACTCTTCTCAATACTCTGGAATGACCTATATAAGAAGAGAATTTTAAAAAAGAATGGATATATGTATATGTATAACTGATTCACTTTGCTGTACAGCAGAAACTAGAACAACATTTAAAATCAACTATACTTCAATAAAAATTTAGAAAAAATAAAAATAAAAAACAAAGGAATGAACGTTGGTACCTGATTATCACTAAACTAGAGACTTTCTTTGGATTTCACTGGTTTTTCTATTAATGTCCTGCTAAGCCTATCAGAGCCCTGGGTCACAGTGATCAGCTCAGGGATTGGCCTGTGACCCGATCAGAGCCACCGAGAAGCTCAGATGCATCTTTGGGCTTTTGAGGAAGAGGAAGGTGTAGTATCCTATGGGGCTTTACCTCACGGGATATAAGCCTGGCACTGTGGTAAGCATTCTGCTATGTGTGTTAATTAATATTAGGCTTTGCTAAGAGACAGAAATCTCACATTTGCAATAATCTAAACAAGATAGAGATGTATTTTTTTTCTTACATGAATGAAGTCTGAGGTAAGCAATTCAGGGTGGCTCAAGGTCAGCAGGGAGTGGTTTCTTTCTTGCTCTGTCATCCTTGATAACATGGATGGTCCCAGATGGATGCTTGAGCTTCTAGGCTGCAGGGAGGAGGAAAGGGTGAAGAGGGAAGCTTCAAAGACACTTGCTGGAAATTGCGCATGATGCTTCCTCTGCTTGTATCTCATTGGCCACGCTACTATGCATAAATGCAGTAGAGGTGTGGAAAATGTGGTCTTTACCTCAGGAGACGTGTGCCCAGCCACAGGTGAGAGGTTTTATGATAAAGGAAGTAAAGGGAAAATAGCTGTGGGTGAACAATGAGCTTTTTCTGCTGCTCTCTCCACCAACCAAGAGCCTGACTGAGAATAGAGCCTGTCCTGAAGGAGCAAAGTTGAAAGATGAAAATAAATCAATCTTACCCCAGTGGTATCTTTGAACCTCCGGATCAAACTGCACCTGAAGACAGACCACCCCTGCTACTTAAGCTAATAACTCTCCTTCCCTCCCCTCCCTCCCCACTTCCTTCCTCCCTTCCTCCCTTCCTTCCTTCCTTCTCATTGTTTTTTTTTTTGTTTGTTTGTTTTTTTAACTCTGAAAAAATCTGGATGGGTACAGAAAGGAGTATTCTCCCAAAGAGCATTTAAAGTCATTTTTATTTCTTTGTCCTCTCAAGCTCTCCATTCCCCTCACAGTTGCTCAGAAAGACAACTGAATTTTCCCTTATATCTCCTAAGGGCCAAATTATGCGTCTCCATGCTCTATTTCCTTTCAGCCTAAAGGAGAAGGAACTGCTGGTGTTTCCTAGAACTTGCCTTTTAGGATTTGATTAAAAATTTCAAAATATGTTGGCTTGTAAATCTCTACTAAGACTTGTACACTGGAATTCTCAGCTGGACCTATTCTAGGTATGTTTACTTATCTTTAGCAAATGCTTCTTGGAATTCTTTCCCTATTCAGTAAAAACTCCTCTGCCCAATAGCTTGGCTACATACCACCTCCTCTTTCTCAGTTCTGACTTTTACTAACATTAATAGCATCTGTGAGAATTAGAGCTTAATGGATTTCTTTCTGTTGATCCGAGAATCCTGCCATAATAGATCTCATTTTAAAGGATTCCAAACAATTGGTCAGCAGTCCAACTTTTTTTTTTTTTTTAAGTAACTTTGCTAGTAGAATCAATTTGCCCAGACTGTTCCCTTGGCATCTTTTTTTCTGGGTCTTTCCTTTGAAGCAGAAGGTCCAAAATATTAGGTTTGGAAGTTTTCCTTTCAGATTCTGAAAGCATGGTTTTCACTTAAATTATTATGCTTCTCTGTCCCTACTTATATCAGTAAAGTGATTAAGAGTGTCTACCAACTGCAATTCTCAAGCTCTGAAATTTGGCCTTTGGAATTTAAATTATACCGCAGCACCATATGGTGAGGCAGAGGAGAAAGGAGTGCTCAGTTTCTCGTCTAACAGAGAGCTCCTCTCAAGCAAGGGGTATTGTGGTCACAGTCCAAGTTTCCCCGGCCCTCTGAGGCTTAGCATCTCCTGCTGCCTCTCAAGGCACATGTGCACAGGATTTTCTAAAGCAGCTGCGAGAAAAGTTGCTACAAACCAGAGAGATGAGTAAGAGCCCACCTGAGTCCACCATCACCCGTCTTCCCACCACTGATACTGACACAGCCATGAAGCCAAGCCCTGGAAATGGGAGAACTCTAGGTGTCCTTCACTTATATGCATTAAAAAAAAAATGTATGTAACTTGAGGCATATTAAGAACATCATTCCTTTCCCTGAGGGCATGGTAAGCAGTGGCTACCAGCCCAATGCAATTTTGCTTGGGAGCACCACGGAGACCCCTAAAGCTTCTGAAGCCCAAGGTCAAATGCTACAAAAGTCCAGGTGTGTGGGGCGGGGAGGATGCTGCTAATTTATCATTATGGGGACTCTTCTCTCTGAATCTGTCACAAATAAATGGGACCCAAGGAGCTACACATCCTCTTTAGGATTATAAATGGGATCCTGACGTTTTCGACTCACTGCCACCATCGTGACTGAGTGTCCTTTCTCTCACTCCCGATATTAGGGGGCACCTTACCACTTACTGAGATGGCGAACTTGTACTTGCCTTCTCTCAAGTCAGTGTCAAGACTGTTCAGGACTACCCAGGGGTGGAGATCGCTCTTGTTTAGTTTGCATAGGAATTGAGCAAGGTCCTCTCGTATGCTGGTGGCACTGGATATCTGCTCTTGTCCTCCAGACCCGCTCTGCACATGCGCTCTGCTCCTGGTGGCTGACCTGGATGGGTGACATCCACGGGACCCTGCCCTTTGGCTTCTAGTAGGGGTGTCCAACAGCGAGTACACGCAGGGAGGTTGGGGTACTTGCTTCCCTGGCCCCCTTTCTGTGGGGTCAGCAGTGCTGACACACCCACAAAGCTCCTGCCACTTGGCCCTCTCCTCTCTGATTTCTGGTAACCTCTCTCACTGCCTGACCCTCCGGGCTCTGAATCTCCTCCCTGCTGTCACTAGCCCTGAATAGTAACACCATCCATGGTGGTTTCCCTAATCCTGCCCACACTTTTATAAATAATCCATTTCTTAAACTCTCTCCAAATTTCTCAATTCCGGTGTGCCTCGTGTTTCTTGCTGTAACCCTATGTGTTAAAACAGTGTTGTCTTGATTTATCCGTTTTCCCTTCTGCCTCTTCCACATGTTCTGACTCAGTCTTTCCTCTTAAGTGTCTGTAAAAGACCACCATCTTTGTTTGCTTGTGCTTGCTTACTTCATGCACTTTTGCCTCGCCTGATTTCCAGAAGGATGTGATGATGTGCCTGTTGGCTGGTTGTGCCCCAGCACTGACTTTCCTCTGCCCATTTTAAATATCGGGCTTCCCTGGTGGCGCAGTGGTTGAGAGTCTGCTTGCCAGTGCAGAGGACACGGGTTCGAAGCCCTGGTCCGGGAAGATCCCACATGCCGCGGAGCAACTAGTCCCGTGAGCCACAACTACTGAGCCTGCGTGTCTGGAGCCTGTGCTCCGCAACAAGAGAGGCCGCGATAGTGAGAGGCCCGTGCACCGCGATGAAGAGCGGCCCCCGCTTGCCGCAACTGGAGAAAGCCCTCGCACAGAAACGAAGACCCAACACAGCCAAAAATAAATAATTATTCTGCCTTCCTCATGGAATTACTTATTAAAAAAAAATGCACTATATCTTAGGTCACCCATATAGTCTTTTAAAGAAACTCGGGAGAAACCTTCAAACTGGCTATTCCCTGTCACGAAGACAACCTCTAAAACTAGATTTTATTGAATTCAGTCCCTTAAAATAGAATTTGATTGACCCTTTTGGAATGGATATAACCTCAGAAATATAATATGCACTTGTCCGGTAACATTGAAGTATGTCCTATTTCGGTTAGCACAGATGTCACTTTGATTCTTTTGAGATAATTGTCTTCTTATAGAAAACGGAAAATTATTTTCTTAGGTACCCATTGCCCTATCAGAAAAAAAAATGCCAAGAAAAATAATGCCAATGTATCACACTTGTGATAAAAAATAATCCAGATATGGGTGCTAATTTCTAGGTTACTCAAAATCAGGATAGGTTATTCAAGACTCAAGTAGACACGACATAATTTGTAGTACAAGAGAAGTATATGGTGCCTTTAAATAGTGGTAAAATGTTTTGAATCCTAGGTATTCTGATGATGGCTTTGGACCAGAACTTTTACCCAAATAGGAAAAGGAGATGTGGCAGATGCTATGAATGGCCCACGCATCTCCCCGTCACCCCTCCACCCCCAGACGTCACCTGCTGCTTCCATGGAGAATTCCTCTACTTGCCCAAAGCTTCCTCTCACCTGTATCTCTCTGCCATTGGGATGTGCTGGGCCTGGGTGAGGCGGATGCCCCAGTAGCAGCCCTCAAGTGTATAGGGACAGGAGCTGCAGGATAAATATCCACATACCTTTATCCATCTGGGAGAAGGGACAATTCTGAGATGTGCTCTATGCAGGCACTAGTGGATCCCCAGCAGGACTGAAACCCTGTTGCCCACGGCAGTAACATCTTCATTAGCATACACTTTATTGGTTTTCCTCTCTTTCCTGTCTCACTTCGCTACTCTCTCTGTGTTTCTTGTGATCGCCTCCCAAATAAACGACTTGTACACAAAATCTTGTCTTAGGGACTGACTTTTGGGTGAACGTATTTAGGACAGGAAACTTCAGAAGGACAGTGAGAGGAGAACTATGGAAGATGAGATCAGGTCATTCTTAGCTACAAGAGAATCGCTGTCTTTTATGTTCTTCTGAATCATCTCTGTCTTTAGATTATAAACTACTGAGAACACTGGCTGTTTCTAATCAACTCTATACATCTCTACACTCTATGTGTGCAATGAAGAAAGACTCGATAAATATTTGATAATAATGACAATTCTAAGATCATGCTATTTATGGTAGCCATTACCCTAGTGAAGGGATATAATTATTGCAAAAGAGCAAATTGAATTCTGCCTTTTATAAAAGGTAAGTGCTGTCAGCTCCCTTTGAGTCATCTCAAGAAGCTAAAAAAAATATAATGTCTTCCTCAGATGAGAACTGTTAGGGGGTGATAAGTTGATACAGTTGTGTTCAAGGCAAACTGAATTTCTTCTCAGGTAGCTTGTCAGTTTTTCACATTCCTCCCCTCATGTTGCACATACATGGAGTGATTGCAACGTCTCTGCGTAGTTCCTTAGACAACACAGCTTCACCAAATGCACATTGAGGGTCTGTATCTGCATGCACAGCTCAGTCTTAGCATTTAGAACTGGCTGCAGACCTTTCTAAATCTTATCGGAAGGAGCCCAATCCAAACACAAATGGCAGAGAATTCAATGGAGAAAACAATAATGAAACAAGAATTATGTGCATTATTTAACTCTCAGCAACTCCCCAAATTCTGGCCTTTATTCTTTGACTTGTCATCCACCCACTTATTCAATGATATGAATAATGTTTTCTGCATATTGTTTAGGATTTTTTTCCCATAAATTACTCACCAGCATTGATCATATAGTAGAACAGTGAAGAGTCACACCTAGGATGGTACCAGACAATTTCTTCATCTAGCTAATATTAAAGAAATTGAATAGGCTCCCACAAGCTGCATGGTACAGCCAAAAAAAAAGAATTGGAATACTGGAATAAAGTTAATTGGTCAGCCTAAGGGAAAGTGAACCTAGGTGTGTGTTCGATTACCCTTGAGACTTTTCTGTGAGTTTGGCATTTTTCAACACAAAAAGTTGGAGAAAAAAAGATGTGATTAGCTAAATAATCACTAAAAAATTTGGTGGAATTAACTGGAAACAGTTAAAAAAAACCAAAGTGAATTGTGCTTCAATACTAAATTAACTGCATAGCACAGGGAACTATACTCAATATTTTGTTATAACCTATAAGGGTAAAGAATCTGAAAAAGAGTATATATATATGTACTGAATCACTTTGCTGTATACCTGAAACTAACACAACATTGTAAATCAACTATCCTTCAATAAAAAATACTAAATTAACTAATTAATTAGTTAATTGAATAAATGAATGAACGATCTGATCTCCAACCTTTTATTTTTTATTTAGAAGAAAATACTGAAAGTGAGAACTATCAGATGGAGAATTTGTTACCAGGAAGATTTCAGAAAATGGAGGAGTTGGAGACTAAAATGAAGCTTTCCTTCTTAGTTGCATTGTTGAAACTTGCAACCAATTAATTTCCCCAAAAGCTCCCCATTCTATATTAGCCTCTAAATAGAAACCTGTTTCTGCTTTCATTTCCAGTTAACCCTCCATTGTACAGTAGACAGGGAGCAATACTGTGGACCAATAAAAGCAGCAAGAGGACAGACCACAAAAGATACCGGCTGGTTGTGCTATTCCTTTCTGGTTACCCTCAGAGCCCACAGTCCATTTCTGCAGAGGATTTTACCTATGAAACATCATGCTCTGTACCATGTGCCCTCGCCATCCAGGCCACATCCTACTGGAGTAGTGAAGGGGCCCAGGTTCAAAGATGGCCAAAGGTCAGCAATCTTCCAGGTGGCCTGGATCTATCCTGTTTTGTGGCTGGCTTCTCTGAGGATGTTGGAAGATGAGACACACACAGACATACAGCAAGAGGAGGGCAGCACGGAACCAGGGAGGTAACAAAGAGATGCCTCTAAGTGTGGATGCTGTCATGGGAAGAGAAGTGAGTCCTTAGACAATGGCTGCAGCAGTGGAAGCAAAAGCAGAAAATTATTTGTCAAGATTCTTGTCCCTTGTTTTCAAGGGACAAAAACCCAACTTGAACTTACTTAGGCAAAAAAGGGAAATTTATTGGCTGGCATAGCCATGAAGATTAGGTATGTGGGGTTTCCCTGGTGACGCAGTGGTTGAGAGTCCGCCTGCCAATGCAGGGGACACGGGTTTGTGCCCCGGTCCGGGAAGATCCCACATGCCATGGAGCGGCTGGGCCTGTGAACCATGGCTGCTGAGCCTGTGCGTCCGGAGCCTGTGCTCTGCAACGGGAGAGGCCACAGCAGTGAGAGACCCGCGTACCGCAAAAAAAAAAAAAAAAAAAGATTGGGTATGTGGTTAGGTAGGATGAGAAGCAAGAATTGATCCCAAGCAGAAATTACAGTCTTTGTCTTGTAAGCTTGTTTCCCTTGTGTCTTGTGTGTTTTATTTTCTCTATTTGTCAACAGGCATCATCAATACAGGGAGAGGGGACATGACAGCTGTAACACTAAAACATTTTAGGGAAAGGCTCTGATTGGTCCTGCTTAGGTCACATAACCATCACTGGACAAATCAGTGTGGCTAGGAGGGCTATGTACTATGGTTGACAGTTTTCATGGTTTGCACAAGAGAAAAAACAGACCTTCAAGAGAAAGAAGGTAAATTTCCCCAAAGAAGGGGGAAACTGGGTAGAGTAAATCATTGATACCTACCTTAGTAGCCATAATGGCAGAATGTTAGAGAAGGAATCAGTGGACATCTATTTCGGAGCACAGTAGCACTTAAGATTTGGTTGTGTCATCAGAGCATCTCCTAATCTCCTAAGGCTACAGCTGTTCATGTGTATTAGCCAGCTATTACCATAATAAGCTGCATAACAAACATTCCAAAGATCTCAGTGGCTTACCACAACAAACATTTATTTCTCATTCATGAATTGGGGGTCAGCAGGGATGACTCTGCTTTGTGCTTTGATCCCGGTTTTCTCTGTGCATCTTCTCATTCTGGGATAAGTGCTATCTGGGGCATGCTCTTTTCATGATGAAGGGCAAAAGCTCAAGAGATCAAGACAAACTCTGCACTAGTATTTTTAAATGTCTCTGCCTCTGTTTGCATCATGTTTATCAACATTCCCTTATCCATGCCCATCATCAGGGCCAAAGGAATTCCACAGAAGTGAGGAAGAGAAAGTGGATACTTGCTGGATAATAAGACAATCTACCATAATCCTGAATGGCATTGAAAGACATTCTAGGAAGTCTGCTGAAATTGCTTTTGCTGTTTTCTTGTTTTTCTATATATTTATTTAGTGGATCTATATCTCAGTTCAGAAATCCAAGCGTTGAAGTATACTTTATTTCCTCTAATGCAACTTAATTCTATTTGGAGCCCCCATTCAGCTGAGTGGCTGAAACTTGACCTCCTTGAATTCAGAATCATCTGTGTCTTTTTCCCGATCGGATCTAAATCCTGGGGGTTTATGTATTATCAAAACATATCTGGAGAGCATCTGGTCTTCGAGGCATCTTTCTGCACATACAGCCGCTGAAGTGTTCATCATTCTTCTGTCTCAGAAGTCAATCCTTGCAAATGACCACTGGGAGCTCACATCTGTGACTTGCTTTACATGAGAATCATTCAGCTGTTTCTGTGCTATGGTGGGCTTTGTGGGGCCAGGAATGACCAAAGTTCTGCCTGCTTAGATGCACATGACTCTCCCCAGTCTCTATAGACTGTGCTGCTACAGCTCCAGGCAGCTCCATTCACATGGGCAACAGAGGTCAGGTACCCATCCCTTGGTCCTACAAATCTATCTTAAGTTTGCTGCCTACTGGGGGCTCTGACTAGGAAAAAGGGTACAAAGCCACAGTCTTGAGGACTTGCTCTTTTCCAAATATTTAATTTGTCCCTGGATTTCTCCCGCCAATCAAGAATTTTCTAACTTTGAAGAAACCCTAGTCTACCCAGTGACTTTCCCCCAACTCAACCCTGTTCTCAACCATGGAGTTTCTCTGTCTCTGCTGAGGATGGTCTCCATCTGTCCTCTCCTCCTTCAAAACAGGGCCTAGGACTTTGGAAACCCAACCCAGGAAAACGCCACTGTTTCAGCTCTCCACCAGGGTGTGTCCCTGCCTGGAGGCAGTGAGCTCAAAACAGCCTAACTGTTTGGAGAGGAAAGAACATAGGGAAGAAATGAACTACTGGGGGAAATAGCTTAAAAATATGACCTTTACTACATTTACAGGGACCCACTGATCATGCATCAGTTCTTAGGAATTTGAAGGAAATAAAAATTTAACAACACACTTTCATAAGTCATATCAGTTAGGCTTCAAATGGATTTTGGTACTTATGTTAAAATAGGGATTTGTTTGACATGGTGGAAAATCACAACATTTCTAACTAAATAGCAAACCTATTCACATTATGAAAAAAGGTTCAAGAGGAACTAGAAAGTTGTCCAAAATCCCTGTTATTTTCCCTGTGACAAGCTGGAAAGGGTGGCCATTCCCTTGCAGAATGTGAAACACTGGCCTGAAGAGTTCCTCATTTTCCACCCCAATTGCCAAACTTGCTATTGCACACCTTCTATGGGTCACAGTGTTTAAATATCTTGGTGTATACGCACACACACACACACACACACACACACACACACACACACACACACACATATATATATATATATATATATATATATATGCTATTCTTTGGTGGACTCTTTTGGAGATGTTTGATCAGCTAATGAGACTGCAACTCCCCATTTTCCCAGGAACGACTCTCACCCTAATAGTTCGTTCTTCAGCCACCATGATTATTCTGTGCAAACCCATCTCTAGCTATGCCACCTGGATCAGAGTTGGATATAAGCTCTAAACTTGACAATCTCCTGGGCCTCTGGGGCTGACACTGAAAGGTGAGTCTGTCTCTTGGCTGAATCTTCAGGTCCTGGAAAGCAGAAGCTGATTTGGGGAGAGAACATAGAAGAAACCTTTGCTGAATGTGTCCTCCTAGTTTTGTCATTGCCAAGTCCTTTCTCTCCTGAGGTCGTGTGTCTTGCTCCCTCCAGGCCTTTGAGACTCTGCACCATCTCACAACAAATCCCCTTCCTTTGTGAACTTGAGCTCATCTAATTGTATTTCTCTTGTTTGCAACTAAAGAACTTGAACAAATACACTTTTCCTTTTGCTGAGCTCAGTTAAACCAGAACCTTATTTATATCAACAAAGGACTTAATTAAGCTGAGTGGGTAACAGTGTCAAGAAGAACTTGGATAACCAGGAGTAGCTGATCATAGTTCCTTTAAAAGAAAAGAGAACATAGCGGTGGCTACATGTGGAGTCACAAAGTCCCAATCTATAATTCTGCATGCATCAAACTGTCAGTGTGGAGTGCTGGTTGTTTATATGAGAGCAGGATCTGAAACATTTATGCCCCTAGTTATAGAACAGTGTGAACAAAGGAAGGGGAACTTTTACAGCCTGCAAGGAGGAGCTGAGGGTTCACAGGTGGAGGGAATACACAAGAGCAAAGTTTTCACTTCAGACACAGGAAGTTTTTGTCATGCTTATTATTTTAGGCTACGAGACTGCCTGCTTTCATGTATTGATATATTGACTTTGCAAAAATAAAATCATTAAAAAAATGTTTGATCACATGATTCTAGCCATCTGCTTCTGGTGACGAAGTTGGGGGGTGCAGAAAGCCAAGAAAGGATGTACTTATCTTTTGTCAACGGAGGCAAAAATAAAATTCACAGATCAAAACTTGGAACTTGGGGGAAGGAACATCCGGATTTCTCAAATAAGTCGAGAAATACGCAAACTGTAGACCTCTCTCGAATTCTGGAAAAATCTAACTTTGGGGGGTGAGTTTTGCCTGCTTTCTAGAAGATGAACTCGGGTCAGTGGATGTGGGTGCTATAGGAAGTGACTGGAGTTTGAGGCTTCAGATTCAAGCATCACTGAAGAGGAAATTTCCTCTTTCTCTGGATAACCTCTGCTAGAGGATACAAATAGAAATGAGTCTATTTGAGTACCCTTGAAATTTTGCCTGATTTCATTTGTTGAGTATTCCATTTAAAGGCCCCAGTTTCCTGGTGTAAGCCCCAGAAAAACACTTGCCCTGAAAAAAGCTGTATTCCACGATCACATCTCACAGTATCGGCCGACAAGAGCATCTGGCAGTTAGCTTTTTATAGAGCGGGGGAAACAATCTCTCTTTTGAACCATTTTTCTGGTTCTTTAAATTAATAGAACTTCTTTTTCTTGAGGACGTTCCTGGAGTGTAGCAGCAGGGCATTTATTCTTCATTCTTCAACTTCAGAATTTATTTAACTTCTAACTCCACTAAGTCTGCCCTCAGCCTTTGACCTCCTTTCTTGCTGTTAAATTGAGCTTTCTGTGATTGCTGTGGACAAGATGACTCTAGACAAAATTGGAAGGAGGTCACATTTGTCATTGGCTCCCTTTCACCCCCCCCATTAGCACGATTCCCTTTCTACTTCCCATCCACGCCAAGTCACTCACATTGCCTGGGTGATCCATCTTATGTAGACCCAACTTTCTCTGTAGTGCCCAGAAATCCCACTTCTGTACTTAACTATGAGCAAAACCATATTTACTTATTTTTGTTAACTTAAAACATACAATTATTGAACATATATTGTGTTAGGCATATAGATACAAAAGCAAATGTCAGGGGCTTCCCTGGTGGCGCAGTGGTTGAGAGTCTGCCTGCCGATGCAGGGGACACGGATTCGTGCCCCGGTCTGGGAAGATCCCACATGCTGCGGAGCGGCTAGGCCCGTGAGCCATGGCCGCTGAGCCTGCACGTCCGGAGCCTGTGCTCCACAACGGGAGAGGCCACAACAGGGAGAGGCCCGCATACAGCAAAAAAAAAAAAAAAAAGGAAATGCCACAGGGCCCCTGTTTTCAAAGAGATCACAGTCTAGGCAAGATAGAGGCATACAAATGTATGTATGTGCAATAGCAAAGCAAGCAACTATCATAATAATCCTTAGGTAAATAATAGAAATGTGACATGATAGAAATGGATGAAAGCCCTTGGCAATTAGAAGGAAAAGCAGAATTGGGAGTGAGGGAAGATTTGGGAAGGATTCAGGTTAGCTGAATCAAATCTATTCCAGAAAAAATGTGAGATAGCAGATTTTCAGATTGAGGGGAAACTGTATTTCCTTATTTTAAAGGGGAAAAATAAGAATGCATTGTCAGAAACAAGGGTGAACCTCAGACCAGGACCCAAAGATGACAACTGAACAACATTTGAAATCGGGTTGACCCTGGAAGATCTAGGTTATGTGGTCACTGAATCCATATTTCTTAAGAGATTAGGAGATTGGATCGTAACCTAAAATGTAAAATGTTGATTGTTTCTTCTTACAAAAATAATGTGCAATGAGCTGAATATCAATTTTGAAGTTAGAACTGGAGAAAACTGGAATTGAGATGAACCACGTGGCATATTTATTGATCTGCTTTGGCTTAGCGGCTTATCCTTTGCCACATAGGTTTTCATAAAGAAGGAGAGTAATATGATAGGTTTCTTCAAAAGTCTATTATGAAAATAGAAAATGACATTTTATTCCTGGGTAGAATTAGCCTGATCCCGGTAGATCTCTCGGGACATTGTTTCGTGTACTGTCCTTCTTGAAGAGCTTGATGGATGCCATTATGGGGTTAGTGGGTGATGGGGCTGGGGTGGAGGTGAACTTAGAGAAACACCAGAGGGCAAAACAGTGAACACTCACCTTTTAAATTCACATGGAAACATGCTATCAAGGAGGAAAACTCAGAAAAACATGACATTTCCTAAACTGTGGTATTTAAATGCTGTATTTATCCTAGGCATTTTTTCTCCAAAGAAGAAATACAAATGGCCAATAGGCACATGAAAAGATGCTCAACATCCCTAATTATTAGAGACATGCAAATCAAAACTACAACGAGGTACCACCTCACATTGGTCAGAATGGCCATCATTAAAAACTCTACAAATAACAAATGCTGGGGATGATGGGGAGAAAAGGGAACCTTCCTACACTGTTGGTGGGAATGTAAATTGTTAACAGCCACTATGGAAAACAGTATGGATGTTCCTTAAAAAACTAAAAATAGAGCTAACATATGATCTGGCCATCCCACTCCTGGGCATATATCTGGAGAAAATGCTAATTCAAAAGGATATATGCACCCCAATGTTCATAGCAGCACTATTCACAATAGCCAAAATATGAAAGCAACCTAAATGTCCATTAATGGATAAAGAAGATGTGGTACGTATATACAATGGAATACTACTCAGCCATAAAAGAATGAAATAATGCCATCTGCAGCAACATGGATGGACCTAGAGATGATCATACTAAGTGAAGTAAGTCAGAAAGAGAAAGACAAATTTGCATTTGGCAATCTGCCTGTAGGAGGAGAGCTTATAACTAGAAAGAGGACATTCCTGTGCAAACAGAATTGTAGACTCAGCCCCTGGGAACGTGTTTCTTAGTCTTACAAAGATGAGGGTGGCAGCAATGAGGTGGTTCTCTAAGTGTGAACTTGAGCTACCTGGGGAAAGTTGTTGAAAACACAGATGCCTGTAGAGAACAGACGTGTGGTTGTCAAGAGGGAGGGGGTTAGGGGAGGGATGGAGTGGGAGGTTAGCAGATGTAAGCCATTGTATATAGGATGGATAATCAACAAGGTCCTACTGTATAGCAAAGGGAACTATATTCAATATCGTATGATAAACCATAATGGAAAAGAATATGAAAAAAAAGAATATAAAAAAAAACCCCAAAACATAGATGTCCGGGTTCCACTTAGACCCTCTGAATCAGAAACTCAGGTGGAAGGGCCTACGAATCTGCACCCCAGCAGACTCTGACACCTACTACAACCTTGTTGCTTAAAGTGGAGTACAGGGCCAGCCTCACCTGGGGGCCCCATCCCTGATCTCCTGAATCAGGGTCCGCATTTTAACATGTTCTCCCACGTGATTCTTCACGCAGTCAATTTGAAAAGTCCTGGCCTAATGGTTTGAGAAACATTCATTTCCCCCAAAGTATTCTTTTCCTGACAGATTCTGAGAAGTGGGAGGGAGAGACAAGTCACAGAGTATTCGTCTGTTGCCCAGGTGAGGCAGCCTGGCACACAGAGGCCCTCCGACAGGGCGCCCAGATGATTCTGCTGCAGTGGGGACTCTAGGGAAGGGGTATCAGTCTGCCATCTCCAGGGCTGGCATCTTTAAATGCTCCTGGAGGCAGCATGGACGTCCTGATGGGCACTGGCAGCAGTGCTATGGGGGTGTCCTCAAATGGCTTACCAGGTGACAGATACCCAAGGAAGGGGGAGAGGGAGGCAGGCCACCCTGCTGAGTCCCAGAAGGAACAGGGGGAGACTGTGGGGCTTTGAGAACTGACAGTCTATGTAATGTCACTGTGAGCAAGATCTGCAAGTACAGATCAGAGGCTGGGAAGGCTGAAGGAAAGCAGGTCACATTACAGTGTGTTACACCAAACAAATGCGATCAGAGGCAGTGTTTATGTGCCCCAGTGGTTCTCAACCAGCGGCTGTTTTTAGAGCCCTGAGGGCATTTGGCAATGTCTGGAGACTTTGACATCTCGGAGGTCGAGGCCAGGGTGTACGGCTAAACATCTACAATGCATAGGGTAGCCCCGAGAACAAACCCTATCCGGACCAAAATGTCAGTAGTGCCCAGGTTGAGAAATTTGGAAGTGTATCCCAGAGATGAATTTACAAAAACACAGTATTCTCCATCAACTTTACAACCATCATTGGTGATATTTAAAGATGTACCACACAGGTAAGGTACTGAGGGAAGTGGGAAACCTTCTAGCTGGCAATCAGTTGACTACAGCATCATTTCAAATTGGCTCTTTTTTCAAGTACCTTTGCAGATATTGAAGTTAAACTGATTAATCTCAAATAGCCAGTGGAGTCTTCTGACCTCTTAAAACTACTGGGCACTGTATTTATCCCATTTCCTGATTCTTTTTTATTCAGTACTATCAGTTCTGAAAAATAATGACAAGTGACTCAGCAGTAAGGCGACCAATTCCTGCCGAGTGCTGAGAACCGTGTTATCGGGGCCCAGCAATTGGAATACTCTTGTTTTATCACACACTAGGCCTCCAGGCTAGAGGAGGGGAGAAAGTGATTACCCATCACACACTGGTACCCAGCGCTTGCTCTTCATATCTGATCAATTATGAGCTTAAAAAACAAACTACATATATATAAAAATACATTTTTGGAATAACCAGTTATTAGGTTTTTATTCCTGTTATCAGTGGGCCATATTGAGAACTCACCCAAAAAAGGAGAAAAGTGATTCTAGGAAGTCAAATTTCTGGGCTGGGAAAAGAAGACACTTTCTAGGGAGGGCTATGGACCTTAGTAAAAATCCACCAAGAGACACATGAAAGTAAAAATAAAATTAATTTTGTTTGTTTTTTGGAAAGAAGAATATAAAGTTTCAAGAAGAAGCATGCTGTAGGTAAAAGAGCATTGGAATTTAGATTAGACAGACTTTTGTGTGAATCCTGGCTCTGCATAATACTAGCTGGGCGACTACGGGCTTGTTCTTATTCTGTTTCCATTTTGGTTAAAAAGGGATATTACTATTTACTTCATAGGTTTGTGCATTGGTTAGCTATTGCTGTGTAATAACCGCCACAAAATTGCAGTGGCATAAGGCAATAAAGCTTTGTTTATGTTGTGTGGGGTCAGCTGGGAGGTGGCTAATCTAGGTTAGTTTTTTTAAAAATTATTTTTATTGAACTATAGTAGATTTACAAAGTTGTGTTAGTTTCAGGTGTACAGCAAAATGATTCATATATATATATATGCTTATCATATATGCATATATATATATATTCTTTTTCAGATTCTTTTCCGTTATAGGTTATCACAAGATATTGAACATAGTTCCCTGTGCTATACAGTAGGTCCTTGTTGTTTATCTATTTTATGTATAGTAGTGTGTAACTGTTAATCCCAAACTCCTAATTTATCCCTCCCGGCCACCATTCCCCTTTGGTAACCATCAGTTTGTTTTCTAAGTCTGTGAGTCTGTTTCTGTTTTGTAAATTAGTTCACTTGTATGAATTTTTAGATTCCACATATAAGTGATATCATCTGATGATATTTCTCTTTCTCTGGCTTACTTCACTTAGTATGATAATCTCTAGGTCCATCCATGTTGCTGCAAGTGGCATTATTTCGTTCTCTTTTATGGCTGAGTAATATTCCATTGTGTGTATGTACCACATCTTCTTTATCCATTCATCTGTCGATGGACATTTATGTTGCTTCCATGTCTTGGCTCTTGTAAATAGTACTGCTGGCTTAGAGTGATTTTGTTCTCTGAGAGCCTCATTCCTCTCCTGGGACCAGAGGGCTGCCTGAGAATGTGTTGCCCTATTTCAAATCTTTGCTTGTATCCCATCTATTAACACACTATTGGTCAAAGCTGATCACATGACTGAGGCCAAAGCCAAGGGGAGGGAAAATACACCCTGCCCCATAGAAGCAAAAGCAAATCACATAGGCAAACTCAACATCCCTGGAGCAGAAAGTCTACACTTCCCAGGAAAGTGAGGGGCAGGGAGTGAACATTTCTGAAAAATAATCTAATCTACTACTGCTGCTAAAGTGATTAAGTGAATTTATGTCCTCAGAGCACCTTGCATAATGTCTGGCACCAAAGTATTTAATAAACGTTAGTTCCTTTCTCCTCCTCCAAACTCTGATTTTACAATGAAGAATGGCGAGTATGAACTTAATTTCAGAGATACCATGACTATTTAAAAATAAACTTGGGGCTTCCCTGGTGGCACAGTGGTTGAGAGTCCGCCTGCCGGTGCAGGGGACACAGGTTCCTGCCCCAGTCCGGGAGGATCCCACATGCCGCGGAGCGGCTGGGCCCGTGAGCCATCACCGCTGAGCCTGCGGGTCCGGAGGCTGTGCTCCGCAACAGGAGAGGCCACAACAGTGAGAGGCCCATGTACTGCAAAAACATAAAAATTAAAAATAAATAAAAAAATAATAAACTTGAATTCTGTAGTATGATCAGCTGTGAGAGAAGGTATAAAAGGAAAGGAAGAGGTATTGAGAAAATATGGAAACAGTCAGAAGAAGAATGAGGGGAGAAAGAAACAATACCTCCTCAAATTTGTAAGGCGGGGGATAAAAAAGTTATAGCAATACAGCCACACAACAGAGGAACAATAAAGAAGGAGGAGGAGAAAATGACTGAACAAGAGAATCACCATGAAATCCTGGGAGCTTTTTCAAAATATATACACCGTTCTTCCCTCCCCTCTCTCCCAAGTTCTGAACTGCATGTTTTTCACACGGAATAGCCTAGGAAACGAAGAGGAATGTGCATAGTTTTATGGCCTCTCTCAAGGTTTTATGAAAGACTAATTGGCGTTTTAACCACCGTTTACAAGGTCATTGAACGCACTCTATCCCGATACTTCAGAAGCTCTAATCTGAATGTGGCTATTATTTCGACCTGCTAAATGAGTGATCATTTATTTCCTGGGAAGGTAGTGTGAGGGAGAGAGAAATGGTACCATAGAGATCAAGTGAAATTGACTTGTGGTTTTCGACTCATGACTTGGTCCATCCAGAAAAAAGAATATTCTCTGCACAACCCATCTGATCATAAAGTATTTCACATCACCCCACTGCTCAGTGTTCCATAGTAGGAAAAAAATGTGCAGGAATTATTTTCTAGAGCCTTCAATATAATACTCTGCCTACAAGTACTTCCAGAAGAAGAGAAGAAATGCTTTGGTCAAATTGGACTTGGTTAACAAGAAACAAAAGGAACCCCTGTTAAGATGAAAAGTGTTAATATTTAACCAGGCTCTCCTTGTAAAGAGCAATGGTGAATGGTTTTAGCTACATCACATACTTAGGGAAACAAAGATATACAAATTCAACCCTCTTTATTTTCCATAGTGAAACTCTTGTTTGCTTTTTGCCTGAGCCATCTTGTTTATGGTCACACTGCCAAGAGCCAACACACAGGAGATGCTTAGATATTGGAGTAAAGTCAGGAAAAGGCCGTTTTCGAAATTATAATTAGCAAAAATCTGACTAGTCGTGGACATTAGCGGGAATATGGAGGGAACAATCCCTCCACACACGTTTCTTTTAAAAAAAGAAAGCTTGTACTGCTTGAAGAAATGAGAGCATTCTAAGAAAAATATTCAGCGTTTCATATCAAAAAGATAGGCTTGGAATGTAAAGGTGTAAAAACAAATGTTGAATGGTGCTGTCAGCTGGGAAACTGACATAAGGAGTGACTTAAAAAAACACCACCACCACCACACTGATTCTTAACTGAAGGGTTTCATGGAACCTGGAAAGAGGAGGCCAGAATCCAAGAATTTTCTGGTATTTTTCTTCTACCACTTTCCACTCACTCCTGCCAGCCTCTTTGCTCTTTCTCATCACATCAAGTTCATTGCCACATCCAGGCCTTTCCACACACTCTGCCCTGGGCCTAGGGAGGGGCTTCCCAACCTAGATACTGGCTCACCTCACCTCCTCACTTCTTGTATTCAGAGCTGCTTAAACATCACGCCCTCACCGAGGCCTGCCCTAACCATTTTCCCTGAAATTGCTCTCTGTTCCCCTCTATCCTCTAACGTGGCATTAAAGTTCTTCCTATCATTTCCTACTACCTGACATTACATTATACACTTACTATGCTAATCTGTTTCTTGTCTGTTCTTCACTAGAATGTAAGCTCCCTGAGGCCAGGGTCTTTGTTTTACTCACCACCGTATCTTCAGTGTCCAAGGCAGCACCTGTGTCTGGCACACAGCAGGTATTTCAGTAAACTCTGCTCAGTGAATGATTGCCTGTAGGGAGGAAAGGACATCATTTTGTACTATTCAGCACAGTTCTAAAGATGAAAATATCCTTAACGTGAAGAAGAGAAACCCTTGGCTACCACTGCTTTGTGAAAAATTCTATTGGACATATACATTCACTCCTCGAATAGCCAGTTGGACCTACCGGGTGTGGAGCACCTTGCTAGGTGTCATACGCAGAACCGATGCAAATAAGGCCGGTCCCTGCCTTCAAGGAATGATCATCTAGCGGTGGAATCGGATCTTCCTGTGTGATCGTTGGGGGTGCCATTCACATAGACATGACATAAATCACACCTTCCTAAAGCTATCAAGTACCCAACCTCTCCAGCTGAATACAACAAGCTAGGACACAACATTTCTCTTTCCTTCAGCCAACATGGTGCTTTCTAACAACCCAGATAGCAAGGGACTTTCATTCATTCAGTCAACTAACATTTATCAAACACCTGCTACATACAGTAAGTCCCCTACATAAGAACATTCAAGTTGTGAACTTTTGAAGACGCGAAAGTGCTTTCCATCAATGTCAGGCGTGAGTGAAATTGCAGCTTGCCCTCCGTCTCCTATAGCTGACGATTCTTCAGCTCTACCATCTCCCACCTCCTCTCCCTCCTCCAGTCAGTAATTCTTCTTGCCTGCTCACTCGATGCCAGCCCCTATATGCCAGCTGTTGTGCTGTATTACTGTACTTTTCAAGGTACTGGACCGTAAGATTAAAAATGTTTTCTTTATTTTTTGTGTTTGTTTTTTATGTATTATTTGTGTGAAAAGTATTATAAACCTATTACATTATAGTACTATATAGCCGACTGTGTCAGTTGGGTACCTAGGCTAACTTTGTTGGACTTAAGAACAAATTGGATTTACGAACCCGCTCTTGGAATGGAACTTGTTCGTATGTAGGGGACTTACTGTAATGGGAGTGGGAGTGGCAGGGTTGCAGAATAGAGGTGAATATGAGAAATTTGTACAACACTTTGTGCTTTAGGGTGAATAGGAACAAAGCAAATCAAATGCAATTTCTCTATTTTGATATGCTATACATAAATACATCCCCCAAATCATTTCCATAGTTATGCAAACAAGAGTGACATGAACAGAATACAAAACACAGGAAAAAGTTCACCTACATTTTTACCACCCAAACAAACGAGTACTTTCATTTTTGCATCTTTCCGGGCCTTGCAGGAAAATCTATGAATGTTTCTATCTCTATAATCAGAGTGTTGATACGATTTTATGGTCAGGCCATCTTGGGTTTGAGGCTTTGCTCGTCACCTCTGAGCTTGGAGGATGTTATGCAGGGAACATCTGTACTTCTGTCTGCAATGCCTTCAGCACACAGATACTGGATTTTATGACAGGACCGTAGTGAAGCGGCTTAAAGGGGGGCATGGAGGTGCAAAGAGCCAGCTGGCTTAGAGCAGCATAGTCGTGTGCATGCATCTTGGCAGCTCTAAAGCACTGAGCCAAAAATGTGCACGTGGCAGAAATAAAGGAGAAGAGAACAGGTTATAATGAAGTGGTTGCAATCTTCCTCCTTCATTAAGGAGGAAGGATTCTAGCTTGGTCATTCTAGAGTCTTTCTTTTTTATTTTCTGGAATTGGGAAAATTGAACAATCCCCCCCAAAAAAGAAAAACAAGCAAAAATAAATTAAAAAAAAAAAAACCCTCAACCAGAGAGCTACAGAATAAAGACCTAAGGTGAAGGAAAGACAGGGACACCATAAAATGGAATGGTTATCTTGCAAACGACATCACAGCGACATCATAGTATGCAATGCTACTAAATGTTTAATACAGGCTTTCTGAAAAAACAAAACTCTGTGTGTGTGTACACATACATAAGTTTATTATATATTTTATTGTGTCATGCACAATTTAAATAATAAAATATGTAATACTCTTTATTATAAATTCTTTATAAACAATTGATTCCCACAGAATGCTTTCATTGATTTTTGTTGAACTCTTAGATCCATTGCAACCGATAAATGAATATTGTTCTCACATAAACGTTGGTTAATATTTTCATTTATTTTAACAAGTTAGACATAAGAAAGTGAAACAACAAAGAATATGTTTAACTTGATACATTCATCAATGATGTGAGTGACTGACTTTTTTGCTAAGTTGGATAATAGTTTTGGAGCCCCGAAAGAATCTTTTCTTAATTTTTTGTGCTGTTCACAATGTAAGGCATAACACAGTTTTAAGTTTAATCTGTGTTACTAGCATTTTTTCCATGACTTTCTTAAGTCTTGACAACCAAGAAAACAAAAAATCAAGCCCTGGTTTGGAGTGTCTGCTGATTTCCATGGTGTAAACACGCCCATCATGGTCAATTTCGAGCTACCAACATGAGGTCACTGAAAATGGAATTGGGAACACAGGTCAGAAGCACTATTGTATAGTATCTCCACATTACAGATACAGAGTGTAAAGAAACCTTAAGAGTATATAGATAGTAGTAAAATGTAGTAAAATAATTAGAGAGTGATGGATTTCTAAGTCTTTATTACAGCTTCTTGAAGTATAACTGACATACAGTAAATTGCATGTACTTGAATTTGATAAATTTTGACATTTGTATATACCTGTGAAACTACTACCACAATCAAATCAAATACCTGCAAATCTCCTCACGTCCCTTTATAACCTGTCTCTTCCACTGCCTCCAAGCCCTGCCCTCAGATGACCACTGGTTGGCTTTCCATCACTATAAGGGTGATTTGTTTTCTATAAATGGAATCACTCTGCATGCACTCTTTTCTTGTCTGGCCTCATCATAACTATTTTGAGATTCACTCATGTTGTTGCACGTTCATTCCTCTTTTTCCTCTGAGTATTGCATATTTATCACTTTGGTGTATAACTTATTTTGTTGTAAGTTTCTATAATTTAATTTTTAATAATGGCTGTGTTGAACAACCAGCTGGCAAAATTCCTGAAAATTGACCCATTGGCTCTTTCAAGCTGGTGCAAGCCGGCTCTGGCATACCGCTGGTGGGCTGTGTGCAAGTGTGTGTGTGTGTCTTGCTTTAGGGAGAAGGTTGAGAGCCTTTGGGACAGTTGCAGGGTTTGAGGAATAATTGGAAATGAATGAAAGGGAAGAGAGAATTTCTAACAAGTTCTGTGTTCCCTCTTTGGCGTTCTTTGAGAGTAACTGCAGTAAAATGCTAATTAAAAATTACTTTTTGGGGGCTTCCCTGGTGGCGCAGTGGTTGAGAGTCCGCCTGCCGATGCAGGGGACGCGTCCGGAGCCTGTGCTCCGCAATGGGAGAGGCCACAACAGTGAGAGGCCCGCGTACCGCAAAAAAAAAAAAAAATTACTTTTTGGTTGCTGGCTTGTTGTTGTTGTTTTAATGTAGGAATCTTTTAAAAATTTATTTTCCTTATTTTTTTGGCTGTGTTGGCACATGGGATCTTAGTTGTGGCACGTGGGATCTTTGTTACGGCGTGCAGGCTTCTCTCTAGTTGCGGCCTGTGGGTTTTCTCTCTCTAGTTGTGGCACGCGGGCCAGGGCATGTGGGCTCTGTAGTTGTGGCACGCAGGCTTAGTTGCCCCACAGCATGTGGGATCTTAGTTCCCCGACCAGGGATCGAACCTGTGTCCCCTGCATTGGAAGGCGGATTTTTTTACCACTGGGCCACCTGGGAAGTCCCACTTGTTGTTTTAAAGAATGCATGACTGGACCACAATAGAGCTGGGCTTTGGGGGTTTTACGGGAGGGACTTTTATTCCTGAGGTTTCCAAGAGAGAATTCCAAAAGCCAGAGTCAACTTGCTTCTGGTTCCTCAGGGCAAACTGGTAGAGAAGGATCTGGAGCTGATGCCTGAGCACAAGGATGCTGGGAGTTGGCTACTCACAGACCGCTTCACCTCTCCCCGAATGCACTAGACAGGCAGGTGTGTGGGAGAGGGCTTGGGCTTGGACTTCATCCTGTGTCATTGGCACATTGTCATCAGGGAGATGCAATTTAGGATGTGATACTCACTGTGTACATCCCTGAATATATCCTTGGGTAGAGGCCGAGGGGTGGGAGGTTGTTCAATGTTTCTTCTGTGCTGTAACAAACTAAAAAAGCTAGTAAGGAAAGCTGCAATGCTAACTATTTATTGAGTGTTTACTACATGCAAGACACTCAGCCGAGGGCTCTCTGTACAGTATCTGATTTAATGATCAGAGCAGCCCGAGCTGAGTCATAGGATCATACCCATTTTATAGGGAAGTTAAGTGCTTTGCTAGAGATCACAGCAGGAAGTGGTGGAGACAGTATTAGAACCCAGGTCTGTCTGATTCCTCTGGTCTTAACCCCTACACTGTGCAGCCTTCTGGTTGGCTGACCTGTAGGAAACTCAAGAGTGTAAGGAATTAAAACAAGAGTTACAGGCCTAGTTGGCAAAGGGTCTTTTCCCAACTAAATGACAGCGTCCCCGGCTGCCTAGAGAGCGTGCCTGGAGGTGACACTGGGGTCCAGTCATCTGGGGCCTTTTAAACTTTATTTTGAAACTTGGATTCACTCCTAAGGGTAATGGGGGTACCATTGATAAAGTGTGGAGTGTGGGCTCAAGTATGTATTAGAGAAAAATAGGTTGGAAAGTGGTCGTATAAGTTAAGATATAGGCTAAAGACATCCCAAAATACAAGGTAGATGTGCCTGTACTCTCTCATTTTGACAAATCCTTCCAATTATTATTTTGCAGATTAGGTTCAAAGAAGGTAAGGAACTTGCCCAAGGCCATACTGCTCCCCAGAAGCTGTGTTAGGATTTAAGGCTGTACTTTATGCAGTGAAGGAAGGACAGCTCATCCTCTGAAACCCGAGGAAGAATGAAGGATGCCTGAAAATGGAAGGAGTGGGAGTGGATAAGGGGAGGAAGGCGCCTGGAACAAAGACATATAAACTATAGTGGCTTAAGTAAATAGGCTTATTTATCTCCCAAGAAGAGTCTAGAATGAGCTCACTTGGGCTGGTAGGGTGGCTTTGTTCTATGAGGACATTCAGAGACCCTGGTGCCTTCCATCTTACTGCCCTGTAATCTCCTCGAATGTCCTTAGGGCTGATGCTGGCTCACTTCCACATTGGTGGTCTAGCCTGGGGCAGGTCAATCTTTTAGAAGACCCTGAAGTTGGCTACATCCCATTGGTCTAAGTAAGTCACATGGCCACACTTAACCACAAGGGAGTCTGGGAAATGTAGTTTCTTCTTGGGTGGCTAGATTTCTAGCTAAAACTCAGGGGTCCTACTACTGAAAAGAAGGAGAAAATGGATACTGTATGATCTGAGTCTTTTATTAGAATTGCTCCTAGGCAAGTCATGTGGGAAAACAACAAAGGCTGCCTGTATAATAGACACACAAGACAATTAATGAAAACAGTATTCTGCGACAATTTAAAGTGTGTCGTGTGGCAAATAGTGTTTCGAATAGACGGAGAGAATACATTCAGTGTCCTGTATCTGTGTCATTCCTCTGTGGCTCTCCTTTTTGCCCAGCAGGTGGGCATCTTTTGGAGACGGTGGCTGTGGCAGAGTGGGTATTTCCCATGGCTTGGGTCTTCTGCAGATCGCTCAATTGGTTGTAATATTCTGCCTGTTCTCATGAGAGGTGGGAACCAGTGGATATTTATGCTAAAAGGAAATGGGTGATGCTGATGGGGACAGTGGTGGGTGGAGACAACGGGCCCTGGGCAACCACTCCTCAGCTTTAGCTATTCCTTCCTGCCAGGAAGGAATGTGGCCAGGGTTTCTGGGAATTTGAGAGTCTCAATAGAGTCCAGAAATTCAGGTTTTAGCATGTCATCCAATCTTTAAATGTTGGCTCAAATATTTCAATACTACTCTGTGGACCAAAAGAACATCCCTGTGAGCTGAGAGCAGGCTCTGGTCTCTGACTTAATCTCTTAGATCCTTATGTCCTCATCTGTCAAATGGGAGCAATACGCACCTCAAAATGTTACAGGAAGGATGGAAGGCAATATATGTCTGGGCAGATAATCATTATTGCACCTGATTTTTTTCATGATGAATCTGCTTTAGAACTGGGAAATTCTCGTGCCCCATCCTATTGGATGGGAAGTTCAGGATGGATGTTATGAAGAAGCTAAGAGGGTAGAGTCTATAAGATTTACTGGAATTGGCTGTTGTGATTCAGGACTTCACAGCTATCCCAAAGAACATTTTCCAACATTGCCTTTTGGAGGTGTCATGCTCAAGAGTTGGGTCTTGCTTGATCAACAAGCTTGAATTAGAGAGTAAGATAAATCTGTTCTCCACTCAGCCCTTGCTACTGTGTGACTTTGGCTAAGTTATATTATATTTCCTGTTTTAAAAGTGAGAATAATAATAACTTAACTGATAAAATAATTGTCAGGACTCAATGAGATGATACATATAAAACCCTTAGTGTATACTGCTGGGCATATAGTAAGTATTCAATAAACATTAATTGTAATTAAATATTATGTCTTACCCAGGTGGAAGATTATATAAAATACATTGCTTGTTATTTTTATTTCTGATAAAATTTGTATTTTCAGGCAAATCATTTTACTTAGTCAACATCTTGAGGTTTTTTTTTTTTCTGGGATAATTGCAATAATATAATAGATAAAATCTTAGAAAATATTGCATAAATCACCTTTTGTGCAATTCCCTACTGCAAGAAGATGGTGCCAGGTGTAAAGTATTCTAAAGCAACAAAGTGACCTTTAAAGAAAAGCCATTTATTCTTAAAGTAAATCACTAAAGGAAAGGAGGAAAAGGTCTTGTATATTGCTAGTATTGGATCTTTGGGCTAGCGCCTTGTTTGGCATCATTTGGGTTGGTTACATGCTATGTATAAAGACTTATTTCAGAGCTGATAGATCCTGTGAAAAAGGAATATTGAAATTTACTACAGCAAGGAATACATGATCTGTCCTACAGAAAGCCCCACAGGCAAAAACAGTGGAGGCAAAATGCAAATGGTGAATGGGTCCTTCCAAAAAGTTATCAACCAGCAATGAAGCTCTTTTTTCAAAAGTAGACAAACTCCCACAGGCTGGTTAGACCTATTGATCATCTTTATCTGTATCACTATTATTATTACTAGTAGCAGTAATAATAATTACTGATACTTATTAGGATTTTCCTATGGACCACCCAGTGGATAAACTGCATTACATGCTTTATCTCAGTGAATTCTCTCAATAACTTTATGAGTGAGGGGATATTACTATTCCCATTTTTCAGATGAGGAAATTGATGCTTAGGAATGTTAGCTAACTGGCCCAGCTTCATTCATTTGTCAGTGGCATGGTTTGGCTTCTAACCTAGCACTGCATGGCTCCAATGTTCATGATTCTGTGAGGGAATGGAAATTCTGGTGAATGAGATGGAAAGAGAGAAAGAGATTTGATTTGGAGCTTTAAGCCCTTTCCCAGAGGGTATGTCCGAATCGAGTACCTTATTGTGGGTCTGTGGGGAGAGGGGGAAGGGAAGCCGGAAGGTCCAGGAGGGGAGCGAAGGAGCAGTGGAGACTTTGAAGACCAACTCTGAGTGCTTTACAATTTCAGCAGCTGGGTGGCTATCTCACGCTCATTCTTTGATAACCTGACTTATTTGCTCTGACTGGGGATGGCTTTTGTTATCCACGTTGGTGATCACCATTCTGGAATTCCCGTGATGTCCCCAGAGGTACATTCACACTTGTCAGACTGGGTTTGGGGACCGTGGTCTTGCAATTACGGTGCGGTTTCCAGACCCACAGTTCCAGCTCACTGACCCCAGCTGGCAGGGTGGCCCCTCTCTCCAGGTGCAGTCAGCCTCTGTCAGAAGATAAATGTCTTCGTGATGGCTCTGACAATTGTCCACTCTCCTGTGTGGAGAGGAAATGTCATTTACAACTCTGTGTTGTTGGTTATTTTCTTCGCAGCATCATCAGACTTCAGTCTTCTTGTTGAATCAAATAGTCTACATCCCTTTCATGATAATAATTTAACACATATCCTCACTTTGATCACATTTATTTATATTAAAAAAATTTTAAACATCTTTATTGGAGTATAATTGCTTTACAGTGGTGTGTTAGTTTCCGCTTTATAACAGAGTGAATCAGCTATGCATATACATATATCCCCATTGGTAGCTTGGTTGAATTTATCTATAATTACATAATGCTGTCCTTGACTATGTTAAGGGGGATTTTTGACAAAGAAACTACTTCAATTATGAAGTTGCTGATCTTGAATGGGATAAGATACAAACTAGATATATACCCATAGAAATAAGAGAAAAAATATTTTCAGGTGTAATAGGCTGGGGAAAAACTCCAAGAGTCCTGTCCTAGTAAAAGCAAAACACTATTTCCATTTTTTCTTGTTGGCTTTGGAGCCTACCAGCCACATCCTGCTGGGTAGAGCTATGGAAAGAACAGTGGACATTGGGACAGCTGGGCTCTACTTTTGGCTTTGTCATTGTATAGTCCAGAATTCTTTGGCTTGTACATCGCAGAAAGGGTAACTCAATCACTTAAGCAAAAAGGGAATTTCTTGCTTAGGTAACTTAGATGTTCAGGGGTAAATCTGGCTTCAAGTAGCTCAGAGTTATAAATTATGTCGTGAAGGCTTCTTTTCTCTCTACCCCTCAACTCTACCTCTGCTTCTTTCTCAGACTCTACAAGGCAGCTTACATCAGCTCTGGTCTCAACTTCTCCCAGGCTCTAGACCAGCAAGAAAGCACAGGACACTTTTCCAGCAGTCCTAAGTTTCACTCTGAATGAACAGGCCTAGGGATCCATGTTATCCCTGGACCAATCACTGTGGTGCTTTAATTGACCATGTCTGGATGGAGCCTCATCCAGATCCCATAAGAGTAGGGAGGGTGGATCCCCAGACAAAAGTGGGGGTTATTACCAGGAGATGGGGAAATTTACACAGGTGAGTGTCAATGCCACTCACCAATCATGTCACCTTAGAAGGATAACTAAACCTCTGTGAAAAGTAGAGTTAATACTGCCTACTAAAAGTGGATTAAAAATAGTTTGTAGACCAAATAACAAATGCTGGAGAGGGTGTGGAGAAAAGGGAACCCTCCTACACTGTTTGTGGGAATGTAAGTTGGTGCAGCCACTTTGGAAAACAGTATGGAGGTTCCTCAGGAAACTAAAAATAGAACTACTATATGATCTAGAAATCCCACTCCTGGGTGTATATCCAGACAAAACTATAATTCAAAAAGATACATGCACCCCAATGTTCATAGCAGCACTATTCACAATAGCTAAGACATGGAAGCAACCTAAATGTCCATTGACAGATGAATAGATAAAGAAGATGTGGTACATATAGACAATGGAATACTACTCAGCCATAAAAAAGAATGAAATAATGCCATTTGCAGTAACATGGATGTTACAGGAATTCTAGAGATTATCACACTAAGTGAAGTAAGTCAGAAATAGAAAGACAAAATATGGCAAAAATGAACCTATCTACAAAACAGAAACAGACTCACAGATATAGAGAACAGTCTTGTGGTTACCAAGGGGGAGGGGACTGGGAGGGGGATGGACTGGGAGGTTGGGGTTAGCAGATGCAAACTAGTGTATTGATATATAGGATGGATAAACAACAAGGTCCTACTGTATAGCACAGGGAACTACATTCAGTATCCTGGGATAAACCATAATGGAAAAGAATATGAAAAAAGAATGTCTATATGTGTATAACTGAGTCATTCTTCTGTACAGCAGAAATTAATACAACATTGTAAATCAACTATACTTGGATAAAAAAATAGTTTGTAGACTACATATACCAATAACAGTGCTTTGTAAACTGTGAAATGCTATACAATTTCATGTTATTCACTTTAGAATTTTATCTGGGATCTATATGTAGGAGTGAGCTTGATGAGTTATACACAGACTGTGTACATCTTCAATCTCACCAGGGAAGGCCAAATTACTTTCTACTATTAGCAGTGAACAGAGTTCCTGTCGATCTACACTGTTTCAAGCACTTGGTATCAGACTTTCTAGTTATTTTAGGTATTAGACTTTAGTTATTTTCCAATCCAATGTGTATCTCATTACAATTTACATTTTCCTGATAACATACAAAGACCATCTTTTTTCATATTTGTTATAATGTGGTATTTGTTGGCTATATTTAGAGTTGTTCACATTTTTTACTCACTTAACAATTGTGGGTTTTTTTTGCTTTCTCAATCATTCGTAGGGAGCTCTTTTTATTTTCAGGATACTAATACTTTGTTAGTTACCTTATTACAAATACTTATTCTCAGTTTGTGGCTTGCCTTTTCGCTTTTTTTAGCGTGTAATTTGATGAATATAAGCTCATAATTTTAACAGTCTAATTTACCAATCAGTGCTATCCTATAAGGTTTGTACTTTCTGTGCTTTAAGAAATCTTTCTGCCCTCTAACCCCTTGGGTCATAAAGATACTCTCTTCTAAAAGTTTGAATGTTTTGCCTTCCATATTTGAATTTTTAATCCACTGGGAATTTATTGTGTATGTTGTAAAGTAGTTGCTCAATTTCAAATTTTCCATATGGACACCCACCACCATTTAGTCAATCACTGTCTTTCTCTACTGCTGTGAAGTGCCACCTCCATTTACACAAAGTATCCTTCTAGGCATGCACCTGTTTTAGGCTCTCTGTCCTATTCCCTTGGCCCATTTGTCCATCTCTCTCTTTTTTAAACGTAGGACTTACATATGCTTGCAATGGCTGTGAGAAGAGTATGGTCTGCAGAATTGGGTTCACACCCCGAAGGCTCTTCCTGTGCTTCATCATATATCCTAACAGTATTTTGCTGATCTGGTTTCAAGAAGTTTTTTTTTTGTTGTTTGTTTGCTTGTTTTGCGGTATGCGGGCCTCTCACTGTGTGTGGCCTCTCCAGTTATGGAGCACAGGCTCCGGACGCGCAGGCTCAGCGGCCATGGCTCACGGGCCCAGCCGCTCCGCGGCATGTGGCATCTTCCGGGACCAGGCAGGAACCCGTGTCCCCTGCATCGGCAGGCGGACTCTCAACCACTGCGCCACCAGGGAAGCCCTCAAGAAGTTTTATTGAACTCTACCTACTAGATATCACTGCTAATCCCTGTCCTCATCCACCCATTTGTAACAACAGCATTGCTGGTTTTTTTTTTTTTTTTAATCACTTGTGGTATTGGAATTAAATGAAATTGAGCTTAAAAATCTGAGGGATTTGGGAAAGATTATGTATTTCTTTTTACCTGTAGAAAACCTGGAGAGTGAAATATAATTTGGAGAGAGGACCTGAAAGGTTAACAGTTTCAAAATGGAAGGTTCATGATGAGTGAAGCTAGGTGACAGGGGAAGGGGGGTAGGGGCTGCTCAGAGCTAGGGTTTCAGGACAGAAAACCCCAAAGGAAAAGTATCCTTATGGCTCTTTTAGCTTATGGCACATTATTGATACTTCAAAAAATATACTGGGGGGACTTTCCTGGCGGTCCAGAGGTTAAGACTCTGCACTTCCACTGCAGAAGGCATGGGTCTGATCCCTGGTGGGGGAACTAAGATCCCGCGTGCCACTGCCAAAAAAAAAAAGAAAAAAGAGAATGGGAATAAAGGCAGATAAAAGCCAGACAGGATGTAGATAAAATATATATTTTGTGAATATGGCTTTTTAGTCTACAAAATATTTTTTTCTCTCTCTGTGAATCGGTTTAACTCTTAATATACGTACTATCTCAATGTGATTTTATATTAACAATACAAAAAGAACATGATTCTTGGTTCCATGCTTTAATTTTCTGTCCCTTCTCCAGGGACAAGTGAGCACTTTTGTTTTTCCTCAAAGAAATTTCTTTGCCCGCAGCTCTCCCAAAGCAAATTCACGGAGAGGGGAATTCAAAAGGCTACTTGCTTCAAATCAGAGAACTGTATTAGAAAAAAGTAGGGGAGTAAGACCCTAGAACTCCATGATTAAAACAGAAACTAAGCTGTTTAGCTCAGAGCTCATGTCTTTTCAGGCTGTCGTGATTGGCACACTGTGTGTGTATGTGGGGTTATTGGTAATAATTATAAGTATTACTTGAAGAACGTGTAGGAAAGCAGCTGCCCTTAAGATGAATTGGACCCAAGCCACAGCACACAGTGTCTGATGAATTAAAAACACTTGTCCTTGTTCAAATCACCATTCCCTTCAACAGAAGCCAGCCAAGGAAATACACAGCAAGGTTAAAGGCTGCAGGTGCAATCAGACATCAGCTGTGCTCTTGGCCTTTGACCTCCGCATGGAACATGTTGAACATCAGCCAACTTGGATGCAAAAGTCAATCCTTGTCCACTTCTCCAGCCAGAATCCCCTCCCACAGAAGCATTACCAAGCAGAGAAGAATTGGTGGCAACATTTTGTAGGGAAGGTGGAGAACTGGGATTTACATTGGATACCCTACAACAAACTAGTTTAAAAGTCCCCTTACATAGTTCTGATTTCCCCAGTCTTTTGAGCCCACCCCCAAGGGAAGAACTTTCTCTCTGGGTCCTCTCAGGTACCCCCCAGTGATGCTGGGCCTTTTTCGGTACACCTTGCCTTTGTTTTTCTTTTCCTCTCTCTTTAGAGCATGTCGAGTTCTCCCCATTATCTTAAGCCTGGCAGGTTAGCTACCACATTTCATCACTTGGTCATATCCCAAAACGGAGGCCCTCATATCCACGCTAAGGGGCTTATTCATTCATTCAAGTGTTTATTAGGTGTTTACCATGTGCTAAGAACTGTTCTAGGCCCTGGGGATTCAGCAGTGAGCAAAACAGACAGAAATCCTTACCATCAAGGAGCTTATATTCTAGCAGAAGGAGCCTAACAAAAATAAATCAATAAAACAACTAAATAATAATTAAAACATATAAAGTGTATAAAATGTCAGATAGTGATAAGAGCTATGTGCAAAAATGAAGCAAAGAGATAAGGGATTCTGGAGAGGCGGTTGCACTTTTTGAGAGGGTGGCCAGGGAAGATTTTGCTGGCAAGGTAACATGTGAGCACATTCCCAAAGGAGGTAAGGGAGTAAATCTTGGATAAATCAGATGAAAGAGTATTCTAGATAACAGGAACGGCAAGAGCATGGACCCTGGGGCAGAAGTGTGCCTGGCTCGTTTCTGCAAGAGCAGGGAGGCTGTTGTTGCTGAAGCTGAGGAAGGGCGAGAGTAACTAGAGATGAGGTTGGAGAGATAATTGGACAAGATCCTGAAGGGCCTTATCCTGTGAAGAGTTTGGTTTTTACACTGAGTGAGATGGGGAGACATTGGGGAATTCAGGGCAGACAAATGACATGATCGGATATATGTAAACCTCCCTCTGGCTACAGGGCTGAGAGTAGACGATAGGAGGGAAAGGGAAACTGATTAGAAAACTCGTACCATAACCCGGCCTAGAAATAAGTGGCTTGGAGAATGGTGAATGGGGTGGAGGTGGTGAGAAGTGTTGGATTCTGGATATATTCTAAAAGGAGTGTTAATAGACTTTGCCGATATTTTGGATGGGTGTATGGGGGGAAGAAAGAGGGAAAGTGAAAGATGTCTCTAAGGTTATTGACTTGAGTCCCTGAAAGATGGATTTTCATTTTCAGAGATGAGGAGGATTGTGGGTGGGGGTGAGGTGTGGGAAGAGCAGGAATATGATTTTGGCCACAGTAAGACTGAGATGCTATTAGCTATTCCAGGGGAGATGTTGGCTAGGCCCTTGGGTATAGGATGCTGAAGTTCAGGGGAGACATCTAGACTGGAAAGACAAATTTGGGAATTGTAAACATAAATAATAATTAAGAGTGAGGGTTCTTGGGATCACCAAGATGGCTGGCATAATCTGATGACATGACGTTCAAAGCTTATCAGGACATTCCGTTAAAACAAATGAGATGCTCTCCTAGGGACTTCGCTGGTAGTCCAGTGGTTAAGACTTCACCTTCCAATGCAGGGAGTGCAGGTTCGATCCCTGGTGGAGAGCTAAGATCCCACATGCCTTGTGGCCAAAAAACCAAAACATAAAACAGAAGCAATATTGTAACAAATTCAATAAAGACTTTAAAAAAAATGCTCCACATCCAAAAAAAATCTTTGATTGGGATTGACATACATACACTGATATGTATAAAATAGATAACTAATAAGAATCTGCTGTATAAAAAAAATAAAATTCAAAAAAAAAAATCTAGGGCTTCCCTGGTGGCGCAGTGGTTGAGAGTCTGCCTGCCGATGGAGGGGACATGGGTTTGTGCCCCAGTCCGGGAAGATCCCACGTGCCGCGGAGCAGCTGGGCCCGTGAGCCATGGCCGCTGAGCCTGCGTGTCCGGAGCCTGTGCTCCGCGACGGGAGAGGCCACACACAGTGAGAGGCCCGCATACCACACACACACACAAATCTAAACCAAAGGGGGGAAAAAAGAAAGATGCTCTCCTAAGTGGGCGTCTCTGTGCACGTGACTCTGGCAGGGTGGAGACACATAGACCCTATGTGATCTGACCCTGTATTTCATTCTGTTCCTGTTGCACTATCCTCCGTGCTGTTCCTTGAACTTGCCACACGTGCTCTGATTTCATGGCTTTGACACTTGCTTTTCCTTCCTCCTGAAAGGCAGGAAAAGGAAGCTTCATCTTGCTTCCTTCCTTCAGGTTGCTCACCTTATGTATTACTTATCTTTTGCTGCCTAACAATTTACGTCAATGTAGAGGCTTTATTATCTCAAGTTTTCTGTAGACCAGAAATGTGGGACCAGCTTAGCTGGGCGGCTCTGTCTAAGGGTTTCACATGAGGCTGGAGTACAGACTTGAGCTGGGGCTTCAGTCATCTGAAGGCTTGACTCGGGCTGGAGGTTCCTCTTCCATGGTGCTTTATTTACACGTCTGACAGATGAGAGCTGCTGGAGGGGAGGTCTGAGTCCCTCTCCATGTGGTTCTCTCCCAGGACTGCTTGAGTGTCCTCCTGTCATGACGGTTGGCTTGCCCCAGAGGGAGTCATCCAAAAAAGCAAGGTGGAAGCTTTGACACCTTTGATGACCCAGCCTCAGAAATCAAATACCTTCATCTCTGCTGTACTTTATTACCCAGAGACCATCCCCAATTTTTTTGTGGGAGGAGACTACATAAGGGTGTGAATATTGGGAGGTGAGGCTCACTGAGGGCCATCTTGAAAGCTGACTGCCGCATCTTATCAGAGATGCCTTCTCAGACTATCCTGTATATTATGGACTGAATGTATGTGTCCCCTCCTAAATTCATATATTGAAGCCCTAACCCTCCAATGTGGCTCTGTTTGGAATGAGGAAGTAATTAAGGTTAAATGAGGTCACATACGTGGGACCCTGGTCAGATAGGATTAGTGTCCTTATAAGAGACACCAGAGGGCCCTCTCCCTCTCTCTCTCTCTCTCCCTCCCCGCCCCCACCCTCCATGTGCACATATTGAGGAAAGGCCACGTGAGGACACAGAGAAGGTGGCAGTCTGCAAGCCAGGAAGAAGAGCTCTCACCGCAACTGAATAGAGTGCAATCTTGATCTTGGACTTCTAGCCTCCAGAACTGTGAGAAAATAAATTTCTGTTGTTTAAGCCACCCAGTCTGTGGCACTGGGTTGGCTAAAAAGTTTGTCTGGGTTTTCTGTAACATCTTACGGAAAAACCTGAACAAACTTTTTGGCCGACCCAATATTTTCTTTGGACAGCCCAAGCAGACTAATATACTGCATAAAGGAGCAACCTTCTTCCTGAGCACTTTCTATTCCCTGTATTCTGCTTTATTTTTCTCCACAGTATTTATCACAACCTGACATTTTCTCAGTTCATTTGTTTATTGTCTGTCTCCCTTACTGGACTGGAAGCCCTCCGAAGCAGGGACTTTGTCTATTTGGTATACTGTTGTATCCTCAATTCTGAAACCAGTGCCTGGTACATAAAATGTGCTCTGGGGAATTTCCTGGCAGTCGAGTGGATAGGACTCTGCACATCCACTGGCAGGGGGCACAGGTTTGATCCCTGGTCGGGGAACTAATAAGATCCTGCAAGCTGTGCAGCATGGCCAAAAAAAAAAAAAACAAAAAAAAAACGGTGCTCTGAATTACTTGTTGAATGACAAATGAATGGATGCATATCTGACCTTATTTTATGTCTCCTCCTCATCCCGTTGGTGGCCAGGATTATCCTTACTTTAGGTAAACGTGGGGTTCATCATATTCCAGCACCATTTCTGAAATCAGGCATGAAACAGAATATTTTAAAAATTTCTGTTTATCTAGTGCTTGGATTATTCATTATAATGAGTTATTTGAAATTTAACCCAGTGAAATATAAGCCCATCTGAGGTAATTTTGAGGTGGCTCTCACCTAGAGATGAGAGCCTAAGCAATTTTTTTTCCCTTATTTTTGAGGTTAAGCAACTTGCTTGAGGTCACACAGCTAGAGAATGACAGGGGAAGATCTGAATACAGGAGGTCTGGCTCCAGAATCTGCCTACAGCCCCAGCCATTGCTGCTTCTCCATGTCACTGTGGTGGTTGTTCCAGGTGGAGCCCCTGGAGCACACCAAGAAGCTTCTCTACCAGTACCAGTACGAGGCCATATGAAACTGACGAACGAGGAGAAGTTGTCCAGGCATCAGGCCTGGGAGTTGGAGCCGGAGGTCGGGTCCCCACGGAGAGTGGGCAGACGGGAGGTGGCAGGGGTAGGGGTGTGTCTTAACCATGTCCGCCCCTACTTCCCAATTCAGGTGCTGGAGATCCTGAAGCTTTGGGAGGAAAAGGAGGAGGGGCATGCGCTAACCATCTCATGGTCAGCTTATTACCTAAGCAATTAACTGTGGGAAACCTTCCAGTTCTTGGGGCTGTTTTTCCTGCCTGAGGGTGAGAATTCTGCACTTTGTAGAGCACATGTAATGACTAATCCTGATGAAATGCTACATGTGTTTTTTGCACGCATGTAACAATAAAAGAGAGCGAGGTTGAAAAGAAATGCAAAATACATTTCTGTGTATTCCAATTTTCCCATCACACTTATGCACTTACTTCTATAGTTAGAAATGCAAAAGTTATAGAAGATGAAATAAAAAGAATAATCTTGAAGTACGATAAACTCATTCATATCTGTGCTCTGCGTCTTGCGGATGGGATTAGTTATTTAATCTCCCTGAGTCTTAGCTTCCTGCTCTGCAATTAAGAAACAATAGTATGGAACTTCAGCCTTGACGTCGGTAGAAAAATGTCGCAGTGTTGGAGTGTGTTGGCTCATTCCTGTAGCTTTCAGTCAAGTCCTGAAAGAATGGGACAAAGTTTGGTCCAAGATGGCTCTTATAAGAGGAAACAGGATATAACTTTGATACGAAAAGTCCTTTCTGTTTGCAAAACCAGGGGCGGCCAGATTAGCTGACCAAGGACATCACTTCACTGCCAAGGACAGGAGTGCCTGCCAGTCTTCTCTGGCTGGATAGAGTGTGCTCAGGACTGGGTGTTCTGGGTGGTTATATTTGATTTTATCCAAAAAGGACTCAGCTGCGGTTAACTTATTTTTTTTCTACCACTGTTGAAATATTTAGATGTTGGAAATATTTAAATTGATTGTTGCTGGACTCTGAGAAATTATACGTGGACCTGACTTGGAAGAAGAGACAGTCCCCAGGAGATGCCGGGCTTGGAGCTAGACGGAGTAATGGGGTGAGACTTCTGGTTGCCTCTCCCATAAAGCCCCTTAGCCCATACTAAAAGCTGCTACCATCGTCATCATTATTATTAATGCCAGTGTTTCTTCTCCCTCTGCAGTAACACAGACGCCCCCATTAATCTCAGTTCCATCTGGGTTTGCTTAACCCCGTGGGCATGAGCTTCCATGGAAGCATGGCTATGCTGACAGCTGAGATTTTAAAAAGCTAGAGCAAGTGGAAATCAGCAAACTTTCAGCCAACAGGCTGCTGGGAGGATCTCAGTCAGTAGGGATAAATTAGTTATAATGCAGATATCGATGAACACAGGCAATTCTAATGAAGCTAGAGTGGAAACATAGGGGATTCAGAAAGGCAGATCAATAAGCAAGAAAACCCACTGGAAAAGACTACCTTATAATGATTGGACTTCCAGTCTTTGGTCTCTTTCCCATCCTCCCAAGGGGGGCAGTACTGTAGTCCTCTCCTTTAACTGCCTCCATCTGGGCTCCCCTCTCTGGCTGCCTTCCTGGGTCTGCCCAGCGACTACGTTTAGAGCTCTCTCCCATTCTCATCCCTCACTTTTGCATGGGCCTGGCAATTTCTCATAGCTTTTAAAATCTGTTAATCGATATACACTGCCAAGAGAAGTTGGTTTCAGACTTAACTAGCTGCTATGGTCTGAATGTTCATTTTCCCCTCAAATTTATAGGTTGAAATCCTAACCACCCCCAAAGGTGCTGGTATTAGGTATTTGGGAGGTGCTTCGGTCATGAGGGTGGAGCCCTCATGAATGGGACTAGTGCTCTTATAAAAGAGGCTCCAGGGGCTTCCCTGGTGGTGCAGTGATTGAGAGTCTGCCTGCCGATGCAGGGGACGCGGGTTCGTGCCCTGGTCCGGGAAGATCCCACATGCAGCAGAGCGGCTGGGCCCGTGAGCCATGGCTGCTGAGCCTGCGTGTCCGGAGCCTGTGCTCCACAACGGGAGAGGTCACAACAATGAGAGGCCCGCGTACCGCAAGAAAAAAAAAAAACAAAAACAAAAAACCATATACATATGTTCCCATGTCACTACCCTCTGGTGTCTCCCTCCCTCTTTTACTAGATTTTTATGTACTCCTTCCCAAGAAAGTCTACACATGTATACAGTTAATATATATCTCCTTTCATGTTATACCAAATGGTAGAAACCTGCAGACGGTTCTGCATCTTCCTTTTTTCACTTAATGATACATCTTGCAAATTACTCCACATCAGTATAGATTTGCCTCGTTCTTTCTAAACCCTGCAGAGTATTTCATTTTATTCATGCCCAGTGATTTAAGTTTATTGGTGGGCCTGTAGATTGTTTTTAATCTTTTGTGAATACAAACAACACACAATGAATATCCTTGTACACATTTGGGATGGGAAAAATATGGCAGCGTGTCTGCCAGCTGTGTTTTGAGAAGTAGAGTTGCTTGGTCCAAGGATACAAGCAATAATGTGCTGGAGACAGTTTATACAGGCCCATGAGGACCAGGTCAAACGCATCTCTTCCCCGCTCCATGGTCAGTGACATCACACCGGTAACTTGAATTGGCCATAGTGAGAGTATTTACATCATGGGAACCTGCAATCGTTACACATGAGGGCTTCCCTTGTCCCTGGAGAGATGGTTGTTAAACACTGCGGTACCTCAGTTCAATTCTGCCACTACCTGGAGTTAGTGCACACTCCATGGGTTAAGGGCACAGCCCCCAACAAGGCTGGCCTCACTTCAGATACCAGCTGCAAGTCTGGAGGTCCCCAGGCCACCAACACTTCTTAGCTAACTAGTTACAAATGTGGGGGCTCCCATGACCCCTTCTGGTTTGATAATTTACTAGAATGACCCATGGAACTCAGGAGATCACTTCACTTATTACAGTTATACTATGTAGGATGCAAATCAGGGCCAGCCAAATGAGGAAACCTATTGGTGAAGGCTGGCAGGTTCCCAAATGGAGTTTTTGTGGCTGCAGGGACACATCATCCTTCTGGCATATCAATGTGTTCATCAACCAGGAAGCTCCTGGAGCTTCAAGTGTTCAGAGTTTTTATTGGTGTTTCAATATGGCAGCATGATTGATTAAATTATTGGCCATGTGATTGAACTCAGTCTCCAGCCGTGTCCTCTCCCAGGGGAGGGAGGTTGGGCTAGCAGCATGTGGCCTAAAGCCCCAACTCTCTAACTACAGGATCAAACTCCCTGACACGGCCAGCCCTCATCCCGAAACTTCCTAGGAGCCCATCACAGTCACCTCATTAACATAAACCCAGGTGCAACCCCAGGAGCCCACCATAAATAACAAAAGCACTCCTAACGTTCAGGAAATTCCAAGGGTTTAGAGGTTCTATCCCAGGAACCTGAGACAAAGACTATTCAAATTCTTTATTATACAACAAACACTTAGCATATGACTGGGTATAAGCATTTAAAGTGTTGACAGACATCTCCAAATTGTCCTCCGAGGAGGCTGGACAAAATATTCAGTCCCACATGCATATATGAGTTTTTGGAGGGAAAATTCTGACCACAGTGACTCATCATACTGGACCACTAGACTATACCAGTTATTCCTTAGAGACCAAACATGAGGAACTCAAAGTTACTTCTCCGGGAGAATACATTTCTATTCTCGCTGAATCTTCAGTGAAACCCAACACTTGCAAACCTTTCTTATGGCTTTATGCTCCTGCTACTTAGGCAAATAGTTACTGGTGAAAGTTGCCAGCTATTGACGGAAATAAGATGACTTCAAATGCCTCATACTTGGTCTTTAACCTTTTTATAATCACTACTCTATTAGAAAATTTCCCTAAAGATTATCTTTTAAGAGTAAATTCCATGTATGATAAAAACCTTACAAATCTGGGGAAAGGTCATTCTGACATAGTGACAAGGAGGAATAAGAAAGTTTTGAAAATGTCATCGTGTACTTTTGTTTTCTTACACATGACAGTGCTAAGTTGTTTCAAGGTATTGTCAGATCCTATTGGGTAATGCTTTAGTAGAATATAAAGAAAATAAAAAATACATAATCACTAAATAAAGTGACTTAGTCATTGAAATTTAATGAATGTTATTCATATAAATGCTAAGTGATTGACACATTAACTCCTCTCATCCTCTCAACAACCACATGAGATAGGTAGTAACGCTATTCCTATTTGACAAATGAGGAAACTGAGGCATAGAGATTGAGTCATTTGGTCAAGGTTGCACAGGTGGGAAGTGGTAGACCTAGTACTTGAACTCAGAAATCTGGCTTCTGAGACCATGCTCTTTGCTGCAACACCACACTGCCTTTACATTTATATGCAAAGAGGATCAAAGTCATCAGTGAGCAGTATCTCTGATTCCCCAAATGAGCACTGAGAATTGACATGAGTCTCAAGGAAGCTGGGGATGGGGGTGCTAGGGTGGGAGGGCCAGAACTGGGGTAAAGTAGAGAGGTGAGGACTTGGCCTAGAACCTTCCAGGGCCAGGCTGCTGCCTGGAACTTTATCCCCCCTCCCCACCTGTGGACCACCCCTTTCCATTTGATGGAGCTCATCATGGGGGCCACATAGGGTGCTGTATCAACAGTTCTTCCTGGTATGGCTGGGAGAATATCCACCGACAGTTTCCTGTGGATATTCTAGTGACAGAAGACCCACCCATAACCTGAGTTTGGTGATACTTTATTAAAACAGCTAGGCTAGTTGTCTGGATTGTTCTGTCATTAACACAGTTCAGCTGGGACTACATTTCCTAGAATCCCTTTCCCCCTACAACTCTGGGTTAGAGTTGGCCAAAGAGGAACTTGCATAAAATTTGAGAGGCAGAAGTGAAGGGCTGGCCATCCCTTTCTGAAGGTCTTTTCAGTCAGGTATAGTACAAGTCATAATCGGAGGGGCCCTGTCAGTTCTCTGGCTGGATTCCCCAGGTCCCATACCTTTTCTGTGTGTATTTTTGTTCCAAAGGCTCACACCCGCAACTCTTCTTCAGAGGCCTGTTATCAGGCTACTAGAGATAGTCAAAATCACCTGGGAGTTTACGGCCCCTGAGGGTGACCCTTGGAAATGACCTATGACTGCAATCATCACAAAAGCTCTGAGGCCACTCACACGCCAGAGCTCCCGTGGAGGCCAGGCTGGAGTGACCCTGGGAGGCCTGGTTGCATCCTGCCTACACCACCCACAATAAGTCACTCACACAGGACCCTCACCTTGGAGAATTTTTCTGGATAAACTAACCTAAGACCAAGAGTATCTAAGAAAAAACACTGGCTTCCAACCTGGTTTGTTCGACGTGCATCAGCCAGCTCTAACTACCTCTTCTTTCTGGGCAGGTCTGTACTTTGAGTCTTTTGATGGAAAGACTCAAATGGAATTCAAAAACCCACGATACTGAGGGTAGATAAAGGGTTTCACGGACTCTGGCCCTTGTCAATGAAAGTGAAAGATGCAGGTTTTCCTCATCTAATCAGGAAAACAGATGATCTAGATGTTGAACTAGAAGGTTGGTCGTGAGGTGTTAGAAGAGCTGGAGGACAGGTGGGAGGGTATGACTTCCCAAAGATCAGTCACTGCAGCAAGTGTCTGCCACCTCCAGTTCAGAAAGAGCAAGAAGAAAAAAGAAAAATTGCTGCTCGTTGCGCTTAGCCTGCTGTTGTCAGGGCCTAGTTGGCAGAAAACCAGGAGCCTGACCCTGCCCTCAGCCACTGCCGCCTCCCCTTCCATGGCTGCCCCGACTCTGCAGAAGCGCAACCAAGTCTACAGAAAAAAAGCTTCTTCCGAACTCCTGCCAGGGTCTCCCCTTGGCGGCATCTGACAAGGAGCCAGGTGGAAAGCCAGGCTGGAAAATATAGTTTGCAGGCTCTGTAACCGGCAGTGGAGAAGCAGCTGGAATAGGGGATTATAGGGCTGAGACAGGAGACACCATCCACTCTCACCTCAAAGTCCCGATCCTCTTCCTTGTTGGGAAAGTCATCCCAAGATGCCCAAAGCTTCAGAATTGGTGTCGGATGACCTTGTTGGGATGGAGGAGTTGGGGAGAGGGGAAGAGGGCCAGGGATAGGACACTGAATGGATGGCAAAAGGCAGCACCTGCTGTCTAGAAAGCATCTTTCAAGAACCCTGGGAGACTTCCAGGTGTGGGACGGTTTAGTCCCTTTCACTCCTGTAGGACACAGATTACGGGACACACTTTCTTTTATCTTCTTTGGGACACTGGCGGATAACCTTTCATCTAAACTCTAACAGAAACTTCAACCTTTCCCAGGCACAAGCAAGCAAGCATGCTTTCAGACACAAATGAGCTTGAAGAGGAGAACTGCAGACCCGTGGGTGCTTCTGCTTGGTTGCCAACTCCTAGATCAGGCCCGGAGACCTTGGCATTTGTTATTCAAGAATCAAAGTCACAGTCTATTAATCCCATCTGCTTTTGAGAAACAGGAACAGTCTGTGTCCTGGTTCTCAGGCTCCACCCAAAGCCTGCTCCCTTGGGCCTCCTGTAGGTCTCTCTTTGTTTCAGAGAATTTTCAGCTCTAGAGTGAGAAGAATAATTTAAAACCCCTGTATTAACTTTCTATCGCTGCTATAACAAATTTTCACAACTGTAGAGGCTTAAAAACACAAATGTATTACCTTATAGTCTTGGATGGTACCAGCTGGTCTAAAATCAAGGTGTCAGCACACTTGTTCCTTCTAGAGGCTGTAGGGAGAATCCACTTCCTTGTCTCCACCTTCAAAGCCAGGGGCCCAACGCTTCTCTCGACCTCTGACCTCTGCTTCCCATCCCTGCCCTCTGACTCTGAACTGCCCATATCCCTCTTATAAGGCCTGTCAAGATTACACTGGGTCCACCTGGGTAACCTAGGCTACTTTCCCCCTAACTTAATCACACCTGCAAAGTCCTTTTATCTTGTGAGGTAACATATTCATAGGTTCCAGGGATTAGGACGTGGGGCACCTTTGGGGGGCCATTGCTTAGTCCACCATGCCCACTGTCTGGAACGTATATTAAATGGACAGGAGGTGGAGGCCCAGCAATGAGTGTTGAACTGGGCTAGAATCCCCCGTGTATTGGAAAAGGCAGCTTCCACGTGGCCTTTAAAATGAAAATTAGTCGGCAAATAAATCAATGTTAATGAACCCAAATTTCCTTGCCCCTTCACTAGTTGAAGTAAACCAGTTCAGGCCTCAGTTCCTTTTGACTGAAGAAGCATTTTTTAGAACAGTTGCCACACTAATAAGAATCTACTGTATAGCACAAGGAACTCTACTTAATACTCTGTAATGACCTATATGGGAAAAGAATCTTAAAAAAAAAGTGGATATATGTATATGTATAACTGAATAACTTTGCTGTACAGCAGAAACTAACACAACATTGTAAAGCAACTATATTCCAATAAAAATTAAAAAAAAAAAAAAGGGCTTCCCTGGTGGCACAGTGGTTGAGAGTCCACCTGCCGATGCAGGGGACACGGGTTTGTGCCCCGGTCCGGGAAGATCCCACTGCCGTGGAGCGGCTGGGCCCGTGAGCCATGGCCGCTGAGCCTGCGCGCCAGGAGCCTGTGCTCCGCAACGGGAGAGGCCACAACAGTGAGAGGCCCGCGTACAGCAAAAAAAAAAAAAAAAAAAAAAAAAAAGAACAGTTGGCACATATGCCCTGGGTCTGGGTGGTCACATGGAGGGCAGACAACAGGTCATCGGTGGGAAACAGAGCTGGTGTGAAGAGATATGGGCTCGAGATTTGCCCAGGAATCAGTGTGAGCATCCAACCAGGTGACTCCAGGCAGATGCTGGACTCGGGAAATCTCACCTTTAATGTACCAAAGCGTGCATTGCGTGGGGCACTGGCGTTCTCACACCACAGGGCAGTGGTCAACCATGGTGGGCGTCCAAACCACCCACAGAGCTAGTCAACCACACAGCTGGCCTCCCCGCCCCTGTCCTGTTCAGAGTTCCTGAATCACAAGGTCTGGGGTGAGGCCTGGGATGAATATGTTTAACCAATGCTGAAGATATTCTCATTAAAGTTTGAGAATTATTGCACTTGTGTCTTGGAGCCCTTATTAGCATCAAAACCCCAAGGGCAGTTTTTGTGAAACAGAAAAGTGTGTCATAGAAACCCAACCCAATGCCAGCTGGGTAATTGCAAGATTTATTTCCATAAAGCTACACATTCATGTTAGAATGAATCTCTTCTAGGGCTCATTCTAAATATGGTCAATACTGCTCAAAATTGCAACAGGCAAGAGGTAGTATATACAGATAATGAGCTGCAAAAGCACTCCAAGTTTTGGGTATAGCTGTTTGCTTCTAGGAAGTGTCCAAAAGGGGGCTACATCAGAGAGGAAATTCAGTTTTTCCTCTTTGCTTTCACACACCTGCATTTAATATTGAAGTCTAGTCAATTCTCTCTGGCTGAGTTGACGTGGATTGCCACATTTCATCTAAACTCAAGACATTACCAGTTTTAAGGCACACCATTATTTTATGTACCACTATGAAAGAAAAAAGCCAATTAAACGATGATAATTACTAGACATGCCTTCATTTCATATATGCTAAAATTCATAAGGGGAGGGGGAAGTACGTTGTTAAAATTCCGGTATTTCAAGATTGCCGCTCCCCATGAAACAGGAAGCTATTATTTCTGGGATGAGATCAAGTTTCCCTTGAACTTGGAGCAGGTTATTTTCTCCACACTTGGCATCTATGCACAGGAGAGCAAAATCTAGTTCTGTGTTAGCACGTATTTTGTATGACATTGATCTCTATCTTGCTAATTAAAGAACAACATTTTAGAGACTAAAAACCAGTGATTATGGAACTAAATTGAGAATTAGGATTAAAGTTTAACAAGAAAATACAATAACATCAAGTTGTAACAGTGTCTCTGCTGTATCATTTAAAGAAGAACAAGCTCAGAAAAAAGAAAAAGAGAAAATACTGTTCTATTTATTGTGGAATTAGCCAGGAAAAGTGTCTGATCTGAAATATCCTTCTAGACTATGTAACTTTAATAGGCAGATTTCACCCTTGAAGCTTACTAAATGGCATGGGAACACGTGTTTTTTTCCATCTCAGGCACTGATATAACCAAGATTGGTTTTTGTCGCTCACAAAGAGAAAGCTAGGTAGGAAAGCTAGCTATAAAACCCTAGTGGGATTTAGGAATCACATTCTCTATGCTATATGCCGTAAGGCAAGTGGTACATGGTAACTGGAATTTGCTTTTCTAAACTACGAGAGTATATATTTGTGACTCTTATTCAGCCAAGACGAGAAGCCGCTCCACTCCTATATTTGAAAATAGAGCAACCAGGTTTGGAAACCAGATCTGCAACCCATGCTATCTGATGGCAACGATAAGATTTTGTCCCCAGGGCAAGAGGTGATTTGGTTAAGGTTTTTTTTTTTTTTTCCACAGGACACCTGCCTTTCAGATAGTTAGTTGTGCAGCCATAGATGAAGTTTTGGGTAGTTTTTGACACAACAATAGATACCTGAATTTGGGGTAGTTTGTGATGTAGCAACAGATGATGGAAACAGGAAGAAACCCAGTAAGGGTAAGCTTTCAAGCCAAATCCTTTAGAGGGTATCTCCAGCTTGATCCTGTTGAAGGAATCTGAATTATGTGTCAGAGTTATCTTAACCTTAGGTTTTCATGTTCCTGGTTATTGGATAAAGACCACCTGTGGGGGAGAGATGGTGGCATAAACTCTCCGGCTCTTCTGGCTTTCTTCAGAGTGTAGACAGTGTCAGTCACCCCTCAGAGTGTACCTGGCCTGTAGCTGGCACTGCACCATCAGATCAGAGCAGGTAGTAGTAACTCATCTGTTATTATTTCTCAATATTTAACAGACTATACAACACAAGCAAGAAAGCCATGCAACAATCCAAGGCTGTAGCTTATTTGATTGATTAAGGACTTTATTTAATACTGACACATTGTGGGAGGAATCTTTGTAGGTAGAGGAACAGTTAGGTGCACTTTCTTTTTTGCAAGATAGGAAAAATAAGCCCTGAAAAATGACGCAGGTGAAAGATGCTTGCGTAGCAAAGCACAGGAAAACAGCTTTGTGACAGCACCAAACATTTTCTGCTGTTCAGAGAAGCGTGAAGTGGGAGATGCTAAGTCGTTGACTGGTGTGTTAGACAGTAGTGTTGGCACAACTAACTTCCTAATTCCTGACCCTATTGAAGAAATGCCTGTAGTCTTTCTTGTTGGGTTTAATTAGAGCATAAATATGATTTTTAAAAAGTGGAAATTGGTTAGAATTCGAGAACTAATTTTCAACAAAGTGTCTTAGAAAACGTGTGCTGGCAGTTTGGGGAGGAAGGTCTCATTTTCTAAAGGCAAATTTTGGCTACCTCTGTCCTCTCCCTTCTACCTCAACACTTAAAAAAAGAGAAATAGGTTTCTTCAAATCCACAATATAAAGCAATAAGTTCTGTGATATTCTTTCCTAGATTTATCTTACAACAGAAAACAAGTTTTTACTTGGTCTAGGGTTTTTAACATACAGATGTTCAGAATGAATGAAAGAATTTTACACACCACAGTTGAGAGCTGATCTATTCCACTTGCTGTAATATACAACCTGGACCTCTTCTGGGCACCCAAAGTGCTGCCGCTGGGGTTTTTCCTGGGTGGGATAGCAGCTTTTGGCAGTGCCATAAAAGCTTAAGTGCTGAGGTTAAACTAAGAGTTCTGGGTAAATGTTGCCTCAAAACAGCTGCTGGCACCAAAGCCAAATAAGCCAAGGAATCAATTATCCTCAGATGCTGCCACGTCAGATGGCTAGAACCATCATCACTGGAGCTGCTGGGAGAGAAATCTCTGGTTAAGTCGGGTATCTGATGAAGCTAAGAACAGAATACACACGCATTTCCCGGGCAATTATTTCGTTTCCGTAACCTCCCGCCGAGGGACACAGACGGCATCATTTGGCCTCAAGTGGCAGCCCTTCCAATGCCTGGGCACCGTTTCCTCCTTCATTCAGATATCTTATCGGGAAACGAAGTTTGTTTTTTTTTTTTTTTTTTTTTTTTTAACCTCTTTATTGGAGTATAATTGCTTTACAGTGGTGTGTTAGTTTCTGCTTTATAACAAAGTGAATCAGTTATACATATACATATGTTCCCATATCTCTTCCCTCTTGCATCTCCCTCCCTCCCACCCTCCCTATCCCACCCCTTCAGGCGGTCAAAAACCACCGAGCTGATCTCCCTGTGCTATGCAGCTGCTTCCCACTAGCTATCTACCTTACAGTTTGGTAGTGTAGTCCATGCCTCTCTCTCGCTTTGTCAAAGCTTACCCTTCCCCCTCCCCATATCCTCAAGTCCATTCTCTACTAGGTCTGTGTCTTTATTCCTGTCTTACCCCTAGGTGCCTCATGACATTTTTTTTTTCTTAAATTCCATATATGTGTGTTAGCATACGGTATTTGTCTTTCTCTTTCTGACTTACTTCACTCTGTATGACAGACTCTAGGTCTATCCACCTCATTACAAATAGCTCAATTTCGTTTCTTTTTATGGCTGAGGAATATTCCATTGTATATATGTGCCACATCTTCTTTATCCATTCATCCGATGATGGACACTTAGGTTGTTTCCATCTCTGGGCTATTGTAAATAGAGGTGCAGTGAACATTTTGGTACATGACTCTTTTTGAATTATGGTTTTCTCAGGGTATATGCCTAGTAGTGGGATTGCTGGGTCATATGGTAGTTCTATTTGTAGGTTTTTAAGGAACCTCCATACTGTTCTCCACAGTGGTTGTATCAATTTACATTCCCACCAACAGTGCAAGAGTGTTCCCTTTTCTCCACACCCTCTCCAGAATTTATTGTTTCTAGATTTTTTGATGTTGGCCATTCTGACTGGTGTGAGATGATATCTCATTGTAGTTTTGATTTGCATTTCTCTAATGATTAATGATGTTGAGCATTCTTTCATGTGTTTGTTGGCAGTCTGTATATCTTCTTTGGAGAAATGTCTATTTAGGTCTTCTGCCCATTTTTGGATTGGGTTGTTTGTTTTTTTGTTATTGAGCTGCATGAGCTGCTTGTAAATTTTGGAGATTAAACCTTTGTTAGTTGCTTCGTTTGCAAATATTTTCTCCCATTCTGTGGGTTGTCTTTTGGTCTTGTTTATGGTTTCCTTTGTTGTGCAAAAGCTTTGAAGTTTCATTAGGTCCCATTTGTTTATTTTTGTTTTTAATTTCCATTGCTCTAGGAGGTGGGTCAAAAAGGATCTTGCTGTGATTTATATCATAGAGTGTTCTGCCTATGTTTTCCTCTAAGAGTTTGACAGTTTCTGGCCTTACATTTAGGTCTTTAATCCATTTTGAGCTTATTTTTGTGTATGGTGTTAGGGAGTGATCTAATCTCTTACTTTTACATGTACCTGTCCAGTTTTCCCAGCACCACTTTTTGAAGAGGCTGTCCTTTCTCCACTGTACATTCCTGCCTCCTTTATCAAAGATAAGGTGACCATATGTGCGTGGGTTTATCTCTGGGCTTTCTATCCTGTTACAGTGATCTATGTTTCTGTTTTTGTGCCAGTACCATACTGTCTTGATTACTGTAGCTTTGTAGTATAGTCTGAAGTCAGGGAGCCTGATTCCTCCAGCTACATTTTTCGCTCTCAAGATTGCTTTGGCTATTCGGGGTCTTTTGTGTTTCCATACAAATTGTGAAATTTTTTTTTCTAGTTCTGTGAAAAATGCCAGTGGTAGTTTGATAGAGATTGCACTGAATCTGTAGATTGCTTTGGGTAGTATAGTCATTATCACAATGTTGATTCTTCCAATCCAAGAACATGGTATATCTCTCCATCTATTTGTATCATCTTTAATTTCTTTCATGAGTGTCTTATAATTTTCTGCATACAGGGCTTTTGTCTCCTTAGGTAGGTTTGTTCCTACATATTTTATTCTTTTTGTTGCAATGGTAAATGGGAGTCTTTTCTTGATTTCACTTTCAGATTTTTCATCATTAGTGTATAGGAATGCCAGAGATTTCTGTGCATTAATTTTGTATCCTGCTACTTTACCAAATTCATTGATTAGCTCTAGTAGTTTTCTGGTAGCATCTTTAGGATTCTCTATGTATAATATCATGTCATCTGCAAACAGCTTTACTTCTTTTCCGATTTGGATTCCTTTTATTTCCTTTTCTCCTCTGATTGCTGTGGCTAAAACTTCCAAAACTATGTTGAATAAGAGTGGTGAGAGTGGGCAACCTTGTCTTGTTCCTGATCTTAGTGGAAATGCTTTCAGTTTTTCACCATTGAGGACGATGTTGGCTGTGCATTTGTCATATATGGCCTTTATTAGGTTGAGGAAAGTTCCCTCTATGCCTACTTTCTGCAGGGTTTTTATCATAAATGGGTGTTGAATTTTGTCGAAAGCTTTCTCTGCATCTATTGAGATGATCATATGGTTTTTCTCCATCAATTTGTTAATATGGTGTATCATGTTGATTGGTTTGCGTATATTGAAGAATCCTTGCATTCCTGGAATAAACCCCACTGGGTCATGGTGTATGATCCGTTTAATGTGCTGCTGGATTCTGTTTGCTAGTAATTTGTTGAGGATTTTTGCTTCTATGTTCATCAGTGATATTGGCCTGTAGTTTTCTTTCTTTGTGACATCCTTGACTGGTTTTGGTATCAGGGTGATGGTGGCCTTGTAGAATGAGTTTGGGAGTGTTCCTCCCTCTGCTGTATTTTGGAAAAGTTTGAGAAGGATAGGTGTCAGCTCTTCTCTAAATGTTTGATAGAATTTGCCTGTGAAGCCATCTGGTCCTGGGCTTTTGTTTATTGGAAGATTTTTAATCACAGTTTCAATTTCAGTGCTTGTGATTGGTCTGTTCATATTTTCTATTTCTTCCTGATTCAGTCTTGGCAGGTTGTGCATTTCTAAGAATTTGTCCATTTCTTCCAGGTTGTCCATTTTATTGGCATAGAGTTGCTTGTAGTAATCTCTCATGATCTTTTGTATTTCTGCAGTGTCAGTTGTTACTTCTCCTTTTTCATTTCTAATTCTATTGATTTAAGTCTTCTCCCTTTTTTTCTTGATGAGTCTGGCTAATGGTTTATCAATTTTGTTTATCTTCTCAGAGAACCAGCTTTTACTTTTATTGATCTTTGCTATCGTTTCCTTCATTTCCTTTTCATTTATTTCTGATCTGCTCTTTATGATTTCTTTCCTTCTGCTAACTTTGGGGTTTTTTTTTTCTTCTTTCTCTAATTGCTTTAGGTGCAAGGTTAGGTTGTTTATTCGAGATGTTTCCTGTTTCTTAAGGTAGAATTGTATTGCTATAAACTTCCCTCTTAGAACTGCTATTGCTGCATCCCATAGATTTTGGGTCGTCGTGTCTTCATTGTCATTTGTTTCTAGGTATTTTTTTATTTCCTCTTCATTTTTCAGTGATCACTTCGTTAGTAAGTAGTGTATTGTTTAGCCTCCATGTGTTTGTATTTTTTACAAATCTTTTCCTGTAATTGATATCTAGTCTCATAGCGTTGTGGTCGGAAAAGATACTTGATACAATTTCGATTTTCGTAAATTTACCAAGGCTTGATTTGTGACCCAAGATATGATCTATCCTGGAGAATGTTCCATGAGCACTTGAGAAAAAAGTGTATTCTGTTGTTTTGGATGGAATGTCCTATAAATATCAATTAAGTCCATTTTTTTAATGTATCATTTAAAGCTTGTGTTTCCTTATTTATTTTCATTTTGGATGATCTGTCCATTGGTGAAAGTGGGGTGTTAAAGTCCCCTACTATGAATGTTGTACTGTCGATTTCCCCTTTTATGGCTGTTAGTATTTGTCTTATGTACTGAGGTGCTCCTATGTTGGGTGCATAAATATTTACAATTGTTATATCTTCTTCTTGGATCGATTCCTTGATCATTTGTAGTGTCCTTCTTTGTCTCTTCTAATAGTCTTTATTTTAAAGTCTATTTTGTCTGATATGAGAATTGCTACTCCAGCTTTCTTTTGGTTTCCATTTGCATGAAATATCTTTTTCCATCCCCTTACTTTCAGTCTGTATGTGTCTCTAGGTTTGAAGTGGGTCTCTTGTAGACAGCAAATATATGGGTCTTGTTTTTGTATTCGTTCAGCCAATCTGTGTCTTTTGGTGAGAGCATTTAGTCCATTTACATTTAAAGTAATTATTGATATGTATTTTCCTATTTCCATATTCTAATTGTTTTGAATTCGTTATTGTAGGTGTTTTCCTTCTCTTTTGTTTCTTGCCTAGAGAAGTTCCTTTAGCAGGTGTTGTAAAGCTGGTTTTGTGGTGCTGAACTCTCTCAGCTTTTGCTTGTCTGTAAAGGTTTTAATTTCTCCATCAAATCTGAATGAGATCCTTGCTGGGTAGAGTAATCTTGGTAGCAGGTTTTTCTCCTTTATCACTTTAAATATTTCCTGCCAGTCCCTTCTGGCTTGCAGAGTTTCTGCTGAAAGATCAGCTGTTATCCTTATGGGGATTCCGTTGTGTGTTATTTGTTGTTTTTCCCTTGCTGCTTTTAATATGCTTTCTTTGTATTTAATTTTTGACAGTTTTATTAATATGTGTCTTGGCATATTTCTCCTTGGATTTATCCTGTATGGGACTCTCTGTGCTTCCTGGACTTGACTATTTCCTTTCCCATATTAGGGAAGTTTTCAACTGTAATCTCTTCAACTATTTTCTCAATCCCTTTCTTTTTCTCTTCTTCTTCTGGAACCCCTATAATTCAAATGTTGGTGCATTTAATGTTGTCCCAGAGGTCTCTGAGACTGTCCTCAGTTCTTTTCATTCTATTTTCTTTATTCTCCTCTGCAGTAGTTATTTCCACTATTTTATCTTCCAGGTCACTTATCCGTTCTTCTGCCTCAGTTATTCTGCTATTGATCCCACCTAGAGTATTTTTAATTTCATTTATTGTGTTGTTCATCATTGTTTGTTTCATCTTTAGTTCTTCTAGTGCCTTGTTAAATGTTTCTTGCATTTTTGTCTATTCTATTTCCAAGGTTTCGGATCATCTTTACTATCATTATTCTGAATTCTTTCTCAGGTAGACTGCCTATTTCCTCATCATTTGTTAGGTCTGATGGGTTTTTATCTTGCTCCTTCATCTGCTGTGTGTTCTTCTGTCTTCTCATTTTGCTTATCTTACTGTGTTTGGGGTCTCCTTTTTGCAGGCTGCAGGTTCATAATTCCCGTTGTTTTTGGTGTCTGTCCCCAGTGGCTAAGGTTGGTTCAGTGGGTTGTGTAGGCTTCCTGGTGGAGGGTACTAGTGCCTGTGTTCTGGTGGATGAGGCTGGATCTTGTCTTTCTGGTGGGCAGGTACACGTCTGGTGGTGTGTTTTGGGGTGTCTGTGGACTTATTATGATTTTAGGCAGCCTTTCTGCTAATGGGTGGGTTTGTGTTCCTGTCTTGCTAGTTGTTTGGCATAGGGTGTCCAGCACTGTAGCTTGCTGGTTGTTGAGTGAAGCTGGGTGCTGGTGTTGAGATGGAGATCTCTGGGAGATTTTCGCCATTTGATATTATGTGGAGCTGGGAGGTCTCTTGTGGACTAGTGTCCTGAAGTTGGGTCTCCCACCTCAGAGGCACAGCACTGACTCCTGGCTGCAGCACCAAGAGGCTTTCATCCACACGGCTCAGAATAAAAGGGAGAAAAAGTAGAAAGAAAGAATTAGTAGAAGTAGAAAGAAAGAAAGAAAGAAAGGAAGGAGGGAGGGAGGAGGGAGGGAGGGAGGAGGGAGGGAGGGAGGAAGGGAGGAAGGAAGGAGGGAAGGAAGGAAAAAAGAAAGCAAGAAGATAAAGTAAAATCAAATAAAGTAAGATAAAATATAATAAAGTTACTAAGATAAAAAAATAATTATTAAGAAAATAAAAGAAAAAATTAAAAAACAACAACAACAACAACAAAAAACGGACAGATAGAACCCTAGGACAAACGGTGGAAGCAAAGCTATACAGACAAAATCTCACACAGAAGCATACACATACACACTCACAAAAAGAGGAAAAGGGGAAAAAATCATAAATCTTGCTCTGAAAGGCCACCTCCTCAATTTGGGATGATTGGTTGTCTATTCAGGTATTCCACAGATGCAGGGTACATCAAGTTGATTGTGGAGCTTTAATCCGCTGCTTCTGAGGCTGCTGGGAGAGATTTCCCTTTCTCTTCTCTGTTCTCATAGCTCCCAGGGGCTCAGCTTTGGATTTGGCCCTGCCTCTGCGTGTAGGTCGCTGGCGGGCGTCTGTTCTTTGCTCAGACAGGACGGGGTTAAAGGAGCAGCTGATTCTGGGGCTCTGGCTCACTCAGGCCGGGAGGAGGGAGGGGCACGTAGTGCGGGGCGTAGGGAGGGGCACGTAGTGCGGGGCGTAGGGCGGGGCACGTAGTGCGGGGCGGGCCTGCGGCGGCAGAGGCCAGCGTGACGTTGCACCAGCCTGAGGCGCGCCGTGCGTTCTCCCGGAGGAGTTGACCCTGGATCACGGGAGTCTGGCAGTGGCAGGCTGCACAGGCTTCCCGGAAGGGGGGTGTGTATAGTGACCTGTGCTCGCACACAGGCTTCTTGGTGGCTGCCGCAGCAGCCTTAGCGTCTCATGCCTGTCTCTGTGGTCCGCGCTTTTAGCCGCGGCTCGCGCCCGTCTCTGGAGCTCCTTTAAGCAGTGCTCTTAATCCCCTCTCCTCGCGCACCAGGAAACAAAGAGGGAAGAAAATGTCTCTTGCCTCTTCGGCAGCTCCAGACTTTTCTCCGGACTCCCTCCCGGCTAGCCGTGGCGCACTAACCCCTTGCAGGCTGTGTTCACGCTGCTAACCCCAGTCCTCTCCCAGCGCTCCGACCGAAGCCCGAGCCTGCGCCGGGTGAGCAGAGAAGCCTCTCGCACTGGTGAGTGCCGGTCGGCCCTGTTCCTCTGTGCAGGAATCTCTCCGCTTTGTCCTCCGCACCCCTGTTGCTGTGCTCTCCTCCGCGGCCCTGAAGCTTTCCCCCTCCGCCACCCACAGTCTCCGCCCGCGAAGGGGCTTCCTAGTGTGTAGAAACCTTTCCTCCTTCACAGCTCCCTCCCACTGGTGCAGGTCCCGTCCCTATTCTTTTGTCTCTGTTTATTCTTTTTTCTTTTGCCCTACCCAGGTACGTGGGGACTTTCTTGCCTTTTGGGAGGTCTGAGGTCTTCTGCCAGCGTTCAGTAGGTGTTCTGTAGGAGTTGTTCCATGTGTAGATGTATTTCTGGTGTATCTGTGGGGAGGAAGGTGATTTCCGCGTCTTACTCTTCCAGCATGTTCCTGGAAGCCGGGAAACGAAGTTTTAATTGGAGACGATGAGACCCCCCTGGGCTTCCAAGTGCCAGCTGGTGGGGAGAGGGCTTCTGGGGTCACAGACCGAATCAGTGCTTACATTTGACTCCACTGATTGCTCACTGCTGGGGGTGATGGGGATATGCAAGTTGATTAAAACTGGAGATTTAGTTGCCGAAATAGAATTTCTCAGATAATTGCTGGAAATGGGCCAATTCCTTTGCTGGACTGAGTTCCATGTGGCAGATGATATGCTCTCTGACTGAAACCAGATCCACAAGAGACAAAAACGATTCTTAAAGACACACCGTCCAAACAGGTGCTTGGTCTTGTGATCAGCAGAGCAAGAGAGACAGGATGGGATTCTCCTGTATTTCTATTTCTTTGCTTTAAGGTGTTCACCAAAGGAGTGTCAGAACCTATTCAGGTTTTTTAAATTGGTATTTGTGACACCACAGCCTTAAACTTATAAATGGACTTCTTGGGCTTGGGATGGTTTTCTTTAGAAAATGAAATCAACATGAAGATTGTTCTATTTCTCTCTAGAAACAATTTCAAAGGGCATCCTATTTCTTTCTTCACCTGAATCTTTTCTTTTGTAATTGCATAGTTTTCTGCTTGTAAATGTGTGTGTGTTTCATGATTTTTCCTGCACAAGACCATGTTTGACCCTCGCAATCGGTGTCATTAAAACAGTGTGAGCTTGTGAGTCCAAACCAAGACCCCGCACAGCTTTGTGCTGCACAGAGTTCAAAATGTTTTAAATGTTGTGCCTGAAAGACTTAAAAAATTATACCACCCAAGATTGGTGAGGGGGCCTGGAAAACGGTACTCCCATACCCTGCTGCTGCTCCTGGAAAGCAATCTGATGATGTTGATCAATGGCTTTAAAAATGTACATGTCCTTTGATCCAGCACTTCTTCTAGAACTTAGTCTTTAGGAAAATAGTCAAGGATGTCAGCAAAGTTTGGCTTCTCTTAACATTAGTGGCTGCCTGTCTAGCACAATTGTGTCCAGCAAAATCTTCTCTAGCAAAATCTTGGCAGTGGAGTTTAACTTCGAAGGACTAGAATAGCGTGTATTCTGTAACAGCAAAGGTGGAAATGTTAACAGTGGTTGTCTCCCCCCGTTGGGTTACAATTCTATTTTGCGTATCTGTATTTTCTAATTTTTCTTCAATGAATATGTTACTCATTTAAAAATATTTAAAAATTTTTGAACAGTGAAAGAATTTTGCTGTAGAAGTTTGTCTACGGACATGATAAAAGTGTTCACAGGAAGAACAATTGTAAATAAAAGGGCGTTAAACTGCATGTGCAATGATTCTACTTTTTAGAAAAGAGAAATCAATTTCTTCTCTGTCTTTGCACCTTTCCTCCCTGCTCTCACAACACAGAAACACGTTCGCACACACACACATCTGGAAGCACACACACCAGTATACCGCAGTGGTTCTCTTTTGGTGAGAGATATGGAACAATTTCTTCTCTTTGCTCATCTGTATAATTTATATTTTTTTCAATGAACATGTAATACTTGTATAATTGGAAAAAAATAGAGCTTAATTTCACACACAATAGACAGGATGCCAGAAGTGTCTATATGAAGGGGGTTGTCAGGGCCATGTTCTCAGTCCTCCACCCCCTTTTCCTTACTGAGTGCTGATGTAGGTTTGGGATTTCCTTCTATCTTAGGTAAAATGGAGCCTCCCATTTGCGCAGAAGTGTTTTGGGTCACAAAGCCTCAGACAACCACCAGGCAGCATCTCAGTGGTCTTTGGGATAAGATACACATCTGGGATTTAGAAGCAGGCATGGGGAGGGAGGATTTGTAGCCTGCCACCTCTAAATATTGCACCCAGTGACCTCCTTTTAAAAGCCTTTGCCTGGCCCAGCCCACTGGCTCCGGGGGTGGCTTCTGGCTCTTTCCTACCTGGGATGGGCAGGAGGGAAATGATTGTCAGCGGTGCTGATCTGTTAGAACCAGAAAGCTTTCCCCGGGCTCTCATAAAACATACTGCACTTAAAGTCACTTCCCTCATCCATTTATTCCCCTAGAGAAATCTGTGTAACATGGGAAGGTGAAGGAGGAGTTAGAGCAGAGCTTCTCACAGCTGGGGACTTATAGGGAGTGACGTGTAATGGCTAGAAGCAGGCTTTGCTGTGCCAGCTACCGCTGTGTGGGCAAGACTCTGCCACACACTAGCTGTGTGACCTCGGGCAAACACTTAACACCTCTGGGCCTTAGTTTCCTTATTTGTAAAATCTAGATGACAACATTGTAATGATTAAATTAGGTAAAACAGGTACAGCACTTTGAACAGAGCCTGGCGTTTGGCAAGCACTCAACAAATATACTACAACTTCCACAAATGTTGCCGTATTGTTGTTCATATGTACTCTTCTATTATTTTAATTATTTTTAAAAATAGATGACCCATACCCATGGTACAAATTACAACCTCAAAATGTTAACGAAAAATGTACAGTGATGTGGTAGCTCCAATACTGCCCCCTCCCAAAGATGTTCATGTGCTCATCCTTGGATCCTGTGAATGTGTTACATGGCCAAAGGGACTTTCAGATGTAATTCAGTTTATGAACTTTAAGATAGGGAGATTATCCTGGATTATCTAGGTGGGCCCAATCTAGATAAAGACAGAGAAATTTCCCGGCTAGCGATAGAGAGGTGCAGCAGAAGAGGAAGGCAGAGAGATTCTGAGCATGAGTGAGATTCACTAGCTGATGCTCCAGGTATCATGTGGGATGCAGGCAGCCTGGAGGCTCCAAGCCCAGCCCTGGATGACAGACAGTGAGGACACTGGGACTTCAGTCCCACAACCGCAAGCAACTGACTTCAGCCAACACCCTAAATGAGCCAAAAAGCAGATTCTTCCCCAGAACCTCCAATAAGGGACGAACACTGCTGGCACCTTGGTTTCAACCTCATGGAAGCCAGAATAGAGAAACCAGTCAGTCCAACCCAGACGTTTGACAGCGAGACAACAAATTTGTATTGTATTAGGCTGTGAAAGTTTTCATAATCAATAGAAAACTAAAAGTGAAGAGTAAGTTTCACTCCTACCCTTGATTCCCAGCCCCCATTTCCCTTTCCTGGAGACAACCTCCCTGTGTTTAGAAGAGAAAATCAGAAAAAGGAAGGAAATAGGTCTCTTATTTAGGATATTTTAAGCTGAGAGATTTTGGTTTGGGAAGATCAAAGAGTAGGAAGAATGATAGTTCTTGGATGTTTTCTTAGGGAAATCTGTAATGCTGCGTTGTGCCAAGTGTGGTACTGTCCACATGAAAATGATTAATGAAGCAGTAAATTTCAGATATTTATGAATCTTTATAGAAAAGAGAATCACAACTATTTAGAAAATGTGGATAATTATGAGCATAATGGTGAACTTAAAAGATGTGAATGTATCATAAAGGAAAGCTCCCTCTGAAAATATGAGGTTTTCTTTTTAGAACCATCAAAAAGCTTCTGAATACTTCAGTCCTGTCCCTCCTAGAAGCCAAATTCTCTAGAAAATGGGGAGAGAGAGAGTGGAAGGGAGAAAAGGAAGAGACCATTAGTCAATATGAAGAAGAGAAATATGAACAGAAAAGAACTGTAAATACTCCAAGTGGAATCAGAGCTTGAATCATTTTAATCAGGTCTGGGACAAGGTAGACAAAAGATGGTCCTATAGATAGATGGGGTCATTTTATATGTCCCTCCTTCTATTGATAACCAGTCTGCAGCCTTATATTTCTCCTACTGACATTGGAAAGTTGACAACCTATCAGCTATTACTTATATTTTAAACCTGGCTTTGCAGGATTTTTTTTTTCTGGTGTTGGTGGCAGGGAGGTCAGGAAAGGAATGCAATAAGCCATCAAATGGACATGCTGGCATATTCTTTCAGAAGACTCACCAAACCTGACTTACACGTTGAAAACTTTTTGTGTTTTACTTTAACCAAATGACTCATAATTAAGAAATCAAGGGACTTCCCTGGTGGTGCAGTGGTTAAGACTCCGCATTCCCAGTGCAGGGGGCCTGGGTTCGATCCCTGGTCAGGGAACTAGATACCACATGCATGCCGCAACTAAGAGTTCGCATGCCACAACTAAGATTTCACGTGCCGCAACTAAGGAGCCCAAGTGCAGCAACTAAGGAGCCGGCGAGCCGCAACTAAAGGAGCCAGCCTGCCACAACTAAGACCCGGCACGACCAACCAACTAACTAACTAACTAAGTAGATATTAAAAAATGAAATCAAGTTAAAAATGCTTTATGAATATTTGGAGGAAATAAAATATATTGACTAGTCTGATGAATGTTAGCCCCAGTGGGAATATTGTAACCATTCCTATATCATATGGATGGTGGAAATAATAATCGTTAAGTCAGATTACAAATAAGGCAAAATGCAGCTTTCTCATGACAAAAATAGAATATACAATGGTGCTGTCTGAGTAGTTATTTTTTATTTTTAAACAGAAAAAAAACTTTAAAAAATCCAATTGCTTTGCAATAATTTTCTCAAGAGATTTCGTCCCGAGAAGAATAAGATGTAACTCAAAGGCTTTTATTCCCACCCAACAAATGTATCACAATGTGTGCAATCACCCAGGAGTTCACTTCTAGACTTGTACATCCTCAGACTCCCAGTTATTGTTACATTGATTTCAAAGAAAGGCCAGAAACAATTTCCTCTGAAGTTTTTCTGTCTGTTACGACACAGTGCAGAGCACCAGGAAGATGCTCCCACCTGGCCCCTTTTTCCAACAAAAGAATCCTGGGCGTCGAGGAAGTGCTTTCCAGTCAAGGCTCTGCAGTCTCTCTGCTCTTGGCTGAATAAGAAAGGTGTCTCAGCTAGGTGGCTTTGATCAATAGAACGCCTTCAAGGTCAGCAAAGAGAACCTGGTTTAATTTGCTTTTGTAGAGGAATGAGGACAGAGGCACCTATCATGAGTAGAGGACAGGGGCTTGTTCTTGTGATACCCACCAAGGCCATACACTTGGGCATGGAATTAGGTTTCTCATGGCCCTCTTGGTCCATCCCATTCTCTTTAAAAATGGTTTAAAAATAATTTTCCCAAGGGGAAAGTTGGGGGGGGAATAAATTTGGAGGTTGGGATTAACATATACACACTACTCTATATAAAATAGATAATCAACAAGGGCCTACTGTATAGCACAGGGAATGCTCTACTCAATACTCTGTAATAAGCTACATGGGGAAAGAATCTGAAAAAGAATATATATATATATATATATATATATATATATATATATATATATATATAACTGAATCAAGTTGCTATATACCTGAAACTAACACTACATTGTAACTTCACTATACTCCTATATAAAATAAAAATTTAAAATATTTAAAAATAATTTTTATTTTTTATACAATTTTTAAAGGTTACTTTCCATTCATAGTTATTATAAAATATTGGCTATATTCTCTGTGTTGTAGAGTACATCCTTGAGTCTATCTTACACCCAGTAGTTTGTACCTTCCACTCCCAAACCCCTATATTGCCACCCTCATTGGTAAGAACTAGTTTGTTCTCTACATCTGTGAGTCTGCTTTTTTGTCATATGCACTAGTTTTTTGTATTTTTTGGCTTCCACATATAAGTGATATCCTACAGTATTTTTCTTTCATTGCCTGACTTATTTCACTTGGCATAATGTCCTTCAAGTCCATCCATGTTGCTGAAATTTACAAAATTTCATTCTTTTTTATGACTGAGTGGTATTGGTATTCCATTGTATATATGCACCACATCTTCCATATCCATTCATCTATTGATGGATATTTAGGTTGCTTCCATGTCTTGGCTAAATAGTGCTGCTATGAACATTGGCATTCTGTTCTCTTCATGTGGCTAATGAAGAAGACACCACATGTGGTTAAAATAACCCCCAGAAGAAACTGGCATCCTAACTATGAGAATCACATCAAAGAACATCCTTATTTGCTATGATCACACATCTTCAAAAGACAAATTATTAACACTCATGCAGTTGTCCTGCCTGTGGTCAATTTGCTAAGAGTTTTCCATATCCAGCCATGTCAGTCACATCAAACTGCATGCATCTGATGGCCAACTGGATTATTGCCTGTTAAACTGGGTAGTTGCTCATTTATGAGAAATACAGGATCAAATGCTCTGGTCATGATGAGAGCATGACATTTTAGAAAAGCGATGTGTATTTTATCTTTAAACCTAAGAGTGATATTGACTGTTGACAACACCAGCTGTTATTTGTCTTTCTGCACCCATCTTGAGGGAAAGTTTTCAAATACATTTTCCAAACCATTGACAAGAAGTTCCTTCTTCTTCCATTTATAACGCTACAGTTTTGGACCTCGTTATCTTTTAGAGACTGTCTCAAAGAAAGTGGGGCACAATTCTTGACTGTGAGAAGGTGTAGTTACCATGATCTTGGCAGGAGTTTTTGACTATCTGTTTTACAGAATCCAAATTAACTCACTTCTGTGATGACCCATCTAGTAAACTTTGGGTTTCTCCATTTAAACTTTTTTGGACTGAAGTCATCCTCAACTTATTTCTCCATTTATTTGTCCTCTTGTCTGCTTTACGGAATAAGGTGGGTGGTTGCTGCTGAGTTTTGATGATTGGGATGTGCCGTGCATGGTGGGAGCTTCTTGGATGGTAAGGTGGGAAGCTGACAACAGTGAGAATCGCCGTGGGCAGCGATAGGAGCTGCCATGTGCTCTAATTAATATTCCACAAACCTCTTAGGTCTCAGCTTCCAAGCCATTTCCTCAAGGAAACCTCTTCTGACTCCCCCAAATTAAATGTCTCTGTATTCCACAGCTCCCTGTACCTCTCCTTTCACACCATTCATCAAATTTCCAAATATCTGTCTTCTTTCCCCATAGGTTGTAGGCTCCACATGGATGGGAATAGTGTCCATCTTGTTCATGTCTCTGGCACTTACCTTTCAATCATGGTGGACTGGCTTTATGTCCACCAATCTTTCTTTTTTGATTGTAGCATTTGCCTCTTTGAAGGTGTTCCTTTTTGCATAGCAGAAGGCCATCTTTATGGTGTGGCTTTAAGAAAATTTTACTTCACCCCTAGGCTTTGCTATCAGTGTTCTTCCAGGTTTCTTTGTGAATAAAGCTCAAGCCAATGGAGATGCACATCTTCTCATGTTTTCTGGGCGGGGTTAATCTAAGAGTCCACGGGAGCTTGTTTATTTGACCAGGTTGTCCTGTATGTCCGTCTGCTCAGAAGTGAATGGGAGGTGCTTCATTGTTTGGTGGATGAGTAAATTCTGCACTAGTCATTCTACAGCCCAGGATGGTTGGTAAATACTTGCTGAGTTTAGAAATCAGTGGTAAAGGAAGTGGTCATGTGGGGTAAGAAGCTTACATTTGGGAAAGCACATTTGCCCTCCCACATTCAAATCTTGACAAGAGGGTCTCAGATCTGTAATAACGGTATTTCTATTTTTAATCATGTTTTCCCATGGAATTAACATTTAGTGGTCTACAGCAGAATAATTGGAGGAACTTCAGTTTCTGTCTCTTTGGGGCTGAAAGCAGATGAATGAAAATAAACTGGGACTCACGGATAGTCTGTAGATAGAGCTAATTGCTTTAAACGCCTCAGGATTCCTTCAACCTCCTTGCCCCTATTGGGGTTAAATGCCTCCCTATCTGGGGATGAGAGGATTCCTTTCTGGCCTGGAAGGCATCTGTGCATTTACAGGCCTCTGCTTCCTACCCCAGGTCTTTAGAATCACACAGCTGCCTCCACCTTTTTACAATTTCTACCGGCGAATTTTTGGAGAGAAAAGGTAAGAGTTAGCATGGGTGGCAAGTAATTATAGTTTTTGATTCCCAATCTTTACATAGAGAACTAAGACCTTTGTGATGATTAAGACTATAAACCTGTGGGTGCTCATGGAAGCTGTGGGGAGAAGACGGGCTGTACAGATGGGGCTGAGCACCCTCCCACCCGTCCCCCACCCTGCTGCCTCCCCCATGTAACTCCCGGAAGACAGCCGCAGAGGAAGATGATTTCAGGAGCTCAAAGGGCGTTTGTTAATCATTTGCATTTCCCAGAATTTCGGGTAAGCTGAGTGGATTTCATTTCAGACACTAAGTAATGAAATGCAGGGCTAATTTTAGAAGTTATTATTCATCAATCAATTAAGTCAGGAAGTTATTTAATACCCTCCCAAAACGATTTTCTAGGCTTCCTGTTTCAGTCACTTAGCCATGATGAGCAGGCAGGGGAAACCTCACCTTGGAAAGCAGGATCCCCGGTGTGAGCATCCCTCTGCTTTGTGGGGAAACGGGGCCAGGGCTGTGGTAGCCAGGAACAGGGGACAGAGCTGACTCGGCTTTCTATTTTCTTTCTTTTGTATACTATTTGGCTTTTCCACTGGAGATTGTCAATTTTTGGTGAATGTGATTTTTACGCCAAACTCTTTATTTTGGTCTCGAGGGACCAGATGGCTCTGATGGTATTGCTCTTTGTGGTAGATTGTGTTATTGTTCAAAACATCCATCGTCTCTCCATGTGGACTCCTTCCTGCTGGACAGAGGATTATACCTCCCTGCCCTGCTGAACTCAAGTGTGGCCATGAGGCTTGCTTTAGCCCAAGAACTGTGAGTGAATGTGATGTGAGACTCCAAGCAGAAGATCTCAGGGTTACCCGTCTGAATTTCCTTCTGCCACAAACTGGCCAGGTCACAGGCCGGGTGCCAGGGGGAAGCTGGGCTGGCAGAGCACCGTGGCAGATCCGAGACAGCCGGGCAGCAGGCACAAGAAATAAGCTGCTGAAACTTGGGGTCACAACGGCACAGTGGCCTCTTCTGAATGACGCCACAGTGAAAACATTTGGGGCCTAATCAGTGAAAATAATTTTTGCCCGCCCCTCTCCTTCTTTGATTTCTGCTCATAGAAAGCGGCCCTCATTACCGTTTGCAAGGATACTTTTCCAAGTAGCCAAGGATACTTCTCCAAGGCTCAGGAGAAAGCTATGATGTTGCTAATGGAAAACTGAGGCTTCCCTGTAGTAATATACTCAGAAGAGCTGGACAGAGAGGTTGCTCCATGATGGCCGAGATCACACACATCTTGCTGTATCTCTGGTGCTTACCAGTGTGCCTTGCCTGTGAGTGCTCAATAATTATCTGTTGAAAGGATGCTGAGTGATTGAATATACAAGAAATCAGGCATCTCCATGTTTATAGGTGGCAGAGAGCACTTTGGATTTAAAAAACTACAGGCACACCTTGGAGATATTACAGGCTTGGTTCCAGACATCACAATAAAACCAATATCACATGAAGCGAGTTACACGAATTTTTGGTTTCCCAGTGCATGTAAAAGTTATGTTTACACTGTACTGTAGCCTGTTAAGTGTGCAACAGCGTTACTTCGAGAAAACTAATGTGCCTACCTTGATTAAAAAATACTTACTGCTAAAAAAGTGCTAACTCTCATTTGAGGCTTTGTTGAGTCGTAATCTTTTTGCAATTGTCACATCAAAGATCACTGATCACAGATCATCATAACAAACAGAATAATAATAATGAAGAAGTTTGAAATATTGCGAGGGTTACCAAAACATGACACAGAGACACGAAGCGAGCAAACGCTGTTGGAAAAATGGTGCTGACAGCCTTGCTCGACGCAGGGTTGCCACAGACTTTCAGTTTGTTAAAAAAAAAAAAAAAAATGCAGTATCTGTGAAGCATAATAAAACAAAACGCAATAAAATGAGGTCTGCCTGTAGGTTTAGGTTTTGAAACACAGGTTAAATCAGATGAGGAACCGAGAGGCTGAGGTGGGTCTAAAGGAGTCTGCTGGGGTCAAACCAGGTATCAGAACCCCACGTGTCTCTTGGGACTGTGCACTGAGCATAAATAAGTGAGACAGCCTGGCTCATTTTGGCCCAGAAATAGGCTTCCCACCCCTTCTTCTTGAAACATGTGGTTCTTTTAGTCTGTCTCTAATTTCCCCAAGTTTTGGTAGAGAAATATTTTTCTAACTTGACTGTAAGGAAAATAAAAGCATGATTAGGATGGCAATCAGTCACTCGTGGTCAGCCTCAGTTTCTCAGGGACAGAGGCAGGGGAGGGCCGAAGAGCCCGTGTCCGAGCAGAGGAGTCAGTCGTTTCCCAGCTCCGGCTGAATGCTGCCATGTTGGAATATGGGTCCAGTTTTCCTACAGCATCCTAAATTTCATGAGAAGCTGGCAATCTGGCTTTTGGTTTTGAATTTCCTAATTTTTAAATGTTGGCACATAAAAGACAACATTAAGTTCAGTGCAGGCCTGCAGTACACCTTGGCAGGGCAGACTTGACCCTGTGCCACATTGCAACTTTGACCATAGTCTGTGTCTACAGGTGTGGCTTCTGGGATGAGAGCTCTGGACTCTAAGGTTATATTTGCATAGGTGTGTGTATGTTTTAGAAAACACCTGGAGGGAGGGCTGATGCCAGTTCCCACTGCGCCCAAACCGCAGACTGGTGACTCACTATCCAAGCTGCCATGAGGGCAGCAGAAGGCTGCCAAATGGCCTTTTGGAGTCTCTCCTCCACTTAGGCCAACATCCTTTAATGCTGAGTTGAATATTTCTAAGATTAAATTGGAGACTTGTGTACTAAATTACATATTCAGGGGGTCCTTGCTGAAATAGTGTTTTTGTTTTTTGTTTGTTTGTTTGTGGAAGTATGTTTGTCTCTTGTTTCTTTTTCTCAGATAACATTAGAAATGTCCAATCTCCTCCAAGGGAAATGAAGGCCTGGATGAAGAGGCAGAGGGTTTGGAGTCCCAGGACGAGGATGTTCTGGAAGAGGACAGAAAGTCCTGTGTATGAGGAGGTCTTTGTTGTCTTCAGCTATTCTGAGGTTGGAGATTGTGGGCTGCAGCAGTGGCTACTGCATGAAGATGTGTATGATCTTTGGGATGTACCCAACTGATGGAGTTTAAAGAGGACAATTGTCTCACTTGTCCACCCAGCATCACCAGAACATTCTGTTTTAGAAATTCTGTTTTGGAAATTTCCCTCATTCAAAACTCCTACCTCCAGAAGGTAGGAGGCAGGTCTCACATACCCAGCCCTCACACTCCCGTTCTTACAGCTGATGTCGAGGCCAGTGACCTAGGCTCTGGGTTTCTTCTATTTGTCACTCCAGATCTGCTTTCCACCCCTCTCTACATGCTCTGTCCACCAGGAGGCTGCCCTGCGTGGACTATATCACCAAAGTTTCCTTGCTTCTGGCTTCTGGTTGGCTTTAGCCAATGGGAGGTAATAGCAGGAGATTGGACAGTGGAAGGAGAGAGCAGTGGGACACAGATTCCTCCAGCTCCATCTGTACCAGGAAGTGTTCTAACTGTTGCTACTGCTCCAGAAATAGAGTAGGGTTAGTAGAGAGTCATAGAGATCATTGATGACCTTGCCAACCTGGTGGAGAGCACAGATGAGAAACTGCACTGAAACCAGGTGTGTGAATATGGTGGACAGAAAGTCAACATCTTGTGGGATGATTGGTGATTGTTATTGCTGCTTGTGGCTACTGTGGTCACTACGAGCTGGCCTTCCAACTAGTACTGATGAAAGAACCACCAGCTGTGACACCTGCCAGTGATGGAGAAAAGCTCACTACATGAAAGCTGCTCTTGGTAAAGTCCCCCAAAACTCTGAAACAAAACGAAACAAAACAACAACTCACAGAATGGGAGAAAATATTTGCAAACGAAGTGGCTGACAAGGGATTAATCTTCAAAATATACAAACAGCTCATGCAGCTCTAATACAAACAGCTCATGCAGCTCTATGTCAGAAAAACAAACGACCCAATAAAAATATGGGCAGAAGATCTAAATAGACATTTCTCCAAAGAAGACATACAGATGGCCAAAAGGCACATGAAAAGATGGTCAACATCATTAATTTTCAGAGAAATGCAAATCAAAACCACAATGAAGTATCACCACACACTGGTCAGAATAGCCATCATCAAAAAGTCTACAAACAATAAATGCTGGAGAGGGTGTGGAGAAAAGGGAACCTTACTACACTGTTGGTGAGAACGTAAGTTGGTGCAGCCACTGTGGAGAACAGCCTGGAGGTTCCTTAAAAAACTAAAAATAGAACTACCATATTATCCAGCAATCCCACTCCTGGGCATATATCTGGAGAAAACCATAGTTAGAAAAGATACATGCACCCCAGTGTTCATTGCAGCACTATTTACAATAGCCAGGACATGGAAGCAGCCTAAATGTCCACTGACAGATGAATGGATAAAGAAGATGTGATACATATATACAATGGAATATTAGCCATAAAAAGAACGAAATAATGCCGTTTGCAGCAACGTGGATAGATATAGAAATGATCATACTAAGTGAATAAGTCAGACAGAGAAAGACAAAATCATATGGTATCACTCATACGTGGAATCTAATTTTTAAAAATGATACAACTGAACATATTTACAAAAAGGAAACAGACTTACAGATACGAAAACAAACATATGGTTACCAAAGGGGAATCGGAGCGAGGGGGAATAAATCAGGAGCTTGAGATTAACATACACACTACTATATATAAAATAGATAACCAACAAGGACCTACTGTAAAGCACAGGGAACTCCACTCAGTATTCTGTGATAACCTATATGGGAAAAGAACCTGAAAAAGAATATATGTGTATGTATAACTGAATCACTTTGCTGAATACCTGAAATTAATGCAACATTGTAAATCAACTATAATCCAATAAAATTTAAACCAAAACAAAACAAAAGCTACTTACTATCTCTACTTTCTCTACTGACCTCCAGGAATGGCTCCTTCCCTTGGCCCTTCAGTTCTAGGTGTGGTAATGGTTTCCGCTGTTACTAGCCCTTGGGTGTGTCACCATCTCTCCCCACATCACTGTAAACCATCCTCTTAATAAATACTCTGCAATTATCCTTCTGAGTGTGCCGTTTCTTTCCTGCCCGGACCCCCACTGATTCACTCTGCCAATCAAACATGTCTTTGCCAAACTTTGACCCAAAAGCTAGTGACAGAAGAGGGCTGGATTGGTGGGATGGTTACTTTTTATGTGTCAACTTGGCTAGGCCATGGTACCCAGATATGTGGTCAAAGATCACTCTGGACTGTCTGTGGGGGTGTTTTTGGATGAGATTAAGATTTCAATTAGTGGACTTTGAATAAAGCAGATTTCCCTCCCCAATGCAGGTGAGCCTCATCCAATCAGTTGAAGGCCTGAATAGAACTGACCTCCCTCAAGCAAGAGGGAATTTTGCCAGCAGACTGCCTTTGGACTTGAACTGAAACTCTTCCCTGCTAGCTTACCCAGTCAGATTTTGGACTTAACCAAGCCTCCATAACCACATGAGCCAATTTCTTAAAATAAACCTCTCTTTTGTATATACAGTTGACCCTGAACAAGGCAGGGGTTGGGGCACTGACCCCCTGTCCCATCAAAAATCCATGTATAACTTCATAGACAGCCCTCAGATTGAACCAACCACAGATCATGTAGTACTGTAGTATGTATTTGCTGAAAAAAAATCTGCATAGAAGTGAACGCATGCAGTTCAAACCTGTGTTGTTCAAGGGTCAACTGTATATACCTCCTATTGGCTCTGTTTCTCTGGAGAACCAGTGAAATAATACAGATGGTGAACTTGCTCTCTTTCTTTGGAGGTGAAGGCTGTGAGGTAGAATTTCTGGCATGGATGGCTCGGTGGTTCAAACTGCATACTTATTGCCTGCTGGCAGTGGTGGCGGTAACTATTTTCTAATCAGACTAGTTCTGCTGTGTGGATTTGGGAACTCTTTCTGGGAGCTCATCTTAAGCCTGGGTCTCCAGCCCTCTAAAGGATTTGTGACATCCTTTGAATATTCTCCTTTTCTTCATTCAATCAGAGTCCAGCTTCTGTTGCTTATAACCATTAATCATGACAGAAGCATGGATTAAGTTACAGTTGGAGAAAGGTCAGATTGTAAAAAAAGAATTGTTTTTGTTTGTTGATTTAAAGAATAATTATCAAATGTAGTTTCATGGTATTAAAGTAATTCATTTTTCTTGCAGTAAAAAATGAATATACCGTCATTCAGCTGTACTGTTATTTCTTCCTTTGGAGTGTAATGTATTTTTCCAGACTGGGATAGATTATAAACCATTCAAGCATATTGCTACCATTCCCTCATTTAATTTCACTTCTGAATGTCCCTGTGATCTTGATTTAGCATGAAGAAGCAAATGTGATTGTGTTTGCAAGCGTGCATTCCAAGACGGTGTGTGCATGTTGGTCTATGAACCTTTTCTTCCTTCTCTTTATATAAACATGAAGCTAAGCTTGCAGTTTCTGTGATGTTTGCGGAAGGATTAATTTCTACAAAACAGAAGATTTCAAAACCTGCCTAAGAATAGTTCTACTTCCTGTATAGTGCAACCAATGGCTTTTATTTCTGATGTAATCACGTTTTAACTTTTTGGTTTCCACGGGAATGCAGGCAAGGAGGAAATTTGTGAGAAAACACTGGTTTTCCTCTTGTCACAGGATCAGTAAGCCAATGGCTCTATCCCTAAATTGAGTATCTTTTGTACAATATCTTCCTAAGTGTAACAATTGTTTTTTTCCCTTTTTTAATATATATACACTTAATTTTTTTTCAAGAGCAGTTTTAGGTTCACAGCAAAATTGAGTGGAAAGCACAGAATTCCCATATACCCCCTGCCTTCACCACAGGCAAAACCTCCCCCACCATCAATATCCTCCACAAGAGTGGTACATTTGTTACAGTGATGAACCAGCACTGACACATCATTACCACCAAAGACTGTAGTTTATATTAAGGTTTGCTCTTTGTGTTGGATGTTCTACAGGTTTTGAGAAATGTATAATGTATCTACTATAGTATAGTATTATACTGAATAATTTCCCTGTCCTAAAAATCCTCTGTTCTCTGCCTAGCCGTCCCTCCTCCCCCACAAACCCCTGGCCATCACTGATCTTTTCACTGTCTCCAGAGTTTTGCCTTTTCCAGAATGTCATAGAATTGGAATCATACAGTATATTGTCTTTTCAGATTGGCTTCTTTCACTTAGTAATATGTTTTTACATTTCTCTCATGTCTTTTCATGGTGTGACAGCTCATTTCTTTTTAGTGCTGAATAATATTACATTTTACAGATGTACCACAGTTTATTTATCCATTCATCTATTGAAGAACATCAATTTAAAACAATTTTTAAGAGATGGCACAAGATCCATATTTAATTTTAACCGCTGTGTATATCATGTCAAGGCAAACAGCAGTTAAGAGCAGGATAAGAACACAAGCAAATTTATGAATTAAAATTTTTGTCTCCTTTTCTCATTTGTACTACATGACCACCCTTATGTCTTTGCTGCTCCCCAAGGCACATATTTCTGAATAGATTATGCTCCAGTTGTATTAATGAGAACTCTTGGCTGCCCATGCATGGCACCCCAGACTTCTTATGAGGGCCCTACTCCATCTATTCTAGTCAATGTCTAATAGGAAAATAGAAACCTTTCTAAATATTCCAGACATAGAGAGATTTAATACAGAGAATTGGTTGTAAAAGCCTTAGGATGGCTGGAGAAGCAAAAGAAGGAAAATGGTGTTGCCTAGAAATCAGGAAGCTGCTCCCCACCCACCAAAAAAACAGTGTGGAGATTCAGAGAAGACATCAGTACCATATTAGGAGATAGCAGAAATTTTGGAATTATCACACAAGAAATGTATAATAACTACAATAAATATGTTGAGGACACTAATGGAAAAAGTGGACAACATGCAAGAATGGGTGGATAATGTGAGCAGAGAAACAGAAATGCTAAGAAAGCATCCAAACAAAATGCTTAGAGAACATTAACCAGGTTAAATACTAAATAATCTACCTAAGCATATCATTTTCAAACTGCAGAAAATTAAAGACAAAGAGAAAATCTTGAAAGAAGCCAGAGGAAGAAGCCCACATTGCCTGTAGAGAAACTAGGATAAGAATTACATCAGGGACTTACCTGGTGGTCCAGTGGTTAAGACTCTGCGTTCCCACTGCAGGGGGCCTGGGTTCGATCCCTGGTCAGGGAACTAGATCCTGCATGTCACAACTAAAACAAGATCCCACAAGCTGCAACTAATGATCCCGCATGCCGCAATGAAGATCCCGAGTGCCGCAGTGTAGATCCTGAGTGCCACAACTAAAACCCAGCACAGCCAAATAAATAAATAAAATATTTTAAAAAAAGAATTACATCAGACTTTTATTCAGAAACAATGCAAGTAAAAGAAAGTGGGGTGAAATATTTAAGGTATTGAAAGAAAAGAAAGGCTATCCACCTACAATTTTGTATCCAGTGAAATTATCATTGAACAGTGAAGGAGAAATAAGGACTTTTCAGACAAACAAAAGTTGAGGGAACTGGTTGTCAGTAGACCTGCCTTGTAAGAAATGTTAAAAGGAATTCTTTAGACAGAAGGAAATGATATAGGTCACAAACTCAGCTCCACATAAAGAAAGAGTGTTAGAGAAGAGATTATGAAGATAAAATACAATCTTTTATTTTTCTTATTCTTAATTGATCTAATAGATAATAGTTTGTTCAAAATAATAATAGCAACAATTTATTGAATGAATATGGTTATGGATCAGTGAAATGAAGGGCAGCAATGTTATGAGAGCTGGGAAGGAGGGATTGAGAATACTCCATTGGAAGATACTTGCACTACCTCTGAAGCAATATAGTGTTGCTTGAAAGTGAACTTAGTTTGGTTGTAAAGGTATATTGCAAAATTGAAGGCAATCACTAAAAATTTTTAAAAAGAAATATGATTGAGAAAAATGGAATCATGTAAAATGCTCAGTTAAAACTAGTGAAGACAAAAAAAGAAAAAGAAACAAACAACAACAAGTAACAAATTAAGTTAATTAAGTTACAGATTAATGTGTAACAAAGTTACAATATGGTAGGGAAGAAACATCCAACTATATTAATAATCAATTTACATGTATATGATCTAAATAAGTACACCAAGTAAAAGACAGAGACTGTCAGACTGGATTAAAAAAAGAGACCAAACTCAATTTTATCTGCAAGAGTTAACTCTATGTTATCTATAAGAAATCACTTTAAATATAAAGACAGATAAATTGAAAATAAAGAGATGGAGAAAGCTATACCATGTTAATGCTAAAGAAAGCATTAACACGGCATTATTTCAGACAAAGCAGACTTCAGAGCAAGGAAAGTTATCAGAGAAAATGGGGGTATTACACAATGATAAAGGGGTCAATTCTCCAAGAAGACATAACAATCCTTGATGTGTATGTGCCTAACAATAGAGTGTAAGGATAAATGAAGCAAAACCTGATAGAACTGCAAGGAGAAACAGACAACTCCAATTATAGTTGGAGACGTCAACACTCCTCACTCTCTGATTGAAAAAAAGGTAAACAGTAAATCAGTGAGGGTACAGAAGACCTGAACAACACCATCAACCAGCTTGTCCTAATTGACATTTATAAAAACTCTACCAAATAGTAAGAGAATACATATTCATTTTAGGTGCACATGGAGCATTCACCATGATAGACCATATCCTGAATCATAAAACAATTTTTAGCAAAGTTAAAAGAATTGAGATTATTTGAAATATGAACTCTGACCTTACCGGAATTAAGCAAGAGATCAGTAACAAAAAATACTGGGAAAATCTCTCAATATTTTGAAATTAAGCACATACTTTCAAGTAACCTACGGCTCAAAGAAGAAATCTCAAGATATGTCAGAAAATGCTTTGAATATTCAATGAAAATGAAGATACAATATATCAAAATTGGTGGGATGCAGCATTTAGAGAAAAATTTGTGGCATTAAATGCAAATATTAAAAAAGAAGAAAAGTCTCAAATACATAATCTAAACTTCCACCTTACACAACTAGTAAACAGAAAGCAAGCTGGAAGAAAGAAATAGTAATGATAAAAGCACAAATCAATGAAATAGAAAACAGAAAAATCAATGAAACAAAAAGATGATTCTTTGAAAAGATCAACAAAGTGTATACACCTACAGCCATATTCTGAAGGAAAAGAAGAGAGAAGACACAAATTACCAATATCAGGACTAAAATAGGTGATATCACTATAGACTCTGCAGATTTTAAAAGGATAATAAGGAAAAAACTATGAACAGCTCTAAGCACATAAATTCAATAACATAGATGGCATGGACCAATTCCTTGAAAGAAAAATAATTACCAAACCTCATTCAAGAAGAAATAGATCATCTGACTAGTGCTATATCTAGTAGAGAAATTTAATTCATATTTAGAAACCTTCAAAAAAAGGGCCCAGAAGACTCTACTGGTGAATTCTGCCAAACATGTAATGAAGAAATAACACAATTTCTACAAAATCTCTTCCAGAAAATAGACAAGGAGGGAACACTTACAAACTCACTTTATGAGACTAGTATTTCTTTGATACAAAAATAAAACAAAGAGACTACAAGAAAGGGAAAGACCAACAACAAATAACCAATAACAGAACAATAACCTTCATGATACAGATGTAAAAACCTTCAGCGAAATATTAGCAAATTGAATCCAGCAATATGTGAAAAGAATAATACATCACAACCAAGTGGGGTTTATCCTGAGAATAGCAAGGCTGGTTCAGTATTCAAAAATTGATCAATGGGGCTGCCCTGGTGGAGCAGTGGTTGAGAGTCTGCCTGCTGATGCAGGGGACACGGGTTTGTGCCCCGGTCCGGGAAGATCCCACATGCCGCGGAGCGGCTGGGCCCGTGAGCCATGGCCGCTGAGCCTGCGCGTCCGAAGCCTGTGCTCCGCAACAGGGGAGGCCACAACAGTGAGAGGCCTGCGTACCGCAAAAAAAAAAAAAAAAAATCGATCAATGTATTCCACCGTATTGACACGCCAAAGAAGAAAGACCCTTTGGGTTAGGTAGAACATTTTTCTGGCCTGGGTTATGCTCCCTCTCCAGTGTGTGTGATAAGTGGGTGTTGGGTGAGCAGCTCTGCTGATCTTTTGTGATTGAGGGTCAGCTGCTGCTGTAGGGTTTAGGATAACGTTGGGTGGGATGATTGTTTTCTTCCACGTGGTCTCTCTCATTCCCCAAAAGGCTTCTTTCTGTGGTGGTAGCAAGGATCTGAAAAAGAATTGTGCATCCTTTGAGACCAGACTTGGAATTAGAATCACTTCCATAGCATCGTACTGTCAAAGGAGGTGACAGTGTCAACCCAGATTCAAAAGGTATGGACATGGATATGCAGTAGACCGCTTTTATCCACGGTTTCACTTTCTGTGGTTTCAGTTACCTGTGATTAACCGTGGTCCAAAAATATTAAATGAAAAACTCCAGAAATAAGCAATTCTTATATTTTAAACAGTGTGCTGTCCTGAGTAGTGTGATGAAATCTGGCACCGTCCTGCGGTGTCCTGCCCTGGATATGAATCTTCACTTTGTCCAGTGTCTCCCACCTGTTAGTCACTTAGCAGCTGTCTCAGTGATCAGATGGACTGTCTTGGTATCACAGTGCTTGTGTTCAAGCAACCCTTGTTTTACTTAATAATGACTCCAAAGCGCAAGAGTAGGGGTGCTAGCAATTTTAATATTCTCTTACTGTGCCTGATTTATAAACTAAACTTTATCATAGATATGTACAGGAAAAAAACACATAATAATAAAAAAAAGGTTTGGTAATACCTGTGGCTTCAGGCATCCACTGGGGGGTCTTGGAACGTATTCCCCGTGGAAAAGGGGGACTACTGTACTCTTTGATTGGAAGATTGACAAAATCGCATTGCAGAGGGGCATGGATACAGGGGAGATGGAGAATTTGGCCCACTTTTGGCAATTAATGTACTCCCAGATATTCACTTAGGTATTTTCAAAAAAAGAGGTTTGCTGTAAAATGCACATTTCTAGATAGAGTAGCATAGAACTGGACCTAGCTACTCCTAGCTACCCTCTCTCTGTCTTGTTAATTGGTGTGTCTTCTTCTGTCACATCTGTCTAGACCTCCAGTACTAATTCCTGAGTGAGAATCTGATGGGTCCGTTCCATCACGGACCACCCCCCAAACAGTAGATTGACGGATGAGTCCCATGAATGTGCCTCATCATTCACCATTTCAGTAATTAGCAACTCTGTGCTACTCTCAGTATCAGCAGTTCTCTGCTCGAGGAGGGCTTCCTCTTGACCCAAGCCTGTGGGGCAGTCTGGCAGTGCTGAGGAATTAACCTAAATCAACAGCAGATGGTGGATATGGTGCCTTGATAGTACCAATTCTTTGACCCTCTCTTAATACACATCCCTTGCCCTATGACTCTGCAACTTCTCTCACTAAAGAGATGGTGTCTATTTTCCTGTCACTTGAATCTGGGCTTCATGGGTTGTCATTGGTCTATAGGATGTTAGTAGACTTGCTACAAACAGAGGCTTGAGAAAGCCTTTGTGCATTTCTGCTTTCTCGGCTACTCCTCTGTGATTACCATGAGAACGTGGCCAGGCTAGCCTGTCAGAGGATGAGACATATGGGGAGGCCAAGGCCTTTGCAGGACAGCTGAGAGTCAGATGACCCCTGGGCACGGAAGACAGAGCCCAACTAGGATCAGCAGAGCCAAGTAGCCAATCCACAGCTGGGCTGCAGATGTATGAGTGAGCTTAGCTGAGATCAGAAGAACCTGCCCGGCTGACCTGCAGACATGTGAGCAGAATAAAGCATTGTTATTTTAAGCTACTAAATTCTCCTTGAACTACCAGCCTGGAGGCTTAGTGGTTCAGGTAGGAAAGGTTAGGTTCCTGACTTCTTTGGCAAGAGGTAGGCTTGGGCATTAGGCATTGTTGAGAAGGGGGATTTTCCTAAGTTCCTTTAGTTCTTTTTGTAGCATAGCAAATGCTAGTCTTCCTAGAGTTTCCCTTACTTAGTAAAGAAAGAAATATTTATCCCTATTATGGCCTGGCCTTGAGGCTGGAGTTGGGAGGAAGAATATGACACAGGAGAAAGGCTGTCCCTTCTGGTGAGATGTTTTAAGGGCAAAGAGGAGGCAGACAGAGAAAGAGACATTGAGGCAGAAAAGGGAGTTTGTAGGACATGCGGGTCCTGATATTCTCTCTCATGAAGAAGAGGCTCATCATTAGAGGAGACTGTGTAGGTCTGAGGACACCATTGCATTGCCATGAAGACACTTGAGTCCCCTACTCCTTATACCCAAATGCCATTTTGAAAAGGAATGTTTGAACATAGGTGTATTGTATGTATGTGGGGTTGCGGAATGCCATAATAAGAGAGACTGAGAAGGATAGTAGTTACTTCTAGGGGGAGAGAAGGGGTTGTGGTCAGGAAAGGACGCATGAGGGATCTCTGGGGTAGTGGCAGTTTCTATTTCTTGACTGGGTGGTTTTCATAAGAGGTGTTCATGGCCATCTTTAACATGCTCTCATGATGGCAAAGTGGCTGCTGCATCTCATGGAGCATATCCATGCTCCACACAGGGTAAAGCTGAATCTTTTAAAGTGCTATCCTGAACAACCTAATCGAAAAATGGACAGAAAACTTAAACAGACATTTCTCCAAAAAAGACATACAGATGGCCACTAGGCATATGAAAAGATGTTCAACATCACTAATTATTAAAGAAATGCAAATCAAAACTACAATGAGGTACACCTCACACCAGTCAGAATGGCCATCTTTAAAAAGTTTACAAATAACAAGTGCTGGAGAGGGTGTGGAGAAAAGGCAACCCTCCTACACTGTTGGTGGGAATATAAGTTGGGGCAGCCACTATGGAAAACAGTATGGAGGTTCCTCAGAAAACTAAAAATAGAGCTACCATATGATTCAGCAATCCTGCTCCTGGGCGTATATCCAGACAAAACTATAATTCAAAAATATACATGCACCCCTATGTTCATAGCAGCACTATTCACAATAGCCAAGACATGGAAACAACCTAAATGTCCATTGACAGATAAATGGATAAAGAAGATGTGGTACATATACACAGTGGAATATTAGTCATAAAAAAGAATGAAATAATGCCATTTGCAACTAGAGATTATCATACTAAGTGAAGTAAGTCAAAAAGAGAAAGACAAATACCATGTGATATCACTTATATGTGGAATCTAAAATATGACACAAATGAACTTACCTATGAATCATGTATCATGGTAATAGAGAACAGACTTGTGGTTACCAAGGGGTAGGGGCAAGGGATAGATGGGAGTTCGGGGTTAGTAGATGTAAACTATTACATATAGAATGGATAAACAACAAGGTCCTACTGTATAGGTCAGGGAACTATATTCAATATCCTGTGATAAACCATAATGGAAAAGAATATAGAAAAGAATGTATATATGTGTATAACTGAGTCACTTTGCAGTACAGCAGAAATTATTGCAACATTGTAAATCAACTATATTTCAATAAAAAAATAAATTAAAAAAAAGAAAAAGCGCTTTCGTGGAGGTCATAGATGGCAAATTCCATTTATATCTCATTGACCAGGACTGAGTCATGTAGCCATATCCAGTTGCAAGGGAATATAGAGAGGTTAGTACTTTTAAGTGGACACATTGTCAACTTTAAAATACTAGGGTTCCATTGGTCAGAAAGAAGGAATGGACAGATTTGGGGTGGCTATACAAGTTGGGGTAATGTTAGCTGTTTTAACAAGGAAACTCCAAAATTTCAATGGCTTAACACTACAGAATTTTATTTACAGGTCGCTAAAAGTCCAGTGTGGGTATTCCTGGTCAGTGGGCAGCTTTCCGTCTTGTTGATCAGCTATGCTCTAGGGCACTGAAATCCTCTTCATTTATTAGACAGATGGGAAGAGAGAATAGAGAAAGTATACAGTGTCTTAGCCACTGAGGCCTAGAAATGACACATCACTTCTGCTCACATTCTATTGGTAAGAATGAGTCACATGGGTCCATCTAAAAGCAAGTGGTTCTGGGAAATGTCGTCCCTGCTTTGGCATCTGCTTCTACTGACAACTCTGTACCTGGAAAGAACACACTGTTTCTCAGTGTATTCTATTTATTTGCCTATATTGTGTAGACTGGATCATTGATATTTTAAAATTTTATTTATTTATTTATTATTTTTTTGTCCTCACCGTGTGGCCTGTAGGATCTTAGTTCCCCGACCAGGGATTGAACCCAGGCCCCTGGCAGTGGAAGCACGGAGTCCTAACCACTGGACCGCCAGGGAATTCCCTGGGTAATTGTTTTTAGACACTTTTTACTGTAGTACACAATCAGAAAAGTGCATGTATTATAAATGTACAGCCCAGTGCATTTTCTTTTTTTTCCTATTTTATTGAAATATAACTGACATACAGCACTGTGTAAGTTTAAGGTGTACAGCATAATGATTTGACTTACATACATCATGAAATGATCACCACAGTAAGTTTAGTGAACATCCATCATCTCATATAGATACAACATCAAAGAACTAGAAAAATATTTTTTCCTTGTGATGAGAACTTTTGGATTTCCTTTCTTAAGTTTCATATGTAATGTAAAACAGTGTTAATTATATTTATCATGTTGTACATTGCATCCCTAGTACTTATTCATCTTATAACTGTAAGTTTGTGCCTTTTGACTGCCTTCATCCAATTCTCCCACCCTCTACCCACTGCCTCTGGTAACTAAAATCTTATCTCTTTCTGTATAAGTTTGTTTGTTTTTGAAGTGCAATTGACCTACAGCACTATGTTAGTTCCTGGTACACAACATAGTGATTCAATATTTCAATACATTTCAAAATGATCACCATGATAAATCTAGTTACCGTCAGTCCAATGCATTTTCACAAACTTAATACACTTGTGTGATGAGCTCCAGATGCAGAAACAGAACATAAACAGCACTGCAGAAGTCCCTTTGGGGAGGATAACTTTTTGATGCATAGGTAGCTGTTGCCATAGTAGACTATCAGGGGTCTCTGCCACAGTCATAAACAGCAGGAATTTATATTTTTCAATTTAACTATGTTGCTTCTTAAATGCCATATCCATCATCAGTACAGTTTGGTTGCTGAGTTCTGATAGGAGTTTAAACAAACAGCTCCACATGTGGCTGGCCACAGGTTCCTGATTGGCTGAATTTCTGGTGGTCTGTTGATATTCACAAGGGTGCAGGTAATTTGCAAATAAACAATGTTGTGAATCTTTTCACTTTGTCTAGTACATGAGAGTGTTTTTGGTTCTAAGTAAATATTGGTGATATTCAGTTTAATGGATCCTACAAATGAAATGCCTGAAACAGAACATTTCTCCTTAAAATATAGCTGACAGGACTTCCCTGGTGGTCCAGTGGGTACGAATCTGCGCTCCCAACGCAGGGGGCCTGGGTTCAATCCCTGGTCGGGACCTAGATCCTGCATGCATGCCGAAACTAAGAGTCCACATGCTGCAACTAAGACCCGGAGCAGCCTAAATAAATAAATATATAAATAAATAAATATTTTAAAAAATAGCTGAAATTGTGGGTACCTCTGTATTGCAGAGTTTATATAAAGGTAAATGAGGTAGGCAAGTATACAGGAGCTGTTCAAGTGTTTCACATGCTTGTGTTAGTCTGGTAGGGTCTTTATTATGGTTTAGTGGTTTTTTTAAATAAATTTATTTATTTTATTTATTTTTGGCTGCATTGGGTCTTTGTTGCTGCACGCAGGCTTTTCTCTAGTTGCGGCGAGCGGGGGCTACTCTTCTTGTGGTGTGCGGGCTTCTCGTTGGGTGGCTTCTCTTGTTGCAGAGCATGGGCTCTAGGCACGCAGGCTTCAGTAGTTGTGGCACTTGGGCTCAGTAGTTGTGGCTCATGGGCTCTAGAGTGCAGGCTCAGTAGTTGTGGCGCACAGGCTTAGTTGCTCCGCGGCATGTGAGATCTTCCCGGACCAGGGCTCAAACCCGTGTCCCCTGCATTGGCAGGCGGATTCTTAACCACTGTGCCACCAGGGAAGCCCTATGCTTTACTTTTAAGGCATAGAATCTTTAATAAGATTCTACCACATGGAGTGCTGGCTGGGCACCATATTTTTCTTTTGCTGGAGTAACCTTTGAGCACATGTATGCAGACACCATGCCCAGTGCTCTGACAGCTGCGTGATGTAGGCACAGAGCAGTGGTTATGAGCACTGGCTTTGGCATTAGAAAGATCTAGATCAAACACCTGGATTTGTCACTTTTTAACTATTTTTACTTGAGCAAACAACCTAACCACTCCTAGCTTCCTTTCCTCTCATAGGATTGTGGTGAGGCTCATCTGAGATAGTGCACGTTATATTCAACCTATTAGATGTTCAGTGAAATGTTTTTGTAGCTCAGACATAGGCTGAGCTCACACTTGACACTGCTCTTTAGCAGCTGGGTGAAATTGTCCTGAACCCTACTTAATAGTTTGTGGAAAGTCCAGTACCCCATCTTATGGACTCTGGCCCTCCCATGCCACTCCATGCTTGTACTCCATGTAGGCCCTCCAATGCCCTTCACCCTAAAGCTTATCATTTCATTAGCAGACACTAAAAATTGAATATTAGACATCCTTGTACTTAGAAAAAGCTTTGCCCATTTCTGTACCTCAGGTTCCAGCTGCTATCAAAATTCCTTGGCAAGGCCACTTGTTCAGTTGTGTAGTTTGTGCACCACATGAAAGAATCTGGCCAAGAGAGGTGAGTGAAGGTAAAATCCAGCCTGCGATCTGCTTGTCAAGCTGTGAGCCTTACTGAAGGGCTTTGTTTACTCAGAGATGGTCCTTTTCTCTAATTAATACACGCAGATGGGACACTTACAGATACGTCACACAAGCGCCAAGTTGTTTGGTCATTTTACTCTTTTCTATCCTCTTCTCCTTCCTGCTCTTTATATCCAAGGAGAGAAAAAACAAATGCTTTCTATGAGTTCATCTTCCTTTAGCCTAAACCCTTGGGGCCACATATTTGTTTCTCAATTTGGAGATTTTCCGAGTGAGAAAGGTACACATACCCTGTATTATGTAACAGCTTCAATAGGGTCTGGGAAAGCACTCTGTAATTAAACACATTACTATTTCCTGGCAAAATGCATAAATATTCATGCTAAGTGGGATGGATAAAGAGTATAAATAGTTGAGTCTTGCCACCAAGTGGGTTCAAGTCAGGTCACATTTTGCTGCCATTGAGTTTGGAAAAAACATTCAACTTTCAGAGTCTTTTGGGTTTCAGAATAAGGGATTATGGACCTATATTTTGATATGCAGAGTCATTGGGGTCTCTCCAGTTCCTATGTACAAACCCAGCTCAGGGCCATCTTCTGCCTGTGCAAAACTGTGTTGTAGACTTAAACTCTTGGTTGTAGTCTGATTGGCTAGATTCGATTTCTGGATTTGTGGGTATAAACTTTGCTGCACTGCTCATTAGAATCATCTGAGGAGCTTTAAAAAATTCTGGTTCCCAGGTTGTACCGCAGACCAATTAAATCAGAATGCCTGGGGGTGGGAGCCACTTTTTAAAGATCTCTAGATAGAATAGACTTGTGGTTGCCAAGGGAAAGGGGAGGTGGGGGAGGGATGGATTGGGAGTTTGGGATTAGCAGATGTAAACTATTATGTATAGAATGGAGATTTTATATATATATATATATGAATAACTTTGCTGTACACCAGAAACTAACACAACATTGTAAATCAACTGTACTTCAATAAAAAAAAATTAAATAAAGATCTGTAAATGATTCCAACATGAAGCAAAGTCCGGGAACTTCTGGCTTTAGTGAAAAGGCCAAATCATTAAGAAAGATACAGGGGTCTGTTTGCTAATCACAGGGAGGGCTAAGCTGAGGCTGAAACAGGGACTCAGAAGCCGCTTCCTGCATCTGCCCTGCAGGCTGTCACCCTAACAGCAGGGCTTCTGCTCACCCGTCGTTCCACTCTGAAGTCTTTATGCTCTGCATCCCACTTGATCCTATTTTGGTACTAGAAAGCGGGGAGTGTACAAGTGGTCAAAATCATCCAGTAGCCAAAGCCAGCCTGGCAGTTAGGGGTGAGGACACCTCAAGATGTGTAGTAGGGAGGCTTCCCTGGTGGCGCAGTGGTTGAGAGTCCACCTGCAGATGCAGGGGACACGGGTTCGTGCCCCGGTCCGGGAGGATCCCACGTGCCGCGGAACGGCTGGGCCCGTGAGCCATGGCCGCTGAGCCTGTGCGTCCGGAGCCTGTGCTCCGCAACGGGAGAGACCACAACAGTGAGAGGCCTGCGTACCGCAAAAAAAAAAAAAAAAAAAAAACGATGTGTAGTAGGAGAAGCAGGGCAAGAGATGCATGATGTAGTGTGACCTACCCAGTGGACATTCGCTCCCCTCGCCCTCACTTTCCCACCCTGTAGATGGTGGGCTTGGCTGCGTGACTTTTTTGGCCAGTAGCATGTGAGCAGATAGGGTATGAACAGAGACCTTAAATGGACTGTGTTACTGGGCTTTCTTATGCTCCTAGATCTGCTGTGAGATGAGAACACCTGGATTCTGCTGCTGCCTCAGCCTGCGGCCTGGGATGGGAGAGCACAGCTTAGGGCCCAGCCAGCCAACTGGAGTCAAAAGGTAACCATCCCCGAGAATTGGGAGTGACAAAAATACGCGTTTGTTTTTGGAGCTACTGAGTTTGGGGTACTTTGTTATGTGACATCATTGTGACAATAGCTGATTAATACTGAGAGGAACCAGGGGAGCATTCGAGGGTTGTTCCAGCCTCAGCAAAGACATAGGGCCAATCTTAGCGCGTAACAGCCTGGAGCTGGCAGGTAAAAGCAGCCACACTGAGTTGCTAATAAGTATGTCAGCCCTGGATGGGGGTGGGAGGAGGGAAGAGGACTAATTCTGACAGTTTCACATTCAGAACTTGTTTTAAATGACAATGAATCTGGGTAACAACAACTCAGCAGCTCCCTTTTATAAAAGCATCTTGTCCCAAACTGCAGCAAGCACACACGCTGGACCAGAAACCAATCAAAATCAGTCACATCTCCAAAGACTGTGAATCACTGTATTGTGCACCTGTATCATATAATATTGTACATCAACTCTACTGCAATAACAAAACACAACAAAACAACTCTAAGAAATATTACTATACCACAGTAATACAACGTACTATACTATACAATCAATATCACAAAAGATTTGCTATAAATTGCGCTAACTTAATTGGGGTGTTTTTTAAAGTTTTCAAATCAATGAAAGAAGGCAATAAAGGATTTGATGGCAAAAAAGTCAGTCACTTCTCAGAAATACTAACCCCCTCATCTGTCCTAAATCTTTCTAGTGCTGTTTTAGTATCAGAGGATGACCCAAAGGGTGGGTGTGCCTTTTATGTCTGTCTTTATAGAAAAGCAAGTCTGACCTTGGCCTCAGGCACAAGAAAAGTAAATAAAAAAAGATTTAAATCAAACAGAACCCCAGAGGCCCTCCCAATCCAGTTCCCATTTTTTTTCCTTCTTAAAAAAAAACTTGTCTTAGTCTAGATTATTGGGAAAGAAATGCACTATTTTTTAATTCGACATTAAAATACTGAATAAGCAAAATGAAAACTTTTAAATTCTACTCTGTTACACAGTATGGTGAAGGATAATTTGGACTGTACAAGATGTAGGTATCAGTGAATAGAAGGATCCTCATGACCCAAGAAATCAGGGAATTGTTGGGTTAAACAACATTTAACAGCTTTCTTTACTGCAGGACTTTTCAGAGCCTTTGCTAGGCCAGAGGATATTTTAAGTCTCTAAGAATAAAACTTTTCCCAAGTTTAGTTGAAAATGAAGCTCCCCTCCCCACCCCCCATTCATCTCTTGGGGTTGTGTGGAAAATGCTTTAGGAGATGTTGTATTAGATAAATTTCTGGGCTTGTAATAATCAGCGACTACGGTGGGTACCCTACTGGAGGGTAGATCCTGATCAGCCTCTGCCGGGTTTCCTAAACCTGAGGTCATCTCTCCATCAAGGGCCATGTCTCTCTCTTCTCTCTTTCCTGGGACAACTCTTCAGAATGCGTGGAACGAAACTGGCAAGATTGTTAATGTCTAGATATTTATAAATATGTAAATATTTCATCACTGCTGCCTTCCTCTGTACAATGCAAGCTCCCTCGTGAAGGTATTTGTACTGACGGAGCTCAAATCCACTGGCACCCCACATCTGTCATTGTCTTTCTCCTGGAATTCAATTGGCAAGAAACACTCATGGGACTGTATTTGTTAGCATTTGAGGAAAGACTCTTTCTCCGAGGGCTCAGGGTCCCAAGGTCTGATTTTATTTTTCTCCTGTGGTTGACAAGAGGGGCTTCTAAGCTGAAGCCCCTTGTGCAGGGCTTGCCACGTCCCCACATGCTGCCCAGCCATGTTTTAGGATTCTGGTTGGTTCTTGTACACGGCGCATCAGAGGCTGGACTGGTGTTCAATCTCGGTTCCTCACACCAATGCTTCTTTCATCACCAGGGCAGTGTTCTTCCCTCTATTCCAAAGATAGGAAGGCTTGCTGGTGCTGGGACTAAGAGCTTATTGGAGGGTGAGATAAAAAGAAAAATTGCAGGAAAAGAATTTTTCCCAGAAAATTTGGGTATTTTCCAAGGTAAAAAAAACACATTTTTGTGTTTTTTTTTTGGTCTCTAGGTCTTTCATTCATAGCCACGTGGAGTCAGGCTTGATAATTTCAGTTACTCAGCACTTTTTAGTGCATGTCAGAATCCAGGAGGTTAGACACGAGAATTCCAAGTAGTTTTGCAAGAAAAGGATGAAGAAAAAAATATCACTTGCCTAAAAATTGAGAGCACTCTGAAGAGGATGCGGATGTCAGATCTTTTGTGTTTTATTTTTTTGCGGTACGTGGGCCTCTCACTGTCGTGGCCTCTTCCGTTGCGGAGCGCAGGCTCCGGACGCGCAGGCTCAGCGGCCGTGGCTTACGGGCCCAGCCGCTCCGCGGCATGTGGGATCTTCCCAGGCCGGGGCACGAACCCGTGTCCCCTGCATCGGCAGGCGGACTCTCAACCAGTGCGCCACCAGGGAAGCCCCGGGAAGTCCCTGATGTCAGATCTTTCACTGTGGGCTAGAGCTTTCCATGGTTTGGGGCCATCACATCATTTGTGTTAATGCAAATCCAATCTCTAGGCCACATTTTGCATTTTGTTTCCTTTGCTTTAAATTTGCAGGTCATTTGTGGAATTTGTCATTTTGAGTTTTCGTTTTACTAAAAATTCCCATTGAATCTCTGTAAGAGTGGTTTATTAGAAGGGAAATTACCCTGTGACTTGGAATCCTACCACACATGCCCACAAACAACCCCACTTCCTCTGTTAATATTCCTTGCTGTAAATGGGTGTCCTCGCAGCGGCTCTGGCTCTTTTAATCTACGCAAGAGACCCATTTTCTGCTTCTCACCATGTTTAATTGTAGCAGGTAGCTTCCTTCCCAATGTTCTGAATAACCATCTAACTTTACTTTGATTGGCATTGTCCTCATTTTTCCATTTATTAGCAAGCATATTGGCTCTGCCAGAGTCATGTAATTATCTTTGTGTCTGCCAGATTAGGGCATATGGCATATTATTTTGGGAAGGCAGATAATGCTCCCATTTGGAGCAGTATCCAGGCAGTCTGAACATGCCTTAGAAACGATTTCTGTATAAACTAATTTCCCCTATCAACCGTGTAACGACAGTATATTAATTTTTTGCTCTTTGAGGCATGCAGACTTAACTTGGAGAGGATTTTATAATGGCCTCCCATGATACCATTGGTTCAGCAATTTGAATATCTTAGCCTGGAAGATTTTTTTTTTTGAAGAAAGCAAGCTGACAATCTGGTGTGCCTCTTAGAAAAAAGCCACCAAATCAACAGCATTGGGTCAAAAGAGAAATACGAGGGTTGTCAGATGCTTTCCACCACTTTCAGAACATCAAACGCTGTGTCTGAGAAGGGGAGATGGTCCATCAGAGGTAAAGACTTCAAAGCATCTGCTGGACATCTCCTGTGGAGTCTAATAGGACTCCTGCCGCTGAATCCCTGGCAAGCACTTTGGAAACTCAGAGATGAGTCCTGAAGATATCTCAACCTGGAAAAAATGGTCATGGACAATAATTTTAAGGGAAAAAAAAATGGAGTTTTTCTTATTCTTTGTTCATTGCAGTGCTATGTTAAAAGAAGATGATCTCTCTAAAGGTAACCAGCCTGCAGTGTTGACTACTTTTGCAGGTTCTCTTGTTAAGGTTTAAGGAACCCTTAGGTCATCTAGAGTAGATGACTTTGATGATGCCCCAGCCTCACACTCCTCACTCCCTGACTTCCATCATCACATCTCCTAAGAGTCATGGAGCAGTGATTCTCAAACTCCAGCTCAGAATTAGCCAGAGGGCTTGTTCAGAGAGAGCGCTTGGTCCCGGTCCCAGAGCTTCTGTGACCTGGAATTCTGTGACCTGGACTGAGGTCAAGAATTAGCACTCTGCCAAGTTCACAGATGACGCTAACCATTCTGTTCTGGCGGCTACCCTGTGAGAACTGTTGGTGTAGGTGGAGGCTATGTGTACAGACTCTGAAGCTGAGCTGCTTGATTTTGTGTATGGGCAGTCATCAATTTTCCAGGTACTGTGTTAACAGAAATATATACACATCAGACCTGTACCCTTGGTATTGTGCACCATGAGGACTGCCTGGGACCTTCAACCCTCTGTGCTTCAGTTTTCTCATCGAGGATGAGCATACTAACAGCTACCCAATACAGTTGTTGGGGGTTAAATGAGACAATACTTGAAAAGTATATAGAATGGTGTCTGACACAGTAAATACAACCAATGAGTAACTATTATAATAAAATTATTATTATTCGAGCAATACTCTTAGAATTGCAATGTTTCAGACCCTGAAGTGACCTTAGAGATAATGTAGTCTAACTCTTCACCCACCCTCTTTTCTTAGGAAAGGAAAAAGAGTCACAGAGAAGTGGAATAACACACCTAAAGTTCTATGAAGAGCTAAATGGTGCAGCTGTCAATTCTTAATTCAGTACTTTTTCCAGAACATCATGTGATTACTCTACTTTTAGAGATTTGTTCACAAACGATCATTCAGTCTATATTAAAGATGTTTTGATCTTGTTCAGCTAATTTTAAGATCAGAGAGACCTGGGAGATACAGGAACAACGTTGTAATAATTTAATTATGTGTCTGGCTTGAGAACAAGCTCTTTGTACTCAGTCCGTCACTTTGTGTCACAGGGGCCCTGGTATAAGTGTGTTTGGTAGGAAAGACCTGCAATTCACTCTTGTGTGTTATCATTCCAAAGCCTCTTCCCTTAGTCAGCTTAGATACAGTTATTTTATTTTTGTGTCATAAGTGACTGGACTTGTGTGGGGCAAAGTCACTGGTCGTAAAGAAAAATAGGGAACCGAGTCTTCCTTTGACACACAGGAAGTGGATTCTTCAGAATAGTTCCTTAGTTTGCTTCCTCCTCTAGGTATTCACATTGGTATCTAGGGAAAGCTTTGATGTGTGCACTCATTCATTCAACAAATAGTTAATATCATACTGTATGCCAGCTACTCTTGGATGATGGAAAGAACTTTAGACTTTTGCATGCAGGCAGTTTTGGGCTTGATTAATTGCATTCTTGGTTCCACTTGTCTTCTTTTCTGCTTGTCCAGGGCCCCTGGCCTTAGACAATAGGCCAGGGTTACCAGTTCATTGTAGGTGCTCAATAAATAATAGTTGAAAGAATGAATGAAAGATGGAAAATAATTGCAAGGGAGAGGCTGAATTCCCATCCTTGGCCCAGCCTCGGGTCCCAACTTCCCAATTTTGAAGCCTTAGGGAGGGATCTGACATTATTCATAATCTCCACTCCCACCTCATCAATACCATACCAAAAAAATTGGCTTCAGTTTATTTTCAGTGATTGACTCCAAGGACTGCTCTGACCATTTAGGAATGGCTGGGTTATTTGCTAGTGGACCTTTTCCACGTATGGTTTATAACATGTATTTATCCGTTTTAAAGGCTGAGCAAAACACCAGGGCCAGCCAGGATGCTGCACTCACAAACATCAGCTTTCCAGAAAATGAGTCTGCATTGAATATTAGAACCGTTATAATAATAGCCAACAACTATACACCTGTGTTTGGGGACCTGGGTGACAGCCACATGGAAACATTATCAAGCTCTGGGTATTTGAATAGGGGCTGGGGACAGTGCTGTATAGCTCTGTGAGTCATCATCATGCAGCTCAAAACCTTGGGCTGTGGATGACATCAGCCTGGGCATGAGTGACTCCTTAAAAAGAACGAAAGAGGGCTTCCCTGGTGGCGCAGTGGTTGAGAGTCTGCCTGCCGATGCAGGGGACACGGGTTCGTGCCCCGGTCCGGGAAGATCCCACATGCCACAGAGCGGCTGGGCCCGTGAGCCATGGCCGCTGAGCCTCCGCGTCCGGAGCCTGTGCTCCGCAATGGGAGAGGCCACAACAGTGAGAGGCCCGCGTACCGAAAGAAAAAAAAAAGAACGAAAGAGGGAATTCACCGGTGGTCCAGTGGTTAGGAGTCCGCGCTCTCACTGCCGAGGGCCTGGGTTCGATCCCTGGTCAGGGAGCTAATATCCCACAAGCTGCCCACTGCAGCCAAAAATAAAAAGAACAAAAGAGTCTCCAGATAACCGTCAGTTGCCTATTAGGTGTTGTCGATTGGTTAGGCTAATTGGTTGCATATTTCTCTGTAGAGAGATTTCTGAAGTAACCCTGGTTGTAACTTATGTCTGTTATTTATTTATTTTCATTTTCATTTTTTTAAAGATTGTTTTGATGTGGACCATTTCCAAAGTCTTAACTGAATTTGCTACAATATTACTTCTGTTCTACATCTTGGTTCCTTGGCTGCGAGGCATGTGCGATCTCAGCTCCCCAACCGGGAATCGAACCCACACCCCCCTGCAATGGAAGGTGAAGTCCCAACCACTGGACCGCCAGAGAAGTCCCTGTTTTTTAAAATTAAATGTTTTGTTTTAGAATAGCATAGATTTACAGGAAAGTTATGAAGATTGTAGAGAAAGTTCCCATATACCCCATACCAAGTTTCCCCTAATGTTAAGATCTTACCTTACCAGGCGGCATTTGTCACAGCTAAGGAACCAGCACTAGTACGTTACTATTCACGAAACTCCATACTTTATTCAGGTCTCATTACTTTTTCCCATGTCCTTTCTCTTTGCCAGGCTCCCGTCCAGGACACCACACTACATTTGGTTGTCATGTCTCTGTAAGCTCCTCTGGGCTGTGACGGTCCTCAGACATTTAGACATTCTTTGTTGGCAGGAGTACTGGCCAGTGCCTGTAGGATGTACTTTGTACTTTGTAGGACGCTCCTCAGTTTGGGTTTGTCTGATGTTTTTCTCATGGCTGGACTAAGGTTATGGTTTTCTTGGGAGGAAGACCACAGAGGTAAACTGCCCTTCTCACCTTATGAGTTAAATGGTCTGTATTTTCAAGATGACTTATCACTGATGATGTCCATCTCGGTCACTTGGCCAAGGCAGTGCTACCAGGCTTCTCCTTGGTGAAGTAACTTTTTTCTCTCTTAACACACTCTACTTGTTGGCAGCAAGTCACTGAATGCAGCCTACACCCAATGGGTGGGGAGTTAAGTTCTATTTCCTTCAAAGAGGAGTATTTACACAAAATATTTGGAATTTTCTGTATGGGAGATCGCCTTTTCTGCTCCATTTTTTAATTTATTCAGTACTTTATTTATAACAGTATGGTCTCATGGACCAAAGTTTATTTTGCACTTTGGATTTTAATTCAATCCTACATTATTTATTCTGTTTCTCAAATTGTCCCTGTTTTGGCCTTTGGGAGCTCTTTCAGGTTGGCTGTTGTGCCCCTTTGACATATCCTCATTATGATTTTGGGGAGCACTTTCTTACTTTCTGGTACGACAAGATGCTCCGGGATCATCTTGTATATTTCCTGCCCCACTCCTAGAATCAACTATATCTCCAAGGAGCTCTGGTTTCTTTTATTGGAAAATGATATTAGAAGCCAAGATTTTTGCACTGGGTGACTTGATGGTGCTTTTAATAGAGTCTCAGCTAGGGAACAACGAGGTGATCATCTGTGAGTTAATTAACATTCTTACATGGCTGTTCCAAGATTTGACAAAGCCAACAAAAATAACTTTAGAACAAGGAATGGCTTCCCTTTAAGAGTAAGCTTTTGGGATATTAGGGTGAGGGGTAGTTACTTGTTTGGTGTAATAGGAAAAGTCCTTTATTAAGCAATATTTTTTAAGGAGTGATGTTATTATTTTTTTCATTGTTCCAGTCTCAAAATCTTACATGCATTTCTTCGTTTTTAATTGAAGTATAGTTGACTTACAATGTTATGTTAATTTCTGCTGTTCAACAAAGTGACACAGTTTTATATATATATATATATATATATATATATATATATATATATATATATACACACACACACACATTGTTTTTCATATTCTTTTCCATTATGGTTTATCACAGGATATTGAATATAGTTCTCTGTGCTATACAATAGGACCTTGTTGTTTATCCATTCTATATAAAATAGTTTTGCATCTGCTATCCCAAACTCCCAATCCGTCCCTCCTCTCCCCCTCCCCTTGGCAACCACAAGTCTGTTCTCTATGTCTGTGAATCTGTTTCTATTTTGTAGATAAGTTCATTTGTGTCATATTTTATAGATTCCATATATAAGTGATATCACATGATATTTGTCTATCTATTTCTGACTTACTTCACTTAGTATGATAATCTCTAGTTGCATCCATGTTGCTGCAAATGGCATGATTTCGTTCTTTTTTATGGCTGAGTAGTATTCCATTGTATATATGTACCACATCTTCTTTACCCATCTACCTGTCAATGGATGTTTAGGTTGTTTCCATGTCTTGGCTATTGTAAACAGAGGTGCTATGAATGTTGGGGTGCATGTATCTTTTCGAATTAGAGTTTTCTCAGGATATATGCCCAGGAGTGGGATTGCTGGATCATATGGCAACTCTATTTTTAGTTTTTGAGGAACCTCCATACTGTTTTTCATAGTTAGTCCTCAAAATCTTGACTGTAATCATCATGATGGGCCATCTCATTCTGCTGTCTCTTTATACCAGTACCTGGTGGGGCATTTTTATCTTGGGACTTGGAACAAATTACAGAAGGATTAGTTTGCAATGACTAAAGACTTATATGACCACATCTTCCTCTCCTCCCTGTGTTTCCCTAGCACTAACTCTCATCACCCAAGTTTATATGTCTCATATTGATGGAGTCTAAGGTGGACTGGAGCAAAGATTGAATTTTTGATTTAATTTGTTATTTAAAACATTTTTATATTCAGGCCAACACAGACACATGCAACACTGGAATGAATTTTAAAGATAAATATTGAGGCTTCAAAAAATTTTTTTTCAAATTTGCTAAACAATCTAAAGGGCTATGGGTCCATACAATGGACAATTCAGCAGTAAAAAATTAAGTACTGTTATAGGCTACAGTATGGATAATCCTCAAAAAGATTATACTCAATGAAAAAAGCCAGATGAAAAAGACCACATATTGTATGATTCCAATTATACGAAATGTTCAGAGTTGTCAAATCTACAGAGACAGGGGATGGTGATGGGAGTAGGGATTAACTGTAAGTAGGCATGAAGGATCGTATTGGAGTAATAGAAATGTTCTAAAACTGGATTATGGTGATGGTTGTAGAACTCAGTGAGTTCATTGAATTTATTAAAAATCATTGAATTGTAAATTTAACAGGTGAATCTTCTCAGTAAAGTTGTTTACAAAAAAACGGAAGATAAGGAAGACAGAAAGAGAAAATGGTATGGCTCCTAGAACCTCTGGAGGTGTGAGCTTAGCTATTAAGGGTACTTGCTGGAAAAGTTTTGAGTGTAACTGTAAAGTAACTTAGGAGTGCCTAGTCCCTGCAACGTGAAAGAACCTAACAAGGAATGTGTATTTTACTTACTGCAAAAAAGAGCAAAATTTATTTAAAATAATTATGAATTCTATACAATAGATTCTTATATCCATTTTCAGTACATTCTCGTGAAGGAACTGGTGATAAATCCGAACCAGATAAGACTGATCTGTCTTCTGAAAGGGACTAGATAGTGCATTTCAAATTTTTATATGCATAGAATCACCTGGGGGTCTTGCTAAAATGCAGATTCAGATTAAGCAGGTCTGGAGTGCCACCTGAGATTCTGCATTTTAAGAGGCTCCAGAGGGATGCTCGTGCTACGGTTGGTCCATGGATCACACTTTGAGTAGCAAGAGACTAGAGCATAGTGGCAAGGGCTAAGGATTTGCAAACAGATGGAGATGGATTCAAATCTGGACTCTGCTACTCACTTGCAGTGTGATTTTGTGCAAGTTGCTTGAAGTCTGGATGCCTCAGTTTTGTCTTACCTCACAGGGCTGTTGTGAGGATCAAATGCATATAAAACACTTAGGAATAGTCCTGGGCACACAGTGACTGCTCAAGATAGTTGCCAATATTACTCATTATTCCACTGCTGACCATAATCCTCTTCCCTTTGTTTCTTTTGACACTGCTTACTGGAGACCCTTTGCTCTGTCTTGGTTTTGTGTTAGATTATTTTATTTTTTTCTTTCTTTCTTCTCCCTCTTTTTAATATCAAAGCACTTATTTATTAAAGTTTATGGAAAGTTGCCCATGTCTGTTTATGTGCTTCCAGAAGGTTCACTTACGTACCCGCTCTTGACTTAAGAGGTTTGCTTTCCTCCTGTATTATATACAAAATGCCTGGCCATAAATTATTTGTTACTCAGAAATGGCTTTTATCAGGTTGGAGCTGAGACTCTTCCGGTCTGCTGTCTGTCCTGTTTGTGGGCTGTGGAGTAGTGAGGAGTTTTTCAGCTGTTCTCCCTCTTTTTTTTTTTTTTTTTTTTTAAGAATAATTTCCTGATTAGAGTTTGAGCCGAAAATGGAATCTTCCCTTTGTTGAGTAGAAAAATCCTGGAAACCAAGACAATTCCTGTAAAACAATATTAAACATCTCCCCGACTCCACCCCACCACCCCACCTGTACCAGTTCAGAGGATATCTCTGTTTAATAATTCTATTTTCAATATTGCCTCACATGCAAGTGCATTTGTGTAGAGAGACCAATGCTTTTGTCTTGATGGAATGGTTCCACCAAGCGCCATCTTGCTTGTGTCTCCAGGTCACATAAAGAGTTGATTATTAAATAATTTTCCTTTTTTTTTTTTTTCTTTTTGGCCGTGCTATGTGGCTTGTGGGATCTTAGTTCCCCAACCAGGGATTGAACCCGTGCCCTCAGCAGTGAAAGCGCCGAGTCCTAACCACTGGACTGCCAGGAAAGTCCCTATAAGATATTTAGATGGACTATATTGTACCATCTCTAAGGGGTGTGTGTGTGTGTTTGTGTGTGTGTTTTATTCAGAGGTACCCACAAGAGACTAGGCCACCACAAGAAACCAAAGGAGGCACATCTTCACTTTACACTGGTGCTAGAACTTGAGGAAATCTAAACTTGGAATGCAAAATCCCAGGCTGCTGAAATCCCTGTAGTGTTCTTTTAGATTCCAGAATGATTAACTTATGCTTTAGTAAAAGTACAGCTAGGGGATATTTTTCAAAAATCCATTTCATTGAGGTATCACTATATCATTAAATGCGTGCATTCAGTGTGTAGAATTCATGAAGCTTGACAAATGTGTGTACTCACGTAATCACCACTACAGTCAACATATGGAACATTTCCGCCACTGATGAAGGATTCTTGATCCCTGTAAACTCCTCTGGGAGGGGAAGTGTGAGGCCTGCGGGTAGGAAGTGGGCGCTCGTAAAAGAGGGAGGGAAGTCATATTTTGAAGGACTATGGGAAGTGGTTTCATCAACTAGAGGAGGATGTGATGGTCGTGGACCGCAGGAGAAGAAAATGAGCTGGGAACTAGAGTTTCCCCTGAGAAGGTCCCAAGTGAAGTCTTCCCATGTTTTTCTTTTCCTATTTTACTCTAAGTCATATTTAGTATTCTGTGTTGTGTCACCAAATCTTTTACAAAGGCACAGACTCTGTTAGTGGTGTTGGCAGGTGTCAAGAGGCAGAGAGCAGATGGAAACTCCACCAGCTCTGCATCACACCTTGGCTGAGGCCAGCGAGACAGAGGCTACACCTCTTCAGGATGAACAAGGGCCTGGGAGGTCCTGGAATGACCAGGCACAAAGAAATGATGGCTTGAGATGGACTGAGAATGGTGAGGAGGGAGGACGTGATGAAAACAACAGCTGCAGCTTAGACTGATTCAGAAGCAGATATGAGATGAGTTCGATAGAGGAAACCCTTAAAATAGGGTTGTCAGATTTAGCAAATAAAAATTAAGATGCCCAGTTAAATTTGAATTTCAGATAAACAATGAATAATTTTAGGATAAGTGTGTCCATTGCAATATTTGAACATATTATTTGAAAAAAATTTGTTCTTTATTTGAAATTGAAGTTTAACTGGTCATCTTGTATTTTATCTGAAGACCCTACCTTAAAAGAAAGGAAGACCAATAACTGGATTGCAAAGTTAACCACTTGATCAAAATGACTAAAAGTGAAGTATGAAAAATAAGAATCCATATCTTCGGGAGGTTTGAATAAAGAGTGATATGTGTGTATATATACATACACATTAAAATGATCAAAGAAGATTAAAATGGAAAGACCAGGGCTTCCCTGATGGCGCAGTGGTTGACAGTCCGCCTGCCGATGCAGGGGACACGTGTTTGTGCCCCGGTCCGGGAAGATCCCACATGCCGCGGAGCAGCTGGGCCCATGAGCCATGGCCGCTGAGCCTGCGCGTCCGGAGCCTGTGCTCCGCAACGGGAGAGGCCACAACAGTGAGAGGCCCGCGTACTGCACAAAAAAAAAAAAAAAAAGGAAAGACCAATATATATTTTTGGACTTGAACATAAAGTGAACTTGATATTTTATTTATTTGATTTGAATCTGTTTTCTAGGGAACTAAATATGTTTTTTATTTTTAGTTCCAAACTGGTTTAGTTTTTCTTTTTGGTTTAGTTTTTAAAAGTCTTTTTGAGTGGGTTATGGTTTCCTTAGAGACTTTTGAACTGGGCACCATTTCAACAAGAACAATTTTGTATCTGTGGGCATTTGTTGATAGAGATTGCGACACAGAAGCCAATGACCTTTTTTCTTTCTTTTTTTTTCCTATTGGCTTATTTATTTGTTTGTTGTTTAGTTTGCTCCTTATTTTATTTTTCTTGAAGTACAGTTCCTTTACAATATTCTATTAGTATTAGGTGTACAGTGTAGTGATTCAGCACTTTAAAGGATTATATTCCATTAAAAGTTATTATAAAATAATGGCTATAATTTCCTGTGCTGTACAATATAACCTTGTTTATGTATCTTATACATAGTATCAATAGTCTGTATCTCTTTAATCCCATACCCCATCTAGCTTTTCACCATTGAGTATGCTGTTAGCTAAGGGTTTGTCATAAATGGTCTTTATTATGTTGAGATATGTTCTCTCTTTACCCAGTTTGATGAGAGTTTTTATCATTAATGAATATTGCATTTTGTCAAATGCTTTTTCTGCATTTATTGAGATGATCGTTTGATTTTTATCCTTCCTTTTGTTAATGTGGGGTATCACATTGATTTGTGAATATTGAACCATCCTTGTGTCCACGGAATAAATCCAACTTGATCATAAGTGTATGATCCTTTTTATATATTGTTGGATTTGGTTTGCCAGTGATCTTTCTTATTCCTTCCTCACAGTTAAAAAAATTATTTATATGAAAGTTTTATATGTATATAGTAAAAAAATCCAAACTGTGTTAAAACACTTATCGTTCCCTACCTCCAATCCCCAGAAATAACCACTTTCAATCCTTTTTAGAAATTATTTCTGATACATAATTCCACATGTCAAATAATATTCTTATGTTGTTAATTCTTCACGTTATTTTTTTGATTTCCTGCTGGGCAGTTGAGAATTTCACTGTTTTATACCCCTCTCTGCAATTCTCTTTCCACCTCTCTCTGCCATCTACCCAATCTTTCATAATTTTGGTTCAATCATGAGTTGGTGTTTATATCATTTTAATTTATAAATGTCAGTCACTGCTGAGAAATGTAATATATTATGGTTGCATTTTAATACAATTTTTGTTTTTTTGAGTTCCTAGTTGCCTCTGCTTTTTTATTTTTTAAATTGAGGTCTAATTGACATAGAACATTATATTAGTTTCAGGACTACAACATAATGATTCCATGTTTGTATGTATTATGAAATGATCACCACAATAAGTCTAGTTAACATCTGTCCTCATACATAGTTACAGAATATTATTTTCTTGTGATAAGAACCCTTACCATTTACGCTCTTAACAACTTTAAAATATGCAATACAATATTATTAACTCTAGTCACCATGCTGTACATTACATCTCCATGACTTATTTATTTCATAACTCCAAATTTGTACTTTTTGACCCCCTTCATGGGTCACTCACCTCCTGCCCCACCTCTGGCAACCACAGTTGCCTGTTTTCACTTTTGATTAGTTTTCTATAGAATTCTTTTTATTTTTTCCCAAATGCTGCTCTCACTGATCTGTTAATGGTAGCCATTTATATATATATATGTATGTGTGTGTGTGTGTGTATATATATATATATATATATATATATATACACACACACATATTTTTTTCCAAACAATCAAACACATCAAATAATCTGTTCCATTTTTTTTTTCCACTCAGGAGATCTCCCTACAGCCATCTGCCTTCCATCTGAAATGGTTGATCTCTAGGACTCCACTCTGCTATCATTATGAGTCTTCCCTACACAATCTGCTTGTGAATTCCCTCCACTTTTTCCTTCTGTTGAAGAAAAAAGGATGTGTCCTAAAACTCATACCTTCCTCTTTCTTTCACTGAAGCATATTATTTAATAGCTTCCCATCAAAAGGGTGCATGGGAGATTTGTTTATTTGAACATTTCATGCTTGAAAATGTATTTTCTCCTGTACCTGATTGATGATTAGACCTTGTATAGAATTTTAGATTAAGAATAATGACCCTCAGAAATTTGGAGGCACCTAGGGTGGCCATTCTTGTTTCCAATATTTTTATGTGACATATTTTCTCACTGTGAAAGTGTTTAGAGTCTTCATTTATTCCAGATGTCCTGATTTTTCATGAGGATGTGACTTTGTTTGAGCCTTTACTAAAACACAGATGATAATTCATTGTATTTGTCACTTAGAGAACTAGAGACTCAAGTCTTCAGCCATGGGCTATCTTCTTGTATTGCGACTTTGATAATTTTACCTATTCCCTTCCTCTGTTATTTCTGGAATTCATATTATTCAAATATTGAACTTCCTGGGTTATCTAATTTTGTTTTATTTTCCCTCCCATTTATCATGTCTTTGGAAAATCGTTCTACTTTCTGGGTAATTTCCCTTCCTCCAATGTAAGTTCTGCAAATTTGCCATCTAGCCTTTCCATCAAAAATTTAATTTCAGTTAAATTTTACGTGATAGCTCTTCACTGTGCTTTGACTAATACTTTTTACTAGCTTCTTATTCTTGTTTCACAAATGTAAATACCTTCTCTTAGCTTTCTAAAAATACATACTATAGGTTTTTCAAACTTTTCTTTTCTGTTTGTTGTCTCTGTTTCCTTCAGATCCTTCTTTTTCTGTTTGTTTTGATGTCTTCCATGCCAGAAATCTGCTCTCATAACTGGCGATCTTTGGCTTTCCATATATAATTGAGAGTAAAGCACCAGAAAGCAGACTGGAATCTGTGTGTTATGGGGAGGGGACCTTTCCACTGGTGGGCTTCATCTGAAGATGATGAGGTAATGAGGGGGTATTTTTATCAGGGGGCTTTACCTGTCTAGAAAGAGCTTATATTTGTGTTGTTAGCTTCCCTACGGAAGAGAGTCCAGCTTGCAGATGGAGTGGTATGAAGGGACAGTAAATTACTTGGCTACTGTCACTTTGGGGCAGGTGGAAGGAGAAAGAAGAGGTTCTTGTAGTTCAGTATGTGGGTTTTAATTGCTCCATTTTCAGTCCCACCTCTAATTTCATTCCTTTGCTATCTCCTCTTCCCTTCTGTTTTTGTCCTTTTGTGTTAACACAATTTTTTATTCTTTTACTGGAATTTCATTGGAGTCTGGCTGAAAAGGGAGAAAACCATAGAGGATTATCCATCTTTATTTAGAAGTCTAAGACAACTACTTTTCACAAAAAATCTTTATCAATCAAGTCCCCTTAATTTCCACATAAATAGACTGTGTTGACTTTAAGGAATGGAATGTACTACTCTCCTTTCCAACCAGGCTCTGAGCTGAGTGGTATCTTGCCGTTGACCTGGGTCCTATACCGGACCCTGTGGTTTTGAATTCCCATATCTTAGATCATCCTTTGTTTCTTGTGGGCTCATTTTAATGAGCCAACCATAGCCAGACGTAGGCCAACCTGGAAACAGCTCAAAGTGTAGGTGCTGGGAAGTGGGCTGATGAACTACATGAGAACATGATTAAAGATTGAAAGTCCCATTGAGTGCTAAACAGAGATTCTTTGATGTTGGGTCCTTTAATCAAGTTAAAAAAATTCTGCTGAAGTGAACCTGTGCCTTCATTATTAGGAAGTAGGATAGCATTTGAATTGCAATTGTAGAAGCAGTGAAATACATCCAAGAATCCATGAAGCAGACACAACTCTATTATCACCCATAATGGACCCAAATATGAAGAATTTGATTGAAGTCTTTTGGACATCTGTGATTTCTAAATCTATTTGTGATAGCTAATGATAGTCCCTGGTTATTATTAAGAATACTATTTGTCCTCCCCAGGGGGAAGAGAGATTCTTAAGGATGTCTTGATGTATAATTAGGTGGGAATGCAGTTATATTTCTCTTTGAAAGTTCTGAGGATAACCCCCTAGCTTACCAACTGACCTTATTATAAAGCTATTATGCTTATGGAAATCGGTGGAGTTTCTATGATCTCATATGAGTATGGAGAAGGCAATGAATGGGAAAATATTCTATTAGATCAGTGCAGCAATTTTGGAATGCCTGATTAGGTGGGAAAAAATTTTATTGAGTGTCTACTATATGCTAGGCATTGTGCTAGAATTTAAATGCATTATCATTATTTAAGTCTCTGGAATCACCCCATAAGGTGGGTACTATGATTATATACATTCTATAGAGGAGCAGACTGAGATCACAGAGGGAGTAAATGGTGGGAACTTATTTTGAAACTAGGTATTTCAGTTAGGCTGTGTAGTGGATGATATAGGAACTCTTTCAACCCTCTAGGATCTGATTTTGCTGTGTGTGTGTGTGTGTATCTATGCTTCAGTGTGCTTTTGCTTGTAGTATTTACCACTTGCAGCTCTTTTTCAGAGGTCTGCCCTCAGGATACTGGAACCCACTTTTCCTGGGGTGGCCTTTAAGCAACAACTGCCCGATGTGAGACTATGAAAGGTCAGCTTTCTTATCACAACTTGGCACAGCTGTGAGGTGTCATTGCACAATTTTCCCTCAACACACAGGGAGGCAACCGAGGCCAGCTTTCCTCACTCTGCCTTGTGACGGGCCACATTCTACATGTACTGAGAAATTCAAACTTTTGACCCTGGTCTTTAAGACCCCCATGTCCTCACGTGATCCACGTTCAACTCGCTGCTCCAGCTTCCTCTCACCATCACCCTCCTCACCTTCGCAGGCATGTGGCCTGCTTTCTGTTCCTGAATGCACCAAGCTCATGACCACCCCAGGGTCTTTGGACTTATTCATGCATTCTAAAGTAACCGCTCTATCTAAAGTAACAGCCAACCCCCAGATCAGTAAGAAAACCACCTTACTCTGTTTCATTTTCTTTCCACGTTTATTATCTCATGATAGTGCATCCATTTGTTCATGTACTTACTTGTTGTCTCTTCTTCTCCATTAAAATGTTACTCCCCTGTCCTGTTGCGCACGTCACCCCTCGTGCCGAGGTCTGTGCCTGTCTGTGTCCTGCTCCGGTGACACATGCTGAACAGGCTGCCTGCATCAAAAGGGCAAAGTGGGGTCCTTTTCCTTCCATGCTTTTTGCATTCTCTCCTCTCCGTGACGTTGTCAAACATATCAGATTACTGGAGGTGGAAATAGAAATCTGTGATCTATGTCTCAGAAGCACACAGCAAGGATTGACATGTTACAGGATAGAGACAACCCGGATGGCCATCTAGTGTGTTAATGATATAAGATTTGTGTTCAAAGCAAGTTTATGTTGCCCTTTCTGAGGCTTGATTCTAGAATTCCTGACCCAAAACGTTTCTGCTGGCAGGGAATCTCTTCTTCTTCTCCTTTCCTGCAAGGATATTTTTTATTCACTGCATCCCTCTGTAAGACAGAAAGGCTTGTTCCCATTCCCACATCCTCACCCTAGCCCTTGACTCCCAAGAGGGGCTTCAATAACATTTTCATATATCCAAGTAGATATTTTGCTCTGAACGTGACAAGTCTCTGCTTGGACACTTGAACTGCCTAAATATGGATAGTTGATTTGTTCTTGTTCATAGTTCATAATTTTTGAGAGCGGTTGCCTGATCACGTAGCTATATGTGCAAACGTGAATACTGCTGACTGCTATACGCCTGCCTCATCAGTTTTTATTTTGTTTCACTTCATTTTATTTATTTTATTAATATTTTATTTTTGGTGGCTTAAAGTAACAGAACTTGATTCTCTCACTGCAGAGAAAAAATGAGAAGTCCAGAGGCCAGAAGTCTGAGATCAAGGTGTCAGCAGGGCCATGCAGACTCTAGGGGAGATTCCTTCCTTGCCTCTTCCTAGCTGTTGGTGGTTGCCAGCAACCCTTGGTGTTCCTTGGCATGTTGATATGTCACTCCACTCTCTGCTTCCATCCTCACGTGGGGTTCTTTAGGTGTGTCTCAGTGTTGCTGTGTCTTCATAGGGCCTTCCTTTTTATTCCTCTATTTCTTTAAACAATTTTTAATGCAATTTTAAAGGTTACACTCCATTTACAGTTATTATAAAATGTTGGCCATATTCCCCACGTTGTACAATATATCCTTGTAGCTTATCTTATACATAATAGTTTGTACCTCCCACTCCCCCACCCCTATATTACCCCTCTTCTCTTCCCACTGATAACCACTGGTTTGTTCTCTGTATCTCATTCTGCTTCTTTTTCGTTATAGTCACTAGTTTGTTGCAATTTTAGATTCCACATGTAAGTGATATCATACAGTTTTTGTCTTTCTCTGTCTGACTTACTTCACTTACCATAATGCCCTCCAATAAAATAAGAGACAACCGAACCCATAAAACAATTCTTGGCTGAACCTGCACAAGTCTGTGTGCACATGTTTCTGACATTTTGCAACAATATCCTGTTACTTTCTTTCTGCTTGTCAATGTCATTGTTTCACAATCAGTGTGTTTATGCCAGGAGGTTCTTTTTTCTGGAGAATTTGTGGGGGGTTAGCATGAGACCTGGATAGTCACAGGTCAGACAGGATACAGGACAGTCTAGAGAAGACGCCAAGTCACAGGGCCTTGCCTTCAAACAGAGAGGAAGGAAGGAGGAAGTGGAGCCGTAGACACAGGTACACAGAACCCATCTGCAAGCCAATGATGGGACCACAAGGAAACAGAGCTTGTTGTGAAGCTAAGACTGGGATATGACACTGGTCCGCATGGAGATCAGGAAAAGAACAATAAAGGGGAAAATGTACTGCTGAGGACTATGGAAAACGGGCTGCACACCATGCTTTTCATTCGTGGATTTGTCCAACCTTGTATTTGTTGATCTATCAGGTGTTTATTGAGCACTTACTTTGTTTCATCTTGATGATGACCCTTGCTTGGGTGTTAAATTCTCTGTAGTTCATCCTCTTCCCTGAAAGGTGCTGCCTGTTGAACCATTTTGCAATTGAAAGAGTTTCTCTAATAGACAGCCTTCCTAGCCTTCTAACTTCCTGTTGCTGGTTTAGATCGTTAGTCGGGGAGTTGGAGCAGAAGAGGAAGGGAGAGAAAAGAGGATGTGGTGTTGAGGCTACAGAGCAGCTGGGGCTGAATGGACTGGACACTGGCCAGAGTGATAGGGAAGTGGGCGTGTCTGTGTGGGTTAATTCTGCCAAGAACTCAGGTGAGTCTTGGACAAGGAAAGGCTACACCCTATGGTCCCAAGAGCCTCTCTGTATATATGTCCTCTTTGATAGCAGTGCTGTCCAAAGGCAAGGTTGTTTTGAGAGCTTTGGGGCGCTTTTACCTATTATTTCCTCCTGCTTTCCATCTTCTGGGCACACAGTAGAATTAAACTTCCTGGGCCCCTGTGGTTGTGGGGACCGTATGGCTTACTTCTGGCCAATGAACTGAGATGAGAAGTGACATGTGTCTCTCCTGAGCTGCAGCATTTAATTGCAGGTGTGAGACCTTCCTGACTGCTCTTTTCCCTCTGCCACTGGCATCCAGCAACAATGGAATCGGTGGTTTCTCTGTCCGCCTGGACCCTGGGGCGAAGAGATTGGGGGAGCAGCCCCCACACCATTCCCTTCCCACTCCCACCACCTGACCTGTGATATACAGGGAATGTGAATGAGAAACAACTTTGTTGTTAAGTAGATACTAAGATTTCAGATTTTTTGTTACCAAGCAGCATCTAACCCACACATTCTTAAGAGGGACAGTATTGCCACCAAGGAGGTGAAAATTGGTTCTTGGGATGGGTGAAAATATACAGTATGTACATACTGTAAATAAACAAATATATAAAGTATCTGTGGTTTTGAAATTTCATGGTGGGGTGAGGATTAAGAAAAAATGTCTAAAAAGGACTCCCTGGGGAGGTGATAATGAAAAATAGGTTGAGAAAACTGATCTGGCTTATCCTGAATGATAGAGCTATGAAGCAGAGTCTTTTTTTAAAAATTGAAGTACAGTTGTTTTATAATATTGTGATAGTTTCAGGTTTACAGCAAAGTGATTCAATTATGTATATATTTCAAATTATTTTCCATTATAGGTTCTTACAAGATACTGAATATAGTTTCCTGGGCTATACAGTAAATCCCCGTTGTTTACCTATTTTATGTAGAGTAGTTTGTATTTGTTAATCCCATACTCCCAGCTTAACCCCCCTTTCCTCTTTGGTAGCTATAAATTTGTTTTCTATGTCTGTGGATCTGTTTCTGCTTTGTATATAGATTCATTTGTATTAGTTTTCAGAGTCCACATGTAAATGATCTCATATGGTATTTGTCTTTCTCTGTCTGATTTACTTCCCTAAGTATAATATTCTCTAGGTTCATCCATGTTGCTGCAAATGACAATATTTTATTCTCTTTTATGGCTGAGTAGTATTCCATTGTATATATATACCACATCTTCTTAAGCCAGTCATCTGTTGATGGACACTTGGGTGGTTTCCATGTGTTGGCTATTGTGAACGGAAGGAGCACATAGTCTTTGTCTTTCTCTGTTCCTTTCTGCATGCTTTCCCCCCTTCTCTGTCAGCTGTAGAACACTTTTGGCTACCAGTGCCAAGACGAATATATGTTTGAAACTTTTTAGGACAAGCGTATTCTTAAATTTTCTGTTTCTCTGTCACCATAAGTACTTTTGAATATTCCAGGCATGTTCTTGATTTTGGGCTTGAAAAAATATGTTTAATTTACCCCAGGGCCTCCATGGTTGTTTGACTTATCTTGAATAGAAGGGTTCTGAAAGTTTTGTTCATGTTCTTTTGTAGGGGATGAGAAAAAGACCACCAGGGTCAGCTTGTGTCTGGGGAATTTCCAGAAGTTCACCTTGCCTTGAGGAATAGTGAAGGAAGAAGCACTTTAATTTTTTGGTTAAGACATTGAGAATGTTTGGGCTTAGAGTAGAAAGTAAATCAGAGATAGCTTTTTCGGTCCCTAAGACCTGGCTAAAGAAGGCTTTTTTTTTTTTTTTTTTTTTAAATAAATTTAATTATTTATTTATTTGTCTGTGTTGGGTCTTCGTTGTGGTGTGCAGGCTTCTCGTTGTGGTGGCTTCTCTTGTTGCGGAGAGCAGGCTCTAGGCATGCGGGCTTCAGCAGCCGTGGCTCGCGGGCTCCAGAGCGCAGGATCAGCAGTTGTGGCACGCGGGCTAAAGAAGGCTTTTGAGGTGAGGGGGGAAATGCCGAACACTAGCTCCGTAAGTAAACAGAGGAGGCAGATCCCCATGGGGCACCCCTGGACAAAATATCTCCCTAACTGGAGAACACTGTCTCCTGAAAGATAAAGCAAGGGAACCAAATATAAACGAGCCTGTGTAACTCAAAGCTATAATATTAAACAGCCCAATGAGAAGTAAGACTCTACTTCTGGGGAAAGGTTCAGGAGACCAGCCAGCCCCCAGATGGACAGAAGGAGTGACAGGGACCTAGCCAGAATGTGGGACCATGACGGTGAGCTTCTGCTTATTCGATTGATGCTGTGAGACTCGAGGTGACCCTCTTGGCATATAATCATTGCTTAGTAAATATTTATTAAATGAATGCACACATGAGGGAGTAACTGTCATCGACCACAATGATTCCCAGGGAAAACAGCTAGGCTGTGATGATGTCTTGCCCTGGAAGCAAGGGTGGAGCAACCCTTGGGGGAATAGGCCCCCTGTGCCCCCTTTTTTTCCCTCTCTTTGTCCACTGCTTTCAGTAAATAGGCATCTTTTCTTTTTAACCTCCCTGGTGTTGGGTGCTCAATTTGAACAGTTCTGTGGGTGGTGACTTCTTTCGTTAAATTTGGGAGGTCTTCTAAAACAGCTCCTCTATTCTTTATCCTGTTATTCTACAAATCCTTGCTACTCAGTGTGGTCTGTGGACCAGCAGGATCACCCTCACCTGAGAGCTGGTTTGAAATGCAGAATCTCAGGCCTGGCCCCAGACCCACTGAATCAGAGTCTGTGTTTTACCAAGATCCCCAGGGAATTCATCTGTCAATCAAGGTTTGAGAGGCTCTGCTATAAATGATTGTAAAGACGATGTTTTACCTCTTATAAGTAATAAAACCACAAGAAAAAGGGAAGACTGTGTAAATAAGTAATTGTTCACATCCGTGAACTAGAAAAAGAAAGCATTGTGTGAAGGGATGCCCCAGAGACCCCTACGTCCCCCACCTAGTGAATCAGTCATTGGCACCTCATCCTTTGGGGTGAGATGTCCCCATTGGATGTGTTGTTCATGATGCTGACTGCTTGAGAAAGAGAGCTGGTCCATGTCTTTGTGTTGATCATATAGTAAGAAGAGGATTTGCCCTTTTCTTGATTTTAAATCCACTGCTGCACAACCGTTGTTTTTGAAGGTTAATAACAAATCTAATAGAAATTTTCTTAAGAAGAATGAAAGACTCCTTAATATAAAGGTATATATTTTATTTGAAATCCATTTTATGATCAGAACATTCTCTTAATAAAATAGTTTATTGCTCACCTGAGCGCAAGAATTCTTCAGGTGCCAGGTGTCTTATTGTAGGAATTTATAAATGCTCAGCACGAACCTGTGAAGTGCGATACTTTACAGCGTGTACTTGAACATGTATCAGAATCTCCCACAGAGCTCATTAAAACACAGGCTACGGGCTCCGTCCCCAGAGTTTCTGATTCAGTAAGTCAAGTGGGGCCCAAGAATCTGCATTTCCAATAGTTCCCAGGTGATGCTTGTGTTGCTGGTCCAAGCCATTCTACAAACCACTATGATAGGGACACTTCAAAAATACTGGGCCTCTCTCATTAAAGTGGGTGACCTCTGTCTGGCCCAAGAGCCAGCTTCAAGCCTTTGGCTCGATTTCATGTACATTGTTACATTATTGCTTGTTATTGCAACTTCAGTCCAGGAATTCATATATCTCGGGGGGAAGTCTGAGAGAGGCTGTAAGTTGTCCCTTGAAATCTCACTTCCCTTTGTCTATACAATAAGTTCCCTTAATATGAACCTTCAAGTTGTGAAGTTTCAAAAATGCAAATGTGCCCCTGTATGCCAGCTGCTGTGCTGTACTACGGTACTATTCAAGGTACCGTAAGATTAAAAATGTTTTCTTTATTTTGTGTGTTTGTTTATTTTTTATGTATTATTTGTGTGAAAAGTATTATAAACCTATTACAGTACAGTACTATATAGCCAATTGTGTTAGTTGGATACCTAGGCTAACTTTGTTGGACTTTTACAAACGTACTCTCGGAACGGAACTCGTTTGTATGTAGGGGACTCACTGTAGTGGTAGAAGCCCTGATATTTAGCTGGGCACCTGGCTCCCCAGAATAGTGACTACATTTCCTAGCCTTCCTACACCTAGATGTGACCATGTGACTATGCTGTAGTCAGTTATATGTGGGCAGGAGTGATGTGTGTAATGTCTGCATTATGCCCTTAAAGGGAAAGGACACCTTCCATTCTCCTTCTTCCATCTTGCTGCCCTGAATGTGGATATGATATGGGTACCATTTTGGACCAAGAGGAAAAGCCAACCAGCTATGCTAGAAGGAAATGGGATGCCTGACAAAATGGAGCTACCATACCACCCTGGACTGCTTAGTGGCTGAATTGTTAGGCTCGAAGTAGTCACCTTTCTTATTGAGGCCACTCTTATTTTGGGCCTATGACACAGAAGCCCAACTGATATTCTAACTAATGCCAGAGGATAGTGTGACAATTCTATTTACTGGAAAGATTCTATTTACTTTTGAAGATTTTTCAGGATACAGAACCACGAATGAGTTTGGAAGAGCAGAACAGAGAACTTATTCTTTGTTTTGTTGGGTTTTTCATTTTTAAGTGTTCAGAAGGAAAAATACCTTCTTCAAGATCAAATGTCATAGAAATAGGATCTGAGCACAATATGTCTATTATCTCCACTCTTTTCAGGCCAAGAGCAATGCTTAAATGGTAAACCTATAGAACTGTCAAAGGAGGGAAATATCATAGTCTCAGTGTATTGTGACTTGAGGGAAAAATTGAAATAAAGTCTTTCATGGTAGCTTTATGAATAAAATAGAAAAATTAGGGTTGGACTTCGCTATGGTTAGACAGAATTGTGTCTGACTGATCAAATATACTTTTTTTTTTTTTTTTTTTTTTTTGTGGTACGCGGGCCTCTCACTGTTGTGGCCTCTCTTGTTGCGGAGCACAGGCTCCAGATGCACAGGCTCAGCTGCCATGGCTCACGGGCCCAGGTGCTCCGCGGCACGTGGGATCTTCCCGGACCGGGGCACGAACCTGTGTCCCCTGCATCGGCAGGCAGACTCTCAACCACTGTGCCACCAGGGAAGCCCTCAACTATACTTTTAATATTGACTCATGGTGCTGTTCTAACTAAAGGTACCATTCAAGCCATGTTTGACTGTAAAGCACAGAAAAACCCAATTAATAGTGGCTTAAGCAATAAAGAAACTGTTGTTTCTCAAAACAAGAACTCTAGCTGTAGGCATAATAGGCTGGTTCAGAAGTTCCTCCATCTTCATATTGCCTCTGCCTTCATGCTTGTTACCTCAGGGCCACAGGATAGCTGCTATGGCTCTAGGCATCACAATCACATTCAAAGGTAGAAACAATGGAGTAATCAGTGTTGAGAGCACATGTTAGATTGACCTTTTCTTGTTTGTTTGTTTTAAAGTGGGAGCAGAGTATTTCCCCACACTGCTTCCTCCTTGTAGATGTCCCTTTATGTCTCAGTAGCCACCACTAGTTACAGGGAGGCTGACATATCCGGTTTCTGGCTTTTCTTAGCCTCTATAATTGAAAGAGAGCAAGGAATAAGAAAGTTGGGAGAAATGGCTATTGGATGAATTGACCAATTATGTCTGCCACACTGGGAAAAAGGCCCGTAGGGGTATTTGCAGGGTTTTGTGGGGCTAGCATGAAGGCACCATTTCTTAACAACTTTAAAAAAGGCACAGCAGTCACGATTATAGTATTTTCAAGTAACACCTGGTGAGGACAGTTAATATCTTGGATGACAGAATTCAGTTTCAAAAATTACATAGTTCCCCTAAAGATAAAAACTTTACGTGCAGATGAAACATGCATTACCTCTGCACAGAGGCATATGTGGCTTGACATCAGTTAATGTGGAAAAAGCCACTGGGGTTTATGCTGGTCATGGATTTCAATATGAGTCATTGAGGAAGAGCATCTGACTAACTTCACAGAAATAAAAATATACAAATTGTAACTTGGTGGCAGAAAAATTTTCTCTTGTGATCTTATCTCTATTTCTATTATTCATTTACTAATTCCTTCAGGATAGCTTCATTAAATGTGCAGGATATAGTGCCAGGCACTGGACATATAGCAATGCAAAAAATAGAAAACAAGTAACTGCAGAGTGGGTTAATTAGAAAGCATGACAAATCCTACAAAAATAAAAAGTCAAGGAGACTATGAAACTGGAGAAGTGGAGGTTGTGACTTGGCCTTGGGGACACAGGACGGGTGCTGTGAGGAAGGCATAATTCTGCTGACACTGGGAGGATGAGGGGAATTGGCCCAGCAGATTCACGGGGAGAAAGCAGGTGCCGGCAGAGAAAATGAGCCCTTTTGAAGGCACTGACGTGGGGAGGAGCTGGGCAAGAGCCGGGAGGGGGATTGGGATTGAAATTGCACCTCAGATGGGACTGAACCCACAATATTTCAACTGAAACCACACAGCTTGTCTCAGGATTCAGTGAAGCTCAGGTTCTGTGCACCTCGGCGCAGAAGGAATTCAGCGAGAGGCAAAGTGATAGGTGAGAAGTGGATTAATTAATCCAAGGAAAAGTGGGGAGGGAAGAGGAGCCCACCTTCCCCCTCTTGCTTTGTAAAGATGTTGCAAGAAAATGGGGCGCAAGAGGATGGTCATGTCCCAGGTCTCCAGCCACCAAGTGAGGGTCCCTGGCTTTGTGCAGAAAAGAGTTCAAGGGTGAGCAGTAGTAAAGTGAAAGCAGAGATACACACTCCATAGGCAGAATGCTGGCCATCTTAGAAGGTGAAAGGTGGCCCTAGGGCAAGAGGTCATCTCAGAAAGTGAGAGCGGCTGGGAGGCATGGGGGTGTTCACCGGCTGGCTAATTTCATAGGTTAAGGAGTGGGAGGAGTATTCTGTCTTGGGGAAGGGGTGGGGATTTCCAGGAATTGGGGCCCCACCCACTTTTGGGCCTTTTATGGGCAGCTTTGGAACTGTCATGGCGTCTGTGGGCATGTCATATAGCATATGCTAACATATTATAATGAGCGCATAATGAGACCCAAGGCCGACTCCCCCCCACTGACAATCAGTGGCAAGAGCTTTTATAGGCAGAGGGAGGGGGCTACATGCAGAAACAGCAGAGTCAGCTCTGACGCTCATCTTGAAATTGGTCACTGGTGGTCTGACCACCCTCATCTTGACTGTTTTAAGGACAGTCAATCTTCAGTTCCAGGGTGGGTTTGTTCCCTTGTCTTTGAGGCCAATTCTCGGGATTGTGGCAGCTTATGTCATGGCGACAGTCTGGTCATCATGTAGTTAACTTCTTCCACCTGGTGGGGGTTTTAGTCTCTATAAGACAGTTCACAGGATGCGGCTCAGAATATTATCTACAGCCCTTGAGGAGGAATTAAGTTCCTTGACTTTGCTTAATGACTAAACTATTATTATTTTGTCCTGTTTGCTTTCCTTCGCTTCTGCATTTTTTCTCTCCTATGATTAAACTTATTCTTTGACTAAAGTTTTTCCACAGACAACAGACAGGCTGAGGACATGGGGTCCTGCTCTGTTTCAATTAGAGTGAATATGGTTCCCTGTGCTATACAGTAGGACCTTGTTGTTTATCCATCTTATATAGACTAGTTTGCATCTGCTAATCCCAAACTCCCTGGGCCTGGAGCTTTAAAGAAAGTCTGGCTGGAGAGCAAATGTGTGACCATCTGCTTAGAGATGGCGAGGAACCAGCCTGCGAATGAGGTGTTCCAGGTAGAGGGCACATGGAAGGAATCAAAGCAGACCTAGGACTAAGCCATGAAGAACCAACTTTCAAGTCTGAGAGATGGGGAGGAGGACCTGGCAAATGACTCAGAGGAGGGGGATGTCTGGAGGTGGGGGGAAAGCCAGGAGATCGCTGGGTCTCAGAAGCCAGAAGAGGCTAATGTTGCCTGGAGGGCACGTTGCCTGGAGGCTAGCGTTGCCTGTGGACATATTTGTTGGACCAGCATGAAGTCTGGTGGAGGTATAGGCACCAAAGCTCCCCCTACCTGCTTTCCACCTGCAATTGAACTGCTTTCACCCACACTGGGTTTACTTAATAATGTTGAAAATTCCTTCTTCTCAGCATTTCAGTTGTGTGAGTTTACCCTTTGATCTGTCTCGTTTCGTAAACCACTCAGCTTAAATTACTTTTTGGTGATTATTTTTTTTTCCCCTTTGTGTGACAGGGGACCTCAATAGAAGGAGAGTTTCCAACCCTCAGCTCTGGAGGTTAGCATTTCAAAAGGCCATTCAGCGGCCGGCCAGAAGCCCGATGGGTTTGCAATCAGTCTGTCTGTTCACTTCCTCTGGCACAAGAGCAGCCAGGCAGCTCGCAAAACAACGAGGATGGGGTGTCGACCTCGAATTGGCCCCGATCCACTGTGCGTTTCAAAGCAGATTAGGAGACACTTTGAACAAGGCCTTGCTGCTTGTCAGGTGTCCTTCCCAGTGCCTCAGGTGGAACCAGAGATGAGCTCCGTGAATTGTTAATGCTGATCCGAAAGGGGGCTTTCAATAATTCCTGCCCCATCTCTTCCCTGGGTGCAAATCCCATCCCAAAGGAGAGCAAAAGGCAGTCCTCAAAGGGAACCCCACAAGTGATCACTGACAAATTAGAGAGATGAGAAATTCAGGGGCAAAATTCAAGTTGATTTGGTTATTTTTTTAGGTCACTGTTTTTTCATTCTGAATAAGTGTATGTAAATCTTGCCTGATACCTTCCCCCCCTTTCTGGCAGCTGGGGATGATTTCTTATGAAGCATTTGGTGTGGCATCATTAATATTTTTAGCCGCTGTGACCAAATAACAGCTTTATTTGGGTAATGTAGAATTTTATGTACTAAAGCACTTTTTTTTTTAATTGACAAGTATCTTTGAAGTTGCAGAAGTATCTGTCTCTTTTTTTTTAATTTTTATTTTTCATTGAAGTATAGTTTGTTTACAATGTTGTGTTCCTTTCTGATGTACAATAAAGTGATTCAATTTTACATATATGTACTTTTTCAGATTCTTTTCCATTATAGGTTATTACAAGATATTGTATATAGTTCCCTGTGTTATACAGTAGGATCTTGCTGCTTATCTATTTTATATATAGTAGTGTGTATCTGTTAATCTCAAACTTCTAATTTATCCTTCCCCCCTCTTTCCCCTTTGGTAACCATAAGATTTTTTTTCTATGTCTGTGAGTCTGTTTTTGTTTTGTAACAAAGTTCACTTGTATCATTTTTTAGATTCCACACGTGAGTGATATCATATATTTGTCTTTGACTTACTTCACTTAGTATGATCATCTCTAGGTCCATCCATGTTGCTACAAATGGCATTGTTTCATTGTAAAGCACTTTAAACACACACGCATGCACACACACACACAGACACCCAGAACTAAGGCTTACTAGACTTTTTATTTTCAATTTTAAGTTCTTGCTTTGTGTCGCCGAATTACCATAAATTCTACCCCCGTTTCTTGCCAGGCTCACCCCCAGCTTCTCGGACATGCTGTTTCTTCCCTCTGCTACCCACTGCTCTTGCCCCTCCTTTGCTAAGTGAATTCTCTCCAGGCAATGTGACGCCTGGCAGTGAAAGAAGAAATAATCAACTGCAGCTGAGAAATATTCCCCAGTGATATTTGCAAGCCTGAAATTTCAGCCTCATGTCAGGGAGAGAAATGAACGGATTGCTTGCAGGAAGAAGTTTCCTATTCTAATCTGAAAAAATACAAACAGAGAGTACACAGTAAAGGATTAGGAAAAAAGGATCATAAAGCTTTCTTAATGTTTCCAGCCCAGGAATCCAGAGTCACAGGGTTTAAAGGACTTTCAGGGGTCATTTAACTCAATGGACCTGAATTATTTTATTTTTTATTTTTTTAACATCTTTATTGGAGTATAATTGCTTTACAATGGTGTGTTAATTTCTGCTTTATAACACAGTGAATCAGATATACATATGCATATGTCCCCATATCTCCTCCCATTTGCATCTCCCTCCTACCCTCCCTATCCCACCCCTGTAGGTGGTCACAAAGCACGGAGCTGATCTCCCTGTGCTCTGCAGCTGCTTCCCACTAGCTATCTATTTTACTTTTGGTAGTGTATATATGTCCATGCCACTCTCTCACTTTATCCCAGCTTACCCTTTCCACTCCCCGTGTCCTCAAGTCCATTCTCTACGTCTGTGTCTTTATTCCTGTCCTGACCCTCGGTTCATTAGAACCCTTTTTTTTTTTTAGATTCCATATATATGTGTTAGCATACAGTATTTGTTTTTCTCTTTCTGACTTACTTCACTCTGCATGACAGACTCTAGGTCCATCCACCTCACTACAAATAACTCAATTTCGTTTCTTTTTATGGCTGATCAATATTCCATTGTATATATGTGCCATATCTTCTTTGCCATTCATCTGTCGATGGACACTTAGCTTGCTTCCATGTCCTGGCTATTGTAAATAGAGCTGTAATGAACATTGCAGTACATGACTATTTTTGAATTATGGTTTTCTCAGGGTATATGCCCTGTGGTGGGATTGCTGGATCATATGATAGCTCTATTTTTAGTTTTTTAAGGAACCTTCACACTGTTCTCCACAGTAGCTGTATCAATTTACATTTGCACCAACAGTGCAAGAGGGTCCCCTTTTCTCTACACCCTTTCCAGCATTTATTGTTTGTAAATTTTTTGGTGATGGCCATTCTGACTGGTGTGAGGTGATACCTCATTGTAGTTTTGATTTACATTTCTCTAATGATTAGTGATGTTGAGCATCCTTTCATGTGTTGGTTGGCAATCTGTATATCTTCCATGGAGAAATGTCTATTTAGGTCTTCTGCCCATTTTTGGATTGGGTTGTTTGTTTTTTAGATATTGAGCTGCATGAGTTGCTTGTATATTTCGGAGATTAATCCTTTGTCAGGAGCTTCATTTGCAAATATTTTCTCTCATTCTGAGGGTTGTCTTTTCATCTTGTTTATGGTTTCCTTGCTGTGCAAAAGCTTTTAATTTTCATTAGGTCCCATTTGTTTATTTTTGTTTAATTTCCATTTCTCCTGGAGGTGGCTCAGAAAGGATCTTCCTGTGATTTATGTCATAGAGTGTTCTACCTATGTTTTCCTGTAAGAATTTTACAGTGTCTGGCCTTACATTTAGGTCTTTAATCCATTTTGAGTTTATTTTTGTGTATGGTGTTAGGGAGTGTTCTAATTTCATTCTTTTACATGTAGCTGTCCAGTTGTCCCAGCACCATTTATTGAAGAGCCTGTCTTTTCTCCATTGTATACTCTTGCCTCCTTTATCAAAAATAAGGTGACCATATGTGCATGGGTTTACCTCTGGGTTTTCTATCCTGTTTCATTGATCTATATTTCTGTTTTTGTGCCAGTACCATACTGTCTTGATTACTGTAGCTTTGTAGTATAGTCTGAAGACTGGGAACCTGATTCCTCCAGCTCCGTTTCTCAAGATATTTTTGGCTATTTGCGGTCTTTTGTATTTCCATACAAATTGTGAAATTTTTTGTTCTAGTTCTGTGAAAAATGCCATTGGTAGTTTGATAAGGATTGCATTGAATCCGTAGATTGCTTTGGGTAGTACATTTTCACAATGTTGATTTTTCCAATCCAAGGACATGGTATACCTCTCCATCTATTTGTATCATCTTTAATTTCTTTCATCAGTGTCTTATAGTTTTCTGCATACAGGTCTTTTGTCTCCTTAGGTAGGTTTATTCCTAGGTATTTTATTCTTTTTGTTGCAATGGTAAATGGGAGTGTTTCCTTAATTTCTCTTCCAAATTTTTCATCATTAGTGTATATGAATGCAAGAGATTTCTGTGCATTAATTTTGTATCCTGCTACTTTACCAGATTCAGTGATTAGCTCTAGCTTTCTAGTAGCATCTTTAGGATTCTCTATGTATAGTATCATGTCATCGGAAAACAGTGACAGCTTTACTTCTTCTTTTCCGATTTGGATTCCTTTTCCTTCTCTGATTGCTGTGGCTAGGACTTCCAAAACTATGTTGAATAATAGTGGTGAGAGTGGACAACGTTGTCTTTTTCCTAATCTTAGAGGAAATGGTTTCAGTTTTTCACAACTAGAACGATGTTGGCTGTGAGTTTTTCATATATGACCTATATTGTGTTTGAAGTAAGTTCCCTCTATGCCTACTTTCTGGAGGGTTTTTATCATAAATGGGTGTTGAATTTTGTCGAACGATTTTTCTGCATTTAGTGAGTTCATCATATGGTTTATCACATTGAATGATTTGCGTATATTGAAGAGTTCTTGCATTCCTGGGATAAACCTCACTTGATCATGGTGTATGATCCTTTTAATGTGCTGCTGGATTCTGTTTGCTAGTATTTTGTTGAGGATTTTTGCATCTATGTTCATCAGTGATATTGGCCTGTAGTTTTCTTTCTTTGTGACATCTTTGTCTGGTTTTGGTATCAGGGTGATGGTGGCCAGGTAGAATGAGTTTGGGAGTGTTCCTCCCTCTGCTATATTTTGGAAGAGTTTGAGAAGGGTAGGTGTTAGCTCTTCTCTAAATGTTTGATAGAATTCACCTGTGAAGCCATTTGGTCCTGGGCTTTTGTTTGTTGGAAGATTTTTAATCACAGTCTCAATTTCAATGCTTGTGATGCATCTGTTTATATTTTCTATTTCTTCCTGGTTCAGTCTCAGAAGGTTGTGCTTTTCTAAGAATTTGTCCATTTCTTCCAGGTTGTCCATTTTATTGGCATAGAGTTGCTTGTAGTAATCTCTCATGATCCTTTGTATTTCTGCAGTGTCAGCTCTTACTTCTTTTTCATTTCTAATCCTATTGATTTGAGTCTTCTCCCTTTTCTTCTTGATGAGTCTGGCTAATGGTTTATCAATTTTGTTTATCTTCTCAAAGAAGCAGCTTTTAGTTTTATTGATCTTTGCTATTGTTTCCTTCATTTCTTTTTCATTTTTTTCTGATCTGCTCTTGATGGTTTCTTTCCTTCTGCTAACTTTTGGGGGTTTTTTGTTCTTCTTTCTCTAATTGCTTTAGGTTTAAGGTTAGATTGTTTTTTTGAGATACTTCTTGTTTCTTGAGGTAGGATTGTATTGCTATAACCTTCCCTCTTAGAGGTGCTTTTGCTGCATCCCATAGGTTTTGGGTTGTTGTGTTTTCATTGTCATTTGTTTCTACGTATTTTTTGATTTCCTCTTTGATTTCGTCAGTGATCTCTTGATTATTTAGTAGTGTATTGTTTAGCCTCCACGTGTTTGTATTTTTTACAGATTATTTCCTGTAATTGATATCTAGTCTCACAGCATTGTGATCGCAAAAGATACTTGATACGATTTCAATTTTCTTAAATTTACCAAGTCTTGATTTGGGACCCAAGATCTGATCTATCCTGGAGAATGTTCCATGAGCACTTGAGAAAAAAGTGTATTCTGTTGATTTTAGATGGAATGTCTTATAAATATCAATTAAGTCCATGTTTTTTAATGTATCATTTAAAGCTTGTGTTTCCTTATTTATTTTCATTTTGGATGATCTGTCCATTGGTGAAAGTGGGGTGTTAAAGTCCCCTACTATGAATGTGTTACTGTTGATTTCCCCTTTTATGGCTGTTAATATTTGCCTTAAGTATTGAGGTGCTCCTATGTTGGGTGCATAATAATTACAATTGTTGTATCTTCTTCTTGGATCGATCCCTTGATCATTATGTAGTGTCCTTCTTTGTCTCTTCTAATAGTCTTTATTTTAAAGTCTATTTGTCTGATATGAGAATTGCTACTCCAGCTTTCTTTCGGTTTCCATTTGCATGAAATATCTTTTTCCATCCCCTTACTTTCAGTCTGTATGTGTCTCTAGGTCTGAAATGGGTCTCTTGTAGACAGCAAATATATGGGTCTTGTTTTTGTATCCATTCAGCCAATGTGTCTTTTGGTGGGAGCATTTAGTCCATTTACATTTAAAGTAATTATCGATATGTATGTTCCTATTCCCATTGTCTTAATTGTTTTGGGTTCGTTATTGTAGGTCTATTCCTTCTCTTGTGTTTCTTGCCTAGAGAAGTTATTTTAGCAGTTGTTGTAGAGCTGGTTTGCTGGTGCTAAACTCTCTCAGCTTTTGCTTGTCTGTAAAGGTTTTAATTTCTCCATCAAATCTGAATGAGATCCTTGCTGGGTAGAGTAATCTGGTTGCAGGATTTTCTCCTTCATCACTTTAAATATGTCCTGCCAGTCCCTTCTGGCTTGCAGAGTTTCTGCTGAAAGATCAACTGTTAACCTTATGGGGATTCCCTTGTGTGTTATTTGTTGTTTTTCCCTTGTGGCTTTTAATATGTTTTCTTTGTAATTAATTTTTGACAGTTTGATTAATATGTGTCTTGGTGTATTTCTCCTTGGATTTATCCTGTATGGGACGCTCTGCATTTCCTGGACTTGATTGACTATTTCCTTTCCCATATTAGGGACGTTTTCAACTATAATCTCTTCAAATATATTCTCAGACCCTTTCTTTTTCTCTTCTTCTTCTGTGACCCTTATAATTCGAATGTTGGTGTGCTTATTGTTTTCCCAGATGTCTCTGAGACTGTCCTTAATTGTTTTCATTCTTTTCTTTATTCTGCTGTGCAGTAGTTATTTCCACTATTTTATCTTCCAGGTCAGTTATCTGTTCTTCTTCCCCAGGTATTTTGCTGTTGATTCCTTCTAGAGAATTTTAAATTTCATTTATTTTTTTGTTCATCATTGTTTGTTTACTCTTTAGTTCTTCTAGGTCCTTGTTAAACGTTTCTTCTATTTTCTCCATTCTATTTCCAAGATTTTGGGTCACCTTTACTATTATTACTCTGAAATCTTTTTCAGGTAGACTGCCTATTTCCTCTTCATTTGTTTGGTCTGGTGGGTTTTTACTTTGCTCATTCATCTGACATTTTTTTGGTCTGTCTTTTCATTTTGCTTATCTTACTGTGTTTGGGGTCTCCTTTTTGCAGGCTGCAGGTTCATAGTTCCCCTTGTTTTTCGTGTCTGCCCCCAGTGGCTAAGGTTGGTTCAGTGGGTTGTTGTAGGCTTCCTGGTGCAGGGGTCTGGTACCTGTGTTCTGGTGGATGAGGCTGGATTTTGTCTTTCTGGTGGGCAGGACAGTGTCCGGTGGTGTGTTTTGGGGTGTCTGTGACCTTTTCATGATTTTAGGCAGCCTCTCTGCTAATGGGTGGGGTTGTGTTCCTGTCTTGCTAGTTGTTTGGCACAGGTTGTCCAGCCCTGTAGCTTGCTGGTCGTTGAGTGGAGCTGGGTCTTAGTGTTGAGATAGAGATCTCTGGGGGAGCTTTTGCTATTTGATATTACGTGGAACTGGGAGGTCTCTGGTGGACCAATGTCCTGAACGCAGCTCTCCCACCTCAGAGGCATAGGCCTGACACCTGGCTGGAGCACCAAGACCTTTCAGTGACATGGCTCAGAAGAAAAGGGAGGAAAAAAGAAAGAAAGAAAGAAAAAGAAAGAAAGAAAGAAAGAAAGAAAAGAGAGAGAGAGAGGGAGGGAGGGAAGGAAGGAGGGATGGAGGGAGGACGGAAGGAAGGAAGGAAGGAATGGAGAAAGAAAGAAAGAAAGAAGGAAAGAAAAAAATAAAATTTATTAAAATAAAAAAATTAAATTATTAAAAATAATAAAAGATTAAAAAGTAATAAAAAAAGAAAGGAAGAAGAGAGCAACCAAACCAAATCCACCAATGATAACAAGAGCTAAAAACTATACTAAAAACAAACAGACAAACAAAAATCGGACAGACCAAACCCCAGGACAAATGGTAAAAGCAAAGCTATAGAGACAAAATCACACAAAGAAACATACATATACACACTCACAAAAAGAGAAAAAGGAAAAAATATATATACCTATATATATAAAAAACAAAAAAGGAAGAGGGCAACCAAATCAATAAACGAATCTACCAATGATAATAAACTCTAAATACTAAACTACGATAAACATGAAACCAGAAACAAATTAGGTGCAGAAAGCAAACCCCAAGTGTACAGTTGCTCCCAAAGTCCACCGCCTCAATTTTGGGATGATTCGTTGTCTATTCACGTATTCCAGAGATGCAGGGTACGTCAAGTTGATTGTGGAGATTTAATCCGCTGCTCCTGAGGTTGCTGGGAGAAATTTCCCTTTCTCTTCTTTGTTCGCGCAGCTCCTGGGGTTCAGCTTTGGATTTGGCCCTCCCTCTGTGTGTAGGTCACCTGAGGGCGTCTTCTCTTTGCTCAGACAGGATGGGGTTAAAGTAGCGGCTGATTTGGGGGCTCTGGCTCACTCAGGCTGCGGGGAGGGAGGGGTACAGAATGCGGGGCGTGCCTACGTCGGCAGAGGCCAGCGTGACGTTGCAACAACCTGAGGCGCACCGTGTGTTCTCCTGGGGAAGTTGTCCCTGGATTGCGGGGCCCTGGCAGTGGCGGGCTGCACAGGCTCCCTGGAGGGGAGGCGTGGATAGTGACCTGTGCTTGCACACAGGCTTCTTGGTGGCTGCAGCAGTAGCCTTAGCGTTTCATGTCTGTCTCTGGTGTCCACGCTGATAGCTGCAGCTCGCGCCTGTCTCTGGAGCTTGTTTAGGTGGTGCTCTGAATCCCCTCTCTTCACGTACCCCGAAACAATGGTCTCTTGCCTCTTAGGCAGGTCCAGACTTTTCCGCAGATTCCCTCCCGGCTAGCTGTGGTGCACTAGCCCCCTTCAGGCTGTGTTCACGCCGCCAACCCCAGTCCTCTCCCTGGGATCTGACCTCCGAGACCCGAGCCTCAGCTCCCAGCCCCCGCCCGCCCCGGCAGGTGCACAGACAAGCCTCTCAGGCTGGTGAGTGCCGGTCAGCACCAATCCTCTGTGTGAGAATCTCTCCACTTTGCCCTCTGCACCCCTATTGCTGAACCCTCCTCTGTGGCTCTGAAGCTTCCCCCCCGCCCTCCCCCCGTCTCCGCCAGTGAAGAGGTTTCCTAGTGTGTGGAAGCTTTTCCTCCTTCACAGCTCCCTCCCAGAGGTGCAGGTTCTGTTCCTATTCTTTTGTCTGTTTTTTCTTTTTTCTTTTGCCCTACCCAGGTACATGGGGGAGTTTCTTGCCTTTTGGGAAGTCTGAGGTCTTCTGCCAGCATTCAGTAGGTGTTCTGTAGGAGTTGTTCCACATGTAGATATATTTCTGATGTATTAGTGTGGAGGAAGTTGATCTCCACATCTTACTCCTCTGCCATCTTGAAGGTCTCTCCCTGAATTATTTTGGACAGGTGGTTGTCTATATCTGATTTTAAATGGCCTCTGGGGAAAAATTCCACAGCTTCCCTTGGTAACCAGTTCCAGTCTATAACAACAGTGATGGAAATGAGGATGGTTTACTCAGAGACATCTGATGGCATTACTGTCAATTAATGAAGGACCGATGGGCAGGACTGCATGGTTTGCATCTGGGTTTTTCTATGTTTATTCCTCTTTCCTAACCCTCTCATGTCAGCCTTCACTTTACAACCATGACAGCCCAAAGACTCTTTCTTCCTTGTTCCTAACCCAGTCCTCTTGCTGTATTTTCAGCTAGTTTCTTTTTGTTTGGGCCTTAAGGGAGAAGAGCCTTGCTGGACCCTTTCTTCTCTGGGTTGTCTTTCCTAGACTAAGAAATCGTTATTGTTCTTTCAGATCTGTCTATAGTTTGTTCCCTACCATGTCCTCAGTATGGTTGGCATTGTCAGTGGAAATCACAACATAACATTAAGGCAAAGCTGCTCATGAGCTTGCCACATCAATGGCTCAGACATTTCATCTGTAGGGGCTTTCTTCTGGTACTTGTCCATATGTATACATCATTTTTAATATAATTTTTATTACCTTGATATTCTGGTTTTAAAAATTTAACATTGTATGTTAAGCATTTGTCTTTTCCTCAGAACTATTTTATAAATCAGTGCATACAATTCAGCATTGGTTTTCCATAACGTACAGAACTATCCTCTTCTTGTTGGGCAGTTAAATAAGTTCCAATTTTCGAAGACAAAATAAAGAAGTTGGTGTCAGAGCAAATAGAAGTCCCCAGCAACTCCCAAAGTTGGCAGCTGGACAGGGAGGTGCAAAGCACAGAGAGGTCTCTGGAATCTCACCGAGGCTCAGACTCCAAGTTCTGCTGGAGACAAAGCGTTGATCTTTCCCCAAAACATTTGAACGAAATCTCACGGAACAAGCTGCCAACAAGGCCCAACTGTCGATTAGCTACACTCACTACCGTCCCTTCTTCCCAACCCCGCCAGGCTACCCACATGCTAGCAGCTGACAGAGCAATGGGCATGCTCTTTTCTGGGGGTAAGTCTTATCGACTTCAGCCCTTATTGTTCCCTTGCACACAATTTTGGGCATACAATAAAAAGTATTGAGTCATGAAACCAAGTAGGAAAATGTGACCAATAAACCAGAGAGAAAAGAGTTGAAAGAATTGACCCACATATGGCAGAGGTGTTGGAATTAGCAGATGCCTACTTTTAAATAGCTATTATAAATGTGTTAAAGAATCTAGTGGAAAAGATGAATAACACATGTAAACATAGGTAGAATTTCAGCAAAGAAGGAAAATGTTAAAAGGAACCAAATGGCAATGCTAAAAAGTGTCTATCAGAATTGATTTTTATAATTGAATTGATATACCTAACAGCAGGAAAGGATCAGTGAACATGGAGACAGGTTAATAGAGATTATACAAGCTGAAAACAAAGAGGAAATAAAAATGAAAAACCAAAAAGAACATCTGAGACCTATGATCTAATGTAACAGGAATCCTGATAAGAGAGGAGAGAGATAATGGGGCAGAAAAAATATTTGAAAAGATAATGCCACAAATTTCTCCAAATAGATGAAATATAACTACCCACAGGTCCAAGAATCTCAGTAAACCCTAAGGAGGATAAATTCAAAATAAACCATAGGCAAACAGTAAACTTCCAAAAAAGAAAGATGAAGAGGAAATTCTAAAATTTGCCTGAAGAATAAGATATATGACTTACAGAATAATGACAGGTTTCTCACCAGAAATAATGTATTTATAAAAAGTATATATCTATAAACACATACATATATTCTTTAAAAGGTTATTGGCCACTTAAAACAGTAATAAAGATGTATTGTGGGATTATAATATATGTAGAAGTAATTTATGTAACAACTACATTCTGTGGGGCCCCCTCTAGTCTGTTGGGGACCGTAGGGCCCTGACAACTTAAGGCCATATTGTGGAAGCCACTAGTGCCATAGGAGAGCAAGTGATGGCTACCAAGCTTCACCTTAGTCCACCCTGGAAATGCTGTGTGGGGCTGGGTAAAGGTGTGAGTCCTGGTCCAGACCTTGGTGGTGCTACCCACTACCTGGGAGAGGGTGGTATGGGTGCTCCTGTAGACAAAAGCCAACTTTTAAATGCAGGGAGGAAGAGCTTGGCATAACTTTTTCTGCCTTTGATAAAGAACAAGCAAAATTTCTGAGCTCAGGAATATTAAGAGAGATTATGAAGCACTGGAGTCCTTTTGGAAAGAGGCCAGCCTTGAGACCAAGTCATCAGAAATGCTGAGCCTGGAGGCAAATAATAAAAAACTAAAAAGTTTCCTTCTTGAGGTTAAAACAGACTTTTCAGTAAAAGAATGGAGGAAAGAGACACCTACAAGTCCAGGATGAGCACTGGGGAGGGCTCCTCACAGGATGCCCAGTCACTGGAAGGTGCATCAAGAACCGTTCAGCCCCGAGCGCCTTACTGTTATGTCAGGGGAGTGAGAGCAGCTATATAAGCTGGCACTGAGGAAAGGTGTGGATGGGCACACCATCTCCAGGAAAGCACAACACTACTTCAACAAGAGGCTGAAGGACAGAAAGAGGGAAAAACTCAACGAACGCGATGAACAGAAAAAAAAAAGTTTGATGACTTGACAGCAACAGTTTTCAAAGTTTTTGGTGTCAGGACCCCTTTACTTTCTTAAAAATTATTGAGGATCCCAAAGGGCTTTGGACCATGTGGGTTATATCCATTGGTTTTTATTGTATCAGAAATTAAAATGGGGAAATTTTGAGAATAGTATTTATTCATTATTTTATTATCATAATAGCTAATTATACAAAGATTTGTTATTTATTATTATAAACCCCTAACATTTTATTTATTTTATTTTTTAAAAATTTATTTATTTACTTTATTTTTTTGGCTGTGTTAGGTCTTTGTTGCCGCAGGGGAGCTTTCTCTAGTCGCGGCAAGTGGGGGCTACTCTTTGTTGCGGTGCGCAGGCTTCTCATTGTGGTGGCTTCTTTTGCTGAAGAGCACAGGCTCTAGGTGCACGGGTTTCAGTAGTTGTGGCATGCGGGCTCAGTAGTTGTGGTGCACGGGCTTAGTTGCTGTGCGGCATGTAGGATCTTCCTGGACCAGGGCTCGAACCCGTGTCCCCTGCCTTGGCAGGTGGATTCTTAACCACTGTGCCACCAGGGAAGCCCCCCTAAGGTTTTAAAATAACACATTTTAATGAAAAATCACCATTTTTTTCCACCCAAAACAACAAAAATTTAGTGAGAAGACTGGCATTATTTTACAGATTTGTAAATGTTTTTAAAAGTCTAACTTAATAGAAGATAGCTGGAATCTTATATCTGCTTCTGCATTCAATACTTTGCAGTGTATTGCTATAATTCAGATATATGAAGAAAACTCTGTCTTACACAAATATGTAGTTGGAAAAGGGAGGGATACGTTAACAGCTTTTTTAGATAATTGTGGGTATTCTTCTTTGTTACTATACTAAAACTTGACAATTGTTTATTAAAGGATAGTTGTGATGTGGAATCTGACAGCATATCAATGAAATTTCCATACTCTGCTACATTAAAATTCATTGGTCTAACTTGCATTTTATTTTTTATTTTATTTTTTTAATATACACCACATTTTTTAAAAATAAATCTTTATTGGAGTATAATTGCTTCACAATACTGTGTTAGTTTCTCTTGTACACCAAAGTGAATCAGCCATATGCATACACATGTCCCCATATCCCCTCCCTCGTAAGCCTCCCTCCCATCCTCCCTATCCCACCCCTTTAGGTCATCACAAAGCACCCAGCTGATCTCCCTGTGCTATGCTGCTGTTGCACTTTAAATAGATCTTTTACCTAGCATTATTATATAATATCATGCATTGCCCTCTTGAAAAATATTGGTTTACTGAGTTATTTGTATCTTCCAAATGTTGACATATTTCATTATAAAATATAAAAATATTATATTTGTTATTAACACCACTGATTTAATCAGAAAAGGCTTTAAGTATCGGGAAGCTGTCAAGCTTATGATGACTAATATAATTTTTCCCAAAATTCTGATGTTCACTTGATAACTTGGATTTTATCTTGGGCAAAAAATACTGTCAGGGGGCTTCCCTGGTGGCGCAGTGGTTGAGAGTCCGCCTGCTGATGCAGGGGACACGGGTTCGTGCCCCGGTCCGGGAAGATCCCACATGCCGCGGAGCGGCTGGGCGTGTGAGCCATGGCCGCTGAGCCTGCGCGTCCGGATCCTGTGCTCCGCAACGGGAGAGGCCACAACAGTGAGAGGCCCACGTACCGAAAATAAAAAAATACTGTCAGTTGTTTTCCTTGATGTGACAGGCTTGCTTTGTTTATTTTCAATTACGTGTCTGCCAAATCCCTAAATCTGTGTAGTTTGTCAGTTTTTCTTTCAAATGAATATAGTGTTCTGTGAAAAAGTGGCTAGTTCAGCTTGTAACTCAGTCAATTGCACACGTGCTTTCCCTCCAGATAATCTTCACACTCAGTATGAAGCAGAAGCTGCTTTTTTTTTTTTTTTAAAGCCGACATTGTAAGGTGATGAAGAATACAATGACTACTAGTACAGTTTGGTGCTTCTGCCGTGATTCATACTAAAACGTCGCCAGCTTTACTCATCATTGGTTTTTGCACTGTTCGTGCAAATGTCAACTGTGAAAAAGGAAATAGTGTCTTAGTATTATTATGAACATAGTTTTGACATCACAGATCCTCTAAAAGAGTCTTGGGGACCCCCTGGCATCCACAGACCACAGTTTGCGAACCACCGTTCTAAAGCTTGGACGGAAAAAGTTCTACATGAGAAGGAACGTCAGACCAAAACTCTGACTAAGTGTCTGCTAAAGATGGCAGATTTGGCTGGTGTCCTTGGAAGAGATAACACCAGGAAAAGGACATAATTAGAGAATGAAAATTGGACACCACTTAGATGATAAGTTAATATGACCTTTGAGGAAACTGATTGATGCCATCAAGCTAAATGCTTCCTCGTAACCCCTTGAAGTAGGAAGTAACCAAATATATATTTCACTGGATAGAGAAGATAAAACAATCCCTGATGGATTATACTGCAACTCTCCAAACAGACAAAAAAAAAAAAAAAAAAATGCATGGTTGGAATCAGAAAATGCAAAGATTAAGTGAGGTTCAAAAGCTTCAGCAAAAGCCTAAAGACCGAGCTGTGTCAAGACAAGGCTAAGTAATCTCCCAGGAAATTATCCTGTGGGGAGAGAAGAATGATTTAAAAACTGAGGAGGAAGGTTTTAAAACATAGCTAAAAACATGAGCTGTGCCGTGAAGATCTGGATGCCAAAACAAAACAAAAACCAAAAATCCTGATCAAATCAAACTAAAAAAAAACACGCCTGAGCTCTAGAAGAAGAAATGGAAGGACTCATTTGTCCTTTGAAAAGCCAGCTCACTGCTCTTGGTTACGGAAAATGCGCATGGAAGACGAAAATCAATGCAGAAGATACAACATTTGAGAGTTTAGAAAAGGATCTGCAAGATGTCGATGATCCAAGCAGAGCATTTGGCAGAGGCCCAGGAGAACCAGGGAATCCTCTGGATCATTAGATCCTCAAGACAGGAGGTATGTCCCATCAAGCTGGGTTGGTTTAGGTATTCAGGGTTCAATGTTGCCCTGCTTCACCAGATGTTACCAGATGTCATGTCCGTGGGCTCAGGGGGCCCAGGATGATAGAGTGTCCACCAGGCCCTCTGTATCCTGGTCCAGCTCTTACTTCACATGTACAAGACAGAGTTTCCCTTTCTGCTTCAGACACTGGTCCTCTTTCTGCAACAGCAAGATTTATAAGTTTTAATGGGCCTTCTTTTGAGAGAGTGATTTGTCCACATCTTAAAAAGGACGCCTGGTGGGACTCATCTTGAGGATGCTTTTGATAACTTAGGTCCTCCTGGTCCATCTCTAGCACTGGAACGTGAAGCTGGTGCAGGCACTTTTCTCCAACCCCATCATCCAGGTGAAGTTTCCATGCTGGGAAAGGATCCATGTGGTATTCATGAGAGAGGGCCTCATCTATCTCCCTGTCCTCCAATAAACCTGTGTGAAGCCCTGAGATTACTTCCCGCAGGGGATTTTCCTGGCCCTTCATCCTCCAGAACCACTGAGGAACATAGACCCATCGAGGGGGTTTCCTTGTGATTCTTTCCCAAGAGCGACTATTAAGATGTGAGTTTCCTAGGGCTGAGTCAGTCTTCCAGAGGGTGTCCTTCTGAAAGTCTGCACCAGAGCGATCATGTTAATAATGTTTCTGTCACTCCTCTAAAGACATTCTGAATTCTTTTTTCATTTAACAGCTGTTGTTTAAGTGATTGTACATTTGTTCAAATTGAGGCTTGATGGAATTATAATACTTAGAGTAGTGTTTTGTAGGTAGTGGAGTGGTTTTACAGATTAGAGTCTTACGAATGAATTATTTCCATCTTATTGTACTCTGTAGGTAGTAGAAGATTTGATTTTGATTTGATTAACCAGTCCACCATAACATAAGCTAGAATAGGCATTTTGCATAAGCAACTACACACATTTAAAACTTCAAAGCCTGTTTTTCTCTGCTAAGAACTCGGTTTTTTCCATTATAGCACTGAGAAAAATTTGAGGGTTGTTTGAAGTTGACTGGAATTTTCATTGGGGTTAAAAAGTAGTAAAGAAATGAATAAAGTGGTGGCACAGAATGCCTTTTTGTTTCAGAGCTGCAGCTGGGGTGAAAGTGTGTTAAGTGACCAAGCATCCAAGAGAGGGGCTGGACCACCTATGTGGTCCTTCCTAAAGGGAGCTCCAAAGAACCCAAACTGCCCACATAGCCCATCGCTCACCTCTATTCTTTGGGGTTTTTTTTCAAGTTTTAATTTTTTTAACTTTTTATTTTATATTGGAGTACAGTTGATTAACAATGTGTTAGTTTCAGGTGTACAACAAAGTGATTCAGTTATACGTATACATGTATCTATTCTTTTTCAAATTTTTTTCCCAGTTAGGTTGTTACAGAACATTGAGCAGAGTTTCCTGTGCTATACAGTAGGTCTTTGTTGGTTATCCATTTTAAATATAGCGTTGTGTACATGTCAATCCCACCTTTCTGCTCAGGTAACCATAAGTTCATTCTCTAAGTCTGGCTCACCTCCATTCTATACATGTGGAGGCTGGAGGAATTAGTGGATCTTGCTAGGGAGGTGCTCTCTGGGGAGAGCTGAAGGGGTGCGGTGTTTCTCCCCATTCACACCCCCACATTAGGCCAAGTGAGGGGGTTCTCAGTAGAACTCCTGGAGGCATGTCCTGTGTTGGAGTACACAGCTGCTGGGGTCTGGTTCACTCGTAGACAGAAGCTAGTTATAGCTGCTCTTGAGGTCAGGGCATTGAGAGGGCAGGGGCAGGAGCAAGGAGCACTTTCAGCCTTTTTAGAACAAAGGTGGTCCTTGGAAGGTACCTGGGCTTGTGTGAAATTTAAAGCATCTGCCCAAGGGGTCAGCCTGTGCCAAAGTGGTAACCCAGAAGCAAGCACCCTGCGCAAGGGGGTCCCAGAAGCAAGGGTCTGTGCTTTACTGGAACAGTGTAGTGGGAGCCCCGCAAGTGGGGAATTCACCCCCAAAAGGGACTAAAGAGCAAGGGATACTAGTATTTAGGTATCTGGCCCCCACAGAGAGTTCTGATCCCAGATTTATATCAGTCAAGCAAGACTTTTCACCACCTGCCTTACCTTTCCTCTTTTCTCCTATCCCCATCCTGAGCAGGGAAGTGGGAAAGGAAGTATTTAAAACAAAAAATTTAAAAAGCCCCACCCACCTCCACTGCCCCCCAGTCTACACTGCAAGTTTCTAAGCTCAGATTATATCAAGAGTTTTAAATGAAATGAGACTGAAGTTTTAATTCCGATTTTATTGAACATTTTAATACCCCCAAATGAGACTGCTATTTAGTTTTAATACTTTAAAATGATTGAAAGGGCTGTAGGATTGGCTTCAAATATCATCTAGTGGAGAGATAGAAATGTTAAAAAGGAAGATGATTCAATACTTTACTCCCACTTGGTTTGGATTGTTAAATATACGTATTAGGATACTAATGAATATCTTTGGGCATGGACCTTTATTCTTCTTTGGAGTAATTTCCTTAAGATAAATGCCCAGGTGTAGAGTAATTGGTCAAAGATTATGAATATCATTATGGCTTCAGGTAAGCAGTACTAAGCTGACAACCCATAAATTTACCAACATAAACTGCTGCTGGCTACGTAGGAGAAAATCAATTTCATGACAAACTTCATGGTACAGTTGTCACCCTTGTGAGAAGATGTCCCAAGTCAGGGCCATGATAATACAGTGTAGAAAGCAGAACAGTACTCAGAACTCATAGTTTTCTCTCTGCATCTATGACTGTATATTTAGGAAAGAATTACAAATATTTTTACAGATTTTGTTTTGCCAAAATAAAAATGTGTTTATACAGTACGTATTCCTATTCATTTGGTTGTTAGTATTTTCCCATATCAAAACACAAAGTTCTGTCTTATTCTGTTGATGGATGTCCCAATCTCTTTGAACAAAACAATAATATATGTGAAAAATTAAATGTTGGGGAAAAGTCACATTGAACTTCTCATAACCAATTAATTGATTGATTTTTACAAACACTGTAGTCTTTTTTTTCCTTCCTGCCCCTTTCCTTTCTTTCTTTATGGCTGCATTCTACATTATACATTATTTTCAAGGTGCTGTGTTGTGCACTGTAGCACTCACTCATTTAATATACAGACACTTTATATACAGGCATGAATGAAACAAACATAGCATCTGCCTTCTGGAGGAATTTCCACCCTAATAGAAACTTTCACTTTCTACTTTGCCTCCTAAGGGTAAGCTTAATACTTAAACCCCAAATGCATATTATATCCTATATAGTTTGCTAGAACTTTGGCTACAAATTAATAGTGATCTTCCTAGTAGCCAAAACAAAGTGAAACATTTAAGCAGTTAACATAAGTTACAATTGCTGAGGAAATGCACTGCTATTCACAGTTTGGGGGATAGAGTGCATTTTTTCTGCAAGTCTTCATTGAAGAGATACTTTATGACATTGAGAACTATGTTCTCAACATTATCTCATTAGTCAGCACAAACTGAATTTCATAGCACTGTTTTCCATTGTGCTTTTCAATACAGGTAATGATGTAATGCCAAACACAGTTCAGGAAAATAAGTTCTCTAAGGAGTACAGAGCTTGTGGACCAGGCATACAGCTTTCTGACTTAATCTGATGCTATAATTTAGAGGGTCTAGAGCCTAGACTCCAGAATATATTTATACATATATATATTCTTTTCTATTATGGCTTATCACAGGATATTGAATATAGTTCCCTGTGCTATACAGTAAGGTCTTGTCATTTATCCATATATCATAGTTTGCATCTGCTAATCCCAACCTCCCAGTCCATCCCTCCCCAACCCCACCCACCTCCTTGGCAACCAAAAGTCTGTTCTCTATGTCTCTGATTCTGTTTCTGTTCCATAGATAGGGTCATTTGTGTCATATCTTAGATTCCACATATAAGTGATATCATCTGGTATTTGTCTGACTTACTTCACTTAGTATGATCATCTCTAGGTCCATCCATGTTGCTGTCAGTGAGGTGGGTACTATTAATATTCTCATTTATAGGTGAGGAAACTGAGTTAGGGAAGGTTAAATCACTTTACTTCAAATAACGCATTAGTAGCAGGGCTTGGATTGGGCCCAGGCACAAAGTCTAATTTAGAATTTATGTTTTTAAACCACAATATTAAAGGGTTTAGGTACAGGCTGAGAAATCTCAGGGTACAAACGCTTTTGGCTTCACAAATGACAGGTACCCAGAAAACCATCACAGAATCCAGCTTTGTCAAACTGAGGCCACTGAAAAGAACCATGTCTATGAACGTCTCCCCTTCACTTTGTGGTGTTTCTCTGATTTCCAGGACGTGAGGATTAAGGATGTGGTGGGCCATTTTCCAGGCATATCTTTGGGCCCAAAGTGGCTCTTCTGGACAGCCTCCCAGGCCCTAAGACAGGGTCTATTCTCTCAGGTTCCTGTACTTGTGTGCCTCCCGCCCCTAATTTCCCTTTCTGGAGCTCCAGTCATGGTAACTTCCACAAACTGCTTTCTCCAGTTTGTATTCTGATTCACTAAAATAGAGGTATTGTTTTGGGATCTCTTGTTTGGTTTCATTCATTCATATCCTTTCCTCGATGACCTGACTTCCCTATTTTTCTGTTTCCTGTTGGTCAGTTTCTGACATTTTAAACATCAATATTTATACTATCCGCATTTATGTTTAATTTATATAAAATGACCCTTGTTATCTTCACTTGAAGAAATGGGCTATTTGTCACATACCACTTGCCAAGGTTTTACTTTTCCTACAATTTCCTACTCTTGATGGGACATGTATGGGCTACTTTTATCTTTATTTTATTTTATTTATTTATTTTTTTGTGGTACGCAGGCCTTTCACTGTTGTGGCCTCTCCCGTTGTGGAGCACAGGCTCCGGACACGCAGGCTCAGCGGCCATGGCTCACGGGCCCAGCTGCTCCGTGGCATGTGGGATCTTCCCGGACCGGGGCACGAACCCGCGTCCCCTGCATCGGCAGGCGGACTCTCAACCACTGCGCCACCAGGGAAGTGTATGGGCTTCTTTTAAAACACAGATCTGAAGACTTGCAGGAATTTTCTCCAAAGTCACAGTTCCTGGAGTCATCTGGAATTTTCCATATCCTTTGGTAGTTCAGTTCTACACAGGCAGAATTCGGGCACCAAAAGAGATGCCTCCTCTCATACATTAGGCAAAGAAGTATTTTCCTTCCACGTTAGCTCACAAAATCGAACCTAATCTGAAAATCCCTTAGCTGTGTTCTGAGATCCCTGATGACTTAAACTTTGATGGAGTGAGAAATTAATCAGTTTCTGCCTCGAAGGTTTCTGTTAGTGCTACCAGACTAAGGGGCCTCACTGAAGCCTCTAATTGATAAACAGCTGGAAGTGGCAGCCAGACACAGCCATCTCCAGTGGGACTCTGCACCGTCGGAGAGCATGAGGGCTTGTGGGGTTGGTATTGGCATGCTTGCTCCTCCTTTTGGGAAAGGACATTCTTAAAATAGGTCATCTGCATTAGGTTGGGGTCCCTGAGACAGAGATTTGGGTACACGTGACTTATGAGGGAGTGCTCTTCTGAAATAACTTGTCCGGGAGCAAGAGGAAGGGGATGGGAAGAGGAATGAGTGGAACAGGCAGTGGTCTCAGGAAACAGCCTTGCTTGGCGTTGGTCCAGGGGGCTCTGGAGTGTAAGTAGTGCCTCAAAGCTGCCTCACCTTGAAGCAAGGGAATGGGCTTTAAATTTTTTTTAATTTTTATTATTTTTTAAAATTAAAATGCTATTTATTAAATTATTGCCCCCATCCCTCACATTTGTATAGGACTTTTATCCTCCATTTAAAATCCAAATGGTACTACAGTTTCTCTACATAGAAGTTTCTTTTTTTAATTTAATTTTTTAATACAGCAGGTTCTTATTAATCTATTTTATACATATTAGTGTATACATGTCAATCCCAATCTCCCAGTTCATCCTACCACCCCCTCCTCGCCCCTGCCACTTTCCCCCCTTAGTGTCTGTACGTTTGTTCTCTACATCTGTGTCTCTATTTCTGCCTTGCAAACCGGTTCATCTGTACCACTTTTCTAGATTCCACATGTATGCGTTAATATACGATATTTATTTTTCTCTTTCTGACTTACTTCAGTTTGTATGACAGTCTCTAGGTCCATCCACGTCTCTGCAAATGATCCAATTTCATTCCTTTTTATGGCTGAGTGATATTCCATTGTATATATGTACCACATCTTCTTTATCCATTCGTCTGTCAGTGGGCATTTAGGTTGCTTCCATGACCTGGCTATTGTAAATAGTGCTGCTATGAACAATGGCGTGCATGTGTCTTTTTGAATTATGGTTTTCTCTGGGTATATGTCCTGTAGTGGGATTTCTGGGTCATATGGTAATTCTATTTTTAGTTTTTTAAGGAACCTCCATACTGTTCTCCATAGTGGCTGTATCAATTTACATTCCCACCAACAGTGCAAGCGGGTTCCCTTTCCTCCACACCCTCTCCAGCATTTGTTGTTTGTAGATTTTCTGATGATGCCCATTCTAACTGGTGTGAGGTGATACCTCATTGTAGTTTTGATTTGCATTTCTCTATTAGTGATGTTGAGTAGCATTTCAAGTTCCTCTTGACCATCTGTATGTCTTCTTTGGAGAAATGTCTATTTAGGTTTTCTGCCCATTTTTTGATTGGGTTGTTTTTTTTTTTTAATATTGAGCTGCATGAGCTGTTTGTATATTTTGGAGATTAATCCTTTGTCGTTGATTGTTTGCAAATATTTTCTCCCATTCTGAGGGTTGTGTTTTCATCTTATTTATAGTTTCCTTTGCTCTGCAAAAGCTTTTAAGTTTCGTTAGGTCTCATTTGTTTATTTTTGTTTTTATTTCCATTACTCTAGGAGGTGGGTCAAAAAAGATCTTGTGGTGATTTATGTCAAAGAGTGTTCTCCCTATGTTTTCCTCTAAGAGTTTTACATGACCGGTCTTACACTTAGGTCTTTAATCCATTTTGAGTTTATTTTTGTGTTAGGTAGTGTTCTAATTTCATTCTTTACATGTGGCTGTCCCATTTTCCCAGCACCACTTATTGAAGAGACTGTCTTTTCTCCATTGTATACCCTTGCCTCCTTTGTCATAGATTAGTTGACCATAGGTGTGTGGGTTTATCTCTGGGCTTTCAATCCTGTTCCATTGATCTATATTTCTATTTTTGTGCCAGTACTATATTGTCTTGATTACTGTAGCTTTGTAATATAGTCTGAAGTCAGGGAGTCTGATTCCTCCAGCTCCACTTTTTCCCCTCATGATTGCTTTGGCTATTCGGGGTCTTTTGTGTCTCCATACAAATTTTAAGATTTTTGTTCTAGTTTTGTAAAAAAATGCCATTGGTAATTTGATAGCGATTGCACTGAATCTGTAGATTGCTTTGGGTACTATAGTCATTTTCACAATATTTATTCCTCCAATCCAAGAACATGGTATATCTCTCCATCTGTTTGTGTCATCTTTGATTTCTTTCATCAGCGTCTTACAGTTTTCTGAGTACAGGTCCTTTACCTCCTTAGGTAGGTTTATTCCTAGGTATTTTATTCTTTTTGTTGCAGTGTTGAATGGGATTGCTTCCTTAATTTCTCTTTCTGATCTTTCATTGTTAGAGTATAAGCAAGAGATTTCTGTGCTTTAATTTTGTATCCTGCAACCTTACCAAATTCATTGATTAGCTTTAGTAGTTTTCTGGTGGCATCTTTAGGATTCTCTATGTATAGTATCATGTCATCTGCAAACAGTGACAGTTTTTCTTCTTCTTTTCCAATTTGTATTCCTTTTATTTCTTTTTCTTCTCTGATTGCCATGGCTAAGACATCCAAAAATATGTTGAATAATAGTGGTGAGAGTGGACATCCTTGTCTTGTTCCTGATCTTAGAGGAAATGCTTTCAGTTTTTCACCATTGAGAATGGTGTTCGCTGTGGGTTTGTCATATATGGCCTTCATTATGTTGAGGTAGGTTCCCTCTATGCCCACTCCTGGAGAGTTTTTATCATAACTTGGTGTTGAATTTTGTCTAAAGCTTTTTCTGCATCTATTGAGATGATCATATGGGTTTTATTCTTCAGTTTATTAATATGGTGTATCAAATTGATTGATTTGTGTATATTGAAGAATCCTTGCATCCCTGGGATAAATCCCACTTGATCATGATGTATGATCCTTTTAATGTGTTGTTGGATTCTGTTTACTAGTATTTTGTTGAGGATTTTTGCATCTGTGTTCATCAGTGATATTGGTCTGTAATTTTCTTTTTTTGTAGTGTCTTTGTCTGGTTTTGGTATCAGGGTGATGGTGGCCTCGTAGGATAAGTTTGGGAGTTTTCCTTCCTCTGAAATATTTTGGAAGAGTTTGAGAAGGATGGGTGTTAGCTCCTCTCTAAATGTTTGATAGAATTCACCTGTGAAGCCATCTGGTCCTGGATTTTTGTTTGTTGGAAGATTTTTTTTTTTTTTTTTGTGGTGCGCAGACCTCTCACCGCTGTGGCCTCTCCTGTTGTGGAGCACAGGCTCTGGATGCGCAGGCCCAGTGGCCATGGCTCACCGGCCCAGCTGCTCCGCGGCATGCGGGATCCTCCCAGACCGGGGCACAAACCTGTGTCCCCTGCATCAGCAGGCGGACTCTCACCCACTGCGCCACCAGGGAAGCCCCTGTAGGAAGATTTTTAATCACGGTTTTAATTTCATTACTTGTGATTTGTCTGTTCATATTTTCTATTTCTTCCTGATTCAGTCTTGGAAGTTTATACCTTTCTAAGAATTTGTCCATTTCTTCCAGATTGTCCATTTTATTGGCATAGAGTTGCCTGTAGTAGTCTCTTATGATGTTTTGTTTTTCTGCAGTGTCCATTGTAACTTCTCCTTTTTCATTTCTAATTTTATTGGTTTGAGTCCTCTCCCTCTTTTTCTTGTTGAGTCTGGCTAGTGGTTTATCAATTTTGTTTATCTTCTAAAAGAAGCAGCTTTTAGTTTTATTGATCTTTGCTTCTATTGCATTTTTTTCTGCTCTGATCTTTATGGTTTCTTTCCTTCAACTAACTTTGGGTTTTGTTTGTTCTTCTTTCTCTGTTTCCTTTAGGTGTAAGGTTAGATTGTTTTATTTGAGATTTTTCTTGTTTCTTGAAGTACGATTGTATTGCTATAAACTTCCATCTTAGTACTGCTTCTGCTGCATCCAATAGGTTTTGAATTGTCGTGTTTTTGTTGTCATTTGTTTCTCAGTGTTTTTTGACTTCCTCTTTGATTTCTTCAGTGATCTCTTGGTTATTTAGTAACGTATTGTTTAGCCTTCATGTTTTTGTGTTTTTGATGTTGTTTTCCCGGTAATTGATTTCTAATCTCATAGTGTTGTGGTCGGAAAAGATGCTTGATATGATTTCAATTTTCTTAAATTTAATGAGGCTTGATCTGTGACCCCAGATGTGATCCATCCTAGAGAATGTTCTGTGTGCACTTGAGAAGAAAGTGTAATCTGCTGTTTTTGGATGGAATGTCCTTTAAATATCACTTAAATCTATCTGGTCTGTTGTGTCATTTAAAGCTTGTGTTTCCTTATTCATTCTCTGTCTGGATGATCTGTCCATTGGTGTAAGTGAGGTGTTAAAGACCCCCACCATTATTGTGTTACTGTCGATTTCCTTTTTTATGGCTGTTAGCATTTGCCTTATGTATTGAGGTGCTCCTATGTTGGGTTCACATATATTTATAATTGTTATATCTTCTTGGATTGATCCCTTGATCATTATGTAGTGTCCTTCCTTGTCTGTGTAACATTCTTTATTTTAAAGTCCATTTTATCTGATATGAGTATTACTACTCCAGCTTTCTTTTGAGTTCCATTTGCATGGAATATCTTTTTCCATCCCCTCACTTTCAGTCTGTATGTGACCCTAGGGCTGAAGTGGGTCTCTTGTAGACAGCATATATATGGGTCTTGTTTTTGTATCCATTCAGCGAGCCTGTGTCTTTTGGTTGGAGCCTTTAATCCATTCACATTTAAGGTAATTATCAATATGTAGTTTGTATTACTATTTTCTTAATTGTTTTTGGTTTGTTTTTGTAGGTAGTTTTCTCTTCTTGTGTTTCCCACTTAGAGAAGTTCCTTTAGCGTTTGTTGTAGAGCTCATTTGGTGGTGCCGAATTCTCTTAGTTTTTGCTTGTCTGTAAAATTTTGATTTCTCCATCGAATCTGAATGAGATCCTTGCTGGGTAGAGTTATCTTGGTTGTAGGTTCTTCTCTTTCATCACTTTAAATATATTGTGGTACTCCCTTCTGGCTTGTAGAGTTTCTGCTGAAAAATCGGCTGTTAACCTTATGGGAGTTCCCTTGTATGTTATTTGTCCTTTTTCCCTTGTTGCTTTTAATAATTTTTCTTTGTCTTTAATTTTTATCCATTTGATTACTATGTGTCTTGGCATGTTTCTCCCTGGGTTTATCCTGCCTGGGACTCTGCGCTTCCTGGACTTGACTAACTATTTCCTTTCCCATGTTAGGGAAGTTTTCGACTATAATCTCTTCAAATATTTTCTTGGGTCTTTTCTCTCTCTCTTCTCCTTCTGGGACCCCTATAATGTGAATGTTGGTGCGTTCAATGTTGTCCTAGAGATCTCTTAGGCTGTCTTCATTTCTTTTCATTCTTTTTTCTTTGTTCTGGTCCATGGCACTGAATTCCACCATTTTGTCTTCCCGGTCACTTATCCGTTCTTCTGCCTCAGTTATTCTGCTATTGATTCCTTCTAGTGTATTTTTCTTTTTATTTATTGTATAGTTCATCTCTGTTTGTTTGTTCTTTAATTCTTCTAGGTCTTTATTAAACATTTGTTGCATCTTCTCAATCTTTGCCTCCATTCTTTTTCCGAGGTCCTAGATCATCTTTACTCTCATTATTCTGAATTCTTTTTCTGGAAGATTGCCAAATCCACTTCATTTAATTGTTTTTCTGGGGTTTTATCTTGTTCCTTCATCTGGTGCATAGCCCTCTGCCTTTTCATTTTGTCTGTCTTTCTGTGAATGTGGTTTTTGTTCCACAGGCTGCAGAGGGCAAGTTCTTCTTGCTTCTGCTGTCTGCCCTCTGGTGGATGAGGTTATCTAAGAGGCTTGTGAAGCTTCCTGATAGGAGGGACTGGTGGTGGGTAGAGCTGGCTGTTGCTCTGGTGGGCAGAGCTCAGTAAAACTTTAATCTGCTTGTCTGCTGATGGGTGAGGCTGAGTTCCCCCCCAGTTGGTTGTTTGGCCTGAGGCAACCCAGCACTGGAGGCTGCAGGCTCTTTGGTGGGGTTAATGGCGGATTCTGGGAGGGCTCATGACAAGGAGTACTTCCCACAACTTCTGCTGCCAGTGTCCTTGTCTCCACGGTGAGCCACAGCCACCCCCCACCTCTGCAGGAGACCCTCCAACACTAGCAGGTAGGTCTGGTTCAGTCTCCTATGGGGTTACTGATCTTTCCCCCTGGGTCCTGATGTGCACACTACTTTGTGTGTACCCTCCAAGAGTGGAGTCTCTGTTTCCCCCAGTCCTGTCAAAGTCCTGCAGTCAAATCCTGCTAGCCTTCAAAGTCTAATTCTCTGGGAATTCCTCCTCCCATTGCCAGACCCCGGGTTGGGAAGCCTGACATGGAGCTCAGAACCTTCACTCCAGTGGGTGGACTTCTGTGGTATAATTGTTCTCCAGTTTGTGAGTCACCCACCCAGCGGTTATGGGAATTGATTTTATTGTGATTGCACCCCTCCTACTGTCTCATTGCGGCTTCTCCTTTGGCTTTGGATGTGGGGTATCTTTTTTGGTGAGTTCCAGTGTCTTCCTGTCGATGATTCTGGGCTTTTTTTTTTAACCTAAATAGACATTTCTCCAAAGAAGACATACAGATGGCCAAGAGGCACGTGAAAACTACTCAACATCACTAATCATCAGAGTAATGCAAATCAAAACTACAATGAGATATCACCTCACACCAGTCAGAATGGCCATCACCAAAAAATCTAGAAACAATAAATGCTGGAGAGGGTGTGTAGAAAAGGGAACCCACTTGCACTGTTGGTGGGAATGTAAATTGATACAGCCACCATGGAGAAAAGTATGGAGGTTCCTTAAAAAACTAAAAATAGAACTATCATACAACCCAGCAATCCCACTACCGGACATATACCCAGAGAAAACCATAATTCAAATAGACACATGCACCCCGCTGTTCACTGCAGCACTATTTACAATAGCCAGGTCATGGAAGCAACCTAAATGCCCATCAACAGAGGAATGGATAAAGAAGATGTGGTAAATATATATGATGGAATATTACTCAGCCATAAAAAGGAATGAAATTGGGTCATTTGTAGAGATGTGGACGGACCTAGAGACTGAGTGAAGTAAGATTGAAGTAAGTCAGAAAGGGAAAAACAAATATTGTATATTAATGCATATTTGTGGAATCTAGAAAAAAGTTACAGATGAACTGGTTTGCAATGCAGAATTAGACACAGATGTAGAGAACAAATATATGGACACCAAGTGGAGAAAGTGGGGAGGTGGGTGGTGGCGGTGGGATAAATTGGGAGATTGGGATTGACATGTATACACTAATATGTATAAAATAGATAACTAATAAGAACCTGCTGTAAAAAAAAATACAGTTACTTGCCTCTGTCCCCCTGCTTCCTCAGTTCTATCAACTGCTAGGCATCTCCTGGCCAGCTGAAAATCATCAGTCAGGTACAATTTCTGGCAAAGTTTGCTCAGGTGAGCCATTTACTGCTGCATTTGCAGCCGTTGGGGGAGGGCCACACTGGCTGGTAAGGGGTGTTGGGTGTTCTGGTTCCAGTGGGGACCCACTTTCCAGCTTAATGACGTCTTCAAGCTCCCTTGTGTCTGCTCGTAAGGGCACTAATCCCATCATGAGGGGCCCACCCTCATAACCTCTCTAACCTAATTTCCTCTCAAAGGCCTTACCCTCTAATAACATCACGTCGAGGTTTAGTGCTTCAACAATATGAATAGGGTGAGGGACACAAACATTCAGCCCATAACAGCAGGAAGTTGCAATAAAGGAAAGAGTTGGCACCAGTGGATGTCTGCTCTTGCCTCAGAGGGTATAACTGTGTCACATGGCCACATTCAGCTATAAGAGTGGCTGAGAAAATGAGTTTTTGGCATTTCCAGTTTCAACAATAGAGGTAAGCATGAGGTTGAAAATGGAGGCTGGGCCAGATCCCCTGCAGTATCTGCTATGGAGCCTTTGTCGGCATTATTTTCTGAGGAGCTACCTGTTGATGACTAAATGCGGGCAGTGTGTTAGTTTCCTTAAAAAGGAACAAGAGATGCTAATGAGCTTTGGGGAGCTTACTGTCCAGGGAGGGAAGTAGATCAGTAGGCCACTATCTATACAGTGTGGCAAAGGCTGTGAGAAAGGACTGGCTTTACCACACTGTCCTGTAGAATAGGAGACACAGAGGATGGACTTGCCCAGTTGGCTTGAGAGAGGCAGTTGTTTTATCACATGTTGGGGCAATATTCTTGGTGTCTAATGTGATTGTGGGTGAGGAATAGACAGGAATTGGATGCTATGCCTCACTTTGCAGATTTGGAGAATGGCTGATGGTTAGATAAGAAGTTTAACTTTAGTATGTGGAGTCTAAACGCTCTTCTGGGACATTTGACAGGAGCTATCCAGCATGCAACTGGAAAACGAATGGCTAACATCAACTCGGCTCTCACTCTGGGTCAAGCACTAAGCCAAGCTCTTCATATGGACAAGCTTTCCTAAATCTCACAACATGGCTGGTCCCCAGTACATCATCCCCATTTTACAGAGGAGGAGACTGAGGCTTAGGAAGCTTAACTAACTCATCTAAGGTTACAGAGCCAGTAAGTGGTGGCATCCAGATTTGAGCCCAAATAGTCTTATTCCAGTCTCTGCTCTTAACCCCTGATGAATTCAGCAGATATTTCCTGAGCGCCAATGATGTGTTAGATGCTGTTCTAGGTGCAGGTGATACAGTGTATAAGACAGACAAAATTTTTGTCCCCATGGAGCTTATCTTTCAGTGTAAATAAAAAATACAATATTGTATAATAAGTAAATCTTGTTAACAACATATGTAATAAAATAATGGATTTAAAAATATATAACCATTTTATAAATCACATGTAGTAATAATGTAACCATGTAATAACAAGGCTTTAATTTTAGTGGTGATTTTGCTGCCACTGTAGCACCCCACTTGTGGCAGAACTGGGGCCCAGTGTGGGGTTAAGGTAGCACAGAACCTGTGCTGGGACTAACACAGGGATGGTAGTGACACTTCTGTGATGGGACTACAGCGTGGACACCTGGGGGACCAGGGTTCCAGGAGGGAAAGCCTGGCTGGATGGTGCTGGTTTTGATCAGAGCTTTGTCATGGAGGATCAGAGATAAGTGTACGTGATACAACCAAGACACCAGGGCAGGACAGGCCAAGACTGAACTCAAGGTCGGATAGTAAAATGGCAGATCTGGGACAAAACTCAGGTGTTTTCTCTGAGATCTAGCATGCAGCTAAAGATAAGCAGGGTGGGTTTGAGTTAGTCTGAAACCATCAACCTCTTTCTGTTTTCTTGCCAACCTCACGGACATGGTCAGAGATTGGGCTTGATATGGGAGGCTCTATTTTGTTAATTACATGAGGTTGGATCTCATTTTAGATTTTAGAGAGGCAGGCTGTAGAATCATACCATAAATTTGATTAAATAGGAATGGGATATCTTTGGTTGAAGAAAAGGAATCATAAACTATCGTATATCCAAAGAAAATAACACAGCTACAAAGGTCTGTGCCCATAACACTTTGTTTTTAGGGATCAGGATTGTTCAGGAAATTATTTAAATCATGCACTGATCTTACTATCAAAATAGGAGCAAGTAGAAGAATGAAAGGAAACAAAAGGAAAACAGCTGACTCAAGTGAAAAAGGGAGAAATTTCTTTAGCAGAATGATTGAGATCTTAGAGCATAGTCTAGGCAGATATGAAATGGAAAACGAGATCTTGGAGGCTGGATGAGACATATCTAAGAATGGACAGGAGAAGCACATCTATCTAACCCCCCTTCCTAATGAAGGAATTGCTGTTCAAGTGCTCTAAGATCAGAGAAGGTCTCTCATCTCAGGGAGGAGATGGGACAAATTTCCCTGGGGGTCCCTGACTTTGGGAAATGATTGAGGAGTGTCTCTTTAAAACTGCAGTTAGGTCTTCCTTAATAAGAACAGTTGGGTAAGCGCCCCTTGAGGACTGAGATAGCTGTGCACAATATTTGGACAGATGTGAATGAGGACGCCTGAGAAGCCAGGATAAAATACTCTAGGCACTGCGTTGTGAATTGAAAGCTGGTACAGTTGTCAGTTATCACAAGTGGGAAAGCAGGAAGTGCCTGTGCCTGGAGGGAAACTGCCAGGGAAATTTATGGAATTAGGGTCACCTCTAAGGGAAGGCACAGGGCAAATAAGACGTACTCCAGGGGAGCCAGGCAAGATAAAAATAAACGGGGTCAGTCCTGAGTTGAGTATTGATCTGAGGAGGTCAGTCCTCCTGAGTGGCATTGAATAACTCAGGAAAGTGAAGATAGATAAGATTTGTTTAAAAATTATATACTTGGAAAACTGTTGACTCCCTGACTTGTTATCAGATACTCTGGGGGACCCCAAAAATGCAAACTCTTGAGGAGGAAGTTAGAAAGACAAATGTCTGGGCCAGAAAAGCAATATGAAAGCAAACAGAAAGAAAGCGCTGGGCCAGTATAAAGGTATTGTCCTACTTCCCTTAGGGGAGGCGAGGGGTCCTTCAAGAAGCAGGTTAAACTGCTGACATCTCACCTGTGGCTTCTGATGGGAACAGAGGTTCTCAGACACCAGAGGCCATTACACTCAAGCAGAAAATGGAACAGAAGGAAATGTTAAAGGGCCACAACTTTCAAAAGCAGAAGAAAGGCGGGGCCTCAGGGAGCATAAAATAGAGGACACTCTTACCAAGCCCCCAGGGCATAGGCTTCTGAGCCGCCCCTGAGCAGCATCCTGGGGATGCTGAGAGTGTAACTGGCAAGACTCATTGAGGTGATGAGGTTGTGGAAATAAACAGAGACCACCTGAATGAGCACAGAGGCTATTTCCAGAGTTTGCTATAGCAAGGGGGTCAGCCATCATCACCTGTGTTTGCCAGAAACTCAGAGGCAGGCAGGAAAAGGGGGAGCTTTATAGTGAAAAATAGGAAAGGCATCAAGAGTGCTCTGATTGGAGGCTGTTGGCACAGGGAATCTGGAAGTGGGCTAGCCTGAAGTGAAGCATCTTATGTGCCTGATTTGGGGAACAGAGTGGGCTTTCTCTGGCTGGTTCCGAGTTGGAACTGGGAGCAAACATTTGGGAAGCTGGAAGTTGTTGACCAAGTCCTGGCTGTCTGGGCTGATTGCTGCAGAGGTTGTGATTTGGCTTCCTGGACTAGTTGCTGCAGAAGTTATGGGTCAGAGTTCTATTTTCATCTATTGTCTGGCCATTGTCTGTTTATATATTTGGTCTCTCAAGAGTGAAACTGCCTCAGAGAGCAGATTTCATGGACCTGCACATTTCCACAGCAGGAAACCTGTGTCTTGGATTGTAAACGGCTGACCACAAAAAAAATGTAGAGGTGATGCCACAGTTCTCAGCATTTTTCTGGCCTTGTGCACAGCTCTGGGCATGTACAGAGCCCTGTGCGTATTTGTGGACATCTGGATTTCCAGGGATGTTTCAGAGATTTTCAGAGATCTTTATGGACTTTACTTTTCAAGTTTCTTTTCAGCTTGTTGTTTGTCCCAACTGTTATTGCCACCTCAGGCAAGTGCAATATCAAACAATTGTTGCTGATTGTTTTTGATAAATACCCCCGAGGAAAAGGTTGTTCACTCTGAGTAAGCTCTGAGTCAAGTCACATAAAGACCTGCTTAGTGACAATGTCCAGGGAACTGCAAGAGAGGGTCAAATAATAACAGTTTTCTGGAGTGGTGATTCTGGGAACTCCAAGCCTATCTGCTTCCTCCAGTGGCTGCTAAGCTGCTAGTTTTCACTCTGATTGCAGAACTGTGATTTTCGAGGCTACTGTGAAGCTGGGGAGAGGAGGGAATCAGAACAGGGCAAGTTAAAATGACACAAACCTGGCTATTCTTACCAAGATTCGGTTCTTTTCCTTGCATTGTTGCAAGCCTTTTGTTACTTTCCAGAGTTTTGGAAAAGTTGATTTTTACAATTTTGCTGATATTCTCATTGCTTTTCTGGAGAAGCAGATTTTCGGAGGTCATTACTCTTACATCTGGTATCTTTGATTCTGCTTCTGCAATATTTGCTGGAATGTATATACTAGTATCTCTTCCTTCAGCCGTCTGTCATCAGTGTTCTTTTGTCATCAGGCTTCTTTTTTTTTCCAATTTCCAGACTAAGTGGGTAAACTATTAGTCATTGTCCAAGACTCAGGATTGATCCATCCCTTTCACCATCTCTTTATTTAGGCCAAGTGGATAATCAGATGTACTACTTCAAGTTTTGTCCAGGGAAGTATTCCTCAATACTTTTTCACAGACACTTCAGAGTGAATCAGTAATATTTCCTTTTGGCTTGTGCCACAGTATTGTGTAGACCATTTGTAAACCAGACCTGAGTTTTATCTTCCTCAATCAAACAGTTATTTGAACGTTCCATGAGACTGCAGGTATGGTTTAAGGGATAAATGGCAATGCAACAAGAGTAATTGCTATGGGAGTCTAAGTCAGTGCAACGTACTTGTGCTTCCAGGACCTGTTAAGCCCGATCTTGGATAAACCACTTTCATATGATGATGGATTACTGCTATGTATACCGACCTTTATGGTTGGTGGGTCAGATAAAGATGGGAAGTTAATGATGGGAAGCTCAGACAACATGGTCACTTGATACCATGTTCAGCCTCTACCCAGGGCACAGTAGTGAGCCAACAACTATTTCTCACAATTAGAATAATTACAGATGAAGAAGACGTGGCGTTACTCTGAATTCTATAGATATCTGCCCTTGAATTCTCTGATTGGTGTTTACCAGAAGTTCCATTAAGCATCCCTGTTTGCCACAACATCCTGGGTACCATTGTAACTGCTGGACTTTGAGCCCCAAGTGGCAATCCAGTCTGCATGGCAGCCTGGACTTACTGTACAGCCTTCTATTCCTCTGAGCCCCAGTAATTATTAGCCACTTTATTCGTCATTTGATAAATGGAACGTGTGGTATATGTTGCCTCCAATAGCCAAAGAGGCCCTATAGTTCTTGTGCCCCCCTCTTAGTGATAGGTAGACAAAGTATAGCAATTTGGTTTTCAGTTTAAAGGGACTAGACCCCCATGCCCCAGACCACTACACACCTAGGAACTTCACTTGAGGCAGGCCCCTGGCTCGATGGGGTGTATCTTTCATCCCGACAAACTTGTGTCTTACTAAATAGAATAGAAAGTTAGTGTTATTTTCTAGATTCTATTGGTGAAATACCACCAGTGTAGGGGACCAGTGTGATACTCTGGAATGTCGGGATAATCAAGTTCCCTCAAACCAGATAATGAGAGGAGAGTTAATATAAACCAGAAAATATGTGCTGTTACACATACAGTACATACATACCAGCTTGTGCTCTTTTCTCACCCACTTTTTTTTTTTGATTCTTTTTTTTTTTACATCTTTATTGGAGTATAATTGCTTTACAATGGTGTGTTAGTTTCTGCTTTATAACAAAGTGAACTCACCCACTTTTAAATTTTATATGAATGAATAAATTGTTTTGAATAGGTAATGTAAGTGAATAGTACAAAATTACAAATGTACAAAAGTATTTATAGGGCTTCCCTGGTGGCGCAGTGGTTGAGAGTCCACCTGCCGATACAGGGGACACGGGTTCGTGCCCTGGTCTGGGAAGATCCCACATGCCGCGGAGCGGCTGGGCCCGTGAGCCACGGCTGCTGAGCCTGCGCGTCCGGAGCCTGTGCTCCGCAACGGGAGAGGCCACAACAGTGAGAGGCCCGCGTACCGAAAAAAAAAAAAAAAGTATTTATACGTAAAAGTGCATTTCCCCATGACTCCACACCCTAGTCACATAATTCCCCTTCCTAGGGACAACGATTGTTTCCAATTTCTTGTCTGTCTATCCATTAACAATGTATTAAGGAGTAAAAATACATACACACATATATGTATATGTTTATATGCCAGCATATATGTTGGTATATATATATACATACACACATAACAGCATACATACATATCTTTGTAATACAAATAATAGCATACTCTTTAAATGTTCATACCACATCTTGGAGATAATCCTTCCACATCCATTCTTATAGAGTATTTTAAATAATGGCTGAAAAGTATCTATTCTGTGGATATGCTTTAATTTATGTAACCATCTCCTAATTGATTTTGATTATTTCCCTTTTTTTTTGCTATTAAGAACAATGCTGAAATGAATATCCTTTGTATATATCTTTGTACATATACATGCTTATATCTACAGGGTAAATTCCTACAAGTTCATTCATTTATTTTTAGTTTAATTTGACTTCTACTGAATATGTAAAGTATTGCGCACATAAATGATTACATCTACAAGGTAAGTTCCCTGATTTATTTCAAAGTTAATTTCAAATCATATTGCATATTTAAGCCTGGTTAAAAATCTTCTTGTAACATGATGAGGTACAAACAAATAAGTAGAATAAATGAAAAGAATAGGATCAGTAAAGTAAGTTCCTAATTTTATGTGTATATATAAGGTTAGATACTACTTCTGTAATATTTGCTGAACAGTATTTACCCCTGTTTCCAATAAAGTTGCCTTACCACTAGGTTCACAAAGAAAAGTAAGCCTGGTGAAATGTTTGCCGTATGTTAGACCATTAAAGCAAGTAGCTAAGGTGTCTTTCCTTAAACCTTGTAGACCTACTCTCCGTATTTCCTCCTTGCTCTGTGGCCTGGGAAGCTGACCCATGTGGGCTACACCAGGGCTTGGCAGACTGTAGACTGCAGGCCCAATCTGGTCACATCCATTTGTTTAAATATTGTCTATAGCCATTTTTATGCTATAAACCTGTAGGTTTGAGTGTTTGTGACAGAGACCAGGTGGCTCACAAAGCCGAAACCGTTATCTGGCTCTTTACAGGAAATATTTGCTGCTACCCTGTCTCCTTTGCCCTTTCGGTTCCAGCTGGGTTCAGTCCTGGGAGCATGGCGGAGACTGAAGGGGGCGAGGAGGGGTAGGTGGGGACTTCATTCCTTTAGTTCCCTCCCTTCACTGGCTCTGTTTTGGGACTAAAAGTCTCAGGTCCTCTCAGGCCCCCCCTCCAATCAGCCATCTCTGTCTCTGGGTTGTGGTAATTTCACCCCATCCTGCCCCTTCAGGCCCAAGGAGGACACCTCCCTGCTGTCATTAGCCCCAGGGCACTCTACTGTCCCTCATGGTTTCTGAGCCTTTGCCTATTCTTATGCAAATAGTCCTTTATTAAACACCCCTTAATTTACCTTAATTTAAGGATACCTTCTGCTCCTGCTGGAACTCTGACTGACACAGCAGATTACAATACTCTCTCTCTCTCTCTCTATATATATATATATAGACAAATATATATATTCTGTGATCCTAATTTTATGGAAAAAAGAAGATACTGAAAATAATTTTACAAAAATGGTAACAGTGGTTATCTGTGCCTAGTGAGATTATCAGAGACTTTTATTATATACTTTTTGCTTTTCATTGACTTTATATGGTGACGATATATTACTTTTGTGCTAAAGAAAAAGTTAAATAAGTAATATAATCAAGAAAAAAGCCCAGAATCTTTGGCTTGTAGTTAATTGGGCCAAACCCAGCTGTGTCCTAAAACTCAGTAACCAGTGATGCCTTTTCCTGGAGGCTGTGTAGAGAATAGAGGGGCCAGTGCCTTTAGAATCTGCAAGCTCGCCCTGTCACTCAGGCTGTGGTCATGGAAACAGATGGGAGACTCACACAGACACATTCACATGCATGTGTACGCACACAAACACACCACATACACACTATATACACACACACCACACACACCACATACACTACATACACACCACACACACACACCACATACACATACACCACATACACCCCCCCCAACATACACACACCATACACATACCACACACACACATGCATATCACATTAACACACACAGAGAACTGGACAGTTGGTCAGCCCAGTAGCACTTTTACTTCAGGTGTTGCCGTGAACCCTGTACAGTGTGACACATGCCTGCCGTGCCCACAGTGGGTGGTGCCTGGATTAGTATTAAGCCAAAGAAGCAAGATGATACTCTATTTCTGGAGTCCTTTCCCTGTGTAGCTTCCTCTTTGGGTACTCCACACTGAAAATTCTAGCCATCTCCACCTCCCTAAACTCTGACATTTGTCTCCTGAACTCAGCAAGATCGCCTAGTTCTGCTTCAGCCCCCCATGCCTCCACTGTGGTTTGGAAATTGTCTCTGGGCAGAAAGATGGGGCAATTATAGATTATTCCTCATTCGTTTCTCTTCTCCCAGAGATCATGGTCCTGAACTGCCTATTGTCCAGTATCTGAAAATATTTGTGTCCTATATCCCCACTCCTTCCCAGTTTTCTAGTTGTTTATTACAGGAGGGTCATTCTGGACTTTGTCACTCCTTTATCCTGACTGGCACATGCAAGTTTTAAATGCCTGCCTGCCTGAATGAATGACTGAATGAGTAAACGAATGGCATAAGGAGAAGTACATTATGATGAGCGAGAAGGATTGAAAGATCTGCACCTTGGGGTGTGACTAAGGTCAGCAGACTCAGGTAGGGAATCTTAGGCAGGAACTGAATTGTGAGATATCTTTAAAAGAAAGGCTTCTGCTCCTTCAAGAGGGAGAGGTGGCCCAACATAGTCTTGACTGTGGCTTTGTGTGGTGGAAAAAGCTCATGGATTGGGCCCCAAGGGACCTGCATTCTGTTCTTAGCTTTGCTACAAACCAGCTCTTTGAATGGGGCACTTAGCTATGTGACCTGCTTTGACCAATGAAATGTTAGTGAAACCGATATGAGTCACTTCCAGGAGGAATCTTTAAAAGCCGTGTGACTTTTGTCACGTTCTTTTTTTATTGTATAAGCATGTATCGAGAAGTTAGTGATCCAAGCTGGACGTGTAGCATGGTGAAGAAATGAATTTTAGCTGGGTTGAGATTTGGGGATTGTTTATTACCCAAGCATAATCAATCACATCTTGATTCGCATAAACACTGTCCATGCATTAAGTTATGATTATAATTTAATACTCCTTACAATCTATGAGCCATAATTTGTAACCTCATTATTGTGGATGAGGAGACTGAAGTACAGAGGGGTTATGTAACTTCTCACAACTCACATCATTGGTAAGTGGAGGAGCTGAGTCAAGGATTCAGATCCAAGGAGTGGTCTCCAAGTCTAACTGCTGAACAGTACAAGTCAACAAGTCTAAGTCAATGGGAGAAAGGTACCCAGGACTTGGTGGTGACGGTGGCTGGAACCCTGAGGAGCAGACCATGTGGGATGTTTTTTTTACACTCTGAGGCACTGTTTGCTTTCATTTAATTACTTTGTCCTTTCAGTTACAAGCTTAGAGGAGGAGAGAGTCTGGATGTGTCCCTGAATCTGCTTTTGACATTTTGTATTTCATACCCATGAAATTGTGAAGATTTTCAATTGTTGGTTGCTTTTTCAGAATAAATAAAGCGGTTATATTCAAAGGGATTTCTGCATGCCACATGGAACATCTTTGATGATGTCTTGGCATTTGAGGAAATAAGCTTCCAAATGAACAAATAGCTATTGTACGTGTTTGGGCAGAATTTAAATGGCCACAAGGAAGGACCAGGAATAGCTATTCAGGTCTCTCCTGACTTTTGTAATCTTTTGAATACTTCATTGGATTTTCCTTCAAGTGCCTTTTCTCCCCCTCTTTTTTTTTCTTTTTTTCTTCTTTTTTTAAAAAATTGGAGTATAGTTGATTTACAATGTTGTGTTGGTTTCTGGTGTACAGCAAAGTGATTCAGTTATACATCTCTCTGTCTCTCTGTCATGTGCTCTCTCTCTCTCTGTCGCTCTCTCTCTCTCTCTCTCACTATATATACAGTCATCCTGTATCAGAGAAGTACTAATTGCTCATGTCTGCTAGCTTCCCAGTCCTTTATCTGTCTCCAAGTTATCCATAGCCCCATATGGACACCTTCTCTATCAGACGCTTTGATACAATCCCTAAGGTATAGCCCAATATGTAGAAAACAATGACTGTTTACTAATTATGGTTGACAAGGAAATGTCAGATTTCAATGTCAAATGTCAAATTTGTCAAATGTCAAATTTCAAATGTCAATGTCTCGTCAAATTTATTGAGAAGGAGGATTAGAAATGCTTTATCCATCTCTTTCTGTAGGAAAGACTTGTTGGCCATCACTATCCCCAAGAAACCCCTAGAAAAGCCTGTTGGTCAAAGAAAGGTAAGCATGTTAGACATACTCCAGCCTTGTTAGCGTCTTAGGAGTATCCCAGAAGGGAACATCAGGGAGGATATTTAGTGGTTTTAGGACCTGGGTTGGATGATTTTAAGGAGAGTCTTACAAGGCAGAGAACTAACTGGTATTAGACAGAGCTTATGACACGGTACTTTATGTAATATAGAGGTGAGGGTTTGGAGGTATGTATATTGGTGCATAAGCTGTTCGTTTTAAAAAGTAAACTAAGTACTTGTTTACAAAGTAAGTCATTATTTTACAGACTTACCTCCTAGGTGCAGGTATTTCTTGGATCAAGTAGCCAACTATTTTTTGCCTGGTCCCAGTATTATTAAGCGCTGAGAAAAAAAAGTATGTTTGTACATAAATATTCCTCAATAAAGTTGATAAGGAAAAAGAAGGAGTACTCAGTCCCAGAACTGTTTAGCACAAAGCCAGGAAAGTTTGTTGGTTTCAGTTCTTGGGATAGACAGAGAACCTGGCGGGTCTTTTGAAGACTCTATAACCCCAGCCATTAGCCAATGGCTAATGTCTTTTCTCTAAACTTTCTCACAGTGAGTATTTGCACCACACACGTGGTACCAATCATGAAAGTATGACCTGAATTATTTAAATCCACTGGGGTTGAGCTAAGGTGATAATAGAATCCTCTGGCAGAGAAGACTTAGTTTTCTGCTTTTTACAATTACTGAAGTCTTCACAGTGTAAGTGAGTGGAGTATTTTTCAATGGGAGAAATAGTCTCTTTATTTTGTTTCTAGTCAATCAGAAATAATGTGACATTTGCATTTGTGGTAGTTCCTTTTTGAAATGGGTTGACCCTGCATGGTTATATAAATGGTTCTTACCAACACAGTGATATGTCCCAAAGGAGTTAATGTGATTGCTCCCTCGTCTTGAGTAAATCATTTCCTGCTCCCTACATGGAGGGGAGCAAAGACCTCTTTCCTAGAGAGCACAGTGAGTATAGTGGATTAGTTTGCTTATTTGACCCTTTGGCCATTGCATCGTAGCCCAAAGATGGCATGAAATGAAGCTGAAAATCACCTGTTTAAATGTCAATAATTTTATGCACTAGTGATTTGTGAAATGCAGGGAGAATAGAACTGAACAATAAGAAAACATTCCTGTGCCCACAGAAAGAGAAATTATACAGTCAGCATCTGGAATTTAAATGATATATTTTCCTCTTTGGATGTAAATAACAGTTAATGGTGACAAGGGCATAGCAAGCCTAATGTAATTTCCCCTCTGGAAATACGTCTTGAAAATGATGAAGTTATTTTCAGTTCAAAAGATGACTTAAAAGAATTAAGTTAAAGGACTACCAAAACCAAACCAAAACAAAACAAACTCAGAAAGAATTAATTTGTTTTCTTTGAAAAAGCAACATCTTGTTCCCTATTAGTTCTTAAGTTTTCTTAGGAATATCAGCCTTTTCTCTGAATGATAAATAAAATCATCATCATCATCATTATGTCATTTGTTGAGTACCTACAATGTGATGGGCACAGTGCTAGACTCTTTAATTTTATTACCTCCACCGATCCTGCCAACAACCCTATGAGACAGGTATTATTACCCCATTTTACAGATGATAAATTTGAAGGTTAGAGAGATTATGTTATGTTCATAGCACATTGTTTCCCTCAGAGACTCTTGAGTCTTTGAATGTTAGAGACAGAATGCAACACAGAAATCATCCTGGTTTACAGATAAGGAAACTGAGGCATAGAGAGGGGAAATGACCTGAAGTAGAATCTTATTGTGAGTTGCACATTGTGGTGGACCTTCCGATTGGATATTCACCATCTACTCTAGGTCAACGTTGGTATTTCCTGCCCCCTCACCCATTACTGATTCAGGAATGGATGATTATGCCCAGTGAAGTGTGAGGGTAAGTGTGCTTCAGGGCTTTCAGGAAGAATTTCACCAATCCCCAAAGAACTACAAGGAGATAAAGTAGTCATCTTTCCATTGCTCAAGAATGATGCCAACCCCAAAGCTAGTAGAGTAGAAGAGTAGGAAGCGCTTGTATTCCTGATGACCTCGTTGGACCTCTGATTCAATTAAACTTGAAGTTCATCCTACCTCTAGACTCTATAATTATATTAAAGGTCTATATAATTGTATAGTTATAATAAGTATATAGTAATAATAAATTCTCTCATTACTTAATTCAGTTTGAGTCAGGGTTTCTACTTGCTGCCAAAAGGATATAAACATTTAAGTTGGAGTTATCCAGCTCCCTCTCTAGCTCTGTTATCTCTAAGTCTGTGTGTTTAACACACACACCAAAGTCAGTGAACTCAATGAGGAGAAAAGCAAATTATTTTATGTGTAAGCTTATAACAAAGAATTTGGGAAATTAAGAACACAGTGTATAGATACAGAATAAGACATATATCAATCCCAAGAGCCATGGGCAGAGTAGATAAAGTTTCAGAATGGGTGGTTGTTTGGAGATAGTTTCTCAGATATTATTTTTTTTTAATGAAGTATAGTTGATTTACAGTGTTGTGTTAATTTCTGCTGTACAGCAAAGTGACTCAGTTATACACATATATACATTCTTTTTTATATTCTTTTCCATTATGGTTTATCCCAGGAGATTGGATATAGTTCCCTGTGCTACACAGTAGGACCTTGTTGTTTATCCATCTTATATATAATAGCTTGCATCTGCTAATCCCAAACTCTCAATCTAACCCTTTCCCATTCCTCTCTCCCTTGGCAACCACAAGTCTATTCTCTATGTCCCTAGTTTTGTTTCTGTTTCATAGATAGGTTCATTTGTGTCATATTTTAGATTCCACATATAAGTGATATGGTATTTGTCTTTCTCTTTCTGACTTATTTCACTTAGTATGATAATCTCTAGGTCCATCCATGTTGCTGCAAATGACATTATTTTGTTCTATTTTATGGCTGAGTAGTATTCCATTGTAAATATGTACCACATCTTCTTTATCCATTCATCTCAGATATTACTTTTGAATAGAATCTTGAAAATGAGAATGAATCAGTATCAGTACACTAGAATTTTAAAATGAAAAACTAAGCTTCTAGGGTCATAATAATTTTTATAATTTGACTCAACTAAATGAATAACCAGGGTATGGATATTTGTACATCTGCAGGCAAGTCATTTTTGAGATATTTAGACTTGACCCACTCACTTATGTTTAGAAGTCTGAGACGTGGAGAAATAAATACTCATTTGCTTCTTTCTCCCTCCCCAAACATGGTCTTTCACACCAAAATAAAGGCTTTGAGTTTTGCCTGAGAAATATTGACATATTTACCTCCCTTTCACCTGCTTCTCAAGAGGTCAGAGGTTTCCAGCCAAAACAACTATCCCTACTCACCTCCACCTGATTAGGAATAAAGGAGCAAGTGAGGTCAGGGCTGGGGTTACTCTTTGGTGGGCCACTTAGCCGTGTTCCCTTGCATTGCTCAGTCTGGCTTTTCATGTTCTTGAGACCATGGCCTCAAGAACAAAGAGGATTGTGTAGACTGTATTCAAGTTCAAAAACATCAGTGCCTCTCCCTCAAGGAGTCTGCTGGACTCAGGCACACCCACATGATTTGCTTTGGCCAGTAGAATATGAGTAGAGAAGCTTTACGGGTCAGCGTGTCAGTTGCCATATCTACGTTCCCTTGCCTCCAAGATCATGGAAATGGAAATGGAGATGGGTCTTCATCAGCCTGGCTTCCTGAGTGACTACGGTGAGCAAAGCTGTGGCCAGCCCACTTTTAACAGGCTGGATGAGTGGAAGAGAAACTTCATTGTTTTAAGGCACAGAGATTTTGACATTATCTGTTACTGTAGCAAACCTAGCAAATCTTAACTGATACAGTGACAGAGAGCAGGGGGCAGTTATGCAGTGTGGCTGTTATCACTCACTGGAAATAACTAACTTACAGGTGGCACTTACCCTAAATATGGCCAATTTTTAAGACATTGTTTGCAATTTTGAAAGGAAAGATAAAAGAAAAGATGTGAAAAAGATGTTACCCCTGAGAAAAAGACCTGAAAGACTGATAAAATGGCAACGTAGTCCAGTCACAGAAAAAATTAAGTTATAGTTTGTGTACATCTTGGTTCATGGGTTTTGAAATTGCACCTACAGCATCTGTAGGTGAAAAGTTTCTAGTTAGACTCAGGCAGAGGTTCTGAGCTCTCTGTGGCCACAGCAAATCAACATGCAAAGAACAGATCTTGGGATCCATTCTCGTTAATTTCTATTAGAAGATTCCTATTTTATTTCTAGCCCTTTTTTCCCCTTGTGGGAAATAGTATGCTTACTACTAAACATACGTACTCACGTACACAGATATTATGTTCATGTCTCCCAATGCTGATTCTTATATAGCAATAGAAGGGTTGATTCAATCTTAAATATTTGGGGTCAATAATTTAAAAAATCTGAGCCTCATTTTCAGAGCATCTTCTATAGATTATAGGCTTCTATAGGTTTCTCTCTTAGTAAGTCATTTCACAAGTCTCCAGTTCCTTATCTGCAAAATGGGAATCATATTACCTGCTCCACCACATTATAGTTTTGTTGTAGTGCTTTATAAATGGTAAATTCTACATGTGTGATCGTTATTTTCTGTTGACTCTCTATTAAATTATGGTTACTGTTACCACCTGTATAGGGCTTGCTATTTGCATAGCAAATTAATCCATATTATTTATTAAATTTTCTCAGCAAAATGCATTTTGTTAAGGGTAGAGATGTAGGGAGAATATTTGGAACTCTCCTCTGCTTTTCTCTCTTCCTTCTCCCTCTCCCCTACTCCTTCATTTCTCCCTGGTCTCTTCTAAGAAGCCTGGCTCTGTGCTTTCTCTTTTTTATTTGTTTATTTATTTTAAAATATTTATTTATTTATGTATTTATTTTTGGCTGTGTTGGGTCTTCGTTGCAGTGCGCGGGGTTTCTCTAGCTGCAGAGGGGGCTACTCTTCATTGTGGTGCTGGGCTTCTCATTGCGGTGGCTTCTCTTGTTGTGGAGCATGGGCTCTAGGCGTGCGTGCTTCAGTAGATGTGGCTCACCGTCTCTAGAGCGCAGGCTCAGTAGTTGTGGCGCATGAACTTAGTTGCTCTGCAACATGTGGGATCTTCCCGGACCAGTGCTTGAACCTGTGTCCCCTGCATTGGCAGGTGGGTTCTTAACCGCTGAGCCACCAGGGAAGTCCCTGTGCCTTTTCTTGTGATCAGGAGGAATGGAATTTGAAAGCAGGTCAAATGCCTTTAGGTGGGAAGGGATGAGATTGGGAGGGGTAGCCTGAGAAGATGAGGGAACCAGCAGGAATAGGGGGAGTGGAGAGAGGAAGAGTGAAAAAGAGAGACAGAAAAAGGAAAAAATGAAGGGCAATAGGTGCTGTGTTGGGTAGCTTTGGAGAGAGGTGAATAACAATTATTTTTCGGAAGTTCTGCTATGTTGTGCTGTATAAATCCCTCGTCTCCAGCTTCTCAAGAGACGTTTTAAAATTCAGTTTGTCTAGTTCTAAAAAAATATGCTATTGGTATTTTTAATCTTATCACATTACATTACATATAGAGATTAGCTTTCGGAGAAATGACAGTCCTTCCATACAAAAACAGCATGCATATTCATTTCTTCAACTTTTCGTTTTCATACTTATCTCTGTTTGTTTCCTTCAACACTGTTTGTCTATTTCTTGTTAATTTGAATCAATTTTGTCCAAATTTATTTCTAGATATTTTATATTTTTGTTGCTTTTGTAAAGGGTGTCTTTTCTTCTACAATATTTTCTAACAGCTTGCTGTTTTTGTATAGGTACACTGTCTATTTTTTGGATTATTATTAGACACTCAACCACCATTATTATTATTATTATTATTATTTTTGCGGTACGCGGGCCTCTCACTGTTGTGGCCTCTCCCGTTGCGGAGCACAGGCTCTGGACGCGCAGGCTCAGCGGCCATGGCTCACGGGTCCAGCCACTCCGTGGCATGTGGGATCCTCCCGGAACGGGGCACAAACCCGTGTCCCTTGCATCAGCAGGCGGACTCTCAACCACTGTGCCACCAGGGAAGCCCTCAACCACCATTATTGAAATCATTATTTAGTTGATTTTCTTAGACTTTTTAGGTATACAATCATATTATCTGCAGATAATGGTAATTTTATTTCCTCCTAATTTTTTTATACTTTTATTCTCTTAGATAATTGCTTTGGCTAGTACCTCCATAACAATGTTAAATAATGTGGCATGAGTGTAGGTCATCAACCCATTCCCCACTTTATTGATAATGTTTGTAGTGTTTCTCTGATGCTGCCTTTAGATTGAGATGTACAGCTATCAGTAGCCATGTTTATCTCTATCTCTATTGCTAAGGAAGTATTCATCTGTGTCTATGGAAATTAGCATAGCTAACTTGTCCCTCTTGCCTGGGTCTTTCTTGGTTTTAGGACTAAAAGTATAGCATCCTGGGAAAATCTGTTTCCAGACAAATCACAATGATTGGTCACTTGAACTAAAATCAAGAATGGATGTGAATCTTATCTGATCATTTTTCAGCATCTATGTGGATACCTTATATTTTTTCAATTTGACTGATTGATACGATTAATTGTATTTATATATTTTATAATATAGAGCTGCCTTTTTCCTCTTGGCATGAACTCCAGTTACTCATATTATATTAGTTCTCTGGTTAATTGCTGGATTCTATTTGCTAATATTTTGTGTCAGCTATTTTTGTCAAGAATCATAAGTGAGATCAGTCAGACTGTGGTTTTCTTTTTTGTGCTATTTTTGTTGGTTTTAGGTACCAATGTTATGGTGATTTCAAAAAAAGAATTTGGAATCTTTATTTCTTTCTCTAGATTCTGCAACAATTTAAGTAACATTGGTTTTTCTATCCCTTAAAGTTTTGGTAGGTTTTCCCTGTGAAACCATCTGGACTTGGTGTTTTTGTGATGAGTAGCTATTTTTTTCTAGGCGCCTCCCCCCACCAACAGTAATTGGTCTGTTTAAACTGCCTGTTGCTTTGGGGTTTAGTTTTAGTAACATGTTTCTTTGAACAATCCATTCAGGTTTTCAAATTATTTCATAGTCAGGTTTTAAAAAATCTGAATAGAATTGATAAAAATAGTCTCTTATTATTCTTTCAGTTTACACTATATATCTGCATATTTTTCCATTTTCATTTTTTATGCTTCGTACCCTTATCCCTTAATTTAGCTTGTGGTTTTCAATGTTATTGGGGGGTTTTTCTCCTCCCCTCAAACAAACGTCTGTCTGTCTGTATTTTTCTCTTATCTATATGTCTCTCTGTATAGATTTTCTACTTTTCTTATATGTAATTCATTGATTTCTGTTTTATTTATTAACGATTTCCTTCTGCTTTACTTAAGCTTATTTTCTGTTAATTTTTAACCCCTTGAGAATGTGTGTGTAATTCATTTCTCTCATCCTTTCTTATTTATAAGGTAAGTGCTTAAGATTATGAATTTTTCTGAGAACTCTTTATCGCCCACAGGTTCTGACATGTGGTATTTTCAAAGGCTTTGTTGCTCATCTCTAGTGTAGTTTCGCTGTAATCAGAGAATGTTATCCACATAATTTCCACTTTAGGGTCTTGGCCTTATTACTTCCATCCTCCTGAAGAATTTAGGGAGCTTGCCAGGCAGCTCACATACCCCATCCCTGATCCAAAGAAAGGACTGTTAATTTTGTCCCTCAGCCTTCACCACTCTGTGCTTTCAGCATCTTCCAGAACTCTGTTTAATTTTCTCTGCATTTGGCAACTTTTCCTCATATATTGTGGTTCAGCTTTATAGATGCTCCCTACTTCTGTCAGAAATAGAGTTTGTGTTGTGTCTCTCATTCTTCTTGCTTTGGGTGATTTCCAAGGGCAATGGGGTCAGAAACTTCTTTATTCTGCCATCTTATAAGTGACAGTCTTGGGCATGGTGTAGTTCTAGATTGTTCAGCAGAGGATTTGGGGAGGTCATCTGTTCCACACTCATGCCCCCAGACATTCCCATCAAGCTAGACTCTGGTGTCTCTGCCGAACCTGGTAGACAGACTCTTTCAGTGTGTTCACTCTGAGCTCAGACAAATCAGATTCAACTCTCTCAGTTGCTTCTCCAAACTACCTGCTTTCCATTCCTTTTCTTACATTTCTCCTCAGCTCCTCAGCCTCTGGGGAAGGAGTATTTAAGCTGAATCCTGTGAGAACATTCTAGGAAAGGGGGAAAACATGTGCAAAGGGCTGGAGGTGAGAGAGAACCCGGATGTTTGAGGAACTGCAAGAGGACCAGTGTGACTGGCTCACAGAGGGTGAGGAAGCTGAGGGGGAGGGGTACCTAGAAATGCAGGGACTTGTAAGCCATGGTAGGGAGTCGGGATTTTATTCTTTTGTTAGAATTTAAGGATAGTTGATGTAGAATATTATATGTTACAGGTGCACAATATAATGATTCACAATATTTAAAGGTTATACTCCATTTGTAGTTGTTTTATTCTTTTTAAGTTATTAGTCCTGGTTATCTGTACCTGTTGTACAGCAGGGTCTTCAGTAACTTTCTCTTTGCCCACAGACCAAGGAACATGCACAGTTCTTAAGTAAATGTGATGTTCAGTCACACTTGCTATCAGGGAGCCTTCTCCTGCCTGTTCCCGGAGCCCAGCAGGCATGGTCATGAATGTCATGTGCAGATCACACACCCCATGTAGGGGCAACTAGCTTCTCAGGGTGAGGAGCACATGTTGACCTAAGAGACCATTGGCTTCTTTCCCCTTTTGCTTATTAGCACCTTTCAAATGGTAAATGTCATGAAAATAGAAATATGTATTAGTTGCTTGTCACTGGTTCACTACAATGTGTGACGGGTGGCCGAGGCCAGCATGGCAGGGGTTAGCGTCTAGTCTAACGGCTTCTTTTCTGTTTCCACTCCACGGGCCCCACAGCAGCAGCTGGTCCCACTGGAAACATCCTTCTGGCAAGTCTGTCCCTTTGATGCATCCACCAGCCTCTGCGCTCATCCAGCTCCTATCCCCTCATCATTGTCACTTTCTCTGTCCACCCGTTGCATGTTGCTGCTCTGTGGGCCTCTGTCCTGTGCTCTCTTTTCATCTCAGGCCCTGCATTCTGCCTGGGTGGCCTGTCCATATACATGGCAGGACATCCCCTGGATTCTGAGGGCACCCATGTCCATCCCACCCACTCAGCCCTCAGTGGGGTATCTACCCCAGTCACCACCCCAGCAGATCTCAGTCGACAGGCCCAGAGCAGAATGCATTCGTCCCCTGGTCCACGTGCAGCCACCTCGGGAGATGGCCCCGCCAGCCACAAGGTCACTCAAGGCCAAAACCTAGGGGTCGTCCTCAATGCTACCCTCTCCTGCACCTCACACCTCATCAGTCCCAAATCCTATTAACCCTGCCTCACAAACTCCTCTCCATTCCCTTCCCTCCTCCCTCCTCCTAAGGTCACCACCCAACCCACCAAACGTATCATTGCTTCTCTGGACTTATTTATTTATTTATCTATTATTTATTTGGCTGCATTGGGTCTTCGTTGAGGCACGTGGGCTCTTCGTTGTGGCATGTGGGCTTCTCTCTAGTTGTGATACACAGTCTCCAGAGCACTCGGGCTCAGTAGTTGTAGCAGGCGGACTCTCTAGTTGTGACCCAAGGGCTCCAGAGCGTGTGGGCTCAGTAGTTGCGGTGCATGGGCTTAGTTGACCTGCGGCATGTGGGATCTTAGTTCCCTGACCAGGGATCAAACCTGCATCCTCTGCATTGGAAGGCGGATTCCTAATCACTGGACCACCAGGGAAGTCCCACACCCTTCCCCCTCCCCCTTTTTTTCCCGCCTGGACTCTTAAAAGAACCCTTGAGCCCATCTTCCCACCTACAGTCTTTGTCTGCCCCTCCCCCAACTCTGTCTTCTACCTTATGTCGGATTATCTTTCAAAAACGGGCTCTTGCCCCCACTGTCACCCCCTCCCCCGCACAGCAGATCAAAGACCGAAGACCAGATGGGCAGAGGGATGTTGTGCAGCCACTATGATTAGACGGTGGCCAAAGGCCCTCTGTTCCCCTCTTGGACTATGTGTTAATTTCCGGCAATGAGACCCAGCTCCAGGGAGAATAGCAGGGAACAAACCCAGGTCAATCCTGTTTCTGTCACTGGGGCAGAAGGAGAGCTAGAAGTAGAATGACCTTGAGTTACAGAAGAAAGAATTATAAATCTAGCACACTTGAGATTCAAAGGGCTGCACTAGCTGTTTGCACATCTTTGTCTTTACTAGATGGGGAGGCCCTCCGGCTCTGTGTCTATGTAGGACTTGGGCCCAACCCAGGGCCTGGAACTTCAGAGGCTGTCAGTGCATCTTACAGAATTTTAATGCACGTCTCAGACCTCACTGCTTAGGTGCTCCTGACTGGGTCAGTGAGAGAATCTCTGAGAAAAAAGTTCTTCTCTTTTAGAGACGTTTGGATTAATACTGAGACAGGCAGCTAGGAACAGAAGCAGAAGAGGGAGGGGGCGATAGGGGTAGGCAGAGAAGGAGAGAGAGAACGTGCATGAGCTAGACTTCTCTGGGTGTAAGAACTGTGGAGTATTATTCAAGCATCTCAGCCAGGAGTGTAGGCTGGATACTTTTCAGTGGATTGGCTCTGGGGTTGGCAAGGAAGAATCTGGACGAGGCTGAGCAGGGCTCACTCACATTGCTTATTCCTCCTCATTGTGTGGGGAGGAAATCATCCTTGGCTGTGAACTGCACAGAGCTGTGAACCGCAGCAGCAGCCCTGGCTGATACAAATGTGCCCGAGCATCTCCCAGGGTGGCCTCACCAGCTGCCAGCGGGTTGCCCAGGGCTCAGACAGCCCCTTTCCCACCTGGCTGAGCCAAGGACAGCGGAGCCCCTGCCTTCCTCAAGCTGCCCTCCCTCTAGGCAGTGGCAGGAGGCAGGAGGGTTTGATGACTTGTGTTCATTCTCAGAGGGCCTTCCTGGGTGGCTTCTGGATTTCCTACGAAGTCAGAGCTTTTTGCTCGTAATCCAGAGATTAATGCAGAAAGCCTTCCTCCATATCTTATTTTTTTTTTTGTCTTTGTAAGTTAGCAGACTTATTTAAATGTTGTCACCTCCCCAAACCTGAAAGTAGCATCACTGGCCTTTCCCATTATTTGTTCTTCAGTAGACCTTTTATTTATGACGTAGAAGGTTTGCAGCATATATGGAACATACTTTTAAAATATCAGGCTGGGGCTTCCCTGGTGGTGCAGTGGTTGAGAGTCTGCCTGCCGATGCAGGGGACACGGGTTGGTGCCCTGGTCTGGGAAGACCCCACATGCCGCGGAGCGGCTGGGCCCGTGAGCCATGGCCGCTGAGCCTGCGCGTCCGGAGCCTGTGCTCCGCAGCGGGAGAGGCCAGAACAGTGAGAGGCCCACGTACCGCAAAAAAAAAAAAAAAAAAAAAATCAGGCTAGGGGACTTCCCTAGCAGCTCAGTGGTTAAGAATCTGCCTGCCAATGCAGGCGACACGATTCAAGTGCTGGTTCAGGAAGATCCCACATGTTGCAGAGCAGCTAAGCCCATGCGCCACAACTACTGAGCCTGCACTCTAGAGCCCACGTGCCACAACTACTGAGCCTGCACACCTAGAACCTGTGCTCCGCAACAAGAGAAGCCACTGCAATGAGAAGCCCGCACACCGCAATGAAGAGTAGCCCCTGCTTGCCACAACTACAGAAAGCCCGCTCTCAGAAACAAAGACTCAACGCAGCCAAAAATAAATAAATAAATAAAAATTTAAAAAATAAAATAAAATATCAGGCTGGGGCAAGTTTCTAGAAGAGTATGTGGAACCAGAAATATCACTGTAGTCATTTTCAGAAAATATAATCTACCTCATTCACCTTCAACAATTTCCCACCCAGATCAGTAAATTCCATATACACTGTTCTTTGAACTCTGTTAAATGTCTTTTGAAGGCATGTGCTATGGTCTGAGTGTTTGTGTCCCCCCATTCATGTGTTGAAAACCTGATGCCCAATGTGATAGTTTGGAATTGGGTCTTTGGACAGCAAAGCCCTCATGAATGGGATTAGTGACCTTATAACAGAGACCTCAGAGAAATCCCTGGCCTCTTCCTTCAGATGAGGACACAATGAGAAGTCTGTGCCTCAGAAGAGGGTCCTTACCTGACCATTCTGGCACGCTGGTCTCAGACATCCAGTTTCCAGAACTGTGAGAAATGAATTTCCTTTGCTTTTAAATTACCCAGGCTGTGGTATTTAGTTTACCCCAGTCTGAATGGACTAAGTCAGTCTATAGCCATTACAGCAATGCTGCAGGTTAGGGATCATTATCCCCACCTAGAGGGTCAGTAAGCTGCAGAACAAGGATTTAAGAGTTTTCTTCTCTCCCATCACTGCTCTCGATGTGCTAGTTCAAATCTCGCTTCCCCCTTTCCGACCAATATCCTGAACAGATTCCATAACTTTACAGCCAACAATAGTCAGTAACACAATGGTTAGTCTATTTTAGCACCTACAACCCAGTCTTATTTGTGTTTAAAACCCTCATCTCCTAGCCACTGCTAAGACCTTGTCTTGTCTCCCCTTACCACCAGCTCAGCCAAAGCTGGGTTGTGAGGTTCGTGCAGTAGAGAGAGGTGTGGGGCTCTCAGGCACCCCTCTCCAACCCCCCAACCCTTTCATTGTCAGCGCCTCTGGGAGGAGAGGCTGGGATAGTGGCCGAGTGTCTTATTCACTGGTGGGAGTGGCTCCCAGCCTCCCTCTGGTTTCAGGTGATCTATGTTGATGGCCAGCAGATTTTCTTGGGATGCAGTTCACTCTATCCCACCCTCCTGATAAAGAACCTTCTGAGAAGGCAATCGTATCATCGCTTCCAGAAGTCTGTATTTGAATCCTCTCCAGATGGGTGGTGGCCTTTGCCCACATAGCCTCCTGCCTTCTGTCTCCTTTTCTCACCTCTGTGACACTCCTGTGGAGTCACAAACTTCCACGGCCTCTTCCATGCCCTCCAGTGGCCTCGAGGAACGGGGTGTGGGATGGACATCGCTCTCACCTTGTTTCCAAATACACCAGTTCCCTACGTTCCACACTGGCCGCCCAACCTGAGAACTCCCCAGGCAAGAAGGCTCTGGCCACTCTGCCAATTTCCTGGGGACACGGCCAATGTCACCTGGGGACTCCCTCCCTCCCCTTGCCCTGGCAGTGGGGATCTAGGCTGGATGTGTGGGTGCCTCTGGCCCAGTAGGCATCCGGTCATGGAGTGAGGTGTGCGCCTGCGGCCCCGCTTCACCCTGTAAGGGCTCCTCATTGGTCCTCATTTGACTTGGGGTGCAAGGGGAACCAGTGCAGTGGCCTTTTAATGAAATTTGAGGAGTTTCCTGCTCTTTTTGGAATTTTGCCAGGGGGTGGAGTTCTTGTTCTCTTTCTCTCCAGCTTTATCCTGGATCTCAACTCTGGGCAATAAGAAGCTTCCCGCTCGGCCCCCAGTTACAGTCATACGGCAGCTGTGGTGGCCTCATATTTGTACTCTGCACTGCATGGGGCAGGGCACAAACCACTGAGGAAAAGTGGGCTTCACTCTAAGTGGACAAACTCAGGTCAGGTGCCCACCTGGAGCCAATCACTGGGGCTACAGAAATGTCACACGCTGATTAGCCTAAGTCTGTGGGGCTCACCCAGAAGCTGGGATGAGATCGTTCTCGCCCCAGTGGCGCAGCCGTGAGCTCCTGGAGGCGGTGTGGATTAGGACAGAAGACAGTTACTGAGAAACCTCTTTCTGGTCTGTCTTTGCTATGAGACTGTAAGCTCACTGAGGGCAGGGCAGCTGTTTGGTCCACCGCTGTTAAGTGTTCCCATGCCTAGTCTTGAGCCTGGCACATGGCAGAGTTTTCTGTGAAGGGTTGGTGAGTTGGGTTCAGATAACAGGGAGCAGAGCTCAGAGCACTGAGCGTTTCTGATCTGTCTTCCTCAAAGATTAATGGACTCCACTTATATGCACAGGCAATGCCTACTTTTCAACCTTCCACAATTGTCTTCTTTATTTGCTCTTTCCTAATGGACCCTTAGGTTTATTTCTTGCCTTCTTGGTCCCTTCGTTCTGCAGTCTTTGGTCTGTGTGATGATTTCTACCCACATTGGCGGAGCCTTGCCTGGGTCTGCCTGAGGATGATTATTGCTATAACATCTGTTTCTGGGAACGTACTGTGTTTTAATGGCGTCTTAAAAGCAGAGGCGTCCAGTACCGAGTTACCTTTGGGGGATCTGGTGTGGAGTACTATTGATTTATTTATAATTTATAGCTTACCCTCTTCTGGAAAAATAAAATCAACAACCTGAAGCTGTTGATGAACAATGAAATAAATTCTGGAGAAGAAACAGTTCTGGTCCTGGATTTTAATTCTGGTTGTCTCTAACTTGCTGTGTGACCTTGGGCAACTCATTTGACTTTCACGGACCTCAGTTTTTCTCATCTGTGTTATGGAGTACTGAGTGTGTCGGAGTTGGGGAGGGTGAGTGGATAGATGTTTATGATGTGGAGCCCGGAGCTTCCTCCCTCCCCTCTATGATCCTGCAAGTGTGGATGTGTCACAAACCTTGTCTGATGTGCACACTTACAGGACAGTAAACTACAGAAACGGACTGTGGAAACACTGTAGGAGAGCTTGCTTATGAAAAATCACCTTTTAAGCTATTCTGCATTGTGGCGTGTTTGTAACTGATTGACGGAATGCTTCAGGAACCCACTAAATGCTGGTATTAATCGTACTGCCAGCACATGTCAGGCCGCGAACCCCTTGAACACGATTCAACTTCATTACTTTCCTCTCTGCTTTTGTTTTTAATAATGGTGGCACACCCCAGATAGATAAAGACATTTTAATAACTCTCTTTGGCAAAAATGTGTTCTGGCACCTGTATCACTGCTGAGAGCTGAGAGCATCAGTACCATTTCCGAGATCATGCAAGCGACTTAGCTTCTAAAGCAAAGTTATGACTATAATTTTCCTCAACTGCCGTCTCGTCTCATGTGATTTGTGCTCAAGTGTACTTCAGTTGGACTGGTTTCCACCAGTTGGAGTATCTTACTACAGCTGGAAGCCCGAAATGGAACACGCTCCACTGATTCTGTTAGGAACCAAATATATTTGGTATCCAGCGTAACCAAGGAATCCGGCTCCAGATTTGAGGAGAGTCAGGGGACACGGGGGGTGAACACTAACCTGAAAGTGTAGGGCCCGTTACCCCGGCACAGGAACTCTCCAGAAGCATCCACAGCTTTTCCCTTTGGACAACAAGTTGCAGCCTTCCCATGCATAATTGTTTATTTCTTCTGACTGGACACCACCAATGACCATTCTGACAAGAAAAAGGCTGACATGAGCAGTTGTCCGTAAGAAATCCCTATAATTAGGTATGTTAATTAGTCAGCGTTCTGCCTTGATTCTATTTTTAGCTGAAGACCAGTACCCTCACAAACATCTTTTCCAGAAAATTCTGTGCGCTCTTTCTTGCCAAAAGTTTGCAAAGTCCATCCTAATCCAAGATTAAATCAAAGGGGATCTTCTGCACTGTTCCCAAGCCCCTTGCATCCCTGGCAAGCAAAGGTCATACCTCAAATCCAGACAGGCCCTGAGCACCAGGCTGCTGGCACCATTCAGCAGGAAAGTGGGTGACCAATGGAGCTGCTCTAAACCAGCATCTGCTGGCTGCTTCTTTTTTCCACTTTTTATTTTATAATAGGGGAAACAGATGCCAAAATGGATTTGTATTTATTAATCTTTTGTCACTTGTCAGGATGATTTTCCTGTTCATCTGAAGTTGTATAAATTCAGCTAGAACATTAAGTTCTTAAAGGTAGGTTTATTCCCTTGAATCCACTGTAAAGGATTTGCAAAAGAGGAAAAAAAAAAAGAATTATGGTACAAAATGGAAAACGATTGATGGAAACAGACAGCCATGCTGGATATATATATATATATATATATATATATATATATATATATATATATATATATATATATATATATTTATATTTATATATATATTTATTTATATTTATATTTATATTTTTTTACGCGGGCCTCTCACTGTTGTGGCCTCTCCCATTGCGGAGCACAGGCTCTGGACGCGCAGGCTCAGCGGCCATGGCTCATGGGCCCAGCCGCTCCGCGGCATGTGGGATCTTACCGGACCGGGGCACGAACCCGTGTCCCCTGCATCGGCAGGCAGACTCTCAACCACTGCGCCACCAGGGAAGCCCTGGATATATACTTTAAGGAAAGGTTTCCAAAGAGGAATCCATCAGGGCAGTGCTGCAAATTATATACTCTATCACAGAAGTTCTAGATTTTAAAATCAAGATGCCTATTCTTTTCTCCTTTAAAAAAATTCTATTCAGGATATAAAATTATAAGCATTTTTCTTAATAGTTCTAGCTGAGGAGAAAACTAACAAACAATAAAATGTTCAACTTTTTGCCTGTGGCAATGGGAGTGAAGAGAAAGGCAGGCGGAGAAAACAAATATTTTCTCAAATCCTAAGTCAGGATGATTTGCCTTTGTTTATGTTATGGAGGAGAGTACTGGGAGAGATGGCAGAAGCTGTGCATTGGTCAGTGTGGGTAGGTTATGCTTTGGTAACCCAGCATCTCAATGGCTTACAACATGGTTTGCACTACATGGTCATGGTCGACCGTGGCTCTGTGTCACGTCATCCTTGTCTCAGGACTCAGGTTGATGAAGTAGCTTCTTTCTGGGGCTTTGCTTGTTGTTGGGAAAGAAGAAAAAAAAGAAGATGGTGAACCCCATGCTGAGGCTAAAAGCTTCTGTCTGGAAGTGACACACTTCACTTCTGTTCACATTCCATTGGCCAAAACAAATCATTTGGCCATTCCAGAGAGAGCAAGATATATGGTCCTCCAGTAGAGAGCATCCTGAATTGGGCGGGGGGGGAGGACAATTATATAATCCATGAGTGACCATGAGAATGGTCTCCCAGAGCTTGAAGAGTGGGAAATATAATTGACTCCACCTGTCGCACTTTGAAATCTGGCCTGTTTTTGCCAAGACCATACTCCCTATGGGCTGCTCCCCACCAAGGACTTGTGTGGTGGGGAAACTAAGGCAGACCTATTCCAGGAGGCAGGGCATCTTTTGCTAGCAAACGTGGCTCAAGGACTCCCCAGTAGCTTTGCCAAACCTTCCTCTGGCTGCACAGGGATCTCGGATGCATCCATGCAAACTCCTCTCCCCCTCCTTTACTTGGGATCACACTTGCATCATCATCTGATGACTGTCCCAGCTGTCTCTGGCTCAATCCCTATTTCCTTTCACACACACATTTGCCTATCAAGTCCTTGGATGTTCAAGCCTTTCTTGGCAGAGTCCATCACAGAATATTCTACTGAAAGAAATTTAGGAGGAAGAAGAAACAAAGTTGAGTGGCTGATGAGTCTCTGGAGTTGTTTGAGTCACTTGTACTCACAAATACATTTGGGAGCCTGGAATGATATGTATGTCCTATGAGGGGGACCACGCCATCTGTACTATCAGGATAGGCCTAGGTATAGACACAGATATTCAGGTTCTGGGCTAAACTGGTTGGTCAGAGTGCCTGTCCTGTTCAGAGTCCTTCTAAGGAAGATGGTCCCACTCATGGCAGGGAGGCAGCTCTTAGAGCCGTGTGTTACACACGTAACATGTAATTGACCGCTGCCTAAAGGGGTTTAGACCCGAGGTCTAAACGCAAGAGCAGCCAAGAATAGATTGCCTGTGCAGTAATGTGTGAAGAGCTCTGTCTCAATATGGGCAATGGTGATTAAGGGAGGAAAAAAATCAATCAGTTCTCTTGGGATTTGCACTGAGACTTTTTTAGTGTAGGTTCTCCCAGGAGCAGACTCTGAGAGAATAACGTGGGTGTAGGAAGTTTATTCGGGAGGTGCAATGGTTAATTTTATGTGTCAACTTGACTGGCCTAAGGGATGCCCAGCTGGTAAAACATGATTTCTGAGCATGTCAGTGAGGGTGTCTCTGGATCAAACACCCTGAACAAATTAGCACTTGATTCAGTCGACTCAGTACCCAGTGTGGGTGGGCATCGTCCAACGGCCTGAATGGGAAGACAAGGCAAAGGAAGAGCAAATTCTCTCTCTTCTTGAGCTAGGATGCCCATTTTTTCCTGCCCCTAGACATCAGAGCTCCTAGTTCTCAGGCCTTTGGACTCTGAGACTTACACTTCTGGACCCCTGCTTCTCAGGCTTTGTAATCTGATTGAATTACACCACTGGCTTCTTGACTCCCCAGCTTACAGATGGCAGACTGTGGGACTTCTTGGCCTCCATAGCCGAGTGAACCAATTCCTATAATAAATCCTCTATCTATCTATCTATCTATCATCTATCTATCTACCTGTCTGTCTATCTTTCCATCCATCCATCAATCCTATTGGTTCTTTCTCTCTGGAGAACTCTGACTCATATTGGAGGTGATTCTAGGAATCACAAATAGAGACTATGATGGGAAAATGGAGTCAAAAATGGAGTCAAAATCTAGTAGAGTGAATGAGTGGTTACCACTGTGGGCGACTGGAGCTCACCATATTGGGGACCCTTTGAGAAACCACGTGGGACTCATATAGATTTGTCCCCCTGAAGGACATGGAAGCATGACACACACTTACTCATTCATGGAGTGCCCATCACAATAAGTAATACCCCCCATCACAGTGAGCAATAATAACTTCATCAGTTGAGGGCTATTAATTTTAGGGCATTAACTCCTTTGCTCTCTGGGTTGTACCTGCCGCAGCTAAGCAAGCACCCATGGGACCTCCGTGAAGTCAAAAGGTGCTTGAACTGGGCAGCTCAGCCTACTGGAAACTCTACCACAGCTGCTGTGGCCTTAGGGGCAGGCAGAAGGGGCCTTGATAGCACCTGCAAGGACATATATGGAGAGAAACAGGAGCAGGAATTGAAAATTCCTTTGCACAGCAAAGGAAACCATAAACAAGATGAAAAGACAACCCTTAGAATGGGAGAAAATATTTGCAAATGAAACAATGGACAAAGGATTAATCTCCAAAATATACAAACAGCTCATGGAGCTCAACAAACAAAAAAACAAACAACCCAATTAAAAAATGGGCAGAAGACCTAAATAGACATTTCTCCAAAGAAGATATACAGATGGCCAACAAACACATGAAAAGATGCTCAACATCACTAATTATAAGAGAAATGCAAATCAAAACTACAACAAGGTATCACCTCACACTGGTCAGAATGACCATTATCAAAAAATCTAGAAACAATAAATGTTGAAGAGGGTGTGGTGAAAAGGGAACCCTCCTGCACTGTTGGTGGGAATGTAAATTGATACAGCCACTATGGAGAACAGTATGAAGGTTCCTTAAAATACTAAAAATAGAACTACCATATGACCCAGCAATCCCACTACTGGGCGTATACCCTGAGAAAACCATAATTCAAAAAGAGTCATGTACCACAATGTTCATTGCAGCACTGTTTACAATAGCCAGGACATGGAAGCAACCTAAATGCCCATCGACAGAAGAATGGATAAAGAAGATGTGGCACATATATATACAATGGAATATTACTCACCCATAAAAAGAAATGAAATTGAGTTATTTGTAGTGAGGTGGATGGATCTAGAGTCTGTCGTACAGAGTGAATTAAGTCAGAAAGAGAAAAACAAATGCCGTATGCTAATGCATATATATGGAATTTAAAAAATGGTACTGATGAAACTAGTGGAAGGACAGGAATAAAGATGCAGACATAGAGAATGGACTTGAGGACACAGGGTGGGGAGGGGGAAGCTGGGGCAAAGTGAGAGAAGCATGAACATATATACACTACCAAATTTAAAATAGATAGCTAGTGGGAAGCAGCCGCATAGCACAGGGAGATCAGCTCAATGCTTTGTGATGACCTAGAGGGGTGGGATAGGGATGGTGGGAGGGGATATGGAGACATATGTATGCATATGGCTGATCTACTTTGTTGTACAACAGAAACTAACACAGCATTGTGAAGCAATTATACTCCAATAAAGATGTATAAGAAAAAAAGAAAAGACACAAAAGAACAGAAAGCATCAAGACCCAATGAGTAAGAAGAAGCTGTGAGGTAGAAGGAGACATGAAGTAAGAAAACACACATACTGAGTAGCTGGTTAGGTCATGAGTTGATCATGAGAAAACTTGAATGGGTGACAGGGACAGGCGAGTTCTGCTGGGGGCACAGACACTTCTTTCCTTCTCCACCCTCCAACTTGCAAGGCAATGTCCATGCTTTTTAGTGGATAACATTTCTTTGTGGCCCTTGTATTGCACTGATTAGAGATTAAGTCCTTAGTTCCAAGGACAAGTTAAGTGGGTTTTCACCCCTAAATGAATGGATTTTCATGCAGATTCTTGGAACACGGGGAAAACACAAGCAAGCATTAAGGCTGCCTTCTGGGGTTCTGAGACACGATGAGGGGAAGATAAAGGGAGACCCCAGCCCAAAAAGCGGGTGCAGGGCTTCCCTGGTGGCGCAGTGGTTGAGAGTCTGCCTGCCGATGCAGGGGACGCGGGTTCGTGCCCCGGTCCGGGAGGATCCCGCATGCCGCGGAGTGGCTGGGCCCATGGGCCGTGGCCGCTGGGCCTGCGCGTCCGGAGCCTGTGCTCCGCAACGGGAGAGGCCGTAACAGTGAGAGACCCGCGTACTGCAAAAACAAATAAACTTGTTAAAAAAAAAAAAAAAAGCGGGTGCAAAGTTCTGGCTTCTCCACAGGCCTGCTCTGCTGCTGTGGGGTGGGGCTCACAGGCTCATGGCCTGGGGCTCTTCCACAGCTGGGGTCCTGCCTTTGCTAAGAGGGGGAAACAGGCTCTCCTCTGTGGGTCTCAGCAGGTGCAGGGGCAGCCTTATGTGTCCTACTGCTTTGGCTGCCCCGAGAGCCGGCTGGCTGGTCCTTGCTATCTCTGGGATCAGGTGGGTGTAGGTCTCACTCTTATCAAGGATGGCTGAGCGTTCAGGACCCGAACACCCCAGACCCATGTAAGCCACTGATCCTTTTAAAATGCCTAGCTAAAATCCAGCCATATTCCTACATTTTAAATGTAGAATTAGTCCCTAAATGTGAAGTGTTACATTATTGTCAAGATGCCATATTCAGCTTTATATTTAAGGTCTATAAATTTCAACTGCTTTAAGGGAAAGTTTGGTGACTAAAGAAAGTCTTGGTCCAAAGTGGTATTTGTTTGGCAGGGGTGGGAGTTACTCAGCACCCCTAAAGAGATTGCCCTGAAGATTAATACAATGACAGCATCTTATAAGCTTTGTCAACTGCCCCATACTTTCTTGGCCACTAAGGCAACATAACACCATGGAAACATCCCAGGCTTCTCCTATATATTCTTTCTGTCCATTAAAATGTACCTGTGCAGCATTCCACTCCCATCTAAGGTGTGCAAGGCTGGGCAGCGTTTACTGTCCTGAGATATTGGTCTTTCTGTGGAGAACCTTTGAGGATACTGCCAATTACAGGTTTGGTTCTCAGGAGAGCAGATGCTGAGATGAATTGAGAAGGGTGAAACATTTACTGGGGAGTCATGCCTGGGAAAACAAAAGAGTATGAAGCAGGGTTGCACAGTGGGAGTTGTAAGACCAGGGTGCAGGTTGAATAGAGCCTCTGCCAGCTCAACAGAGAACTGTGGAGCAAGATTGCCCTTTATAGGGTCCTGTGTTGGGTGTAAATGGCTAGTGCCTGTCCTGCTCAGTCACTGGCTGGGGACCACCCGTGAGAGCTCGACTTTGGCTTGAAAGTGGAGGATGAGACTCTAAAGACATTAACAGCTGAGGTTGTCAGCAGCCCACGCTCCTTGAGAGAGACATCTGAGTGGTGCATCTCTGTGTCCACCATAGTGATTTAACCCAAGGAAAGACTGTGTAATATGGAAATTGTAAGGCCTGTGGTGAGCTGAGTAGGGAGAAATCTTCAGTGTTTATAAATGTTTATTCGGGACCTACTTTGTGTTGGATGTGTTCACAAAGCATGTGTCTTCTGACACTTTGAGCAAAAGAAGAAAAAGGAGAGCTTTTTTGTTGCTCCCTTCCCTGCTTCTGGTTGTCTTTTGTTTGGTTGTCTTGCTTGGCAGAATATTTAAGTCCTACTTATCTTTCAAGGCTCAGATCAGGATTATCATGTGACAAAATATTTGAATTGGGACTCTCCCAGAAAATCTGGGACTTGTTTCAAAGCCTGTGCCTTCAAATCACCAGTGCTGGCCAGCTCTGCGGATTTTCTGTCGTAGGAGAACTGTTTTTGTTTTTGTTTTGGTTGACCTTGATCTGTTGTATGTTTCCGGACACAATGGCTACTTGACCCTCATCAAGTCCTTAGCTCACTTGGGGCAAGGATCGTTCTCAGTGCTCCCCTGAGACCACTGTGAATTTCTATCCTGGACTGAGTGTATTGTCACAGAGGTCAATCTGCTCTCTCCTTGGCCTGAGTCCCCACATACCTCTTGTAGTATACATCTCTTGCTACACTGAGTGTGTTTTTGGTGCTTAACGGTATGTGTCATTTCTTACAACATGATCTGTTACACAAGCCAGCTGCTTCATCTGGCACTCGTCTGAAGACGTAGTCATGGGTTCCACTGCTGGAGGAAAACCTGCCTGTGATGAGCTGAGGCGGGGGTACCAGAATGTTGGTTTCCGATCTGGAGCACGTAGATATGGCTGCAACTAATTTAGCCATCAAGATGCAAGAAACAGTTGTATATTTCATGGGCCATTTGATGGATTTTCAAGGATAATGTTGACTTTGTGAGTTTCACCTTATGGACAGAATCACTACAGCCAAAGCTGTTGGTCCAATGTAGTCAAATGGGCCATTCATTGCATGTTTATTGAGCCCCTGTGATGTGCTGCACACGGTCTCCTCTTTACCCAGCTCCCACCTTGCAGACACTCAGGACCTTCCTGCTGCCTGTAGGCGTGTCCCCAGCCGATGGATGGAATCGCACTCAGGCCTGCCTCACCTGCTCAGTTATCTCTGTGCTCACCATCCTTCTTCCTCAGAACTTTTCCTTAATTCAGACTTAGCATCTCCTGCCTCATTCCCTCTGAACCCTGCTCCCTTCCTGCTGCACAGCCACTGGCCATTTTGATGAAGAATTGGTCCCTTGGATGCTAATCCATGGATCTCTATGGTAGGGCTTGTGTTGAGAGCACACGGCCTGGGTGGACAGAACGCCCTCTTCCAAGAAAAGACTTTGAGGGCAAGCATGAAATCGGGCAGCTCTTGAAATGGTTTCAGAATTACCCCTGGCGTGAGATGTTAGGGATCATACAGCTGGGTCTTACTGTTGAAGGCCGGTTGCTGCACGTAAGCAATAAAGTTAAGGTCTTCTTGGCAATTCCACTTTGTTATTATAGAAACTCTTTCTCTAGATTTGGCCTTCTTATGTTTTCCTTGAGCTTTCTGCCAATTTTCCCTCAGAATGTGGCTTTGCAGACAGGAGTTGCCCTGGAAAAATATCCTTTACCTTTTAAGGCTATTTATTTTCAAAGGCACTAAAACAATAATTTGTGATGCCTTTAATAGAGTTTAAACGAATGAATAAATTTAGCTTTTATGTTATTATGAAGTTTTTTACTTTCAGCTGTAAAGGATTTTTATAGTTTTGTGGACTTAGGCAAAAGGAGATGTGTATCAAAGCTAATACAGATTTCAGCTTTTGTGAATTAAAAATAGAAACTCTATAATATATTCATCAATGCAGGAAATTAAAATGGTGTCTTTTTCTTTATAAAAGTGGAAAATCAGTCATTATACCTTTTAATAGAGATTAAATGAATAAAATCACCTTTGAACATAACATAAATTTGACATTTTCATTATCTTTCCCCAGGTGTGGTTCTTGGCATGATGTTAACATTACCTTCGATTAGTAATTAAGTCTGGTTGTGAGAACTTTTGTTTCTCACTAGAGTCTAAGTTCTCCAGGTCACCTCTAGGTATTCTTGGTAGCTAGTGCATAGTAGGCCCCAAGAGCTGTGATTTGCACAAATGAAAAAACTTGGTGGTATGATCCCATAAATCTGTTTGAGAGGGAAAGGGAGGCACCTACTATGTGCTGGGCATCCTGATTATCCTTGTCACATCACACTGTATCTGTGGTACTAGCTTAGTTTACACGGAGTTATCTGTATGTATAGAACCCTTAGTCCTTCAAGAACAGGGGACAGACCAAATCCTGTCATAGCCAAGCCTATTGCAAGGAGAAACCATAAAGTATTTCCTTGTCCTTGTTGGTGGTTCCCTGATTTCAAGAACTTCCCAGGACAGGGAATGACCTTGCATTGTTCCCAGAGTTCACTCCAATGGGATTAGCCTTGGAAGAGCTTCTTGGTTTTTGTCTAAGTCTTCCTGGCTCATTTCAGAGTCACTTTTGGCCCAGGCGAGGTGAGGAAAAGCTCTGTCCCAGAAGTTCAGGTCAGGGTCATGAACCCACTTCTTTCTAATTATGTTCCAGGGTCAGGTTATCCAGAGAGTGGCTTCTGCGGTTAGAAAACTACTATCAAATCCAGCCCGAGCAACCCTAGACAGCTTACCTCATCTCTCCATGCAAATGAAAATTCTCATATCTGCCTTGTAGGTTGAGAATGAAATGAACTTATTTATATGCAACCTGCTGGCAGACTGTATCAGTTATCTGTTGTCCCAGGGGTGCTTGGTAACAGATGACCACAAAACCTCAGGGGCATATAGTTATAAGTGTTTATTGCTCATGTGTTTGATTCTGCTGGGGGTTGGCTAGATGGTTCTTCAGATCTAGGCTGGGCTTGCTCATATGCCTGTGGCTTGTCTATCTGTTGGCTGGCTGATCTAGGCTGGGACAAACCACACGCTTCTCATTCTCTGTCAGGGTAGCCTGGGCAGAGGTTCAAGAGAATAAGCCCTAATGAGCAAGCCCACTGCAAGTCTCTGCTTATGATGCATCTGCTAACACCCCAGAGGCTGACACAAGAATGAGTCAAGCATCAAAGAGTGAGATGGATCACCCTGCCAATGAAGGGAGGCCACAGCAGGCTATATGATGAGAGGCATGGATACAAGAGGGGGGAAGAATTGGGGACATTTTGTAATATACCCCAGTAGATATTGAGTGGCTTTAAGGAACAACCGTCAGATTTTTGGCTATCCGGCATCTGAACTTCTTTCCTACCTTTGGCGTATTCCCCACCTCATAGGTCTTAATGAAAGGCAGAACCCATCTCCTCCCGAGGAAGTGAAAAAACCCGAGATCCTTGCTTTTCTGTGTTTCCATGCCTTTAGTGTCCAACCCCACCATCTAGTCCCAACTCCCCTGATGTACCTGCCTGGACCCTGAATCTGGACCTGGGATGCAAAGAAGCATGGAGAATCCACCAGGTGGTGGTGGCATTGATGGAGGCCTTGCACAGTTTTAGGGCAGAAATGTCAGGCGTGTTAATGACGGTTCCCTATGAGTAGTAGAATGATCGCATCAGTGGTCCCAACTTGTCACCCCCTGTATCAGGTCCTTTGTTGTGTGGTTTTGCAGTTTCCTCACTAAAGAGGCTATTTCCCTAGTCAAGCTTGTATTGTGACTTGCTTTGGCCAATAAGGTGATGGTGTTGCCAGTTCTGAGCCTCAAGAGATATTGCGTGCCTTTGCAATTCCTCTGCTCCTCTGCCATTGCCATGAGAATACACCTGGTCTGGACATGTGGGCAGAGCTGAGTCATCCCAGTCACCCCAGGCGACACCAGCCCAGGAGAGCTAATAGCAGCCAAGCTGGAGTCTCACGAGTGCTCCAGTCAAGATTCCAAAGCTGCCTCCCAGGCCCTGAGTGTCCCAGACACATGAGCAACAAACACTTATTATCCTCTTTCACAGAGTGTTTGCGGCTGTCGGTTAGACAGCATTATTGTAGAAACAGCTAAGGGATACTTGTTTCCACTGCCAGACTGTGTGCTGGGATTTTGAGTGGTCCTGGCTGTCTGGCATCTCTTTGTTCCTGTCCATTTTCAGAGCCTGGGCCTCCAGAATTCTTGGCGATTAAGCAAGTTATCCAGGATCTTTTCAGCAAATGCCCTTGCCAGAGCCAGTTTCTGTTTTCCATATTGAAGAACTCTGTCTAGTCCCGTGCAAAGATCGTGCTCTTATTATTATTCTCCCATTTCTGCCTCTGTTTGAACTGGCACTTATCTTCCTGAACTTGTTTCCTTCCTGAATTAAAGAGCGTCTGACACTCTTATCTTCCCCAAGAAGCCTCTCTTGACTAATTGGGAGGCGCTGGTTTCTCCTTGTATCTTCTCTTCTTTGAGTGCCAGCATCTTCTCAGACTCACTTGTCACTGTCTTCCACCATGCTCAGAGCAGCAATGAAGCAACTGCCATTGTTCTCATGGAAATGATTCATCTGTTAGATGTTTACAGAATTATCAGTGTTTGTTCATGTCATCATTACCTATTATAGAGAGTAAGTGTGCAGTGGACACAGATGGTGTTTATTTAACTGGTTTTTTGTACACCACATAGACATTCTGTTGATTCAGGTGAGTAGATCAGCCCTTTGGTGATGATGAGTAATCAGATACTGGACAGAGACAGGCAGTTGGTGGCCAGTCTAATTTGCTTCCAAAGAGATTGCCTGAACTGAGCCGTGACATTAGAATCGAAGAAGTGGTTTGGGACCCTTGGCATATTGAAAAGAGTGTGGACCTTGGTGCCAAAGGGCCGAGTTTGCATCCCAGCAGTGTGCCTTGGGAAAATAACTTAGACTCTCGAACCCCCTGTTTCCTGAGCTCTAAAATGGGGACACAAACCAATACTGTCCCCGTTCATTGGTCTAAGTTGTTGTGACAATCAAAAGAAACACTGCTCACAAATGTGATTTGTAAATTGTAAAAAAAAAAAAAAAAAAAAAAAAAAAGTCTAAGAGCAAGGGAATAATGATGGATGCTAACTATTGGGCTCTTTGGACCCCAGTTTCACTTTTTTTTGGAGGCCAGGAGAAGATGAGAAGTCAGTACAGGCCAGGAGTCTGGAGTCAATGTCCAGGTAGTTACTGGGTAATAAATTTCTCACCCTGGTCTGGAACCAATAGCCACAGACCTGACCATGCTAGGCTGGCAGGCAGGGATGAGGAATCCGCAACATGCACATATCAGGGCATAGGGCAGAGTAACGCCAGCCAGCATGGTTCTCTGATTTTTCTTAAGCAAGAAGACTGGGTGAGAGTGAGTCCTCTAAGTGTAGTAGGGAAGTGAGTGTTAGAGAGGGCTTATATCAGAGAAGAATTGATTTTGACCATGACTAATAGAGACCTGGAAGGTAGTGGCTTAAACAATTATTCAAGATTTTATTTTGTCACCTAAAGAGAAGTCCTGAGGTGGGCAATTGAGGGCTGATGTGGTAGCTCCATGAACAGAGACCCAGGCTTCTAGAAATCCCCTCTGTCTATTCTTATGGTTTGGTCCCCTTTTTTTGCATGTTATTTATTTATTAATAATTTAAATTAAAAAAAATTGAAGTATAGTTGATTTACAACACTGTGTTAGTTTCTGGTGCACAGCAAAGTGAGTCAGTTATATATATATTTATGCATGTATATAAAAATGCATGTATATATGCTTTTCCAGATTCTTTTCCGTTATAGTTTATTACAAGATATTGAACATAGTTCCCTGTGCTATACAGTGGGCCCTTGTGGTTTATCTATTTTATATACAGTAGCTTGTATCTGTTAATCCTTAACTCCTAATTTATCCCTCTCCCCCCTTTCCCCTTTGGAAACCATAAGTTTGTTTTCTATGTCTGTTTCTGTTTTGTAAATAAGTTCATTTGTATCATTTTTTACATTCCACATATAAGTGATATCATACGATATTTGTCTTTCTCTTTCTGACTTAATTCACTTAATTCACTTAATTCACAATTCTCTAGGTCCATCTGTGTTGCTGAAAAAGGCATTGTTTCATTCTTTTTCATGGCTGAGTAGTATAGTGTGATCCTTTTTTTCATAAGCTCTCAAGATAGCTGCCAGGGCACCAGCAGTTATGTCTGTATCTCAGGCAGGAAGGATGGGAGAGGGTACTCACCAGCTAAGTCATTCCCCTTTAAAGACCTTCTCAGAAAACACCTTCTAGTGACTTCTGCTTGCTTCTCATTGGTTAAGGGAGGCTGGTAAAAGTGCCTTTCTAGCTGAGCATACTGTCACCTCCAAAGAGAATTGGAGTTCTATTAGTAAGGAAGTATGGGGGCAATCAGCTGTCTCTTCCATGGGATTCTTACGCTCTGACACCCCAGTATCATGACGCACAGTCCTCAGAGGGAAATGTGACATTCGGAAACAGTATAGCGTTATTGGCTAGGAGTCTGAATTAGGAGGACAGATTGTCCTGGTATCAAATTTGCCTCCATCACTTGTACATTTGTACAAATGAATGGCACTTAAATAAAATGAAATGCAGCATATCCAGTCTCACAAAGTGGAGAAAATTAGGGTCATCGTTTCTAATTCTGATTTAAAGAGCCCTATAATTCATTGATGAATTCATTCATCCATTTATGTACTTCTCAAATGTATATTTATTTATTTTGGGGAGGGATTCATTTTCCTACCCCCACAGCTTTATTGAGATATAATTGACATGTAACATTGTGTAAATTAAGGTGTACAATGTGCTGATTTGATACACGTATATATTGAGAAATGATCACCTCACCTATTACCATTCTTTGGCGTGTCGAGAACATTTAAGATTTACTCTCTAAAATGATGGAATGCCTCAGGAATTTGTGTGTCATTCTTGCACAGGGGCCATGCTATGTTTTGACATCTTTCCAGTTTTAGTACATGTGCTGCTGAAGCGAGCTCTAGGAAATATTCATTGAGAATCTATCGTGTACCAGGTAACATGTTAGGTTCTGAGGAACCTTGATGGTCTCACAGTCTAATGAGGGAATGGGGCCGGGGGAAGAGACAGGTAAATATATAATTACAGCAATAGTCAAAAAGTATCATGACATACTGTTGGTAAAGCTGTACTATCACCTACTGGTGAGAACAGAAATTAGGAAAGGACATTTGGCAATATTTATCAAAATTGCAAGTGTGCATATCTGTGGACCCAGCGATTCCATTTCAGGGAGCCTATCCGAAGGAAATAATGGTGCCAAATATCATAAGCACGGATTATTTATTGCAGCATTATTTGTAATACAAAAGATTGGAGGCAACCAAAATGTCCCTAGATTATGGTACCTCCCTGTAATGGAATGCCACAGAGCTCTCTAAAATAATGAAGCTGGATACAGAAAGATCTCCAAAATATGCTAAAGTGCAGGCGCGGAGCAGTGTAAAAGCGTTTGTGTAAAAAGGAGGGAAGGAAAGAACATACCTAAGTATATATACATCGAATATCCCAGGAAGGATACTGAAGGAATTGTTATTAGTAGCCGCTGTGGAGGAGAACTAGGTGTCTATAGGATAGGGTTATATATTCTTTTACCTTTCAAATTACCAATTGTGTGAACATATTGCTTTTCAAAAAACAAAAAAAAGTTTAAACTTTTAAAAAGGAAATAGTTACATCGAATGAGCCAAGTACAAATGGAAGTATGTGTAAAGTGCTCTTGGGATGCCAAGTAGATTTGTGTATTATAAGACATCTGATGGGGAGAGTTGGCGTCAGAATAGGTAACTTTTAATATTCTCAGAATCCTGTGTTTCTGTGATGATAAAAGGAGACATTAGAGGATGGCTGAATTCCTTTCAAATGCTAGAATTATGTGATTCAATGGTTTTAAGAAATTGAAGAAGCAGAGGTTTGTGTATATGTGTGTGGGGGAAGGGAGAGCTTTAATAATTAAATGCTAAGAGTGCACCCAGTAACTGTCCCATCAACAAGGAAAGACAGTTCATCTATGCACATCTTCTTCAGGGCGCAGAGGGAAGAAGGCCTGCTTCCTGTGCTCATGGGCGTGGTGCCTCCTGCTAGCTGCTCAGGTACTGCTGTGTCTCTTTAAAGCAAACCCAGGCGAGTAAATTTAGTACCAGAAGTGGGAGGCTTCTGCATAACTAAAGATTTTCCCTTTGTTTTCTTGATCTATATGTTTCTCTGAGCACACCAGCTATTTTGTTAGCCTCCCACTGTGGGAAAGATGCAACTTTGTGACTTTGGCAGTTGTCAAGGAGATCTGAAGGAAAAAACTTAGCCAAGATTTATTAGGTGATTTATCTCAGTTTTTAATAAACCAGGGAAGAAATGTTACGAGCCAAGGAGCGGTACTGGGAAAAACAAGCCAAGGCCAGAGACAAAAATAACCCACAGAAAAGAGGCTTGCCTGCAGCAAACAGGATGCCAGGATGACTGCCAGCCCAGACTCCTTTGGGAGGCTTGGCCTCCCCCAACAGAGGTTCCCAAGCTGTCTGGGAAGGCTCCCCTCTTGAACAAGGGAGCCGGGGATCCCTTGTTCCCGGGGCAGGAACAAGGGGCAGGCCCAGTGGATCTGCAACACACACACTGACCTAATTCACTGGAGTTCATCCATGGCTGGGCTTCTGGGTACCACAATCTCTTCTGGTTTCTTGCAGAGGTTTGTGACCTCCATATGGTCAGATGTGCTAGGTGTTTTTTATCCCAATCTGAAAGGCTGAGTTATGCACAAGTCATGCTTAACACTTTTCCATTTTAATCCCTCAGGCTTCCTAGAAAGGCTGTGGGGCCATTCCTCCAGGGAAACGGAGTCCCATTCGTTGCCAGGTCCCTAGGACACCTCCTGGGTGAGCAGGAATCGCGAGTGTCTGCTGTACGCTTAAGATGGTTCCCAATGAAGGACTCATCCTCCCCTCAGTCAGGTGGAAGGACTCCAGGTTCCCAAGTTCAGAAGCCATCAAGAAGGGCATATCCTGGGGAGGCCTGACGGTCAGCTGCCCCCCCTCCCCCACTCTGCCCTCTGTCCCTGAATTTCAGAGTGACGATGAATCTGCTTCTTGCCAGACTAGGTCTTCCACACAACTAACTAAACTATCCTCCACCACATGCCTTAAACATTTTTTGTGTGTGTGCTAAGATGTATATAACATGAAATCAACCTTTAGCCATTTGTAAGTCTACAGTCCATTAGGTATATTCACATCATTGTACAACCATCACCACCATTCAGAAATTTTCATCTTTCCAAACTGGAACTCTGTGTCCCTTAAACAATAACTCCCTACCCACCTCCCCAAGCCCCTGGCAACCACCATTCTACTTTCTGCCTTTATGAATTAGACTACTCTGGGTACCTCATTTGAGTGGGATCATACAGTACTATCCTCTTCTAACTGGCTCACTTCACTTAGCACGATGTTTTTAATGTCCATCCATGCTGTCCTGCCTCCCATCCCCTCTTTAGTTTTTGTTCCCATCCCCACAGGCTCTGCTCTCTCCTCCCCTTCCAAATTAGGAGTTTGGGATTAACATATACACACCACTATATATAAAATAGATAAACAACAAGGACTTACTGTATAGCACAGGGAACTATATTCAATATCTTATAATAACCTATAATAGAAAAGAACCTGAAAAAGAATATATATATATAAAACTGAATCACTCTGCTGTACACCTGAAATTAACACAATATTATAAACCAACTATACTTCAATTTAAAAAGTAAAATAAAATAAAACCGGTACCCTTGCTTGAACTGATTTTAAGGTCACATCCTGACAGAAATTATGATAAGAGTATCAAGAAAGATACAAGGAAGCAGTAAAAGAAAGAGACCAGGAGACGAGAGGAAGGTATTCACAGAGCTCCTCCTGACTTAATTGAAACCGGGTGCCCTTGGAAGCATCCATCCCCCACAGCCCTTTCTTTTGGGGCGGGCGGTGGGCAGCTCCCCTCCCCCAGACTGTTCCTTCCCCCGCTTTAGGGAACTGTCCGGGGTCCTGCATTATGGAACAGCAGAATCAGAGCAGTGGGGTGCAGGAGCTCCACAAATATCAGTGCATTTCCTGACATCTTTACGTGAAAACAGCACGAGGGCTGGGGGAGCAGCAGAAGCAAGCCGCTTGCCTGTGTGGAGGGGACGCGCATTACCTCTTTAATATCTTTTTATTTTTTAACATCTTTATTGGAGCATAATTGCTTGACAATGTTGTATTGTCACCGTTTCTGCTGTATAACAAAGTGAACCAGCTATATGTATACATATATCCCCATATCACCTTCCTCTTGCGGTTCCCTCCCACCCTCCCTGTCCCACCCCTCTAGGTGGTCACAGAGCACCGAGCAGATCTCCCTGTGCTATGAAGCTGCTTCCCACGAGCTATCGGTTTTACGTTTGGTAGTGTATATATGTCAGTGCTACTCTCTTACTTCGTCCCAGCTTACCCTTCCCCCTCCCCGTGTCCTCAAGTCCATTCTCTACATCTGCGTCTTTATTCCTGTCCTGCCACTCGGCTCATCAGAACGATTTTTTTTTTTTTTTAGATTCCATATATATGCGTTAGCATACTGTACTTGTTTTTCTCTTTCTGACTTACTTCACTCTGTATGACAGACTCTAGGTCCATCCACCTCACTACAAATAATTCAATTTCCTTTCTTTGTATGGCTGAGTAATATTCCATTGTATATATGTGCCACATCTTCTTTATCCATTCATCTGTCGATAGACACTTAGGTTGCTTCCATGTCCTGCCTATTGTAAATAGAGCTGCAATGAACATTGTGGTATATGACTCTTTTTGAATTATAGTTTTCTCAGGGTATATGACCAGTAGTGGGATTGCTGGGTCATATGCTAGTTCTATTTGTAGTTTTTTAAGGAACCTCCATACTGTTCTCCACAGTGGCTGCATCAATTTACATTCCCACCAATAGTGCAAGAGGGTTCCCTTTCCTCCACACCCTCTCCAGCATTTATTGTTTGTAGATTTTTTGATGATGGACATTCTGACCGGTGTGAGGTGATACCTCATTGTAGTTTTGATTTGCATTTCTCTAATGATTAGTGATGTTGAGCATCCTTTCATGTGTTTGTTGGCAATCTGTATATCTTCTTTGGAGAAATGTCTATTTAGGTCTTCTGCCCATTTTTGGATTGGGGTTTTTGTTTTTTGTTATTGAGCTGCATGAACTGCTTGTATATTTTGGAGATTAATCCTTTCTCCGTTGCTTCATTTACAAATATTTTCTCTCATTCTGAGGGTTGTCTTTTCGTCTCGTTGATGGTTTCCTTTGCTGTGCAAAAGGTTTTAAGTTTCACTAGGTCCCATTTGTTTATTTTTGTTTTTATTTCCATTTCTCTAGGAGGTGGGACAAAGAGGATCTTGCTGTGATTTATGTCATAGCCTGTTCTGCCTATGTTTTCCTCTAAGAGTTTTATAGTGTCTGGCCTTACATTTAGGTCGTTAATCCATTTTGAGTTTATTTTTGTCTATGGTGTTAAGGAGTGTTCTTATTTCATTCTTTTATATGTAGCTGTCCAGTTTTCCCAGCACCACTTATTGAAGAGGCTGTCCTTTCTCCACTGTACATTCCTGCCTCCTTTATCAAATATAAGGTGACCATATGTGCGTGGGTTTATCTCTGGGCTTTCTATCCTGTTCCATGGATCTATGTTTCTGTCTTTGTGCCAGTACCGTACTCTTTTGATTACTGTAGCTTCGTACTGTAGTCTGAAGCCCGGGAGCCTGATCCCTCCAGCTCCGTTTTTCTTTCTCAAGATTGCTGTGGCTATTCAGGGTCTTTTGTGTTTACATACAAATTGTGAAAATTTTTGTTCTAGTTCTGTGAAAAATGCCATTAGTAGTTTGATAGGGGTTGACCTGAATCTGTAGATTGCTTTGGATAGTATAATCATTTTCACAATGTTGATTCTTCCAATCCAAAAACAGGGTATATCTCTCCATCTGTTTGTATCACCTTTAATTTCTTTCATCAGTATCTTATAGCTTTCTGCACACTGGTCTTTTATCTCCTTAGGTAGGTTTATTCCTAGGTAATTTATTCTTTTTGTTGCAATGGTAAATGGGAGTGTTACCTTAATTTCTCTTTCAGATTTTTCATCATTAGTGTATAGGAATGCAAGAGATTTCTGTGCATTAATTTTGTATCCTGCTACTCTAGGAAATTCATTGATTAGCTCTAGTAGTTTTCTGTTGGCATTTTTAGGATTGTCTATGCATAGTATCATGTCGTCTGCAAACAGTGACAGTTTTACTTCTTCTTTTCTGATTTGTATCTCTTTTATTTCTTTTTCTTCTCTAATTGCTGTGGCTAAAACTTCCCAAACTATGTTGAATAATAGTGGTGAGAGTGGGCAACCTTGTCTTGTTCCTGATCTTAGAGGAAACGGTTTCAGTTTTTTACCATTGAAAACGATGTTGGCTGTTGTTTTGTCATATATGGCCTTTATTATGTTGAGGTAGGTTCCTTCTATGCCTACTTTTTGGAGAGTTTTTTTATCATAAATGGGTGTTGAATTTTGTCAAAAATTTTTTGCATCTATTGAGATTATTTATTTATTTTTACATCTTTCCTGGAGTATAACTGCCCTACAATGGTGTGTTAGATTCTGCTTTATAACAAAGTGAATCAGTTATACATACACATATATTCCCATATCTCTTCCCTCTTGCGTCTTCCTCCCTCCCACCCTCCCTATACAACCCCTCCAGGGGGCCACAAAACACCGAGCCAATCTCCCTGTTCTATGCGTCTGCTTCCCACTAGCTATCTACCCCACGTTTGTTAGTGTATATATGTCCATGCCTCTCCCGTGCTTTGTCACAGCTTACCCTTCCCCCTCCCCATATCCTCAAGTCCATTCTCTACTAGGTCTGTGTCTTTATTCCTGTCTTACCCCTAGGTTCTTCATGACATTTTTTCCCCTTAAATTCCATATATATGTGTTAGCATATGGTATTTGTCTTTCTCTTTCTGACTTACTTCACTCTGTATGACAGACTCTAGGTCTATCCACCTCATTACAAATAGCTCAATTTCGTTTCTTTTTATGGCTGAGGAATATTCATTCCATTGTATATATGTGCCACATCTTCTTTATCCATTCATCCGATGATGGACACTTAGGTTGTTTCCATCTCCGGACTATTGTAAATAGAGCTGCAATGAACATTTGGTCCATGACTCTTTTTGAATTATGGTTTTCTCAGGGTATATGCCCAGTAGTGGGATTGCTGGGTCATACGGTAGTTCTATTTGTAGGTTTTTAAGGAACCTCCATACTGTTCTCCACAGTGGCTGTATCAATTTATATTCCCAACAACAATGCAAGAGGGTTCCCTTTTCTCCACACCCTCTCCAGCATTCACTGTTTCTAGATTTTTTGATGATGGCCATTCTGACTGGTGTGAGATGATATATCATTGTAGTTTTGACTTGCATTTCTCTAATGATTAATGATGTTGAGCATTCTTTCATGTGTTTGTTGGCAGTCTGCATATCTTCTTTGGAGAAATGTCTATTTAGTCTTCTGCCCATTTTTGGGTTGGGTTGTTTGTTTTTTTGTTATTGAGCTGCATGAGCTGCTTATAAATTTTGGAGATTAATCCTTTAGTTGCTTCATTTGCAAATATTTTCTCCCATTCTGAGTGTTGTCTTTTGGTCTTGTTTATGGTTTCCTTTGCTGTGCAAAAGCTTTGAAGTTTCATTAGGTCCCATTTATTTTTGTTTTTATTTCCATTGCTCTAGGAGGTGGGTCGTCTGCAAACAGTGACAGTTTTACTTCTTCTTTTCTGATTTGTATCTCTTTTATTTCTTTTTCTTCTCTAATTGCTGTGGCTAAAACTTCCCAAACTATGTTGAATAATAGTGGTGAGAGTGGGCAACCTTGTCTTGTTCCTGATCTTAGAGGAAACGGTTTCAGTTTTTTACCATTGAAAACGATGTTGGCTGTTGTTTTGTCATATATGGCCTATGTCTCTATGACATATATGTCTCTATGACATATATGTCTCTATGACAAGGTTGCCCACTCTCACCACTCTTATTAAGTGGGGTGTTAAATTCCCCACTACTCTGAATGTGTTACGGTGGATTTTCCCTTTTATGGCTGTTAGTATTTGCCTTATGTATTGAGGTACTCCTATGTTGGGTGCATAAATATTTACAATTGTTATATCTTCTTCTTGGATCGATCCCTTGATCATTATGTAGTGTCCTTCTTTGTCTCTTCTAATAGTCTTTATTTTAAAGTCTATTTTGTCTGATATGAGAATTGCTACTCCAGCTTTTTTTTTGGTTTTCATTTGCATGAAATATCTTTTTCCATCCCGTTACTTTCAGTCTGTATGTGTCTGTAGGTTTGAAGTGGGTCTCTTGTAGCCAGCAAATATATGGGTCTTGTTTTTGTATCCATTCAGCCAATCTGTGTCTTTTGGTGGGAGCATTTAGCCCATTTACATTTAAAGTAATTATCGATATGTATGTTCCTATTCCCATTGTCTTAATTGTTTTGGGTTCATTATTGTAGGTGTTTTCCTTCTCTTTTGTTTCTTGCCTAGAGAAGTTCCTTTAGCAGTTGTTGTAAAGCTGGTTTGGTGGTGCTGAACTCTCTCAGCTTTTGCTTGTCTGTAAAGGTTTTAATTTCTCTATCAAATCTGAATGAGATTCTTGCTGGGTAGAGTAATCTTGGTTGCAGATTTTGCTCCTCCATCACTTTAAATATTTCCTGCCAGTCTCTTCTGGCTTGTAGAGTTTCTGCTGAAAGATCAGCTGTTAACTTTATGGGGATACCCTTGTGTGTTATTTGTTGTTTTTCCCTGCTGCTTTAATATGTTTTCTTTGTATTTAATTTTTGACAGTTTGATTAATATGTGCTTGGCATATTTCTCCTTGGATTTATCCTGTATGGGACTCTCTGTGCTTCCTGGACTTGACTAACTATTTCCTTTCCCGCATTAGGGAAGTTTTCAACTATAATCTCTTCAAATATTTTCTCAGTCCCCTTCTTTTTCTCTTCTTCTTCTGGAACCCCTATAATTTGAATGTTGGTGCGTTTAATGTTGTCCCCGAGGTCTCTGAGACTGTCATCAGTTCTTTTCATTCTTTTTTCTTTATTCTGCTCTGCAGTAGTTATTTCTACTATTTTATCTTCCAGGTCACTTATCCGTTCTTCTGCCTCAGTTATTCTGCTATTGATCCCATCTAGAGTATTTTAAATTTCATTCTTTGTGTTGTTCATCGTTGTTTGTTTCATCTTTAGTTCTTCTAGGTCCTTGTTAAATGTTTCTTGCATTTTGTGTATTCTATTTCCAAGATTTTGGATCATCTTTACTATCATTATTCTGAATTCTTTTTCAGGTAGACTGCCTATTTCCTCTTCATTTGTTTGGTCTGGTTGGTTTTTATCTTGCTCCTTCATCTGCTGTGTGTTTTTGTGTCTTCTCATTTTGCTTATCTTACTGTGTTTGGGGTCTCCTTTTTGCAGGCTGCTGGTTTGTAGTTCCCGTTGTTTTTGGTGTCTGTCCGCAGTGGCTGACATTGTTTCAGTGGGTCGTGTAGGCTTCCTGGTGGAGGGGACTAGTGCCTGTGTTGTGGTGGATGAGGCTGGATCTTGTCTTTGTGGTGGGCAGGTCCATGTCTGGTGGTGTGTTTTGGCGTGTGTGTGGACTTATTATGATTTTAGGCAGCCTCTCTGCTGATGTGTGGGGTTGTGTTCCTGCCTTGCTAGTTGTTTGGCATAGGATATCCGGCACTGTAGCTTGCTGGTTGTTGAGTGAAGCTGGGTGCTGGTGTTGAGTTGGAGATCTCTGGGAAATTTTCGCCGTTTGATATTATGTGGAGCTGGGGGTGTCTCTTGTGGACCAGTGTCCTTAAGTTGGGTCTCCCACCTCAGAGGCACAGCACTGACTCCTGCTGCAGCACCAAGAGCCTTTCATCCACACGGCTCAGAATACAAGGGAGAAAAAGTAGAAAGAAAGAATTAGTAGAAGTAGAAAGAAAGAAAGAAAGAAGGAAAGAAAGAAAGAAAGGAGGGAGGGAGGAAGGAGGGAAGGAAGGAAAAAAGAGAAGGAATATAAAGTAAAATAAAATAAAGTAAGATAAAATATAATAAATTTATTAAAATAAAATATTATTAAGAAAAAAAGAGAAAAAAGTAAAAAAAAAAAAAAAAGGACGAATAGAACCCTAGGACAAATGGTGGATGCAAAGCTATACAGACAAAATCTCACACAGAAGCATACACACACACACTCACAAAAAGAGGAAATGGGGAAAAAATCATAAATCTTGCTCTCAAAGTCCACCTCCTCAATTTGGGATGATTCGTTTTCAAAGGAGGTAAGGAAGGAAAGAAAGAAGGAAGGAAGAAGGAAAGAAAGAAAGAAAGAACGGAAGAAAGAAAGAAGATAAAGTAAAATAAAATAAAATTATTAAAATAAAGTTAAAAAAAAAACGGACGGATAGAACCCTAGGACAAATGGTGAAAGCAAAGCTATAAAGACAAAATCTCACACAGAAGCATACACATACACACTCACCAAAAGAGGAAAAGGGGAAAAAATAATAAATCTTGCTCTCAAAGTCTACCTCCTCAATTTGGGATGATTCGTTGTCTATTCATGTATTCCAAGATGCAGGATATATCAAGTTGTTTGTGGAGCTTTAATCCACTGCTTCTGAGGCTGCTGGGAGAGATTTCCCTTTCTCTTCTTGGTTCTCACAGCTCCCAGGGGCTCAGCTTTGGATTTGGCCCCGCCTCTGCGTGTAGGTCGCCGGAGGGCGTCTGTTCTTCGCTCAGACATGACGGGGTTAAAGGAGCCGCTGATTTCGGGGGCTCTGGTTCACTCAGGCGGGGCGGGGGAGAGTGGGGCATGGAGTGCGGGGCGAGCCTGCAGCTGCAGAGGCCAGCATGACGTTGCACCAGCCTGAGGCGCGCCGTGCATTCTCCCGGGGAAGTTGTCCCTGGATCCCGGAACCCTGGTAGTGGCGGGCTGCACCGGCTCCCCGGAAGGCGGGTGTGGGGAGTGACCTGTGCTCGCACACAGGCTTCTTGGTGGCGGCAGCAGCAGCCTTAGCATCTCATGCCCGTCTCTGTGGCCCGCGCTTTTAGCCGCGGCTCGCGCCCGTCTCTGGAGCTGCTTTACGCAGCGCTCTTAATCACCTCTCCTCGCGCACCAGGAAACAAGGAGAGAAGAAAAAGTCTCTTGCCTCTTCGGCAGGTACAGACTTTTCCCCGGACTCCCTCCCGGATAGCCGTGGTGCACTAACTCCTTCAGCCTGTGTGCACGCCGCCAGTCCTCTCCCTGCGCTCTGACCGAAGCCCGAGCCTCAACTCCCGGCCCCGCCCACCCAGGCGGTGAGCAGACAAGCCTCTCGGGCTGGTGAGTGCCGGTCGGCCCCGATCCTCTGTGCCGTAACCTCTGTGCTTTGCTCTCCGCACCCCTGCCGCTGTGCTCTCCTCCGTGGCTCTGAAGCTTTCCCACTCCGCCACCCGCAGTGTCCGCCCACGAAGGGGCTTCCTAGTGTGTGGAAACCTTTCCTCCTTCACAGCTCCCTCCCACTGGTACAGGTCCCGTCCCTATTCTTTTGTCTCTGTTTTTTCTTTTTTCCTTTTGCCCTACCCAGGTACGTGGGGAGTTTCTTGCCTTTTGTGCGTCTGAGGTCTTCTGCCAGCGTTCAGTAGGTGTTCTGTAGGAGTTGTTCCACGTGTAGATGTATTTCTGGTGTATCTGTGGGGAGGAAGGTGATCTCCGTGTCTTACTCTTCCGCCATCTTCCCGGAAGCCCTATTGAGATTATTATATGATTTTTATCCTTCAGTTTGTTAATCTGGTGTATCACATTGATTTATTTGTGTATATTGGAGAATCCTTGTGTTCCTGGGATAAACCTCATTTGATCATGGTGTATGATCCTTTTAATGTGCTGTTGGATTCTGTTTGCTAGTATTTTGTTGAGGATTTTTGCATGTATGTTCATCAGTGATACTGGCCTGTAGTTTTCTTTCTTTGTGACATCTTTGTCAAGTTTTGCTATCAGGGTTATGGTGGCCTCGTAGAATGAGTTTGGGAGTGTTCCTCCCTCTGCTATATTTTGGAAGAGTTTGAGAAGGATACGTGTTAACGCTTCTCTAAATGTTTGCTAGAATTCACCTGTGAAGCCATCTGGTCCTGGGCTTTTGTTTGTTGGAAGATTTTTTTTTTTTGCTGTACGCGGGCCTCTCACTGTTGTGGCCTCTCCCGTTGCGGAGCACAGGCTCCGGACGCGCAGGCCCAGCGGCCATGGCCCACGGGCCCAGCCACGCCGCGGCGTATAGGGATCTTCCCGGACCAGGTCACGAACCCGCGCCCCCTGCATCGGCAGGCGGACTCCCAACCACTGCGCCACCAGGGAAGCCCCCTGTTGGAAGATTTTTAATCACAGTTTCAATTTCAGTGCTTGTGACTGGTCTGTTCATGTTTTCTGTTTCTTCCTGATTCAGTCTTGGCAGGTTGTGCATTTCTAAGAATTTGTCCATTTCTTCCAGGTTGTCCATTTTATTGGCATAGAGTTGCTTGTAGTAATCTCTCATGAACCTTTGTATTTCTGCAGTGTCAGTTCTTACTTCTCCTTTTTCATTTCTAATTCTATTGATTTGAGTATTCTCCCTTTTTTTCTTGATGAGTCTGGCTAATGGTTTATCAATTTTGTTTATCTTCTCAAAGAACCAGCTTTTAGTTTTACTGATCTTTGCTATTGTTTTCTTCATTTCTTTTTCATTTATTTCTGATCTGCTCTTTATGATTTCTTTCCTTCTGCTAATTTTGGGGTTTTTTGTTCTTCTGTCTCTAATTGTTTTAGATGTAAGTTTAGGTTGTTTATTTAAGATTTTTCTTTTTTCTTGAAGCACCTTTTTAATCTCTTATTTTCCCTCCTGTCAGTCATGTGAGGGCTGATACAGCTGGAAACCCATTGGTGAAAACCCCACAGGTTGTTAATCAGGTGAACTGGCTGGGAGATAAGTGTTACCCAGAGCTGGCTCCAGTGAGGAGTGACCCAGTTTTATGGGGAGAGTCGGACTCTGATTTTTCTGTTCTTGTACTTAACGTGATTGGCCATTATTTCTAAGAAAAGGGAGCTGCCTGCAGCCTCTGTGTGGGATTTCTCTGGATGGGCTCCTGCAGCTTACATTGAGCCCTTCCTTTTGTCAGGTCATTTATGATGGGTTGGATTGGACACTTACAAACAAATAAGTTCTTTCCTACTTGATTCATCAAACAGTCTGTTGTTGGTTGTATTTTTATTGGCACTCTCAGTCTTAGCTACTGAGTAATGAAATATTGTTATTGTCGTTGAAGTAGCTGAGTTCGATGCCAGTGTTTATAGGGCTCTTGTGTTCTTGTTTTTTGTTGAGGGATGGGTGGAGGGGCGGCTAGTTCTTCCTTCACTGCCCTCCTAGAGGAAGAATGCCCAAGAGCAGACTCCAGGGTGGTCTGGGAAGGTGAGGAAATCAAGGAGGAGGAAATAGTCGGGTGGTCAAAATGGGCTTTGGTGTTTGACTCAACCTCTATTGACTGGCACATTCTGAAAGTGGTCTCAAGAAAGAGAGGAAGAAAAACAACCTGACAGAAGAGTTGCTGAATTCCAGGGTGTTGTTTGAGGCCAGCTGTCCGTCTGCATTTTGCTCCCTGCTTGACCTGCTTTACCACCCCGCCTCTGGGAAAGGGATCTTCCCTCCCCTTGGGAGTCTCTTTCCATAAAAAGGTCCTTGTGATCTGGAAATGTTCACTTTTGCCTCACCTGCTTCCCTGATGCTGTGTGCAAGCCCTTATGTTTATCATTTCCATATGAGGTGGAGAAAAGCCAGTCACCACCCTCAGTGGATGTACTCAGCCCCTATTAATCTAGAAAATGAACCTTCCTTCATGTCTTCTCCAAGCTTACCAAAAAGCCAGTTTCTTTACTGAAGGCTGGCACCCTTTGCCCACACCTACCTGTGAGATCTAGTTGGTTATATGCACAGGCTTTGTGTTTGCCAAACCTCCGAGCCGAGGGCGTGTTGTGTTAGTAATCTTTTAATCCAGGGATAGGGAGAGGGTCTGCTGTGAAGGAATAGGTGTGGCACAGTTTAGGGGATCCGAGTGAATGAGAACTGAAGTGCTGAAGAGTGCAGGGCCTGAGGCTGGGCTGCCTGGTGGAAATTCCAGTTCTGCTGCATGTTGGCTGGTTGACCTTGAGTCAGGTTCTGTTCTGTAAAATAGATTTTCACAGAACCTCCTTTGTAGAGCTTTGCAATAGGATTACAGATTATACCCTGTAAATGGCTTAACACAGCACCTGGGCTATGGGCCACTTAATGTTGGCTATTATTATCATTATCATCATCATCATCTTTATCATTATCTCTCATTTGCTAGACTGTGAGCTGCTTGAGGACAGGGGCTAGATTTACCTGTGCAAAGGAGGACTCTGCGAGAGTTTGTTGAAGGAATGAACAAAGGTTACTTAGTGACAGTCTTTCCTTTCTACCTATTTTTTTTTAACTTTTAAAAATTTATTTATTTTTAAATTTAAAAAAATTGAAGTATGGTTGATTTACAGTGTTTCAGGTGTACAGCAAAGTGATTCAGTTATACACATATACATATATTTCATTTTACTATATTATATTAATATTATTTTTCATATTCTTTTCCACTATAAGTTATTACAAGATATTGAATATATTTTCCTGTGCTATACAGTAGGTCCTTGTTGTTTATCTATTTTATATATAGTAGTTTGTACCTGTTAATCCCCAGCCTATTCTTTTAGGACTGATTCTTGAAGTTTCCTTTTATTTTATTTTTTTTTCCCTTCAATCTCAAAGACAGTAAAATAGTAAATGTTATTTTGGGGAAAAAGGAAGACAAAAATACTGACTCTCAATATCACCAAACTAATCATGTTTCTCAGTTTTTTCTGTTTCTATCTGGTCTTTCTTATAGTATTGGGTTGGCCAAAAAGTTCGTTTGGGGTTTTCTGTAAGATGTTATGGAAAAACCTGAACGAACTTTTTGGCCAGCCCAGAAGATTATTGTTTAAAAGTATTTACTCCCTAACCTCCACTTCCATGGGGAGAAGTATGCTTCCCTGCTCAGGTGATGTTGGACTTGGCCGTGTGACTTACTTTGGTCTCATGCGGTGTGAAGTGCACTTTCTTATGCCCTTATTTTGCTCAGCCACATGATTTACTTTGTTTTTGTTTTGGCTGCGCCAGGTGGCATGTGGGATTTTAGTTCCCTGACCAGGGATCAAACCCCTGCCCCCTTCAGTGGCAGCGTGGAGTCTTAATCACTGGACCGCCAGGGAAGTCCCTGATTTACTTTGACAGTGGGATGTGATGATGTGAACAGAGGCTTAAAGTGCACTTGTGCAGTTGGACTTGCTCTCTTGTACCACTGACATTGCCACACGAAGAGCTCCCCTCAGCTGGTGTTTCCCCTTCAGCCTGAGCCCTAGGACAGATGTGAGGAGCAGACCTGAGTCCAACCTGCATCAGGGACATAAGCCCAGCTGGACCACAGCAAAGCCGCCGAGGTAAGCCCAGTCTGAAAACATAGATCCATAGCTAAGTAGCAGACATATGAGGAATAAGTGCTTGTTGTTTGTTATGCAGCAGTAACTGACTGATACAGTTATACAATGTGAACATATTTTGACATAGGCACAACCAGAACAAATTATGTATTTCACTTTAATTCACTATGTATTGTATGATAGCTGGATTTCTCCTTGTTGCCATACAGTTTTAATAATTTTCAACTAGCGTCACAATGCTTTATTAGATTCATCTAGAAAATAATAAAATAGTAATACTGACTCACATCTTGGGGACTTCATGTGTGAGAGTTACAGTGTCTTGTATACATTTAATCCTTTCAACAATCCTAGGAGGTAAGCCTGACTCACCATTCCATCATCTCAGAGCTAGAGGTAGTGTGACATACACTGAAGAATATGGACTCTGGATTGAGGCTGCCTGGGTTCAAATCCTGGCTCTGCCAATTCTTAGCTGTGTGACCTTGGGATAATCACTTAACCTCTTATGGCTCAGTTCCTCAACTGTAAGGATGATCATAATAATACGACCTACCTTACAGAGTTGTAGTTGTAAAATTTTAATTAGTTAATATGCCTAAACACTTAGACTAGTGCCCAGCCTATAGAATTTGTGCTAGTTATCATGAAAGTTGAGGACACTGAATTTCAGAGACATTAGTAAATTATAGTAAATCAACTGTGTTACCTAGCTAGGGTACTTTAATGATTCCCACATATTGAGCAAGTATTGGGATTTTCAGGGTTTTTTTTCCTGGAAATTATAAAATAAAGATGCACAGAAAAATAAGTTGCCTTGGCTAATGTTGTTGGTGAACCGTTAAGCACTGTCCAGGGAGACAGGGACTCTTGGCTAACAGACTTTGGGTATTAAGGTTTCACTCTAAGTCCAATCTTAGGCAGAGAGAGAAATTAGGCTTCAGGGAGTTTAATACTTGATTCAGAGTCACATGGTAGTAAGAGGCAGGGAAAGGACAACTTGGGTTTTCTGACTCCAACCCCGGAGTTTTTATCATGGCACCAGGCAGTTTCTCTAAAAACAATAATTGTTCATTTAAAGGCAGAGGGAGCGATCCATTGAAGATTAATTTTGCTGTGTAGCAGGGTGACCCACTTAAAGCTTAGCTAGGGTTTTATTTTTCACTGCTCTAGCAAGACATGCTAAATATTTCCCTGGCTTGTGTTTGGGTTAGAGAATAAAAGGTGAGGAAGGGAAATTATTCCTCCCCCATTATGAATAAAGAGACTTCTCTCTCCCCTGGACTCTTGAAGGGCATCCGGTATCTCCTTTGATGTTACCATTCTCTATTGTTTTGAAAGCAGAAAGCCAGCAATGTTCATATTCCAGGGTCAAAGAGGTGAAGCTGTCTGGGGTTTCTTGGTTTTGAGGGTCTGAATCCTTCCATCACTACCCCAGTGTACTACTGAACAGAAGGGGAGTGGAGGAAATCTTTAATACTTGCAGTGTTGAAAAGGGAGATGATGGATGCCAGGTATGTGGCTGTGGATCCGTATGAGAGGAAAATGGAATAAACAGCTGTTTTGCTTGGCAAGCGATGGGCTCCTGACCCATTTCTGACTTGGTTCCCCCGGCTGAAGCCATGGTAGAAACAGCTCTTGCAGGAGTGAAAATGCCAAGGCCCTGGATACTAAGTGAGAGGCATCTGGAGCTGGCCTTGCAGTAGAGAGAGCGGAGGCATCCTCCCTCCCAGGACAGTGGATACCATGCTTGAAGCTGGACTGAGCCTAGGGTTGGCATCACCACCAATGATCCAGAAGCACTGTTGTCCCTGGAGCACCAAAAGGACACAGTGAGAAGCAAAGACAGCAGTGGTAATAGATGGCAGGGTGGACCCCGATGCTTACCCAGTCGGTGGGGAAGTTGGGCTGACTCTTTTCTCCTAAGATTTGTGATTCTGAGATTTGCATTTCCTATAGTAGTTCCTGGGGAGGCAGGTTTCCCAGCAGGAAGATAACCAGCATCACTTCCAATATGGCAGTGGGGGCAGGGATGGGGAGGGTGGCAAGATCTTGGGTTTCTTCTGATTTGACTTGAAGACACAGAGAGAGGGGAACATCTTTGCACCAGGGTGTTGTGAAGCTCTCCAAACCAGGTAGTCATAGCTCCTAGGAGTTAAGAGAACATTAGCAATGTCCTTGTTTTTCAGAAGGAAAAAAATCAAGCATGCCTTCTTCTGATTGAGCCATAGTATTTCCTCAACACACCCAGGAAAGCAATGGCAAAGGAGATGAAATTTTAAGTGTGAATTGCTTTTATATTCACATGAAAACTACCAAACGTGGTTCATATTACAAAATATTAAAAAAAAAAAGCATACAGAATATTTAATGACATGGAAAGATGTTCCCAACATAGGGCCCAATGAAAAAGCAAGTTCATTACCAGGATGTTCAGTGTGATCTTCTTTTGCAACACTAGACAGATAGATCTCTGCAGAGGAAAAAGTCTGAAAGATGTATTCCAACACGCTCCCTGCGCTTATTCTTGGACGCAATAATGGGTGCTTTTTGTTTCTCCACTCTGCTTGTCTGCACTGTTTGAATATTTTTATGATAAACAGGTATTGCCTTTGTAATAAGAAAAAAGTACAACATAGGTTTTTATTTTTAAAAACTGAACGCACATCTAAACAACAACAAAAACCCTGCCGCCTTTGTGTTCAGGATGGCGGACATGGTAGAGCTCTTTCATCTAACAGGGGTGTAGATGTCAGGGCTGGAGGATAATGACTCAAAGCTGGTGGAAACGTGGCCTGCGGAACAAGTTTCAAACAGGAAAGTGCTTGTGGGTGACCTCTGAGGTCAGCTGCGGAGCTTACTACAGATTCCACAAAAAGAGAAAGAGAATCCAAAAGGGGTGGGGTTGGGTCGGTTGCCTGGGCGTGTCCCAGTTTAAACAAAGTGGCTTTGATGTGCGTCCCAGTGGGCTGGCACAGGAATGCAGGGCCCTGCTTTCTCCCGCAGCCATTAGAGAGTCGTAAACATCCATCTCCAAAGGGAAGATGATCAACTTCATATCAGCCACAAAGGAAAGATTTACAGGTGATTTCCCCCTCCTAGTACAGCAGTGTGATTAAGCATATGTTTGGAAGGATGTTTTTTTTCCCCCTCTTTCCTACGCTATAAATAGAGATGCTTTGTTTTTCTCTCATTCCCGGTGATGTTTATAATGACTTTTGTAGACACAGACTGATATTTGGTGCTTACAATGTGCTTTCCTCACATCTGTCAGGAGAGTGAGGCATATGGACTCTGCTGTTCCCCACTCTGAGATGATGGGAGCTGCTAAGGTGCAGGGTTCTGGGCTGTGCTGGAGATCTGCTGGCCGTAAATTTCTGCAGACCCCACAGTGCCTCCTCCTAGGCCCAGCCCAGATGGCCCTAGGGAGGGGTGGACTGTGTGGGGGGGAAGGGAATACGCCCAGCCCCATTTTTTGGATCAATTAGCTAAGGGAATGCCTTGGGAGGGGATGGGGTTCGTTTTAAGTCCAACCATCTTGAAAGCCCTTTTATTAAGACAACAGCAGTGGGGTGCCAAGACCTTGACCTGAAGTCAAACATTTGTTGGTTCAGATCCACGCCCTGCCGTAGACTGGTTGTGTGATCTTAGAAAGTGTAAGAAGTTTCCTGGAAACTTCATTTTATTTTTAATTGAAGTGCAGTGGATTTACAATGTTGTGTTAGTTTTGAAACTGCAGAAATGTGTCTCGGGGGGTTCCGAGGAGCTCCGGTTCTTTATGTCTCAGCACAGAAAGAATTCAGTGAGAGGCAAAATGATAGATAAGAAGTGATTTATTACAATAGGACACTTGTGAGGTTTATAAGCAAGCGGGCAAGGGAATGCCACGCTGAGAACTTAGTGGGCTACAGTTTTATAATCAAAGGAAAAGTGGGGAGGGGAGGAAGACCACCTTCCTCCTCATTCTTGAGTAGATGTCAAGCTTCCATCACCAGCTCTTCCTCCATGTCAGGCGGGGGAGTTTTTTGTCCCTACGTGGTCAAGCTGGGACTGTCATGGCGCAATGGAAATGAGCAAAAAGGCAGTGACATATACTAAAATATGGTAAATCATCTCAGGTTTTAGTATAATGTTACCTTTTCCTTATATTTTTGTTTTTCATGTGTGCAGAGGAGCATGTCCTAGGAATCATTAACTTACTGAACTCACTGGGCAGGGTGTGGGTCTCATTCCACCATTGTTTTATTGTTTGCGGGCATGTCTCATGCTTCTGTTGCATGGATTTTTCGCTAAGCAAGCCTACTTGGTTTTTTGGTTAAGTAAAACCTGCTTTCTTGAGTGATCATTAACTTATGGGAGTCTCCCATAATTTTTTCTCTACTTACAATCCCCTAGTGGGATTAACTATTTAATCACCTACTTTTTCAGATTCTTTTGCATTGTAGGTTATTACAAGGTACTGAATATAGTTCCCTGTGCTATACAGTACATCCTATTGTTTATCTATTTTATATATAGTAGTGTGTATATTTTGATCCCAAACTCCTAATTTATCCCTCCCGCCACCTTTCCCCTTTGGTAACCATAAGTTTGTTTTCTAAGTCTGTGAGTCTGTTTTTGTTCATTTACAGAACATGTTCATTTGTATCAATTTTTTAGATTCCACATATAAATGATGTCATGTGAAATTTGTCTTTCTCTTTCTGATTCACTTCACTTAGTATGATCATCTCTACATCCACCCATGTTGCTGCACATGGCATTATTTCATTCTTTTTTATGGCTGAGTAATATTCCATTGTATGTATGGACCACATCTTCTTTATCCGTTCATCTGCTAAAGACTTAACTTTTGACATCTGTAAACCAGGGGTGACCTTCTTGCATTGGAGGTGGTATACAGTATGCTAAATGAGAGTCCTTTCAGTGCTTCAGCTGAGATAGGTGCTGATGACTCCAGAACCCAGAGTGAGGTGCTAGTGAGGCCAACTAAGCAGGACTTGCAAGGAGGTACAAACCCTACCTGAGTACCTACCCAGAGAGAGCACTTAGTGTGTGTGTGTGCCTCCCTCAGAATCTCACATGTGAAAACCTACAGGTCAGAGCCCATTTTATATATATATATATATATATATATATATATATATATATATATATTTTTTTTTTTTTTTTTAATTAATTTATTTTATTTATTTATTTTTTTTTGGCTGCGTTGGGTCTTTGTTGCTACCTGCAGGCTTTCTCTAGTTGTGGTGAGCGGGGGCTACTCATTGTTGTGGTGCGCGGACTTCTCATTGCGGTGGCTTCTCTTGTTGTGGAGCACAGGCTCTAGGCATGTGGGCTTCAATAATTGTGGCTCGTGGGCTCTAGAGTGCAGACTTAGTAGTTGTGGCATGTGGGCTCAGTAGTTGTGGCACATGGGCTTAATTGCTCCATGGCATGTGGGATCTTCCCGGACCAGGGCTCGAACCCGTGTCCCCTGCATTGGCAGGCGGATTCTTAACCATTGCACCACCAGGGAAGCCCGCATTATATTTTTTAAAAGTGTTTACTAATGTGATGGGCAAAAAATGAAATCTCATTGTTCGGGTTTGCATTAGCAATTTTGATTACTGTAAAATGTAACATTTATTAGGATGTTTATTGACCATTTGTATTTCTCCCCTGGCTCTTGACCTCTTTGTGTTTTCAAATTTTTCCATTAGCCTCTCTTAAACCAGTTAAATTTAACTGTGTGTTCTAATGTGCACCAGTCTGCAAAAGAAGAGGCAACATTCCAAATAGCACTGATTTCCAGCTCAGTAGAAAGAACCTGGTGAGCCCTACACTTCCTTTTCCCACAGGGAAATCAGAACCTGTGCACATTCTTCTCCCACTAGACCCTTTTCAGGTTTAACAACACAACAGTAGGTAGAAGAAATAAACAGTCAAGGACAGAAAATACTCAAGAAAAAAGCAGAACTTGTAATGGAAAAATACACTCTTACCCACAGATCTTCAAAAAAGGAAAATTAACTGCTTGGGGGATGGGCTCATCTTATTGCCATGTGGCCCCAGGAGCAGAAAGGGGCAGATGGTCATTCTGCAGACAGTGCAGGACCCCAGAGACAATTGCTTCAGCCTTTTAAGGGTGAGTTATTTGTTTCACTCCAAGGCATCAAGAAACAATTCCAGCATTGTCAACAGCATTTTCATGTCCTGGCCCAACATTTTTAGAGAAAGATCTTAAATTATTTTGTCATCAGATCAAGCTCAATTCCATCTCTCAACAGAGGATAAAAGAGCTGGCCTTTCAGAAGTCATGAGGGTGGGGCCCTCAGACTTTACAGAGCTTTACAGAGGAGACCCAGGGTTTGGAGAATCTTGTAAAGCAAAATATCTGTTCCTCTCACCATTTCTTACCTTCAGAGAATTTCTGCAGCTTATGTAATAGGAAGTCAAGGGGACAAAAGGTATCTCACTGTCTTCCTTTGGTTCAGTCAATACGATATGAGGGGTGGGGTAGGAGAAGCCACAATATGGATCTTATTTTACCTTTCGTCCCCCAAAGTCTTTGGCAGCTGTTTGAGTTATTGAAGGCACCAAATCTCTCCAAATTCTCCCAACCCAACATAGATGACAACTTTGGTGAACACTAGTACTCTCCAATAAGCTAAGGTTGCAAGAAAGAAAGAAACCAGAATCCTTGACGTTTTGTACCTTGGCTATTTTAGAAGCTTTTTGGAGCCTGTTTCTATGAGCTATGTTTCCAGAAAATAATTAGCAGCAAATGGAGGCGTCGCAGGAAAGCTTGGGGGACACTGAGCAATGTCCATGGACCATTAACTAGGGAGAGTTTCTTGGAGAAATGGAGCCAGCATCTTGTACCAGTTCCATTTTCCTAGTTGTCTCCTGGTTGGGTGCCTGGAAGAGATAAAATTGAAATTTGACTTCCTGGAGGTAGGAAAAGGAGAGTCCTGGTCATATAATGGAGGAGGAAATAGGATATTTCTGTGGTCTTCTCTCCACAGTTATGCCTGCTCTGTTGCTCCCAGAGTCACACTCTGTTGGGTCCAGCACTTTGGTGAATGTCTTTGTTGGCTCTGGCTGCCATAACAAATATCATAGACTGGGTGACTTAAACAACAGAAGTTAATTTTCTCACTGTTCTGGAGGCTGGAAGTCTGAGATCAGGGTGCCAGCATGGTTGGGTTCCTGTGAGAGCCCTCTTTCTGGTTTGTAGATGGCTGTCTTCTCACTGTGTCCTCACTTGGCAGAGAGAGAGAAAGAGAGGGAGAGAGAGAGGGAGGGAGGGAGAGAGAGGGAGGGAGAGAGGGAGGAAGAGAGAGGGAGAGAGAGCTAGCGAGCATGCTAGCACTTTGGTATCTCTCCTCAAAAGAGCACTAATCCCATCATGAGGGCCCCACCCTCATGACTTCTGAAAGGCCCTACCTCCAAACATAACACATTGGGGGTTAGGGCTTCAACATGAATTCCATATGAACTTGGGGGGTGGTGGGACGTAATTCAGTCCACAGCAGTGAAGTTGATGGAAACAGTCCTGATATAGTTCTCCTTTGAGGACTTTGCTCCTCCTCCTGTCTCGTCTCTATTTCCACAATTTCTTGGCTCCTCTGTGTGTAGTGTTAGGTCCTGAGGCAGAGATTCTCTCCAGTACCTTGCCAGCAGAGACAAGGAGCTGCAGCTGTGGTTATAGGACTTCTTACCTCCTCATCGTGAAAGTGATGTTGGCTATATCTTTGTAAGTTGTTAGTATTTCTTTAGCATACCTCCCAGCGCACCATGGTTCAATGCCTTGAACCAAGCCAAGCACGCTGGTGAACAAGGAGAGCAAGTCTTCCAGCCCATCTGGGAGCCATAGGATCAGGAGTGGACAAACTTTTTTGTTTTGTAAATGGTCAAGTAATACATATGAAAGGTTCTGTAGGCCATACCAATAGGCTCTGTCATCACACTATGAAAGCAGCCATAGACAATATGTAAATGAATAGAGTTCTGCTCTTCTCCAATAAAACATTATATCCAAAAAAACAGGCCTCGGGCCATTCTGGCCCAGGGCTCATAGTCTCTGACCCTGAGTCCCTCTCACTCTCTTTCCTGCTCCCTCTCTGCTCCCTTCTCTATGCCAGCAGTGACCTGTTAAATATCTCTTTGACTGCCTTCATCTCCTTTGTTTTCATGAAAAGTGTCTTCGTCTCTGCCTTTAGAGCTTGCACCTATTCTGCTGGTGGTTGGTTTGGAGGTTCCTTATCTGAAGAGTGAGCCCATGATGAGCTGTGAGCTGGCCCCTTGTCTGTACAAGACAAAAGCCAATCAGGCAGAACAAGATGATGATTGTATGGTTTTCTTTCTGCTTTGGACTGTTTCAGGAACTTGGATGCCCTTTTCAGTGCATTCATCACCCCTGGGGAGACTCTGGAGCCCATTGATCAGTGGCCATCAGTCTAGTCCTGGTTGCCAGGCACTTGTAGCTATGGTAATCCACCAGGCATCTCAATTTATATCTTGTTGTATGAATCTCTTGGAGAGGAAGGAGATGGCAGGTTGCTAACAAGCTGATTTGCTCACTAAAGAGGATTAGCCATGGCTATCGGACAGAGAGCCTTCCTCCACATGTCAGCGGCAATCCCAGGGGCCTGTTGAATGATGAGCAGCCTGACAGGTGTCACTTCTCCCATAAGGAATTTCATTCCTGGAGCCCTGTCCATTGCTACCTCTAGAGCTCTAGCCACCACGGTCCTTTGTACCTGGATTGCTCCCCCCGCTCCCACCTCTGCCCTCCATGGCCACCATATTTAATCGTAATCCAGCAGAGAGTATGATCCTTTTAAAACAAAGCAGCTTGATCTCTGCTCAAGATCCTGCGGTGGCTCCTCAGAGTAAAAGCCAAATTCTTGACAAATGCCTACAATGCCCCAGATGATCTGATGCCCTCTCCTGCCCATTCCTCTTTACTATTTTAAAATTTTTTAACTTTAATTTTATTTTTATTTATTTTTTATTGAAGTATAGTTGATTTACAATGCTGCGTTAATTTCAGGTGTACAGCAAAGTGGTTCAGTTATATATATGTATATTATATATATTCATTTTCAGATTCTTTTCTATTATAAGTTATTATAAGATATTGAATATAGTTCCCTGTGCTATACAGTAGGTCCTTGTTGATTTATCTATTTTATATATATTAGTGTGTATATGTTAATCCCAGCCTCCTAATTTATACCCCCCCACTTTCCCCCTTTGGTAACCACAGTGTGTTCTCTATGTCTGTGAGTTTGTTTCTGTTTTGTAGATATGTTCATTTGTGTCGTGTTCTAGATTCCACAGGTAAGTGATATCGTATAGTATTTGTCTTTCCCCATCTGACTTACTTCAACTAATATGATCATCTCTAGGTCCATCCATGCTGCTGCAAACCCGCCCATTCCTCTCGCAGCTTCATCTACTCTCACTCACCCTGCCGCTGGCCCCACGGCAGCCACACTCTTCTCCACGTTACTCAAACTCAACAATCAAGTTCTTTCCACCCTCTGCCCGGTTTGTCCTTTGCTACTTTCAGATCTCTGCTCAAATATCACCTTATCAGTGAAGGCTTCCCAGCTCCTTTACTTAAAATAACAACTCGCCCCTCACCGCTCTGGCACTCCCTGAGCCCCTCATCCTGCTGTGTTTTTCTCCAGCGCACTTATACTAACATACTCTATATTTCCTTATTTATCTGTGTATCATCTTTTTTCTCCATTAGAATGTAAAACTCCAGGAGGGCAGGGAAGTAGTCTACTTGATTCAGTATTTTATTTCCAGGGCTTAGAACAATATCTGATACATAACAGGTCTTCCTATATACATACCTATATATATGTGTGTGTGTGTATGTGTGTGTGTGTGTGTGTGTGTGTGTGTGTATTTCAATGAATGAATGGGTGAATGAAAGACTAATGAAGGTAACCTGGGGCTTTTCTCTGTGTTCCAAAAGTTCTCTTAATAAATGGTTCACATGCATGGAAGTATCCATTTTTAGGTAGATGTAAAGTACTTAGGACCACATAAAACTGTTAGGACCATTAGTTCTGGTGAGGGAGGCAGAATAAATGAATTCCTGTCCAAACAGGATCTATTTTTGTTTGGAGGCTGTAAATCTCAGGAGTAAGATTCTATTGTACTTTGTGCTTTTCTACATTGCATTATATTTTACCTTAATTCTTTGCTCACAAAAATGAGTAAAATACTTATTAAATACCAATATGGAGTGAGCTGGGTTAGCCTTTCCCAAAGTGTGTTTCGTGGAACGTTAAATCTAGAGCGCTGTCCTGTGGAAGAAGTGTGCTCTTAACATGTCAGTTTAGCAAGCCTTGTATCATAATAGCTAATAATTATAAAAGCTAACATGGATTGGTTGTTACATACATGCATAATACAAACTTCTCTCCTTAATCCTGTTCACCCCACCAGGGTATAACACACATTAGCATATTAAAGGCTCTGAGAAGTCCTGTACTAAAGAAACCTGTTGAAGTTTTCAGCCCAGCTTTTGCTAAACTTATTTGCTTACAGAACCACTTATTTTTCCCCAGGGATACTTACTAACACCTCATGGATCTATTGTTCTGCAAAACACAAATTGGAAAATGCTGCTCTAGGGTTTTTAAAATTAAGATAGCTATCGGCTGGATGCCAGGAGATGATAAGTGATACCACCTTCTTAGACTCAGTGGCATAATCTCCCTCTAATTGTCCGAGAAAATAAAATTGTGTTTCTAAGGATCAACATGTACCCAAGGAGAACTTTTCATGCTCATGTGATAGATTCTATGGTTTTACTAATCTAAACTCTATCCTTTTAAAAAATGCTGGTTTGAGTAATCAGGAAGAAATTCTCAACACTCTCAGGTTGGATAAAAATTTTGTCACTTTAGAATGGAAACTACATCATTTGAAAGTAAGCTGAAGAAGTGTTGGTGTGTATGTGCATGTGTGTGCATATGTATGTGTTCATGCATGTGTATGTGTGTTTTTAGGACTTTTTCTGGTCATGGAATGTGGTTTCATACAGTGCGATACCAGTGGGGGTCTGGAAGGACTCTTTGTTCAGTTCCATAACCAGTGGACATTTGCACTGGGGATATTGGTGCCTCTGGAGAGTGGAGTGAGGTGGACCACCCTCTTCCATCTTCATCAGAAAAATAAAGTCTTTTCTTGGAAGTCAAGTGTTCAACGCGGACAGGGGGCTGAGAGTGGAGATTAAAAGGAGAAGAAATCGTTCCCTAAAGGACAAAACCCCTTGAGAATGGGTCTTACTGTCTTGTCTATTAGAAAAGGCAGTCTCATGTCTGGCAAAATCTGCATTTCTTTGTGTGTCTGTTCTTCCCCAAAGAAGTTTCCCTTAATGGACTTTTATGCTAAGACTTAATGATTCTTGCAATGATAATCTGTCACGAGGATCCTTACGGTGATAATATGTTACTTGAGTTTACTTGAGAAAGCACCTGCGTTCTTGCTCTGACTGGGACATGAGGCATTCAAAGGCAGTAAAAAAAGGAATGAGAATAGGTACAAATTAGTAACCTAGCACCACTTAACTCTTTTGAAAAGCCAGTGGAATGGGAAAATGATTCTGTGCTTCTGTTTCTTCAAACCATCTTGTGTGTACTTTAAAAAGAAAAGGAAGTGACTTACAGATCACTAGGGAAAAGCCTGAGCAGAAATATCAAGTCTGAAACCACGGGGACTTCATTCATTGTTGTATGTGACACAGTGCGGAGCCCAGAAGGCCTTGTGCTTTGTGGGGACTCGGGAGATGTCGAGAGAGGGAATAATGGAATGAGTAAATGTCCAATTATTCAGGATATGTGCTTCTATTTCTGAGAAACTGGTGTGTTGCACAAAACAGTTCAGGATGGGAGTGAGGAAAAGGGTATAAAATAGGAAACACTTATATAGACCCTCCTATGTGCCAGGCACCCTCCTAAAGGCTTTATGTATTTTAATGAATTCAATCCTCACAACCACCATAGGGGGCAGGCTTTATTATAATCCTTGTTTTACAGAGGAGGACACAGAAGCATAGATAATTGATGACTTGCCCAGGATCACACAGCTGGTAGTAGAGCCAGACTGAATCCTGTGTGGGCAGACTCCTGAGTCTGTGCTCTTAACCACTGAATTGTGCTGCCTCAGAAATAAAGCAAGGACAACGGCAAGGGCAAGAGCAAAGGCAAGGCGTGGAGGCCGGACCAGCTCTCCCATCCATTTAACCTTCCTGAGCCTTGGTTTGCCCATTGAGAGAATGAGGACATTTACTGTTCCTATCTCATAGGGCCATTGTGATTATTTAATGAAATACGTGCTAAAAGCTTAGTAGTTTGGCACCTAGAAAGCTCTCAGTAGCCATAAGCATCTTAAAAAAATGTGAGCCTGGGAAGAAATCTGGACCTCTTTTATCTAGCACTATAAAAGGGAAAGGGATCTAATATTCAGAGCAGTGCTGTCCAGTAGAACACTGTGAAGATAGAAATGTTCTCTACCTGCACCATCCAATATGGTAACCATGCATGGCTACTGAACGCTTGAAACATGACTAGCGCTACAGAAGAAGTGATTTTTAATTTTATTTCTTTGTAATTCATTTAAATAGCCAAACAATGGTTGCCTGGGATGGGGGTGGGGGTGGAGGAGTAGGGAGCTGGGGAGGGGCAGACAGGGATGAGAGAGGGTTACAAATGGGTGAGACAACCTTGGGTGCGATGGCTGTGTTCCTTTTCTAGATGTGGTGCTAGTTCCATAGGTGTGTACTTATCCAGTTGTGCACTTCATGTGCAGCTTGTTGTATGTCATTCATATTTCAGTAAAGCCGTTAAACAACAAAACAGACTCGTCCAGGATAAATCCAGCTTATGCACAGCTTCCAACAGTGGTTTTCAAACTGAGTTTTGAGGGGAACCTGGGGTTCCCAAGGCTTCTGGGACTGGAGGCTGAGGGGCGGGTAAGGGGGTGCAGGTTGACTGAGCTCAGCCTCCAGCTCTGCTTCCACCAGATGAGCTGCTTGCTGACCTCGTGTGATCAGTTTGCTGGCTTGCCCTCTCTCCTACTGAACCCTTGGGCTCCGTGAGAACAGGGATTTAGGGATTTTGCAATAGTCATCTCTGTCTCCTTGGTGAGTGCTGAAGAGATGCTTGTTCAGTTGAGATTCTGAATATAGTACTCCTATGCTCTATTTAGCCAACACTTGTAAGGTACCCACTCTCAGCCAGGCACTGTTCTTACACCTTGAAAACAGCAACTCCTTTAATTCTTTAACCACCCTCTTTGAATTACATGCTCTCAAGGCACAGGGAGGGTAAACACTTGCCTGGGGTCTTACACCTCAAAGGAAGGAGGATTGAGACCCAGCTTGTCTGGCTCAGAATCCAGCCTAAGAACATGCTCTCCCCACCATGGGGTAGAGGCCACCTCTGGTAGAACCTTCCTTCCTGATCAAGGATTCTTAAGTTTCTGTGTACCTCCTGCATTCTGGTGATGCCTATAATACTTTTAATTGCATAAAAATAAAATGCATAGCATTACAAAGGAAACCAAATGTACTGAAATATAGCTATTGAAAAAAAATTTAAATATCCTAATGTGTTCATTTTTGCTAGGATAAAGTACATGCCTCTTTATTAACACATGAAATAATAAGAGCTAGCAGTGGGCCTAATCACTACTGTAATTCTCAAACAGTCATCGGTAATATTTGGAGAGATCATAAAGCGAAATTTAGAGCCATCTGCAGCAGCAATGGAGGGATATTGACAAGATCTGAGATTTCTACTGCGGACAAAAATCACAGGTACTCCTCCTACTGCTGCGGTGTGTTATCTACGTTCGTAATTGAAGGGAATGCTAAGTTTCTGTTAGAAGTTAGTAAAAATAAAGATGCATCAATACATATTTTTTAGAATCCAAGTTCATGGGCCCCCTAAATTCGAGAATTCTGTGTGGACCCAGGTCAAGGACCCCTGTTCTAGAGGCTCTCCATGTGGACCAGCAGTGTTGGCATCACCTGGAAGCTTGTTGAAGTACAAAATCTCAACTCCACCCCAGACCCATGTATCAGAATCTGTGTTTCAAAAAAAATCTTTGAGTAATCTGTGTGCACACAGAAATTTGAGAAGCAATGCAAAATAGATGTTTGCTAAGGTCAGGGCAGCAGAGAGCTGTGTTCTTGAACAGGATTGAAAAGGTCTGATTGCAGATTTGTTTTCATCCTTCTCTCTGTCTTTTATAACCTCCTTCCCAGGGTGGAGGATGATTTAACCGATTGGTGACATTGGGACAATGGGCACTGCTGGAGTCTTCTCATTGCTCCTTTGGGACCAGTTCTCAGGGCAAGGGTGTTCTTATCCTCTAGATTTGCCTCCTCTAGGTCATGGGTGGTGCAGGTTCTGCTGGCTAGGTGCCAGGCAGGTTCTGCTACTAAGTCGGTATTTGTCCACAGTTCTACTGGGGCAGTGGACCCAGTCAATACACTTCAGGGGGAAGAATATTCGGACCTCAGACCCAAGTCCAGTTCTCCAGTCCACCTTTTCCAGCATAAGAACAGAAACAGTATTTTAATTTTCTTCCCAGCTCAATTTCTTAATTAGTTCTGAACCTTCTAAAGAAGGATCTGATTAATTAGTCTCTTCAAATTCCAACAATATTGGCTGTTAGAAAACTCAGAGCCAAGTGTACAGAACTCTAAGAAGGCATTTTTGAATCATTTCTATGGCCCTCCTCTTGTTTTTCCTTTTATTCTCCTCTTCATTTGAATTTATGTTCTCTTTCTGTTATCTTGTTCTATTTTCTCTACCCTTATAAACCTCTTTAAATCATTTTTAGAATAAGGTAAGGGCATAGATTCATAAATAAAGATGTAAATATGAAGACAAGTAAATATCCAAGTTTCTGAGACAGAGGCTGAACCTAGGCAGGACCGTCGCATCGCCCAACTGCAGCGGGTACTACCCTGTTGCTTGTGGAAATCGTGGTCTTCGGGCGCAATAGACCACAGGGTGAGCCTGGAATCAGGCCACTGGGGGCTGTGATCCAGGACTCTCGACAGATTTAGTCTCTGTGGACCAGTTGGCAATGTGTTACTGAAAAAGACGAAGTTTCTGGTAACAAAGGGCATTTGGGGTAGGCTGTTCATTTGTAAAACTGTCCTTAAAACATTCTAAAAATATTCTGTACTCAGGTTACATGGGTGAATGCAGGTGACCTCCTTGTTCATTTAGCTGGAACTCTCAGTGATTTGAAAGCCAGGAACTGAAGCACTGCAGGCAGGCAGGGCTGGGCCCTTCTCTGCTGAATGAGTCCAATCGCTTCCCACTGCACCGAGAACTCTCTGGGCCTCAGGCCCTGTAAGATCCAGCTTCCCCTGCCTGCTTTACTCATCTTCCAGGACAATGCTCCCCTGTCACTGGGCTCTGGGCCCTCAGGCTGTTCTTTGGTTCCTTGAACAGTCCAAACTCCTTCCATCCTCAAGGGTCTCTGCTTATCCTTTTCCTTTTGCCTGGAATCCCCTTCCCTGCTTCCTCTTCCAGGCAGAGCCCATCATTATCTTTCAGGACTTGACCCAAATGTCATTCTGTCTAGAAGCCTTTGCTGGCACTTCATCCCATCAGGTCAAGTCCTCTGGAACACCCTTCACAGCCCTTATCATGGTTTTAGTGAATAATTGTTCGTGTCATCATTTCTTCAGTGTCATTTTCCCTACTGGACCACTGACTTCTGAGAACACGGGCTGCACTCGTCTTGTTTATGACCACTTTGTTGCCGGCTAGACCGGCAGTGCCTGGCACAGAGCAGGGCTCGTTGTATGATTTGCTGGATGAACGAGTGGAAAAGTGGGAAACAGATTCACAGACACGACTAGAACATTGGGGAATATATTGCATGAGGAAAAATGTAAATGGGAAAGGGAGTATATTTATATTGTTTTAAAAAGAGACGGGAGAAGATGGGTTCCACTCATTTCCCAGACGTGTGGAGAGGCTGTTGTATGTGAGCTGGATCAGCCGTGGGGCTCATCGTGGGAAATGAGCAACTCGCCTATTTTCAGGAAATTCCCAGCGACAGAGAATAGGTTAAAATTGCAACAACAGAAGAAAAGTTAGACATCAAGAAATTTCTGCATCTCTGGATATACGTACATGTATAACTGATTCACTTTGCAGTACAGCAGAGACAAATACAACATTGTAAAGCAACTATGCTCCAATAAAAAAAAAAATCCAAGCAATGCTTTGATCCCCTTTAAAAATTTTTTTCAAAAGGAAAAAAAATTCTGAACCTCAAGAATAATGAAATTTGGACAAAAAAGACAATATATCCTAGTGGTGAGGAGCCAGACTCTGGGTTCAAATTCTGACTTTACTACTTACTAGCTCTGTGTCCTTGGGCAAATGACCAAACTTCTCTGTGTGTTGCTAAAAAAAAAAAAAAAAGGAAATGATAATAATTTGGCCCATCTCATAGCCTCATAGGCAGGGTCAATATGTAATTTAGCCTTTAAACCCAGGCACTTTTGAGATTAAAAGAGGGGAAGTGCTATTAATAATTTTGCTGGGATAACAGGAATAAACTGAGACTCCACCCAGTGTCTGGAGAAGTGTGGTCATTCTACTCATAAAGTGTTAAAAGGATTAAAGAAATTAATCCATGTAACTCCTTGAGAGGCATGTGGGCACAGAGTTAGTGCTCAGTAATGGTCAGCTATTCCTGTTGAGAAGCAATCTTTCTGGAAACTCTGGGAAAAGATGGACAGTTGATTATATGGGATGGAGTTTATATCTTGGGGTATACCAGGATGTAATTGCTTGATTCTTTTTTTACACATCCTTTCTTTGTAAAAAATTCAAGTATAACATCCTTAGAAAAAGGTACACATAACCAGTGCATAGCTTATTGAATTATCACGAAGGGAACACACCAGAGACCTCCCAGGAACCACCACCCAGATCAAGAAATGGAATCTTCCAGAACTCCAGAGCCCCCTGGCCCATCCCTTCCCCATCACCAACCCATTGGGTCTGCCCCAGGAGTGACCGCTTTCCTGACTCCCAACCCATAGGCGAGGTTTGTCTGGTTTTTTGAAATATACACGTAAATGGATGCGATGAGATGTGTTCCTTTGTGTCTGTGCTTCTTTAGCCCAACACTTGGCGAAGGTGGTTCATTCATGCTATTGAATCAAGTCGGAATTGATTTAATCTCACAACTGGGTAATAGTCCATTGTGGGAATACACCACCGTTTATTTATTTAATCTGCTGCTGATGGATATTTGGGTACCTTCCAGTTTCTGGCTATTGTGGAAAATGCTGCAGTGGCCATCTTATCTCTTGGGATGTATAGCCTGTGTTGTGTTGGGTGTGTAGACACTTAGGGATGGAAATGCTGAGTTCTAGGGGTGCCCATTCAGTAGATCCTGGTGAACAGCTTTCCAAGGTTGTTGGACCACTTCACCTTCCCACCAAGAATTCTGGTTCCTTCCTATCCTTACCACCCTTAGGCACTGCTGATCATTTCCAGAGGTTATCTCATTCTGGGTTTTTAAAAAATCACTTATGAGTTCTACCTAACTAAAAACAACAGTCGCAGAGGGTCTAGTAAGTGCCAGGCCCTGAGCAAGGTACATCGTAGAGAAGACCTCATCATGCGTGAACCCTCAGAGCGAGGTGTGTCTTCACTGCCCAGGGGAGGACCAGAGAGACTAAGGGACTTACTCAAGGCCATGGAGGTCCTACGTGGCAAGGCCCTGGTCTCCTTGGATCCCGTTCAGTCTGACCCTGGGATGCAAGTGCTCGTTTGACTGTCCTGTGGTGTTGACCCCGCGGGGTCAAGATGAAGAAAGGAAGTGGGGGCCTGAGCAGAGGAGGGAGGATGCTCTGAATCCAGCCGTGCCCTTGGGGCAGCCTGCATGGTACATTCCCAGGATAGGTGGGCCTGGGGGACAGGAGTGTCCTCTTAGTGTCCCCACAGGGGACTGTGTGTACTTCCCTCCCTGAACCATTAGAGATCATCCTTTGTTCCCTGGGGACAAGCACTTCAAGGGTTCTGAGCCAGAGAGCCAGAATGGACGCCCTGTCCCAGCCACAAAGGAAGGTCAGATAAGGTGGCTCCATCCTCCTGCTTCTTTTTCTTTTTTTTTTAAATTTTTATTGGCATATAGTTGATTTACAAGGTTGTGTTAGTTTCAGATGTACAGCAAAGTGAATCAGTTATGCATATGCATATATCCACTCTCTTTTAGCTTCTTTTCCCATATAGGCCATTACAGAGTATTGAGTAGAGTTCTCTGTGTTATACGGTAAGTCCGTTTTAGCTATCTATTTTATATATAGTAGTGTGTGTATGTCCATCCCAATCTCCTAATTTGTCCCTTCCCCCTCCCCTCAAGTAGAGTCACAGATGTAGATATCCTGTTTGTTTTTTGAAAGGTGATCAATCCTTGGTTGAGGAAGTGCCCTCGGGTCATTCCACGCTGGAGTGGGGAGGGCTTGGGTTCTCCTTTGGCCCAGAATGGTGTTGCTCTCATTCCCTGCCCATGAGCAGAGGGTCTGGTCATTGTCACCTGAGCTTCGGGAGGTCGTGATGCTGACTCAGGAACGGACCCACTTCCCCTGGGGTCTCCAGGGCTTCCCAACTTGCCTCCCTCCCTCCTCAGTCATGAGTCTGGACCTCTTTGCTGCCCCTCCCCCCTCTCCACCCCAGTGCCCTTCCGAGGACTGTGTCCACGTGTGTCTGCGGTGTGACCGAGCCCCTGGAGGCTTACCCCCACCCCCCACATGCCCACAATCCATCCCAAGGCCTTGAGAAAGGAGACACCTCTTTAATCCAGATGTTGGTCACCTTTCCCATTGTAAAATAAACATAAATACTGAAACTACCAAAGCAAGCTACCTAATGAGTTATTTATATGGCAAACACCATTGGGGCCACTGCTGAGCACCCCAGAGGCTCCCACGTGCCCTGGCCAATCACTACCACTCGTGCCCCAAAGTATCCTCTCTCCCTCTTGTATAGTCATCACGTCCTTGAGTGACTTTATACAGTTTTGTCACCAAAGGGGTGCTTCTAGACTGATAGCAGATTTTCCTTTTGGAGGATGGCGCAGGGGCTTATCTAGAACCCCATGTGGTGAAACGTTCTACAGCCGCTCTCTCCTTTCTCTCTCCTCACCTGTCCCTCACCTGTCCTCCCTTTCTGCTTCTGCCTGCATGCTCTATTCCGCCCTATGGCTCTGCTCCTCCCACGACCACCTGGCTGGTGTCCTCTGGTTTCCCATCCTGACTGCCTTGTTCCTTCTGGGGATCAGCCCTTGAAAATCCTGGTGAGTCAATTTCTCCATCCCATTCTTCACGCCTCCTGACTCTGTACACTCTTGGAATAATTTGTTTCCTCTTTGATTTCTGGAAAACTCAGTTCACCTTTCAGGACCTAGGTCCAAGGTCACTTCTTCTATGAACCCTTCCCTAACTCCCTCCACAGACTCATTTTACTTTCTTCTGTGTCCTCCAAGCATATCTTAGCTGAATTAATTATGTATTCCCCTGACGTGGTGGTAGCACTTTGCTCAAGGGTCAGAATTCGTGGTTGGCGGAGTCACAAGGTGCTTGGCATACAGAAGGTGATCAATAAATGTCTCTTGAGTTAACAAGGCTATAAAGCCCTATGCAAAGTCTTCATAATGAAGAAATTGTATGGAGTGAGAGCTTACAAAAATAATAAATTGGGAGTGGGCAGAAGCAAGCATATTTTTAGCTGTAATTATCAAGTTACAAACCCACAGGATATATGAAAAATACAGTCAGAGAAAATGGGGTGAGGGAACTCTGGATAGAAAGAAGATAAAATAATGCTCAAATGGGGGTACAAATTTTGAGCAAGGAGAATAATTTAGTTTTTTATTTTAATTAAATGATATTTTATAGTTCAGGAAAATCCTTAAAAATATGTCAACCACTTTTTTTTTTTTTTTGTGGTACGCAGGCCTCTCACTGCTGTGGCCTCTCCTGTTGCAGAGCACAGGCTCTGGACACGCAGGCTCCGGACACGCAGGCCCAGCGGCCGTGGCTCACGGGCCCAGCTGCTCCGCAGCATGTGGGATCCTCCCGGACCCGGGCACGAACCCGCGTTCCCCGCATCGGCAGGCGGACTCTCAACCACTGTGCCACCAGGGAAGCCCCCCAACCACTTCTTTATTTTAGACAATTACAGTAATATGTTCATAATGGTTAACAAGTATTCAAACAGTAAAAAGGGTATGAAATGAAAAGAAAAAGATTTTCTTTCCCACTTCACCCTTAAACCAATTGTCTAGTTTTCTAGTATCTTTTAAAGAAGATTCCCAAGTACTTTCTTAGAGCATTGTAAAACACTTCAAATATTTACCTACCAGTTGGGGGGGCGGGTTCAGAGAGGACTCTGGCATCAGTCAGATCTGGGTTCTAATCCACTGCTTATTCCCTTTTTGACCCACCAGAGGCAAAAGTTCCTCCAAAATTTTGAGCTAAACTTTGGCTTCACTACCTTGGAATCTTAAGGATGATAACAGTTTACCTTTTCTTCCTCAGGCCTGTTTTTCTTGATGTTGTTGATGTTTAATCTCTTGGATCACTGGATTGAAAGTCAGAAAACCTGGGTCTTGTCCTTTTCAGTCACAAAGTTTTTCCATGATTTTGGGTGGGACCCCCCCCCCCCCCGCCACCCAACCCCTTCTCTGTGTGATCTTGGGCAGCCCCCAAGCCCTTTGGATGTGAGCTTCTTCACCTGAAAATAGTGGTTTCTACTAGATGGCTCCTTCCAGCTCCAAAGTCTTCTGGCTCCATAGGTCAGTGATGGAATGGATTTCATGAAGCCACTCTCCATCTGTCTGTTTTTCTCCGTTACCTGGAACACACATACACCTCAGTCCCTAAAATCCTTCTCAGAACCTGGGATAGCAAACTCTTCCTTACCTCAGAAGGCTTCTGTGGAATGAATGAATTAATGCTAGAACCTCTTTGAACTCTCCACTGTGGGAGAAGGGTGATAGGAAGAGAAACCGTGGCTTATTATTATTTTTAGAAATAGCCTAAGGGGAGATCAGACAGCACTGTCAGCAGAAGGCCTACAGCAGTCTGCTTCAACTGAAGCTTTCTTCTCTCAGCCAGCCAACCGGCTGATTTCAAATCTTGGAAGCACCCAGGGAGGAATGGTTCTGTGACTTGGTGACAGCAGAAGGGAAAATGAGTGGCCCTTCCAGAAGATTTATGGGTCACTTTATGTTCCCCAGAGTGTGCAGGGGGACATGTTGCAAAAAAGACACGTTTAAATCAATACTTGGGGTATTGGTTGCAAGGCTCACAGTAATTTAGGTTTGTAAAATGTATGTAATGCCGTATTTCTGGCGCGCTGGGAGATAGAGCATGCGCTCAGTTCTTTCATGCCCGAAAAATCACAGAGCTGTAATAGATATGTGAAACGGGCACCAAAGCAGAAAACAAGCAGGCAGAGACGAACCCTTCCGAAGTGTCATCATCTGTTTCGGTTTTCTAGGTGAAACTGGGTTTTCCCCTTGAGCCTAAAGTACAGTTTCCCGTCTCTAGCTGACACAAGCTCTTCACCGTGGGTGGCGGTGGCGGGGGGGGGGGGACGGGACTAGAGGGGGTGGGAAGGGCTGGAGAGAAGAAACGCCTTTTAGTAAATCTTATGCAACGTGAAGCTGGAAATAAAGTTGGCTCATCACAAGCTGCATCAAACTCATTTCAAAAAAAACTTCTGCAGGCACTCCACAAGAAAGGAACTCCAAATAGCCGATAAGCTTATGAAAAGGTGCCTACCATAATTAGACCACTGGGAAATGGAAATTTAAACCACAAAAGCTGCTACTCCATCCCCATCAGAATGGCTAAAATTAAAAGGACGAACCATACCAAATGTTGGTGAGAATGTGGAGCAATGGGAATGCTCCTCCGTTGCTGGTAGGAGTCCACACTGGTTAAAAATGACTTTGTACAGATATTCTTGGAATAGTGCCTGGTGGTATATTAAAGCTGAACATAGGCTTATCCTATGGCCTAAGCAATTCCACTAAACACATGTATGTATAAGACTGTTCATATCAGCTTTATTCTTAAGAGCCCAAACAGGAAACAACCCAAATGCCCATTCACAGTGTAATGGATAAATACATTGTGGTGCCTTTACACACCACACAGCAATGGGAGAGAACAAACTACTGCTATATGCAGTGGTATGGGTGACCCTCACAAATGTAATGTTGAGTAAATTAAGCCAGATTCAAAAGGGCATGAACTGTGTGATTCCATTATATAAAGTTCAAGAATAAGCAAAATTAATCTGTGGTGCTAGAAATAAGACCAGTTGGTTACTCTGGGGAATGGTGCTGATTGGGAGGGGCATGAGGGAACCTTCTGGGGTGTTGGAAAGGATCTATGTTTCAACTGAAATGGTGGTTACACATGTGTAAACATATGTAAAAGTTTATCAAGCTTTACACTTTACATTTGTTCTTATAGTCAATCCAGAAGGAGAAAAAAATCAAACCCATTTGGCTTGAAATTACTACAGATTAAGCTCTACTGGTGTTTTCTGGGAAAAGGAGGCTTGCCTGTGTGGTCCCATTATAGTGTGAGCACTTGAGGCTGGGGGCTATTTCATTTCATGTCCGTATCCACAGTATCTTGGCATGTGACATGCCCACTGAAGACCTTTGCTAAGTATTTAGGCTCTAGAGTCTGCTTTTGGTGGGCACCCAGGCTGAGGTGAAGTTGACTTTTGGCATGTTCCTTCGTTTTAGAAAATGAGTAGTTTTATTTCCCAAATTGTGTCCTTCTTACAGTCTCCAGAAAAGGGTGGGGCTGCTCAGTTAGCTCTTGGTCTCATCATAGATAATATATAAAATAAGACCAAGGGTTAAGATCCCCCTTTCACTGAAGGCAGTGTTTTACATCAGAAGAATGTGAACTTTTAGAATTAAACAATTTAGAGATTACGGTCTGCCACTCCCACCTTTGTAACTCAGGTCATTATTTTGCCTCTGGGGCTGGAATGAGGTCAGTGATATTTACTTTGCAGGCTTGTGATACAGGTTAAAATTCTAATGCTGGGAAAGCAGTTGGCATAGTGAGCCTAGTATGCGGTAGGTGTTCAACCAATTCGAATTCTCTCACCCAATGTCTTCTTTTCCATAATCAGCATCAGCATGCTTGATAACATGACTGAATTTCCAGGAAGTGGCATTTCTCTCCGACTTCATAGCCCACCTCCCAGTTGTACAGACAATTCCACTCTGAAATTGGGCTCATTATCTTGTCTATGTAACACAGAACACAATTCCCAACTGCTCTCTGAGAATTAATCAACACCCATCATGGAGGACAAAGAATCCCTTCAAGGTTATGATGCGAGGAAGGAAACATGAAGGTGAAATTCTATCTTTCCATACCTCTGCGTGCACTTCCTCAGAGCTTTTGTATCTGTCCACTTTGTAAGTTACTGCAGATCATTTATTGGACACTTTGGGGGTAGTCTACTGAGCTCAAACCAAATGCATAAAACATGCCCCAAATCCATCACGATGAAAAGATTTAAATCTACACTTATGCCAGCTGAGCTTCAAAATCCTTTCACCATGATTTCCTCATACCTCACCAAAGATCAATAGGAAGTTGTTTAAATGAAATCAGGTAGAAGAAATGGCCTCCTACTTTAATTTGAGGGGAAAAGGAAACATTAAACCATGTGTAATTACAAGGTCAATCATCCTGAGTTTGGATACTTTAGTTCTAAGGAAGGTCAAAGAAGTTGAGTTATGGAGAATGGAAGGAAATGGGAATCTCATGTTAATGGCTGTTGAGGATTACCCAGGTCCTCTCAGGCCCAAAGGTGAAAGAATAAAGTCAGACTTGACAATTTGTGAAGGTTATTGAACAGTTCAACGTTCTTCTCAACTTTCATATTCTTAACTCCTGCCAAACTTTTTCTTAGCCAATAATTGCATATAGGCAAACATTTCCCAAGTTCTTCCTTACAGAAAACATGCTGTGCTATGTGCTCAATGAAACCAGCATCCCTTGGACAAGGACATTTGTGTATCCTGACCTGCTTTGCCTCCTTCTTGGAGGTTTACATTTACACACATGCAGTCAAGAAATTCCCTGTGTTGTTAACTTGTTTCTCTAAATGATTTGAATCCTGGAGTTCTGTTTTGTTTTATGAGCAATGGTCCATGGAGTACAATGTGGAAAATGTTGTCATAGATATATGCTATCAGTGACTAAAATCTAATACTTTAAATCTAATCTAATCTAATACTAAAATCTAAAAGACACTTTTAGATAGTGTCTTTTCCCACAAATATCACTATCATACTCAGATTTCTAGAGCACTGATAAAACCTATCCAATTAAAATTATGAACTAGTACAATTTCTATGCAATTGTATTATCTCTGCAACTTAAAGTCTACCGTCAATTCCATATGGAACCTAGTATTTTCCTTTCTCTATTCATTTTGATTAAATCTAATATGCAAAATTCAATTATGTAAATAAAGTGAGGTGGTATGTGCCAATCTTGTTTCCATTTAAAAGTATATTCTCTTATTAGCACAGGCTCTTATGCCTATTTCATAGGTTTAAATCCATGTCAGTGTACACACATCTTCTCCAGAATATATACTTCTCTTCATCCTGATTTCTCAATTGAGATTTCTACTGTGGGCTCCCAGTTGTAGTAAGAGGATCATGGCTTTAGAGTAAGAATGATAGAGGTTTGAATTTAAGCTCTAGCCAATTTATCCTAACTCTCTTAGTATCAGTTTCCCCATCTTTAAAGTCTGGATACTAAAACTTACCTTACACAGCTATTGTAAGGATTCAATGAGATTCTCTCTCTCTCTTTATCAAACAGTTTGACATCATCCTCCAGGGCACATATGTAATTACTTTATAAATGTTTCACTGTCCTTTCTATAGTTGGAGTTCACTGACCTAAAATGCATCCCTCTCATTCTAATCATCTAATATCTAACTCACACTTTGAATTGAGGTTGTTTTCTGTACAAACAGCCATGACTGAGTACACACCGCCATGACATGTAACTGACAAAGAGTAGCTTAGATTTGTTTCCTGCCCTTAATATTTTTTACAGTTCTGTGGCTATAATTTTTAAAAGTCATCCTGGCCTTGGAGTCGTAGGTGAATATTGACTGTCATGTTTATGGCAAGATGCCTGATCATTTTCATCTGAAACTGTTGTTTCCTCCATCTCATATGCTGAAGATGCAGCTGATAAACATGGGTTTCAGTTTTCTAATGGAAAAATGCAAATCTGAGGGAAGTAAAAGAACACAGACTTCACACTTCAAATTGTAACCTGCTGCCTAAAGGAACAATACCAATGCCCATCAGGGGATTATTCCGTCCATTTATCTTTTCAGGACAGAGCTCCAGACTGTAACAGTGGCTTGGCTACCAAGTCAATTGACTTGAAATAAGTTTTCAGTAGTGAATCTGAATCCGACTGGGTTCCTTGCTTCCCCTTTAAATTGGGGAAGACTAAAAACTTGCGTGTTCTGTAGAATGTTTGACTCAAAAACTTTAAAGACTGGGAAAGTAAGTGGGAGTGTGCCTGCTTGTGTGCCTGTGTGTGTCTGTAAGTGTGGTTGAGACAAGGGAGGGATGTTTGCACGTGTGAATGTATGTATTTGTGCACACTGAGAAGGCAGGCAAACTTATTTAGGGTGGAGATTGAGCTTACTGGTTTGATTTAAAAGATTATCACGGGGACTTCCCAGGTGGCGCAGTGATTAAGAATCTGCCTGCCAATGCAGGGGACACAAGTTCAAGCCCTGGTCCAGGAAGATTCCACATGCCGTGGAGCAACTAAGCCCATGTGTAACAACTACTGAGCCTGTGCTCTAGAGCCTGCGAGCCACAACTTGAGCCTGTATGCCACAACTACTGAAGCCCACATGCCTAGAGCCCGTGCTCCGCAACAAGAGAAACCACCGCAATGAGAAGCACGCGCACCACACGGAAGAGTAGCCCCTGCTCGCCACAACTAGAGAAAGCCCACGCACAGCAACGAAGACCCAACACAGCCATAAATAAATAAATAAATAAATTTTAAAATAAAAAAAAAAAAAAGATGATTGCACTACAAATTAAGGTTTTCAACTTTCCTTATTCTCCAGTTAGGACTGTCTTTCAGAAGGCTAGGAAAAGCCATATTTCTTTTCTTTTATCAGAATCTGAATGATAGGAATTTGTTAATAGGTGACAGTTTTTTGAATTTTTGAATTTTATTTAATTTATTTTTTTATACAGCAGGTTCTTATTAGTCATCAATTTTATACACATCAGTGTATACATGTCAAACCCAATCGCCCAATTCAGCACACCACCCTCCCCATCCCACCACGGCTTTCCTGCCTTGGTGTCCATATGTTTGTTCTCTACATCTGTGTCTCAACTTCTACCCTGCAAACCGATTCATCTGTACCATTTTTCTAGGTTCCACATACATGTGTTAATATACGATATTTGTTTTTCTCTTTCTGACTTACTTCACTCTGTATGACAGTCTCTAGATCCATCCACGTCTCAACAAATGACTCAATTTCATTCCTTTTTATGGCTGAGTAATCTTCCATTGTATATATATATCACATCTTCTTTTCCATTCGTTTGTTGATGAGCATTTAGGTTGCTTCCATGACCTAGCTATTGTAAATAGTGCTGCAATGAACATTGGGGTACATGTGTCTTTTTGAATTATGGTTTTCTCTGGGTATATGCTCAGTAGTGGGATTGCTGGATCGTATGGTAATTCTATTTTTAGTTTTTTAAGGAACCTCCATACTGTTCTCCATAATGGCTATATCAAGTTACATTCCCACCAGCAATGCAAGAGGGTTCCCTTTTCTCCACAACCTCTCCAGCATTTGTTGTTTGTAGATTTTCTGATGATGCCCATTCTAACTGGAGTGAGGTGATACCTCATTGTAGTTTTGATTTGCATTTCTCTAATAATTAGTGATGTTGAGCAGCTTTTCATGTGCTTCTTGGTCATCTGTATGTCTTCTTTGGAGAAATGTCTATTTACGTCTTCTGCCCAGTTTTGGATTGGGTTGTTTGTTTCTTTAATATTGAGCTGCATGAGCTGTTTATATATTTTGGAGATTAATCCTTTGTCCGTTGATTCGTTTGCAAATATTTTCTCCCATTCTGAGGGTTGTCTTCTCGTCTTGTTTATGGTTTCCTTTGCTGTGCAAAAGCTTTGAAGTTTCATTAGGTCCCATTTGTTTATTTTTGGTTTTATTTCCATTACTCTAGGTGGTGGATAATAAAGATCTTGCTGTGATTTATGTCAAAGAGTGTTCTTCCTATGTTTTCCTCTAAGAGGTCTTACATTTAGGTCTCGAATCCATTTTGAGCTTATTTTTGTGTGTGGTGTTAGGGAGTGTTCTAATTTCTTTCTTTTACATGTATCTGTCCAGTTTTCCCTGCACCACTTATTGAAGAGACTGTCTTTTCTCCATTGTATATCCTTGCCTCCTTTGTCATAGATTAGTTGACCATAGGTACGTGGGTTCATCACTGGGCTTTCTATCCTGTTCCATTGATCTATGTTTCTTTTTTTGTGCCAGTACCATATTATCTTGATTACTGTAGCTGTGTAGTATAGTCTGAAGTCGAGGTGTCTGATTCCTCCAGCTCTGTTTTTTTTCCTCAAGACTGCTTTGACTATTCAGGGTCTTTTGTGTCTTCATACAAATTTTAAGATTTTTTGTTCTAGTTCTGTAAAAAATGCCCCTGGGAATTTGATAGGGATTGCATTGAATCTGTAGATTGCTTTGGGTAGCATAGTCATTTTCACAATATTGACTCTTCCAATCCAAGAACATGTTATATCTCTCCATCTATTGGTATCATCTTTAATTTCTTTCATCAGTGTCTTATAGTTTTCTGCATACAGGTCTTTTGTCTCCCTAGCTAGGTTTATTCCTAGGTATTTTATTCTTTTTGTTGCTATGGTAAATGGGAGTGTTTCCTTAATTTCTCTTTCAGATTTTTCATCATTAGCATATAGGAATGCAAGAGATTTCTGTGCATTAATTTTGTATCCTGCAACTTTACCATATTCATTGATGAGCTCTAGTAGTTTTCTGCTGGCATTTTTAGGATTCTTTATGTATAGTATCATGTCATCTGCAAACAGTGACAGTTTTACTTCTTCTTTTCCAATTTGGATTCCTTTTATTTCTTTTTTGTCTCTGATTGCCATGGCTAGGACTTCAAAACTATGTTGAATAATACTGGTGAGAGTGGACATCCTTGTCTTGTTCCTGATCTTAGAGGAAATGCTTTCAGTTTTTCACCATTGAGAATGATGTTTGCTGTGGATATGTCATATGTGGCCTTTATTATGTTGAGTTAGGTTCCCTCTATGCCCACTTTCTACAGAGTTTTTATCATAAATGAGTGTTGAATTTTGTCAAAAGCTTTTTCTGCATGTATTGAGATGATTGTATGGTTTTTATTCTTCAGTTTGTTAATATGGTGTATCACATTGATTGATTTGCATATGTTGAAGAATCCTTGCATCCCTGGGATAAGTCCCACTTGATCATGGTGTATGATCCTTTTAATGTGTTGTTGGATTCTGTTTGCTAGTATTTGGTTGAGGATTTTTGCATCTATATTCATCAGTGATATTGGTCTGTAATTTTCTTTTTTTGTAGTATCTTTGTCTGGTTTTGGTATCAGGGTGATGGTGGCCTCATAGAATGAGTTTGGGAGTGTTCCTTCCTCTGCAATTTTTTGAAAGAGTTTGAGAAGGATGGGTGTTAGCTCTTCTCTAAATGTTTGATACAATTCGCCTGTGAAGCCATCTGGTCCTGGACTTTTGTTTGTTGGAAGGTTTTTAATCACAGTTTCAATTTCATTACTTGTGATTGGTCTGTTCATATTTTCTATTTCTTCCTGGTTCAGTCTTCGAAGGTTATACCTTTCTAGGAATTTGTCCATTTCTTCCAGGTTGTCCGTTTTGTTGGCATAGAGTTGCTTGTAGTAGTCTCTTAGGGTACTTTGTTTTTCTGCAGCATCTGTTGTAACTTCTCCTTTTTCATTTTTAATTTTATTGATTTGAGTCCTCTCCCTCTTTTTCTTGATGAGTCTGGCTAATGTAGTATCAATTTTGTTTATCTTCTCAGAGAAGCAGCTTTTAGTTTTATTGATCTTTGCTATTGTTTTCTTTGTTTCTATTTCATTTATTTCTGCTCTGATCTTTAGGATTTCTTTCCTTCTGCTAACTTTAGGTTTTGTTTTTTCTTCTTTCCCTAGTTCCTTTAGGTGTAAGGTTAGATTGTTTATTTGAGATTTTTCTTGTTTCTTGAGGTAGGCTTGTATAGCGATAAACTTCCCTCTTAGAACTGCTTTTGCTGCATCCCATAGGTTTTGGATCATCGTGTTTTCATTGTCATTTGTCTCTAGGTATTTTTTGTTTTCCTCTTTGATTTCTTCAGTGATCTCTTGGTTATTTAGTAACGTATTGTTTAGCCTCCATGTTTTTTATGGTTTTTTCCCTGTAATTCATTTCTAATCTCATAGCATTGTGGTCAGAAAAGATGCTTGATATGATTTCAATTTTCTTAAATTTACTGAGGCTTGATTTGTGACCCAAGATGTGATCTATCCTGGAGGATGTTCTGTGCACACTTGAGAAGAAAGGGTAATCTGCTGTTTTTGGATGGAATGTCCTATATCTATCAATTAAATCTATCTGGTCTATTGTGTCATTTAAAGCTGTGTTTCCTTATTTATTTTCATTTTGGATGATCTGTCCATTGGTGTAAGTGAGGTGTTAAAGTCCCCCACTATTATTATGTTACTGTCGATTTCCTCTTTTAGAAGTGTTAGCTGTTGCCTTATGAATTGAGGTGCTCCTGTGTTGGGTGCATATATATTTATAATTGTTATATCTTCTTCTTGGATTGATCCCTTGATCATTATGTGTCCTTCCTTGTCTTTGTAACAGTCTTTATTTTAAAGTCTACTTTATCTGATATGAGTATTTCTACTCCAGCTTTCTTTTGATTTCCATTTGCATGGAATATCTTTTTCCATCCTTTCTCTTTCAGTCTGAATGTGTCCCTAGGTCTGAAGTGGGTCTCTTGTAGACAGCATATATATGGGCCTTGTTTTTGTATCCATTCAGCAAGCCTGTGTCCTTTGGTTGGAGCATTTAATCCATTCACGTTTAAGGTAATTATCGATACGTATGTTCCTATGACCATTTTCTTAATTGTTTTGGGTTTGTTTTTGTAGGTCCTTTTCTTCTCATGTTTCCCACTTAGAGAAGTTCCTTTAGCATTTGTTGTAGAGCTGGTTTGGTGGTGCTGAATTCTCTTAGCTTTTGCTTGTCTGTAAAGCTTTTGATTTCTCTATCAAATCTGAATGAGATCCTTGCCTGGTAGAGTAATCTTGCTTGTGGGTTCTTCCCTTTCATCACTTTAAGTATATCATGCCACTCCCTTCTGGCTTGTAGAGTTTCTGCTGAGAAATCAGCTGTTAACCTTATGGGAGTTCCCTTGTATGTTATTTTTCATTTTTCCCTTGCTGCTTTCAATAATTTTTCTTTGTCTTTAATATTTGCCAATTTGATTATTATGTGTTTCGGCGTGTTTCTTCTTGGGTTTATCCCGTACGGGACTTGCTGCACTTCCTGGACTTGGGTGGCTATTTCTTTCCCATGTTAGGGAAGTTTTCGACTACAATCTCTTCAAATATTTTCTCTGGTCGTTTCTCTCTCACTTCTCCTTCAGGGACCCCTTTAATGCGAATGTTGTTGCATTTAATGTTGTCCCAGAGGTCTCTTAGGCTGTCTTCATTTCTTTTCATTCTGTTTACTTTATTCTGTCCCGTCGAGGTAAATTCCACCATTCTGTCTTCCAGGTCACTTATCCGTTCTTCTGCCTCAGTTATTCTGCTATTGATTCCTTCTAGTGTAGTTTTCATTTCAGTTATTGTATTGTTCATCTCTGTTTGTTTGTTCTTTAATTCTTCTAAGTCTTTGTTAAACATTTCTTGCATCTTCTCAGTGTTTGCCTCCATTCATTTTCCGAGGTCCTGGATTATCTTCACTCTCATTATTCTGAATTCTTTTTCTGGAAGGTTGCCTATCTCCGCTTCATTTAGTTGTTTTTCTGGGTTTTTTTTCTTGTTCCTTCATCTGGTACGTAGCCCTCTGACTTTTCATCTTGTCTGTCTTTCTGTGAGTGTGTTTTTTGTTCCACTGGCTGCAGTATTGTAGTTCTTCTTGCTTCTGCTGTCTGCCCTTTGGTGGATGAGGCTATCTAAGAAGCTTGTGTAAGTTTCCTGATGGGAGGGACTGGTGGCAGGTAGAGCTGACTGTTGCCCTTGTGGGCAGAGCTCATTAAAACTTTAATCTGCTTGACTGCTGATGGGTGGGGCTGGGTTCCCTCCATCTTGGTTGTTTGGCCTGAGGCAACACAACACTGGAGCCTACCTGGGCTCTTTGGTGGGGCTAATGACAGACTCTGGGAAAGCTCAGGCCAAGAATTACTTCCCAGAACTTCTGCTGCCATTGTCCTTGTCCCCACAGTGAGCCACAACCGCCCCCCCCCCGGCAAGAGACCCTCCAACGCTAGCAGGTAGTTCTGGTTCAGTCTCCCCTGAGGTCACTGCTCCTTCTCCTGGATCCCGATGCACACACTACTTTGTGTGTGCCCTCCAAGTGTGGAGTCTCTGTTTTCCCCAGTGCTGTCAAAGTTCTGCAATCAATTCCCACTAGGCTTCAAAGTGTGATTCTCTACAAATTCCTCCTCCTGTTGCCGGACCCCCAGGTTGGGAAGCCTGACATGGGGCTTAGAACCTTCACTCCAGTGGGTGGACTTCTGTGGTATAAGTGTTCTCCAGTCTGTGAGTCACCCACCCAGCAGTTATTGGATTTGATTTTACTGTGATTGCGCCCCTCCTACCATCTCATTGTAGCTTCTCCTTTGTCTTTGAATGTGGGTATCTTTTTTGGTGAATTCCAGTGTCTTCCTGTCGATGATTGTCCATCAGCTAGTTGTGATTCTGGTGTTCTCGCAAGAGGGAGTGAGTGCACGTCCTTCTACTCCACCATCTTGTTTCCTCCCAGACATTTTTTTGAAGAAATAGGCAGAGTGCTGTCTGCCAACCAAGAAACCCTGTATCTGGGTAGTATGATTAATCTGTGGAAAGATTATCAATAGAGTTTTCTGAAAGTTCTTCAAGTTCTCTTTGTAATTACTTTTCCTTGAAGGATGAGGAAAGGAGAACAAATGTTGTCATTGTGTGAACCATAAGAACTGTTACATGAAGTCTACCTTGAATAGGTCACTCTTGACTTGATCACAAAAATGTTTGTGCCAATATAGGAGAAAGTCTTAGTGGCTGAGAAAACTACGTATTATAAGAAAGGGACAACAAGATGGTGAGATAACTTGTAAATTATAAATTTGAATTTGACTTAAAAAAATTTTTTTTATCAGCCTAGTAACAGTGGCAGTAGGGTGTTCACCCATCAGCAGCTCTAAAACTCTTACACCTTCCAAAAGAGCAAGAACTCTTTGCAGGTTATTTGATTATATATATATAATATATAACCTTATATATATATATATATATATATATATATATATATATATATATATATATATATATATATATATATGTATATATAACCCTCAGATCAGGGTTTCTCAACCTGTACACTACCGACATTTGAGGTCAAATGTCAGTTTGTGGGGGGTGGTCCTGCATATTGTAGGATGTTTAGCAGCATCCCTGACCTCTCCCCTCTAGATGCCAGCAGCACTACTGCCACAATCCTACTTCCTCCTCCCCCCCACCCCCCAAATGTGCTCCCACTCAGCTGTAACAACCAAACATGTGTCCAGACATTGCTAAATGTCCCTTGGAGGGAAATTCAGCCCTGGCCGAAAACCACTATCTTAGAGTAAGAGAAAATAAGGATAATCTGGAACATACTGTGGTTACCAAGAAACAAGAACGTTTCTGAGAACAGCAGAGAAAGTAATGAAACGAGGTGATTTAAAGGGGCATACATATTATTATCAATGACAATGATGATAATAATAATAATAATAGCCAACTGAAGCCAGCTGGATTTGTAAAAAGCCATGACTTTTGGTGATGGGTAAAAGAGAAAGTTAATCTAAAGTATACACAAATAAAAGTATAATACAAAATAAGGATGAATATATGTTTATGTTTAATTTTTATTGGTTTTAATAAGTAGGAAAGCATGAATATATATGGATGTTTTCTATACTCAGTTACACAAGATTATCTAGGAGTATAGATATATATTGTTTTTATCTGTATATGCAAGAAGAAATGAACAAAATTTTTAAAAAATTTATTGAAGTAAAGCTGATTTATAATGTTCCAGAGGTAGAGCAAAGTGATTCAGTTTTTTTCAGATTCTTTTCAATTATAGGTTATTACAAGATATTGAATATAGTTCCCTGTGCTATACAGTAGGTCCTTGTTTATCTATTTTTACAAAATTTTTTATTTTATTGAAGTATAGTTGATTTACAATGTTGTGTTAGTTTCTGGTATACAGCAAAATGATTCAGTTACATATATATATATATATATATATATATATATATATATATAGTAGATATATATTAACAGATACACTACTATATATATATATAGTAGTGTATCTGTTAATCCCAGATTCCCAGTTTATCCCTCCCCCTCCCCCTTTCCCCTTTGGTAACCAAGGGAAACTGTCTGTGTCTAAGAAAGGAACAAAATGTGTCAGTAAGCCAAAAAAGAATGGAAAAGGTAATATTGGTACCCTAAACAGGAAAGATTGATCAGTATTAGTGGTTTCATATGGTAACCAAGTAGAAGAAGAGATCAGTAGCTAACACAGTAGTCATACACATTAACTATTTAAAAATGGAACCCAAAAGTGTACCACAAAATTATAAATTGGCCAACAGCTTGAAAAGGAACACTAACTACAAACTCACTTGTTTCTCAGATAAACAAACTTCAAGCTGACTCTACTAATTTTAGCAGTTTTAAATTTTAATAAAACACTAGTAAACTAATCTATTGAGCTCTTAATTTGTTATTGAGTATATCACTCCTTTTCCATTTGGTTCTTTCTTTATGGTTTCTAGTTTTTTTTGTACTGAAATTCTCTATCATATCTGTTTTTTTAACACATTAATCATATTTATTTTAAAATTATGTCTTCAATGATTTAAAATCATGTCTTCAATACCTGGATCTCCTGTAGTCTTTTTTTTTTTGTATTTATTTTCTTTTGATCTTTGGTTAATTCTCATATTTTAGCATGTCTGGCTATTTTATATGGAATGCCAGATATTATTTATAAGAGTTTTAGCCATAGTTTAAGGCTAGGGACTATGTTATTTTTGACTTGACAGGGTTTGCATCTGCTTTTTCAGGCAGTTAGGATGGAGAAAGCTCCCTTTAGTCTAACTGAGGACTAAGTTGATTTGAACCTGGGCTTCAGTCTTTGGTGAACTGATCTGTTTGGGGTTTCCTTGACTCTTAGACTGTAACCCTTTGGGGTGTCCCAACTGTACTTCACACCTGTTTGCCAAGGTCTCTTCCTAACAGTGGGCCCTGAGCTCAAATTCTTCTCCCACTTTAAGCTGTGTCCCATCTCAACCCCACTTAAACTGCCCCAAACTCTGCTTCTCAGATTGTCTCCATTCTTGAACAGCAGATGCCTCAGAAGGACAAATGTAACCAAATGTTGGGTTACTTCTCTGAAATACTCTTTCTTCTTGAATTTTGTTCCTCATGTCCTCACTGCCTTAGTCATTTTCAATGCCTCCAGATAGACTTTTATGTTTGCTTTTTTTTGTGTGTGTGTATAATACATATTTTACATATATATTTTTTTGAGAGGGCATATGCATATTTTGTATACATTGATGGGAAATTTATGTACAGTGAAATGAGTAGATCTTAAGTATATAGTTTGATGAGTTGACTAATGTAACCCATGAAACCAATATACCAATCAGGATATAGAACGTTTACATCACCCAGTTTCCCTCATGCCTCCTTCCAGTCTATCCCCACTTCACATAGGAAACCATTGTTCTTGTTTTTATCACCATAGATTAGTATTGCCTGTTCTTTTTTTTTAAAGGCTTTTTTAAAAAAATTAATTAATTAATTTATTTATTTTTGAGTGTGTTGGGTCTTCGTTTCTGTGCGAGGGCTTTCTCTAGTTGCGGCAAGCAAGGGCCACTCTTCATCGCGGTGCGCGGGCCTCTCACTATCGTGGCCTCTGTTGTTGCGGAGCACAGGCTCCAGACGCGCAGGCTCAGTAGTTGTGGCTCACGGGCCTAGTTGCTCCGTGGCATGTGGGATATTCCCAGACCAGGGCTCTAACCCGTGTCTCCTGTATTGGCAGGCAGATTCTCAACCACTGCGCCACCAGGGAAGCCCCGTATTGCCTGTTCTTGAATTTTGTATAAGTGGAATTGTACAGTATGTGCTCTCGTGTCTGGCTTCTTTCATTCAACATAGTATTTTGAGGATTAATCCAGATTGGTACATATAGCAGTTTATTATTTCTAATTGTTGAGTAGTATTTTATTATATGAATAAATATTATATTCGTATTTATTTAATAATAATAATTCATATTTATGTAAATAATTCACAATTTGTTATTGTATTTTCTTACTGATGGATAGTGTTTCTGGTTTTTGACTCTCATAAATAAAACTGCTATGGACATGCTTGTACAAGTCTTTTTGTGAGCGTGTTTTTATTTCCTTGGGTAAATACTTCGCAGTGGAATTCTGAGTCATAGTGTAGATGTGGGTTTAACTCTATAAGAAATCGCAGCAAAATTTGCAAAGTGGTGGAAATACATATATTTTTAACATTGCCAAGAAACCAGGTCAATATTTCGTAATGACAGGGCAATGAGGACGGTTGGTTGTTAAGTCGAGACTTAAAGAAACTCTCATTTTAGGAGAGGACTTATAACCTCAGAAATGAAAACCATCGGTGTTAAGTGTCCCATAAATGAAACTTTTGTGAAAAATGTATTTGGCCTGGTCATCAGAGGATTGCCAGACAAAAATCCTATGTTCTGGCCAAAAGCCACCAGGTCATCAATCTAGCACCTGCCTTCTAAGCTTTTTTGAGATGGAGCACATTTCTTTCTGGGTCCAATAAAATCACTAAAACTCTAGGAAATTTTTGAAATCGTTTCTGTTAGGATTACTGAAGCCCTAGGAAGCATGGAATTTGAAACCCCTGAAAAGGATAAGCATTTGGGAAAAATAAAAAAGATTAAATCTATGATTTGAGCATTTGGGGAGCTTGTGTGTGTGTGTGTGAAAGAGTTCTAAATAGTTTTGAAATGATTGTGCTTTGTTTGTTTTGTCTGTTCTTTAATACATTGAAAGCTTTTAGAAAAATCAGGCATACAACATTGGTAATTGCAATTTAAATTGTATGAGGGAATTAAATTCATCAAGTTTGTAATCAATGACTAAATGCTTAAGAATAAAAGGCTTTCAAAATGTCCTTTATTAGGTATATGAGTTGAATGAATTAAGCATTAAACAAAATACAAATACTAGTGCCTGTTCCTTTCCATACACAAAAGCCCCACGGACATTAAAGAGAGAGGCTGATACCCTTTTAATTCCTGGAGCTATTGAACTTTGTCTCCCTGAATAAGATAAGGCAGTTGAGCCAATAATAATTAGGCATCTACTTCTAAAGAGTGGGTCTTAGGAGCTAATTAGTCAATGAGAAATAAGTCTCTCATTCTGGTACAACAGTCTTGGGGGAACTGGACAAGTGTGATGCTTTTGTGAACCATGAATTGCTAGAATAATCTCCTAAGTGGGCCAACCTGCGGCTGGCTATCCAAGATGCTTCATTAAATGTGTCTCCAAGACCCATTACCTCGGACCCAAATTGTGAGACTCTCTCCCCTGTGGCCAGGGGTGGAAATGACAGCTGGATAGGGGTGAACAATTTTAGTTCTTTCTTCCTCGTTCTCTACATCCAGTGAATAGGACTCATTGCCTTTCATGAAGGGCTGGGGTCCAGAAGGTGGAGGTCATATCCCTGGTGGTGGGGTTAAGGGTAACCCGGTGAGTTGTTTCCCTTGCCCTGAATGTCTCTGGCTAACTTCGAGGCCACCTGCATCACACATGCCAGCAGACCAGGAAAAGTAACTCTCCACGAAATAAATAACATCTAAACATCTTGGAGGAGTCGGCTAGCTCTAAAAGTTAGAGCTTGCATTACTATTCAAGACACTACTTGTAAAACTTTTTGCTGAGAAGTTCCAGGCACATTCCAATTGAGCCGAGGTGATGGTTGATAATCCCTCTTTAGGAAGCAGGACCAGAGTGGGACTGTACTTAAGAAAGCTTAAACAGGATCATTTCTATTGTCCTTCTTTAGAAGCAAACACGCTCCCGGGAAGGGGGTCAGTGTGAGCGCCTCAGCCCCTCCTGTTTCCCCACTGAGGGGCACCTTTCAGGCTTGCAAATAGAGCAGGTTGGTGTTTTTAAGTGGATGAATTTTCACTTCAGGAATCCCCAGATGCTTCTAGTTATCCTTCCCCTCTCTCCCCCCATCCAAATCAATACTGTAGAATTTTTTGCTCTAGGAGGAGGCTCAATACAGCATAGAACAAAGAGGTCATTGTTATCTTTGACTTTTAAGGGTTTCGAGAGTCCACGCCTGTAACAGTAATCTGAAAGCCAAGTTGATTTTGATTGGTGGGAACTAAGCACTTGAGATAAAAGGGACTTTTATTCTGCACCTCCAAGAAGGCACAGATTGAAATACATTTAGTTTGAGCAAGAGGACTCAGAACTGAGAATTAACACTAGAGTATGAAAGGATACAGGGTAGGGCATCAGAGAATCTTGCCCTGTGAACAGAGATCCAAATGCTGGCTCTTGGTAGGGAGGAGGAGAGCACCTCTGTAAGCAGCTCCTTCATTAAAAGTTTTTCACCCGGGCGTTGGATAGTGTTTCCTACCACGGCCCTGATGGCTTCAAGCTGTAACTAGAGCTCTGGGGAGAAATTCAATCCAAGGGCACAAATGGAAGGCCACTGCCTGTGATGTGCTGAGTGGACACTGCACAATTCTAGGTTCATGTGAGTGTCGTTGAGAGCAGTGTCTCCCCATCCTTCTCTGAAATGGTGCAGTGCCCAACCCGCACAACTGTCCATAATGGCCTTGGGCAAGTAGAAGTCGTAGCCGAGGAAGGTTTCTAAGATCGATGCTGGAAAAGATTAGGAACAGACTGTTTATGAATATGCGAATCTGATCAGGTCACCTCTACCCCTTAAATACCACAGTGCTTCCTAGTGTTACTGGGATAAAGAAAACTTCCTAAGATGCTCCAAGAGGCTCTGCTTGCTCCAACCCTACGTTACTCCCTTGTCTCACTTTGCGTCACGCTGCTCTGTGAAGTAGCCCCACGTGCCTTCTTGGAGTCCTTGGAACTCATGTATTTTCCTGTCTCAGGACCTTTGCATCATCTATTTCCTCTGCCTAGAGGCCTTTCCTCTCCTTTCTGTGCTCACCACTTTCAACTCTTCCTTCTGGTCTTAGCTCACAGGTCACTTCCTCCAGAGAGTCTTCTCTGATCTCCCTGAGCAGCTTGCATTCCCTGGCAAACAACCTCCTAGCATGGTGTACCTCTCCTTCACAGAACTGCTTAGAATTTTACCTTTGCTTTGGTGATTCTTTGATAAACGCCTGTCCTTCTAGACCACAATCAGGACAATTACAATAACAGCTAACATGTTTTAGATGCTTTCTTTGTGCTAGGTCCTCTTTTAAGGCCCCCCCCCCTTTTTTTTTTTTTTTTTTTTTTTTGCATACGCGGGCCTCTCACTGTTGTGGCCTCTCCCGTTGCGGAGCACAGGCTCCGGACGTGCAGGCTCAGCGGCCATGGCTCACGGGCCTAGCTGCTCCGTGGCATGTGGGATCTTCCCGGACAGGGTCACAAACCCGTGTCCCCTGCATCGGCAGGCGGACTCTCAACCACTGCACCACCAGGGAAGCCCCTAAGGGCCTCTTTTAAGACCACATTAACTCATTTGATCTTCACAGTGACTGAGTGAGGTTGATACTATTGACACCTGCCCCTATTTTACAGATGAGGAAACTGAGGCACAGAGAGAGTTTATGGGGATGACATCTATTCTGTTTGCCCTTGAATAGCCACTAGCCCAACACTTAACACAGCAAATAATTGCTATTTCTCGGCTACTTGAATAAAAGATGTTTGAGGTGAATCTCACAGTGAATCACAGTGCTGGGCATTAGTGCCAGATGGGGAGGGGCTTTGGGGGCAGGAGGAGGCTGAGAGGCAGATTGGGAAGAACAGGATAGAGGAATCCCAAAGACAGGCTGTGAGTAAAGCAAGACATGACATATTCCTTTTATTGGCCTTGAAGCAAGTGTCAGGCCTGTGAATTTCAAGGTGAAGGGCTAGGCCCCACTGAACCCATGACAGATGTTAGAAGAAGGGGTCACTGGTGGTAACTGGTAGGGTTACTGGGAAATAGACCCCAGGAAGATGACCAAAACTCCACTCTTGTGGCAAAGGCCACCTGGGAAAAAAAAATGTTTGGGAGTCATAGATGGCCCTTATTTCTTCCAGTTCATTTTAATCTTTCTCCAACGAATAACACTTCACCAAAGCGTATAATTGGAATCTTGCAACCCAAGGGCATATTTCATGAGGAAAGAACTATAGAAGGTCTGTACATTCACCTTAACTCCAGGGAAAAGCGGAGGCTGAAGGGAACACAATTATGGATTTTGCTGGGCAATGGGAAGCCGTACCTAAATAATCAGTCACTGAAATGCAGCCTCTCTCTGGGATCACCCAGGTGCCTTTGAAGGCTTGGTCTTTTGTGGAGCTCTGAGTTCCCCGTGTTGATTCAGGTTGTGAGCATAAAGAGAGTGGGGATGAGAGATCACACTCAATAACGCGGGTCATTTTCTGTTGGTGTCCAGGGGAGAACATTGGCTAGGACTGACTGTTGTCCTTGCCTTTAAACCTTTCCTGTGACCTTGATGAAGGTTTTTACGTCTCCGGACCCCAGTGTCCACGTGTGAAAGATGAAGGGTTAGAATGACTGCCCCACTGTTAATTTTCCATGACTCGATGTGGCACGTGTATCGGTGGTGGTTACTCTGTGGGCAGAGGGGGAAGGGGGCAGAGGGAGGGGTGCTAAGGGTTTACAGCCTGTAGGATCCCGGAGAGGATCTTAACACTCGGTGGCTCTACGGGTCTGAAAATGGAGACGGTGACAGCAGTAAGCATAATGGCTTAATCCGTAAACCATGAGGTGCGTTTTAGCTCCTTGGCAAATTCAGCAATTCTCCTGGGAGGCTTGGCTGTCGTTTCTGGCTGCTGTTCCTGCCTGGGAAATTAGGAACAGTAGAAGGCAAGCAGTCCCTCTTCGTAACCCTATTTGCTGATCAGTGTCTGATACCAGGAGGGAGAAATGACCTGAACACCTCAGCTCTGTGATAATCTACAGCCAGCAGCTCTTTAAAGGGAGCCTTTCTCATTGTGGAGAAGATGTGCCAGCAGAAAGGCGCAGATAACCCACCATTGTGAGAGCATTTTCCTCCCAAAGGCTCTCCCGTCACACAAAGTCCTATCTTGGATCTGCTCCCATCCCTCCCAGGAGAGTGGAAGGAAGAGAATAAATGTCCCCCCTTTCATGGATGGGAGAACTAAACCAGGGCCTATGACTTTGTCCAAGGTCATATTACTAACCGGCACCAAGAGTGGGCCTCCTAGCCCAGCCCTTTTGTTGTCACCTCCAAAATATCAATGCCCTGTTTAAGATAAGCTTTGTTTGGTCTCCATTTTATCCCCTTTTCATAGCTCTCTGTGGATAGAGCTGCTTATTGAGTTGTGCCAGAGTTTGCTGAAGTCAAGGTCAACCCATGAAACCGCAAAGGGATTCCTCTGATAGAATACCAGCTCCAGAGTGTATCTTGATTCAACAGCACCAATGATAATAACTAAGGATTGTTAGGTGCCTTTCCTTGGGCTTCTCCACTCGGTAGTGGTTCTTCCTGCTTTTCCCATCAACTTTATCCACTCCTCCAACTCCTCTGATTTTTATCTTCCCTAATTTAATCACTTACCTCCAAGCCTCAGAGGATGAATGAAGTGGGAAATGGAGAGCGGTGGTCAGAGTAGTATTGTATTGATTTTCTATCTGCTACTTATTGCTTTCAATCTCTGTATCTACCGCTTGGTCTATCAGTTCTTTATATATCCATTTCAACATTGACTGAGCACTTTCAACATTGAATACTGTGTGCCTGACCCTGTGGTAATTTACAGACAAAGAAACTGAAGCTCAGAGAGGTGAAGCAACTTGGCCAAAGTCACACAGTTCAGGGAGTGGTAGGTAGGGTCAACTCCATAGCCCATGTTCTTAACTCCTATAGATTCCTACCTTGCAAGATTGCTGATGTGGTTAAATATTGGGTGGCGTCTCATGGTGAGATGGGCTAGAAGAGAAAGAAAGCATCCTTTGAAAACTTAAATGCTGCTTAAAAGAGGTATCCATTTTTAGGTCCACATTTTCAGCCCTATCTTGCCCATGTCACCAATTTGGGGGCATACATACAGAAGAGTCAGGGCTGAAAAATTAAGCACATACAGGGTTGTGAACAAACACACAGTCCCATAAGTTCCTATGATAGATTCAAAGCTGCTTGCTGTACTCTAGAATCGTGATTTTATGAATATATTCATTTCACAGGGCTACTACAAGAAATTATCATAAACTTGGTAGCTTTAAAGAACAGAATTTATTCTCTTACAGTTTTAGAGGCCAGAATCTAGTTGTCAGCAGGGCTCCGCTCCAGGGGCTCTAGGGGAGAATCCTTCCTGGCCTCTTCCAGCTTCAGGTAGCTCCTACATTCCTTGGCTTGTGGCAGCAAATCTCCAACCTCTGCCTCTATCTTTCCATGGCCTTCTTCCTTGTGTGTTTCTGTGTCAATCTCCCTTTGTCTTCTCTTCTAAAGACTTATCATTAGATTTAGTGCCCACTCGAATCCAAGACAGTCTCATCTTGAAATTCTTACCTGAATTATGTCTGTAAAGACCCTTATTCTAAATGAGGACACATCTGAGGTTCAGGTGGATGTACATTTTGGAGGCCATCATTCGACACACTACATAGGCTTATGGCGCTAGGCAAGCAGCGCAGCTCACGATCCTGTTTCTACATTGGTGTGATGTTCCACTTGCTATTCGTTCTTTCACACATGATTTATAAGGATGATGAGAGTCTCGGGGAGGCTGTGCGCTTCTGGAAGCCCAAACAGTCAGATGGCGTTAAGCTGTCTTCATTCCTTCAGCAGTAGCCTTCTGTCAGTAAATAAATGTCTTTCCAGGACTAATGTGTCTTTCGAAGTTCTCACTCTAGGAGAGAAACTTGAGAAATGGGAAAACTGGGCTCAATATGTGTGAAAGAACTGTGTCTCTTCAGGGAAAAGCCAATGCACACGTTTCAGAGAGTGGTATTATGATAGAAAGACACAAACACATAGCAACTATGTGAAAAATCATTGCTGCTGATATGCCCATCTCGGGGACTTTCTCCAGTTCCCAAAGAGTTTTATAAAAAACTCTCCCTCTGAATTGTTTGAAAACAATCAATGCCAACTGGATAAATCATCACATTTACGCCTGCACCAATAGGCTGGGAGGACTGCCTAGAGAAGTGGCATCAGGCCTAATGAACACTTCCAATGGGTTTGTTCACCTTTCCCTTGACCAAGTTCAATTCCGCTTCATTGGACAAGTAAGTCCTGAAGTCTCTGTTCCCTGGTCAGGTCGCAACCTGGTCAATTAAGATCAATTAAATTTTCTGTTTCCTGAGAAATGGCAAAGATATCTATCTGTACAGCATCTGTCTTTTGACAATTCAACACATTCAGTTTAGCTCTGCAAATATGTCCTCACTGACAGCTCAGCATGGTGCACTGTGTCTGCATTGAGCATAGGGTGGTCCTGCCTCCCGGGATCATGATCGATCCAGAGGGAGCCGGCTCAGCAGACAATCAGAAGTGAGCGGGGCATCCGTTCATAGGGATGCAGAGCTCCATGGCAACGCACCTGGGTGACAATTAATCCTTCGTTATTGAAAAAATAATTAATGTTTCTGGTAAAAAAAAATTTAGATAGGAAAAAAAGAAAAGATTGTGTATAATCCCACAGAAAGAAAGTAATCATTCTTAACATTTGGTCTGTGTCCACATCTGTGTGTATCTTTGTACCTGTGACTCTCCCTATGTCTGCACCTTTATGTGAACTTGTATTCATGTTATGCTTGTATCTATCAGTATTTTAATAATAAGATCCTCCCCTGACATGCACATACATCTTATTTTATAGTCTGCTTGTGTATTCAACGGTGTATTGTAAACCTATTTCAATGTTATTTAGTTCATAATTTTTAATAGCTGTATATTATTCTATTGTATGGGTGGAACTTTGTTATTAAACCAGTCTCTCATTAGTCTGAATTTAATAATTTTATAGATAAACCCACGCACGAATCCATAATTTTGTTCTTAGAAAAAAATCCCCAAATTGCAGTCTCAGGGTCAAAGTGAAGGACCATGTCTAGAGTTTTTTGCCTCACAGTAGCCTCAAAAATACAAGCACTATTTTTTAAATAGTGGTTTCAACAGACATAAAATAGCCCTGCCGAATTGCTAAAAGTTTCCAATGCTTGTCTCGGTTTCTGTTCTTACCTCGTTGCAGACCTGTCATCAACAGTGTGCAGAGGCCCCCCACTCTGGGAGGAGCACTAAGAGTCACCCAGGTGTAGCCTCCACTCTACAGAGAACCAATCAGAGGGGCTGAGACCAAGTAGCCAGCTGCTTGCGATGCTGCAGGAAACAGTGAGTGAATCAGGGTGCCCTGTAGGTGGGGACTGGGGTGCGAAAAGGAGGGGTGTTTGGTCTTCAGCCATTTTGTTTTATGATAAAAAATGTTATCTTTTTTTTTTTCTATTTTATGCTACTTTTTTTTTTTTTTTTTTTTTTTGCTTTTATTTCCCCCAGCGATTTGGAAGGACTGTGTCTGCTTTCTGCTTTTTTTTCACACTGTAAGTAGTTTTCATTAAGTTTATCAACAATCTTGGGCATGTATATTTCTCCAAACATCAAAGGAAAACAAAATGAATCACTGTGTTTTGACTTCTTCTTCTTTAACATGAGAAGGGTCATACAGGGCTTCCCTGGTGGCACAGTGGTTGAGAGTCCGCCTGCCGATGCGGGGGACATGGGTTCGTGCCCCGGTCCGGGAGGATCCCACGTGTCGCAGAGCGGCTGGGCCCGTGAGCCATGGCCGCTGAGCCTGCGTGTCCGGAGCCTGTGCTCCGCAATGGGAGAGGCCACAGCAGTGAGAGGCCCGCGTACTGCAAAAAAAAAGAAGAAACGAAATTGAGGTATTTGTAGTGAGGTGGATGGACCTAGAGACTGTCATACAGAGTGAAGTAAGTTAGAAAGAGAAAAACAAATACTGTATGCTAACACATATATATAGAATCTAAAAAAATGAAAAATATATGGTTCTGAAGAACCTAGGGGCAGGACAGGAATAAAGACACAGACGTAGAGCATGGACTTGAGGACATGGGGAGGGAAAGGGCAAGCTGGGACGAAGTGAGAGTGAGACATGGACGTATATACACTACCAAATGTAAAATAGATACCTAGTGGGAAGCATCCACATAACACAGGGAAATCAGCTCAGTGCTCTGTGACTGCCTAGTGGTGGGATAGGGAGGGTGGGAGGGAGACGCAAGAGGGAAGAGATATGGGAACATATGTATATGTATAGCTGCTTCACTTTGTTATAAAGCAGAAACTAACACACCATTGTAAAGCAATTATACTCCAATAAAGATATAAAAAATATTAATAATAATAAAAAAATAAAGTGAGGCCGATTAATTTCCACCGAATAGGGTTGCTGGAAGGACCATGTGAGATGTCATGGCAGTTGGCCAAAGACATGCTCAGGAGCAGGCGCTGGGTTCCACTGTTTTCTAGGCGGGGCTGCTTGGGGGAATCAGCCCCTAACTGTTCCACTCTATCGTTAGTTGACCATGGAAGTCATTTAGCGTGGTTGAAATATTTTCTAGTTACATCTTTTATTTATTTGTTTTTGCATTAATCTATTTATACATTCTTTTTTTTGCTCATTCATTCATTCAACAAACATGCGTTGGTTGTTGGTCAGGTTCTCCTGGAGCAGACAATGAGTTGGAGTTTTTTTTGTTTTGTTTTGTTTTTTAATTAATTAATTAATTAATTTAATTTTATTTATTTTATTTCTGGCTGCGTTGGGTCTTTGTTGCTGCGCCTGGGCTTTCGTCTAGTTGCAGTGAGTGGGGGCTACTCCTTGTTGCGGTGCACGGGCTTCTCATTGCGGTGGCTTCTCCTTTTGTGGAGCATAGGCTCCAGGCGCAGGGGCTCAGTAGCTGTGGCTCATGGGCTGTAGAGCTCAGGCTCAGTAGTGGTGGTGCACAGGCTTAGTTGTTCTGTGGTATGTGGGATCTTCCTGGATGAGGGCTCAAACCTGTGTCCCCTGCCTTGGAACGTGGATTCTTAACCACTGTGCCACCAGGGAAACCCTGAGTTGGAGTTTGAGCGGTGAAGTATCAGAGACCAATAGTTATTGGACACAGGGAGAAGCCACACCACGGACAAAAAGGAAGCTATTGGGGATCTGGAGCAGATGTTTTCTGTTGGGGCTGTCCTTAGGGCACATTTGGTCAAAATGGCTGTGCCTCTGTACCCCTGCCTTGCTTATTCATGGGATGAGGGCTGCCCTGGGAAGACCATGACCTCAGGCAAGAGGAGGTACAGCTGCAGCAGTTTCTGAAGGCACTGATGACTGAAGGCTCTGTGCAGAGGACAGCAGGTCCTTCCATGAAGGGGGTCTGTGTGGTGTGTCTTTGTGTCCACCGCTGGTGGCTACTATGAGCAGACCCTGCACCCAGACCTGAGGTTGTAGTGCCAAACAGGGAAGACAAGTCCCCTCACCCAGTTTAGCTTACAGCCTAAGCTGGTCTTGAGAATCTTCAGTTGTCTCCATATTTAAAGGAAGCCACCTTCTTTAGACAGATTGCCTCACCGTGAAGCTGGGAGAAGAGAGTAATATTCTCAGTTATTAGGAGAAGAAGAAAGCAATAGATGTCCTTGTTTATTGTAACACAGATTCTGGGCTACATGGAATCTTCTTCCATTAGTTTTCTGCTGATTTCAACATTTCGATGTATACTGATTTTCTGTCTTGTGCCAGGCACAGTGCTAGGTAGTAGGGGTACAATGGTGAACAGTATACAGTCTTGTAGGAGAGACAGACACGTAAAGATAACCTCAACGTAAAACAGAAAGTTATGAGGGAGTGACGTGAATATACCACTAAAGACACTCAGAGGTAAGACAACTTCCCCTGCCCAGAGGGTGTTAGGAGAAGCTTCTCCATGGTTAAAATATTTCAGCTGAGAATAGAAAGAATATGAGTCAGCCAGATAAATAAGTTCTCTGCTCTTAAGTAATTTTCCTCTATTTCATGGCAAAAGAAGACACGTTAGAAGTCAAACATTTATAGAAAGTAATCATGCCAAGAGAACCAAGGGTATTTAATGGGACGAATGGACTTTGATGGTCCCTCTCAAGAAGAAGTTTTCCTTCATTTTAAGCCTTGAAATCTTAAAAGGTTTTCCTGGGGGCCAGAGAGCTGTGCATTGGATGATGCTGGTTCTTTGTAAATGATTTCACTTCATGGGCTAAATAGCCATCATGCCTCTAAGAGGCCGTCTGTGAAGGAGAAAATCTGTGCACTCCTAAATGTTGTGTGATGCACCATCACTTGATTTAATTTGCGTTCTCTCAAGTTTCTCCTGCCTGACATCACTGTGGAATCCTGAAACAGGCAGGAGGAAGGAATAAATGTCTCGAGCTCACGCCTCCAGGCTCCCCCTTGGCCTGCATTTCTCTCCATCCCCTTGACTCTTGGGTCACACATATTAGGATTCTGAAAATTTGGGGTCTTCATAGAAGCACGTTAGATAGAGGCCATGTTTCTCCTTATAAATTTTAGCAATCCTCTTGAAGATCCACGAGATGAGGCTTCTTTGCTAATACAAAACCTGGAAAACTTCAAAGGCAAGAGGTCTGTTTGCAAACCTGGTGAGTATCAGACTGCCACATGGCTTCTCTAAAATTTCTCCATTGTTGGTGGGGTTTCTGTATCGAAGGCTCCAATGCAGGGGAAGAGCAGGTGTGTGGTTGGAGTTGAGAGGCCAGCATGTCAGGCCTAATTATAACCTCACCATGTACTGAGAATCTGCCCAGGGTGGCCATGTCTGTGCACCCTGAAATCAGCTGAGTTCACCTTTGCCCTGAGGCTCTAGAGAAAATGGACCCACACCCTTATTTCTCATGGTTTAGGAAGTCCATGCTCTCCCCAAAATTTCTACCACTTCCAATGGCTTTGCATTTCTCCTGGTCATCTCTGATTCCTATTTCTGGCTTTTTCTGAATCCTTATTCTCTGCTTATATTCTTCTTCTGTATCAGTGTCTATCCAAAAGAGAGTCAATGGCTCTTTCTCCTTGAGTATCTTTCTCTCCATATTCCCCCAGATATCCCCCATACGAACTGTGTGGTGGCTTTACTTTTTTTTTTTTTTTTTTTTTTTTTGCGGTACGCGGGCCTCTCACTGTTGTGGCCTCTCCCTGTTGTGGCCTCTCCCGTTGCGGAGCACAGGCTCCGGACGCGCAGGCTCAGCGGCCATGGCCCACAGGCCTAGCCGCTCCGCGGCATGTGGGATTTTCCCGGACCGGGGCACGAACCCGTGTCCCCTGCATCGGCAGGCAGACTCTCAACCACTGCGCCACCAGGGAAGCCCTGTGTGGTTGCTTTAAATAGAGATTTGCCAGGGGATAGACAGTACCAAAAATATTGGATTTCTCTATTCTTGAATAAGACCCCTGCTGCTGGAGTTTCAGATACCATAGCATAAGGTGCTTCTCTCTCTCACCAATCTCCAGACCTCTTTTCTTTCTCTTCTGCTCCTCTGCTTTTGCCACCCAAGATTATTGCATATATATATATATATATATGCTTATTACGTGCCAGGCACACTGAAATACATGAGGCTGAGTAACTTGGCTAAGATCATACAATTAGTAAGAGCAGAGCCACAGTGCAAACCTAGGTGCACTACACAAACTCAAATGAGTACAAAAATCACCTGGGAATCTTACTGCAAAGCAGATTTGGATTCTGATGTTCTGGGGGAGGGGCTGGAAAGCTTGCATCTCTGACAAGCCCCCAGGTGATGTCCACACAACACCATGGTCCGTGCCTCTCAGTAACAGAACCTAGAGAGCACTGCTCGCTTTTATGTTTTTCCTATTTAAACCAGCAGGGCCTTTGCCTAGTGGCTCAATTTCTCATGCAATCTCTGAATTTTTCTTCATGAGCCAAATGGGCTGGGGGGCACTTTCCTCCAAAGATTCAGGACTCCTACAAGGTCAGAGATTCCATCTAACATTAATGTAATTAATTAATTAAAAAGCCACCATCACTCAGACCTAAAAAATGAGGTTCCCTTCAAAAGGGGCAGGAAAGATTGATGTAGGCGAGGTGATTTAGTGTTGATAGGTAGGAAGTTTGATGTTGAAAGGTGACAATAGATGTTTTAAGTTCTGTCCTTTGGTCCCTTCTGTAGTAAATTTGTTGAGAAATCGACTTTGCCCATCCCCAGGCTTCTGTGAAATGCAAACTGCTAGGGGAGCTTGAAAGAACTTTTCACAGTTACACATCATTCCACAGATGCTCTTTTACTGAAGGCAATTTCTTCCACAATGATTTTTATTTTTAAACTTTTTTTTTACTTGCCGTTTTTCATGTTAATGTTCAAATTCGCTGAAGCTCTGTGACTAGAGAGAGGGGTGATTAGTGCTTGGGAAAGCCACTTGTCATGAAGACTGCTGCTGCAAGGGAAAAGGGCAGGGCCATACCCGGCAGGGCATGGACAGGCAGCTAGCTATGGAGGTGCTCTCATTACAGGAATGGCCAGACTTCTGATTTCCTTACAAAAGGAACCAGTGTTGAGTGCATTGTACCCTATATGGAATACTTAATTACAGAGGAAAGTTATGGCTTCCAGTTGACAGAACCATCTAATCAATATTGCTTACTCCGAACTCTAATTTACTTGTCTTACAAATCATTAAATTTGAAATATTATTGATTTTCAAGTAGATGGCTTAGAGGATAAGTAAGTGCATTTTATCTTGCGGACCTTCGTTTGAGTTTGATCAGTGGACCTGCAGGAGAGAAAGCTCAAACCCCTTTATTAGGTAGTATTTGCAAAATAATCACACCAGACATACTTCACTTATGCCGATAACTTGCCAGGACCCCGTATTTCCCAATATCTCATGTCAAATGGGCTATTTTCCTGTTTCTGAGCGGGGTGGGGGTCTCTTGACAGCAGGCAACAGTGAATTGTATGACATGGAGATACCCTTCTTAAGAGCATACACATCTCTGAAATGTAATTTCTTTGTATTCCAAAAATCAGAAGATGCTGTGGGGCTTCCCTGGTGGCGCAGTGATTAAGAATCCACCTGCCAATGCAGGGGATGCGGGTTCGAGCCCTGGTTCAGGAAGATCCCACATGCGGCGGAGCACCTAAGCCTGTGAGCCCCAACTACTGAAGCCCGCACACCTAGAGCCCGAGCTCCACAACAAGAGAAGCCACGACAATGAGAAACCCGCGCACCACAACGAAGAGTAGCCCCTGCTTGCTGCAACGACAGAAAGCCATGTGCAGCAACAAAGACCCAATGCGGCCAAAAAAAAAAAAAAAAAGATGCTATGAACCTTCCTTTTCTCTTGTACTAGAAACCATCTTCTTGGTTTTCAGCAACCTATTTTGTCTTTTAACCTCAATAGTCTGGACCTGATTCTATTCTCATGATGGATAAGCCATCCTCCAATGAAAAGTCTCAGACAAAGCCTCCTGAGTACCCTGGAATCTGACAATCCCATGGGCACCATTCACCAGTGTGGCCTGCCCACACGCTGAGGAAGAGGGTGAATTGGTGTGAAGGCAGGGACGGTCAAATGAATCACATTTCTGCTGATTTTCACTCTCTGAGGTGGCCTTTTAAAAATGTAAGCTTTTGAATAGGTGCCTATCGACATGATTCAAAAATCTAAAATGACAAAAAGAAACCCAGTGAAAAATGTTCAGTCCCCTCATTTTGTTTTCTTATTTGCATCCCTCCCTCCCCTCCCAAAAGGAAACTACTGGTTTTAGTTTCTGTTGTATCCTGGCTAGAGTTTCCTTATGTGTATCGAAGCAGGAGCAAATACAAATTCTTATTTTTTTCCCTTATTTTTATAAAGGTATGATATTATACACACTGTTCTGAATCTTTTTATTTTTTTTAATTTACTGGTTTTTTAGGGGGATTTTTCATATCAACACATAGAAAATATCTCATTAAAAAGAGAGAGCTGGGCAGCTTTCTATCATGTGTATATACCATAATGTGTCTAATAAGTCCTCTATTAACGGACCTTTGGATCCTTTCGGATATTTTGCTATTAGAAACACCACTATAGTGAATAATCCTGCATACAGGTACACAAGTGCAAAGCAACTTTCTAAGTACCTTTGCAATTGTGCAAGCATATGCATTGGATAAATTCCCCAAGGCGGAGATCTGGGTCAAAGGGTCAATGACAGCTTTGCCAAGCTGCCCTCCCTGGGTTTTTTGCCCATTCACCCTCCCACCAGCAACGTATGGGATCTGCAGCTGGCAGTTTTCATCCTCCTTGGCAAGTACTTACACTTCTAGTTGAGAAACTATAGTCAGGGTTGCAAATAACAGAAAGAGGGTCCAGTTAAGTTCCGGCAGGAAGACTTTATTGGAATTGATTGGAAAACTGGAGCACAGGCTTTGGGGCGAACAGGGAGGTGAAGCCCAGCAAGGACTTGCCATGGGAACAGTCTCACGAGACCTGCGGCCACCAGGCATCTCTGTGGAGCCAGTGATCCCAACCCCCAGCTTTGCCCTCCCTGTACTACACACTGGCCCTAATTCATCTTCCATAGGGTTACAGTAAGCTGGGGAGGTGGAGAAGGGGAGGGAGGCCTGCAAACCTCTCTTTGCCTCTGGGCAAGAAGGGTATTCAGCCTTCTGAGAAGGGCAGAATAATCTCAGCCTTCTGAGAAGGGCAGCCCAAACAGTGTCCACTATGAAGACCGACCTACCTCTTCATCTTCCTTACAAGCAGGGTGCATCCAAAGGTATATTCTTGGATTATTCAGGTTTTAGGAACTGTGCTTAAAAGCTCTTCCAGCTTTGGACTTCCCTGGTGGCACAGTGGTTAAGAATCTGCCTGCCAATGCAGGGGACATGGGTTCGAGCCCTGGTCCAGGAAGATCCCACATGCAGCTAAGCCCGTGAGCCACAACTACTGAGCCCGTGTGCCACAACTACTGAAGACCACGTGCCTAGAGCCCGTGCTCTGCAACAAGAGAAGCCACCGCAGTGAGAAGCCCATTTGCTGCAACGAAGAGTAGCCCCTGCTCACTACAACTAGAGAAAGCCCGTGCACAGCAACAAAGACCCAACGCAGCCAAAAATAAAAATAAATTAATTTTTTTGTGTGTGGTACACGGGCCTCTCACTGTTGTGGCCTCTTCTGTTGCGGAGCACAGGCTCCGGACGCGCAGGCTCAGCGGCCATGGCTCACGGGCCCAGCCACTCCGCGGCATGTGGGATCTTCCCAGAACGGGGCACGAACCTGTGTCCCCTGCATCGGCAGGTGGACTCTCAACCACTGCACCACCAGGGAAGCCCTAATTTTTTAAAAAATTAAAAAAAAAAAAAAAAAAAAAGCTCTTCCAGCTTTAGGATCTGAGTTGGACCTAGCACCTGCCACTGCATGCTGGGGGTGTTTATGCATCATTTTAGGGTGCAGACAGTGAGCCTATCTCGTTTCTTCATCACCTTCTGCTCACTAAGGATGCACACACTTGGCCAAGGACTTGGAGTCAGGAACTCTTCCATCTAGTGCTGCATCAACTCTTCTGATTGGTGACTTAGCCTTGAGTGAGCCATTCTTCTGAAGCCTGTTTTCTCATCCACGAAGCAGGGATAATAATATTGACCCACTTTCCGGGTTGTTGCCAGGATTCATTAATTGACAGCAGTAAAGAACTCTGAAACTACCTTAGACTCCTCACCCCCAGCACCTTTGTCCCCAGATCTGTTTTCCCTTCAGCACTCCTGCCATGTAATTTGGGAACAGATGACAGACTGGGACACAGACATGACTTGTTCAGCGTATTTAGAGACAGTGAGCCTGAGCCAACCTGGGAGGAAAGTAGTTGGCGGTTAGCAGCTGCTGTGAAGTTTTCCGTGGCACCACTGCCACGGCTCCAGCCATCAGGATCCCCAAAGGGCAGATGCCCAAGTTCTAATTGCTTTCCCTGGTTGTCATCCTCAGACATAAATAAATTAGCAGCCGAGTCCTTGACACTGATGGTCTGAATGTTATTAATCACACCCTCCCCTCAATGGTGTTTCCCTTAAGGTGAAATGCCTGCTCTGGTTCCAGCGGCCCCACAGAGTGTGTTTGTGCCCATGATGATGAGGGAGAAGGTTGGATCCTTATCATTAATATCATCACAACAACACTTCTATATGCATTAGACTTTATAGAGCATCCTTACATCTGGGATCTCCGTGGAGCCTGGGCAATATTTTGAGGTGGGCAAACATGATGATCTCCACGTAATGATAGAAAACCTCAAATTTGGAGCGGGTTCCGGACCTAAGATTATACAGCAGGGAAATGAAATCTTTTGCCAGGCCAGCCCAGCACTCTCTGTATTATGTTACTCTCTTTCTTTAAATGATAAATAACTGTCTCTAGTTCTCCCCTTTGATAGTGAACTGAAACAACTCAAAAATATATTACGCACAGCCATCCTTGATGAAATGCTCCCTATACGCCATATACCGTGCTCGGTGTGTTACAGGCAGAATAGGATCTCATCCCCACTCTGCTCTGCTGGGCAGGTATCTTTGTCCTGCTTAAGAGATGAAACAAACCAAGGTTCAGAGAAGTTAATAACTTGCCCAGGTACACAGAGAAGGTCCAAGCACTCAGCCTCAGTTCCATACCGTCAGCCACCGAGAGCCCAGTGACAGATCTATCCAGGGCAGAGGACTGGCTTTTCATGGTGGAATGGAGAAAAGGGGAAGCTGCTTCTGGTCTCTTGCATCACGGGCTGTTCCACTCCAGTTTACTTTATCCATCAACTGAGAGTCTGTTTCTATCATTTCAACAGGAGAGCTGTAAACCCCAGGCAGTGGAGGCAGCTGGGGAGGGATGGAGTTTTATAGGTGTTTGGCGAGTCATGCAGGATGCAGGTGTTCAGGCTCCTGTCTTGGTCCTGCTGCCTGCTGTCGGAAGGGGCCCCTCCCACCTCCTGTCCCCTGAGAGGCAGGCACACCTGGGACCCGGACTCGCATCCTCATATTGTCACATGTGATTTTAGCTCCTTCTGAGAGGATTCTCCAGACGTCCTGTGTCCTTGAGCCCTTGCTGTCCACAGTTAATCTGTGGATGTTAAACTTATTTTGTTAAGTAAGTAAATAAGTAAATAAGTTAAACTTATTTTGCTTCTTTCTCTTTTCCCATATATAACCCTCCTCTGCTCCCTGGCACCACCCTAGAAATAAACTGCCTGCACCCACATTCTTGTCTCAGGTTATGTTTTGGGGAAGAACCCAAACTAGGAAAACCTATTTCCTTTTTCTTCTAACCTGGGTGGAAAAATTTTATGTGGTCATTAGGGTCTAGATTTGAATCCTGACTCCTGCGTGAACTTGGGCAAGTTATGTAACTTCACTGAGCTTCCATTTCTTATTTGTAAAAGGGAAATTGAAATAATACTTTCCCCATAGGGTAAATTTCTGTGCGTATTAAATGCATGAAGTAGTGTCTAGTATTCAGTAAGTGCCCAATAATTGTCTGCTGCTAGTCCCGTTACTGCATGCTGGAGTGGTTATAAATACAGGTTTGGAAGTGGGAGAGATTTGTCCATATCCACACTCATTCACTTGATGTCGAGTGGCCTCTGGCAAGTTCCTTACCTTTGCCCACCTCGGTCTCCATATGTACACAGCAAGGCTAAGAAGACTGCCCACGTCCTGGAGTTGTAAGAGTTAGTTATTGTAGGAGCAGCTAATACTGAGCCCAGTGTATAATAGTCAGTGCTCAGTGAAATACAGCTGGACTCTTGAATTCTCTTGGTCCCCAAGCGGATTGAATGATGTCTCCCTCTGAAATCTTTTTTTTTTTTTTTTTTTTTTGGCGGTACGCGGGCCTCTCACTGTTGTGGCTTCTCCCGTTGCGGAGCACAGGCTCCGGACGCGCAGGCTCAGTGGCCGTGGCTCAGGGCCCAGCCGCTCCGCGGCATGTGGGATCTTCCCGGACCGGGGCACGAACCTGTGTCCCCTGCATTGGCAGGCGGACTCTCAACCACTGCGCCACCAGGGAAGCCCCTCTGAAATCTTTTGATGCCTCCATGTACACCTTCTAATGGGGAGACTGTGCATGTCCCTGGTCTCTCTCACAAGACCACATCCTTCTCAAGGGAAGCTTGAAAGGAGCCATTCCTCCTTGAATCATCTGCTAGTGAAGCGTCACACGCAGGCAAGGTGATCAGAGAGGGTCATATTAGAGTCAGAGAACTTTGGGAAGCCATCTAGTTCAGCCACCTCAATGGACGGGGAAACCGTGGTCCCTGAGCTCAGCAGACATTTGCTGAACACTGTTCACTGGAAACTGACAGAGCAAGAGGAGGACTTGTGAGAAGCAGGGAGAAGAGCTCGGTTAAAGCAGCTTTTCTCGTAGACAGTCACTGGGTTGAATTGTGGAAGGGGCTCTTTATCCAGCAATTTTGGTGAAATTCAGAGGCTCCTTCTAGGAAGCACTTTTCAGCAGTGGGACCATCAGTCCAGCCATGACTTTCCCTTAAAAAGAGATTCAGGGCGTGCTGGGGAGCAGAATGGGGGCCTCCCTGTGGCCCCTGGGCAGGGGGCCATCCTGGCTGTGAGTGAGGGGGTGGAGGGTCCGGGAAGCTCTGTTTGACCTTCTTTCCCTTTAGTTCCATGTGTGGCTACATCCTCAGCATCAAGTCGATAAGGAAGAGCATGCAGAGAAGTGTAGCACCATCCGGCACCATTGCTGGACAGAGAGCAGAGGGCCATCTAGAGAAGAGCTTGGGCATCTCCTCACGGCTGGCATCTCCTCTCCAGAGGAGCTGGCTGCTTCACTTGGAGGGCCCTCCTGAGCTGGCGATGCATATTTGGTCTGTGCACCTTTCATCCCTGCTTATGACGTGTCAGGTGGCAAAACTTTCCCTACCAGCAGTGTTCTTCATCTTGTTACACCCATCATTGATCTCACTGGCTGGCATTTCAAAGAGGAAGCTTGTTAAACTGAGCTGTTATGCTTGTGGTTTTAGAGGTTGGCACGGTAGACAGTTCTAAGGAAGGAAGAAGTGTGCATGAACAGACAGAAAAGCGTTTCTACTAACAACATACAGACTTCGAGGGAAAAAAAATCCCCGCTAGCACGAGGTGTCTGTGAGTGCATTCTGCAATAGCAAACTCCTGGTCTCCCCAGCCCTCTGGCTGGCAGTGGGAGGTGTGAAATGATTTTGTCGCCTGGGAGAAAGGGGTTTGGTGCATGTTCCTGGGTCTATCTCCATGGTGTATTTGGGACCCACAGATGTGGTCTAATTTCATCACATTCCCCACAATTTCTGGATTAGTCAAGTCAATTATGGTCCTATCTCCTGTCCACAACTTCGTGCTGAGCTTGGATAACCCAAAGTAGGAATCCAAGTGCAGGGGAAAAGTTAATAGTCATAATGATGATAGCAATATTAGTTACCCTTTTCAGGCATGATATAGACACCTTACGTGACACCTTCAGCTCTTATAGCTAATTTGCAAGGCAGGTGCCATCCTCATTTCACAGGGCAGCCGGTCATTTGCTTGTTAGATCTCATACCCGTTTCTTGGCCTTTCCTCTTCTCCCTCGGCTTTGTATTTCCGGAAACTACATCTCCCAGACCCCCTTGACAACAACCCTCCAGGTGGCTTCAGCCAGCGGGAGATACTGGTGTGAAACTGTGGGTGAGAATCTGGGTTTTTTCCCTCACCCTCTGCCCCGCCTTGGGTGGCATCCTTTGCACAGCTGGATCCCCTTAGGCTCCTTTGGATGCCTCCAGCTCTGGGGCTCCAATTGGTCACATCACTTCCTCCCTGGGTCCTCCCCCTGGGGGGTGTGGCCACATCCTGAGGCTGTGAATCTCTGAGTTGCCTCACTGTGTCCTCTTGCCTCCTTAGCTCTTACAACTTCTTGGACAACCAATTCTCTGCGTTAACCTCCCCCCACCGACAACTGGAATGGCCTAGGCTGGTTTCTAGTTTCCTGGCAGGCAGAAGCTAGCAAACTTTTTCTATAAAGGGCCAGATAATAAATATTTTAGACTTTGTGGGCCAAGAGGCCAAATCAAGGTACTTATATGTAATTATTTATGTAATAAGTGAGAAAACAAATTTCTCCAGATGATTTCACTCACGGGCCATACAAAAGCAGGTGCAGGGTGGATTTGGCCAGAGACCCATAGGTTGCCAACCCCTGCAGTATGGCAAGGAGATTGAAGCTAATTTTAAGCGACATGGAAAACCATCGGACCATTCTAAGGAAGAGAGTGACGGGGTGGGATAACTCTTTTAAGAAAATCACTCTGGCTGCTGTGCTGAGAATAACAACCAGGAGGCAAGAAAGGTTGTGAGGAAACCAGTTAAGAAGTCCAGGCAACTGGGTGGTGACTTGGACAAGGGTGGTGGCAGTGGTGATGGGGCACAACAGGTGGACGGGAGTCATGGGCTCAATTCTGAAGCCCTAGTGACTATCCTGAAATACAGATCTGATCACATTGCAGAGACAAGCCATCACAAACCCACAGATTATCCACCATCCGGTTGTAGAGTCCCATGGACTCAGTGACCATTCCAAACCCCCAAATGGGGAAACTGATAGAAAGGGGTACAGCTCAGGAAACGAAGACAGGAAACTGTGTGGTCTGGGTTTCTGTGTGGCAGCAGGGAAGGGGTGAACGACCATTAGTCTGGGTGGATTTGGGGAAGGCAGGCGTTATTGTCACTATACGATGCATTCCCTGTCACTTCATTCCAGGTTTCAGGGCCTGTAAGGTCAGGGTCTGGGGAATGCGCACAGCACTGTTAAATTAGAAGATGAATGCATGCTTTCTTACAGCACTCACAGTGACTGTAGAGGGTCATTGTCATTTTAAATTCCCATTTACAGCAGAAGTTCTTAACCCAGGGCACAAGGAGAGAATGCAGTGATCTATAAACTTGGGTGGAAAAAATATTACTTATTTTCACTAACATCGAAATGAAACTTTGCACTTCATTCAGTGATAAATGTAGGTTGGAAACCCACAGTAGAATTAACAGTTCCACTAGCTAGTACAGATATTTTCATATCATCTAGCTGTTGTTGTAGATATCTTAGAATATTCATGACTCCCATAACTCTAAGTTCTCACACCCACCACTGGATCTTATTTAATGTTTAATAAAGAGGCACTGGGACTTCCCTGGCTGTCCAATGGTTAGGACTCCTCTCGTCCACTGCAGGGGGCCTGGGTTCTATCCCTGGTTGGGTAACTAAGATCCTACAAGTCATGCAGCCAAAAATAAAATAAAATAAAGGTCATCCAGAATTTTTTTAAAAAGATGCACAACTATTACTACTCCACCACAAATTTTTTTTTTTAATATTTTGGTAACTGTGTTTCAACATCATTGGCTTCTCTTGTAATCCTGCATATTTATTTTCTGCCCTCAAGAACAGTCTTTGGAGAAGGGGTTGTAAGTTTCAACAGCCTGCCAAAGCCAAAAGCAGAGCCCACGCGTACTCAGTCAGGGCTTCTGGTCACAAGCAGTGTTAGTGGACAGTGTTGGTCCTGCTTTGGGGTTGGGTACAAAGCAGAGTTCCTGAAGCTTCTCTTTCCTTCAGCACTTTCATACTTAAGAGGTAGCCACCTGCCTTCCCAGGCTTCTCCACTCTTCTAGAAGCACTTAGCTAATTGTGCTGAACTCAGGGCCAGACCTCAGGGAGAGAGAAGCAGCCGGTCTGGTCCCCTTTGGCAGTCAATTATTCCCCGAAGCAGAATGATTGATGGCTTCTACACATCTTGGTCCAGCTAATAATACTGCTGATGCTGTTTTAATTCCAAAGCACATAGCCATCCCCAGTCTTCCTTTTCAGCCTCTTTGCTTCAAATGCCGGCTAGGGCTTCCAGAGACAGAGTAAACGTGACCTATGTGGACAATTTGAACACTAGTGCCCCCTGTCCATTTCCACAGCTCATCCGATTTCTGTCCACCAATTTGGATTTCCTCCCCATTCTTTGATTACCTTTCTCAGATTTTCTTTTTGGGTCACACCATCTCCTTCCCTGCATGTTCTGAAATTACCTTTTCTCCTACCAGAAACCCCTTGAAATTTCTTGTCCTTCTCAGGATCTTGTCAATCTTTTGATGGGGCTGGAGAGAAAGGAGGCCTCTGTGTCTGAGTGATGGGTTGGGAATAGGAATGGAGGAGCTGGCGACTGTCTTTCCCCCTGCGAGTTGCTCAGAGACCCTTGTAACAACCCCAGGGTCCTGGGAAGACCTTTTTTAAAAGTCACATTTCTTCTATGACATTGCCAAGAACTCATCCCTGAGAATACAAACAATTTCCAGCCCAGCCTGAAAGCTCAGTAGTTGAAATAACAGTTTCTGGTGAGTTACTCCATGATTAAAAGCGTTGAACTTTCCCACTGTGGTTGCCAAGAGTGGAGCTGCCTTCCCCTCGCTCATGGCTGACTTATTCCCTTCCTCTGCCCTGCTAGTACCTCCAGGGGCCATCCTACGGTCATGGGTCAGAGAGAGTCTTGCCGACATGTGGCCCTACTGGGAGCTTCTCTCCGAGGTCTTGCCGAGGACGGCAGACACTGGAAGACCAGTGGAGCTGTGTGGATGGTTTTGCTTTTGTCTCTATGTTTCAAGCACAGAAATAATCTTGAGAGAGGAGGTATGATTTTTGGCTCCTTCTGGGTATGGGATCCCCTCATTCAAGCATGTTCAGTGGTTGCACCTGTTGTGGTAGCAAGTTCTGATGCCGACCGTGCTTGGGAGCTTCAGAAACTCTTGCAGGCCTGGCTACTTTGCATTCTTCTTCATGGATTTCTTTCCTTTTTGCCTCCAACCCCACCCTTCAAACTAGAAGCCAAAAGTACCAGGCAGGGTCCTTCAAGGAAAAGTAGTTTGGGAAAAGTACTCTAGGAGGTGCACAGGGATGCCAAGACACCCAGAGACACCTTCCCCAGCCCTGAAGGGACAAGGGGAACAAGCTGTGTTCCTGGAACCCAGGACAGCTGGGGCCACGAGGAGGGGCTTCCCACAGAGTTGTAGCATGTGATAAGATTTCCTTCCTTTTTTAAGGCTGAATAATATTCCATTGTGTTTATTTAGTCATCCATCAATGGACATTTGAGTTGCTTCTACATCTTGTATGTTGCAAATAAAGCTACAATGAACATGGCTGTACAAATATCTTCAAGATCCTGTTTTGAATTCTTTTAGATATGTACGAGAAGTAGGATTGCTGGATCATACAATAGTTCCATTTTTAATTTTTTGAGAAAACTCCATATTGTTTTCCGTAGATGCTGCACCATTTTACATTTCTGCCAACAGTGCACATGGGTTCCAATTTCTCTGCATTCTTGCCAACACTTGTTATTTTCCTTTTTTTGATTGTGGCCATCCTGATGGGTATGAGGTGATATTGCATTGTGGGTTTGATTTTACATCTCTAATGAGTGATGTCGATCGAGCATCTTTTCATATGCTTGTTGGCTTGTCTTCTTTGGAAAAATGTCTATTCGAGTCCTTTGCCTATTTTGGGGGAGAAGGGAGTTTTCACTGTTTCAGTTTACTTAGTTCTTAACGTAAAGGAAAATCAGCCAGCATTCGGGTCAGAACTATACCCCTGTGGCAATGGAAACGGGACGAGCAACTTATTTGCTGAAGGGGATAGAAATCAAGCATTTATCCGTGGTCTGACTTTGTGACACTACAGTGACAGAATTATAAAAACCACACTGTATTTTGCAAGGCATACCGAGGTTACAGCTGCATGGAATTTACTGTAAAGGGTTGCAAACTGTTGTCCCCCACTACCGACATCAATCACTGCGCACGCGCTGAGCCGGGTCAGCGGTCCTGGTCCCGGGTTAGTCTGGTTTGCGCGGGGCGGAAGCGGACTGGCGGGGAGGCGCCCTTCCCAGAGCTGCCGCCAGAGGGCGCGCGCAGCAGCAGGAAACTTCGTGGTTTGGCCCCTCGCGCAGCCCGTAGTCGGGCGCCGAGGCGGGAAAAGCCGACCGGGCGTTTGTGGGCGCCGCCTCCCTGTCTTCGCGCGCAGGCCTGAGTCCCGCCGTGAGAATTGAGGAGGACGAGAGGGACGAGGAGCAGCCAGCCTCTCACCAACAGGTACGGAGAACGAGGTCCGCCTGGCTGGGGGAGCACGGCATCGAGATTCTGGGGAGAAAAAGGCCCCCCGCCTCAGCCCGGCCTCCCTTCCGGCTGGGCGGCCTCCCCTTCGTACATTAAAAAAAACCGAGTTGTCTTTTTGTTAGGGGCTTGTAGGGGTTCTTTATATATTCTGGCCGTGAACCTCTTGTCAGAGAGACGATTTACACATATTCTCTTATCCAGTAGATTGGCTTTTCACTCTGTCGATTTTTTTGAGGACAATTAACATAAAATTAATACATAAAATTATGTATTTTAATGTATTAAAATACATATTCCCAACTCCTTGTCCTGAAAATACTGATTCAGGAGATTTAGATCAGGAACTGTGAATCTATATTTTTAATAAGAACTTCTGGGGATTCTAAACTCTAGCAAGTTTGGAACATTTCTAGATTCTACTCTAATACTGTTTCTCTGGGGATTCTAAACTCTAGCAAGTTTGGAACATTTCTAGATTCTACTCTAATACTGTTTCTCTGAGGATTCTAAACTCTAGCAGGTTTGGAACATTCTAGATTCTACTCTAATACTGTTTCTCAGTGGGGGTTACACAGCCGAATGGCCTTCAGAGCTTTAGCGGGTCTGAGGCCTGGTCCTACTCCCAGAGTTTTGGAATTAATTGAGAATAGTTAGTTCTCAGTAGAGACCTGTTGGGATTTTAAGTGCCTCAGGGGGACACTGATGACCAGCCCAGGGGAGAACCTGCTCCATCTGTGCCCCTGTCCAAGGACCCGGCTTCTGGTGCAGAGCCTGGCTCAGTTTGGTTTTGCTGTAGTCTCAGCCTCACTGCCTTATTTTGAAAGTGATACTTACATTTCTGATACTGCAAAGTGGTTCTTTTCCAGTGAGGTCGAGAGCTTTACAGAGAAATCTGACATTTGTGGCCAAAATTCTCCATGTTGTGGTGGGGAAGTTGGAAAAAACCTGACTAAGTTTATTTCGGAGCTAATCCAGCCAAGGTCTGCCCTTTGCTGGCCAGCTCTGAATGCTTTCTTCTGCAGAAGCTACCGGCACCGCTAAGCTGATGGGAGTATTTGCTGCCACAATTGCACAAAAGAATGAGCCTTTTACCACTGGGTGGTCCTTTATTTACAGTGGTCCTAACACAGCTATTTGCCATTGCCCTGGACCCTGGGAAACAGACTCTATTCACAACAAGGAATTTTCTCGAAGGTAGTTAAACAATTGTTTTTAAGCTGTTTCTACACCACCCCATGTGTGATGTGGATGTGTGACTTTGTGGATCTTAAAACCAATATCAGGCAAGAAAAGCTAACTGGAGAATTTAGAAATTAGCTTCCATTTATCCCTCAAACAAGCAAGCTAATTATTTATTAATAGAGGGAGGCTAATAAGAGATAAGAATGTGAGGTTAAGATTCCAGATCCGGTTTTGTTGCCTATTATTCATGGGCTTCTTGGGCATGACATTTAACCTCTCTGGGTCTCAGTTGGCTTATTTGTGAAATGGAGTTATAGTACCCACCCAGGCTGCAAGAAGGTCAAATGAGGTAAGACATAAAAGCTGTTTGCTAACCTTGGTCTGCAAATAAATGTTAGGCCCTTTAAGAAGTTGTTACTGTTGTGGTTATGAGCTGTTGTGTTTATCAGTGGGCATTGCTATATCAGAGAGGCAAACTCTTTGCCTTTATCCTGCCTGCTAAAGGCCAGAAGAGCACACAGCCAGGAGGATGTGGAATATTTTTGTGCACACTTTCAATCTGTATGTATTGGCTAAATTTAATTCTGAAATACCACCAGCCTCTGACTGGGTGAAGGTTATTGGAAGCCACAGCATTGTTTTTCCTTTAGCTCTTTCAGATGACTAGTCCTTTCCAGTTTCTCACCAGCCATATCTAAACCAAATAGAGAAATTACCATCATAATTTGCCCTAACTAGAACTTATTCATGCTAAGGTGTTGACACTCTTGCTCCTAGCTAAATTTTAAACCTGTTTATTTCTATGCATGGACTCAAAGCCAGTTGTCCTGATTACTTTCGTAGTATTTCTTCATTCGGTAGGAAGTATTTTTGGGAATTTTAGTGTAAAACCGTGTGACTTACAAGACTGAAGGCAGGTGCATTAGGGAGTGGGATGCAGGGCAGGAAATGATAACTCATGGGGAGAAGATCAAGAACCTCTGACATTAATGTATGTGGAAGTAATGTTGATACAAGAGACAGCAGGGAGACCTTTTTGAGTGCCTGCTGCATACTAACACTGTGCTACCAATTGCATTCAGCTTCTCATTTGATTCTCATATTGATCCTACTGGAGGGGCCTCATTTCCATCTTATACAGGAGTCCAGAGACATAAGGTGACTTGATCAAGGTTACACAGCCTGCGTGACTAGTTTGTTCCAAAGCCCACATGGGTTCTCTTCTAACATTTTGACTCAGTAGAACAAACACAGTGACACCAAGTAGAGATGGGATATTGGAAAACTATCAAAGGGAGAAGAAAAACACAAAAACTGTTGTTTGATATATAAAATGGTGCTATCAAAAGTCATTTATGTCCCATTTATGCCTAATTACCACATAGTACAATAATGATTATGATTAAATGTCTGACAGATGAAGTTGGCTGTACATTCTATTTGATCGGAACAGAAAGCACAGCACATATGGGCTTCATCTTCATTGTTTCTTGCCCACGTAGCATGTCACTTGTTTATAACTTCAGTAAATCACGGATTGGTCAGCAGTTATAAGCCAGTCCCTGTAACCCAGATGTAAGACAAGAGAGAGTCACATCCAGTCTTTCCATCAGTCTCAACAAAGAACAATCCATTAATTTGCTAATTATTTCTCCCTGCTGTGTACAGGTAGCATTAGGGAAAATAAATATACGGAGACTTAAGTGACTCAGAGTTCCTGCTTTTGTTATTGAATTTGCTTAGGTTGGTTTTTACATTTTGTGATTATATGGGTG